>NW_028295686.1:0-1312408 GCF_964341445.2 Mesoplodon mirus | reverse complement strand
CATGAAACTTGTCATCACCAGCCTCCAAGGACTTCTCATCACAATGCTATATGACCTTGTCATCACCATGCTCCATTCCCTTGTCATCACAATGCTCCATGACCATTGTCATCACAATACTCCATGAATATTATCAGCACAATGCTCCATAACCTTCTCATCATAATGCTCCATGACCAATATCATCACAATGCACCATGACAACTGTCATCACAACACTCCATGACACCTGACAACACAATGATCCGGGACTCTTGTCATCACTATGCTCCATTCCCTAGTCATCACAATGCTGCATGAACCCTGTCATCACAATGCTCCATGACACCAGTCTTCACAATACAGCATGACCTGTTTATCACAATGCTCCATGCCCTTGTCACCACAATGCACCATTACAACAGTCATCGCAATAATCCATGAAAATTATGAGACCAATGATTCATGCCCTTGTCATCACAATGCTCCATGCCCCTTTTCATCACAATGCTCCATGACCCCTGTCATCACAGTGCTCCGTGACTCCAGTCATCACAATGCTTCATGACCTTTGTCATCACAATGGTCCATGCCCTCATCATCAACAGTCTCTGTGACCTTTTTAACCACAATGCTCCATGAACTTTTCATCACAATTCTCTTTGACCCTTGTCATCACAATGCTCTATGCCTTTCTCAGCACAATGCTCCATGACCCTTGTCCTCACAATGCTCCATGCGCTTGTCAGCACAATGTTCCATGACACATGTCATCACAATGCACCATGCGCTTGTCATCACAGTGCTCCACAATCTTGTCATCACAATGCTCCATAAACCTTGTCATCACAATGCTCCATGCACTTCTCATCAAAATGCTTTCTCACCACTGATATCACAATGTTACTTCACTATTCGACACAATACTCCCTCACCTCTGTCATCACAATGTTCCATGACTCCTGTCATCACAATGCTACATGCCCTTATCATCACAATGTTCGATGACCCATGACATCACAATGTTCCATAACCCCTGTCATCAAAATGTTCCTTGACACTTTTCATCAAATTTCTCCGTGACCATGTCATCACAATGCTCCCTGCACTTCTCATTACAATGCACAACGCCCTTGTCATCAAAATGTTCCATGACCTTTGTCATCACAAATATCCATGACCCTTGGCATCACATTGCTCCATGCCCTTGTCATCACTAAGCTCCATGACACATGTCATCAGAATGCTCCATGGCCTTCTCATCACAATGCTCCATGACCTTTGTCATCACAATGCTCAATACACTTGTCATCAATATGCTCCATGACACTTGTTGTCTGTATGCTCCTTGAACCCTGTCATGGCAAGGCTCCATGCATTTTTCATCACAATATTCCATGCCCTTTTCATCACAATGCTACAAGACCCCTGTAATCACAATGCTCCATGCGCTTGTCATCACAAAGCTCAATGACTCATGTCCTCAGAATGCTCCTTGGCCTTCTCTTCACACTGATCCATGCCCTTGTCATCACAAAGTTCTAAGACCCCTGTAATCACAATAGTCCATGCACCTTTTGATCAGTATGCTATATGAGATTGTCATCACAAGGCTCCATGGATTTCTCATCACAATGCTCCAGGACCTTGTCATCACAATGCTTCACGACGTTGTCATGAAAATTCTCAATGGCCCTTGTCATCATAGTGCTCCAAGCCCTAGTCATCACAATGCTCCATTTTATTTGTCATCACAATGCTCGATGCCCTTCTCATCGCAATGCTCCATGTCCTGGTCATTACAATCCTCCATGAACCATGTATCACAGTGTTCCGTGCCCTTGTCATCCCAATGCTCCATGCCCACTCTCATTACAATAATCCATGAAATATTTTAGACCAAAGCTCAATGCCCTTCTCATCACAATGCTCCATTACCTCTGTCATAACAATGCTCCATGACACCTGCCATCACATTGTTCAACGGCATGTCATCACAAGGCTGCATGATCCTTGTCATCACAATTCCCCAAGACCCCTGTAATCACAATGCTCCATGCCCTTGTCATCACAGTGCTCCATGATGCATGTCATCAGAATTTTCCATGGCCTTCTCATCACCATGCTCCATGCCCTAGCCATCACAATGCTCCAAGACCCCGGTAATCACAATGCTCCATTCCCCTTTTCATCTCAATGCTCCATGAACCCAGTCATCACAATGCACCATGCCCATCATCATAATGTTTCATGCTATTGTCATCACAATGAAATCTAAATTCTCCATGACATCTGTCATCATAATGCTCCAAACCCTTGTGATCACAATGTTCCATAAGACTTATCATCACAACACCCCATGACGCTCATCATCACAATTATCCATGGTGTCCTCATCACAATGCTCTATGACCTTTGTCATCAAATGCTCAATACACTTGTCATCACAATGCTACCTGACACTTGTCGTAAGTATGCTTCTTGAACACTGTCATGACAAGGCTCAATGCCTTTTTCTTCACAATGATACATGCCCTTTTCATCACAATGCATCAAGACACCTGTAATCACAATGCTCCACGACCTACTCATCACAATTCTCCATGGCCAATATCATCACAATGCACCATGACCACTGTCATCTCAACACTCCATGACACCTGACAACACAATGATCCGGAATTCTTGTCATCAAAATGCTCCATTCCCAAGTCATCACAATGCTCCATGACCCCTGTCATCACAATACTCCATGAACATTTTCAGCCCAATGCTCCATGACCCTTGTCATCACATTGAACCATGCCCTTGTCATCCCAATGCTCCATGACCACTGTATTCACAATTCTCCGTGACGCTTGTCATCACAGTGCTCCATGACACCTGTCATCACAATGTTCCATGCCTTTGTCAGCAAACGCTACATGACCTTGTCATTACAATGCTCTATGCGCTTGTCATCACAATACTCCTTTACCATTGTCATCACAATCCTCCATGAACCTTGGGATCACATTGCTTCATACCCTTGTCATCACAATGCTCCATGCTCCTTGAAATCAAAATGATCCATGACCTCTGTCATCACAATGCTCCAAACCCTTGTCATCACAATGTTCCATAACACTTGTCATCACAACGCTCCATGATGCCTGTCATCACAATACTCCACGGCCTTTTCATCAAAATGCTCCATAACCTTTGTCATCACAATTCTAATACACTTGTCATTACAATGCTTCCTGAAACTTGCCGTCAGAATGCTCCTTGAAACCTGTCACGAAAAGGCTCCATGCTTTTCTCATCACAATGCCCCATGCCGTTTTCATCACAATGCTCCATGCCATTGTCATCAAAATACTCCACAAGATTGTCATCAGAATGTTCCATGACCTTTTTCATCACAATTATCCATGCACTTGTCAGCACAATGCTCCCTGAACCTTGTCATCACAATGCTCCAAGCCATTGTCATCACAATGCTAAATTACTTTTGACATCACAATGCTCCATGACTCCAGTCATCACAATGCTTCATAACGTTTGTCATCACAACGGTCCATGCCCGCGTCATCACAAGGCTCTGTGACTTTTGTAACCACAATGCTCCATGAACTTTTCATCACAATGCTCCGTGAAACTTGTCATCCCAATGCTCCATGCCTTTGTCAGAACAATGTTCCATGACTCTTGTCATCACAATGTGCCATGCGCTTTTCATCACAATGATCCACAACCTTGTCATCGATATGCTCCATAAACCTTGTAATCACAATGGTCCATGCACTTCTCATCCAAATGCTCTCTCACCTGAGATATCACAATGTTCCATCACTAGTCATCACAATCCTCCCTCAACCCTGTAATCACAATGTTCCATGACCCGTGACATCACAATATTCCATAACCACTGTCATCACAATGCTCCATGACACATTTCATCCCAAAGCTCCATGACCCATGGCATCACAATGTTCTGTAACCCCTGTCGTCAAAATGTTACATGACACTTTTCATCAAATTGCAGCATGAACCTGTCATCAAAATGCTCCCTTTCCTTCTCATCACAATGCACCACACGCTTGTCATCAAAATGCTCCATGACCGTTGTCATCACAAAGCTCCATGACCCTTGGCATCACAGTGCTCCATGTCATTGTCATCACAATGCTCCCTGAACGCTCTCATCCCATTGCTCCATGCCCTTGTCATCACAATGCTCCATGACACTTGTCATCACAATGCTCGATGCCCTTCTCATCAAAATGCTCCATGCCCTTTTCATCACAATCCTCCATGACCCATGTATCACAGTGTTCCGTGCCCTTGTCATCACAGTGCTCCATGCCCACTCTCATCACAATAATCCATGAAAACTTTCGGGCCAATGCTCAATGCACTTCTCATCACAATGCTCCATTACCTCTGTCATAAAAATGCTCCATGACCCCTGCCATCACAATGTTCCACGGCCTTGTCATCACAAGGCTCCCTGCCCCTTGACATCACAATGCTCCAAGACCCCTGTAATCACAATGCTCCATGCCACTTTGCATCTCAATGCTCCATGAACCCTGTCATCACAATGCACCATGCCCATCATCATAATGCTTCAGGCTATTGTCATCACAATGAAATCAAAATTCTCCATGACCTCTGTCATCATAATGCTCCAAACCCTTGTGATCACAATGTTCCATAACACTTATCATCACAAATCCCCATGACGCTCATCATCACAATTATCCATGTTATTCTCATCACAATGCTCCATGAACTTTGTCATCACAGTGCTCAATACACTTGTCATCACAATGCTCCCTGACACTTGTCATCAGTATGCTCCTTGAACCCTGTCATGACAAGGCTCCATGACTTTTTCATCACAGTGATCCATGCCCTTTTCATCACACTGCTCCAAGATCACTGTCATCACAATGCTCCATGTGCTTGTCATCACAAAACTCCATGAAGCATGTCATCAGAATGCCCCATGGACTTCTCATCAAAATGCTCCATGCCCTAGTCATCAAAATGCTCCAAGACCCCTGTAATCACAATGCTCCATGCCCCTTTTCATCGGAATGCTCCGTGAGACTTCTCATCACAAGTCTCCATGGTCATCTCATCACAAAGATCCAGGATATTGTCATCACCATTCTCCATTCCCTTGTCATCACAATGCTCCATGACCCCTGTCATCACAATAATCCATTAACATATTCAGCTCAATGCTCCACGACCTACACATCACAATACTCCATGGCCAATATCTTCACAATGCTCCATGACCACTGTTATCACAACACGCCATGACTCCTGACAACACAATGATACGGGACCCTTGTCATCACAATGCTCCATTCCCTACTCATCACTATGCTCCATGACCCATGTCATCACAACACTCCATGAATATTTTCAGCCCAGTGCTCCATGACACTTGTCATCACAAGGATCCATGCCCTTGTCATCCCAATGCTCCATGACCCCTGTATTCACAATGGTCCATGACTCTTGTCATCACAGTGCTCCATGACACATGTCATCACAATGCTCCATGCCTTTGTCAGCAAAATGCTACATGACCTTGTCATTACAATGCTCTATGCGCTTGTCATCACAATACTCCATTTCCATTGTCATCACAATCCTCCATGAACCTTGGGATCACAGTGCTTCATGCCCTTGTCATCACAATGCTCCATGATCCTTTAAATCAATATGATCCATGACCTCTGTCATCACAAGGCTCCAAACCCTTGTGATCACAATCTTCCATAACACTTGTCATCACAACGCTCCATGATGCCTGTCATCACAATACTCCATGCCCTTTTCATCACAATGCTCCATAACCTTTGTCATCACAATTCTCAATATACATGTCATCACAATGCTCCCTGACATTGTCATCAGAATGCTCCTTGAAACCTGCCACGAAAAGGCTCCATGCATTTTTCTTCACAATGCCCCATGCCATTTTCTTCACAATGCTTCATGCCATTGTCATCAAAATACTCCACAAGCTTGTCATCAGAATGCTCCATGACCCTTGTCATCACAATTCTCCATGCAATTGTCAGCACAATGCTCCCTGTCCCATGTCATCACAATGCTCCAAGCCATTGTCATCACAATGTTCCATAACCTTTGTCATCAGAATCCTCCATGACACTTGGCATCACAATGCTCCATGCCATTGTCATCACAATGGGCCATTACATATGTCATCACAATGCTCCCTGACACCTCTCTTCACAATACTGCATGACCTGGTCATCACAATTCTCCATGCCATTGTCATCACAATGGGCCATTACATATGTCATCACAATGCACCCTGACACCTCTCTTCACAATACTGTATGACATGGTCATCACAATGCTCCATGCCCTTGTCATCACAATGTGCCATTCGAACTGTCATCGCAACAATCCATGGAACTTATTAGACTAATGTTCCATGCCCTTGTCATCACAGTGCTCCATGCCCTTCTTATCACAATGCTCCCTGACCCCTGTCATCACAATCCTCCGTGACTCCAGTCATCACAATGCTTCATGACCTTTGTCATCACAGTGGTCCATGCCCTCGTCATCAACAGTCTCTGTGACCATTTTAACCACAATGCCCCATGAACTTTTCATACAATGCTCTTTGACCCTTGTCATCACAATGCTCTATGCCTTTCTCAGCACAATGCGCCATGACCCTTGTCATCACAATGCTCCTTGCGCTTGTCAGCACAATGCTCCATGACACATGTCATCACAATGCACCATGCGCTTGTCATCACAGTGCTCTACAATCTTGTCATCACAATGCTCCATAAATATTGTCATCATAATCCTCCATGCACTTCTAATCAAAATGCTCTCTCACAACTGATATCACAATGCTACATCACTGTTTGTCACAATACTCCCTCCCACCTGTCATCACAATGTTCCATGACTCCTGTCATCACAATGCTACATGCACTTATCATCAAAATGTTCGATGACCCCTGACATCACAATGTTCCATAACACCTGTCATCAAAATGTTCCATGAAAATTTTCAACAAATTGCTCCATGAACCTGTCATCACAATTCTCCCTGCCCTTCTCATCACAATGCACAACGCCCTTGCCATCAAAATGCTCCATGACCTTTGTCATCTCAAAGAGGCCTGACCCATGGCATCACAATGCTCCATGACATTGTCATCACAATGCTCCATGACACATGTCATCAGAATGCTACATGGCCTTCTCATCACAATGATCCATGCCCTTGCCATCACAGTGCTCCATTTCCCCTCTCATAACAATGCTCCATGCCCCTGCCATCACGATATTCCATGGCCTTGTCATCACAAGGCTCCATGACCCTTCTCATCACAACACTCCAAGAACCCTGTAATCACAATGCTCCATGCCCTTTTTCATCTCAATGATCCATTAACCCTGTCATCACAATGCACCATGCCTATAATCATAATGCTTCATGCTATTGTCATCACAATGAAATCAAAATGCACCATGACCTCTGTCATAACAATGCTCCAATCCCTTGTGATCACAATATTCCATAACACTTGTCATCACAATGCCCCTTGACGCTCGTCATCTCAATTATCCTTGGTCTTCTAATCACAATGCTCCATGACCTTTGTCATCACAATGCTCAATACACTTGTCATCAAAATGCTCCCTGACACTTGTTGTCTGTATGCTCCTTGAACTCTGTCATGACAAGGCTCCATGCCTTTTTCATCACAATGATCCATGCCCTTTTCATCACAATGCTCCAAGACCCATGTAATCAAAATGCTCCATGCCCTTGTCATCACGAATCTTAATGACGCATGCCATCAGAATGCTCCTTGGTCTTCTCCTCACAATGTTCCATGCCCTAGTCATCACAATGTTCCATGACCCCTGTAATCACAATGCTCCTTGCCCCTTTTCATCAGTATGCTCCATGAGACTTGTCATCACAAGGCTCCATAGCTTTGTCATCACAATGCTCCAGGATCTTGTCATCACAATGCTTCACGACCTTGTCATGAAAATTCTCAATGGCCCTTGTCATCATAATGCTGCAAGCCCTAATCATCACAATTCTCCATTATATTTGTCATCACAATCCTCCATTACAATTGGCATCACAATGCTCCATGCCATTGTCATCGCAATGGACCATGACATATGTCATCACAATGCTCCCTGACATCTCTCTTCACAATATTCTATGACCTTCTCATCACAATGCTCCATGCCCTTGTCATCACAATGCACCATGCCCATGGTCATCACAATAATCTATGAAATTTTTCAGACCAATGCTCCATTCCCCTGTCATCACAATGCTCCATGCACTTGTCATCACAATGCTCCATGACCCCTGTCATCCCAATGCTCCGTGACTCCAGTCATCACAATGCTTCATAACGTTTGTCATCACAATGGTCCATGTCCGCGTCATCATAAGGCTCTGTGACATTTGTAACCACAATGCTCCATGAACATTTCCTCACCATTCTCTGGGACCCTTGTCATCACAACGCTCCATGTCTTTGTCAGAACAATGCTCCATGACCATTGTCATCACAATGTGCCACGCACATTTCATCACAACTGTCAACAACCTTATGATTGCAATGCTCCATAAATTTTGTTATCACAATGGTCCATGAACTTCTCATCAAAATGCTATCTCACCATAGATATCACAATGTTCCATCACTAGTCATCACAATACACCCTCACCCCTGGAATCACAATGTTCCATGACCCTGTCATCACAATGCTACATCCCTTTATCATCACAATATTGCATGACCCCTGACATAACAATGTTCCATAACCCCTGTCATCAAAATGCTCCATGACCCATTTCATCCCAAAGATCCAAGAACCCTGACATCACAATGTTCTATAACCCATGCCATCAAAATATTCCATTACACTTTTTATCAAATTGCTGCATGACCCGGTCATCAAAATGCTCCCTGCACTTCTCATCACAATGCACCATTCCCTTGTCATCAAAATGCTCCATGACTTGTCATCACAAAGCTCCATGACACATGGCATCACAATGCTCCATGTCATTGTCATCACAATGCTCCATGAACCCTCTCATCACATTGCTCCATGCCCTTGTCATCAGAAAGCTCCATGACACTTGTCATCACAATGCTCGATGCATTTCTCATCACAATGCTCCATGCCCTAGTCATTAAAATCCTGCATGACCCATGTATCACAGTGTTCCGTGCCCATGTAATCACAATGCTCCATGCCTTTCTCATCACAATGCTCCATGACCCCTGCCATCACAATGTTCCACGGACTTGTAATCACAAGGCTCCATGACACTTGTCATCACAATGATCCAAGACCCCTGTAATCACAATGCTCCATGCCCTTGTCATCACAAAGCTCCATGACACATGTCATCAGAATGTTCCATGGATTTCTCATCACAATGCTCCATGCCCTTGTCATCACAATGCTCAAGACCCCTGTAATCACAATGCTCCATGCCCCTTTTCATCTCAATGCTCCATGAACCCTGTCATCACAATGCATCATGCCCATCATTATAAAGCTTCCGGCTATTGTCAGCACAATGAAATCAAAATTCTCCATGACCTATGTCATCACAATTCTCCATGTCCCCTGTCATCACAATACTTCATGAATATTTTCAGCCCAATGATCCATGATACTTGTCATCACAATGATGCATGCCCTTTTCAACCCAATGCTCCATGACCCCTGTGTTCACAATCCTCCGTGATGCTTGTCATCACAGTGCTCCATGACACCTGTCATCACAATGCTAGATGACTTTGTCAGCAAAAGGCTAAATGACCTTGTAATTGCAATGCTCTATGCGCTTGTCATCACAATACTCCATTACCATTGTCATCACAATCCTCCATGAACCTTGGGATCACATTGCTTTATGCCCTTGTCATCACAATGCTCCATGCTCCTTGATATCAAAATGATCCATGAAATCTGTCATCAAAATGCTCCAAAGCCTTGTGATCACATTGCTCCATATCACTTGTCATCACAACGCTCCATGATGCCTGTCATCACAATACTCCATGCCCTTTTCATCACAATGCTCCATGACCTTTTTATCACCATGCTCCATTAACCCTGTCATCACAATGCTCCATGACTAAAGTCATGACAGTGCTTCATTACCTTTGTCATCACAATGGTCCTTTCCCTCGTCATCAACAGTCTCTGTGACATTTTTAACCACAATGCTCCATGAACTTTTCATCACAATGCTCTTTGACCCTTGTCATCACAATGCTCTATGCCCTTCTCAGCACAATGCTCCATGCGCTTGTCAGCACAATGTTCCATGACACATGTCATCACAATTCACCATGCGCTTGACATCACAGTGCTCCACAATCTTGTCATCACAATGCTCCATAAAATTTGTCATCACAATGCTCCATGCACTTCTCATCAAAATGCTCTCTCAACACTGATATCACAATGCTACATCACTATTTGTCACAATACTCCCTCACCCTTTTCATCACAATTTTCCATGACTCCTGTCATCACAATGCTCCCTGCCCTCCTCATCACAATGCACAACGCCCTTGCCATCAAAATGCTCCATGTCCATTGTCATCAAAAAGATCCATGACCCTTGGCATCACAATGTCCCATGTCATTGTCATCACAATGCTCCATGAACGCTCTCATCACATTGCTCCATGCCCTTGACTTCACATAGCCCCATGACACATGTCATCAGAATGCTCCATGACCTTCTCATCACAATGTTCCATGCCCTTGCCATCACAATGCTCCATTATCCCTGTCATAACAATGCTCCATGACTCCTGCCATCACAATGTTCCATGGCCTTGTCATCACAAGGCTCCATGACCCTTCTCATCACAATGATCCAAGAACACTGTAATCACAATGCTCTATGCCCCTTTTCATCTCAATGATCCATGAACCCTGTCATCACAATGCACCATGCCCATCTTCATAATGATTCATGCTATTGTCATAACAATGAAATCAAAATGCTCCATGACCTCTGTCATAACAATGCTCCAAACCCTTGTGATCACAATATTCCATAACACATGTCATCACAATGCCCCATGATGCTCGTCATCACAATTATCCATGGTCTTCTCCTCACAATGCTCCATGCCTTTGTCATCACAAAGTTCCAAGACCCCTGTAATCACAATGCTGCATTCCCTTTTTCATCAGTATGCTCCATGAGACTTGTCATCACATGGCTCCATGGTTTTGTCATCATAATGCTCCAAGCCCTAGTCATCACAATGCTCCATTATATTTGTCATCAAAATCCTCCATTGCATTTGGCATCACAATGCTCCCTGCCATTGTCATCTCAATGGACCATGCCGTATGTCATCCCAATGCTCCATGACCCCTGTATTCACAATGCTCCGTGATGCTTGTCATCACAGTGCTCCATGACAGCTGTAATCACAATGATCCATGCCCTTGTCATCCCAATGCCCCATGACCCCTGTATTCACAATGCTCCGTGACGCTTTTCATCACAGTGCTCCATGACACGTGTCATCACAATGCTCCATGCCTTTGTCAGCAAAATGCTACATGACCTTGTCATTACAATGCTCTACGCCCTTGTCGTCACAATAATCCATTACCATTGTCATCACAATCCTCCATGAACCTTGGGATCACATTGCTTCATGCCATTGTCATCACAATGCTCCATGCTCCTTGAAATCAAAATATTCCATGACCTCTGTCATCACAATGCTCCAATCCCTTGTGATCACAATGTTCCATAACACTTGTCATCACAACACTCCATGATGACTGTCATCACAATACTCCATGCCCTTTTCATCACAAAGCTCCATGACCTTTGTCATCACAATTCTCAATACACTTGTCATCAAAATGCTCCCTGACACTTGTCATGAGAATGCTCCTAACCCTGTCACGAAAAGGGTCCATGCATTTTTCCTCACAATGCCCCATGCCGATTTCATCACAATGCTCCATGCCACTGTCATCAATATACTCCAAACGCTTGTCATCAGAATGCTCCATGACCATTGTCATCACAATTCTCCATACACTTGTCAGCACAATGCTACCTGACCCTTGTCTTCCGAATGTTCCAAGCCATTGCCATCAAAATGCTCCATTACATTTGTCATCAGAATCCTCCATGACACTTGGCATCACAATGCTCTATGCCATTGTCATCACAATGGGCCATTACATATGTCATCACAATGCTCCCTGACACCTGTCTTCACAATACTGCATGACCTGGTCATCACAATGCTCCATGCCCTTGTCATCACAATGTGCCATTCAAACTGTCATCGCAATAATCCATGAAACTTATTAGGCCAATGTTACATGCCGTTGTCATCACAGTGCTCCATGCCCTAGTTATCACAATGCTCCATGACCCAGGTCATCACAATGTTCCATGACTCCAGTCATCACAATGCTCCAAGACCCATGTAATCACAATGCTCCATGCCCCTTTTCATCAGAATGCTCCATGAGACTTGTCATCACAAGTCTCCATGGTCTTATCATCACAATGCTCCAGGACCTTGTCATCACCATGCTCCATTCTCTTGTCATCACAATGCTCCATGACCCCTGTCATCACAATACTCCATGAATATTTTCAGCCCAATGCTCCATGAAATTCTCATCACAGTGCTCCATAACAAATATCATCAAAATGCTCCATGACCACTCTCATCACAACACACCATGACACATGACAACACAATGATCCGGGACTCTTGTCATCACAGTGCTCCATTCCCTACTCATCACAATGCTCCATGACCCCAGCCATCACAATACTCCATGAACATTTTCAGCCCAATGCTCCATGACCCTTGTCATCACAATGATCCATGCCCTTGTCATCCCAATGCTCCATGACCCCTGTATTCACAGTGCTCCATGACACCTGTCATCACAATGCTCCATGCCTTTGTCAGCAAAATGCTACATGACCTTGTCATTACAATGCTCTATGCTCTTGTCATCACAATACTCCATTACCACTGTCATCACATTCCTCCATGAACCTTGGGATCACATTGCTTCATGCCCTTGGCATCACAATGATCCATGCTCCTTGAAATAAAATGATCCATGACCTCTGTCATCACAATGCTCCAAACCCTTGTGATCACAATGTTCTATAACACTTGTCATCACAACGCTCCATGATGCCTGCCATGACAATAATCCATGCTCTTTTCATCACAATGCTCCATGACCTTTGTCATCACAATTCTCAATACACTTGTCATCACAATGCTCACTGACACTTGTCATCAGAATGCTCCTTGAACCCTGTTATGAAAAGGCTCCATACATTTTTCATCGCAAAGCCCCATGCCATTTTCATCAAAATGCTCCATGCCATTGTCATCAAAATACTCCACAAGCTTGTCATCAGAATGCTCCATGACCCTTGTCATCACAATTCTCCATGCACTTGTCAGCACAATGCACCCTGACCTTTGTCATCACAATGCTCCATGCCCTTGTCATCACAATGCTCCATTACTTTTGTCATCAGAATCCTCCATGACACTTGGCCTCACAATGCTCCATGCCATTGTCATCTCAATGGGCCATTTCATATGTCATCACAATGCTCCCTGACAGCTCTCTTCACAATAATGAATGACCTTGTCATCACAATGCTCCATGCCCTTGTCATCACAATGCGCCATTCCAAGTTTCATCACAATAATCCATGAAACTTATTAGACCAATGCTGCATGCCCTTGTCATCACAATGCTCCATGCCCTTGTTATCACAATGTTCCAAAACCCCTGTAATCAGAATGCTCCATGCCCCTTTTCATCAGTATGCTCCATGAGATTTGTCATCACAAGTCTCCATGGTTTTCTCATCACAATGCTCCAGGACCTTGTCATCACAATGCTTCACGACATTTTCGTGAAAATACTCAATGGCCCTTGTCATCATAATGCTCCAAGCCCTAGTCATCACAATGCTCCATTATATTTGTCATCACAATCTTCCATTACATTTGTCATCACAATGCTCCATGCCATTGTCATCGCAATGGACCATGACATATGTCATCACAATGCTCCCTGACACCAGTCTTCTCAATATTCCATGCCCTTGTCATCACAATGCTCCATGCCCTTGTAATCAAAATGCACCATGTCCACTGTCATCACAATAGTCTAGGAAACTTGTCAGACCAATGCTCCATGCCCCTGTCATCACAATCCTCCATGCCCTTGTCATCACAATGCTCCATGACCCCTGTCATAACAAAGCTCCATGACCCCTGCCATCACAATGTTCCACGGCCTTGTCATCACAAGGCTCCATGACGCTTGTCATCAGAATGCTCCAAGACCCCTGTAATCAAAATGCTCCATGCCCTTGTCATCACAAAGCTCCATGACACATGTAATCAGAATGTTCCATGGCCTTCAAATCAAAAGGCTCCATGCCCTTGTCATCACAATGCACCATGTCCAATGTCATCACAATAATCTATGAAACATGTCAGACCAATGCTCCATGGCCCTGTCATCACAATGCTCCATGCCCTTGTCATCACAATGCTGCATGACCCTTGTCATCACAATGCTCCGTGACTCCAGTCATCACAATGCTTCATAACGTTTGTCATCACAACGGTCCATGCCCGCGTCATGACAAGGCTCTGTGACATTTGTAACCACAATGCTCCATGAACTTTTCATCACAATGCTGCGTGACCCTTGTCATTAAAATGTTCCATGCCTTTGTCAGAACAATGCTCCATGACACTTGTCATCACAGTGTGCCATGCGCTTTTCATCACAGTGATCCACAACCTTGTCATCGTTATGCTCCATAAACCTTGTAAGCACAATGCTCCATGCACTTCTCATCCAAATGCTCTCTCACATGAGATATCACAATGTTCCATCACTAGTCATCACAATCTTCCCTCACCCCTGTTATCACAATGTTCCATGAACCCTGTCATCACAATGCTACAACCCCTTATCAGCACAATGTTCTATGACCCCTGATATCACAATGTTCCATAACCCCTGTCATCAAAATGCTCCATGACAGTTTTCATCCCAAAGCTCCATGACCCCTGGCATCACAATGTTCTATAACCCCTGTCATCAAAATGTTCCATTACATTTTTCATCAAATTGCTGCATGACCCTGTCATCAAAATGCTCCCTGCCTTTCTCATCACAATGCACCACACCCTTGTCATCAAAATGCTCCATGACCTTTGTCATCACAAAGCTCCATGACCCTTGGCATCACAATGCTCCATGCAATTGTCATCACAATGCTCCATGAACCTTCTCATCACATTGCTCCATGCCCTTGTCATCACAAAGCTCCATGACACTTGTCATCACAATGCTCAATGCCCTTCTCATCACAGTAATCCATGAAATATTTCAGACCAATGCTCGATGCCCTTCTCATCACAATGCTCCATGCCCTTGTCATTACAATCCTCCATGACCCATGTATCACAGTGTTCCGTGCCCTTGTCATCACAGTGCTATATGCCCAATCTCATCACAAAAGTCCATGAAACCATTCAGAACAATGCTCAATGCCTTTCTCATCACAATGCTCCATTACCTCTGTCATAACAATGCTCCATGAAACCTGCCCACACAATGATACACGGCCCTGTCATCACAAGGCTCCATGACCCTTGTCATCACAATGCTCCAAGACCCCTGTAATCACAATGCTCCATGACCTTGTCATCACAAAGCCCCATGACGCATGCCATCAGAATGTTCCATGGCCTTCTCATCACAATCCTCCATGCCCTTGTCATGACAATGCTCCAAGACCCCTGTATTCACAATGCTCCATACTACTTTTCATCTCAATGCTCCATGAAGCCTCTTATGAGAATGCTCCATGCCCATCATCAAAATGCTTCAGGCTATTGTCATCACAATGAAATCAAAATTATCCATGACCACTGTCATCATAATGCTCCTAACCCTTGTGATCACAATGTTCCATAACACTTAACATCACAACACCCTATGACGCTCATCATCACAATTATCCATGGTCTTCTCATCACAATGCTCCATGACCTTTGTCATCACAATTCTCAATACACTTGTCATCACAATGCTCCCCGACACTTGTCGTCAGTATGCTCCTTGAACCCTGTCATGACAAGGCTCCATGCCTTTTCATCACAATGATCCATGCCTTTTCATCACAATGTTCCAAGACACCTGTAATCACAGTGCTCCATGCCCTTGTCATCTCAAAGCTCAATGACACATGTCATCAGAATGCTCCATGGCCTTCTCCTCACAATGCTCCAGGCCCTTGTCATCACAGTGCTAGAAGACCCCTGTAATCACAATGCTCCATGCCCCTTTTCATCAGAATGCTCCATGAGACTTGTCATCACAAGTCTCCATGCTTTTATCATCACAATGCTCCAGGACCTTGTCATCACCATGCTGCATTCCCTTGGCATCACAATGCTCCATGAGCCCTGTCATCACAATACTCCATGAATATTTTCAGCCCAATGCTCCATGAAATTCTCATCACAATGCTCCATGAAAAATATCATAAAAATGCTCCATGACCACTGTCATCACAACACTCCATGACACCTGACAACACAATTATCCAGGACTCTTGTCATCACAATGCTCCATTCCCTACTCATCACAATGCTCCATGACCCCTGTCATCACAATACTCCATGAACATTTTCAGCCCAATGCTCCATGACACTTGGCATCACAATGCTCCATGCCTTTGTCAGCAAAATGCTACATGACATTGTCATTACAATGCTCTATGTGCTTGTCTTCACAATACTCCATTACCATTGTCATCACAAACCTCCATGAAACTTGGGATCACATTGCTTCATGCCCTTGTCAACACAATGCTCCATGCACTTTGAAATCAAAATGATCCATGACCCCTGTCATCACAATGCTCCAAACACTTGGAATCACAATGTTCCATAACACTTGTCATCACAACGCTCCATGATGCCTGCCATCACAATACTCCATGCCCTTTTCATCACAATGCTCCATGACCTTTGTCATCACAATTCTCAATACACTTGTCATCACAGTTCTCCCTGGCACTTGTTGTCAGAATGCTCCTTGAACCCTGTCATGAAAAGGCTCCATGCCTTTTTCATCACAAAGCCCCATGCCATTTTCTTCACAATGCTCCATGCCATTGTCATCAAAATACTCCACAAGCTTGTCATCAGAATGCTCCAAGACCCTTGTCATCACAATTCTCAATGCACTTGACAGCACAATGCTCCCTGACCCTTGTCTTCACAAAGCTCCATTAACTTTGTCATCAGAATCCTCCATGAAACTTGGCATCACAATGCTCCATGCCGTTGTTATCACAATGGGCCATAACATATGTCATCACAGTGCTCCCTCACTCCTCTCTTCACAATACTGCAAGACATGGTCATCACAGTGCTACATGCCCTTGTCATCACAATGCGCCATTCCAAGTGTCATCGCAATACTCCATGAAAATTATTAGACCAGTGCTGCATGCGCTTGTCATCACAATGCTCCATGCCCTTGTTATCACAGTGTTCCATGACCCCTGTCATCACAATTCTCCGTGAATCCAGTCATCACAATGCTCCATGACTTTTGTCATCACAGTGGTCTATGCCCTCATCATCAACAGTCTCTGTGACTTTTTTAAGTACAATGCTCCATGAACATTTCATCACAATGCTTTTTGACACTTGTCATTACAATGCACTATGCCTTTCTTAGCACAATGCTCCATGCCCTTGTCATCACATTGCTCCATGACCCCTGTCATCACAATGCTCCGTGACTCCTGTCATCACAATTCTTCATAACATTTGTCATCACAATAATCAATGCTCGCGTCATCAAAAGGCTCTGTTACCTTTGTAACCACAATGGTCCATGAACTTTTCATCACAATGCTCAGAGATCCTTGTCATCACAATTCTCCATGCATTTATCAGAAAAATGCTCCATAACCCTTGTCATCACAATGGGCGACGCAATTTTCATCCCAACGGTCCACAAATTTGTCATCGCAATGCTCCATAAATCTTGTAATCACAATGCTCCATGCCCTTCACATCACAATGCTCCATTACCCCTGTCATAACAATGCTCCATGACCCATGCCATCACAATGTTCTACGGTTTTGTCATCGCAAGGCTCCATGACCCTTGTCATCACAGTGCTCCAAGACCCCTGTAATCAAAATGCTCCATGCCTTTGTCATCACATAGCTCCATGACACATGTCATCAGAATGTTCCATGCTCTTCTCATCAAAATGCTTCATGCCCTTGTCATCACAATGCTCCCAGTCCCCTGTAATCACAGTGCTCCATGCCCCTTTTCAACTCAATGGTCCATGAAACCTGTCATCACAATGCATCATGCCCATCATCATAATGCTTCCAGCTATTGTCAGCACAATGAAATCAAAATACTCCATGACCTATGTCATCACAATGCTCCATGAACCCTGTCATCACAATACTCCATGAACATTTTCAGACCACTGCTCCATGACAGTTGTCATCACAATGATCCATGCCCTTGTCATGCCAATGCTCCATTACCCCTGTATTCACAATGCTCCGTGACGCTTGTCATCACAGTGCTCCATGACACCAGTCATCACAATGTTCCATGCCTTTGTCAGCAAAATGCTACATGACCTTGTCATTACAATGCTCTATGCGCTTGTCATCACAATACTCCATTACCATTGTCATCACAATCCTCCATGAATATTTTGGTCACATTGCTTCATGCCCTTGTCATCACTGTGCTCCATGCTCCTTGAAATCAAAATGATGCATGACCTCTGTCATCACAATGCTCCAAACCCTTGTGATCACAATGTTCCATAACACTTGTGATCACAACTCTCCATGATGACTGTCATCTCAGTACTCCATGCCATTTTCATCACAATGCTCCATGAACATTGTCATCACAATTCTCAATACACTTGTCATCACAATGCTCCCTGACACTTGTCGTCAGAATGCTCCTTGAACCCTGTCATGAAAAGGCTCCATGCCTGTTTCATCACAAAGCCCCATGCCGTTTTCATCACAATGTTCCATGCCATTGTCATCAAAATACTCTACAAGCTTTTCATCAGAACGCTCCATGACCGTTGTCATCACAATTCTCCATGCACTTGTCAGCACAATTCTCCCTGACACTTGTCATCACAATGCTCCAAGCCATTGTCATCACAATGCTCCATTACCTTTGTCATCAGAATCCTCCATGACACATGGCATCACAATGTTCCGTGCCATTGTCATCACAATGGGCCATTACATATGTCATCAAAATGCACCCTGACACCTGTCTTCACAATACTGCAAGACCTGGTCATCACAATGCTCCATGCCCTTGTCTTCACAATATGCCATTCCAACTGTCATCACAATAATCCATGAAACATATTAGACCAATGTTCCATGCCCTTGTCATCACAATGCTCCATGCCCTTGTTATCACAATCCTCCATGACCCCTGTCATCACAATGCTCCGTGACTCCAGTCATCACAATGCTCCATGACCTTTGTCATCAAAATGGTCCATGCCCTCATCATCAACCGTCTCTGTGACCTTTTTAACCACAATGCTCCATGAATATTTCATCACAATGCTCTTTGCCCCTTGTCATCACAATGCTATATGCCTTTCTCAGCACAATGCTCCTTGCCCTATTCATCACAATGCTCTATGACCCCTGTCATCACAATGCTCTTTGACTACAGTCATCACAATTCTTCATAACATTTGTCATCACAATGGTCGATGCCCGCGTCATCACAGGGCTCTGTTACATTTGTAACTACAATGCTCCATGAAATTTTCATTACAATGCTCCATGACCATTGTCATCTCAATGCTCCATGCATTTGTCCGAAAAATACTCCATGTCCCTTATCATCACAACGTGCCACGCGCTTTTCACCCCAACGGTCCACAAATTTGTCATGGCAATGCTCAATAAACTTTGTAATCACAAAGTTCCATGCCCTTCTCATCAAAATGCTCCATTACCCCTGTCATAGCAATGTTCCATGACCCCTGCCATCACAATGTTCCATGGCCTTGCCATCACAAGGCACCATGACCCTTGTCATCACAATGCTCCAAAACACCTGTAATCACAATGTTCCATGCCCTTGTCATCACGAAGCTCCATGACACATGTCATCAGTATGTTCCATGGCCTTCTCATCAAAATGTTCCATTCCCTTGTCATCACAATGCTCCCAGACGCCTGTAATCACAATGCTCCATGCCCCTTTTCATCTCAATGCTCCATGAACACTGTCATCACAATGCACCATGCCCATCATCATAATGCTTCCGGCTATTGTCAGCACAGTGAAATCAAAATTCTCCATGACCTCTGTCATCACAATGCTCCATGATCCCTGTCATCACAATGATCCATTCCTTTGTCAGCAAAATGCTACATGACCTTTTCATTACAAAGCTCTATGCGCTTGTCAACACAATACTCCATTACCATTGTCATCAAAATCTTCCATGAACCTTGGGATCACATTGCTTCATGACCTTGTCATCACAATGCTCCATGATCCTTGAAATCAAAATGATCCATGACCTCTGTCATTGCAATGATCCAAACCCTTGTGATCACAATGTTCCATAACACTTGGCATCACAACACTCCATGATGCCTGTCATCACAATACTGCATGCCCTTTTCATCACAATGCTCCATGACCTTTGTCATCACAATTCTCAATACACTTGTCATCACAATGCTCCCTGACACTTGTCGTCAGAATGCTCCTTGAACCCAGTCACGAAAGGCTCCATGACTTTTACATCACAATGCCCCATGCCGTTTTCATCACAATGCTCCATGTCATTGTCATCAAAATACTCCACAAGTTTGTCATCAGAATGCTCCATGACCCTTGTCATCATAATTCTCCATGCAATTCTCAGCACAAAGCTACCTGACCCTTGTCATCACAATGCTCCAAGCCATTGTCATCACAATGCTCCATTACCTTTGTCATCAGAATCTTCCATGACACTTGGCATCACAATGTTTCATGCCATTGTCATCACAATGGGCCATTATATATGTCATCACAATGCTCCCTGACAACTGTCTTCACAATACTGCATGACCTGGTCATCACAATGCTCCATGCCCTTGTCATCACAATGTGCCATTCCAACTCTCATTGCAATAATCCATGAAATATATTAGACCAATGCTCCATGCCCTTGTCATCACAATGCACCATTCCAACAGTCATCGCAATAATCCTTGAAACTTAGTAGACCAATTTTCCATGCCCTTGCCATCACAATGCTCCATGCGCTTGTCAGCAAGATGCTCCATGACACATGTCATCACAATGCACCATGCGCTTGTCATCACAGTGCTCCACAATCTTGTCATCACAATGCTCCATAAACCTTGTCATCACAATGCTCTATGCACTTCTCATCAAAATGCTCTCTCACCACAGATATCAAAATGTTACATCACTATTCGTCACAATACTCCCTCACCCCTGTTATCACAATGTTCCATGACCCCTGTCATCACAATGCTACATCCCCTTATCTGCACAATGTTCGAAGACACCTGTCATCACAATGCTCCATAACCCCTGTCATCAAAATGCTCCATGACCCTTTTCATCAAAATGCTCCATGAACCCTGACATCACAGTGTTCCATAACCCCTGTCATCAAAATGTTCCATGACAATTTTCATCAAATTGCTCCATGACCTTGTCATCACAATGAGCCCTGCCCTTCTCATCACAATGCACAAACCCTTGTCATCAAAATGCTCCCTGTTATTTGTCATCACAAAGATCCATGAACCTTGGCATCACAATGTTCCATGTCATTGTCATCACAATGCTCCATGAACGCTCTCATCACATTGCTCCATGCCCTTGTCATCACAAAGCTCCATGACACATGTCATCAGAATGCTCCATGGCCTTCTCATCACAATGCTCCATGTGCTTGCCATCACAATGCTCCATTAACCCTGTCATAACAATGCTCCATGACAACTGCCATCACGATGTTCCGTGGCCTTGTCATCACAAGGCTCCATGACCCTTCTCATCACAATGCTCCAAGACCCCTGTAATCACAATGCTCCATGCCCATTTTCTTCTCAATGATCCATGAACCGTGTCATCACAATGCACCATGCCCATCATCACAATGCTTCAGGCTATTGTCATCACAATGAAATCAATAGGCTCCATGACCTCTGTCATAACAATGCTCCAAACCCTTGTGATCACAATATTCCAAAACTCTTGTCATCACAGTGCCCCATGACACTCGTCATCACAATTATCCATGGTCTTCTCATCAAAATGCTCCATGACCTTTATCATCACAATGCTCATTACACTTGTCATCAAAATGCTCCCTGACACTTGTTGTCTGTATGCTCCTTGAACCCTGTCATGACAAGGCTCCATGCCTTTTTCATCACAATGATCCATGTCCTTCTCATCACAGTGCTCCATGACACTTGTCATCACAATTCTCCATGCACTTTTCAGCACAATGCTCCCTGACCCTTGTCATCTCCATGCTCCAAGCTATTGTCATCACAATGCACCATTACCTTTGTCATCAGAATCCTCCATGACACTTGGCATCACAATGCTCCATGCCATTGTCATCACAATGGGCGATTACATATGTCAACACAATGCTCCCTGACACCAGTCTTCACAATACTGCATGACCTGGTCATCACAATGCTCCATGCCCTTGTCACCACAATGTACCATTCCAACAGTCATCGCAATAATACATGAAACTTATTAGACCAAAGCTCCACGCCCTTGTCATCACAATGCTCCATGACCCTTGTCATCACAATGCTCCATGAAATTTTCATCACAATGCTCTTTGATCCTTGTAATCACAATTCTCTATGCCTTTCTCAGCACAATGCTCCATGACCCTTGTCATCACAATGCTCCATATGCTAGTCAGCACGATGCTCCATGACACATGTCATCACAATGCACCATGCACTTGTCATCACAGTGCTCCACAATCTTGTCATCACAATGATCCATAAAACTTGTCATCACAATGCTCCATGCACTTCTCATCAAAATGCTCTCTCACCACAGATATCACAATGTTACATCACTATTTGTCACAATACTCCCTCACCCCTGTCATCACAATGATCCATGACTCCTGTCATCACAATTGTACATGCACATATCATCACAATGTTCGATGACCCCTGACATCACAATGTTCCATAACCCCTGTCATCAAAATGCTCCCAAAACCTTTTCATCAAAATGCTCCATGACCCCTGGCATCACAATGTTCAATAACCCCTGTCATCAAAATGTTCCATGACACATTTCATCCAATTGCTCCATGACCCTGTCATCACAATGCTCCCTGCCCTTCTCATCACAATGCACAACGCCCTTGTCATCAGAATCCTCCATGACCTTTGTCATCACAAAAATCCATGACCCTTGGCATCACAATGCTCCATGTCATTTTCATCACAATGCTCCATGATCGCATTCATCACATTGCTCCATGCCGTTGTCATCACAAAGCTCCATGACACATGTCATCAGAATGCTCCATGGCCTTCTCATCACAATCCTCCATGCCATTGCCATCACAATGTTCCTTTACCCCTGTCATAACTATGCTCCATGACCCTGCCATCACGATGTTCCATGGTCTTGTCATCACAAGGCTCCATGACCCTTCTCATTACAATGCTCCAAGACCCCGGTAATCACAATGTTCCATGACCCCTGTCATCACAATGCTACATCCCCTTATCTTCACAATGTTCCATGACACCTGACATCACATCGTTCCACAACCCCTGTCAACAAAATGCTCCATGACACTTTTTATCCCAAAGCTCCATGACCCCTGACATCCCAATGTTCTATAACCCCTGTCATCAAAATATTCCATTACAATTTTCATCAAATTGCTGCATGACCCTGTCATCAAAATGCTCCCTGGCCTTCTCATCACAATGCACCACGCCCTTGTCATCAAAATGCTCCGTGACTTTTGTCATCACAAATCTCCTTGACCCTTGACATCACAATGCTCCATATCATTGTCATCACAATGCTCCATGAACTTTCTCATCACATTTCTCCATGCCCTTGTCATCACAAAGCTCCATGACACATGTCATCACAATGCTCGATGCCCTTCTCATCACTATGCTCCATGCCCTTGTCATTACAATCCTCTATGACCATTGTATCACAGTGTTCCGTGCTCTTGTCATCACAATGCTCCATGTCCACTCTCATCACAATAATCCATGAAACATTTCACACCAATGCTTCCTGTCCTTCTCATCACAATGCTCCATTACACCTGTCATATCAATGTTCCATGACCCCTGCCATCACAAAGTTCCACGGCCTTGTCATTCACAAGGCTCCATGACACTTGTCATCACAATGTTCCAAGACCCCTGTAATCACAATGCTCCATGCCCTTGTCATCACAAAGCTCCATGACGCATGTCATTAGAATGTTCCATGGACTTCTCATCACAATGCTCCAAGACACTTTTTATCACAATGCTCCATGCCCCTTTTCATCTCAAAGCTCCATGAATCCTATCATCACAATGCACCATGCCCATTATCATAATGCTTCAGGCTATTTTCCTCACAATGAAATCAAAATGCTCCATGACCTCTGTCATCACAATGCTCCAAACTGTTGGAATCACAATTTTCCATAACAATTCACATCACAACACCCCATGATGCTCATAATCACAATTATCCATGGTCTTCTCATCACTATGCTCCATAACCTTTGTCATCACAATGCTCCCTGACACTTGTCGTCAGTATGCTCCTTGAACACTGTCATGACAGGGCTCCATGCCTTTTTCATCACAATGATCCATGCCCTTTTCATCACAATGCTCAAAGACACCTGTAATCACAAAGCTCCATGCACTTGTCATCACAGTGCTCCATGACGCATTCATCAGAATGCTCCATGGCCTTCTTTTCACAATGCTCCATGCCCTTGTCATCACAATGCTCCAAGACCCCTCTAAACACAATGCTCCATGCCGCTTGTCATTATAGCACTCCATGATGCTCGTCATCACAATTATCCATGGTCTTCTCATCACAGTGCTCCACGGTCTTGCCATCACAATGCTCCATGCCCTGGTCATCACAATGCTCTATGTTCCCTTTCATCACAATTCTCCACGTTCTTGGCATCACTATGTTCCATGACACTTCCCATCACAGTGTTAAATGCTTTGTCATCACAATACTGCACAAGCTTGTCATCAGAATACTCCATGACCCTTGTCATCACAATGCTCTGTGAGCCCTGTCATCACAGTGCTCCGTGACTCCAGTCATCACAGTGCTTCATGACCTTTGTCATCACAATGGTCCATGCCCTCGTCATCAAGAGTCTCTGTGACCTTTTTAACCACAATGCTCCATGAACTTTTCATCACAATTCCCTTTGATCCTTGTCAACAGAATGCTCTATGCCTTTCTCAGCACAATGCTCCATGACCCTTGTCATCACAATGCTCCATGCGCTTGTCAGCAAAATGCTCCATGACACATGTCATCACAATGCACCATGCGCTTGTCATCACAGTGCTCCACAATCTTGTCATCACAATGCTCCATATACATTGTCATCACAATGCTCCATGAACTTCTCATCAAAATGCTCTCTCACCACTGATATCACAATGTTACTTCACTATTCGGCACAATACTCCCTCACCCCTGTCATCACAATGTTCCATGACTCCTGTCATCACAGTGCTACATGCACTTATCATCACAATGTTCGATGACCCCTGACATCACAATGTTCCGTAACCACCGTCAACAAAATGCTCCCTGACCCTTGTCATCTCAATGCTCCAAGCCATTGTCATCACAATGCACCATTACATTTGTCTTCAGAATCCTCCATGACAATTGGCATCACATTGCTCCATGCCCTTGTCATCACTAAGCTCCATGACACATGTTATCAGAATGCTCCATGGCGTTCTCATCACAATGCCCCATGACCTTTGTCATCACAATGCTCAATACACTTGTCATCAATATGCTCCATGACACTTGTTGTCTGTATGCTCCTTGAACCCTGTCATGACAAGGCTCCATGCATTTTTCATCACAATGTTCCATGCCCTTTTCATCACACTTCTACAAGACCACTGTAATCAAAATGCTCCATGTGCTGGTCATCACAAAGCTCAATGACGCATGTCATCAGAATGCTCCTTGGCCTTCTCTTCACAATGCTCCATGCCCTTGTCATAACAATGTTCCAAGACCCCTGTAATCACAGTGGTCCATGCCCCTTTTCATCAGTATGTTATATGAGACTTTTCATCACAAGGCTCCATGGATTTCTCATCACAATGCTCCAGGACCTTGTCATCACAATGCTTCACAACTTTGTGAAGAAAATTCTCAATAGCCCTTGTCATCATATTGCTCCAAGCCCTAGTCATCACAATGCTCCATTTTATTTGTCATCACAGTCCTCCATTACATTTAGCATCACAATGCTCCATGCCATTATCATCGCAATGGACCATGACATATGTCATCACACTGCTCCCTGACACCTCTCTTCACAATAATCCATGACCTTCTCAACACCATGATCCATACACTTGTCATTACAATGCACCATGTCCACTGTCATCACAATAATCTATGAAACTTGTCAGACCAATGCTCCATGCCCCTGTCATCACAATGCTCCATGACCCCTATCATCACAATGCTACGTGACTCCATTCATCACAATGATTCATAACGTTTGTCATCAAAACGGTCCTTGCCCGTGTCATCACAAGGCTCTGTGACATTTGTAACCACAATGCTCCATGAACTTTTCATCACAATGCTCCGTGACCTTTGTCATCACAATGCTCCATGCCTTTGTCAGAACAATGCTCCATGACCCTTGTCATCACAATGTGCCAAGTGCTTTTCACCACATCGGTCCACAACCTTGTAATCGCTATGCTCCATAAACCTTGTAATTACAATGCTCCATGCACTTCGCATCCAAATGCTCTCTCACCAGAGATATCACAATGTTCCATCATTAGTCATCACAATACCGCTCACCCCTGTAATCATAATGTTCCATGACCCCTGTCATCACAGTGCTACATACCCTTATCATCACAATGTTCCATGACCCCAGACAACACAATGTTCCATAACCCCTGTCATCAAAATGCACCATGACCCTTTTCATCCCAAAGCTAAATGATCCCAGGCAGCACAATGTTCTATAAACACTGCCCTCAAAATATTCCATTACATTTTCATCAAATTGCTGCATGACCCTGTTAACAAAATGCTCCCTGCCCTTCTCATCACAATGCACCACACCATTGAAATCGAAATGCTCCCAGTTATTTGTCATCAAAAATCTCCATGATCATTGTCATCACAATGCTCCATGTCATTGTCATCACAAAGCTCCATGAACACTCTCATCACATTGCTCCATGCCCTTGTCATCACAAAGCTCCATGACACTTGTCATCACAATGCTCGATGCCCTTCTCATCACAATGCTCCATGCCATTGTCATTACAATCCTCCATGAACCATGTATCACAGTGTTCCGTGCCCTTGTCATCCCAATGCTCCATGCCCACTCTCATCACAATAATCCATGAAACATTTTAGACCAAAGCTCAGTGCCCTTCTCATCACAATGCTCCATTACCTCTGTCATAACAATGCTCCATGACACCTGCCATCACATTGTTCAACGGCATGTCATCACAAGGCTCCATGACCCTTGTCATCACAATGCTCCAAGACCCGTGTAATCACAATGCTCCATGCCCTTGTCATCACAGTGCTCCATGACGCATGTCATCAGAATGTTCCATGGCCTTCTCCTCACAATGCTCCATGCCCTTGTCATTACAATGCTCCAAGACCCCTGTAATCACAATGCTCGATGCCCCTTTTCATCTCAATGCTCCATGAACCCTGTCATCACAATGCACCATGCCCATCATCATAATGTTTCAGGCTATTGTCATCACAATGAAATCTAAATTCTCCATGACATCTGTCATCATAATGCTCCAAACCCTTGTGATCACAATGTTCCATAAGACTTATCATCACAACACCACATGACGCTCATCATCACAATTATCCATGGTCTTCTCATCACAATGCTCCATGACCTTTGTCATCAAATGCTCAATACACTTGTCATCACAATGCGCCCTTACACTTCTCGTCCGTATGCTTCTTGAACCCTGTCATGACAAGGCTTAATGTCCATTTCATCACAATGCATCAAGACACCTGTAATCACAATGCTCCACAACCTTGTCATCACAATGCTCCATTCCCAATATCATCACAATGCTCCATGACCACTGTCATCACAACACTCCATGACACCTGACAACACAATGATCCGGAAATCTTGCCATCAAAATGCTCCATTCCCTAGTCATCATAATGCTCCATAAACCCTGTCATCACAATACTCCATGAATATTTTCAGCCCAGTGCTCCATGACACTTGTCATCACATTGAACCATGCCCTTGTCATCCCAATGCTCCTTGACCCCTGTATTCACAAAGCTCCGTGACGCTTGTCATCACAGTGCTCCATGACACCTGTCATCACAATGCTCCATGCCTTTGTCAGCAAATGCTACATGACCTTGTCATTACAATGCTCTTTGTGCTTGTCATCACAATACTCCTTTACCATTGTCATCACAATCCTCCATGAAACTTGGGATCACATTGCTTCATGCTCTTGTCATCACAATGCTCCCTGCTCCTTGAAATCAAAATGATCCATGACCTCTGTCATCACAATACTCCAAACCCTTGTGATCACAATGTTCCGTAACACTTTTCATCACAAAGCTCCATGATGCCTGTCATCACAATACTCCATGCCCTTTTACTCACAATGCTCCATGACATTTGTCATCACAATTCTCAATACACTTGTCATCACAATGCTCCCTGACATTGTCGTCAGAGTCCTCCTTGAACCCTGTCACCAAAAGGCTCCATTCCTTTTTCATCACAATGCCCCATGCCATTTTCATCACAATGCTCCATGCAATTGTCATCAAAATACTCCACAAGCTTGTCATCAGAATGCTCCATGTCTCTTGTCATCACAATTATCCATGCACTTGTCAGCACAATGCGCCCTGACCCTTGTCATCACAATGCTCCAAACCCTTGTCATCACAATGCTCCATTACCTTTGTCATTAGAATCCTCCATGACAATTGGCATCACAATGCTCCATGCCTTTGTCATCACAATGGGGTATTATATATGTCATCACAATGCTCCCTGACAACTCTCTTCACAATACTGCATGCTCTTGTCATCACAATGCTCCATGCCCTTTTATCACAATGTTCCAAGTCCCCTGTAATCAGAATGCTCCAGGCCCCTTTTCATCAGTATGCTCCTTGAGATTTGTCATCACAAGCCTCCATGGATTTCTCATCACAATGCTCCAGGACCTTGTCATCAAAATGCTTCAGGACATTGTCATGAAAATTATCAATGGCACTTGTCAACATAATGCTCCAAGCCCTAGTCACAACAATGCTCCATTATATTTGTCATCACATCCTCCATTACATTTGGCATCACAATGCTCCATGCTATTGTCATCGCAATGGACCATGACATAGGTCATCACAATGCTCCCTGACACCTGTCTTCACATTACACCATGCCCTTGTCTTCACAATGCACCATGTCCACTGTCATCACAATAATCTATGAAACTTGTCAGACCAATGCTCCATGCCCCTGTCATCACAATGCTCCATGCCCTTGTCATCACAATGCTCCATGACCACTGTCATCACAATGCTCCCTGAATCCAGTCATCACAATTCTTCATAACGTTTGTCATCACAACGGTCCATGCCCGCGTCATCACAAAGCTCTGTTACCTTTGTAACAACAACGCTCCATGAACTTTTCATCACAATGCACCGTGACCCTTGTCATCACAATGCTCCATGCCTTTGTCAGAACAATGCTCCATGACCTTTGTCATCACAATGTGCCATGCACTTTTCATCACAATGATCCACAACATTGTCATCACTATGCTTCATAAACCTTGTAATCACAATGCTCCATGAACTTCTCATCCAAATGCTCTCTCACATGAGATATCACAATGTTCCATCACTAGTCATCACAATCCTCGCTCAACCCTGTTATCACAATGTTCCATTACCCCTGTCATCACAATGCTACATCCCCTTATCAGCACAATGTTCCTTGACCCCTGACATCACAATGTTCCATAACCCCTGTCATCAAAATGCTCCATGACCCTTTTCATCCCAAAGATCCATGATGCGTGGCAACACAATGTTCTATAACCCATGTCATCAAAATGTTCCATTACACTTTTCATCAAATTGCTGCATGACCCTGTCATCAAAATGCTCCCTGCCCTTCTCATCACAATGCACAAGACACTTGTCATCAAAATGGTCCATGACTTTTGTCATCACAAAGCTCCATGACCCTAGGCATCACAATGCTCCATGTCATTGTCATCACAATGCTCCATGAACCATCTCATCACATTGCTCCATGCCCTTGTCATCAAAGGCTCCATGACACTTGTCATCACAATGCTCGATGCCCTTCTCATCACAATGCTCCATGCCCTTGTCATTACAGTCATCCATGACCCACGTATCACAGTGTACCGTGCCCTTGTCATCACAATGCTCCATGCCCACTCTCATCACAATAATCCATGAAACATTTCAGTCCAATGCTCAATGCCCTTCTCATCACAATGCTCCATTACTTATGTCATAAAAATGCTCCATGACCCCTCCCATCAAAATGTTCCACGGCCTTCTCATCACAAGGCTCCATGGCCCTTGTCATCACAATGCTCCAAAACCCCTGTAATCACAATGCTCCATGCCCTTGTCATCACAATTCTCAATACAATTGTCATCACAATGCTCCCAGACACTTGTCATCACAATGCTCCTTGAACCCTGTCAGGAAAAGGCTGCATGCCTTTTTCATCAAAAAGCCCCATGCCGTTTTCATGACAATGCTGCATGCCATTGTCATCAAAATACACCACAAGCTTGTCATCAGAATGCTCCATGACGCTTGCCATCACAATTCTCCATGGACTTGTCAGCACGATGCTCCCTGAACTTTGTCATCACTATGATCCAAGCCATTGTCATCAAAATGCTCCATTACCTTTGTCATCAGAATCATCCATGACAATTTGCATCACAATGCTCCATGCCATTGTCATCACAATGGGCCAATACATATGTCATCACAATGCTCCCTGACACCACTTTTCACAATACTGCATGACCTTTTCTACACAATGCTCCATGCCCTTCTCATCACAACGCTCCATTACCTCTGTCGTCACAATGCTCCAAGAACCCTGTAATCACAAAACTCCATGCCCTTGTCATCACAAAGCTCCATGACGCATGTCATCCGTATGTTCCATGGCCTTCTCCACACAATGCTCCATGCCCTTGTCATCACAATGCTCCAAGACCCATGTAATCACAATGCTCCATGCCCCTTTTCATCAGAATGCTCCATGAGACTTGTCATCACAAGTCTCCATGGTCTTATCATCACAATGCTCCAGGACATTGTCATCACCATGCTCCATTCCCTTGTGATCACAATGCTCCATGACCCCTGTCATCACAATACTCCATGAATATTTTCAGCCCAATGCCCCATGACCTTCTCATCACAATGCTCCAAGACCAATATCATCACAATGCTCCATGAACACTGTCATCACAACACTCAATGACACCTGACAACACAATGATCCGGGACTCTTGTCATCACAATGCTCCATTCCCTAGTCATCACAATGCTCCATGACCCCTTTCATCACAATACTCCATGAACATTTTCAGCCCAATGCTCCATGACACTTGTCATCACAATGATCCATGTCCTTGTCATCCCAATGCTCCATGACCCCTCTATTCACAATGCTCTGTGACGCTTGTCATCACAGTGCTCCATGACACCTGTCATCACAATGCTTCATGCCTTTGTCAGCAAAATGCTACATGACCTTGTCATTACAATGCTCTATGTGCTTGTCATCACAATACTGCATTTCCATTGTCATCACTATCCTCCATGTACTTTGGGATCCCATTGCTTCATGCCCTTGTCATCACAATGCTCCATGCTCCTTGAAATCAAAATGATCCATGACCACTGTCATCGCAATGCTCCAAACCCTTGTGATCACAATGTTCCATAGAACTTTTCATCACAGTGCTCCATGATGCCTGTCATCACAGTACTCCATGCCCTTTTCATCACAATGCTCCATGACCTTTGTCATCACAATTCTCAATACACTTGTCATCACAATGCTCCCTGACAGTTGTCGTCAGAATGCTCCTTGAACCCTGTCACGAAATGGCTCCTTGTCTTTTTCATCACAAAGCCCCATGCCGTTTTCATCAAAATGCTCCATGCCATTGTCATCAAAATACTCCACAAGCTTGTCATCAGAATGCTCCATGACCCTTGTCATCACAATTCTCCATGCACTTGTCAGCACAATGCTCCCTGAACCTTGTCATCACTATGCTCCAAGCCATTGTCATCACAATGCTCCTTTACCTTTGTCATCAGAATACTCTATGAATCTTGGCATCACAATGCTCCATGCCATTGTCATCACAATGGGCTAATACATATGTCATCACAATGCGCCGTGACACCTCTTCTCACAATACTGCATGAACTGGTCATCACAATGCTCCATGCCCTTGTCATCACAATGCGCCATTCCAACTGTCATCACAATAATCCATGAAACTTATTAGACCAATGCTCCATGCCCTTGTCATCACAATTCTCCATGCCCTTGTTATCACAATGTTCCAAGACCCCTGTAATCAGTATGATCCATGCCCCTTTTCATCAGTATGCTCCATGAGACTTGTCATCACAAGGCTCCATGGTTTTCTCATCACAGTGCTCCAGGACCTTGTCATCACAATGCTTCACGACATTGTCATGAAAATTCTCAATGACCCTTGTCATCATAATGCTCCAAGCCGTAGTCATAACAATGCTCCATTATATTTGTCATTACAACCCTCCATTACATTTGGCATCACAATGCTCCATGCCATTGTCATCGCAGTGGACCATGACATATGTCATCACAATGCTCCCTGACACCTGTCTTCACAATACTCCATGCCCTTGTCATCACAATGCTCCATACCCTTGTCATCACAATGCACCATGTCCACTCTCATAACAATCATCTATGAAACTTGTCAGACCAATGCTCCATGACCCTGTCATCACAGTGCTCCATACCCTTGTCATCACAATGCTCCATCACCCCTGTCATCATAGTGCCCCGTGACTCCAGTCATCACAATGCTTCATAAAGTTTGTCATCACAACGGTCCATTCCCGCATCATCACAAGTCTCTGTGACCTTTGTAACCACAATGCTCCATGAACATTTCATCACAATGCTCCTTAACACTTGTCATCACAATGCTACATGCCTTTGTCAGAACAATGCTCCATGACCTTTGTCATCACAATGTGCCATGCAAATTTCATCACAATGATCCACCACCTTGTCATCGCTATGCTCCATAAACCTGGTAATCACAATGCTCCATGAACTTCTCATCCAAATGCTCTCTCATAAGAGATATCACAATGTTCCACCACTAGTCATCACAATCCTCCCTCACCCCTGTTATCACAATGTTCCATGACCCCTGTCATAACAATGCTACATCCCCTTATCTGCACAATGTTCCATGACCCCTGACATCACAATGTTCCATAACTCCTGTCATCAAAATGCTCCATGACCCTTTTCATCCCAAAGATCCATGACCGCTGGCATCACAGTGTTCTATAACCCCTGTCATCAAAATATTCCATTACACTTTTCATTAAATTGCTGCATGACCCTGTCATCAAAATGCTCCCTGCCATTCTCATCACAATGCACCACACCTTGTCATCAAAATGCTCCATGACCATTGTCATCACAAAGCTCCATGACCCTTGGCATCACAATGCTCCATGTCATTGTCATCACAATGCTTCATGAACCCTCTCATCACATGGCTCTGTGCCCTTGTCATCACAAAGCACCATGACACTTGTCATGACAATGCTCGATGCCCTTCCCATCACAATGCTCCATGCATTTGTCATTACAATCCTCCATGACCCATGTATCACAGTGTTCCGTGCCCTTGTCATCACAATGCTCCATGCCCACTCTCATCACAATAATCCATGAAACATTTCAGACCAATGCTCAATGCCCTTCTCATTAGAATGCTCCATTATCTCTGTCATAACTATGCTCCATGACCCCTGCCATCACAATATTCCACGGCCTTGTCATCACAGGGCTCCATGACCCTTATCTTCACAATGCTCCAAAACCCCTGTAATCACTATGCTCCATGCCCTTGTCATCACAAAGCTCCATGACGCATGTCATCAGAATGTTCCATGGCCTTCTCCTCACAATGCTCAATGCCCTTGTCATCACAATGCTCCAAGACCCCTGTAATCACAATGCTCCATGCCCCTTATCATCAGAATGCTCCATGAGACTTGTCATCACAAGTCTCCATGGTCTTCTCATTACAATGCTCCAGGACCTTGTCATCACCATGCTCCATTCCCTTATCATCACAATGCTACATGACCCCTGTCATCACAATGCTCCATGAATATTTTCAGCCCAATGCTCCGTGACCTTCTCATCACAATGCTCCATGAACAGTATCATCACAATGATCCATGACCAATGTCATCACAACACTCCATGACAGCTGACAACCCAATGATCCGGGACCTCTGTCATCATAATGCTCCAAGACGCCTGTAATCACATTGCCCCATGACACCTGTCATCACAATACTCCAGGAACATTTTCAGCCCAATTCTCCATGACACTTGTCATCACAATGATCCATGCCCTTGTCATCCTAATGCTCCATGACCCCTGTATTCTCAATGGTCCGTGACTCTTGTCATCACACTGCTCCATGACACATGTCATCACAATGCTCTATGCCTTTCTCAGCACATTGTTCCATGCCCTTTTCATCACAATGCTCCATGAGCCCTGTCATCACAATGCTCCATGACTCCAGTCATCACAATTCTTTATAACAATTGTCATCACGATGGGTGATACCCACGTCATCACAAGGCTCTGTTACCTTTGTAACCACAATGCTCCATGAAATTTTCATCACAATGCTCCGTGACCCTTGTCATCACAATGCTCCATGCCTTTGTCAATAAAATGCTCCATGACCCTTGTAATCACTATGTGCCACGCGCTTTTCATCACAGCGGTCCACAAATTTGTCATCGCAATGCTCCATGAACCTTGTAATTACAATGCTGCATGCCCTTCTCATCACAATGCTGCATTACCCCTGTCATAACAATACTCCATGAACCCTGCCATCACAAATTTCTATGCCCTTGTCATCACAAAGCTCCATGACACGTCATCAGAATGTTCCATGTACTTCTCATCAAAATGCTCAATGCCCTTGTCATCACAATGCTCCAAGACCCCTGTAATCACAATGCTCCATGCCCCTCTTCACCTCAATGCTCCATGAACCCTGTCATCACAATGCATCATGCCAATCATCATAATGTTTCCGGCTTTTGTCAGCACAATGAAATCAAAATTCTACATGGCCCCTGTCATCACAGTACTCCACGAACATTTTCAGCCCAATGCTCCATGACCCTTGTCATCACAATGATCCATGCCCTTGTCATCCGAATGCTCCATGACCCCTGTATTCACAATGCTCCTTGACGCTTGTCATCACAGTGCTCCATGCAACTTGTCATCACAATGCTCCATGCATTTGTCAGCAAAATGCTACATGACTTTGTCATTACAATGCTCTTTGCGCTTGTCATCACAATACTCCTTTACCATTGTCATCACAATCCTCCATGAAACTTGGGATCACATTCCTTCATGCCCTTGTCATCACAATGCTCCCTGCTCCTTGAAATCAAAATGATCCATGACCTCTGTCATCACAATGCTCCAAACACTTGTGATCACAATGTTCCGTAACACTTGTCATCACAAAGCTCCATGATGCCTGTCATCACAATACTCCATGCCCATTTCCTCACAATGCTCCATGACCTTTGTCATCACAATTCTCAATACACTTGTCATCACAATGATCCCTGACATTGTCGTCAGAGTGCTCCTTGAACCCTGTCACCAAAAGGCTCCATTCATTTTTCATCACAATGCCCCATGCCATTTTCATCACAATGCTCCATGCAATTGTTATCAAAATACTCCACAAGGTTGTCATCAGAATGCTCCATGTCTCTTGTCATCACAATTATCCATTCACTTGTCAGCAAAATGCTCCCTGTCCCTTGTTATCACAATGCTCCAAACCCTTGTCATCACAATGCTCCATTACCTTTGTCATTAGAATCCTCCATGACACCTGGCATCACAATGCTCCATGCCATTGTCATCACAATGGGCCATTACATATGTCATCACTATGCTCCCTGACACCTCTCTTCACAATACTGCATGCCCTTGTCATCACAATGTTCCATGCCCTTGTATCACAATGTTCCAAGTCCCCTGTAATCAGAATTCTCCAGGCCCCTTTTCATCAGTATGCTCCTTGTGATTTGTCATCACAAGCCTCCATGGTTTTCTCATCACAATGCTGAAGGACCTTGTCATCACAATGCTTCACGACATTGTCATGAAAATTCTCAATGTCCCTTGTCAACATAATGCTCCAAGCCCTAGTCATCAAAATGCTCCATTATATTTGTCATCACATCCTCCATTACATTTGGCATCACTATGCTCCATGCTATTGTCATCGCAATGGACCATGACATAGGTCATCACAATGCTCCCTGACACCTGTCTTCACATTACTCCATGCCCTTGTCTTCACAATGCTGCATGCCCTAGTCATCAAAATGCACCATGTCCACTGTCATCACAATAATCTATGAAACTTGTCAGACCAATGCTCCATGCCCCTGTCATCACAATGCTCCATGCCCTTGTCATCACAATGCTCCATGACCCCTGTCATCACAATACTCCATGAATATTTTCAGCCCCATGCTCCGTGACCTTCTCATCACAATGCTCCAAGACCAATATCATCACAATGCTCCATGGCCACTGTCATCACAACACTCCAAGACACCTGACAACACAAAGATTCGGGACTCTTGTCATCACAATGCTCCATTCCCTAGTCATCACAATGCTCCATGACCACTGTCATCACAATACTCCATGAATATTTTCAGCCCAATCCTCCATGACGCTTGTCATCACAATGATCCATGCCCTTGTCATCCCAATGCTCCATGACCCATGTATTCACAATGCTCCGTGACGCTTGTCATCACAGTGCTCCATGACACCTGTCATCACAATGCTCCATGCCTTTGTCATCAAAATGCTACATGACCTTCTCATTACAATACTCTATGCACTTGTCATCACAATACTCCATTACCATTGTCATCACTCTCCTCCATGAACCTTGGATCACATTGCTTCATGCCCTTGTCATCACAGTGCTCCATGCTCCTTGAAATCAAAATGATCCATGACCTCTGTCATCGCAATGCTCCAAACACTTGTGATCACAATGTTCCATAACATTTGTCATCACAACGCTCCATGATGCCTGTCATCACAATACTCCATGCACTTTTCATCACAATGCTCCATGAACTTTGTCATCACAATTCTCAATACACTTGTCATCACAATGCTCGCTGACAATTGTCGTCAGAATGCTCCTTGAACCCTGTCACGAAAAGGCTGCATGCATTTTTCATCACAAAGCCCCATGCCGTTTTCATCACAATTCTCCATGCCATTGTCATCAAAATAATCCACAAGCTTTTCATCAGAATGCTCCATGACCCTTGTCATCACAATTCTCCATGCACTTGTCAGCACAATGCTCCCTGAACCTTGTCATCACTATGCTCCAAGCCATTGTGATCACAATGCTCCATTACCTTTGTCATCAGAATCCTCCATGACACTTGTCATCACAATGCTCCATGCCATTGTCATCACAATGGGCCAATACATATGTCATCACAATGCTCCGTGACACCTCTTTTCACAGTACTGCATGACCTGGTCATTACAATGCTCCATGCCCTTGTCATCACAATGCGCCATTCCAACTGTCATCACAATAATCCATGAAACTTATTAGACCAATGCTCCATGCCATTGTCATCACAATGCTCCATGCCCTTGTTATCACAATGTTCCAAGACCCCTGTAATCAGAATGCTCCATGCCCCTTTTCATCAGTATGCTCCATGAGACTTGTCATCACAAGGCTCCATGGTTTTCTCATCACAATGCTCCAGGACCTTGCCGTCACAATGCTTCACGACATTGTCATGAAAATTCTCATTGGCCCTTGTCATCATAATGCTCCAAGCCTTAGTCATCACAATGCTACATTATATTTGTCATCACAATCCTCCATTACATTTGGCATCACAATGCTCCATGCCATTGTCATCGCAATGGACCATGACATATGTCATCACAATGCTCCCTCACACATGTCTTCACAATACACCATGCCCGTGTCATCACAATGCTCCATGCCCTTGTCATCACAATGCACCATGTCCACTGTCATCACAATCATCTATGAAACTTGTCAGACCAATGCTCCATGCCCCTGTCATCACAGTGCTCCATGCCCTTGTCATCACAATGCTCCATGACCCCTGTCATCACAATGCCCCGTGACTCCAGTCATCACAATGCTTCATAACGTTTGTCATCACAACGGTCCATGTCCGCGTCATCACAAGGCTCTGTGACCATTTTAACCACAATGCTCCATGAACTTTTCATCACAATGCTCCGTGACCCTTGTCATCACAATGCTCCATGCCTTTGTCAGAACAATGCTCCATGACCTTTTTCATCACAGTGTGCCATGCACTTTTCATCACAATGATCCACAACCTTGTCAGTGCTATGCTCCATAAACCTTGTAATCACAATGTTCCATGAACTTCTCATCCAAATGCTCTCTCACATGAGATATCACAATGTTCCACCACTAGTCATCACAATCCTCCCTCACCCCTTTTATCACAAAGTTCCATGACCCCTGTCATCACAATGCTACATCCCCTTATCTGAACAATGTTCAATGACCCCTGATATCACAATGTTCCATAACCACTGTCATCAAAATGCTCCATGACCCTTTTCATCCCAAAGATCCATGACCCATGGCATCACAATATTCTATAACCCCTGTCATCAAAATGTTCCATTACACTTTTCATCAAATTGCTGTATGACCCTGTCATCAAAATGCTCCCTGCCCTTCTCATCACAATGCACCACACCCTTGTCATCAAAATGCTCCATGACCATTTTCATCACAAAGCTCCATGGCCCTTGGCATCACAATGCTCCATGTCATTGTCATCACAATGCTCCATGAACCCTCTCATCACATGGCTCCATGCCCTTGTCATCACAAAGCACCATGACACTTGTCATCACAATGCTCGATGCCCATCCCATCACAATGCTCCATGCCTTTGTCATTACAATCCTACATGACCCATGTATCACAGTGTTCCGGGCCCTTGTCATCACAATGCTCCATGCCCACTCTCATCACAATAATCCATGAAAAATTTCAGACCAATGCTCAATGTCCTTCTCATCACAATGCTCCATTAATTCTGTCATAACAATGCTTCATGACCCCTGCCATCACAATGTTCCACGGCCTTGTCATCACAAGGCTCCATGACCCATGTCATCACAATGCTCAACAACCCCTGTAATCACAATGCTCCATGCCCTTGTCCTCACAAATCTCCATGAGGCATGTCATCAGAATGTTCCATGGCCTTCTCCTCACAATGCTCCATGCCCTTGTCATCACAATGCTCCAAGACCCCTGTAATCACAATGCTCCATGCCCATTATCATCAGAATGCTCCATGAGACTTGTCATCACAAGTCTCCATGGTCATCTCATCACAATGCTCCAGGAACTTGTCCTCACCATGCTCCATTCCGTTGTCATCACAATGCTCCATGACCCCTCTCATCACAATACTCCATGAACATTTTCATTTCACTGCTCCATGACCTTATCATCACAATGCTCCATGAACAATATCATCACAATGCTCCATGACCAAGGTCATCACAACACTCCATGACAGCTGACAACCCAATGATCTGGGACCTCTTTCATGATAATGCTCCAAGACCCCTGTAATCACAATGCCCCATGACACCTGTCATCACAATACTCCAGGAACATTTTCAGCCCAATTCTCCATGACCCCTGTCATCACAATGCTCCATGACTCCAGTCATCACAATTCTTCATAACATTTGTCATCACGATGGGCAATACACACGTCATCACAAGGCTCTGTTACCTTTGTAACCACAATGTTCCATGAACTTTTCATCACAATGCTCCGTGATCCTTGTCATCACAGTGTTCCATGCCTTTGTCAGAAAAATGTTCCATGACGCTTGTCATTACAATGTGCCACGCGCTTTTCATCACAACGGTCCACAAATTTGTCATCACAATGCTTCATGAACCTTGTAATCACAATGCTCCATGCCCTTCTCATCACAATGCTGCATTACCCCTGTCATAACAATACTCAATAACCCGTGCCATCACCAATTTCTATGCCCTTGTCATCACAAAGCTCCATGACACGTCATCAGAATGTTCCATGTACTTCTCATAAAAATGTTCAATGCCCTTGTCATCACAATGCTCCAAGACCCCTGTAATCACAATGCTCCATGCCCCTCTTCATCTCAATGCTCCATGAACCCTGTCATCACAATGCATCATGCCAATCATCATAATGCTTCCGGCTATTGTCAGCACAATGAAATCAAAATTCTACATGACCCCTGTCATCACAGTACTCCATGAACATTTTCAGCCCAATGCTCCATGACCCTTGTCATCACAATGATCCAAGCCCTTGTAATCCCAATGCTCCATGACCCCTGTATTCACAATGCTCCGAGACGCTTGTCATCACAGTGCTCCATGAAACTTTTCATCACAATGCTCCATGCAGTTGTCAGCAAAATGCTACATGACCTTGTCATTACAATGCCCTTTGTGCTTGTCATCACAATACTCCTTTACCATTGTCATCACAATCCTCCATGAAACTAGGGATCACATTGCTTCATGCCCTTGTCATCACAATGCTCCCTGCTCCTTGAAATCAAAATGATCCATGACCTCTGTCATCATAATGCTCCAAACCCTTGTGATCACAATGTTCTGTAACACTTGTCATCACAAAGCTACATGATGCCTGTCATCACAATACTCCATGCCCTTTTCATCACAATGTTCCATGACCTTTGTCATCACAATGCTCAATACACTTGTCATCACAATGCTGCCTGACACTTGGCGTCGTATGCTCCTTGATCCCTGTCATGACAAGGCTCCATGCCTTTTTCATAACAATGATCCATGCCATTTTCATCACAATGCTCCAAGGTCCCTGTAATCACAAAGCTCCATGCCCTTGTCATCACAAATCTCCATGACGAATGTCATCAGAATGCTCCATGGCCTTCTCATTACAATGCTCCATGCCCTAGTCATCACAAAGCTCCAAGACCCCTGTAATCACAATGCTCCATTCCTCTTTTCATCAGAATGCTCCATGAGACTTGTCATCACAAGTCGCCATGGACTTCTCTTCACAATGCTCCAGGACATTGTCATCACCATGGTCCATTCCCTTTTCATCACAATGCTCCATGACCCCTGTCATCACAATAATCCATGAACATATTCATCCCAGTGCTCCACGACCTACTTATCACAATGCTCCATGGCCAGTATCATCACAATGCTCCATGACCACTGTTAACACAACATTCCATGACACCTGACAACACAATGATCCGGGACTCTTGTCATCACAATGCTCCATTCCCTAGTCCTCACAAAGCTCCATGACCCCTGTCATCACCACACTCCTTGAACATTTTCAGCCCAGTGCTCCACGACCCTTGTCATAACAATGATACATGCCCATGTCATCCCAATGCTCCATGACCCCTGTATTCACAATGCTCCGTGATGCTTGTCATCACAGTGCCCCATGACACATGTCATCACAATGCTCCATGCCTTTTTCAGCAAAATGCTACATGAACTTGTCATTACAATGCTGTATGCGCTTGTCATCAAAATACTCCATGAACGTCGGGATCACATTGCTTCATGCCCTTGTCATCACAATGCTCCATGCTCCTTGAAATCAAAATGATCCATGACCTCTGTTATCACAATGCTCCAAACGCTTGTGATAACAATGTTCCATAACACTTGTCATCACAACGCTCCATGATGCCTGTCATCACAGTACTCCATGCCCTTTTCATCCCAATGCTCCATGACCTTTGTCATCACAATTCTCAATACACTTGTCATCACAAAGCTCCCTGACACTTGTCATCAGAATGCTCCTTGAACCCTGTCACTAAAAGGCTCCATGCGATTTTCATCACAATACCCTAAGCCGTTTTCATCACAATGCTCCATGCCATTGTCATCAAAACACTCCACAAGCTTGTCATCATAATGCTCCATGACCATTGTCATCACAGTTCTCCATGCACTTGTCAGCACAATGCTCCCTGACCGTTTTCATCACAAGGCACCAAGCCATTGTCATCACAATGCTCCATTACCTTTGTCATCAGAATCCTCCATGACATTTTTCATCACAATGCTCCATGCCATTGTCATCACACTGGGCCATTACATATATCATCACAATGCTCCCTGACACCAGTCTTCACAATACTGCATGACCTGGTCATCACAATGCTCCATGACATTGTCATCACAATGTGCCATTCGAACTGTCATCGCAATAATCAATGAAACTTATTAGACCAATGTTCCATGCCCTTGTCATCACAATGCTCCATGCCCTTGTTATCACAATGCTCCATGACCCCTGTCATCACAATGATCCGTGACTCCAGTCATCACAATGCTTCATGACTTTATCATCACAGTGGTCCATGCCCTCATCATCAACAGTCTCTGTGACCTTTTTAACCACAATGCTCCATGAACTTTTCATCACAATGCTCTTTGACCCTTGTCATCAAAATGCTCCATGTGCTTGTCAGCACATTGCTCCATGACACATGTCATCACAATGCACCATACGCTTGTCATCACAGTGCTCTACAATCTTGTCATCACAATGCTCCATAAAATTTGTCATCACAATGCTCCATGCACTTCTCATCAAAATGCTCCCTCACCACTGATATCACAATGCTACATCACTATTTGTCAGAATACTCCCTCACCTCTGTCATCACAATGTTCCAGGACTCCTGTCATCACAATGCTACATGCACTTATCATCACAATGTTCGATGACCCCTGACATCACAATGTTCCATAACACCTGTCCTCAAAATGTTCCATGACACTTTTCATCAAATTGCTCCATGACCCTGTCATCACAATGCTCACTGCCCTTCTCATCACAATGCACTACGCCCTTGCTATCAAAATTCTCCATGAGTTTTTTCATCACAAAGATTCATGACCTTTGGCCTTACAATGCTCCATGTCATTGTCATCACAATGCTCCCTGAACGCTCTTATCACATTGTTCAATGCCCTTGTCTTCACAAAGCTCCATGACACATGTCATCAGAATGCTCCATGGCCTTCTCATCACAATGCTCCACGCCCTTGCCATCAGAATGCTCCATTACACCTGACATAACAATGCTCCATGACCCCTGCCATCACGATGTTCCATATCCTTGCCATCACGAAGCTCCATGACCCTTCTCATCACAATGATCCAAGAACCCTGTAATCACAATGCTCTATGCCGCTTTTCATCTCAATGATACATGAACCCTGTCCTCACAATGCACCATGCCCATCATCACAATGCTTCATGCTATTGTCATCACAATGAAATCAAAATGCTCCATGACCTCTGTCATAACAATGCTCCAAACCCTTGTGATCACAATATTACATATACTTGTCATCATAATGCCCCATGATGCTCGTCATCACATTTATCAATGGTCTTCTCATCTCAATGCTCCACGACCTTTGTCCTCACAGTGCTCAATACACTTGTCATCAAAATGCTCCCTGACACTTGTTGTCTGTATGCTGCTTGAATCCTGTCATGACAAGGCTCCATGCCATTTTCATCACAATGATCCATGTCCTTTTCATCACAATGCTCCAAGACACATATAATCTCAATGCTCCATGCTCTTGTTATCACAAAGCTCAATGACGCAGGCCATCAGAATGCTCCTTGGTCTTCTCCTCACAATGCTCCATGCCCTTGTCATCACAATGATCCAAAACCCCTGTAGTCACAAGGCTCCATGCCCTTGTCATCAAAAAACTCCATGACACGCCATCAGAATGTTTCATGGCCTTCTCATCACAATGCTCCATGCCCTAGTCATCACAATGCTCCAAGACCCCTGTAATCACAATGCTCCATGCCCCTTTTCATCAGAATGCTCCATGAGACTTGTCATCACAAGTCTCCATGGTCTTCTCATCACAATGCTCCAGGACCTTGTCATCACGATGCTCCATTCCTTTGTCATCACAATGCTCCATGACCCCTGTCATCACAATAATCCATGAACATTTTCAGCCCAATGCTCCACGACCTACTCATCACAATGCTCCATGGCCAATATCATCACAATGCTCCATGACCACTGTCATCACAACACTCCATGACACATGACAACACAATGATCCGGGACTATTGTCATCACAATGCTCCATTCCCTAGTCATCACAATGCTCCATGACCCCTGTCATCACAACACTCCATGAACATTTTCAGCCCAGTGCTCCATGACCCTTGTCATCACAATGATCCATGCCCTTGTCATCCCAATGCTCCATGACCTCTGTATTCACAATGCTCCGTGACGCTTGTCATCACAGTGCTCCATGACAACTGTCATCACAATGCTCCATGCCTTTGTCAGCAAAATGCTACATGATCTTGTTATTACAATGCTCTATGCGCTTGTCATCACAATACTCCATTTCCATTGTCATCACAATCCTCCATGAACTTTGGGATCACATAGCTTCATGCCCTTGTCATCAAAATGTGCCATTCCAACTGTCATCACAATAATCTATTAAACTTCTTAGAACAATATTCCATGACCTTGTCATCACAATGCTCCATGCCCTTGTTATCACAATGCTCCATGACCCCTGTCATCACAATGCGCCGTGACTCCAGTCATCACAATGCTTCATGACCTTTGTCATCACAATGGTCCATGCCCTGGTCATGAACAGTCTCTGTGACCATTTTAACCAAAATGCTCCGTGAACTTTTCATCACAATGCTCTTTGACCCTTGTCATCACAATGCTCCATGCGCTTGTCAGCACAATGCTCCATGACACATGTCACCACAATGCACCTTGCTCTTGTCATCACAGTGCTCCACAATCTTGTCATCACAATGCTCAATAATATTTGTCATCAAAATGATCCATGCACTTCTCATCCAAATGCTCTCTCAGCACTGATATCACAATGCTACATCACTATTTGTCACAATACACCCTCACTCCTGTCATCACATTGTTCCATGACTCCTGTCATCACAATGCTACATGCACTTATCATCACAATGTTCGATGACCCATGACATCACAATGTTCCATAACACCTGTCATCAAAATGTTCCATGACACTTTTCATCAAATTGCTCCATGACCGTGACATCAGAATGCTCCCTGCCCTACTCATCACAATGCACAACACCCTTGCCATCAAAATGCTCCATGACCTTTGTCATCACAAAGATCCATGACCCTTGTCATCACAATGCTCCATGTCATTGTCATCACAATGCTCCATGAACGCTCTCATCACATTGCTCCATGCCCTTGTCTTCACAAACCTCCATGCCACATGTCCTCTGAATGCTCCATGGCCTTCTCATCACAATGCTCCATGCCCTTGCCATCACAATTCTCCATTACACCTGTCATAACAATGCTCCCTGACCCCTGCCATCACGATGTTCCATGCCCTTGTCATCACAAGGCTCCATGACCCTTCTCATCACATTGCTCCAAGAACACTGTAATCACAATGCTCTATGCCACTTTTCATCTCAATGATCCATGAACGCTGTCATCACAGTGCACCATGCCAATCATCATAATGCTTCATGCGATTGTCATAACAAAGAAATCAAAATGTTCCATCACGTCTGTTGTAACAATGCTCCAAACCCTTGTGATCTCAATATTCCATAACACTTGTCATCACAATGCCCCATGATGCTCATCATCAAAATTATCCATGGTCTTTTCATCACAATGCTCCATGACCTTCGTCATCACAATGCTCAATACACTTTTCATCAAAATGCTCCCTGACACTTGTTGTCTGTATGCTCCTTGAACCCTGTCATGACAAGTCTCCATGCTTTTTTCATCACAATGATCCATTCTCTTTTCATCAGAATGCTCCAAGACCAATGTAATCACAATGCTCCTTGCCCTTGTCATCACAAAGCTCAATGACGCATGTCTTCAGAATGCTCCTTGGTCTTCTCCTCACAATGCTCCATGCCCTTGTTATCACAATGTACCAAGACCCTGTAATCACAATGCTCCAGGCCCGTTTTCATCTGTATGCTCCATGAGATTGGTCATCACAAGGCTCCATGGTTTTGTCATCACAATGCTCTAGGGCATTGTCATCAAAATGCTTCACAACGTTGTGATGAAAATTTTCTGTGGCCCTTGTCATCATAATGCTCCAAGCCCTAATCATCACAATGCTCCATTATATTTGTCATCACTATCCTCCATTCCATTTGGCATCACAATGCTCTATGCCATTGTCATCGCAATGGACCATGACATATGTCATCACAATGTTCCCTGACACCTGTCTTCACAGTACTCCATGACCTTCTCATCACAATGCTCCATGCACTTGTTATCACAATGCACCATGCCCACTGTCATCACAACAATGTATGAAATTTTTGAGACCAATGCTCCATGCCACTGTCATCACAATGATCCATGCCCTTGTCATCACACTGCTCCATGACCCCTGTCATCACAATGCTCCGTGACTTCAGTCATCACAATGCTTCATAAAGTTTGTCATCACAATGGTCCTTGCCCGCGTCATCACAAGGCTCTGTGACCTTTGTAAGCTCAGTGCTCCATGAACATTTCATCACAGTTCTCCGTAACCCTTGTCATCACAATGCTCCAAGTCTTTGTCAGAACAGTGCTCCATGAACATTGTCATCACAATGTGCCACGTGCATTTCCTCACAACGGTTCACAACTTTGTCATTGCAATGCTCCATAAACCTTGTAATCACAATGGTCCATGCACTTCTCATCAAAATGCTCTCTCACCAGGGACATCACAATGTTCCATTACTAGTCATCACAATACTCCCTCACCCCTGTAATCACAATGTTCCATGATCCAGTCATCACAATGCTACATCCCCTTATCATCACAATATTCCATGACCACTGCCATCACAATATTCCATAACCCCTGTCATCAAAATTCTCCGTGACCCATTTCATCCCATAGCTCCAAGACACCTGACATCACCATGTTCCATAACCCCTGCCCTCAAAATGTTCCATTAAACTTTTTATCAAATTGCTGCATGACCCGGTCATCAAAATGCTCCCTGCCCTTCTCGTCACAATGCACCATGACTCTTGGCATCACAGTGCTCCATGTCATTGTCCTCACAATGTTCCTTGAAACCTCTCATCACACTGCTCCATGCCCTTGTCATCACAAAGCTCCATGACATTTGTCATCACAATGCTCGATGCCCTTCTCATCACAATTCTCCATGCCCTTGTCATTACAATCCTGCATGACCCATGTATCACAGTGTTCCGTGCCCTTGTCATCACAATGCTCCATGCCCTCTCTCATCACAATAATCCATGAAACATTTCAGACCAATGTTCCATATCTTTCTGATCACAATGCTCCATTACCCCTGTCATAACAATGCACCATGACCCCTGCCATCACAATGTTCCACGGCCTTGTCATCACAAGGTTCCACGACACTTCTCATCACAATGCTGAAGACCCCTCAAATCATAATGCTCCATGCCTTTGTCATCACAAAGCTCCATGACACATGTCATCAGAATGTTCTATGGCCTTCTCATCACAATGCTCCATGCCCTTGTCATCACAATGCTCCAAGACCCTTGTAATCACAATGATCCATGCCCCTTTTCATCTCAAAGCTCCATGAACCCTGTCATCAAAATGCACCTTGCCCATCATCATAATGCTTCAAGCTATTGTCATCACAGTGAAATCAGTATTCAGCATGACCCATGTCATCATAATGCTCCAAACACTTGTGATCACAATGTTCCATAACACTTATCATCACAACACCCCATGACGCTCATCATCACAATTATCCATGGTCTTCTTATCACAATTCTCCATGATCTTTGTCATCACAATGCTCAATACACTTGTCATCACAATGCTCCCTGACACTTGTCTTCAGTATGCTCCTGGAACACTGTCATGACAAGGCTCCATGCACTTGTCATCACAATGCCCCATGCCGTTTTCATCACAATGCTTCATGACCTTTGTCATCACAATGGTCCATGCCCTCACCATCAACACTCTCTGTGACATTTAACCACAGTGCTCAATGAACTTTTCATCACAATGCTCTTTGACCCTTGTCATCACAATGCTCTATGCCTTTCTCAGCACAATGCTCCATGCCCTCGTCATCACAATGCTCCATGCCCCCTGTCATCACAATGCTCCGTGACTCCAGTCATCACAATGCTTCATAACATTTGTCATCACAGTGGTCCATGCAGGCGTCATCAGAAGGCTCTGTTACATTTGGAACCACATTGATCCAAGCACTTTTCATCACAATGCTCCATGACCCTTATCATCACAATGCTCCAGGCCTTTGTCAGAAAAATGCTCAATGACACTTGTCTTCACACTATGCCACGGACTTTTCATCAGACAGTTCTGCAAATTTGTCATTGCAATGCTCCATAAATATTGTAATCACCAAGCTCCATTCCCTTCTCATCACAATGCTCCATTACACCTGTCATAACAATGCTCCATTACCCCTGTCATCACAAAGTTCCAAGGCCTTGTCATCACAAGGCTCCATGACAATTGTCATCACAATGCTCCAAGACCCCTTTAATCAGAATGCTCCATGCCCTTGACATCACAAAGCTCCATGACACATGTCATCAGAATGTTCCATGGACTTCTCATCAAAATGCTCCATGCCCATTTCATCACTGTGCTCCAAGACCCATGTGATCACAATGCTCCATGCCCCTTTTCATCTCAATGCTCCTTGAACCCTGTCATCAAAATGCATCATGCCCATCATCATAGAGCTTCCGGCTATTGTCAGCACAATGAAATCAAAATTCTCCATGAGCTCTGTCATCACAGTGCTCCATGACCCCTGTCATCATAATACTCCATGAACATTTTCAGCCCAATTCTCCATGACCCTTGTCATCACAATGATCCATGCTCTTGTCATCCCAATACTCCATGACCCCTCTATTCACAATGCTCCATGACGCTTGAAATCACAGTGTTCCATGACAGCTGTCATCACAATGCTCCATGCCTTTGTCAGCAAAATGCTACATGACCTTGTCATTAAAATGCTCTATGTGCTTGTCATCACAATACTCCATTAACATTGTCATCACAATCCTCCATGAACCTTGGGATCACTTTGCTTCATGACCTTGTCATCACAATGCTCCATGCTCCTTGAAATCAAAATGATCCATGACCTCTGTCATCACAATACTTAAAACCCTTGTGATCACAATGTTCCATAACACTTGTCATCACAATGCTCCATGATGCATGGCATCACAATACTCCATGCCCTTTTCATCACAATGCTCCATGAACTTTGTCATCACAATTCTCAATACACTTGTCATCACAATGCTCCCTGACACTTGTCATCAGAATGCTCCTGGAACCCTGTCACGAAAAGGCTCCATGTCTTTTTCATCACAAAGCCCCATGCAATTTTCATCGCAATGCTCCATGCCATTGTCATCAAAATACTCCACAAGCTTGTCATCAGAATGCTCCATGACCCTTGTCATCACAATTCTCCATGCACTAGTCAGCACAATGCTCCCTGACCGTTGTCATCACAATGCTCCAAGCCATTGTCATCACAATGCTCCATTACCTTTGTCATCAGAATCCTCCATGACACTTGGCATCACAGTGCTCCATGCCATTGTCATCACAATGGGCCATTACATATGTCATCACAATGCTCCCTGACACCTCTCTTCACAATACTGCATGACCTGGTCATCACAATGCTCCATGCCCTTGTCATCACAATGCTCCATTCCCACTGTCATCACAATAATCCCTGAAACTTATTAGAGCAATGCTCCATGCGCTTGTCATCACAATGCTCCATGACCCCTGTCATCACAATGCTCCGTGACTCGAGTCATCACACTCCTTCATAACGTTTGTCATCAGAACGGTCCATGCCCGCCTCAACACAAGGCTCTTTGACATTTGTAACCACAATGCTCCATGAACATTTCATCACAATGCTCCGTGAACCTTTTCATCACAATGCTCCATGTCTTTGTCAGAACAATGCTCCATGACCCTTGTCATCACAATGTGCCATGTGCTTTTCATCACAATGATCCACAACCTTTTCATCGCTATGATCCATAAACCTTGTAATCACAATGCTCCATGCACTTCTCATCCAAATGCTCTCTCACATGAGATATCACAATGTTCCATCACTAGTCATCACAATCCTCCCTCACCCCGGTTATCACAATGTTCCATGACCCCTGTCATCACAATGCTACATCCCCTTATCAGCACAATGTTCCATGACCCCTGACATCACAATGCTCCATAACCCCTGTCATCAAAATGCTCCATCACCCTTTTCATCGCAAAGCTCCATGACCCCTGGCATCACAATGTTCTATAACCCCTGTCATCAAAATGTTCCATTACAATTTTCATCAAATTGCTGCATGACCATGTCATCAAAATGCTCCCTGCCCTTCTCAACACAATGCACCACACCCTTGTCATCAAAATGCTCCATGACCATTGTCATCAGAAAGCTCCATGACCCTTGGCATCACAATGCTCCATGACATTGTCACCACAATGCTCCATGAACCTTCTCATCACATTGCTCCATGCCATTGTCATCACAAAGATCCATGACACTTGTCATCACAATGCTCGATGCCCTTCTCATCACAATGCTCCATGCCCTTGTCATTACAATCGCCCATGACCCATGTATCACAGTGTACCGTGCCCTTCTCATCACAATGCTCCATGTCCACTCTCATCACAATAATCCATGAAACATTTCAGACTAATGATCAATGCCCTTCTCATCACATTGATCCATTACCTCTGTCATAACAATGCTCCATGATACCTGGCATCACAATGTTCCACAGCCTTGTCATCACAATGCTCCATGACCCTTGTCATCACAATGCTCCAAGACCCCTGTAATCACAAAGCTACATGCCCTTGTCATCACAAAGCTCCATGACGCATGCCATCAGAATGTTCCATGGCCTTCTCCTCAAAATGCTCCATGCCCTTGTCATCACAATGCTCTAAGACCCCTGTAATCACAATGCTCCATGCCCCTTTTCATCAGAATGCTCCATGAGACTTGTCATCACAAGTCTCCATGGTCATCTCATCACAATGCTCAAGGACATTGTCATCACCATGCTCCATTCCCTTATCATCACAATGCTCCATGACCCCTGTCATCACAATACCTCATGAATATTTTCAGCCCAATTCTCCATGACCTTCTCATCACAATGCTCCAAGACCAATATCATCACAATGCTCCATGATCACTGTCATCACAACATTCAATGACACCTGACAACACAATGATCCGGGACTCTTGTCATCACAATGCTCCATTCCCTAGTCATCACAATGCTCCATGACCCCTGTCATCACAATACTCCAGGAACATTTTCAGCCCAATTCTCCATGACCCTTGTCATCACAATGATCCATGCCCTTGTCATCCTAATGCTCCATGACCCCTTTATTCACAATGCTCCGTGACGATTGTCATCACAGTGCTCCATGACACATGTCATCACAATGCTGTATGCCATTCTCAGCACAATGCTCCATGCCCTTTTCATCACAATGCTCCATGACCCCTGTCATCACAATGCTCCGTGACTCCAGTCATCACAATTCTTCATAACATTTGTCATCACAATAGTCGATAACCATGTCATCACAAGGCTCTGTGACTTTTGTAAACACAATGCTCCATGAACTTTTCATCACAATGCTCCGTGACACTTGTCATCACAATGCTCCATGCCTTTGTCAGAAAAATGCTCCATGACCCTTGTCATCACAATGTGTGACACGCTTTTCATCCCAACGGTCCACAAATTTTTCATCGCAATGCTCTATAAACATTGAAATCACAATGCTCCATTCCCTTCTCTTCACAATGCTCCATTACCCCGGTCATAACAATGCTCCATTACCACTGCCATCACAATGTTCCACGGCCTTGTCTTCACAAGGCTCCATGACACTTGTCATCACAATGCTCCAAGACTCCTGTAAGCACAATGCTCCATGCACTTGTCATCACAAAGCTCCATGACGCATGTCATCAGAATGTTCCATGTCCTTCTCCACACAATGCTCCATGCCCATGTCATCAAAATGCTCCAAGACCCCTGTAATCACAATGCGCCATGCCCCTTTTCATCTCAATGCTCCATGAACCCTCTCATCACAATGCATCATGCCAATCATCATAATGCTTCCGGCTATTGTCAGCACAATGAAATCAAAATTCTCCATGACCTCTGTCATCACAATGCTCCATGACCCCTGTCATCACAATACTCCATGAACATTTTCAGCCCAATGCTCCATGACCATTGTCATCACAATGATCTTTGCCCTTGTCATCCCAATGCTACATGACCCCTGTATTCACAATGCTCCGTGACGCTTTTTATCACAGTGCGCCATGACACTTGTCATCACAATGCTCCAAGCCTTTGTCAGCAAAATGCTACATGACCTTGTCATTACAATGCTCTATGTGCTTGTCATCACAATACTCAATTACCGTTGTCATCACAATCCTCCATGAACCTTGGGATCACATTGCTTCATGCCCTTGTCATCACAATGCTCCATGCTCCTTGAAATCAAAATGATCCATGACCTCTGTCATCACAATGCTCCAAACCCTTGTGATCACAATGTTCCATAACACTTGTCATCACAACGCTCCATGATGCCTGTCATCACAATACTCCATGCCCTTTTCATCACAATGCTCCATGACCTTTGTCATCACAGTTTTCAATACACTTGTCATCACAATGCTCCCTGACACTTGTCGTCAGAATGCTCCTTGAACCCTGTCACGAAAAGGCTCCATGCCTTTTTAATCAGTGTGCCCCATGCCGTTTTCATCACAATGCTCCATGCCACTGCCATCAAAATACTCCACAAGCTTGTCATCAGAATGCTCCATGACCCTTGTCATCACAATTCTCCATGCACTTGTCAGCACAATGCTCCCTGACCCTTGTCATCACAATGCTCCAAGCCATTGTCATCACAATGCTCAATTACCTTTGTCATCAGAATCCTCCATGATACTTGGCATCACAATGCTCCATGCCATTGTCATCACAATGGGCCATTACATATGTCATCACAATGCTCCCTGACACCTGTCTTCCCAATACTGCATGACCTGGTCATCACAATGCTCCATGACGTTGTCATCCAAATGCGCCATTCCAACTGTCATTGCAATAATCCATGAAACTTATTAGACCAATATTCCATGCCCTTGTCATCACAATACTCCATGCCCTTGTTATCACAATGCTCCATGACCCCTGTCATCACAATGCTCCGTGACTCCAGTTATCACAATGCTTCATGACCTTTGTCATCACAATGGTCCATGACCTCGTCATCAACAGTCTCTGTGACCTTTTTAAACACAATGCTCCATGAACTTTTCATCACAATGCTCTTTGACCTTTGTCATCACAATGCTCTATGCCTTTCTCAGCACAATGCTCCATGACCCTTGTCATCACAATGCTCCATGCGCTTGTCAGCACAATGCTCCATGACACATGTCATCCCAATGCACCATGCGCTTGTCATCATAGTGCTCCCCAATCTTGACATCAGAATGCTCCATGAACCTTTTCATCACAATGCTCCATGGAGTTCTCACCAAAATGCTCTCTCACCACTGATGTCACAATGTTACATCAATATTCGTCACAATGTTCCCTCACCACTGTCATCAAAATTTGCCATGACTCCTGTCATCACAATGCTACATGCACTTATCATCACAATGTTCGATGACCCCTGGCATCACAATGTTCCATAACCACTGTCATCAAAATGTTCCTTGACACTTCATCAAATTGCTCCATGACCCTGTCATCACAATGTTCCCTACCCTTCTCATCACAATGCACAACGCCCTTGTCATCAAAATGCTCCATGACCTTTGTCATCACAAAGATCCATAACCCTTGTCATCACAATGCTCCATGTCATTGTCATCACAATGCTCCATTAATGTTCTCATCACATTGCTTCATGTCCTTGTCATCACAAACCTCCATGACACATATCATCAGAATGCTCCATGGCTTCTCATCACAATGCTCCTAGCCCTGCCATCACAATGCTCCATTATCCCTGTCATACCCATGATCCATGACCCCTGCCATCAAGATGTTCCATGACCTTGTCATCACAAGGCTCCATATCCCTTCTCATCACAATGCTCCAAGAACCCTGTAACCACAATGATCCATGCCCATTTTCATCTAAATGTTTCAAGAACCCTGTCATCACAATGCACCATGACCATCATCATAATGCTTCATGCTATTGTCATCACAATGAAATCAAAATGCTCCATGATCTCTGTCATAACAATGCTCCAAACGCTTGTGATCACAATATTCCAAAACACTTGTCATCACAATGCACCGTGACGCTCGTCATCACAGTTATCCATGGACTTCTCATCACAATGCTCCATGACCTTTGTCATCACGATGCTCAATACACTTGTCATCAAAATGCGCCCTGACACTTGTTGTCTGTATGCTCCTTGAACCCTGTCATGACAAGGCTCCATGCTTTTTCATCACAATGCTCCAAGACCCATGTAATCACAATGCTCCATGCCCTTGTCATCACAAACCTAAAGGACGCATGTCTTCAGAATGCTCTTGGCCTTCTCCTCACAATGCTCCATGCACATGTCAGCACAATGTTCCAAGACGCCTGTAATCACAATGGTCCATGTCCATTTTCATCAGTATGCTCCATGAGATTTGTCATCACAAGGCTCCATGTTTTTCTCATCACAGTGCTCCAGGACATTGTCATCACAATGCTTCAGGACCTTGTCCTGAAAATTCTCAATGGCCCTTGTCATCATAATGCTCCAAGCCCTAATCATCACAGTGCTCCATTATATTTGTCAACACAATACTCCATTACTTTTGGCATCACAAGGCTCCCTGCTATTGTCATCGCAATGGACCATGACATATGTCATCACAATGCTCCCTGAAAACTGTCTTCACAATACTCCGTGACCTTCTCATCACAATGATCCATGCCCTTGTCATCACAATGCACCATGTCCACTGTCCTCACAATAATCTATGAAAGTTGTCAGACGAATGCTCCATGCCCCTGTCATCACAATGCTCCATGCCCTTGTCATCACAATGCACCGTGACCCATGTCATCACAATGCTCCGTGACTCCAGTCATCACAATGCTTCATAACATTTGTCATCACAATGCTCCATGCCCGCGTCATCACAAGGCTCTGTGTCATTTGTAACCACAATGCTCCATGAACATTTCATCACAATACTCCGTGACCCTTGTCATCACAATGCTCCATGCCTTTGTCAAAAAAATGCTCCATGACCCTTTTCATCACAATTTGCCACGCACTTTTCATCACAACGGTCCACAATTTTCTCATTGCAATGCTCCATAAACTTTGTAATCACAATGCTCCATGCCCTTCTCATCACAATGCTCCATTACCCCTGTCATAACAGTGCTCCCTGACGCCATCCATCACGATGTTCAATGGCCTTGTAATCACAAGGCTCCATGACACTTGTCATCACAATGCTCCAAGACCCCTGTAATCACAATGCTTCATGCCCTTGTCATCACAAAGCACCATGACACATGTCATCAGAATGTTCCATGGCCTTCTCATTAAATGCTCCATGCCCTTGTCATCACAGTGCTCCAAAACCCCTGTAATCACAATGCTCCATGCCCCTATTCATCTCCATGCTCCATAAACCCTGTCATCACAATGCATCATGCCCATCATCATATTGCTTCTGGCTATTGTCAGCACAATGAAATCAATATTCTCCTTGACCTCTGCCATCACAATGCTCCATGACCCCTGTCATAACAATGCTCCATGACCCGTGCCATCACAAGGTTCCTTGGCCTTGTTATCACAAGGCTCCTTGACCCTTGTCATCACAATGCTCCAAGACCCCTGTAATCACAAAGCTCCATGCCCTTGTCATCACAAAGCTCCATGACACATGTCATCAGAATGTTCCATGGTCTTCTCTTCACAATGCCTCATGCACTTGTCATCACAAAGCTCCAAGACCCCTGTAGTCAGAGTGATCCAGGCACCTTTTCATCAGAATGCTCCGTGAGACTTGTCTTCACAACTCTCCATGGTCAACTCATCACAATGCTCCAGGACATTGTCATCACCATGCTCCATGCACTTGTCATCACAATGCTCCAAGACCCCTGTAATCACAATACTCTATGAATATATTCAGCCAAATGCTCCATGACATTCTCATCACAATGCTCCATGACCAATATCATCACAATGCTCCATGACCACTGTCATCACAACACTCCATGACACCTGACAACACAGTGATCCGGGACTCTTGTAATCACAATGCTCCAAGTCCCCTGTAATCAGAGTGATCCATGACCCCTGTCATCAAAATAATCCATGAATATTTTCAGCCCAATGCTCCATGATCCTTGTCATCACAATGATCCATGCCCTTGTCATCCCAATGCTCCATGACCCCTGTATTCACAATGTTCCGTGATGCTTTTCATCACAGTGCTCCATGACACCTGTCATCACAATGCTCCATGCCTTTGTCAGCAAAATGCTATATGACGTTGTCATCACAATGCTTCACGACCTTGTCATGAAAATTTTCAATGGCCCTTGTCATCATAATGCTCCAAGCCCTAGTCATCACAATGCTCTATTATATTTGTCATCACAATCCTCCATTACATTTGGCATCACAATGCTCCATGCCATTGTCATCGCAATGGACCATGACATATGTCATCACAATGCTCCCTGACACCTGTCTTCACAATATTCCATGACCTTCTCATCACAATGATCCATGCCCTTGTCCTCACAATGCACCATGCCCACTGTCATCACAATAATCTATGAAACTTGTCAGACCAAAGCTCCATGCCCCTGTCATCACAATGCTCCATGCCCTTGTCCTCACAATGCTCCATGACCTCTTTCATCACAATGCTCCATGAACCCAGTCATCACAATGCTTCATAACGTTTATCATCACAATGGTCCCTGCACGCGTCATCACAAGGCTCTGTGACCTTTGTAACCACAATGCTCCATGAACTTTTCATCACAATTCTCTGTGACCCTTGTCATCACAATGCTCCATGTCTTTGTCAGAACAATGCTCCATGACCATTGTCATCACGATGTGCCCCGTGCAGTTCATCAAAACGGTCCACAACCTTGTCATTGCAATGCTCCATAAACATTGTAATCAAAATGATCCATGCACTTCTCATTAAAATGCTCTCTCACCAGTGATATCACAGTGTTCCATCACTAGTCATCACAATACTCCCTCACCCCTGTAATCACAATGTTCTTTGACCCTGTCATCACACTGCAACATCCGCTTATCATCACAAAGTTCCATGACCCCTGACATCACAATGTTCCATAACCCCTGTCATCAAAATGCTCCATAACCCTTGTCATCCCAAAGCTCCAAGACCCCTGACATCACAATGTTCTATAACCCCTGCCATAAAAATATTCCATTACACTTTTCATCAAGTTGCTGCATGACACGGTCATCAAAATGCTCCCTTCCCTTCTCATCACAATGCTCCATGCCATTGTCATTACAATCCCGCATGACCCATGTATCATAGTGTTCTGTACCCTTGTCATCACAATGCTCCATGCCCACTTTCATCACAATAATCCATGAAACATTTCAGACCAATTTTCCATTTCCTTCTCATCACAATGCTCCATTACCTCTGTCATAACAATGCACCATGACTCCTGCCATCACAATGTTCCACGGCCTAGTAATCACAAGGCTCCATGACACTTGTCATCACAATGCTGAAGGCCCCTGTAATCACAAGGCTCCATGCCCTTGTCATCACAAAGCTCCATGACACATGTCATCAGAATGTTCCATGGCCTTCTCATCACAATGTTCCATGACCTTGTCATCACAATGCTCCAAGACCCCTGTAAACACAATGCTCCATGCCCCTTTTCATCTCAAAGCTCCATGAACCCTGTCATCACAATGCACCATGCCCATCATCATAATGCTTCAGGCTATTTTCATCACAATGAAATCAATATTCTCCATGACCTCTGTCATCATAATGCTCCAAACCCTTGTGATCACCATGTTCCATAACACTTATCATCACAGCACCCCATGATGCTCATCATCACAATTATCCATGGCCTTCTCATCACAATGATCCATGATCTTTGTCATCACAATGCTCAATACACTTGTCATCAAAATGCTCCCTTACACTTGTCGTCAGTATGCTCCTGGAACCCTGTCATGACAAGTCTCCATGCCTTTTTCATCACAATAATCCATGCCCTTTTCATCACAATGCTCCAAGTTCCCTGTAATCACAATGCTCCATGCCCTTGTCATCACAAAGCTCCATGACGCATGTCATCAGAATGCTTCATGGCCTTCTCATCACAATGCTCTATGTCATTGTTATTACAATGCTCCATGAACACCCTCATCATTTTGCTCCATGCACTTATCTTCACAAAGCTCCATGACACATGTCATCAGAATGCTCCATGGCCTTCTCATCACAATGCTCCATGCCCTTGCCATCACAATGCTCCATTACCCGTCTCATAACAATGCTCCATGACCCCTGCCATCACGATATTCCATGGCCTTGTCATCACAAGGCCTGATCACCCTTCTCATCACAATGCTCCAAGAACCCTGTAATCACAATGCTCTATGCCCATTTTCATTTCAGTGATCCATGAACCCTGTCATCACAGTGCACCATGCCTATCATCATAATGCTTCATGCTATTGTCATCACAATGAAATCCAAATGCTCCATGACCTCTGTCATAACAATGCTCAAAACACTTCTGATCACAATATTCCATAACACTTGTCATCACAATGACCCATGACGCTCGTCATCACAGTTATCCATGGTCTTCTCATCAGAATGTTCCATGACCTTTGTCATCACAATTCTCAATACACTTGTCTTCAAAATTCTCCCTGACACTTGTTTTATGTAAGCTCCTTGAAACCTGTCATGACAAGGCTCCATGCCTTTTTCATCACAATGATCCATGCCCTTTTCATCACAATGCTTCAAGACCACTGTAATCACAATGCTCCATGCCTTTGTCATCACAAAGCTCAATGACACATGTCATCAGAATGCTCCTTGGCCTTCTGCTCACAATGCTCCATGCCCTTGTCATCACAATGCTCCATGCACTTGTCATCACAAAGCTCAATGACACATGTCATCAGAATGCTCCTTGGCCTTCTTCTCACAATGCTCCATGCCCTTGTCATCACAATGTGGCAAGACCCCTGTAATCACAATGCTCCATGCCCTTTTTCATCAGTATGCTACATGAGACTGGTCATCACAAAGCCTCATGTTTCTCTCATCACAATGCTCCAGGATCTTGTCATCACAATGTTTCACGACCTTGTCATGAAAATTCTCAATGGCCCTTGTTATCATAATGCTCTAAGCCTTAGTCATCACAATGCCCCATTATATATTCGTCATCACAATCCTCCATTACATTTGGCATCACATAACTCCCTGCCATTGTCATCGAAATGGACCATGACATATGTCATCACAATGCTCCCTGACACCTGTCTTCACAATACTCCATGAGCTTCTCTTCACAATGCTCCATGCCATTGTCATCACCATGCACTATGTCCACTGTCATCACAATAATATATGAAAATGTCAGACCAATGCTCCATGCCCCGGTCATAACAATGCTCCATGTCCCTGTCATCACAATGCTCCATGCCCTTGTCATCACAATGCTCTATGATTTTTCATCACAAAGCTCCTTGACAAATGACCCATGTATCACAGTGTTCCGTGCACTTGTCATCACAATGCACCATGCCACTCTCATCACAATACTCCATGAAATATTTCAGACCAATGTTCCATGCCCTTCTCATCAAAATGCTCCATTACCCCTGTCATAACAATTCACCATGACCCCTGCCATCAAAATGTTACACGGCCTTGTCATCACAAGGCTCCATGAAACTTGTCATCACAATGCCCCATGACGCTCGTCATCAAAATTATCCATGGACTTCTCATCACAATGTTCCATGATCTTTGTCATCACAATGCTCAAAACACTTGTCATCACAATGCTCCATGACAGTTGTCGTCAGTATGCGCCTTGAACCATGTCATTACAAGGCTCCATGCCTTTTTCATCACAATAATCCATGCCCTTTTCATCACAATGCTCCAAGATCCCTGTAATCACAATGCTTCCTACTCTTGTCATCACAAAGCTCCATGACGCATGTCATCAGTATGCTCCATGGACTTCTCATCACCATGATTCATGCCCTTGTCATCACAATGCTCCAAGACCCCTGTAATCACAATGCTCCATGCCCCTTTTCAACAGAATGCTCCATGAGACTTCTCATCAAAAGTCTCCATGGTCTTCTCATCACAATGCTCCAGGATTTTGTCATCACCATGCTCCATTCCCTTATCATCGCAATGTACCATGACCAATATCATCACATTTCTCCATGACCACTGTCATTACAACACTCCATGACACCTGACAACACAATGATCCGAGACTCTTGCCATCACAATGCTCCATTCCCTAGTCATCACAATGCTCCATGACACTTGTCATCACAATGATCCATGCCCTTGTCATCCCAATGCTCCATAAGCCCTGTATACACAATGCTCTGTGACGCTTGTCATCACAGTGCTCCATGACACCTGTCATCACAATGCTCCATGCCTTTGTCAACAAAATGCTACATGAACTTGTCATTACAATGCTCTATGTGCTTGTCATCATAATACTCCATTTCCATTGTCATCACAATCCTCCATGAACCTTGGGATCACATTGCTTCATGTCCTTGTCATCACAATGCTCCCTGCTCCTTGAAATCAAAATGATCCATGACCTCTACCATCACAATGCTCCAAACTCTTGTGATCACAATGTTCCATAACACTTGTCATCACAACGCTCCATGATGCCTGTCATCACAATACTCCATGCCCTTTTCATCACAATGCTCCATGACCTTTGTCATCACAATGCTCAATACACTTGTCATCACAATGCTCCCTGACACTTGTCCTCAGAATGCTCCTTGAACCCTGTCACGAAAAGGCTCCATGCCTTTTCATCACAATGCCCCATGCCGTTTACATCACAATGCTCCATTGCATTGTCATCAGAATACTCCAAAAGCTTTTCATCAGAATGCTCCATGACACTTGTCATCACAAATCTCCATGCACTTGTCAGCACAATGCTCCCTGACCCTTGTCATCACAATGATCCAAGCCATTGTCATCACAATGCTCCATTACCTTTGTCATCAGAATCCTCCATGACACTTGGCATCACAATGCTCCATGCCATTGTCATCACAATGGGCCATTACATATGTCATCACAATGCTCCCTGACACCTGTCTTCACAATACTGCATGACCTGGTCATCACAATGCTCCATGCCCTTGTCATCACAATGCGCCATTCCAACTCTCATCGCAATAATTCATGAAACTTATTAGACCAGTGTTCCATGCCCTTGTGATCACAATGCTCCATGCCCTTGTTGTCACAATTCTCCATGACCCCTGTCATCACAGTGCTCCGTGACTGCAGTCATCACAATGCTTCATGACCTTTGTCATCACAATGTTCCATTCCCTCGTCATCAACAGTCTCTGTGACCATTTTAACCACAATGCTTCATTAACTTTTCATCTCAATGCTCTTTGACCCTTGTCATCAAAATGCTCTATGCCTTTCTCAGCACAATGCGCCATGACCCTTGTCATCACAATGCTCCAGGCGCTTGTCAGCACAATGCTCCATGACACATGTCATCACAATGCACCATGCGCTTGTCATCACAGTGCTCCACCATCTTGTCATCACAGTGCTCCATAAAGCTTGTCATCACAATGCTCCATGCACTTCTCATCAAAATGCTCTCTCACCACTGATATCACAATGCTACATCACTATTTGTCACAATACTCCCTCACCCCTGTCATCACAATGTTCCTTGACTCCTGTCATCACAATGCTACATGCACTTATCATCACAATGTTCGATGACCCATGACATCACAATGTTCCATAACACCTGTCATCAAAATGTTCCATGACACTTTTCATTAAATTGCTCCATGACCCTGTCATCACAATGATCCCTGCCCTTCTCATCAAAATGCACAACGCCCTTGCCATCAAAATGCTCCATGACCTTTGTCGTCACAAATATCCATGACCCTTGGCATCACAGTGTTCCATGTCATTGTCATCACACTGCTCCATGAACACTCTCATCACATTGCTCCATGCACTTGTCTTCATAAAGCTCCATGATACATGTCATCAGAATGATCCATGGCCTTCTCATCACAATTCTCCATGCCTTTACAATCACAATGCTCCATTAAACCTGTCATAACAATGCTCCATGTCCCCTGCCATCACGATGTTCCATGGCCTTTTCATCACATGGCTCCATGTACCTTCTCATCACAATGTTCCAAGACCCCTGTAATCACAATGAACTATGCCCCTTTTCATCTCAATGATCCATGAACCCTGTCATCACAATGCACAATGCCCATCATCATGCTTCATGCTATTGTCATCACAATGAAATCAAAATGCTCCATGACGTCTGTCATAACAATGTTCCTAAACCTTGTGATCACAATATTCCATAACACTTGTCATCACAATGCCACATGACGCTCGTCATCACAATTATCCATGGTTTCTCATCACAATGCTCCATGACTTTTGTCATCACAATCCTCAATACACTTGTCATCAAAATGCTCCCTGACACTTGTTGTCTGTATGCTCCTTGAACCCTGTCATGACAAGCCTCCATGCATTTTTCATCACAATGATCCATGCCCTTTTCATCACAATGCTTCAAGACCCCTGTAATCACAATGCTCCATGCCATTGTCATCACAAAGCTCAATGACACATGTCATCAGAATGCTCCTTGGCCTTCTGCTCACAATGATCCATGCCCTTGTCCTCAAAATGTGGCAAGACCCCTGTAATCACAATGCTCCGTGCCCCTTTTCATTAGTATGCTCCATGAGACTTGTCATCACAAGGCTCCATGGTTTTCTCATCACAATGCTCCAGGACCTTGTCATCACAATGCTTCACGACGTTGTCATGAAAATTCTCAATGGCCCTTGTCATCATAATGCTCCAAGCCCTAGTCATCACAATGCTCCATTATATTTGTCATCACAATCCTCCATTACATTTGGCATCACAATACTCCCTGCTATTGTCATCGCAATGGACCATGACCGATGTCATCACAATGCTCCCTGGCACCTGTCTTCAAAATACTCCATGACCTTCTCTTCACAATGATCCATGCCCTTGTCATCACAATGAACTATGTCCACTGTCATCACAATAATCTATGAAAATTGTCAGACCAATGCTCCATGCCCCTGTCATAACAATGCTCCATGCCCCTGTCATCACAATGCTCCATGCCCTTGTCATCACAGCGCTCCATTACTTGCCATCACAAAGCTTCATAACCCCTGACCCTTGTATCACAGTGTTCCGTGCCGTTGTCATCACAATGCTCCATGCCCACTCTCATCACAATAATCCATGAAATATTTCAGACCAATGTTCCATGCCCTTCTCACCAAAATGCTCCATTACACCTGTCATAACAGTGCTTCATGAACCCTGCCATCACAATTATCCACGGCTTTGTCATCACAAGGCTCCATGACACTTGTCATCACAATGCCCCATGACGCTCGTCATCACAATTATCCATGGTCTTCTCATCACAATGTTCCATGATCTTTGTCATCACAATGCTCAATACACTTGTCATAACAATGATCCCTGACACTTGTCATCAGTATGCTCCTTGAACCCTGTCATGACAAGGCTGCATGCCTTTTTCATCACAATGATCCATGCCCTTTTCATAACAATGCTCCAAGACCCCTGTACTCACAGTGCTCCATGCCCTTGTCATCACAAAGCTCCATGACACATGTCATCAGAATGCTCTATGGCCTTCTTATAACCATGATCCATGCCCTTGTCATCACAATGCTCCAATAACCCTATAATCACAATGGTCCATGCCCCTTTTCAACAGAATGCTCCATGAGACTTCTCAAAAAAAGTCTCCATGGTCTTCTCATCACAATGCTCCAGGACTTTGTCATAACCATGCTCCATTCCCTTGTCATCGCAATTCTCCATGACCAATATCATCACAATTCTCCATGACCACTGTCATCACAACAATCCATGACACCTGACAACACAATGATCTGGGACTCTTGTCATCACAATGCTCCATTCCCTACTCATCACAATGCTCAATGACAATTGTCATCACGATGATCATTGCCTTTGTCATCCCAATGTGCCATAACCCCTGTATTCACAATGCTCCATGACGCTTGTCATCACAGTGCTCCATGACACCTGTCATCACAATGCTCCATGCCTTTGCAGGAAAATGCTACATGACCTTGTCATTACAATGCTCTATGTGATTGTCATCAAAATATTCCATTACCATTGTCATCACAATCCTCCAAGAAACTTGGGTTCACATTGCTTCATTCCCTTGTCATCACAATGTTCTGTGCTCCTTGAAATCAAAATGATCCATGACCGCTGTCATCACAATGCTCCAAAACCTTGTGATCACAATGTTCCATAACACTTGTCATTACAACGCTCCATGATGCCTGTCATCACAATACTCCAAGGACTTTACATCACAATTCTCCATGACCTTTGTCATCACAATTCTCAATATTCATATCATCACAATGCTCCCTGACACATGTCATCAGAATGTTCCTTGAACCCTGTCACGAAAAGTCTCCATGCCTTTTTCATCACAAAGCCCCATACCGTTTTCATCACAATGCTCCATGCCATTTTCATCGAAATCCTCCACAAGCTTGTCATCAGAATGCTCCATGACCCTTGTCATCACAATTCTCCATGCACTTGTCAGCACAATGCTCCCTGACCCTTTTCATCACAATGCTCCAAGCCATTTTCATCACAATGCTCCATTACCTTTGTCATCAGAATCCTCCATGACACTTGGCATCACAATGCTCTATGCCATTGTCATCACAATGGGCCATTACATATGTCATCACAATGCTCCCTGACAACTGTCTTCACAATACTGCATGATCTGGTCAACACAATGCTCCATGCCCTTGTCATCACAATGTGCCATTCCAACTGTCATCGCAATAATCCATGAAACTTATTAGACCAATGTTCCATGCCCTTGTCATCACAATGCTCCATGCCCTTTTTATCACAATGCTCCATGACCCCTGTCATCACAATGCTCCGTGACTCCAGTCATCACACTGCTTCATGACCTTTGTCATCACAATTGTCCATGTCTTCGTCATCAACAGTCTCTGTGACATTTTTATCCACAATGCTCCATGAACTTTTCATCACAATACTCTTTGACACTTGTCATCACAATGTTCTATGCCTTTCTCAGCACAATGCTCCATGACCATTGTCATCACAATATTCCAAGCCTTTGTCATCACAATGCTCCATTATATTTGTCATCAGAATCCTCCATGACACTTGTCATCACAATGCTCTTTGACAATTGTGATCAGACTCCTCCATGATACCTGGCATCACAATGCTCCATGCCATTTTCATCACAATGGGCCATTACATATGTCATCACAATGCTCCCTGACACCTGTCTCCACAATACTGCATGACCTGGTCATCACAATGCTCCATGCCCTTGTCATCACAATGCGCCATTCCATCTGTCATCACAATAATCCATGAAACGTATTAGACCAATGCTCCATTCCCTTGTCATCACAATGCTCCATGCACTTGTGATCACAATGTTGCAAGACCACTCTAATCAGAATGTTCCATGCCCCTTTTCATCAGTATGCTCCATGAGCGTGGTCTTCACAAGGCTCCATGGTTTTCTAATCACAAAGCTCCAGGAATTGTCATCACAATGCTCCTCGACCATTTCATGAAAATTCTCAATGGCCCTTGTCATCATAATGCTCCAAGCCCTAGTCATCACAATGCTCCATTATATTTGTCATCACAATCCTCCATTACATTTGGCATCTCAGTGCTCCCTGACATTGTCATCGCAGTGGACCATGACATATGTCATCACAATGCTCCCTGACACTTGTCTTTACAATACTCCATGACCTTCTCATCACAATGATCCATGCCCTTGTCATCCCAATGCTGCATGACCCCTGTATTCACAATGCTCCATGACCCTTGTCATCACAGTGCTCCATGACACCTGTCTTCACAATACTCCATGACTTTCTCATCACAATGCTCCATGCCCTTGTCATCACAATGCACCATGTCCACTCTCATCACAATAATCTATGAAACTTGTCAGACCAATGCTCCATGCCACTGTCATCGCAATGCTCCATGCCCTTGTCATCACACTGCTCCATTAACCCTGTCATCACAATGTTCCCTGAATCCAGTCATCACAATTCTTCATAAGGTTTGTCAACACAACCGTCCATGCTCGTGTCCTCAAAAGGCTCTGTGTCCTTTGTAACCTCATTGCTCCATGAAATTTTCATCACAATGCTCCGTGACCCTTGTCATCACAATGCTCCATGCCTTTGTCTGAACAATACTCCATGACCATTGTCATCACAATGTGCCACACGCTTTTCATCACAATATTCCACAACCTTGTCATCGCTATACGCCATAAACCTTGTAATCACAATGCTCCATGCACTTCTCATCCAAATGCTCTCTCACATGATAAATCACAATGTTCCGTCACCAGTTATCACAATCCTCCCTCACCCCGGTAATCACAATGTTCCATGACCCCAGTCATCACAATGCTACATCCCCTTATCAGCACAATGTTCCATAACCCCTGACATCACAATCTTCCATAACCCCTGTCATCAAAATGCTCCATGACCCATTTCATCCCAAAGCTCCATGACCCCTGGCATCAAAATGTTCTATAACCCCGGTCATCAAAATGTTCCATTACACTTTTCATCAAATTGCTGCATGACCCTGTCATCAAAATGCTCCCTGCCCTTCTCATCACAATGCACCACACCCTTGTCATCAAAATGTTCTATGACCTTTGTCATCACAAAGCTCCATGACATTTGGCATCACAGTGCTCCATATCATTGTCATCACAGTGCTCCATAAACGCTTTCATCACATTGGTCCATGCCCTTGTCATTACAAAGCTCCATGACACTTGTCATCACAATGCTCGATGCCCTTCTCATCACAATGCTCCATGCCCTTGTCATTACAATCCTCCATGACCCATGTATCACAGTGTTCCGTGCCCTTGTCATCACAATGCTCCATGCCCACTCTCATCACAATAATCCTTTAAACATTTCAGACCAATGCTCAATGCCCTTCTCATCAAAATGCTCCATTACCTCTGTCATAACAATGCTCCATGACCACTGCCATCACAATGTTCCATTACACTTTTCATCAAATTGCTGCATGACCCGGTCATCAAAATGCTTCCTGCACTTGTCATCACAATGCACCATGCCCTTGTCATCAAAATGCTCCATGACTTGTCATCACAAAGCTCCATGACACCTGTCATCACAATACTCCATGCATTTGTCAGCAAAATTCTACATGACCTTGTCATTAGAACACTCTATGCGCTTGTCATTACAATGCTCCAAGAACTCTGTAATCACAATGCTCCATGCCCATTTTCATCTCAATACTCCATGAACCGTGTCATCACAATGCACCATGCCCATCATCATAATGCTTCAGGCTATTGTCATCACAATGAAATCAAAATGCTCCATGAACTCTGTCATCATAATGCTCCAAACCCTTGTGATCACAATGTTTCATAACACTTATCATCACAACACCGCATGACGAACATCATCACAATTATCCATGGTCTTCTCATCACAATGCTCCATGATCTTTGTCATCACAATGCTCAATACACTTGTCATCACAATGCTCCCTGACACTTGTCGTCAGTATGCTCCTGGAACCCTGACATGACAAGGCTCCATGCCTTTTTCATCACAGTGATCCATTCCCTTTTCATCACAATGCTCCAAGACCCCTGTAATCAAAAAGCTCTATGCCCTTGTCATCACAAAGCTCCATGATGCAAGACATTAGAATGCTCCATGGCCTTCTCCTCACAACGCTCGATGTCATTGTCATCACAGTGCTCCATGAACCCTCTCATCACATTGCTTCTTGCCCTTGACATTACAATCCTCCATGAACCATGTATCACAGTCTTCCGTGCCCTTTTCATCACAATTCTCCATGCCCAATCTCATCACAATAATCCTTGAAATATTTCATACCAATGCTCAATTCCCTTCTCATAAAAATGCTCCATTACATCTCTCATAACAATGCTCCATGACCATTGCCATCACAATGTTCCACGGCCTTGTCATCACAAGGGTCCATTACCCATGTCTTCGCAATGCTCCAAGACACCTGTAATCACAATGCTCCATGCCCTTGTCATCACAAAACTCCATGACGCATGTCTTCCGAATGTTCCATGGCCTTCTCATCACAATGTTCCATGCCCTTGTCAGCACAATGCTCCAAGACCCTTGTAATCACAATGCTCCATACCACTTTTCATCTCAATGCCCCATGAACCCTGTCATCACAATGCACCATGCCCATCATCATAATGCTTCAGGCTATTGTCATCACAATGAAATCAATATTCTGCATGTCCTCTGTCATCATAATGCTCCAAACCCTTGTTATCACAAGTTGCATAACACGAATCATCAAAACACCCCATGATGCTCATCATCACAATTATCCATGGTCTTCTCATCACAATGCTCCATGATCTTTGTCATCACAATGCTCAATACACTAGTCATCACAATGCTCCCTGACACTTGTCGTCAGTATGCTCCTTGAACCCTGTCATGACAAGGCTCCATGCCTTTTTCATCACAATGATACATGCCCTTTTCATCACAATGCTCCAAGATCCCTCTAATCACAATGCTCCATGCCCTTGTCATCACAAAATGCCAGGACACATGTCATGAGAATGCTCCATGGCCTTCTCATCACAATGCTCCATGCCCTAGTCTTCACAATGCTCCAAGACCCCTGTAATCACAATGCTCCATGCCCCTTTTCATCAGAATGCTCCATGAGACTTGTCATCACAAGTCTCCATGGTCTCTTCATCACAATGCTCCAGGATCTTGTCATCACCATGCTTCATTTACTTGTCATCACAATGCTCCAAGACACCTATCATCACAATACTCCATGCACATTTTCAGCCCAGTGCTCCACGACCTACTCATCACATTGCTCCTTGGCCAATATCATCACAATGCTCCATGACCACTGTCATCACAACATTCCATGACACCTCACAACACAATGATCCGGGATTCTTGTCATCACAATGATCCATGCCCTTATCATCCCAATGCTCCATGACCCCTGTATTCACAATGCTCCGTGACGCTTGTCATCACAGTGCTCCATGACACATGTCATCACAATGCTCCATGCCTTTGTCAGCAAAATGCTACATGACCTTGTCATTACAATGCTTTGTGCGCTTGTCATCAAAATACTCCATTTCCATTGTCATCACAATCCTCCATGAACCTTGGGATCACATGGTTTCATTCCTTTGTCATCACAAAGTTCCATGCTCCTTGAAATCAAAATGATCCATGACCTCTGTCATCACAATGCTCCAAATCCTTGTGATCACAGTGTTCCATAACACTTGTCATCACAACGCTCCATGATGCCTGTCATCACAATGCTCCATGGACTTTACATCACAATGCTCCATGACCTTTGTCATCACAATTCTCAATATACATGTCATCACAATGTTCCCTGACACATGTCATCAGAATGTTCCTTGAACCCTGTCATGAAAAGTCTCCATGCATTTTTTATCACAAAGTCCCATACCGTTTTCATCACAATGCTCCATGCCATTGTCATCAAAATACTCCACAAGCTTGTCATCAGAATGCTCCATGACCCTTGTCATCACAATTCTCCATGCACTTGTCAGCTCAATGCTCCCTGACCCTTGTCATCACAATGCTCCAAGCCATTGTCATCACAATGCTCCATTACCTTTGTCATCAGAATCCTCCATGACACTTGGCATCACAATGCTCCATGCCATTGTCATCACAATGGGCCATTACATATGTCATCACAATGCTCCCTGACAACTGTCTTCACAATACTGCATGATCTGGTCAACACAATGCTCCATGCCCTTGTCATCACAATGTGCCATTCCAACTGTCATCGCAATAATCAATGAAACTTATTAGACCAATGTTCCATGCCCTTGTCATCACAATGCTCCATGCCCTTTATATCACAATGCTCCATGACCCCTGTCATCACAATGCTCCATGACTCCAGTCATCACAATGCTTCATGACCTTTGTCATCACAATTGTCCATGCCTTTGTCATCAACAGTCTCTGTGACATTTTTATCCACAATGCTCCATGAACTTTTCATCACAATGCTCTTTGACACTTGTCATCACAATGCTCTATGCCTTTCTCAGCACAATGCTCCATGACCCTTGTCATCACAATATTCCAAGCCTTTGTCATCACAATGCTCCATTATATTTGTCATCAGAATTCTCCATGACACTTGTCATCACAATGCTCTTTGACAATTGTGATCAGACTCCTCCATGAAACCTGGCATCACAATGCTCCATGGAATTGTCATCACAATGGGCCATTACATATGTCATCACAATGCTCCCTGACACCTGTCTTCACAATACTGCATGACCTGGTCATCACTATGCTCCATGACCTTGTCATCACAATGCGCCATTCCATCTGTCATCACAATAATCCATGAAACGTATTAGACCAATGCTACATGCCCTTGTCATCACAATGCTCCATGCACTTGTTATCACAAAGTTGCAAGACCCCTGTAATCAGAATGTTCCATGCCCCTTTTCATCAGTATGCTCCATGAGACTGGTCTTCACAAGGCTCCATGATTTTCTAATCACAAAGCTCCAGGACCAAGTCATCAAAATGCTCCTCGACATTGTCATGAAAATTCTCAATGGCTCTTGTCATCATAATGCTCCAAGCCCTAGTCATCACAATGTTCCATTATATTTGTCATCACAATCCTCCTTTACATTTGGCATCTCAATGCTCCCTGACATTGTCATCGCACTGGACCATGACATATGTCATCACAATGCTCCCTGACACCTGTCTTTACAATACTCCATGACCTTCTCATCACAATGATCCATGCCCTTGTCATCCCAATGCTCCAAGAAACTTTTAAACACAATTCTCCATGCTCTTGTCATTACAAAGCTCAATGAAACATGTCTTCAGAATACTCCTTGGCCTTCTCCTCACAATGCTCCATGCCCATGTCATCACAATGTTCCAAGAGCCCTGTAATCACAATGGTCCATGTCCCTTTTCATCAGTATGCTCCATGAGATTTGTCATCACAAGTCTCTATGGATTTCTCATCACAATGCTCCAGGACCTTGTCATCACAATGCTTCTCGACCTTGTTCTGAAAATTCTCAATGGCCCTTGTCATCATAATGCTCCAAGCCCTAGTCATCACAATGCTCCATTATATTTGTCATCAAAATCCTCCATTACATTTGGCATCACAATGCTCCCTGCCATTGTCATTGCAATGGACCATGACATATATCATCACAATGCTCCCTGACACCTGTCTTCACAATACTCCATGACCTTCTCATCACAATGATCCATGCCCTTGTCATCACAATGCACCATGTCCAATGTCATCACAATAATCTATGAAACTTGTCCGACAAAAGCTCCATGCCCCTGTCACCACAATGCTCCATGCCCTTGTCATCACAATGCTCCATGACCACTGTCATCACAATGCTCCGTGACTCCAGTCATCACAATGCTTCATAACATTTGTCATCACAATGGTCCATGCCCGCGTCATCACAAGGCTCTGTGACCTTTATAACCACAATGCTCCATGAACTTTTCATCACAATGCTCCGTGACGCTTGTCATCAAAATGCTCCATGCGTTTGTCAGAAAAATGCTCCATGACCCTTGTCATCACAATGTGCTACGCGATTTTCATCACAACGGTCCACAAATTTGTCATTGTAATGCTCCATAAACCTTGTAATCAGAATTCTCCATGCACTTCTCATCACAATGCTCCATTTCCCCTGTCATAACAATGCTCCATGGCCCCTGCCATCACAATATTCCACGGCCTTGTCATCACAAGGCTCCATGACACTTGTCATCACAATGCACCAAGAACCCTCTAATCACAATGCTCCATGCCCTTGTCATCACAAAACACCATGACACATGCCGTCAGAATGTTCCATGTCCTTCTCATAAAAATGCTCCATGTCCTTGTCATTACAGTGCTCCAAGACCCCTGTAATCACAATGCTCCATGCCCCTTTTCATCTCAATGCTCCATGAACCCTGTCATCACAATGCACCATGCCCATCATCATAATGCTTCCGGCTATGGTCAGCACAATGTAATCAAAATTCTCCATTACCTCTGTCATCACAATGCTCCATGACCCCTGTCATCACAATACTCCATGAACATTTTCAGCCAATTGCTCCATGACACTTGTCATCACAGTGATCCATGAACTTGTCATCCTAGTGCTCCATGACAACTGTATTCAGAATGATCCGTGACGCTTGTCATCACAGTGCTCCATGACACCTGTCATCACAATGCTCCATGCCTTTGTCAGCAAAATGCTACATGAACTTGTCATTATAATGCTCTATACGCTTGTCATCACAATACTCCATTACCATTGTTACCACAATCCTCCATGAACCTTGGGATCACATTGCTTCATGCCCTTGTAATCACAATGCTCCATGCTCCTTGAAATCAAAATGATCCATGACCTCTGTCATCACAATGCTCCAAACCCTTGTGATCAAAATGTTCCATAACACTTGTCATCACAACGCTCCATGATGCCTGTCATCACAATACTCCATGCACTTTTATCAAAATGCTCCATGACCTTTGTCATCACAATTCTCAATACACTTGTCATTACAATGCTCCCTGACACTTATCATCAAAATGCTCCTTGAACCCTGTCACGAAAATGCTCCATGCCTTTTTCATCACAATGCCCCATGCCGTTTTCATCACAATGCTCCACGCCACTGTAAACAAAATACTCCACAAGCTTGTCATGAGAATGCTCCATGACCTTTGTCATCACAATTCTCCATGCACTTGTCAGCACAATGCTCCCTGGCCCTTGTCCTCACAATGCTCCAAGCCATTGTCATTACAATGCACCATTACCTTTGTCATCAGAATCCTCCATGACACTTGGCATCACAATGCTCCATGCCATTGTCATCACAATGGGTCACTACATATGTCAACATAATGCTCCCTGACACCAGTCTTCACAATACTCCATGACCTGTTCATCACAATGCTCCATGCCCTTGTCACCACAGTGCACCATTCCAACAGTCATCGCAATAATCCATGAAACTTATTAGACAAATGCTCCATGCCCTTGTCATCACAATGCTCCATGACCCTTGTCATCACAATGCTCCATGAACTTTTCATCACAATGCTCTTTGATCCTTGTCATCACAATTCCCTTTGCCTTTCTCAGCACAATGCTACATGACCCATGTCATCACAATGCTCCATGCGCTTGTCAGCACGATGCTCCATGACACATGTCATCACAATGAACCATGTGCTTGTCATCACAGTGCTCCACAATCTTGTCACCACAATGCTCCATAAAAGTTGTCATCAAAATGCTCTCTCACCACAGATATCACAATGTTACATCCCTATTCGTCACAATACTCCCTCACCCCTGTTATCACTGTTTTCCATGACTCCTGTCATCACAATGCTACATGCACTTATCATCAAAATGTTCGATGACCCCTGACATCACAATGCTCCATAACACCTGTCATCAAAAGGCTCCATTTCCTTTTAATCAAAATGCTCCATGACCCCTGACATCACAATGCTCCATAACACCTGTCATCAAAATGCTCCATTTCCTTTTAATCAAAATGCTCCATGACCCCTGACATCACAATGTTCCATAACCCCTGTCATCAAAATGTTACATAACACTTTTCATCAAATTGCTCCATGACCCTGTCATCACAATGCTCCCTGCCCTTCTCATCACATTGCACAACGCACTTGTCATCAAAATGCTACATGACCTTTGTCATCACAAAGATCCATGACCCTTGGCATCACAATGCTCCATGTCATTGTCATCACAATGCTCCATGAACGCTCTCATCACATTGCTCCATTCCCTTGTCATCACAAAGCTCCATGACACATGTCATCAGAATGCTCCATGGCCTTCTCATCACAATGCTCCATGCGCTTGCCATCACAATGCTCCATTACCCCTGTCATAAAAATGCTCCATGACGCCTGCCAACACGATGTTCCATGGCCTTGTCATCACAAGCCTCCATGACCCTTCTCATAACAATTATCCAAGACCCCTGTAATCACAATGCTCCATGCTCAATTTTCATCTCAATGATCCATGAACCCTTTCATCACAATGCACCATGCCCATCATCATAATGCTTCATGCTATTGTCATCACAATGAAATCAACATGCTCCATGACCTCTGTCATAACAATGCTCCAAACACTTGTGATCACAATATTCCATAACACTTGTCATCACAGTGCCCCATGACACTCGTCATCACAATTATCCATGGTCTTCTCATCACAATGCTCCATGACCCTTGTCATCACAATGCTCAATACACTTGTCATCAAAATGCTCCCTGACACTTGTTGTCTGTATGCTCCTTGAACCCTGTCATGACAAGGCTCCATGCCTTTTTCATCACAATGATCCATGCCCTTTTCCTCACAATGCTCCAAGACCCCTTTAAACACAATGTTCGATGCCCTTGTCATCACAAAGCTCAATGAAACATGCCTTCAGAATGCTCCTTGGCCTTCTCCTCACAATGCTCCATGCCCATGTCATCACAATGTTCCAAGACCCATGTAATCACAATGGTCCATGCCCCTTTTCATCAGTATGCTCCATGAGATTTATCATCACAAGTCTCTATAGATTTCTCATCACAATGCTCCAGGACCTTGTCATCACAATTCTTCACGACCTTGTTCTGAACATTCTCAATGGCCCTTGTCATCATAATGCTCCAAGCCCAAGTCATCACAATGCTCCATTATATTTGTCATCACAATCCTCCATTACATTTGGCATCACACTGCTCCCTGCCATTGTCATCGCAATGGACCATGACATATGTCATCACAATGCTCCCTGACACATGTCTTCACAATACTCCATGACCTTCTCATCACAATGATCCATGCCCTTGTCATCACAATGCAACATGTCCAATGTCATCACAATACTCTATGAAACTTGTCAGACAAATGCTCCATGCCCCTGTAACCACAATGCGCCATGCCCTTGTCACCACAATGCGCCATGCCCTTTTCATCACAATGCTCCATGACCCCTGTCATCACAATGCTCCGTGACTCCAGTCATCACAATGCTTCATAACATTTTTCATCACAATGGTCCATGCCTGCGTCATCACAAGCCTCTGTGACCTTTATAACCACAATGCTCCATGAACTTTTAATCACAATGCTCCGTGACCCTTGTCATCAAAATGCTCCATGCGTTTGTCAGAAAAATGCTCCATGACCCTTGTCATCACAATGTGCTACGTGATTTTCATCAACACGATCCAAAAATTTGTCATGGTAATGCTCCATAAACCTTGTAATCACAATGCTCCATGCCCTTCTCATCACAATGCTCCATTACGCCTGTCATAATGATGCTCCATGACCCCTGTCATCACAATATTCCACGGCCTTGTCATCACAAGGCTCCATGACACTTGTCATCACAATGCTCCAAGACCCCTGTAATCACAATGCTGCATGCGCTTGTCATCACAAAGCTCCATGACACATGCCATCAGAATGTTCCATGTCCTTCTCATCAAAATGCTCCATGCCCTTGTCATCCCAGTGCTCCAAGATCCCAGTAATCACAATGCTCCATGTCCCTTTTAATCTCAATGCTCCATGAAACCTGTCATCACAATGCACCATGCCAATCATCATAATGCTTCCGGCTATTGTCAGCACAATGAAATCAATATTCTCCATGACCTCTGTCATCACAATGCTCCATGACCCCTGTCATCACAATACTCCATGAACATTTTCAGCCCAATCCTCCATGACCCTTGTCATCACAATGATCCATGCCCTTGTCATCCCAATGCTCCATGACCCCTGTATTCCCAATGCTCCGTGACACTTTTCATCACAGTGCTCCATGACACCAGTCATCATAATGCTCCATGCCCTTGTTATCCCAATACTCCATGACCCCTGTATTCACAATACTCTGTGACACTTGTCATCACAGTGCTCCATGACACCTGTCATCACAATGTTCCATGCCTTTGTCAGCAAAATGCTACATGACTTTGTCATTACCATGCTCTATGCGCTTGTCATCACAATACTCCATTACCATTGTCATCACAATCCTCCATGAATCTTGGGATCACATTGCTACATGCCCTTGTCATCACAATGCTCCATGCTCCTTGAAATCAAAATGATCCATGACCTCTGTCATCGCAATGCTCCAAACACTTGTGATCACAATGTTCCATAAAACTTGTCATCACAATGCTCCATGATGCCTGTCATCACAATACTGCATGCACTTTTCATCACAATTGTCCATGACCTTTGTCATCACAATTCTCAATACACATGTCATCACAATGCTCCCTGACACTTGTCGCCAGAATACTCCTTGAACCCTGTCACGAAAAGGCTCCATGCCTTTTTCAACACAATGCCCCATGCCGTTTACATCACAATGCTCCACGCCACTGTCAGCAAAAAACTCCACAAGCTTATCATGAGAATGTTCCATGACACTTGTCATCACTATTCTCCATGCACTTTTCAGCACAATGCTCCCAGACCTTGTCATCTCAATGCTCCAAGCCACTGTCAGCACAATGCACCATTACGTTTGTCATCAGAATCCTCCATGACACCTGACATCACAATGCTCCATGCGATTGTAATCACAATGCGCCATTACATATGTTATCACAATGCTCCCTGACAACTCTCTTTACAATACTGCATGACCTGGTCATCACAATGCTCCATGCCCTTGTCACCACAATGCACCATTCCAACAGTCATCGCAATAATCCATGAAACTTATTAGACCAATGCTCCATGCCCTTGTCATCACAATGCACCATGACCCTTGTAATCACAATGCTCCTTGAACTTTTCATCACAGTGCTCTTTGATCCTTGTCATCACAATGCTCTATGCCTTTCTCAGCGCAATGCTACGTGACCCTTGTCATCACAATGCTCCATGCGCTTGTCAGCACGATGCTCCATGACACATGTCATCATAATGCACCATGCGCTTGTCATCACAGTGCTCCACAAGCTTGTCATCACAATGCTCCATAAACCTTGTCATCACAATGCTCCATGCACATCTCATCAAAATGCTCTCTCACCACAGATATCACAATGTTACATCACTGTTCGTCACAATACTCACTCACCCCTGTTATCACAATGTTCCATGACCGCTGTCATCACAATGCTTCATGCACTTATCATCACAATGTTCGATGAGCCCTGACATCACAATGCTACATAACCCCTGTCATCAAAATTCTCCATGACCCTTTTCATCATAATGCTCCATGACCTCTGACATCACAATGTTCCATAACACCTGTCATCAAAATGTTCCATGACACTTTTCAACAAATTGCTCCATGACCCTGTCATCACAATGCTCCCTGCCCTTCTCATCACAATGCACAACGCCCTTGTCATCAAAATCCTCCATGACCTTTGTCATCACAAAGATCCATGACCCTTGGCATCACAATGCTCCATGTCATTGTCATCACAATCCTCCATGAACACTCTCATCACATTGCTCCATGTCCTTGTCATCACATAGCTCCATGACACATGCCATCAGAATGCTCCATGGCCTTCTCATCACAATGCTCCATGCCCTTGCCATCACAGTGCTCCATTACCCCTGTCATAACAATGCTCCATGATACCTGCCATCACGATGTTCCGTGGCCTTGTCATCACAGTGCTCCATGACACCTGTCATCACAACGCTCCATAACTTTGTCAGCAAAATGCTACATGACCTTGTCATTACAATGCTCTATGTGCTTGTCATCACAATACTCCATTTCCATTGTCATCACAATCCTCCATGAACCTTGAGAGCACATTGCTTCATGCCCTTTTCATCCCAATGCTCCATGCTCCTTGAAATCAAAATGATCCATGTCCTCTGTCATCACAATGCTCAAAGCCCTTGTGATCACAATGTTCCATAACACTTGTCATCACAATGCTCCATGATGCCTGTCATCACAAAATTCCATGCCCTTTTCATCACAGTGCTCCATGACATTTGTCATCACAATGCTCAGTACACTTGTCATCACAATGCTCCCTGACACTTGTCATCAGAATGCTCTTTGAACACTGTCACGAAAAGGCTCCATGCCTTTTTCATCACAATTCCCCATTCCGTTTTCATCACAATGCTCTGTGACCATTTTCATCAAAATGCTCCATGACTTTGTCTGAAAACTGTTCCATGACCCTTGTCATCACAATGTGCCATTCGCTTTTCATCACAACGGTCCAGAAAATTGTCATTGCAATGCTCCATAAACCTTGTAATCACAATGCTCCATACACTTCTCTTCAAAATGCTCTCTCACCAGAGATATCACAGTGTTCCATCACTAGTTGTCACAATACTCCCTCACTACTGTAATCGCAATGTCCCATGACCCCTGTCATCACAATGCTACATGCCTTTTGATCACAATGTTCCATGACCCCGGACATCACAATATTCTATAACCCCTGTCATCAAAATGTTCCAATACACTTTCCATCATATTGCTGCATGACACTGTCATCAAAATACTCCCTGCCCTTATCATCACAATGAACCATGCACTTGTCATCAAAATGCTCCATGACATTTGTCATCACAAAGCGCCATGACCCTTGGCATCACAATGCTCCATGTCATTGTCATCACAGTGCTCCATGAAACCTCTCATCACATTGCTCCATGCCCTTGTCATCACAAAGCTCCATGACACTTGTCATCAAAATGCTCTATGCCGTTCTCATCACAATGCCCAATGACCTTGTCATTATAATCCTTCATGACCCATGTATCACAGTGATCCATGCCCTTATCATCACAATGCTCTATGCCCACTCTCATCACAATAATCCATGAAACTTATTAGACCAATGCTCCATTCCCTTGACATCACAATGCTCCATGCCCACTCTCATCACAATACTCCATGAAATATTTCAGACCAATGCTCAATGCCCTTCTCATCACAATGTTCCATTACCTCTGTCATAACAATGCTCCATGACCCCTGCCATCACAATGTTCCACGGCCTTGCCATCACAAGGCTCCATGACCCTTGTCATCACAATGCTCCAAGATACCTCTAATCACAATTCTACATGCCCTTGTCATCACAGAGCTCCATGACGCATGTAATCAGAGTGTTTCATGGCCTTCTCCTCACAGTGCTCAATGCCCTTGTCATCACAGTGCTCCAAGACCCCTGTAATCACAATGCTCCATGCACCTTTTAATCAGAATGCTCCATGAGACATGTCATCACAAGTCTCCATGGTCTTCTCATCACAATGCTCCAGGACCTTGTCATCACCATGCTCCATTCCCTTGTCATCACAATCCTCCATGACCCCTGTCATCACAATACTCCATGAATATTTTCAGCCCAATGCTCCATGACATTCTCATCACAATGCTCCATGACAAATATCATCACAATGCTCCATGACCCCTGTCATCACTACACTCCATGACACCTGACAACACAATGATCCGGGACTCTTGTCATCACAATGCTCCAAGACCGCTGTAATAAAAATGCTCCATGACCCCTGTCATCAAAATACTCCATGAACATTTACAGCCCAATTCTCCATGACCCTTGTCATCACAGTGATCCATGCTATTTTCATCCCTATGCTCCATGACCCCTGTATTCACAATGCTCCGTGACGCTTGTCATCACAGTGCTCCATGACACCTGTTATCACAATGCTCCATGTCTTTGTCAGCAAAATGCTACATGACCTTGTCATTACAATGCTCTATGCGCTTGTCATCACAATACTCCATTACCATTGTCATCACAATCCTCCATGAACCTTGGGATCACTTTACTTCATGCCCTTGTCATCAAAATGCTCCATGCTCCTTGAAATCAAAATGATCCATGACCGCTGTCATCACAATGCTTCAAACACTTGTGATCACAGTGTTCCATAACACTTGTCATCACAACGCTCCATGATGCCTGTCATCACAATACTCCATGCCCTTTTCATCACAATGCTCCATGACTTTTGTCATCACAATTCTCAATACAATTGTCATCACAATGCTCCCTGACACTTGTCATCAGAATGCTCCTTGAACCCTGTCACGAAAAGGCTCCATGTCTTTTTCATCACAAAGCCCCGTGCCATTTTCATCACAATGCTCCATGCCATTGTCATCAAAATACTCCACAAGCTTGTCATCAGAATGCTCCATGACTCTTGTCATCACAATTCTCCATGTACTTGTCAGCACAATGCTCCCTGACCCTTGTCATCACAATGCTCCAAGCCATTGTCATCACAATGCTCCATTACCTTTGTCATCAGAATCCTCCATGACACTTGGCATCACAGTGCTCCATGCCATTGTCATCACAATGGGCCATTACATATGTCATCACAATGCTCCCTGACACCTCTCTTCACAATACTGCATGAACTGGTCATCACAATGCTCCATGCCCTTGTCATCACAATGCGCCATTCCCACTGTCATCACAATAATCTCTGAAACTTATTAGAGCAATGCTCCATGCGCTTTTCATCAAAATGCCCCATGACCCCTGTCATCACAATGCTCCGTGACTCCAGTCATCACAATGTTTCATAACGTTTGTCATCAGAATGGTCCATGCCCGCGTCAACACAGGGCTCTGTGACATTTGGAACAACAATGCTCCATGTATATTTCATCACAAGGCTCCGTGAATATTGTCATCACAATGCTCCATGTCTTTGTCAGAACAATGGGCCATGAACCTTGTCATCACAATGTGCCATGTCCTTTTCATCACAATGATCCACAACCTTGTCATCGCTATGCTCCATAAAACTTGTAATCACAATGCTCCACGCACTTCTCATCCAAGTGCTCTCTCACATGAGATATCACAATGTTCCATCACTAGTCATCACAATCCTCCCTCACCCCAGTTATCACAATGTTCCATGACCCCTGTCAACACAATGCTACATCCCCTTACCAGCAAAATGTTCCATGACCCCTGACATCACAATGTTCCATAACACCTGTCGTCAAAATGCTCCATCACCCTTTTCATCGCAAAGCTCCATGACCCCTGTCATCAAAATGTTCCATTAAAATTTTCATCAAATTGCTGCATGACCATGGCATCAAAATGCTCCCTGTCCTCCTCAACACAATGCACAACACCCTTGTCATCAAAATGCTCCATGACCTTTGTCATCACAAAGCTTCATGACCCTTGGCATCACATTGCTCCATGACATTTCCATCACAATGCTCCATGAACCATCTCATCACATTGCTCCATGCCCTTGTCATCACAAAGATCCATGACGCTTGTCATCACAATGCTCGATTCCCTTCTCATCACAATGCTCCATGCCCTTGTCATTACAATCCCCCATGACCCATGTATCACAGTGTACCGTGCCCTTCTCATCACAATGCTCCATGCCCACTCTCATCAAAATAATCCATGAAACATTTCAGACCAATGTTCAATGCCCTTCTCATCACAATGCTCCATTACCTCTGTCATAAAAATGCTACATGACCCCTGCCATCACTATGCTCCACGGCCTTGTCATCACAAGGCTCCATGACCCTTGTCATCATAATGCTCCAAAACCACTGTAATCACAATGCTCCATGCCCTTGTCATCACAAAGCTCCATGACGCATGTCATCAGAATGTTCCATGGATTTCTCCTGAGAGTGCTCCATGCCGTTGTCATCACAATGCTCCAAGACCCCTGTAATCACAATGCTCCATGCCCCTTTTCATCAGAATGCTCCATGAGACATGTCATCACAAGTCTCCATGGTCACCTCATCACAATGCTCCAGTACCTTGTCATCACCATGCTCCATTCCCTTGTCATCACAATGCTCCATGACACTTGGCATCACAATACTCCATGAATATTTTCAGCCAAATGCTCCATGACCTTCTAATCACAATGCTCCATGGCAAATATCATCAAAATGCTCCATGACCACTGTCATCACAACAATCCTTGACACCTGACAACACAATGATCCGGGACTCTTGTCATCACAATGCTCCAAGACCCCTGTAATCACAATGCTCCATGAGCCCTGTCATCACAATACTCCATGAATGTTTTCAGCCCAATGCTCCATGACGCTTGTCCTCACAGTGCTCCATGACACATGTCATCACAATGCTCCATGCCTTTGTCAGCAAAATGCTACATGAGCTGGTCATTACAGTGCTCTATGTGCTTATCATCACAATACTCCATTACCATTGTCATCACAATACTCCATGAACCTTGGGATCACATTGCTTCATGCCATTGTCATCAAAAAGCTCCATGCTCCTTGAAATCAAAATGATCCATGACCTTTGTCATCACAATGTTCCAAACCCTTGTGATCACAATGTTCCATAACACTTGTCATCAAAACTGACCATGATGCCTGTCATCACAATACTCCATGCCGTTTTCATCACAATGCTCCATGACCTGTGTCATCACAATTCTCAATACACTTGTCATCACAATGCTCCCTGACACTTGTCGTCAGAAAGCTCCTTGAACCCTGTCACGAAAAGGCTCCATGCCTTTTTCATCACAAAGCCCCATGCCATTTTCATCACAATGCTCCATGCCATTGTCATCAAAATACTCCACAAGCTTGTCATCAGAATGCTCCATGCCATTGTCATCACAATTCTCCATGCACTTGTCAGAACAATGATCCCGGACCCTTGTCATCACAATGCTCCAAGCCATTGTCATCACAATGCTCCATTACCTTTGTCATCAGAATCCTCCATGACACTTGGCATCACAATGCTCCATGCCATGGTCATCACATTAGGCCATTACATATGTCATCACAATGCTCCCTGACACCTCTCTTCACAATATTGCATGACCTGGTCATCGCAATGCTCCATGCCCTTGTCATCACAATGCGCCATTTCAACTGTCATCACAATAATCCATGAAACTTATTAGACCAATCCTCCAATCCATTGTCATCACAAAGCTCCATGCCCTTGTTATCACAATATTCCAAGACCCCTGTAATCAGAATGCTCCATGCCCCTTTTCATCAGTATGCTCCATGAGACTTGTCATCACAAGGCTCCATGGTTTTCTCATCACAATGCTCCAGGAACTTGTCATCACAATGCTTCACGACATTGTCATGAAAATTCACAATGGCCCTAGTCATCATAGTGCTCCAAGCCCTAGTCATCACAATGCCCCATTATATTTGTCATCACGATCCTCCATTACATTTGGCATCACAATGATCCCTGCCATTGTCATCGCAATGGACCATGACATATGTCATCACAATGCTCCCTGACACCTGTCTTCACAATACTCCTTGACCTTCTCATCACAATGCTCCATGCCCTTGTCATCACAATGCACCATGTCCACTGTCATCATAATAATCTATGAAACTTCTCAGACCAATGCTCCATGCCCCTGTCATCAAAATGCTCCATGACCCCTGCCATCACAACGCTCCCTGACTCCAGTCATCACAATGCTTCATAAAGTTTGTCATCACAACGGTCCATGGCCGCATCATCACAAGGCTCTGTGACATTTGTAACCACAATGCTCCATGAACTTTTCATCACAATGCTCTGTGACACTTGTCATCACAATACTCCATGCCCTTTTCATCACAATGCTCCATGACCTTTGTCATCACAATTCTTAATACAATTGTCATCACAATTCTCCCTGACAATTGTCGTCAGAATGCTCCTTGAACCCTGTCACGAAAAGGCTCCATGCCTTTTTCATCACAAAGCCCCATGCCATTTTCATCACAATGCTCCATGCCATTGTCATCAAAATACTCCACAAGCTTGTCATCAGAATGCTCCATGACCATTGTCATCACAATTCTCCATGCACTTGTCAGCACAATGCTCCCTGACACTTGTCATCACAATGCTCCAAGCCACTGTCATCACAATGCTCCATTACCTTTGTTATCAGAATCCTCCATGACACTTGGCATCAGAAAGCTCCATGCCATTGTCATCACAATGGGCCATTACATATGTCATCACAATGCTCCCTGACACCTCTATTTACAATACTGCATGACCTGGTCATCACAATGCTCCATGCCCTTGTCATCACAATGTGCTGTTCCCACTCTCATCACAATAATCCAAGAAACTTATTAGACCAATGCACCATGCCCTTGTCATCACAACGCTCCATGATGCCTGTCATCACAATACTCCATGCCCTTGTCATCACAATGCACCATGCCCTTGTTATCACAATGTTCCAAGACCCAAGTAATCAGAATGCTCCATGCCCCTTTTCATCAGTATGCTCCATGAGACCTGTCATCACAAGGCTCCATGATTTTCTCATCACAATGCTCCAGGACCTTGTCATCACTATGCTTCATGACATTTTCATGAAAATTCTCAATGGCCCTTGTCATCATAATGCTCCAAGCCCTAGTCATCACAATGCTCCATTATATTTGTCATCACAATCCTCCATTATATTTGGCATCACAATGCTCCATGCCATTGTCATCGCAATGGACCATGACATATGTCAACACAATGCTCCCTGACACCTGTCTTCACAATATTCCATGCCCTTGTCATCACAATACTCCATGCACTTGTCATCAAAATGCAACATGTCCACTGTCATCACAATAATCTATGAAAATTGTCAGACCGATGCTCCATGCACCTGTCATCGCAATGCTCCATGCCCTTGTCATCACAATGCTCCATGACCACTGTCATCAAAATGCTCCGTGACTCCAGTCATCACAATGCTTCATAACGTATGTCATCACAACGGTTCATGCCCGCGTCATCACAAGTCTCTGTGACCTTTGTAACCACAATGCTCCATGAACTTTTCATCACAATGCTGCGTGACCCTTCTCATCACAATGCTCCATGTCTTTGTCAGAACAATGCTCCATGACCCTTGTCATCACAATGTGCCATGCACTTTTCATCACAAAGAACCACAACTTTGACATCGCTATGCTCCATAAATCTTGTAATCAGAATGTACCATGCAATTCTCATTCAAATGCTCTCTCACAACGGATATCACAATGTTCCATCACTTGTCATCACAGTCCTCCCTCACCCCTGTTATCACTAGTTTCCATGACCCCTGTCATCACAATGCTACATCCCTTTATCAGCACAATGTTCCATGATCCCTGACATCACAATGTTCAATAACCCCTGGCATCAAAATACTCCATGACCCTTTTCATCCCAAAGCTCCATGACCCATGACATCACAATGTTCTATAACCCCTTTCATCAAAATGTTCCATTACACTTTTCATCAAATTACTGCATGAACCTGTCATCAAAATGCTCCCTGCCCTTCTCATCACAATGCACCACACGCTTGTCATCAAAATGCTCCATGACATTTGTCATCACAAAGCTCCATGACCCTTGGCATCACAATGCTCCATGTCATTTTCATCATAATGCTCCATGAACCCTCTCATCAAATTGCTCAATGCCCTTGTCATCACAAAGCTCCAAGACACTTGTCATCACAATGCTCGATGCCCTTCTCATCACAATGCTCCATGCCCTTGTCATTACAATCCCCCATGACCCATGTATCACAGTGTACGTGCCCTTGTCATCACAATGCTCCATGCCCACTCTCATCACGATAATTCAAGAAACATTTCAGAACAATGCTCAATGCCCTTCTCATCACAATGCTCCATTACATCTGTCATAACAATGCTCCATGACCCCTGCCATCACATTGTTCCTCGGACTTGTCATCACAAGGCTCCATGACCCTTGTCATCACAATGCTCCAAGACCCCTGTAATCACAATGCTCCATGCCCTTGTCATCACAAAGCTCCATGACGCATGTTATCAAAATGTTCCATGGCCTTCTCCTCACAGTGCTCCTTGCCCTTGTCATCACAATGCTCCAGGACCCCTGTAATCACAATGCTCCATGCACCTTTTCATCAGAATGCTCCATGAGACTTGTCAACACAAGTCTCCATGGTCATCTCATCACAATGCTCCAGGACCTTGTCATCACCACGCTCCATTCCCTTGTCATCACAATGCTCCATGACCCCTGTCATCACAATAATCCATGAACATTTTCAGCCCAATGCTCCATGACCTTCTAATCACAATGCTCCATGACCAATGTTATCAAAATTCTCCATGACCACTGTCAACAAAACACTCCATGACAACAGACAACACAATGATCCGGGACTCTTTTCATCACAATGCTCCTTGACCCCTCTAATCACAATGCTCCATGACCCCTGTCATCACAATACTCCATGAACATTTTCATCCCAATGATCCATGACACTGGTCATCACAGTGATCCATGCCCTTTTCATCCCAATGCTTCATGACCCCTATATTCAAAATGCTCTGTGACGCTTGTCATCAAAGTGCACCATGACACATATCATCACAATGCTCCATGCCTTTGTCAGAAAAATGCTACATGACACTTTCCTTACAATACTCTGTGTGCTTGTCATCACAATACTCCATTACCATTGTCATCACAATCCTCCATGTACCTTGGGATCACTTTTCTTCATGCCCTTGTCATCACAATGCTCCATGCTCCATGAAATCAAAATGATCCATGACCCCTGTCATCACAATGCTCCATAACCTTGTGATCACAATGTTCCATAACACATGTCATCACAACGCTCCATGATGCCTGTCATCACAATACTCCATGCCTTTTTCATCACAATGCTCCATGAACTTTGTCATCACAATTCTCAATACACTTGTCATCACAATGCTCCCTGACACTTGTCATCAGAATGCTCCTTGAACCCTATCACGGAAAGGCTCCATGCCACTTTCATCACAATGCCCCATGCGGTTTTCATCACAATTCTCCATGTCATTGTCATCAAAATACTCCACAAGCTTATCATCAGAATGCTCCATGACGCTTGTCATTACAATTCTCCATGCACTTGTCAGCACAATGCTCCCTGACCCTTGTCATCACAATGCTCCAAGCCATTGTCATCACAATGCTCCATTACATTTTTCATCAGAATCCTCCATGACACTTGGCATCACAATGCTCCATGCCATTGTCATCACAATGCCCCATACATATGTCATCCCAATGCTCCCTGACACCTCTCTTCACAATACTGCATGACCTGGTCATCACAATGCTCCATGCCCTTTTCATCACAATGCGCCATTCCAAATGTCATCACAATAATCCATGAAACATATTAGACCAATGCTCCATGCCTTTGTCATCACAAAGCTCCATGCCCTTGTTATCACAATGTTCCAAGACCCCTGTAATCAGAATGCTCCATGCCCCTTTTCATCAGTATGCTCCATGAGACTTGTCATCGCAAGGCTTCATGGTTTTCTCATCACAATGATCCAGGAACTTGTCATCACAATGATTCACGACATTGTCATGATAATTCTCCATGGCCGTTGTCATCATAATGCTCCAAGCCCTAGTCATCACAATGCTCCATTATATTTGTCATCACAATCCTCCATTACATTTGGCATCACAATGCTCCCTGCCATTGTAATCTCAATGGACCATGACATATGTCATCACCATGCTCCCTGACACCTGTCTTCACAATACTACTTTCCCTTGTCATCACAATGCTCCATGCCCTTGTCATCACAATGCACCATGTCCACTTTCATCACAATAATCTATGAAACCTGTCAGACCAATGCTCCATGCCCTTGTCATCACAATGCTCCATGCCCTTGTCATCAAAATGCTCCATGACCCCTGTCATCACAACGCTCCCTGACTCAGGTCATCACAATGCTTCATAACGTTTGTCATCACAACGGTCCATGCCCAAGTCATCACAAGGCTCTGAGACCTTTGTAACCCCAATGCTCCATGAACATTTCATCACAATGCTATCTGACACTTGTCATCACAATGCTCCATGCCTTTGTCAGAACAATGCTCCATGACCATTTTCATCACAATGTGCCGTGCACTTTTCATCAAAAGGATACACAACCTTGTCATCGCTATGCTCCATAAACATTGTAATCACAATGCTCCATGCACTTCTCATCCAAATGCTCTCTCACATGAGATATCACAATGTTCCATAACTAGTCATCATAATCCTCCCTCACCCGTGTAATCACAATCTTCCATGACCCCTGTCATCACAATGCTACATCCCCTTATCAGCACAATGTTCCATGACCCCTGACATCACAATGTTCCATATCCCCTGTCATCAAAATGCTCCATGACCCATTTCATCCCAAAGCTCCATGACCCCTGGCATCACAATGTTCTATAACCCCTGTCAACAAAATATTCCATTACAATTTTCATCAAATTGCTGCATGACCCTGTCATCAAATGCTCCCTGCCCTTCTCATCACAATGCACCACACCCTTGTCATCAAAATAATCAATGACCTTTGTCATCACAAAGCTCCATGACCCTAGGCATCACAATGCTCCTTGCCATTGTCATCACAAAGCTCCATGACACTTGTCATCACAATGCTCAATGCCCTTCTCATCACAAAGCTCCATGACCCTTGGCATCCCAATGCTCCATGTCATTGTCATCATAATGCTCCATGAACCCTCTCATCATATTGCTCAATGCCCTTGTCATCACAAAGCTACATGACACTTGTCATCACAATGCTCGATGCCCTTCTCATCACAATGCTCCATGCCCTTGTCATTACAATCCCCCATAACCCATGTATCACAGTGTACGTGCCCTTGTCATCACAATGCTCCATGCCCACTCTCATCACAATAATCCATGAAACATTTCAGACCAATGCTCAATGACCTACTCATCACAATGCTCCTTTACAACTGTCATAACAATGCTCAATGACCCCTGCCATCACAATATTCCATGGCCTTGTCATCACAAGGCTGCATGACCCTTGTCATCACAATGCTCCAAGACCCCTGTAATCACAAGGCTCCATGCCCTTGTCATCACAAAGCTCCCTGACGCATTTTATCAGAATGTTCCATGAACTTCTCCTCACAGTGCTCCATGCCCTTGTCATCACAATGCTCCAAGACCCCTGTAATCACAATGCTCCATGCCCCTTTTCATCAGAATGCTCCATGAGACTTGTCATCACAAGTCACCATGGTCATCTCATCACAATGCTCCAGGACCTTCTCATCACCACGCTCCATTCCCTTGTCATCACAATGCTCCATGACACCAGTCATCACAATATTCCATAAATATTTTCACCCCAATGCTCCATGACCTTCTCATCACAATGTGCCATTACCAATATCATCACAATGCTCCATGACCACTGTCATCACAACACTCCATGAAATCTGACAACACAATGATCCAGGACTCTTGTCATCACAATGCTCCAAGACCCATGTAATCACAATGCTCCATGCCACTTTTCATCAGAATGCTCCTTGAGAGTTGTCATCATAAGTCTCCATGGTCATCTCATCACAATGCTCCAGGACCTTGTCATCACCATGCTCCATTCCCGTGTCATCACAATGCTCCATGACCCCTGTCATCACAATAATCCATGAATATTTTCAGCCATATGCTCCATGACCTTCTCATCACAATGCTCCATGAAAAATATCATCACAATGCTCCATGACCACTGTCATCACAACACTCCATGACACCTGACAACACAATGATCCGGGACTCTTGTCATCACAATGCTCCATGACCCCTGTCATCACAATACTCCTTGAAAATTTTCAACACAATGCTCCATGACACTTGTCATCACAATGATCCATGCTCTTGTCATCCCTATGCTCCATGAACCGTGTATTCACAATGCTCCGTGATGCTTGTCATCACAGTGCTCCATGACACCTGTCATCACAAAGCTCCATGCCTTTGTCAGCAAAATGCTACATGACCTTGTCATTACAATGCTCTATGCATTGTCATCACAATACTCCATTACCATTGTCATCACAATCCTCCATGAACCTTGGGATCGCATTGCTTCATGCCCTAGTCATCACAATGCTCCATGCTCCTTGAAATCAAAATGATCCATGACCTCTGTCATCGCAATGCTCCAAAACCTTGTGATCACAATGTTCCATAACACTTCTCATCACAACGCTCCATGATGCCTGTCATCACAATACTCCATGCCCTTGTCATCAAAATGCTCCATGCCCTTGTTACCACAATGTTCCAAGACCCCTGTAATCAGAATGCTCCATGCCCCTTTTCATCAGTATGCTCCATGAGACCTGTCATCACAAGGCTCCATGGTTTTCTCATCACAATTCTCCAGGACAATGTCATCACAATGCTTCACGACATTGTCATGAAAATTCTCAATGGCCCTTGTCATCATAATGCTCCAAGCCCTAGTCATCACAATGCTCCATTATATTTGTCATCACAATCCTCCATTACATTTGGCATCACAATGCTCCATGCCACTGACATCGCAATGGACCATGACATATGTCATCACAATGCTCCCTGACACATGTCTTCACAATACTCCATGCCCTTGTCATCACAATGCTCCATGCCCTTGTCATCAAAATGCACCATGTCCACTGTCATCACAACAATCTATGAAACTTGTCAGACCAATGCTCCATGCCCCTGTCATCACAATGCTCCATGCCCTTGTCATCACAATGCTCCATGTCCCCTGTCATCACAACGGTCCCTGACTCCAGTCATCACAATGCTTCATAACGTTTGTCATCACAACGGTCCATGTCCGCGTCATCACAAGACTCTGTGACATTTGTAACCACAATGCTCCATGAACTTTTCATCACAATGCTCCGTGACCCTTGTCATCACAATGCTCCATGTCTTTGTCACAACAATGCTCCATGACCCTTGTCATCACAAGGTGCCATGCGTTTTTCATCACAATGATCCACAACTGTGTCATCGCTATGCTCCATAAAACTTGTAATCACAATGCTCCATGCACTTCTCATCCAAATGATCTCTCACATGAGATATCACAATGTACCATCACTTGTCATCACAATCCTCCCTCACCCCTGTTATCATAATTTTCCATGACCCCTGTCATCACAATGCTACATCCCCTTATCAGCACAATGTTCCATGATACCTGACATCACAATATTCAATAACCCCTGTCATCAAAATACTCCATGACCCTTTCCATCCCAAAGCTCCATGATACCTGGCATCACAATGTTCTATAACCCCTGTCATCAAAATGTTCCATTACACTTTTCATCAAATTACTGCATGAACCTGTCATCAAAATGCTTCCTGCCCTACTCATCACAAGGCACCACACCATTGTCATCAAAATGCTCCATGACTTTGTCATCACAAAGCTCCATGATCCTTGGCATCACAAAGCTCCATGCCTTTGTCAGCAAAATGCTACATGACCTTGTCATTACAATGCTCTATGCATTTTCATCACAATACTCCATTACCATTGTCATCACAATCCTCCATGAACCTTGGGATCGCATTGCTTCGTGCCCTAGTCATCACAATGCTCCATGCTCCTTGAAATCAAAATGATCCATGACCTCTGTCATCGCAATGCTCCAAAACCTTGTGATCACAATGTTCCATAACACTTCTCATCACAACGCTCCATGATGCCTGTCATCACAATACTCCATGCCCTTGTCATCAAAATGCTCCATGCCCTTGTTACCACAATGTTCCAAGACCCCTGTAATCAGAATGCTCCATGCCCCTTTTCATCAGTATGCTCCATGAGACCTGTCATCACAAGGCTCCATGGTTTTCTCATCACAATTCTCCAGGACAATGTCATCACAATGCTTCACGACATTGTCATGAAAATTCTCAATGGCCCTTGTCATCATAATGCTCCAAGCCCTAGTCATCACAATGCTCCATTATATTTGTCATCACAATCCTCCATTACATTTGGCATCACAATGCTCCATGCCACTGACATCGCAATGGACCATGACATATGTCATCACAATGCTCCCTGACACATGTCTTCACAATACTCCATGCCCTTGTCATCACAATGCTCCATGCCCTTGTCATCACAATGCACCATGTCCACTGTCATCACAACAATCTATGAAACTTATCAGACCAATGCTCCATGTCCCTGTCATCACAATGCTCCATGCCCTTGTCATCACAATGCTCCATGTCCCCTGTCATCACAACGCTCCCTGACTCCAGTCATCACAATGCTTCATAACGTTTGTCATCACAACGGTCCATGTCCGCGTCATCACAAGACTCTGTGACATTTGTAACCACAATGCTCCATGAACTTTTCATCACAATGCTCCGTGACCCTTGTCATCACAATGCTCCATGTCTTTGTCACAACAATGCTCCATGACCCTTGTCATCACAAGGTGCCATGCGTTTTTCATCACAATGATCCACAACTGTGTCATCGCTATGCTCCATAAAACTTGTAATCACAATGCTCCATGCACTTCTCATCCAAATGATCTCTCACATGAGATATCACAATGTACCATCACTTGTCATCACAATCCTCCCTCACCCCTGTTATCATAATTTTCCATGACCCCTGTCATCACAATGCTACATCCCCTTATCAGCACAATGTTCCATGATACCTGACATCACAATGTTCAATAACCCCTGTCATCAAAATACTCCATGACCCTTTCCATCCCAAAGCTCCATGATACCTGGCATCACAATGTTCTATAACCCCTGTCATCAAAATGTTCCATTACACTTTTCATCAAATTACTGCATGAACCTGTCATCAAAATGCTTCCTGCCCTACTCATCACAAGGCACCACACCATTGTCATCAAAATGCTCCATGACTTTGTCATCACAAAGCTCCATGGTCCTTGGCATCACAATGCTCCATGTCATTGTCATCATAATGCTCCATGAACCCTCTCATCACATTGCTCAATGCCTTTGTCATCACAAAGCTACATGACACTTGTCATCACAATGCTCGATGCCCTTCTCATCACAATGCTACATGCCCTTGTCATTACAATCACCCATGACCCATGTATCACAGTGTACGTGCCCTTGTCATCACAATGCTCCATGCACATTCTCATCACAATAATCCATGAAACATTTCAGACCAATGCTCAATGACCTACTCATCACAATGCTCCATTACAACTGTCATAACAATGCTCCATGACCCTTGCCATCAAAATGTTCCATGGCCTTGTCATCACAAGGCTGCGTGACCCTTGTCATCACAATGCTCCAAGACCCCTGTAATCACAATGCTCCATGCACTTGTCATCACAAAGCTCCCTGACGCATGTTATCAGAATGTTCCATGGAATTCTCCTCACAGTGCTCCATGCCCTTGTCATCACAATGCTCCAAGACCCCTGTAATCACAATGCTCCATGCCCTTTTTCATCAGAATGCTCCATGAGACTTGTCATCACAAGTCACCATGGTCATCTCATCACAATGCTCCAGGACCTTGTCATCACCACGCTCCTTTCTCTTGTCATCACAATGCTCCATGACACCTGTCATCACAATATTCCATAAATATTTTCACCCCAATGCACCATGACCTTCTCATCTAAATGTGCCATTACCAATATCATCACAATGCTCCATGACCACTGTCATCACAACACTCCATGAAATCTGATGACACAATGATCCAGGACTCTTGTCATCACAATGCTCCAAGACCCCTGTAATCACAATGCTCCATGCCACTTTTCATCAGAATGCTCCTTGAGACTTGTCATCACAAGTCTCCATGGTCAACTCATCACAATGCTCCAGGACATTGTCATCACCGTGCTTCATTCCCTTGTCATCACAATGCTCCATAACCCCTGTCATCACAATACTCCATGAACATTTTCAGCCCAGTGCTCCATGACACTTGTCATCACAATGATCCATGCCCTTGTCATCCCTATGCTCCATGACCCCTGTATTCACAATGCTCCCTGATGCTTGTCATCACAGTGCTCCATGACACCTGTCATCACAAAGCTCCATGCCTTTGTCAGCAAAATGCTACATGATCTTGTCATTACAATGCTCTATGTGCTTGTCATCACAATACTCCATTACCATTGTCATCACAATCCTCCATGAACATTGGGATCACATTGCTTCATGCCCTTGTCATCACAATGCTCCATGCTCCTTGAAATCAAAATGATCCATGACCTCTGTCATCACAATGCTCCAAACCCTTGTGATCACAATGTTCCATAACACTTTTCATCACAACGCTCCATGATGCCTGTCATCACAATACTGCATGCCCTTTTCATCACAATGCTCCATGACCGTTGTCATCACAATTCTCAATACACTTGTCATCACAATGCTCCCTGACACGTGTTGTCAGAATGCTCCTTGAACCCTGTCACAAAAAGGCTCCATGCCTTTTTCTTCACAAAGCCCCATGCCATTTTCATCACAATGCTCCATGCCATTGTCATCAAAATACTCCACAAGTTTGTCATTAGAATGCTCCATGACCATTGTCATCACAATTCTCCATGCACTTGTCAGCACAATGCTCCCTGACACTTGTCATCACAATGCTCCAAGCCATTGTCATCACAATGCTCCATTACCTTTGTCATCAGAATCCTCCATGACACTTGGCATCACAATGCTCCATGCCATTGTCATCACATTGGGCCATTACATATGTCATCACAATGCTCCCTGACACCTCTCTTCACAATATTGCATGACCTGGTCATCGCAATTTTCCATGCCCTTGTCATCACAATGCGCCATTCCAACTTTCATCACAATAATCCATGAAACTTATTAGACCAATGCTCGATGCCCTTGTCATCACAAAGCTCCATGCCCTTGTTATCACAATGTTCCAAGACCCCTGTAATCAGAATGCTCCATGCCCCTTTTCATCAGTATGCTCCATGAGCCTTGTCATCACAAGGCTCCATGGTGTTCTCATCACAATGCTCCAGGAAATTGTCATCACAATGCTTCACGACATTGTCATGAAAATTCTTAATGGCCCTTGTCATCATAATGCTCCAAGCCCTAGTCATCACAATGCTCCATTATATTTGTCATCACAATCCTCCATTACATTTGGCATCACAATGATCCCTGCCATTGTCATCGCAATGGACCATGACATATGTCATCACAATGCTCCCTGACACCTGTCTTCACAATACTACTTGACCTTCTCATCACAATGCTCCATGCCCTTGTCATCACAATGCACCATGTCCACTGTCATCACAATAATCTATGAAACTTGTCAGACCAATGCTCCATGCCCCTGTCATCACAATGCTCCATGCCCCTTGTCATCAAAATGCTCCATGACCCCTGCCATCACAACACTCCCTGACTCCAGTCATCACAATGCTTCATAACGTTTGTCATCACAACGGTCCATGCCCGCATCATCACAAGGCTCTGTGACTTTTGTAACCACAATCCTCCATGAACTTTTCATCACAATGCTTTTTGACACTTGTCATCACAATGCTCCATGCCTTTATCAGATCAATGCTCCATGACCCTTGTCATCACAATGTGCCATGTGCTTTTCATCACAGTGATCCACAACTTTGTCATCGCTATGCTCCATAAACCTTGTAATCACAATGTCCCATGCACTTCTCATCCAAATGCTCTCTCACATGAGATATCACCATGTTCCATCACTAGTCATCACAATCCTCCCTCACTCCTGTTATCACAATGTTCCATGACCCCTGTCATCACAATGCTACATCCCCTTATCAGCACAATGTTCCATGACCCCTGACATCACAATGTTCCATAACCCCTGTCATCAAAATGCTCCATGACCACTGCCATCACAACGCTCCCTGACTCCAGTCATCACAATGCTTCATAACGTTTGTCATCACAACGGTCCATGCCCTCATCATCACAAGGCTCTGTGACTTTTGTAACCACAATCCTCCATGAACTTTTCATCACAATGCTTTGTGACACTTGTCATCAAAATGCTCCATGCCTTTATCAGATCAGTGCTCCTTGACCCTTGTCATCACAATGTGCCATGTGCTTTTCATCACAAGGATCCACAACTTTGTCATCGCTATGCTCCTTAAACCTTGTAATCACAATGTTCCATGCACTTCTCATCCAAATGCTGTCTCACATGAGATATCACCATGTTCCATCACTAGTCATCACAATCCTCCCTCACTCCTGTTATCACAATGTTCCATGACCCCTGTCATCACAATGCTACATCCCCTTATCAGCACAATGTTCCATGACCCATGACATCACAATGTTCCATAACCCCTGTCATCAAAATGCTCCATGACCCATTTCATCCCAAAGCTCCATGATCCCTGGCATCACAATATTCTATAAACCCTGTCAACAAAATGTTCCATTACACTTTTCACCAAATTGCTGCATGACCCTGTCATCAAAATGTTCCCTGCACTTCTCATCACAATGTACCACACCATTGTCATCAAAATGCTTCATGACCTTTCTCATCACAAAGCTCAATGACCCTAGGCAACACAATGCTCCATGCCATTGTCATCACAATGCTCCATGAACTCTCTCATCACATTGTTCCATGCCATTGTCATCACACATCTCCATGACACTTGTCATCACAATGCTCGATGCCCGTCTCATCACAATGCTCCATGCCCTTGTCATTACAATCCCCCATGACCCATGTATCACAGTGTACCGTGCCCTTCTGATCACAATGCTCCATGCCCACTCTCATCACAATAATCCATGAAACATTTCAGACCAATGTTCAATGCCCTTCTCATCACAATGCTCCATTACATCTGTCATAACAATGCTCCATGACCCCTGCCATCACAATGTTCCACGGCCTTGTCATCACAAGGCTCCATGACCATTGTCATCACAATGCTCTAAGACCCCTGTAATCACAATGCTCCATGCCCTTGTCATAACAAGGCTCCATGACGCATGTCATCAGAATGTTCCATGGTCTTCTCCTCACAGTGCTCCATGCCCTTGTCATCACAATGCTCCAAGACCCCTGTAATCACAATGCTCCTTTCCCCTTTTCATCAGAATGCTCCATGAGACTTGTCATCACAAGTCTCCATGGTCATCTCATCACAGTGCTCCAGGACCTTTTCATCAGCATGCTCCATTCCCTTGTCATCACAATGCTCCATGAACCCTGTCATCACAATACTCCATGAATATTTTTAGCCCTATGCTCCATGACCTTCTCATCACAATGCTCCATGACCAATATCATCACAATGCTCCATGAACACAGTGTTCACAATGCTCCATGTCAACTGTCATCACAACACTCCATGACACCTGACAACACAATGATCCGGGACTCCTGTCATCACAATGCTCCAAGACCCCTGTAATCACAATCCTCCATGACCCCTGTCATCACAATACTCCATGAACATTTTCAGGCCAATGCTCCATGACACTTGTCATCACAATGATCCATGCCCTTGTCATCCCAATGCTCCATGACCCCTGTATTCACAATGATCCGTGACGCTTGTCATCACAGTGCTCCATGACACCTGTCATCACAATGCTCCATGTCTTTGTCAGCAAAATGCTACATGACCTTTTCATTACAATGCTCTATGCACTTGTCATCACAATACTCCATTACCATTGTAATCACAATCCTCCATGAACCTTGGGATCAATTTTCTTCATGCCCTTGTCATCACAATGCTCCATGCTCCTTGAAATCAAAATGATCCATGACCGCTGTCATCACAATGCTTCAAACCCTTGTGATCACAATGTTCCAAAACACTTGTCATCACAACGCTCCATGATGCCTGCCTGTCATCACAATACTCCATGCCCTTTTCATCAAAATGCTCCAGGACCTTTTTTTTTTTTTTTTTTTTTGTTTGTTTGTTTTTTTTTGCAATCTAGATTTATTATTTTTGGGTTTTTTTTAAATTTTTTGCCTTATAACAAATTTAATCAGTTATACATATACATATGTTTCCATATCCCCTCCCTTTTGCGTCTCCCTCCCACCCTCCCTATCCCACCCCTCCAGGCGGTCACAAGGCACCAAACTGATCTCCCTGTGCTATGCGGCTGCTTCCCACTAGCTATCTACCTTACGTTTGGTAGTGTATATATGTCCATGCCGCTCTTTCACTTTGTCACAGCTTACCCTTCCCCCTCCCCATATCCTCAAGTCCATTCTCTAGTAGGTCTGTGTCTTTATTCCTGTCTTACCCCTATATTCTTCATGACATTTTTTTTTCTTAAATTCCTTAGATATGTGTTAGCATATAGTATTTGTCTTTCTCTTTCTGACATACTTCACTCTGTATGACAGACTCTAGGTCTATCCACCTCATTACAAATAGCTCAATTTCATTTCTTTTTATGGCTGAGTAATATTCCATTGTATATATGTGCCACATCTTCTTTATCCATTCTTCCGATGATGGACAATTAGGTTGTTTCCATCTCCGGGCTATTGTAAATAGGGCTGCTATGAACATATTGGTACATGTCTCTTTTTGAATTATGGTTTTCTCAGGGTATATGCCCAGTAGTGGGATTGCTGGGTCATATGGTAGTTCTATTTGTAGTTTTTTAAGGAACCTCCATACCATTCTCCATAGCGGCTGTACCAATTCACATTCCCACCAGCAGTGCAAGAGCGTTCCCTTTTTTCCACACCCTCTCCAGCATTTATTGTTTCTAGATTTTTTGATGATGGCCATTCTGACTGGTGTGAGATGATATCTCATTGTAGTTTTGATTTGCATTTCTCTAATGAGTAAAGATGTTGAGCATCCTTTCATGTGTTTGTTGGCAGTCTGTATATCTTCTGTGGAGAAATGTCTATTTAGGTCTTCTGCCCATTTTTGGATTGGGTTGTTTTTTTTTTTTTTATTGAGCTGCATGAGCTGCTTATAAATTTTGGAGATTAATCCTTTGTCAGTTGCTTCATTTGCAAATATTTTCTCCCATTCTGAGGGTTGTCTTTTGGTCTTGTTTATGGTTTCCTTTGCTGTGCAAAAGCTTTTAAGTTTCATTAGGTCCCATGTGTTTATTTTTGTCTTTATTTCCATTTCTCTAGGAGGTGGGTCAAAAAGGATCTTGCTGTGATTTATGTCATAGAGTGTTCTGCCTATGTGTTCCTCTAAGAGTTTGAGAGTGTCTGGCCTTACATTTAGGTCTTTAATCCATTTTGAGCTTATTTTTGTGTACGGTGTTAGGGAGTGATCTAATCTCATACTTTTACATGTCCCTATCCAGTTTTCCCAGCACCACTTATTGAAGAGACTGTCCTTTCTCCACTGTACATTCCTGCCTCCTTTATCAAAGATAAGGTGACCATATGTCCGTGCGTTTAACTCTGGGCTTTCTATACTGTTCCATTGATCTATCTTTCTGTTTTTGTGCCAGTACCATACTGTCTTGATTACTGTAGCTTTGTAGTATAGTCTGAAGTCAGGGAGCCTGATTCCTCCAGCTCCATTTTTCGTTCTCAAGATTGCTTTGGCTATTCGGGGTCTTTTGTGTTTCCATACAAATTGTGAAATTTTTTGTTCTAGTTCTGTGAAAAATGCCAGTGGTAGTTTGATAGGGATTGCATTGAACCTGTAGATTGCTTTGGGTAGTAGAGTCATTTTCACAATGTTGATTCTTCCAATCCAAGAACATGGTACATCTCTCCATCTATTTGTATCATCTTTAATTTCTTTCATCAGTGTCTTATAATTTTCTGCATACAGGTCTTTTGTCTCCTTAGGTAGGTTTATTCCTAGATATTTTATTCTTTTTGTTGCAATGGTAAATGGGAGTGTTTCCTTGATTTCACTTTCAGATTTTTCATCATTAGTATATAGGAATGCCAGAGATTTCTGTGCATTAATTTTGTATCCTGCAACTTGACCAAATTCATTGATTAACTCTAATAGTTTTCTGGTAGCATCTTTAGGATTCTCTATGTATAGTATCATGTCATCTGCAAACAGTGACAGCTTTACTTCTTCTTTTCCGATTTGGATTCCTTTTATTTCCTTTTCTTCTCTGATTGCTGTGGCTAAAACTTCCAAAACTAGGTTGAATAAGAGTGGTGAGAGTGGGCAACCTTGTCTTGTTCCTGATCTTAGTGGAAATGGTTTCAGTTTTTCACGATTGAGGACGATGCTGGCCGTGGGTTTGTCATATATGGCCTTTATTATGTTGAGGAAAGTTCCCTCTATGCCTACTTTCTGCAGGGTTTTTATCATAAATGGGTGTTGAATTTTGTCGAAAGCTTTCTCTGCATCTATTGAGATGATCATATGGTTTTTCTCCTTCAATTTGTTAATATGGTGTATCACATTGATTGATTTGCGTATATTGAAGAATCCTTGCATTCCTGGAATAAACCCCACTTGATCATGGTGTATGATCCTTTTAATGTGCTGTTGGATTCTGTTTGCTAGTATTTTGTTGAGGATTTTTGCATCTATGTTCATCAGTGATATTGGCCTGTAGTTTTCTTTCTTTGTGACATCCTTGTCTGGTTTTGGTATCAAGGTGATGGTGGCCTCGTAGAATGAGTTTGGGAGTGTTCCTCCCTCTGCTATATTTTGGAAGAGTTTCAGAAAGATAGGTGTTAGCTCTTCTCTAAATGCTTGATAGAATTCGCCTGTGAAGCCATCTGGTCCTGGGCTTTTGTTTGTTGGAAGATTTTTTATCACAGTCTCAATTTCAGTGCTTGTGATTGGTCTGTTCATATTTTCTATTTCTTCCTGATTCAGTCTCGGCAGGTTGTGCATTTCTAAGAATTTGTCCATTTCTTCCAGGTTGTCCATTTTATTGGCATAGAGTTGTTTGTAGTAATCTCTCATGATCTTTTGTATTTCTGCAGTGTCAGTTGTTACTTCTCCTTTTTCATTTCTAATTCTATTGATTTGAGTCTTCTCCCTTTTTTTCTTGATGAGTCTGGCTAATGGTTTATCAATTTTGTTTATCTTCTCAAAGAACCAGCTTTTAGTTTTATTGATCTTTGCTATCGTTTCCTTCATTTCTTTTTCATTTATTTCTGATCTGATCTTTATGATTTCTTTCCTTCTGCTAACTTTGGGATGTTTTTGTTCTTCTTTCTCTAATTGCTTTAGGTGCAAGGTTAGGTTGTTTATTCGAGATGTTTCCTGTTTCTTAAGGTGGGATTGTATTGCTATAAACTTCCCTCTTAGAACTGCTTTTGCTGCATCCCATAGGTTTTGGGTCGTCGTGTCTCCATTGTCATTTGTTTCTAGGTATTTTTTAATTTCCTCTTTGATTTCTTCAGTGATCACTTCGTTATTAAGTAGTGTATTGTTTAGCCTCCATGTGTTTGTATTTTTTACAGATCTTTTCCTGTAATTGATATCTAGTCTCATAGCATTGTGGTCGGAAAAGATACTTGATACAATTTCAATTTTCTTAAATTTACCAAGGCTTGATTTGTGACCCAAGATATGATCTATCCTGGAGAATGTTCCATGAGCACTTGAGAAAAATGTGTATTCTGTTGTTTTTGGATGGAATGTCCTATAAATATCAATTAAGTCCATCTTGTTTAATGTATCATTTAAAGCTTGTGTTTCCTTATTTATTTTCATTTTGGATGATCTGTCCATTGGTGAAAGTGGGGTGTTAAAGTCCCCTACTATGAGTGTGTTACTGTCGATTTCTCCTTTTATGGCTGTTAGTATTTGCCTTATGTATTGAGGTGCTCCTATGTTGGGTGCATAAATATTTACAATTGTTATATCTTCTTCTTGGATCGATCCCTTGATCATTATGTAGTGTCCTTCTCTGTCTCTTCTAGTAGTCTTTATTTTAAAGTCTATTTTGTCTGATATGAGAATTGCTACTCCAGCTTTCTTTTGGTTTCCATTTGCATGGGATATCTTTTTCCATCCCCTTACTTTCACAATACTACTTGACCTTCTCATCACAATGCTCCATGCACTTGTCATCACAATGCACCATGTCCACTGTCATCACAATAATCTAGGAAACATGTCAGACCAATGTTCCATGCCCCTGCCATCACAAAGCTCCATGCCCTTGTCATCAAAATGCTCCATGACCCCTGTCATCACAACGCTCCCTGACTCCAGTCATCACAATGCTTCATAACGTTTGTCATCACAACGGTCCATGCCCGTGTCATCACAAGGCTCTGTGACATTTGTAACCACCATGCTCCATGAACATTTCATCACAATGCTCCGTGAAACTTCTCATCACAATGCTCCATGTCTTTGTCAGAACATTGCTCCATGACCCTTTTCATCACAATGTTCCATGTGATTTTCATCACAATGATCCACAACCTTGTCATTGCTATGCCCCATAAACATTGTAATCACAATGCTACATGCACTTTTCATCCAAATGCTCTCTCACATGAGATATCACAATGTTCCATCACTAGTCATCACACTCCGCCCTCACCCCTGTAATCACAATATTCCCTGACCCCAGTCATCACAATGCTACATCCCCTTATCAGCACAATGTTCCATGACACCTGACATCACAATATTCCATAACCCCTGTCATCAAAGTGCTACTTGACCCATTTCTTCCCAAAGCTCCATGACCCCTGGCATCACAATGTTCTATAACCCCTGTCAACAAAATGTTCCATTACACTTTTCATCAAATTGCTGCATGACCTGTCAACAAAATGCTCCCTGCTCTTCTCAAAACAATGCACCACACCCTTGGCATCTATATGCTCCATGACTTTGTCATCACAAAGCTCAATGATCCTTGGAATCACAATGCTCCATGCCATTGTCATCACAAAGCTCCATGACGCATGTCATCAGAATGTTCCATGGCCTTCTCCTCACAGTGCTCCATGCCCTTGTCATCACAATGCTGAAGACCCCTGTAATCACAATGCTCCATGCCCCTTTTCATCAGAATGCTCCATGAGACTTGTCATCACAAATCTCCATGGTCATCTCATCACAATGCTCCAGGACCTTGTCATCACCATGCTCCATTCCCTTGTCATCACAATGCTCCATGACACCTGTCATCACAATACTCCATGAACATTTTTAGCCCTATGCTCCATGACTTTCTCATCACAATGCTCCATGACCAATATCTTCACAATGCTGCATGACCACTGTCATCACAACACTCCATGACACCTGACAACACAATGATCCGGGACTCTTGTCATCACAATGCTCCAAGACCTCTGTAATCACAATGCCCCATGACCCCTGTCATCCCAATACTCCATGAACATTTTCAGCCCAATGCTCCATGACACTTGTCATCACAATGATCCATGCCCTTGTCATCCCAATGCTCCATGACCCCTGTATTCACAATGCTCCGTGATGCTTGTCATCACAGTGCTCCATGACACCTGTCATCACAATGCTCCATGCCTTTGCAAGCAAAATGCTACATGACCATGTCATTACAATGCTCTATGCGCTTGTCATCACAATACTCCATTGCCAATGTCATCACAATCCTCCAAGATCCTTGGGATCCCATTGCTTCATTCCGTTGTCATCACAATGCTCCATGCTCCTTGAAATCAAAATGATCCATGACCTCTGTCATCACAATGCTCCAAACACTTGTGATCACAATGTTCTATAACACTTGTCATCACAACGCTCCATGATGCCTGTTACCACAATACTCCATGCCTTTGTCATCACAATGCTCCATGACACTTGTCATCACAAAGTGCCATGCGTTTTTCATCACAGTGATCCACAACGTTGTCATCGCTATGCTCCATAAACCTTGTAATCACAATGCTCCATGCACTTCTCATCCAAATGCTCTCTCACATGAGATATCACAATGTTCCATCACTAGTCATCACAATCCTCCCTCACCCCAGTTATCAAAATGTTCCATGACCCCTGTCATCCCAATGCTACATTCCCTTATCAGCACAATGTTCCCTGACCCCTGACATCACAGTGTTCCATAACGCCTGTCATCAAAATGTTCCATGACACTTTTCATCCCAAAGCTCCATGACCCCTGGCATCACAATGTTCTATAACCCTTGTCATCAAAAGGTTACATTACACTTTTCATCAAATTGCTGCATGACCCTGTCATCAAAATGCTCCCTGCCATTCTCATCACAATGCACCACACACTTGTCATCAAAATGCTCCATGACTTTGTCATCACAAAGCTCCATGACCCTCGGCATCACAGAGCTCCATGTCATTGTCATCACAATGATCCATGAACCCTCTAATCACATTGCTCCATGCCCTTGTCATCACAAAGCTCCATGACACTTGTCATCACAATGCTCGATGCCCTTCTCATCACAATGCTCCATGCCCTTTTCATTACAACCCCCCATGACGCATGTATCACAGTGTACGTGCCCTTGTCATCACAATGCTCCATGCCCACTCTCAAAACAATAATCCATGAAATATTTCAGACCAATGCTCAATGCCCTTCTCATCACAATGCTCCATTACCTCTGTCATAACAATGCTCCATGACCCCTGCCATTACAATGTTCCAATGCCTTGTCATCACAAGGCTCCATGACCCTTGTCATCACAATGATCCAAGACCCCTGTAATCACAATGCTCCATGCCATTGTCATCACAAAGCTCCATGATGCATGTCATCAGAATGTTCCATGGCCTTCTCCTCACAGTGCTCCATGCCCTTGTCATCACAATGCTGAAGACCCCTGTAATCACAATGCTCCATGCCCCTTTTCATCAGAATGCTCCATGAGACTTGTCATCACAAATCTCCATGGTCATCTCATCACAATGCTCCAGGACCTTGTCATCACCATGCTCCATTCCCTTGTCATCACAATGCTCCATGACACCTGTCATCACAATACTCCATGAACATTTTTAGCCCTATGCTCCATGACTTTCTCATCACAATGCTCCATGACCAATATCTTCACAATGCTGCATGACCACTGTCATCACAACACTCCATGACACCTGACAACACAATGATCCGGGACTCTTGTCATCACAATGCTCCAAGACATCTGTAATCACAATGCCCCATGACCCCTGTCATCCCAATACTCCATGAACATTTTCAGCCCAATGCTCCATGACACTTGTCATCACAATGATCCATGCCCTTGTCATCCCAATGCTCCATGACCCCTGTATTCACAATGCTCCGTGATGCTTGTCATCACAGTGCTCCATGACACCTGTCATCACAATGCTCCATGCCTTTGCAAGCAAAATGCTACATGACCATGTCATTACAATGCTCTATGCGCTTGTCATCACAATACTCCATTGCCAATGTCATCACAATCCTCCAAGATCCTTGGGATCCCATTGCTTCATTCCGTTGTCATCACAATGCTCCATGCTCCTTGAAATCAAAATGATCCATGACCTCTGTCATCACAATGCTCCAAACACTTGTGATCACAATGTTCTATAACACTTGTCATCACAACGCTCCATGATGCCTGTTACCACAATACTCCATGCCTTTGTCATCACAATGCTCCATGACACTTGTCATCACAAAGTGCCATGCGTTTTTCATCACAGTGATCCACAACGTTGTCATCGCTATGCTCCATAAACCTTGTAATCACAATGCTCCATGCACTTCTCATCCAAATGCTCTCTCACATGAGATATCACAATGTTCCATCACTAGTCATCACAATCCTCCCTCACCCCAGTTATCAAAATGTTCCATGACCCCTGTCATCCCAATGCTACATTCCCTTATCAGCACAATGTTCCCTGACCCCTGACATCACAGTGTTCCATAACGCCTGTCATCAAAATGTTCCATGACACTTTTCATCCCAAAGCTCCATGACCCCTGGCATCACAATGTTCTATAACCCTTGTCATCAAAAGGTTACATTACACTTTTCATCAAATTGCTGCATGACCCTGTCATCAAAATGCTCCCTGCCATTCTCATCACAATGCACCACACACTTGTCATCAAAATGCTCCATGACTTTGTCATCACAAAGCTCCATGACCCTCGGCATCACAGTGCTCCATGCCCTTGTCATCACAAAGCTCCATGACACTTGTCATCACAATGCTCGATGCCCTTCTCATCACAATGCTCCATGCCCTTTTCATTACAACCCCCCATGACGCATGTATCACAGTGTACGTGCCCTTGTCATCACAATACTCCATGCCCACTCTCAACACAATAATCCATGAAATATTTCAGACCAATGCTCAATGCCCTTCTCATCACAATGCTCCATTACCTCTGTCATAACAATGCTCCATGACCCCTGCCATTACAATGTTCCAAGGCCTTGTCATCACAAGGCTCCATGACCCTTGTCATCACAATGATCCAAGACCCCTGTAATCACAATGCTCCATGCCATTGTCATCACAAAGCTCCATGATGCATGTCATCAGAATGTTCCATGGCCTTCTCCTCACAGTGCTCCATGCCCTTGTCATCACAATGCTCCAAGACCCCTGTAATCACAATGCTCCATGCCCCTTTTCATCAGAATGCTCCATGAGACTTGTCATCACAAGTCTCCATGGTCTTCTCATCAAAATGCTTCAGGAACTTATCATCACCACGCTCCATTCCCTTGTCATCACAATGCCCCATGACTCCAGTCATCACAATGCTTCATGACCTTTGTCATCACAATTGTCCATGCCCTCGTCATCAACAGTCTCTCTGACCTTTTTAACCACAATGCTCCATGAACTTTTCATCACAATGCTCTTTGACCTTTGTCATCACAATGCTCTATGCCTTTCTCAGCACAATGCTCCATGACCCTTGTCATCACAAAGCTCCATGCGCTTGTCAGCACAATGCTCCATCACACATGTATTCACAATGCACCATGCGCTTGTCATCACAGTGCTCCACAATCTTGTCATCACAATGCTCCATAAACTTTGTCATCACAGTGATCCTTGCACTTCTCATCAAAATGCTCTCTCACCACTGATATCACAATGTTTCATCACTATTCGACACAGTACTCCCTCACCCCTGTCATCACAATGTTCCATGACTCCTCTCATCACATTGCTATATGCACTTATCATCAGAATGTTCGATGACCACTGACATCACAATGTTCCATAACCCGTGTCATCAAAATGTTCCTTGACACTTTTCATCAAATTGCTCCATGACCCTGTCATCACAATGCTCCCTGCACTTCTCATCACAATGCACAACGCAGTTGTCATCAAAATGCCCCATGACCCTTGTCATCACAAATATCCATGACCCTTGGCATCACATTGCTCCATGCCCTTGTCATCACTGAGCTCCATGACACATGTCATCAGAATGCTCCATTGCCTTCTCATCACAATGTTCCATGACCTTTGTCATCACAATGCTCAATACACTTGTCATCAATATGCTCCCTGACACTTGTTGTCTGTTTGCTCCTTGAACCCTGTCATGACAAGGCTCCATGCATTTTTTATCACAATGTTCCATGCCCTTTTCATCACAATGCTCCAAGACCCCTGTAATCTCAGTGATCCAAGCGCTTGTGACCACATAGCTCAATGAAGCATGTCTTCAGAATGCTCCTTGTCCTTCTCTTCACAATGCTCCATTCCCTTGTCATCACAATGTTCCAAGACCCCTGTAATCACAATGGTCCATGCTCCTTTTCATCAGTATGCTATATGAGACTTGTGATCACAAGGCTCCATGGTTTTCTCATCACAATGCTCCAGGACCTTGTCATCACAATGCTTCAAGACATTGTCATGAAAATTCTCAATGGCCCTTGTCATCATAGTGCTCCAAGCCCTAGTCATCACAATGCCCCATTTTATTTGTCATCACAATCCTCCATTACATTTGGCATCACAATTTTCCATTCTATTTTCTTCGCAATGGACCATGACATATGTCATCACAGTGCTCCCTGACACCTGTCTTCACAATACTCCATGACCTACTCATCACCATAATCCATGCCCTTGTCATCACAATGAACCATGTCCACTGTCATCAAAATAATGTATGAAACTTGTCAGACCAGTGCTCCATGCCCCTCTCATCACAATGATCCATGCCCTTGTCATCACAATGCACCATGTCCACTGTCATCACAATAACCTCTGAAAATTGTCACCACAACTCTCCATGTCCCTGTCATCACAATTCTCCATGACCCCTGTCATCACAATGCTCCGTGACTCCAGTCATCACAATGCTTCATAACGTTTGTCATCAGAATGGTCTATGCCCGCGTCATCACAAGGCTCTTTGACATTTGTAACCACAATGCTCCATGAAATTTTCATCAGAATGCTCCGTGACCCTTGTCATCACAATGCTCCATGCCTTTGTCAGAACAATGTTCAATGACCCTTGTCATCACAATGTGTCACGTGCATTTCATCAAAATGATCCACAACCTTGTCTTCGCTGTGCACCATAAACCTTGTATTCACAGTGCTCCATGCACTTCTCATCCAAATGCTCTCTCACCTGAGATATCACAATGTTCCATCACTAGTCATCACAATCCTACCTCAACCCTGTAATCAAAATGTTCCATGACCCCTGACATCACAATATTCCATAACCACTGTCATCAAAATGCTCCATGACACTTTTCAGCCCAAAGCTCCATGACCCTTGGCATCACAATGATCTGGAACGCCTGTCATCAAAAGGTTACATTACACTTTTCATCAAATTGCTGCATGACCCTGTCATCAAAATGCTCCCTCTCCTTCTCATGACAATGCACCACACGCTTGTCATCAAAATGCTCCATGACCGTTGTCATCACAAAGCTGCACGACCCTTGGCATCACAATGCTCCATGTCATTGTCATCACAATGCTCCATGAACCCTCTCATCCCATTGCTCCATGCCCTTTTCATCACAAAGCTCCATGACACTTGTCATCACAATGCTCGATGCCCTTCTAATCAAAATGCTCCATGCCCTTTTCATCACAATCCTCCATGACCATTGTATCACAGTGTTCCGTGCCCTTGTCATCACAATGCTCCATGCCCACTCTCATCACAATAATCCATGAAGACTTTCAGGCAAATGCTCAATGCCCTTCTCATCACAATGCTCCATTACCTCTGTCATAACAATGCTCCATGACCAATGGCATCACAATGTTCCACGGCCTTGTCATCACAAGACTCCATGACCCTTGTCATCACAATGCTCCAAGACCCATGTAATCACAATGCTCCATGCCCTTTTCATCACAAAGCTCCATGACACATGTCATCAGAAAGTTCCATGGCCTTCTCATCACAATGCTCCATGCCCTTGTCATCACAATGCTCCAAGACCCCTGTAATCAAAATGCTCCTTGCCCCTTTGCATCTCAATGCTCCATGAACCCTGTCATCACAATGCACCATGCCCATCATCATAATGCTTCAGGCTATTGTCATCACAATGAAATCAAAATTATCCATGACCTCTGTCATTATAATGCTCCAAACCCTTGTGATCACAATGTTCCATAACAGTTATCATCACAAATCCCCATGATGCTCATTATCACAATTATCCATGGTATTCTCATCACAATGCTCCATGACCTTTGTCATCACAATGCTCAATACACTTGTCATCACAATGCTCCCTCACACTTGTCGTCAGTATGCTCCTTGAACCCTGTCATGAAAAGGCTCCATGCCTTTTTCATCACAATGATCCGTGCCCTTTTCATCACAATGCTCCAAGATCACTGTAATAAAAATGCTCCATGTACTTGTCATCACAAAACTCCATGAAGCATATCATCAGAATGCTCCATGGCCTTCTCATCCCAAAGCTCCATGCCCTAGTCATCACAATGCTCCAAGACCCCTGTAATCACAATGCTCCATGCCCCTTTTCATGAGAATGCTCCGAGAGATTTGTCATCACAGGTCTCCATGATCATCTCATCAAAATGCTCCAGGACCTTGTCATCACCATTCTCCATTCCCTTGTCATCACAATGCACCATGACCCCTGTCATCACAATAATCCATTAATATATTCAGCCCAATGCTCCATGACCTACACATCACAATGCTCCATGGCCAATATCATCACAATGCTCCATGACCACTGTCATCACAACACTCCATGACTCCTGACAACACAATGATCCGAGACTCTTGTCATCACAATGCTCCATTCCCTACACATCACTATGCTCCATGACCCCTGTCATCACAACACTCCATGAACATTTTCAGCCCAGTGCTCCATGACACTTGTCATCACAATGACCCATGCCCTTGTCATCCCAATGCTCCATGACCCATGTATTCACAATGCTCCATGACGCTTGTCATCACAGAGCTCCATGACACATGTCATCACAATGCTCCATGCCTTTGTCAGCAAAATGCTACATGACCTTGTCATTACAATGCTCTATGCGCTTGTCATCAAAATACTCCATTTCCATTGTCATCACAATCCTCCATGAACCTTGGGATCACATTGCTTCATGCCCTTGTCATCACAATGCTCCATGCTCCTTGAAATCAAAATGATTCATGACCTCTCTCATCACAATGCTCCAAACACTTGTGATCACAATGTTCCATAACACTTGTCATCACAACGCTCCATGATGCCTGTCATCACAATACTCCATGCCCTTTTTATCACAATGCTCCATGACTTTTGTCATCACAATTCTCAATATACATGTCATCACAATGCTCCCTGACATTGTCATCAGAATGCTCCTTGAACCCTGTCACGAAAAGGCTCCATGCCTTTTTCAACACAATGCCCCATGCCATTTTCATCACAATGCTCCATGACATTGTCATCAAAATACTCCACAAGCTTGTCATCAGAATGCTCCATGACCCTTGTCATCACAATTCTCCATGCACTTGTCAGCACAATGCTAACTTATGCATGTCATCCCAATGCTCTAAGCCATTGTCATCACAATGTTCCATTACCTTTGTCATCACAATCCTCCATGACACTTGGCATCACAATGCTCCATGTCATTGTCATCACAAAGGGCCATTACATATGTCATCACAATGCTCCCTGACTCCTGTCTTCACAATATTGCATGACCTGTTCATCACAATGCTCCATGACCTTGTCATCACAATGCGCCATTCCAACTCTCATTGCAACAATCCATGAAACTTATTAGACTAATGTTCGATGCCCTTGTCATCTCAATGCTCCATGCCCTGTTTATCACAATGCTCCCTGACCCCTGTCATCACAATGCTCCGTGACTCCAGTCATCACAATGCTTCATGACCTTTGTCATCACAATTTTCCATGCCGTCGTCATCAACAGTCTCTGTGACCATTTTAACCACAATGTTCCATGAACTTTTCATCACAATGCTCTTTGACCCTTGTCATCACAATGCTCTATGCCTTTCTCAGCACAATGCTCCATGACCGTTGTCATCACAAAGCTCCATGCGCTTGTCAGCACAATGCTCCATGACACAGGTCATCACAATGCACCATGCGCTTGTCATCAGAGTGCTCTACAATTTTGTCATCACAATGCTCCATAAACATTGTCATCACAAAGATCCATGACCCTTTGCATCACAGTGCTCCATGTCATTGTCATCACAGTGCTCCATGAACGCTCTCATCACATTGCTCCATGCCCTTGTCTTCACAAAGCTCCATGTCACATGTCATCAGAATGCTCCATGGCCTTCTCATCACAATGCTCTATGTGCTTGCCATCACAATGCTCCATTACCCCTGTGATAAAAATGCTCCATGACACCTGCCATCACGATGTTCCGTGGCCTTGTCATCACAAGGCTCCATGACCCTTCTCATCACAACACTCCAAGAACCCTGTAATCACATTGCTCCATGCCCCTTTTCATCTCAATGTTCCATGAACCCTGTCATCAAAATGCACCATGCCCATCATCATAATGCTTCATGCTATTGTCATCACAATGAAATCAAAATGCTCCATGACCTCTGTCATAACAATGCTCCAAACCCTTGTGATCACAATATTCCATATCACTTGTCATCACAATAACCCATGACGCTCGTCATCACTATTATCCATGGTCTTCTTATCACAATGCTCCATGACCTTTGTCATCACAATGCTTAATACACTTGTCATCAAAACGCTCCCTGACACTTGTTGTCTGTATGCTCCTTGAACCCTGTCATGACAAGGCTCCATGCCTTTTTCATCACAATGATCCATGCCCTTTTCATCACAATGCTCCAAGACCCATGTAATCACAATGCTCCATGCTCTTGTCATCACAAAGCTCAATGACGCATGCCATCAGAATGCTCCTTGGTCTTCTCCTCACAATGATCCATGCCCTTGTCATCACAATGTTCCATGACCCCTGTAACCACAATGCTCCATGCCCCTTTTCATCAGTATGCTCATGAGACTTGTCATCACAAGGCTCCATAGTTTTGTCATCACAATGCTCCAGGACCTTGTCAGCACAATGCATCACGACCTTGTCATGAAAATTCTCAATAGCCCTTGTCATCATAATGCTCCAATCCCTAATAATCACAATGCTCCATTATATTTGTCATCACAATCCTCCATTACATATGGCATCACAATGCTCCATGCCATTGTCATCGCAATGGACCATGACGTATGTCATCACAATGCTCCCTGACATCTGTCTTCACAATACTCCATGACCTTCTCATCACAATGCTCCATGCCCTTGTCATCACAATGCACCATGCCCACTGTCATCACAATAACCTATGAAATTTGTCAGACCAATGCTCCATTATCTGTCATCACAATACTCCATGCCCTTGTCATCACAATGCTCCATGACCCCTGTCATCACAATGCTCCATGACTCCAGTCATCACAATGCTTTATAACGTTTGTCATCACAATGGTCCATGCCCGCGTCATCACAAGGCTCTGTGACATTTGTAACCACAATGCTCCATGAACTTTTCATCACCATTCACTGTGACCATTGTCATCACAGTGCTCCATTTCTTTGTGAGAACAATGCTCCATGACCACTGTCATCACAATGTGCCACGCACATTTCATCACATCGTTCCACAACCTTATCATTGCAATGCTCCATAAACTTTGTAATCACAATGGTCCATGCACATCTCATCAAAATGCTCTCTCACCAGAGATATCACAATGTTCCATCACTAGTCATCACAATACTCCCTCACCCCTGTAATCACAATGTTCCATGACCCTGTCACCACAATGCTACATCCCCTTATCATCACAATGTTCCATGACCCCTGACATAACAATGTTCCATAACCCCTGTCATCAAAATGCTCCATGACCCGTTTCATCCCAAAGTTCCAAGAACCCTGACATAACAATGTTCTATAACCCCTGCCATTAAAATGTTCCATTTCACTTTTCATCAAATTGCTGCATGATCCGGTCATCAAAATGCTCCCTGCACTTCTCATCACAATGCACCATTCCCTTGTCATCAAAATGCTGCTTGACTTGTCATCACAAAGCTCCATGACCCTTGGCATCACAATGCTCCATGTCATTGTCATCACAATGCTCCAGGAACCCTCTCATCACATTGCTCCATGCCCTTGTCATCACAAAGCTCCATGACACTTGTCATCACAATGCCCGATGCCATTCTCATCACGATGCTCCATGCCCTAGTCATTAAAATCCTGCATGACCCATGTATCACAGTGTTCCGTGCCCTTGTCATCACAATGCTCCATGCCCAGTCTCATCACAATAATCCATAAAATATTTCAGACCAATATTCCATGCCCTTCTCATAACAATGCTCCATTACCACTGTCATAACAATGCTCCATGACCCCTGTCATCACAGTGTTCCACGGCCTAGTCATCACAAGGCTCCGTGACACTTGCCATCACAGTGCTCCAAGACCCCTGTAATCACAATGCTCCATGCCCTTGTCATCACAAAACTCCATGACACATGTCATCAGAATGTTCCATGGTCTTCTCATCAAAATACTCCATGCACTTTTCATTACAGTGCTCCAAGACCCCTGTAATCACAATGCTCCATGCCCCTTTTCATCAGTATGCTCCATGAGACTTGTCATCACAAAGCTCTTTGATCCTTGTCATCACAATGCTCTATGCCTTTCTCAGCACAATGCTCCATGACCCTTGTCATCACAATGCTCCAGGCGCTTCTCAGCATGATGCTCCATGACACATGTCATCACAATGCACCATGCGCTTGTCATCACACTGCTCCACAATCTTGTCATCACAATGCTCCATAAACCTTGTCATCACAATGCTCCATGCACTTCTCATCAAAATGCTCTCTCACCACAGATATCCCAATGTTACATCACTATTCGTCACAATACACCCTCACCCTTGTTATCCCAATGTTCCATGACTCCTGTCATCACAATGCTACATGCACTTATCATCAAAATGTTCGATGACCCCTGACATCACAATGTTCCATAACCCGTGTCATCAAAATGTTCCTTGACACTTTTCATCAAATTGCTCCAAGACCCTGTCATCACAATGCTCCCTGCACTTCTCATCACAATGCACAACGCAGTTGTCATCAAAATGCCCCATGACCCTTGTCATCACAAATATCCATGACCCTTGGCATCACATTGCTCCATGCCCTTGTCATCACTGAGCTCCATGACACATGTCATCAGAATGCTCCATTGCCTTCTCATCACAATGTTCCATGACCTTTGTCATCACAATGCTCAATACACTTATCATCAATATGCTCCCTGACACTTGTTGTCTGTTTGCTCCTTGAACCCTGTCATGACAAGGCTCCATGCATTTTTCATCACAATGTTCCATGCCCTTTTCATCACAATGCTCCAAGACCCCTGTAATCTCAGTGATCCAAGCGCTTGTGACCACATAGCTCAATGAAGCATGTCTTCAGAATGCTCCTTGTCCTTCTCTTCACAATGCTCCATTCCCCTGTCATCACAATGTTCCAAGACCCCTGTAATCACAATGGTCCATGCTCCTTTTCATCAGTATGCTATATGAGACTTGTGATCACAAGGCTCCATGGTTTTCTCATCACAATGCTCCAGGACCTTGTCATCACAATGCTTCAAGACATTGTCATGAAAATTCTCAATGGCCCTTGTCATCATAGTGCTCCAAGCCCTAGTCATCACAATGCCCCATTTTATTTGTCATCACAATCCTCCATTACATTTGGCATCACAATTTTCCATTCTATTTTCTTCGCAATGGACCATGACATATGTCATCACAGTGCTCCCTGACACCTGTCTTCACAATACTCCATGACCTACTCATCACCATAATCCATGCCCTTGTCATCACAATGAACCATGTCCACTGTCATCAAAATAATGTATGAAACTTGTCAGACCAGTGCTCCATGCCCCTCTCATCACAATGATCCATGCCCTTGTCATCACAATGCACCATGTCCACTGTCATCACAATAACCTCTGAAAATTGTCACCACAACTCTCCATGTCCCTGTCATCACAATTCTCCATGACCCCTGTCATCACAATGCTCCGTGACTCCAGTCATCACAATGCTTCATAACGTTTGTCATCAGAATGGTCTATGCCCGCGTCATCACAAGGCTCTTTGACATTTGTAACCACAATGCTCCATGAAATTTTCATCAGAATGCTCCGTGACCCTTGTCATCACAATGCTCCATGCCTTTGTCAGAACAATGTTCAATGACCCTTGTCATCACAATGTGTCACGTGCATTTCATCAAAATGATCCACAACCTTGTCTTCGCTGTGCACCATAAACCTTGTATTCACAGTGCTCCATGCACTTCTCATCCAAATGCTCTCTCACCTGAGATATCACAATGTTCCATCACTAGTCATCACAATCCTACCTCAACCCTGTAATCAAAATGTTCCATGACCCCTGACATCACAATATTCCATAACCACTGTCATCAAAATGCTCCATGACACTTTTCAGCCCAAAGCTCCATGACCCTTGGCATCACAATGATCTGGAACGCCTGTCATCAAAAGGTTACATTACACTTTTCATCAAATTGCTGCATGACCCTGTCATCAAAATGCTCCCTCTCCTTCTCATGACAATGCACCACACGCTTGTCATCAAAATGCTCCATGACCGTTGTCATCACAAAGCTGCACGACCCTTGGCATCACAATGCTCCATGTCATTGTCATCACAATGCTCCATGAACCCTCTCATCCCATTGCTCCATGCCCTTTTCATCACAAAGCTCCATGACACTTGTCATCACAATGCTCGATGCCCTTCTAATCAAAATGCTCCATGCCCTTTTCATCACAATCCTCCATGACCATTGTATCACAGTGTTCCGTGCCCTTGTCATCACAATGCTCCATGCCCACTCTCATCACAATAATCCATGAAGACTTTCAGGCAAATGCTCAATGCCCTTCTCATCACAATGCTCCATTACCTCTGTCATAACAATGCTCCATGACCAATGGCATCACAATGTTCCACGGCCTTGTCATCACAAGACTCCATGACCCTTGTCATCACAATGCTCCAAGACCCATGTAATCACAATGCTCCATGCCCTTTTCATCACAAAGCTCCATGACACATGTCATCAGAAAGTTCCATGGCCTTCTCATCACAATGCTCCATGCCCTTGTCATCACAATGCTCCAAGACCCCTGTAATCAAAATGCTCCTTGCCCCTTTGCATCTCAATGCTCCATGAACCCTGTCATCACAATGCACCATGCCCATCATCATAATGCTTCAGGCTATTGTCATCACAATGAAATCAAAATTATCCATGACCTCTGTCATTATAATGCTCCAAACCCTTGTGATCACAATGTTCCATAACAGTTATCATCACAAATCCCCATGATGCTCATTATCACAATTATCCATGGTATTCTCATCACAATGCTCCATGACCTTTGTCATCACAATGCTCAATACACTTGTCATCACAATGCTCCCTCACACTTGTCGTCAGTATGCTCCTTGAACCCTGTCATGAAAAGGCTCCATGCCTTTTTCATCACAATGATCCGTGCCCTTTTCATCACAATGCTCCAAGATCACTGTAATAAAAATGCTCCATGTACTTGTCATCACAAAACTCCATGAAGCATATCATCAGAATGCTCCATGGCCTTCTCATCCCAAAGCTCCATGCCCTAGTCATCACAATGCTCCAAGACCCCTGTAATCACAATGCTCCATGCCCCTTTTCATGAGAATTCTCCGAGAGATTTGTCATCACAGGTCTCCATGATCATCTCATCAAAATGCTCCAGGACCTTGTCATCACCATTCTCCATTCCCTTGTCATCACAATGCACCATGACCCCTGTCATCACAATAATCCATTAATATATTCAGCCCAATGCTCCATGACCTACACATCACAATGCTCCATGGCCAATATCATCACAATGCTCCATGACCACTGTCATCACAACACTCCATGACTCCTGACAACACAATGATCCGAGACTCTTGTCATCACAATGCTCCATTCCCTACACATCACTATGCTCCATGACCCCTGTCATCACAACACTCCATGAACATTTTCAGCCCAGTGCTCCATGACACTTGTCATCACAATGACCCATGCCCTTGTCATCCCAATGCTCCATGACCCATGTATTCACAATGCTCCATGACGCTTGTCATCACAGAGCTCCATGACACATGTCATCACAATGCTCCATGCCTTTGTCAGCAAAATGCTACATGACCTTGTCATTACAATGCTCTATGCGCTTGTCATCAAAATACTCCATTTCCATTGTCATCACAATCCTCCATGAACCTTGGGATCACATTGCTTCATGCCCTTGTCATCACAATGCTCCATGCTCCTTGAAATCAAAATGATTCATGACCTCTCTCATCACAATGCTCCAAACACTTGTGATCACAATGTTCCATAACACTTGTCATCACAACGCTCCATGATGCCTGTCATCACAATACTCCATGCCCTTTTTATCACAATGCTCCATGACTTTTGTCATCACAATTCTCAATATACATGTCATCACAATGCTCCCTGACATTGTCATCAGAATGCTCCTTGAACCCTGTCACGAAAAGGCTCCATGCCTTTTTCAACACAATGCCCCATGCCATTTTCATCACAATGCTCCATGACATTGTCATCAAAATACTCCACAAGCTTGTCATCAGAATGCTCCATGACCCTTGTCATCACAATTCTCCATGCACTTGTCAGCACAATGCTAACTTATGCATGTCATCCCAATGCTCTAAGCCATTGTCATCACAATGTTCCATTACCTTTGTCATCACAATCCTCCATGACACTTGGCATCACAATGCTCCATGTCATTGTCATCACAAAGGGCCATTACATATGTCATCACAATGCTCCCTGACTCCTGTCTTCACAATATTGCATGACCTGTTCATCACAATGCTCCATGACCTTGTCATCACAATGCGCCATTCCAACTCTCATCGCAACAATCCATGAAACTTATTAGACTAATGTTCGATGCCCTTGTCATCTCAATGCTCCATGCCCTGTTTATCACAATGCTCCCTGACCCCTGTCATCACAATGCTCCGTGACTCCAGTCATCACAATGCTTCATGACCTTTGTCATCACAATTTTCCATGCCGTCGTCATCAACAGTCTCTGTGACCATTTTAACCACAATGTTCCATGAACTTTTCATCACAATGCTCTTTGACCCTTGTCATCACAATGCTCTATGCCTTTCTCAGCACAATGCTCCATGACCGTTGTCATCACAAAGCTCCATGCGCTTGTCAGCACAATGCTCCATGACACAGGTCATCACAATGCACCATGCGCTTGTCATCAGAGTGCTCTACAATTTTGTCATCACAATGCTCCATAAACATTGTCATCACAAAGATCCATGACCCTTTGCATCACAGTGCTCCATGTCATTGTCATCACAGTGCTCCATGAACGCTCTCATCACATTGCTCCATGCCCTTGTCTTCACAAAGCTCCATGTCACATGTCATCAGAATGCTCCATGGCCTTCTCATCACAATGCTCTATGTGCTTGCCATCACAATGCTCCATTACCCCTGTGATAAAAATGCTCCATGACACCTGCCATCACGATGTTCCGTGGCCTTGTCATCACAAGGCTCCATGACCCTTCTCATCACAACACTCCAAGAACCCTGTAATCACATTGCTCCATGCCCCTTTTCATCTCAATGTTCCATGAACCCTGTCATCAAAATGCACCATGCCCATCATCATAATGCTTCATGCTATTGTCATCACAATGAAATCAAAATGCTCCATGACCTCTGTCATAACAATGCTCCAAACCCTTGTGATCACAATATTCCATATCACTTGTCATCACAATAACCCATGACGCTCGTCATCACTATTATCCATGGTCTTCTTATCACAATGCTCCATGACCTTTGTCATCACAATGCTTAATACACTTGTCATCAAAACGCTCCCTGACACTTGTTGTCTGTATGCTCCTTGAACCCTGTCATGACAAGGCTCCATGCCTTTTTCATCACAATGATCCATGCCCTTTTCATCACAATGCTCCAAGACCCATGTAATCACAATGCTCCATGCTCTTGTCATCACAAAGCTCAATGACGCATGCCATCAGAATGCTCCTTGGTCTTCTCCTCACAATGATCCATGCCCTTGTCATCACAATGTTCCATGACCCCTGTAACCACAATGCTCCATGCCCCTTTTCATCAGTATGCTCATGAGACTTGTCATCACAAGGCTCCATAGTTTTGTCATCACAATGCTCCAGGACCTTGTCAGCACAATGCATCACGACCTTGTCATGAAAATTCTCAATAGCCCTTGTCATCATAATGCTCCAATCCCTAATAATCACAATGCTCCATTATATTTGTCATCACAATCCTCCATTACATATGGCATCACAATGCTCCATGCCATTGTCATCGCAATGGACCATGACGTATGTCATCACAATGCTCCCTGACATCTGTCTTCACAATACTCCATGACCTTCTCATCACAATGCTCCATGCCCTTGTCATCACAATGCACCATGCCCACTGTCATCACAATAACCTATGAAATTTGTCAGACCAATGCTCCATTATCTGTCATCACAATACTCCATGCCCTTGTCATCACAATGCTCCATGACCCCTGTCATCACAATGCTCCATGACTCCAGTCATCACAATGCTTTATAACGTTTGTCATCACAATGGTCCATGCCCGCGTCATCACAAGGCTCTGTGACATTTGTAACCACAATGCTCCATGAACTTTTCATCACCATTCACTGTGACCATTGTCATCACAGTGCTCCATTTCTTTGTGAGAACAATGCTCCATGACCACTGTCATCACAATGTGCCACGCACATTTCATCACATCGTTCCACAACCTTATCATTGCAATGCTCCATAAACTTTGTAATCACAATGGTCCATGCACATCTCATCAAAATGCTCTCTCACCAGAGATATCACAATGTTCCATCACTAGTCATCACAATACTCCCTCACCCCTGTAATCACAATGTTCCATGACCCTGTCACCACAATGCTACATCCCCTTATCATCACAATGTTCCATGACCCCTGACATAACAATGTTCCATAACCCCTGTCATCAAAATGCTCCATGACCCGTTTCATCCCAAAGTTCCAAGAACCCTGACATAACAATGTTCTATAACCCCTGCCATTAAAATGTTCCATTTCACTTTTCATCAAATTGCTGCATGATCCGGTCATCAAAATGCTCCCTGCACTTCTCATCACAATGCACCATTCCCTTGTCATCAAAATGCTGCTTGACTTGTCATCACAAAGCTCCATGACCCTTGGCATCACAATGCTCCATGTCATTGTCATCACAATGCTCCAGGAACCCTCTCATCACATTGCTCCATGCCCTTGTCATCACAAAGCTCCATGACACTTGTCATCACAATGCCCGATGCCATTCTCATCACGATGCTCCATGCCCTAGTCATTAAAATCCTGCATGACCCATGTATCACAGTGTTCCGTGCCCTTGTCATCACAATGCTCCATGCCCAGTCTCATCACAATAATCCATAAAATATTTCAGACCAATATTCCATGCCCTTCTCATAACAATGCTCCATTACCACTGTCATAACAATGCTCCATGACCCCTGTCATCACAGTGTTCCACGGCCTAGTCATCACAAGGCTCCGTGACACTTGCCATCACAGTGCTCCAAGACCCCTGTAATCACAATGCTCCATGCCCTTGTCATCACAAAACTCCATGACACATGTCATCAGAATGTTCCATGGTCTTCTCATCAAAATACTCCATGCACTTTTCATTACAGTGCTCCAAGACCCCTGTAATCACAATGCTCCATGCCCCTTTTCATCAGTATGCTCCATGAGACTTGTCATCACAAAGCTCTTTGATCCTTGTCATCACAATGCTCTATGCCTTTCTCAGCACAATGCTCCATGACCCTTGTCATCACAATGCTCCAGGCGCTTCTCAGCATGATGCTCCATGACACATGTCATCACAATGCACCATGCGCTTGTCATCACACTGCTCCACAATCTTGTCATCACAATGCTCCATAAACCTTGTCATCACAATGCTCCATGCACTTCTCATCAAAATGCTCTCTCACCACAGATATCCCAATGTTACATCACTATTCGTCACAATACACCCTCACCCTTGTTATCCCAATGTTCCATGACTCCTGTCATCACAATGCTACATGCACTTATCATCAAAATGTTCGATGACCCCTGACATCACAATGTTCCATAACCCCTTTCATCAAAATGCTCCATGACCCTTTTCATCATAATGCTCCATGACCCCTGTCATCACAATGTTCCATAAAACCTGTCATCATAATATTCCATGAACCTTTTCATCAAATTGCTCCATGACCCTGTCATCACAGTGCTCCGTGCCCTTCTCATCACAATGCACAACGCCCTTGTCATCAAAATGCTCCATGACCTTTGTCATCACAAAGATCCATTACCCTTGGCATCACAATGCTCCATGTCATTGTCATCACCATGCTCCATGAACACTCTCATCACATTGCTCCATGCCATTGTCATCACAAAGCTCCATGACACATGTCATCAGAATTCTCCATGGCCTTCTCATCACAATGCTCCATGCCCTTGCCGTCAGAGTGCTCCATTCCCCCTGTGATAACAATCCTCCATGACCACTGCCATCACGATGTTCCGTGGACTTTTCAACACAAGGCTCCATGACCCTTCTCATCACAATGCTCCAAGACCCCTGTCATCACAATGCACCATGCCCATCATCATAATGCTTCATGCTACTGTCATCACAATGAAATCAAAATGCTCCAAGACATCAGTCATAACAATGCTCCAAACCCTTGTGATCACAATGTTCCATAACACTTGTCCTCACTGTGCCCCATGACGCTCGTCATCACAATTATCCATGGTCTCCTCATGACAAAGCTCCATGACCTTTGTCATCACAATGCTCAATACACTTGTCATCAAAATGCTCCTTGACACTTGTTGTCTGTATGCTCATTGAACCCTGTCATGACAGGGCTCCATGGCTTTTTCATCAAAATGATCCATCCCCTTTTTATCACAATGCACCAAGACCCCTTTAAAAACAATGCTCCATGCGCTTGTCATCACAAAGCTCAATGAATCATGTCTTCAGAATGCTCCTTGGCCTTCTCCACACAATGCTCCATGCCCATGTCATCACAATGTTCCAAGTCCCCTGTAATCACAATGCTCCATGCCCCTTTTCATCACTATGCTCCATGAGATTTGTCGTAACAACTCTCTATGGATTTCTCATCACAGTGCTCTAGGACATTGTCATAACAATGCTTCACGACCTTGTTTTGAAAATTCTCAACGGCCCTTGTCATCATAAAGCTCCAAGCCCTAGTCATCACAATGCTCCATTATATTTGTCATCAAAATCCTCCATTACATTTGGCATCACAATGCTCCCTGCCATTGTCATTGCAATGGACCATGACATATGTCATCACAATGCTCCCTGACACCTGTCTTCACAATACTCCATGAATTTCTCATCACAATAATCCATGCCAATGTCATCACAATGCACCATATCCACTGTCATCACAATAATCTATGAAACTTGTCAGAACAATGCTCCATGCCGCTGTCACCACAATGCTCCATGCCCTTGTCATCACAATGTTCCATGACCCCTGTCATCAGAATGCTCCGTGACTCCAGTCATCACAATGCTTCATAACATTTGTCATCACAGTGGTCCTTGCCCGCGTCAGCACAAGGCTCTGTGACCTTTATAACCACAATGCTCCATGAACCTTGTCATCAAAATGCTCCATGCCTTTGTCAGAAAAATGCTCCATGAAACTTGTCATCACAGTTTGCTACGCGCTTTTCATCACAACGGTCCACAAATTTGTCATGGTATTGCTCCATAAACATTGTAATCACAATGCTCCATGCCCTTCTCATCACAATGCTCCATTATCCCTGTCATAACAATGCTCCATGACCCCTTCCATCACGATGTTCCATGGCCTTGTCATCACAAGGCTCCATGACACTTGTCATCACAATCCTCCAAGACACCTCTAATCACAATGCTCTATTCCCTTGTCATCACAAAGCTACATGAAACATGTCATCAGAATGTTCCATGGCCTTCTCATCAAAATGCTCCATGCCCTTGTCATCACAGTGCTCCAAGACCTCTGTAATCACAATGCTCCATGCCCCTTTTCATCTCCATGATCCATGAACCCTGTCATCACAATGCATCATGCCCATCATCATAATGCTTCTTGATATTGTCAGCACAATGAAATCAAAATTCTTCATTACCTCTGTCATCACAATGCTCCATGACCCCTGTCATCACAATACTCCATGATCATATTCAGCCCAATTCTACATGACCCTTGTCATCACAATGATCCATGCCCTTGTCATCCCAATGCTCCATGACCCCTGTATTCACAATGCTCCGTGACGCTTGTCATCACAGTGCTCCATGACACCTGTCATCAAAAGGCTCCATGACTTTGTCAGCAAAATGATACATGACCTTGTCATTACAATGCTCTATGCGCTTGTCATCACAGTACTCCATTTCCATTGTCATCACAATCCTCCATGAACCTTGAGATCACATTGCTTCATGCCCTTGTCATCATAATGCTCCTTGCTCCTTGAAATCAAAATGATCCATGACCACTGTCATCACAATGCTCCAAACACTTGTGATCCCAATGTTCCATAACACTTGTCATCACAATGCTCCATGATGCTTGTCATCACAAAATTCCATGCCCTTTTCATCACAATGCTCCATGACCTTTGTCATCACAATTCTCAATACACTGGTCATCACAATGCTCCCTGACACTTGTCATAAGAATGCTCCTTGAAAACTGTCACGAAAAGGCTCCATGCCTTTTTCATCACAATGCCCCATTCCATTTTCATCACAATGCTCCGTGACCATTGTCATCACAATGCTCCATGCCTTTGTCTGAAAAATATTCCATGACCCTTATCATCACAATGTGCCTTTCACTTTTCATCACAACGGTCCAGAAATTGTCATTGCAATGCTCCATAAACCTTGTAATCACAATGCTCCATACAATCCTCATCAAAATGCTCTCTCACCAGAGATATCACAGTGTTCCATCACTAGTCGTCACAATACACCCTCACCCCTGTAATCACAATGTCCCATGACCCCGTCATCACAATGCTACATCCCTTTATCATCACAATGTTCCATGACCCCTGACATCACAATATTCTATAACCCCTGTCATCAAAATGTTCCAATACACTTTTCGTCATATTGCTGCATGACCCTGTCATCAAACTACTCCCTTCCCTTCTCATCACATTGCACCATGCACTTATCATCAAAATGCTCCATGACCTTTGTCATCACAAAGCGCCATGACACTTGGCATCACAATGCTCCATGTCATTGTCATCAAAATGCTCCATGAACCCTCTCATAACATTGTTCAATGCCCTTGTCATCACAAAGCTCCATGACACTTCTCATCAAAATGCTCGATGCCCTTCTCATCACCATGCCCCATGACCTTGTCATTACAATCCTCCATGACCCATGTATCACAGTGTTCCATGCCCTTATCATCACAATGCTCTATGCCCACTCTCATCACAATGATCCATGAAACATTTCAGACCAATTCTCCATGCCCTTCTCATATCAATGCTCCTTTATCTATGTCATAACAATGCTCCATGACACCTGCCATCACAATGTTCCCCGGCCTTGTCATCACAAGGCTCCATGACACTTGTCATCACAATGCTCCACGACCTCTCTAATCAAAATGCTCCATGCCCTTTTCATCAAAAAGCTACATGACGCATGTCATCAGAATGTTCCATGGCCCTGTCACCACAATGCTCCATGCCCTTGTCATCACAATGCTCCAAGACCCTTGTAATCAAAATGCTCCATGAGACTTTTCATCTCAATGGTCCATGAACCCTGACATCACAATGGACCATGCCCATCATCATAATGCTTCAGGCTATTTTCATCACAATGAAATCAATATGCTCCATGACCTCTGTCATCACAATATTCCAATCCCTTGTGATCACAATGTTCCATAAAACTTATCATCACAAAACCCTATGACGCTCATCATCCCAATTATCCATGGTCTTCTCATCACAATGCTCCATGACTTTTGTCATCACAATGCTCAGTACACTTGTCATCACAATGCTCCGTGACACTTGTCATCAGTCTGCTCCATTAACCCTGTCATGACACGTCTCCATGCCTTTTTCATCACAATGATCCATGCCCTTTTAATCACAATGCTCCAAGACCCCTGTAATCACAATGCTCCATGCTCTTGTCGTCACAAAACTCAATGACGCATGTCATCAGAATGCTCCATGGCCTTCTCCTCACAATGCACCATGCCCTTGTCATCACAATGCTCCAAGACCCCTGTAATCACAATGCTCCATGTACCTTTTCATCAGAATGCTCCATGAGACTTGTCATCACAAGTCTCCATTGTATTCTCATAAAAGTGCTCCAGGAACTTGTCATCATAATGCTCCATGATCCCTGTCATCACGATACTCCATGAACATTTTCAGCCCAATGCTCTATGACCTTCTCATCAAAATGCTCCATGACCCCTGTCATCACAATACTCCATGAACATATTCAGCCCAGTGCTCCATGACACTTGTCATCACAATGATCCATGCCCTTGTCATCCCAATGCTCCATGACCCCTGTATTCACAATGCTCCGTGATGCTTGTCATCACAGTGCTCCTTGACACCTGTCATCACAATGCTCCATGCCCTTGTTATCACATTGTTCCATGACCCCTGTCATTAATATGCTCTGTGACTTCATTCATCACAATGCTTCATGACCTTTGTCATCTCAATGGTCCATGCCCTCGTCATCAACAGTCTCTGTGACCATATTAACCACAATGCTCCATGAACTTTTCATCACAATTCTCTTTGACCCTTGTCATCACAATCCTCCCTGCCTTTCTCAGCACAATGCTCCATGACAATTGTCATCACAATCCTCCATGCGCTTGTCAGCACAATGTTCCATGCCACATGTCATCAAAATGCACCATGCGCTTGTCATAACAGTGCTCCACTATCTTGTCATCACAATGCTCCATAAAACTTGTCATCACAATGCTCCATGCACTTCTCATCAAAATGCTCTCTCACCAATGATATCACAATGTTACATCACTATTCGTCACAATACTCCCTCACCCCTGTCATCACAATGATTCATGACACCTGTCATCACAATTGTACATGCATATATCATCACAATGTTCGATGACCCCTGACATCACAATGTTCCATAACCCCTGTCATCAAAATGATCCCAAAACCTTTTCATCAAAATGCTCCATGACCCGTGGCATCACAATGTTCAATAACCCCTGTCATCAAAATGTTCCATGACACATTTCATCCAATTGCTCCATGACCCTGTCATCACAATGCTCCCTGCCCTTCTCATCACAATGCACAACGCCCTTGTCATCAAAATCCTCCATGACCTTTGTCATCACAAAGATCCATGACCCTTGGCATCACAATGCTCCATGTCATTTTCATCACAATGCTCCATGATCGCATTCATCACATTGCTCCATGCCGTTGTCATCACAAAGCTCCATGACACATGTCATCAGAATGCTCCATGGCCTTCTCATCACAATCCTCCATGCCATTGCCATCACAATGTTCCATTACCCTTGTCATAACAATGCTCCATGACCACTGCCATCACGATGTTCCATGGCCTTGTCATCACAAGGCTCCATGACCCTTCTCATCACAATGCTCCAAGACCCGGTAATCACAATGTTCCATGACCCCTGTCATCACAATGCTACATCCCCTTATCATCACAATGTTCCATGACACCTGACATCACAATGTTCCACAACCCCTGTCATCAAAATGCTCCATGACACTTTTTATCCCAAAGCTCCATGACCCCTAAAATCACAATGTTCTATAACCCCTGTCATCAAAATATTCCATTACAATTTACATCAAATTGCTGCATGACACTGTCATCAAAATGCTCCCTGGCCTTCTCATCACAATGCACCACGCCCTTGTCATCAAAATGCTCCGTGTCTTTTGTCATCACAAATCTCCTTGACCCTTTACATCACAATGCTCCATGTCATTGTCATCACAATGCTCCATGAACCTTCTCATCACATTTCTCCATGCCCTTGTCATCACAAAGCTCCATGACACATGTCATCACAATGCTCGATGCCCTTCTCATTACTATGCTCCATGCCCTTGTCATTACAATCGTCTATGACCATTGTATCACAGTGTTCCGTGCTCTTGTCATCACAATGCTCCATGTCCACTCTCATCACAATAATCCATGAAACATTTCACACCAATGCTTCCTGTCCTTCTCATCACAATGCTCCATTACACCTGTCATAACAATGTTCCATGACCCCTGCCATCACAATGTTCCACGGCCTTGTCATTCACAGGGCTCCATGACACATGTCATCACAATGTTCCAAGACCCCTGTAATCACAATGCTCCATGCCCTTGTCATCACAAAGCTCCATGACACATGTAATTAGAATGTTCCATGGACTTCTCATCACAATGCTCCAAGAAAATTTTTATCACAGTGCTCCATGCCCCTTTTCATCTCAAAGCTCCATGAATCCTATCATCACAATGCACCATGCCCATTATCATAATGCTTCAGGCTATTTTCCTCACAATGAAATCAAAATGCTCCATGACCTCTGTCATCACAATGCTCCAAACCGTTGGGATCACAATGTTCCATAACACTTCTCATCACAACACCCCATGATGCTCATAATCACAATTATCCATGGTCTTCTCATCACTGTGCTCCATAACATTTGTCATCACAATGCTCCCTGACACTTGTCGTCAGTATGCTCCTTGAGCACTGTCATGACAGGGCTCCATGCCTTTTTCATCACAATGATCCATGCCCTTTTCATCACAATGCTCAAAGACACCTGTAATCACAAAGCTCCATGCACTTGTCATCACAGTGCTCCATGACGCATTCATCAGAATGCTTCATGGCCTTCTCTTCACAATGCTCCATGCCCTTGTCATCACAATGCTCCAAGACCCCTGTAAACACAATGCTCCATGCCGCTTGTCATTATAGCGCTCCATGACGCTCGTCATCACAATTATCCATGGTCTTCTCATCACAGTGCTCCACGGTCTTGCCATCACAATGCTCCATGCCCTGGTCATCACAATGCTCTATGTTCCCTTTCATCACAATTCTCCACGTTCTTGGCATCTCTATGTTCCATGACACTTCCCATCACAGTGTTAAATGCTTTTTCATCAGAATACTCCATGACCCTTGTCATCACAATGATCCATGACCCCTGTCATCACAATGCTCCATGAGACCTATCATCACAATGCTCCATGCCCCTTGTCATTACAGTGCTCCATGATGCTCGTCACCAGAATTATCCATGGTCTTCTCATCACAGTGCTCCACGGTCTTGCCATAACAATGCTCCATGCCCTGGTCATCACAATGCTCCATGTCCCTTGTCATCACAATTCTCCAGGTCCTTGTCATCACAATGCTCCATGACAGTTCTCATCCCCATGTTACATGCTCTTGTCAACACAATTCTCCATGCTCTTGTCATCGCAATGTCCCATCACCCCTGTCATAGCAAGCTCCATGCCTTTGTCATCACAATGCTTCACGACCTTTTCATCAAAATTCTCAAAGCCCGTTGTCATCACAATGCTCCATGCCCTTGTCATCACAATGCTCCATGGCCCTTGTCATCACAATGCTCCAAGCCCTTGTCATCACAATGCTCCATTACCTTTGTCATCACAATCCTCCATAACACTCGGCATCACAATGCTCCATGCCATTGTCATCACAATGGAACATGAAATATGCCATCACAATGCTCCCTGACACCTGTCTTCACAATAATCCATGACCATGTCATCACAATGCTCCATGCCCTTGTCATCATAATGTGCCATGCCCTCTGTCAACACAATTATCCATTAAAATTATCAGACCAATGCTCCATGCTCCTGTCATCACAATGCTACATGACCCCAGTCATCACAATGCTCCGTGTGTCCCGTCATCACAAGACTCCATGACCTGTGTCACCACAGAAGTCAATGCCCTCATCATCACAAGGCTCTGTGAAATTTGTCACCACAATGCTGCATGAACTTTTCATCAAAATGCTCAATGTCATTGTCATCACAATGCTCCATGAACACTCTCATCACATTGCTCCATGAACTTGTCATCACAAAGCTCCATGACGCATGTCATCAGAATGCTCCATGGCCTTCTCATCACAATGTTCCATGCACTTGCCATCACAATTCTCCATTAACCCTGTCATAACAATGCTCCATGACCCCTGCCATCACGATGTTCCATGGCCTTGTCATCACAAGGCTCCATGACCCTTCTAATCACTATGCTCCAAGACCCCTGTAATCACAATGATCCATGCCCCTTTTCATCTCAATGATCCATGAACCCGGTCATCACAATGCACCATGCCCATCATCAAAATGCTTCATGCTATTGTCATCACAATGAAATCAAAATTCTCCATGATCTCTGTCATCACAATGCTCCAAATCCTTGTGATCAAAATGTCCCATAACACTTATCATCACAACGTCCCATGACGCTCGTCATCACAATTATACATGGTCTTCTCCTCGCAATGCTCCATGACCTTTTTCATCACAATGCTCAATACACTTGTCATCACAATGCTCCCTGACACTTGTCCTCTGTATGCTCCTTGAACCATATAATGACAAGGCTCCATGCCTTTTTCATCACAATGCTCCATGCCCTTGTCATCACAAAGCTCCATGATGCATGTCATCAGAACGTTCCATGGCCATCTCATCCCAATGCTCCAAGCCCTTGTCACCACAATGCCCCAAGACCCCTGTAATCACAATGCTCCATGCACCTTTTCATCAGAATATTCCATGAGACTTGTCATCACAAGTCTCCATGGTCTTCTCATCACAATGCTCCAGTACCTTGTCATCACAAGCCTCCATGGCCCCTGTCATCACAATACTCGTTGAACGTTTTCAGCCCAATGCTCCTTGACCTTCTCATCACAATGCTCCATGACCCATGTCATCACAATGTTCCATGACTCCTGTCATCACAACGATCCATGAACCCTGACAACACAATGATCCGGGACGCTTGTCATGAAAATGCTCCATGCCCATGTCATCCCAATGCTTCATGACCCCGTAATCACAATGCTCCGTGACGCTTGTCATCACAGTGCTCCATGAACTTGTCCTCACAATGCTCCATGCCTTTGTCAGCAGTATGCTACATAATCTTGTCATCAAAATGCTCCATGCGCTTGTCATCACAATCCTTCATGACACTTTGGATCATATTGCTTCATTCCCTTGTCATCTCCCTCTTGCCTTTCTGGTTTTTACAGATTTTCGGATGTTCCTTTTGACCCGTGGGAAGTGACAATTCTTTGTAGTGTGGATTTGCATTGCGTGCTTGCTTGATTGTCCAAAAAGGTCGTATGCGTTTTCTCCTGAATATATTCAGGAGAAAACGCATACGCCCTTTTTGGCCAAGTGCATCATTGTCGAAGTTGTGATGCTTTTCCTGTACTTTAAAGGCGATTCCTATTTACCTCTTGAAATATGTTTTGTGCAATTCTGCCTCATTTTCAAGTCAGCTTCGTTGCCTTCCCTCAACAGATTTTTGGAAGACAGTAGTCCTTTATAACTGTAGGTTTGTGAATTGCTGTGCCCGTGAGCTCCAATTTTCAAATCCCATTTTTGGGAGCTGACCGCAAATCCACAATTTTGCTTCAGGACCTATACTTGTTCCAGGGGTGGCTATACTCTTCCCTGCAGGTGTCTGAGGCTTTGGTTAATTCTTATTCCTTACGGGAATTTACAGTGACATGTGCCCGTCCAAATGCCTACATCTACTCTCTGATTGGTTCTCCCTCTTCCCTTTCATCCTCTGCACAATTAGCAAACTGTGCGAACCAGGAGGTTATAGGGGCTGGCTCTCCTAAGTTGGGAGATTGATAGTAAAGAAGTTGGAATGCCAACTGGAGCACAAGGAGAGGAAAAATTAGGAGACATTTAGAAACCTTTCACCATCACAGGGTGTCCATTCTCTAGGTTTCCCATACATGTTATAACTGTAGTGATATTCCCTACTACGTGGAGATTTGGTATCCATGGAATCGTGGCAAGCATTACTACTTTAAAGGGTCTGCATTTTCTCTCCCAATCTCACCAGTCCTCTCAGTCCCAAGTGTCCAGCCTTATGTCTCATCCAGCTGTCTTTGCAGATAGGGTCATTCCCGGTTTCATCAGAACCCCTGAAGGAATTGTGTAAGCATTTCGCTGTTTTTTTGTTTGTTTTTGAAATTCATTTTTATAATGGGGTTGAGCTGATTTTCACTGACGTGTTTATGCCAGTCTAGACACACTTGATTCCCTTATGGAGACAAATCAATACATAGGTTTTAAGATTCTCACTATTCAGATATATTCCTCTGTGGGGAATAGGGGGTATGAGTCCCGTTCACTGAGGAAGGGGTAGGTCTCGTCTGTTCTCTATTTGGTTTATGGAATGGTACCTGTGCTAATATCAAACTCTGGTTTTATGCATCACCCCACCTCTCCTTTCCCATTAAACAGGCATAAGAGTGTTTTCTAAATGTGAGACTCTGCTCTCTTTCTTAATTCAGTTCATGTGTTGTGATGTTGACATTCCCTCTGTAAGTGATATCTTATGATAAGATTCTTTTTCTGTGTGACAAATTTCACTTAGAATCATCATACCTAAATCCACTCTTTATGCTGCTACTGGCCTTATGACATTGATTTCACGTCTGAGTGATATTCCGTTGTACAAAATTACCACAAGTTATTTATGCATTTGTCTTTTTCCTGGGATATTTTAGGTGTACCGAAGTTGAGGTTCTTGTATGCAGAGCAGACCTAAATTTTGGGGTCCCTGTGTGTTGTCGATATTTATTCTTCCCAAGTTATATGTCTATGAGTTGAAGTCCCCTTTGCTCGGGGGCTTTGTATTTAAATGTTTTAGGAAACAGCATACACTTCTTCAGAGTGGCTCTTGGATATTTATACCCCACCCATCAGCGTGACTAGGCTGCCTGTTCTCCATGGCCTCTCCAGCATTTCTGGTTTGTACACATTTTTTGGATGGCCTTTCTGAGCAGTGGAAATTGAGACTTCTTTGTTGTGTGGATTTGCATTTCCCGCTTGCTTGGTTGGCCAAAAACTCTGTATGTGTTTTTTTCCTGAAGATATTCACGAAAAAAAGGCATACACCCTTTTGCCCAACTGCATCATTTTAGAAATTCTGCTGCTTTTCATATGCTTTAAATGTGAGTACAATCTACTTTTTGAAAAATGTTTCCTGCAATTCTGCCTCTCATTCAGATCCCCTTCGTTGCCTTATCTGAATATATTTTTGGACGTTGGTTATCATTTATATCTTTGCAGGTCTTTGAATTGTCTGCTCCTGAGCTCCATTTTGCAACTCGCTTTTATTGTGAGCTCGCCGCCAAACCATTGAATTGCTTCTGGCCCTATTCTGGTTCTGAGGAGGCAGGCTGAGCCTTTGGTTAATTCTTGTTCCTAATGGGAAATTAGAGTGACATGTGCCTGTCAAAACTCCTACAGCTAATCTCTCATTGGTTCCCCCTCTTCTCATTTATCCTCTGCACACATTGCAAACTGTGTGAAACAGGAGGTTAAAGGTGCTGATTCTCCAAGAGGGGAGATTGTTAATAATGTGGCTGGAATGGCCGAACCCTAGCACCAGGAGATCAAAAATGAGGTGCATTTTAGACACCTTTCCTGAGCACATGGTGTACATTCATCTCGGTTTCGCAGGCATGTTTTCGCTGTCAGAAGATTCCCTTGAACCTGCCGATTTGGGACCCATGGAATGGGTACCAGGCAGTATTACTTTAAAAGGTCTGCATTTCCTCACCCAGCCTCTCTAACATCTCTCAGCGTGCATAGCTTCCAGCCTTATATATCATCCTGCTGTGGGTCTACATGTGTTCAATCCATGTTACATCGTAGCCCTTCAACAAAAGTTGTAAGAATTTTTGTCTGTCTCACCGTTTTTATAAATATTTTTAAATTTATTTTTATATTTGTTACAGCTGATTTTCAAAGCTCTGTTTTTTGCTGCTGTACATCCACTTGATTCATGTACTGTGAGACGACAATAAATTATTTTTCAGATGCTTACGAGTCATATGTATTATTGTCCAGTGACTTGAGTGGGCTGAGTGCAGTTCTTTGAGGTACCGTGTAGGCCTTGTCAGTTATTCAATTTGGTACTTGGAATGGTATATTTGCTAATTTCAACCTACTGGATAATACCTCACCATTCCCCACCTTTCCCATTTAGCAGCCTTATGTCTATTTTCTACATATTTGACTATGTTTCTGTTTTGTAGTTTATTTCATGTGTAGCCATGTTTGATTCTACCTTTAAGTGACATCTTATGATATGTGTCTTTTTCTTTCTGACATATGTCACTTAGAATGATCTTATGTAACTCCCCCAGAGTTGTTCCAACTGGCCTTATTTCATTGATTTCGGGATGAGTAATATTCCACTCTACATAAGTACCCCATCTCTTTTATCCATTTTATCCTTCCAGGGACATTTAGGTTATATCCAAGTGGAGGCCCTTTTTAACAGAGAGGTGGTAAACGTTGGGGTGCCTGTTTTCTGTCATTTTTTGTTTTTCCCAAGGTATACGCCCATGAGTGCAAGTGCACTATGCTCTGTAGCTCATCTTTTAGATGTCTTAGCAAACACAATACACTTCTCCAGAGTGGCCATTGGCAAATTACATTTCCACTATCAGCCTCACAGGGCTCCCTTTTCTCCTCGCCCTGTCCTGCATTTCTGGTGTTTACACTTTATGTGGATGGCCCTTCTGACTGATGTGAAGTGATACATTTTGTAGTATTGATTTCCAGTGCCCACCTGTTTGGTTGGATAAAAAGTGTGTATGGCCTTTACTTGAATATATTCAGAAAAAATGCATACGCCCTTTTGGGCCAAGTGCATCATTGGCGATGTTCAGCCCCTTTTCTTGTGCTTTAATGGGGAGTCCTTTCTACCTCTTCAAATCTGTTTCCTGCCACACACCCTTGCTTACAAGTCCTTTTCTGTGACTTACCTCAAGACATTTTTCGATGATAGATATTTTCAACTCTGCAGTTTCATGAATTTTAGTGCCCCTGAGTTCCATTTTTCAACCTGTGTTTTTGGAAACTGGACACAAAACAGCGGGATTTCCTCTAGACCTATTCTGTTTCCGTGGGCAATTCTAGCCTTTGATGAATTTGTCTTCCAGATTGGAAATTAGAGTGGCATGTGCCTGTCCAAGCAACTAAGACTTGTCTCTAAATTTTTCTCATCCTTCCGCTTCATCCTCTGGACAAATTCCAAACTGTGTGCAACAGGATGTTGACGGTGCTGATATCCCCAAGTGAGGAGATTGTTAGGAAAGATGCTGGAGGGGTGAACCCGAGCATCAGGCGATGAGGAGATGAGGTGCCTTTTCCAAACTCTTTCCGATCAAACGGTGTACCATCCTCTAGGTGTGACAGGCATGTTTTAGCTGTAGGAAGGGTCCCGTGCATGGAAGGAGAACACCAGGGATTTTTCCAAATCAGTGCCTCCCCGTACCCCAAACTGGGGAATTTTTAAGCTACAGCTATACGTATGTCCATTAAAGGCCTTGGGAAATAGGCAGAGCCCAAATTTTAGATGATTGAAATCTTCAGGGTCAGAAGCGTTCACCATCGGCCTTGCTCAGGTTACATTTTATCTGTCATTGATAGATGATGTCAATAAAAATATCGATTCTTTTTCAGATTATTTCCCCTTATAGGTTATTGCAAAATATTCAGTGTAGTTCCCTGTGCTATACAGTAGTTCCTTGTTGATGATCTATTTTATACATAGCAGTGTGCATGTGTTAATCCCACACTGTTAATTTATCCCTTCTCCTACCTTTCCCCTTTGGTAATAATAAATTATAAGATTTTATACTTCTCAGATATGGGGGAGCTGAAAGAGAGGTATCCTTTTCAATGGAAAAGTATTCAAAACATGATTGAAGCTTCAGCCAAGAGTATTCGATGTACATCCATGGAAATAAATCACTTCATTTCTCTAATGTTGACCTGACAAATAAGACAGACGTCTTCACTGAACTTGCTTATAGTAAAGTGATGGAAGTATCAAATGTAAGTCTTAGAAACATCTTATTTTATCCGAGCATTATACACTGCTCTATGTTAACTACAGTTTGGCTCACACATCTGTTCATTGAAGTTACAATGTTCTAAATTTCTGTTACTGATTCTCCAGAGTGGACCCCAACAGGAGTCCCCGTGCCCAGTGTCATTGGAGCCAAGAGATCAAGACTGAGTTTGGTTCAGAAGCAAAGGAAACATTATTTTGAAAACCGAATGGAGAGGTGAGAGTGTGCAGTCCCCCACGGGCTGTGGGTTAGGCTGCTGTGTAGGGATCCCAGCAGCGTCAGTGGGAGGGAGGGGAGGGAGCTCTCGAGGGCTGGGTTGGCTGCAGCTCAGGCTGTATGCCGTGGAGTCTGCATGTGTCCCCGCTAGCTGAGGTGTCGTCCCAGCCATTCTGCACTAGGAAATCGGGTCTGAAGTGCCGGGTGTGGGACCTCTGCATGCGGAACCCTAGGAGCACGTGAAATTAGACAAAGCACAAAGGAAGAGCAGGTTAGACTTTATTTTATTGCCCAGATTCTCTTTTTATCTCCCAGGAATTTTTAATGAACGTTGCCGGAGATGAACCCCTCCTCTGCTTTTTGTTCCGTTCCTCATTCTTGGGGTTTTGAGGGTGCAGACCCCTCTTTTGTAACTGCTTCATGCTGTGGTGGGAGCCCTGATACCTGAGGGGAGGGGCAAAACGTCTACCCACCAGCCTCCAGGTGAGGTTGATTGTTCCAAGGCCTCCTGCCTCACTTCTCGTACGCATGAGCACCAGCATTGGAAGTGTTATAGATTCTAATGACCTTTAAGGGTCCAGGAAAGAGATGCGCAGAGATGCTGAGGTTGCAGGTTTCAACCCACCCCACATTTGTTTGGCGACCTTAGGCTGATGGTTTTTGCCAGCCTAGATGCTCTGACCAGTAGTCTGTGCTTTCTTTAATTAGGTCCCTGAATTAATGTACAAACAGCACCATGTGTCAGAACCCTGCCCGCGCAACTCCCAGACAGTCCAGGGTCAGTGGTGATCCAGGACCATGACGTCCACTGAGTCAACGGCCTTTAGAAGTAGCCAGCAGTCCTGCCGGTCATATTGGCCACCATCACCGCTGTGTCTGTAGGGTTTTCTATGGTGAAAGCGTGATATACGTTTCCCCCGCCAAGCTTATTAGCTCCCCTCTGGGTGCAGTAAGTCCTGCAAGCAGTAGTCTGCTCTTTCGGGACACAGTCTTCTTGTTTTCTGAGAGAAACTCCAGGTCAAGTGATGGTCACACGAGTCATCTTGGGGGCCCGTTGCCCCCATTTGTCTCTCTGGAGGTTGGAGTTGGAGGGCCTCCTCACTCGAGGTCAGTGTGTCCACAGAGCGACCCCTGCAACTTCAGGGCATGATGGGTGGTTAGGATCACGACGTGGGGTCCTTTTCCCTTAGGAGGGAGCTGGCCTTGTGGGCTGCTGATTTCTTGCTTTTTAGATACCCCAGTATCCTGGCCTGATGAGTCAGTCGGCAAAGCCCTTGGTGACCATAGTTTATCATACCTGAAGGGCATTCTTGTGTTGCTCCATTTCAAGTGGTCCCAGTTTTTGCACTAAGGCTCCAAGGGCAATTAACCATTGACCGGGTATGTAAAGGTCAAAGGGTTTAGCTAAATTAGTGAGTTCCTGGGCAAGGGTCTGAATTGACTGCTCTTTCCATTCTTGAAAGGCTGCTTCTGGATTCTATACAAAAGGATCATCATCTTTTCGTGTCAGTGTTTCATGTAGAGGCCCAGCTATTAGACTGTAGTTAGGGATCCAGATGCAGAAAACCTTGGCCTCCCCAGGAACCCCTAAGCTGTCTTCTAGTTTTAGAAGAGGTAAGGCTGCAAATGGCTTCTTCCCTATCCTGGGATGCGTTTCTCTGAATATCTGTGAGAATGAAGCCCAGGCATGTCACCTGAGCCTGTGATATTTGAGCCTTTTTCTTGGACACCTTCTATCCTTCCTTGGCTAGGTAGTTTAGAGGCGTCTTTAGTAGGCCTGGCGATCAGAATGTCATCTGCATATTGAAGGAGGGTTCCCTTTTACAGAGGTAGAACGTTTAGGTCTTTAGAGGTCATTTCCCCAATGATGGTGTGGGGATTTTTGTACCGTTGGGGCAGGACGGCCCAGCATTATTGCTTTTGTTGCATGTTGTGTCCTGCCACTCACAAGCCAAAAATTCTTGTGACTCTGAGATGAATGGAATACAGAAGAAGGCATCATTGAAGTGTAATACAGAATGCCATGGCCTGGTGGATGGTAGAATTTCCAGCAGCGTGTAGGAAATAGGAGCTACTGGATGTATATCCTCAGTGGCTTCACTGACTGTCCTGATATCCTTTACCAGGTCTCCAGCAGCCCATGGGGCTCTCGTGGTCAGGCCAATCCCAGGATATGGAGCTCACCTGGGCTGCACCACCCATCCCCACAGCCCACGGGGCTCTCGTGTTCAAGTCCCTCCCAGGGTATGGAGGTCACCTGTGCAGCTACCGAGCAGCCCATGGGGCTCTCATAGTCAGTCCCTTCCCAGGATACAGAGCTCCCATGGGCAGGTACCCAAGCAGGGCTGGACACACAGGAAGTGTGCACATAGCCCACCTTGCAGAGAACCCCCAGCTCACCTGTCGCTCACAGCTGACACAGAATACCTCAGAGCAGGACTTGAACTAACAAACAGCAGCTCTGACAAGTCTGTGACCCTGGCTATCACTCTGTGCAGCCTCTCTCTGCCTGGTCTTCCAGACACTTCCACTACAGCCAGGGCACCAGGCCTCTGTCTCCACCCACCATCACTCCTCTCCCTGACTCCTGGTTTCCTCTGATTAGGATAGGGTCTTCTTGAAGTTGTTTTCCACTCATGGCCCAGATAAAATGATAAGAAAACAAGCCGCAGCTGCAGCCCCTTGTCTAGCCTGACTCTCAAGGGCCCACACCTGTTCCTTGGGCCTGGCCCATTTAGCAAGGTTCATTTTCTGCTACTGTGTGCCCCTGAGGGGTGAGGATTGGCTGATTTGGGCAGCCTGACACTGCCTACCAGCCCTCCCCAGGTGTGCCTGGTTTGAGGTCAATATAAACACCTCTCCAGGCAGCTAGAGCCCCTTTAGCTGTGCCTGATGCCATATTCTCTGCCCCGTCAGCAGTGTCGGGGCTGCGGTGGTGGTAGGGAGTGAGGGGCCTTGGCTTTGTGGGCGGCCCAGTGTGAGTGGGGCTCTGCTGGACTTTCCACAGGAGTTGCTAGGCTGCCACCTGCTAAAGAAGAGGATGTGTCATCCATACCTGCCGCTTGAATTTCTCCCCAGGCAGAGGTGAGGAAGTAAAAAAGCAGTGGGGGCCATGGCAGGAGGGGTATCTCAGGCAGGGAAATGCAAAGCTTCCAGAAGAGCATCTGGGGCCAGGACCATCCTGACTGGCCTGCAGGCACCAAGTCGGCCTGTGTGCTGTCGCTGGTGTGTCTCCACAGCCCTTCCTCTAGGCTTGCAAGTGCTTGTACATATTCAGGTGTTTTACCTGGAAAGGGTGGGAAGAGTTCAGCTGGAGCAGGACTGGGTCTCAGCTCACATTTACTCACAGACGCCTCAACACAGTCCCCCCAGCTTTGCAATGAGGATGCTCCTTGTCGGGGGGAGCGCTGCTGACTCCATGGGAGACGATTTCCCACCCCTGACCAACTTAAGAATTTTTTACCACTGGAGCAAGTGCCCTGATATGATTTTCCTTTGTATAACTGGTGGGTTCTGTTTTTTTTTTCTTTTTTTCTTTTTGGTTCAAGGTAGATTTTATTTATTCCTCTTTTTTTTTTTAATTTGGAAATATAAACATGGAAATAATGCATTAATATAAAGACGTCTATGTGAAGGGAAATACTTTTTTTCTGTTTTATTTTATTAAATGCTATTTATTTTTATTTTTTTTAAATTTATTTCTTTTATACAGCAGGTTCTTATTGGATATCTATTTTATACATATAAGTGTGCACATGTGAATCCCAGTCTCCCAATTCATCCCACCACCACCCTCACATGGCGTTTCCCCCTTGGTGTCAATATGTTTGTTCTCTACATCTGTGTCTCTATATCTGCCCTGCAAACCGGTTCATCTGTACCATTTTTCTAGGTTCCACATATATGCATTAATATACAATATTTGTTTTTCTCTTTCTGACTTACTTCACTCCGTATGACAGTCTCTAGATCCATTAAGGTGTCTACAAATGACCCAATTTCATTCCTATGTATGTCTGAGTAATATTCCATTGTATATATGTACCACATCTTTATCCATTCGTCTGTCTGTGGGCACTTAGGTTGCTTTCATTACCTGGCTATTGTAAATAGTGGTGCAATGAACATTGTGGTGAATGTGTCTTTTTGATTTATGGTTTTCTCTGGGTATATGCCCAGTAGTGGGATTGCTGGATTATATGGTAATTCTATTTTTACTTTTTTAAGGAACCTCCATACTGTTCCCCATAGAGACTGTATCAATTTACATTCCCAACAATATTGGAAGAAGGTTCCTTTTCTCCATACCCTCTCCAGCATTTGTTGTTTGTAGATTCTCTGTTGATGCCCATTCTAACAGGTGTAACATGACACCTCATTGTAGTTTCCATTTCCATTTCTCTAATAATTAGTGATGTTGAGCAGATTTTCATGTGCGTACCGGCCACCTCTATGTCTTCTTGGAAGAAATGTCTATTTATATCTTCTTCCATTTTTGTATTGGGTTGTTTGTTTTATTAATATTGAGCTGCATGAGCTGTCTATATATATTGGAGATTAATCATTTGTCCATTGATTCGTTTGCAAATATTTTCTGCCATTCTGAGCGTTGTCTTTTCATCTTGTTTGTAGTTTCCTTTGCTTTGCAAAAGCTTTTACGTTCCCTTAGGTCCCATCTGTTTAGTTTTCTTTTTTATTTCATTACTATAAGAGGTGGGTCAAAAAAGATCTTGCTGTGATTTACGTCAGAGTATCCTTCGTAAGTTTTCCTCTCAGAGATTTATACTATCCGGTCTTACATTAAGGTCTCTAATCCATTTTGAATATGTTTTTATGTATGGTGTTGGGGAGTGTTCTAATTTCATTCTTTTACATGTAGCTCTCCATATTTCCCAGCACCAATGATTGAAGAGACTGTCTTATCTCCATTGTATAGTCTTGCCTCCTTTGTCATAGATTAGGTGACCATAGATGTGTAGGTTTATCCCTGTGCTTTCTTTTCTTTTTTCCTTTTACACGTTTATTGGAGTGTAATTGCTTTACAATGGAGTGTTCGTTTCTGCTGTATAAAAAAGTGAATCAGCTATACATATACAAATATCACCAGATCCCCTCCCTCTTGCATCTCCCTCTCACACCCCATATCCCACCCATTTATGTGGTCACAAAGCACCGAGCTGATCTCCCTGTTCTATGTGGCTGCTTCCCAGTAGCTATTGGTGTTACAGTTGGAAATGTATTTATGTCCATGCCACTCTCTCACTTCGTCCCAGCTTACCCATCCCCCTTCCGGTGTCCTCAAGTCCTTTCTCTATGTCTGTGTCCTTAATCCTGTCCTGCCACTAGGTTCTTCAAAATCTTTTTTTTTTCTTCATTAGATTCCGTATATCTCTGTTAACATACAGTATTTGTTTTTCCCTTTCTGACTTACTTCACTGTGTAGGACAGATTCTAAGTCCATCCACCTCAGTACAAATAACTCAGTTTTGCTTCTTTTTATGGCTGAGTAATACTCCATTGTATATATGTGCCAGATCTTCTTTAAACATTCATCTGTCGATGGACACTTAGGTTGCTTCCATGTCCTGACTATTGTAAATACAGCTGCAATGAACATTTTTCTACATAACTCTTTTTGAATTATGGTTTTCACAAGGCAAATGCCCAGTAGTTGGATTGTTGTGTCATATGGTACTTCTATTGTTAGTTATTTAAAGGAACCTCCGTACTGTTCTCCCTAGTGCCCATATCAATTTACATTCCCACCCACTGTGCAAGTGTGTTCCCTTTTCTCCAATAAAGGCCTCTCCAGCATTTATTGTTTTGTAGATTTTTTGATGATTGCCACTCTGACTGCTGTGAGGTGATACCTCACGGTAGTTTTGATTTGCATTTCTCTAATGATTAGTAATGTTCAACATCCTTTCATGTGTTTCTTGGTAATCTGTATATCTTCTTTGGAGAAATGTCTATTTAGGTCTTCTGCCCGTTTTTGGATTGGGTTGTTTGTTTTTGTGATATTGAGCTACATGAGGTGCTTGTAAAGTTAGGAGATTAATCCTTTGTCAATTGCTTCATTTGAAAGTATTTTCTCCCATTCTGAGGGTTGTTTTTGCATCTTGTTTATGTTTTCCTGTACTGTGTAAAAGCTTTTAAGTTTCATTAGGTCCCATTTGTTGATTTCTGTTTTTATTTCCATTTCTCTAGGAGGTGGGTCAAAAAGGATCTTGCTGTGATTTATGTCATAGAGTGTTCTGCCTATGGTTTCCTCTAAGTGTTTTATAGTGTCTGGTCTTATATTTAGATCTCTAATCAATTTAGAGTTTATTTTTGTGTATAGTGTTATGGAGTGTTCTAATTTCATTCTTTTATGTGTAGGGGTCCAGTTTATCCAGCACCAATTACTGAAGAGACTGTCTTTCCTCCATTGTATATCCTTAGCTCCTTTGTCATAGATGAGATAGCCATAGGTATGTAGGTTTATCTCTGGGCTTTCTGTCCTGTTCCATTGATCTGTGTTTATGCCAATCTACATACACTTGATTCCATTATGCAGACATATAAATACATAGGTTTCAAGTTTATTACCAATCAGATATATTCCTCTTCAGTGAATAGGGTGTTTTGTGTCCAGTTCATTGAGAAATGAGTAGGTCTTGTCTATTACATATTTGGTATATGGAATGGGATCTGTGCTAATTTCAAACTCTGCTTTTACACATCACCCCACGTCACCTTTCCCCTTAAGGAGGAATAAGTGTGTTTTCTAAATGTGTAACTCTGTTCACATTTGAAATTCAGTTCATGTGTAGCCATGTTTACATTCCCTCTATAAGTGATATATTACAATAATTTTTTTTCTTTGTGGCTCATTTCACTTAGCATCATCATACCTAAAGCCACTCATTATGCTGCTATTGGCCTTATGACATTGATTTTATGTCTGAGTGACATTCCATTGTATATAAGTACCACAACATCTATATCCATTTTCTTCCCTTTCCTGGGATATTTAAAGTGTACCGAAGTCGAGGTTCTTGTAAACAGAGCAGCCCTAAACTTTGGACTGGCTCTGTGTTGTGGATTTTTAGTTTACACAAAATACACGTCCATGAGTGGAATTGTGCTATGCTCTGTAGCTCTGTTTTAGAAAACAACATACAGTTCTCCAGAGAGGCTGTTGGCAATTTACATCCTGTCCATCGGCATAACCAGACTGCCTTTTCTCCATGGCCTGTCCTGCATTTGTGGTTTTTACACTATTTGTGGATGGCCCTTTTGACTGGAGGTAAGGGACACTTCTATGTAGTGTGGATTTGCAATGCCTGATGGCTTGCTTGCCCAAAAAGGGTGTATGCATTTTTTCCCGAATATATTCAAGAAAATACACATACTCACTTTTCAGCCAAGGGCAACATTGTCGAAATTCTGTCGCTTTTCATGTGCTTTAAAGACAACTCCTATCTACCTCTTGAAATCTGTTTCCTTCAATTCTGCCTTGCATTCAAATCCTCTTCACTGCCTTTCCTCAATATATTTCTGGATGATAGTTGTCCTTTATAACTCTGCAAGTTTGTGAATTGCTGTGCCCCTGATTTCTATTTTTCAACTGGCCTCTTTGTGAGCTGGCTGCAATACCGCAGGATGGCTGTAGGCCCTAGTCTGGTTCTGGGGTTTCAGGCTGAGCCTTTGGTTAATTCCTCTTGCTGATGGGAACCTAGAGTGACATGTGCCCATCCAAACACCTACAGCTAATCTCTCATTTGTTTCCCCTCTTCCTGTTCATCCTCTGCACAATTTGCAAACTGTGCATAACAGGAGGGTAAAGGCGCTGACACTCCAAGTGGGGGGATTTTTAGTAATGCAGATGGAATGGCGAAGCCGAGCATGACAAAAGGAAAAATGAGGTACCTTTTAGAAAACTTTCCCAATTACACAGTGTACCATCCACTGGGTTTCCCATGCATGCTTTAACTGTAGGAAGATTCCCTAAAACTTGGAGAGTTGGGACCACTAGAATGGGTAGTACACAGTATTGCTCTAAGTGGTGTTCTTTTGCTCACAAAACCTCAACAATCTTGTCAGCCCCAAGTGTCCAGTTTTATGTCTCATCCAGCTGTGGGTGTAAAGGTGGACAATCCAGGTTGCATCACAGGCCCTGAAAGTAATTCTTAAGGCTTTCCCTCTGTTTCGCTGTTTTTGCATTTTGCTTTTGAAATTTATTTTTATAAGGGTATTTAGCTGAATATCAGTGCTGTGTTCATGCCGTTATACACACACATGACTCCTTTATGGAGACATGATAATACATATGTTTTAAAATTCTTGGAGTCAGATATATTCCTCTGCAATGAATAGGGGGTGTTGAGTCGAGTTCATGGTGCGGGGAGTAGGTGATGTCTATTACATACTTGGTTTATGTAACGGTATCTGTGCTAATTTAAAACTGTAGTTTTATGCATCAACTCACCTCGGCTTTCCCGTTAAGAAGGCAGAATACTGTTTTCTAAGTGTGTAACTCTGTTGTGTTTGTAATTCAGTTCATTCGTAGCCAAGTGTGCATTCCCAAAATAGTGATATCTTATGATAAGATTTGGTACTCTGTTATCTTTCCTAACTCAGTTCATATGTAGCCATGTTTACAGGATCTTCATAAGTGATATCTTATGATAAGTTTCATTTTCTGTGTGACTTATTTCACTCAGAATCATCGTACCTGAATCCACTCATTTTGCTGCTACTGGCCTTATGACATTGATTTCATGGCTGAGGGGTATTCCATCGTATGTAAGTAACACAATTTTTTGAACCATTTTAATCTTTCCTGGGATATTTAAGTTGTACGCAAGTTGAGGTTCTTGTAAGCAGTGCAGCCCTAAACTTTGGGGTGGCTCTGTCTTATTGATTTTCAGTTTTCCAAGGTATATTCCCTAGACTGGAAGTGCCCTTGGCTCTGTAGCTCGGTTGTTTACTTGTTTATGGAACACAATGCACTCCTCCAGTGAGGCAGTTGGCAATTTATATCCCACACATCAGCATAACAAGGCTCCCTGTTCTCCAGGGCCTGTCTTGACTTTCTGCTTTTTATCCATTTTGTGGATGTGCCTTTTGAATGGTGAGAAGTGATACTTGTTTGGAGTGCAGATTTGCATTGCCCGCTTGCTTGCTTGGCCAAAAAGGGCGTATGGGTTTTCTCTTGAATATATTCATGAAAAAACGCATACGCCCTTTTTGGCCAAGTGCATCATTGTCGAAGTAGTGCCCCTCTTCCTGTGCTTTAAAGGCGATTCCAACGTACCTATTGAAATCTGTTTCCTGCTATTCTGCCTCGCTTTCAAGTCCGCCTCGTTGCCTTCCCTTAACAGATTTTTGAACGATAGTTGTCCTTTATTACTCTGCCATTTTGTGAAGTGCTGTGCCCCTGAGCTCCATTTTTTAACTCGTTTTTTGTGAGCTGAACGCAAGCCCAAAATTTTGGTTCAGGAACTCTACTGGTTCCCGGTGGGTGGCGGAGACTTTGGTCAGTTTTTCTTCCTCCCGGGAAATAAGAGTGATATGTGCTGTCCAAATGCCTAACAGCTACTCTCTCATTGGTTCTCCCTCTTCCCATTCATCCTCTGGTAAATTGGCAACCTGTGCGAAACAGGAGGTTAAAGATGCTGTCTCTCCAGGTTGGGAGATTGATAGTAAAGCAGTTGGAAAGTCAAACTGGAGGACCAGGAGAGGGACTATTTGTTAAGTTTTAGAGAACTTTCGTATTCACTGTGTGTCCATTCTCTAGGTTTCCCGTACATGTAATAGCTGTAGTAATATTCCCTTCAACCTGGAGAGTTGGGACCCATGGAATGGGTGCCATGCATTATTGCTTTAAACGGTCTGCATTTGCTCACCCAATCTCACCAAACCTCTCAGTCCAATGTGTCCAGCCTTACAGCACATCCAGCTGTCGTTGTAGATAGGGTCATTCCAGGTTTCATCAGAGACCCTGAAGGAAATGTAAAGAATTACCCTTTTTTTTGTTTTTCAAATTCCTTTTTATATTGGGTTTGAGCTGATTCTCGCTGCCATGTTTATGCCAGTCTAGACACACTTGATTCCCAAAAAGAGACATATCAATACATAGGTTTTAAGATTCTCACTACTCAGATATATTCCTCTGTGGGAAATATGGTGTTTTGAGTCCCTTTCACTGAGGAAGGTGTAGGTCTTGTCTATTCCATACTTGGTTCTTGGAACGGTACGTGTGCATATATCAAACTCTGGTTTTATGCATCACCCCACCTATCCTTCCCCCTTAAGCAGGCATAAGAGTGTTTTCTAAATGTGAGACTCTCTTCTCTTTCCTAACTCAGTTCATGTGTAGCCATGTTTACAAGATCTTCATAAGTGATATCTTATGATAAGTTTCTTTTTCTGTGTGACTTATTTCACTTAGAATCATCGTACCTGAATCCACTCATTTTGCTGCTACTGGTCTTATGACATTGATTTCATGGCTGAGGGATATTCCATCGTATGTAAGTACCACAATTTTTTGAACCATTTTTATATTTCCTGGGATATTTAAGGTGTACCCAAGTTGACGTTCTTGTAAGCAGTGCAGGCATAAATGTGGGGGTGGCTCTGTCTTATTGATTTTCAGTTTTCCCAAGGTATATTCCCTAGACTGGAAGTGCCTTTGGCTCTGTAGCTCTGTTGTTTACTTGTTTTAGGGAACACAATGCACTCCTCCAGAGAGGCAGTTGGCAATTTACATCCCGCCCATCAGCTTAACAAGGCTCCCTGTTCTCCAGGGCCTGTCTTGAATTTCAGGTTTTTACCCTTTTTGTGGATGTCCCTTTGGACCGGTGGGAAGTGATACTTCTTTGTAGTGCAGACTTACATTGTCCGCTTGCTTGCTTGGCCAAAATGGGCGTATGCGTTTTCTCCTGAATATACTCAGGAGAAAACGCATACGCCCTTTTTGGACAAGTGCATCATTGTCGAAGTTGTGCCCCTCTTCCTGTGCTTTAAAGGCGATTCCAACGTACCTCTTGAAATCTGTTTCCTGCTCTTCTGCCTCACTTTCAAGTCCGCCTCGTTGCCTTCCCTCAACAGATTTTTGGATGATAGTTGTCCTTTATTACTCTGCCAGTTTGTGAATTGCTCTGCCCTATAGCTCCATTTTTTAACTCGTTTTTTTGAGCTGAACTCAAGTCCCATATTTTGGTTTAGGACCTATACTGGTTCCCGGTGGGTGGCTGAGACTTTGGTTAATTCTTCTTCCTCCCGGGAAATAAGAGTGACATGTGCCCGTCCAAATGCCTAACAGCTACTCTCTCTTTGGTTCTCCCTCTTCGCTTTCATCCTTTGCCAAATTGGCAACCTGTGCGAACCAGGAGGTTAAAGGTGCTGTCTCTCCAAGTTGGGAGATTGATAGTAAACTAGTTAGAAAGTGAAACTGGAGCACCAGGAGAGGGACTATTCGTTGAGATTTAGAAACCTTTTGTATTCACAGTGTGTGCATTCTCTAGGTTTCCCATACATGTTATAGCTGTAGTAATATCCCCTACAACCTGGAGAGTTGGGACCCATGGAATGGGTGCCATGCATTATTGCTTTAAAGGGTCTGCATTTGCTCACGAATCTCACCAATCCTCTCAGTCCCATGTGTCCAGCCTTATGCCACCTCCAGCTGTCGTTCTAGATAGGGTCATTCCAAGTTTCATCAGAGAGCCTGAAGGAATTGTAAAGAATTTCGCTGTTTTTTTGTTTTGTTTTTGAAATTCCTTTTTATAGTGGGTTTGAGCTGATTCTCGCTGCCATCTTTATGCCAGTCTACACACACTTGATTCCCTTACGGAGACATATCAATACATAGGTTTTAAGATTCTTACTAGTCAGATATATTCCTCTGCGGGAAATATGGGGTTTTGAGTCCCTTTCACTGAGGAAGGTGTAGGTCTTGTCTATTCCATACTTGGTTTTTGGAACGGTACCTGTGCTTATATCAACCTCTGGTTTTATGCATCACCCCACCTCTCCTTCCCCCTTAAGCAGGCATAAGAGTGTTTTCTAAATGTGAGACTCTCTTCTCTTTCCTAACTCAGTTCATGTGTAGCCATGTTTACAGGATCTTCATAAGTGATATCTTATGATAAGTTTCTTTTTCTGTGTGATTATTTCACTTAGAATCATCGAACCTGAATCCACTCATTTTGCTGCTACTGGTCTTATGACATTGATTTCATGGCTGAGGGATATTCCATCATACGTAAGTACCACAATTTTTTGAACCATTTTTATCTTTCCTGGGATACTTAAGGTGTACCCAATTTGAGGTTCTTGTAAGCAGTGCATTCCTAAATTTTGGGGTGGCTCTGTCTTATTGATTTTCAGTTTTCCCATTTATATTCCCTAGACTGGAAGTGCCCTTGGCTCTGTAGCTCTGTTGTTTACTTGTTTTAGGGAACACAATGCACTCCTCCAGAGAGGCAGTTGGCAATTTACATCCCGGCCATCAGCATAACAAGGCTCCCTGTTCTCCAGGGCCTGTCTTGAATTTCTGGTTTTTACCCTGTTTGTGGATGTCCCTTTGGACCGGTGGGAAGTGATACTTCTTTGTAGTGCAGACTTACATTGTCTGCTTGCTTGCTTGGCCAAAATGGGCGTATGCGTTTTCTCCTGAATATACTCAGGAGAAAACGCATACACCCTTTTTGGACAAGTGCATCATTGTCGAAGTTGTGCCCCTCTTCCTGTGCTTTAAATGTGATTCCAACATACCTCTTGAAATCTGTTTCCTGCTATTCTGCCTCACTTTCAAGTCCACCTCGTTGCCTTCCCTCAACAGATTTTTGGATGATAGTTGTCCTTTATTACTCTGCCAGTTTGTGAATTGCTCTGCCCTATAGCTTCATTTTTTACCTCGTTTTTTGTGAGCTGAACGCAAGTCCCATATTTTGGTTTAGGACCTATACTGGTTCCCGGTGGGTGGCTGAGACTTTGGTTAATTCTTCTTCCTCCCGGGAAATAAGAGTGACATGTGCCCGTCCAAATGCCTAACAGCTACTCTCTCTTTGGTTCTCCCTCTTCCCTTTCATCCTTTGCCAAATTGGCAACCTGTGCGAACCAGGAGGTTAAAGGTGCTGTCTCTCCAAGTTGGGAGATTGATAGTAAAGCAGTTAGAAAGTGAAACTGGAACACCAGGAGAGGGACTATTCGTTGAGATTTAGAAACATTTCGTATTCACAGTGTTTCCATTCTCTAGGTTTCCCATACATGTTATAGCTGTAGTAATATCCCCTACAACCTGGAGAGTTGGGACCCATGGAATGGGTGCCATGCATTATTGCTTTAAAGGGTCTGCATTTGCTCACGAATCTCACCAATCCTCTCAGTCCCATGTGTCCAGCTTTATGCCACCTCCACCTGTTGTTCTAGATAGGGTCATTCCAAGTTTCATCAGAGAGCCTGAAGGAATTGTAAAGAATTTCGCTTTTTTTTGTTTTGTTTTTGGAATTCCTTTTTATAGTGGGTTTGAGCTGATTCTCGCTGCCATCTTTATGCCAGTCTACACACACTTGATTCCCTTACGGAGACATATCAATACATAGGTTTTAAGATTCTTCCGAGTCAGATATATTCCTCTGCGGGAAATATGGGGTTTTGAGTCCCTTTCACTGAGGAAGGTGTAGGTCTTGTCTATTCCATACTTGGTTTTTGGAACGGTACCTGTGCTTATATCAACCTCTGGTTTTATGTATCACCCCACCTCTCCTTCCCCCTTAAGCAGGCATAAGAGTGTTTTCTAAATGTGAGACTCTCTTCTCTTTCCTAACTCAGTTCATGTGTAGCCATGTTTACAGAATCTTCATAAGTGATATCTTATGATATGTTTCTTTTTCTGTGTGATTATTTCACTTAGAATCATCGTACCTGAATCCACTCATTTTGCTGCTACTGGTCTTATGTCATTGATTTCATGGCTGAGGGATATTCCATCGTATGTAAGTACCACAAATTTTTGAACCATTTTTATATTTCCTGGGATATTTAAGGTGTACCCAAGTTGACGTTCTTGTAAGCAGTGCAGGCCTAAATTTGGGGGTGGCTCTGGCTTATTGATTTTCAGTTTTCCCAAGGTATATTCCCTAGACTGGAAGTGCCTTTGGCTCTGTAGCTCTGTTGTTTACTTGTTTTACGGAACACAATGCACTCCTCCAGAGAGGCAGTTGGCAATTTACATCCCGGCCATCAGCATAACAAGGCTCCCTGTTCTCCAGGGCCTGTCTTGAATTTCTGGTTTTTACCCTTTTTGTGGATGTCCCTTTGGACCGGTGGGAAGTGATACTTCTTTGTAGTGCAGACTTACATTGTCCGCTTGCTTGCTTGGCCAAAATGGGCGTATGCGTTTTCTCCTGAATATACTCAGGACAAAACGCATACGCCCTTTTTGGACAAGTGCATCATTGTCGAAGTTGTGCCCCTCTTCCTGTGCTTTAAAGGCGATTCCAACGTACCTCTTGAAATCTGTTTCCTGCTCTTCTGCCTCACTTTCAAGTCCGCCTCGTTGCCTTCCCTCAACAGATTTTTGGATGATAGTTGTCCTTTATTACTCTGCCAGTTTGTGAATTGCTCTGCCTTATAGCTCCATTTTTTAACTCGTTTTTTTGAGCTGAACGCAAGTCCCATATTTTGGTTTAGGACCTATACTGGTTCCCGGTGGGTGGCTGAGACTTTGGTTAATTCTTCTTCCTCCCGGGAAATAAGAGTGACATGTGCCCGTCCAAATGCCTAACAGCTACTCTCTCTTTGGTTCTCCCTCTTCGCTTTCATCCTTTGCCAAATTGGCAACCTGTGCGAACCAGGAGGTTAAAGGTGCTGTCTCTCCAAGTTGGGAGATTGATAGTAAACTAGTTAGAAAGTGAAACTGGAGCACCAGGAGAGGGACTATTCGTTGAGATTTAGAAACCTTTTGTATTCACAGTGTGTGCATTCTCTAGGTTTCCCATACATGTTATAGCTGTAGTAATATCCCCTACAACCTGGAGAGTTGGGACCCATGGAATGGGTGCCATGCATTATTGCTTTAAAGGGTCTGCATTTGCTCACGAATCTCACCAATCCTCTCAGTCCCATGTGTCCAGCCTTATGCCACCTCCAGCTGTCGTTCTAGATAGGGTCATTCCAAGTTTCATCAGAGAGCCTGAAGGAATTGTAAAGAATTTCGCTGTTTTTTTGTTTTGTTTTTGAAATTCCTTTTTATAGTGGGTTTGAGCTGATTCTCGCTGCCATCTTTATGCCAGTCTACACACACTTGATTCCCTTACGGAGACATATCAATACATAGGTTTTAAGATTCTTACTAGTCAGATATATTCCTCTGCGGGAAATATGGGGTTTTGAGTCCCTTTCACTGAGGAAGGTGTAGGTCTTGTCTATTCCATACTTGGTTTTTGGAACGGTACCTGTGCTTATATCAACCTCTGGTTTTATGCATCACCCCACCTCTCCTTCTCCCTTAAGCAGGCATAAGAGTGTTTTCTAAATGTGAGACTCTCTTCTCTTTCCTAACTCAGTTCATGTGTAGCCATGTTTACAGGATCTTCATAAGTGATATCTTATGATAAGTTTCTTTTTCTGTGTGATTATTTCACTTAGAATCATCGAACCTGAATCCACTCATTTTGCTGCTACTGGTCTTATGACATTGATTTCATGGCTGAGGGATATTCCATCATACGTAAGTACCACAATTTTTTGAACCATTTTTATCTTTCCTGGGATACTTAAGGTGTACCCAATTTGAGGTTCTTGTAAGCAGTGCATTCCTAAATTTTGGGGTGGCTCTGTCTTATTGATTTTCAGTTTTCCCATTTATATTCCCTAGACTGGAAGTGCCCTTGGCTCTGTAGCTCTGTTGTTTACTTGTTTTAGGGAACACAATGCACTCCTCCAGAGAGGCAGTTGGCAATTTACATCCCGGCCATCAGCATAACAAGGCTCCCTGTTCTCCAGGGCCTGTCTTGAATTTCTGGTTTTTACCCTTTTTGTGGATGTCCCTTTGGACCGGTGGGAAGTGATACTTCTTTGTAGTGCAGACTTACATTGTCCGCTTGCTTGCTTGGCCAAAATGGGCGTATGCGTTTTCTCCTGAATATACTCAGGACAAAACGCATACGCCCTTTTTGGACAAGTGCATCATTGTCGAAGTTGTGCCCCTCTTCCTGTGCTTTAAAGGCGATTCCAACGTACCTCTTGAAATCTGTTTCCTGCTCTTCTGCCTCACTTTCAAGTCCGCCTCGTTGCCTTCCCTCAACAGATTTTTGGATGATAGTTGTCCTTTATTACTCTGCCAGTTTGTGAATTGCTCTGCCTTATAGCTCCATTTTTTAACTCGTTTTTTTGAGCTGAACGCAAGTCCCATATTTTGGTTTAGGACCTATACTGGTTCCCGGTGGGTGGCTGAGACTTTGGTTAATTCTTCTTCCTCCCGGGAAATAAGAGTGACATGTGCCCGTCCAAATGCCTAACAGCTACTCTCTCTTTGGTTCTCCCTCTTCGCTTTCATCCTTTGCCAAATTGGCAACCTGTGCGAACCAAGAGGTTAAAGGTGCTGTCTCTCCAAGTTGGGAGATTGATAGTAAACTAGTTAGAAAGTGAAACTGGAGCACCAGGAGAGGGACTATTCGTTGAGATTTAGAAACCTTTTGTATTCACAGTGTGTGCATTCTCTAGGTTTCCCATACATGTTATAGCTGTAGTAATATCCCCTACAACCTGGAGAGTTGGGACCCATGGAATGGGTGCCATGCATTATTGCTTTAAAGGGTCTGCATTTGCTCACGAATCTCACCAATCCTCTCAGTCCCATGTGTCCAGCCTTATGCCACCTCCAGCTGTCGTTCTAGATAGGGTCATTCCAAGTTTCATCAGAGAGCCTGAAGGAATTGTAAAGAATTTCGCTGTTTTTTTGTTTTGTTTTTGAAATTCCTTTTTATAGTGGGTTTGAGCTGATTCTCGCTGCCATCTTTATGCCAGTCTACACACACTTGATTCCCTTACGGAGACATATCAATACATAGGTTTTAAGATTCTTACTAGTCAGATATATTCCTCTGCGGGAAATATGGGGTTTTGAGTCCCTTTCACTGAGGAAGGTGTAGGTCTTGTCTATTCCATACTTGGTTTTTGGAACGGTACCTGTGCTTATATCAACCTCTGGTTTTATGCATCACCCCACCTCTCCTTCCCCCTTAAGCAGGCATAAGAGTGTTTTCTAAATGTGAGACTCTCTTCTCTTTCCTAACTCAGTTCATGTGTAGCCATGTTTACAGGATCTTCATAAGTGATATCTTATGATAAGTTTCTTTTTCTGTGTGATCATTTCACTTAGAATCATCGAACCTGAATCCACTCATTTTGCTGCTACTGGTCTTATGACATTGATTTCATGGCTGAGGGATATTCCATCATACGTAAGTACCACAATTTTTTGAACCATTTTTATCTTTCCTGGGATACTTAAGGTGTACCCAATTTGAGGTTCTTGTAAGCAGTGCATTCCTAAATTTTGGGGTGGCTCTGTCTTATTGATTTTCAGTTTTCCCATTTATATTCCCTAGACTGGAAGTGCCCTTGGCTCTGTAGCTCTGTTGTTTACTTGTTTTAGGGAACACAATGCACTCCTCCAGAGAGGCAGTTGGCAATTTACATCCCGGCCATCAGCATAACAAGGCTCCCTGTTCTCCAGGGCCTGTCTTGAATTTCTGGTTTTTACCCTGTTTGTGGATGTCCCTTTGGACCGGTGGGAAGTGATACTTCTTTGTAGTGCAGACTTACATTGTCCGCTTGCTTGCTTGGCCAAAATGGGCGTATGCGTTTTCTCCTGAATATACTCAGGACAAAACGCATACGCCCTTTTTGGACAAGTGCATCATTGTCGAAGTTGTGCCCCTCTTCCTGTGCTTTAAAGGCGATTCCAACGTACCTCTTGAAATCTGTTTCCTGCTCTTCTGCCTCACTTTCAAGTCCGCCTCGTTGCCTTCCCTCAACAGATTTTTGGATGATAGTTGTCCTTTATTACTCTGCCAGTTTGTGAATTGCTCTGCCTTATAGCTCCATTTTTTAACTCGTTTTTTTGAGCTGAACGCAAGTCCCATATTTTGGTTTAGGACCTATACTGGTTCCCGGTGGGTGGCTGAGACTTTGGTTAATTCTTCTTCCTCCCGGGAAATAAGAGTGACATGTGCCCGTCCAAATGCCTAACAGCTACTCTCTCTTTGGTTCTCCCTCTTCGCTTTCATCCTTTGCCAAATTGGCAACCTGTGCGAACCAGGAGGTTAAAGGTGCTGTCTCTCCAAGTTGGGAGATTGATAGTAAAGCAGTTAGAAAGTGAAACTGGAGCACCAGGAGAGGGACTATTCGTTGAGATTTAGAAACCTTTTGTATTCACAGTGTGTGCATTCTCTAGGTTTCCCATACATGTTATAGCTGTAGTAATATCCCCTACAACCTGGAGAGTTGGGACCCATGGAATGGGTGCCATGCATTATTGCTTTAAAGGGTCTGCATTTGCTCACGAATCTCACCAATCCTCTCAGTCCCATGTGTCCAGCCTTATGCCACCTCCAGCTGTCGTTCTAGATAGGGTCATTCCAAGTTTCATCAGAGAGCCTGAAGGAATTGTAAAGAATTTCGCTGTTTTTTTGTTTTGTTTTTGAAATTCCTTTTTATAGTGGGTTTGAGCTGATTCTCGCTGCCATCTTTATGCCAGTCTACACACACTTGATTCCCTTACGGAGACATATCAATACATAGGTTTTAAGATTCTTACTAGTCAGATATATTCCTCTGCGGGAAATATGGGGTTTTGAGTCCCTTTCACTGAGGAAGGTGTAGGTCTTGTCTATTCCATACTTGGTTTTTGGAACGGTACCTGTGCTTATATCAACCTCTGGTTTTATGCATCACCCCACCTCTCCTTCCCCCTTAAGCAGGCATAAGAGTGTTTTCTAAATGTGAGACTCTCTTCTCTTTCCTAACTCAGTTCATGTGTAGCCATGTTTACAGGATCTTCATAAGTGATATCTTATGATAAGTTTCTTTTTCTGTGTGATTATTTCACTTAGAATCATCGAACCTGAATCCACTCATTTTGCTGCTACTGGTCTTATGACATTGATTTCATGGCTGAGGGATATTCCATCATACGTAAGTACCACAATTTTTTGAACCATTTTTATCTTTCCTGGGATACTTAAGGTGTACCCAATTTGAGGTTCTTGTAAGCAGTGCATTCCTAAATTTTGGGGTGGCTCTGTCTTATTGATTTTCAGTTTTCCCATTTATATTCCCTAGACTGGAAGTGCCCTTGGCTCTGTAGCTCTGTTGTTTACTTGTTTTAGGGAACACAATGCACTCCTCCAGAGAGGCAGTTGGCAATTTACATCCCGGCCATCAGCATAACAAGGCTCCCTGTTCTCCAGGGCCTGTCTTGAATTTCTGGTTTTTACCCTGTTTGTGGATGTCCCTTTGGACCGGTGGGAAGTGATACTTCTTTGTAGTGCAGACTTACATTGTCTGCTTGCTTGCTTGGCCAAAATGGGCGTATGCGTTTTCTCCTGAATATACTCAGGAGAAAACGCATACACCCTTTTTGGACAAGTGCATCATTGTCGAAGTTGTGCCCCTCTTCCTGTGCTTTAAATGTGATTCCAACATACCTCTTGAAATCTGTTTCCTGCTATTCTGCCTCACTTTCAAGTCCGCCTCGTTGCCTTCCCTCAACAGATTTTTGGATGATAGTTGTCCTTTATTACTCTGCCAGTTTGTGAATTGCTCTGCCCTATAGCTTCATTTTTTACCTCGTTTTTTGTGAGCTGAACGCAAGTCCCATATTTTGGTTTAGGACCTATACTGGTTCCCGGTGGGTGGCTGAGACTTTGGTTAATTCTTCTTCCTCCCGGGAAATAAGAGTGACATGTGCCCGTCCAAATGCCTAACAGCTACTCTCTCTTTGGTTCTCCCTCTTCCCTTTCATCCTTTGCCAAATTGGCAACCTGTGCGAACCAGGAGGTTAAAGGTGCTGTCTCTCCAAGTTGGGAGATTGATAGTAAAGCAGTTAGAAAGTGAAACTGGAACACCAGGAGAGGGACTATTCGTTGAGATTTAGAAACATTTCGTATTCACAGTGTTTCCATTCTCTAGGTTTCCCATACATGTTATAGCTGTAGTAATATCCCCTACAACCTGGAGAGTTGGGACCCATGGAATGGGTGCCATGCATTATTGCTTTAAAGGGTCTGCATTTGGTCACGAATCTCACCAATCCTCTCAGTCCCATGTGTCCAGCTTTATGCCACCTCCACCTGTTGTTCTAGATAGGGTCATTCCAAGTTTCATCAGAGAGCCTGAAGGAATTGTAAAGAATTTCGCTTTTTTTTTGTTTTGTTTTTGGAATTCCTTTTTATAGTGGGTTTGAGCTGATTCTCGCTGCCATCTTTATGCCAGTCTACACACACTTGATTCCCTTACGGAGACATATCAATACATAGGTTTTAAGATTCTTACGAGTCAGATATATTCCTCTGCGGGAAATATGGGGTTTTGAGTCCCTTTCACTGAGGAAGGTGTAGGTCTTGTCTATTCCATACTTGGTTTTTGGAACAGTACCTGTGCTTATATCAACCTCTGGTTTTATGCATCACCCCACCTCTCCTTCGCCCTTAAGCAGGCATAAGAGTGTTTTCTAAATGTGAGACTCTCTTCTCTTTCCTAACTCAGTTCATGTGTAGCCATGTTTACAGAATCTTCATAAGTGATATCTTATGATATGTTTCTTTTTCTGTGTGACTTATTTCACTTAGAATCATCGTACCTGAATCCACTCATTTTGCTGCTACTGGTCTTATGTCATTGATTTCATGGCTGAGGGATATTCCATCGTATGTAAGTACCACAATTTTTTGAACCATTTTTATATTTCCTGGGATATTTAAGGTGTACCCAAGTTGACGTTCTTGTAAGCAGTGCAGGCCTAAATTTGGGGGTGGCTCTGGCTTATTGATTTTCAGTTTTCCCAAGGTATATTCCCTAGACTGGAAGTGCCTTTGGCTCTGTAGCTCTGTTGTTTACTTGTTTTACGGAACACAATGCACTCCTCCAATGAGGCAGTTGGCAATTTACATCCCGGCCATCAGCATAACAAGGCTCCCTGTTCTCCAGGGCCTGTCTTGAATTTCTGGTTTTTACCCTGTTTGTGGATGTCCCTTTGGACAAGTGGGAAGTGATACTTCTTTGTAGTGCAGACTTACATTGTCTGCTTGCTTGCTTGGCCAAAATGGGCGTATGCGTTTTCTCCTGAATATACTCAGGAGAAAACGCATACGCCCTTTTTGGACAAGTGCATCATTGTCGAAGTTGTGCCCCTCTTCCTGTGCTTTAAAGGCAATTCCAACGTACCTCTTGAAATCTGTTTCCTGCTATTCTGCCTCACTTTCAAGTCCGCCACGTTGCCTTCCCTCAACAGATTTTTGGATGATAGTTGTCCTTTATTACTCTGCCAGTTTGTGAATTGCTCTGCCATATAGCTCGATTTTTTAACTCGTTTTTCTGAGCTGAACGCAAGTCCCATATTTTGGTTTAGGACCTATACTGGTTCCCGGTGGGTGGCTGAGACTTTGGTTAATTCTTCTTCCTCCCGGGAAATAAGAGTGACATGTGCCCGTCCAAATGCCTAACAGCTACTCTCTCTTTGGTTCTCCCTCTTCCCTTTCATCCTTTGCCAAATTGGCAACCTGTGCGAACCAGGAGGTTAAAGGTGCTATCTCTCCAAGTTGGGAGATTGATAGTAAACCAGTTAGAAAGTGAAACTGGAGCACCTGGAGAGGGACTATTCGTTGAGATTTAGAAACCTTTTGTATTCACAGTGTGTGCATTCTCTAGGGTTCCCATACATATTATAGCTGTAGTAATATTCCCTACAACCTGGAGAGTTGGGACCCATGGAATGGGTGCCATGCATTATTGCTTTAAAGGGTCTGCATTTGCTCACGAATCTCACCAATCCTCTCAGTCCCATGTGTCCAGCCTTATGCCACCTCCAGCTGTCATTCTAGATAGGGTCATTCCAAGTTTCATCAGAGAGCCTGAAGGAATTGTAAAGAATTTCGCTGTTTTTTTGTTTTGTTTTTGAAATTCCTTTTTATAGTGGGTTTGAGCTGATTCTCGCTGCCATCTTTATGCCAGTCTACACACACTTGATTCCCTTACGGAGACATATCAATACATAGGTTTTAAGATTCTTACTAGTCAGATATATTCCTCTGCGGGAAATATGGGGTTTTGAGTCCCTTTCACTGAGGAATGTGTAGGTCTTGTCTATTCCATACTTGGTTTTTGGAACGGTACCTGTGCTTATATCAACCTCTGGTTTTATGCATCACCCCACCTCTCCTTCCCCCTTAAGCAGGCATAAGAGTGTTTTCTAAATGTGAGACTCTCTTCTCTTTCCTAACTCAGTTCATGTGTAGCCATGTTTACAGGATCTTCATAAGTGATATCTTATGATAAGTTTCTTTTTCTGTGTGACTTATTTCACTCAGAATCATCGCACCTGAATCCACTCATTTTGCTGCTACTGGCCTTATGACATTGATTTCATGGCTGAGGGGTATTCCATCGTATGTAATTAAAACAAATTTTTGAACCATTTTAATCTTTCCTGGGATATTTAAGTTGTACGCAAGTTGAGGTTCTTGTAAGCAGTGCAGCCCTAAACTTTGGGGTGGCTCTGTATTATTGATTTTCAGTTTTCCCAAGGTATATTCCCTAGACTGGAAGTGCCCTTGGCTCTGTAGCTCGGTTGTTTACTTGTTTATGGAACACAATGCACTCCTCCAGTGAGGCAGTTGGCAATTTATATCCCGCACATCAGCATAACAAGGCTCCCTGTTCTCCAGGGCCTGTCTTGACTTTCTGCTTTTTATCAATTTTGTGGATGTGCCTTTTGACTGGTGAGAAGTGATACTTGTTTGGAGTGCAGATTTGCATTGCCCACTTGCTTGCTTGGCCAAAAAGGGCGTATGGGTTTTCTCTTGAATATATTCATGAAAAAACACATACGCCCTTTTTGGCCAAGTGCATCATTGTCGAAGTAGTGCCCCTCTTCCTGTGCTTTAAAGCCGATTCCAACGTACCTATTGAAATCTGTTTCCTGCTATTCTGCCTCGCTTTCAAGTCCGCCTCGTTGCCTTCCCTCAACAGATTTTTGGACGATAGTTGTCCTTTATTACTCTGCCATTTTGTGAAGTGCTGTGCCCCTGAGCTCCATTTTTTAACTCGTTTTTTGTGAGCTGAACGCAAGTCCAAAATTTTGGATCATGAACTCTACTGGTTCCCGGTGGGTGGCGGAGACTTTGGTCAGTTTTTCTTCCTCCCGGGAAATAAGAGTGATATGTGCCTGTCCAAATGCCTAACAGCTACTCTCTCATTGGTTCTCCCTCTTCCCATTCATCCTCTGGTAAATTGGCAACCTGTGCGAAACAGGAGGTTAAAGATGCTGTCTCTCCAGGTTGGGAGATTGATAGTAAAGCAGTTGGAAAGTCAAACCGGAGGACCAGGAGAGGGACTATTTGTTAAGTTTTAGAGACCTTTCGTATTCACTGTGTGTCCATTCTCTAGGTTTCCCGTACATGTAATAGCTGTAGTAATATTCCCTTCAAACTGGAGAGTTATGACCCATGGAATGGGTGTCATGCATTATTGCTTTAAAGGGTCTGCATTTGCTCACCCAATCTCACCAATTCTCTCAGTCCCATGTGTCCAACCTTATGCCACATCCAGCTGTCATTGTAGATAGGGTCATTCCAGGTTTCAACAGAGACCCTGAAGGAATTGTAAAGAATTTCCCTGTTTTTTTGTTTTGTTTCTGAAATTCCTTTTTATAGTGGGTTTGAGCTGATTCTCGCTGCCATGTTTATGCCTGTCTAGACACACTTGATTTCCTTATGGGGACATATCAATACATAGGTTTTAAGATTCTTACTAGTAAGATATATTCCTCTGCGCGAAATATGGGGTTTTGAGTCCCTTTAACTGGGGAAGGTGTAGGTCTTGTCTATTCCATAGTTGGTTTTTGGAACGTTACCTCTGCTTATATCAAACTCTGGTTTTATGCATCACCCCACCTCTCCTTCCCTCTTAAGAAAGCATAAGTGTGTTTTCTAAATGTGAGACTCTGTTCTCTTTCCTAACTCAGTTCATGTGTAGCCATGTTTACAGGATCTTCATAAGTGGTGTCTCATGATAAGTTTCTTTTTCTGTGTGACTTATTTCACTTAGAATCATCGTACCTGAATCCACTCATTTTGCTGCTACAGGTCTTATGACATTGATTTGATGGCTGAGGGATATTCCATCGTACGTAAGTACCACGATTTTTTGAACCATTTTTATCTTTCCTGGGATATTCAATGTGTACCCAAGATGATGTTCTTGTAAGCAGTGCAGGCCTAAATTTTGGGGTGGCCCTGTCTTATTGATTTTCAGTTTCCCAAGGTATATTCCCTAGAATGGATGTGCCCTTGGCTCTGTAGCTCGGTTGTTTACTTGATTAGGGAACACAAAACACTCCTCCATAGAGGCAGTTGGCAACTTACATCCCGCCCATCAGCATAACAAGGCTCCCTGTTCTCCAGGGCCTGTCTTGCCTTTGTGAATATTACACATTTTGTGGATGTCCCTTTTTACCAGTGGGAAGTGATACTTCTTTGTAGTGCAGATTTGCATTGCCCGCTAGCTTGCTTGGCCAAAAAGGGTGTATGCGTTTTCTACTGCATATATTCAGGAGAAATTTCATACGCCCTTTGTGGCCAAGTGCATCATTGACGAAGTTGTGCCCCTCTTCCTGTGCTTTAAAGTGGATTCCAGTGTACCTCTTGAAATCTGTTTCCTGCTATTCTGCCTGGCTTTCAAGGCCACCTCATTGCCTTCCCTGAACAGATTTTTGGATGATAGTTGTCCTTTATTACGTTGCCAGTTTGTGAATTGCTATGCCCTTGAGCTCCATTTTTCAACTCGTTTTTTGTGAGCTGAATGCATGTCCAATATTTTGGTTCAGGACCTATACTGGTTCCCGTTGGGTGGTTGCAACTTTGGTTAATTCTTCTTCCTCCCAGGAAATTAGAGTGACATATGCCCATCCAAATGCCTAACAGCTACTCTCTCATTGGTTCTACCTCTTCCCTTTCATCCTCTGCCAAATTGCCAACCTGTGAGAACCAGGAGGTTAAAGGGTCTGTCTCTCCAAGGTGGGAGATTGATAGTAAAGCAGTTGGCAAGTCAAACTGGAGCACCAGGAGAGGGACTATACGTTGAGTTTTACAAACCTTTCGTATTCACAGTGTGTCCATTCTCTAGGTTTCCCGTACATGTTATAGCTGTAGTAATATTCCCTTCAACCTGGAGAGTTGGGACCCATGGAATGGGTGCCATGCATTATTGCTTTCAAGCGTCTGCATTTGCTCACCCAATCGCACCGTTCCCCTCACTCCCAAGTGTCCAGACTTATGCCATATCCAGCTGTCATTTTAGACAGGGTCATTCCTGGTTTCATCAGAGACCTTGAAGGAATTGTAAGGAATTTCCCTGTTTTTTTGTTTTGTTTTTGAAATTCCTTTTTATAGTGGGTTTGAGCTGATTCTCGCTGCCATGTTTATGCCAGTCTAGACACACTTGATTCCCTTATGGAGACATATCAATACATAGGTTTTAAGATTCTTACTTGTCAGATATATTCCTCTCCAGGAAATATGGGGTTTTGAGTCCCTTTCACTGAGGAAGGTATAAGTAGGTCTTGTCTATTCCATAGTTGGTTTTTGGAACGGTACCTGTGCTTATATCAAACGCTGGTTTTATGCATCACCCCACCTCTCCTTCGCCCTTAAGCAGGCATAATAGTGTTTTCTAAATGTGAGACTCTCTTCTCTTTCCTAACTCAGTTCATGTGTAGCCAGGTTTAAAGGATCTTCATAAGTGATATCTTATGATAAGCTTCTTTTTCTGTGTGACTTATTTCACTTAGAATCATCGTACCTGAATCCACTGATTTTGCTGCTACTCGTCTTATGACATTGATTTCATAGCTGAGGGATATTCCATCATACGTAAGTACCACAATTTTTTGAACCATTTTTATATTTCCTGGGATATTTAAGTTTTACCCAAGTTGAGGTTCTTGTAAGCAGTGTAGCCCTAAATTTGAGGGTGGCTCTGTCTTATTGATTTTCAGTTTTCCCAAGGTATATTCCATAGACATGAAGTGCCCTTGGTTCTGTAGCTCTGTGGTTTACTTATTTTAGGGATCACAATGCACTCCTCCAGTGAGTCAGTTGACAATTTACATCACGCCCATCAGCATAACAAGGCTCCCTGTTCTCCAGGGCCTCTCTTGCCTTTCTGGTATTTACACATTTTGTGGATGTCCCTTTTGACTGGTGGGAAGTGATACTTCTTTGTAGTGCAGATTTGCATTGCCCGCTTGCTTGCTTGGCCAAAAAGGGCGTATGCATTTTCTTTTTCATATATTCAGGAGAAAATGCATACGCCCTTTTTGGCCAAGTACATCATTGTCGAAGTTGTGCCCCTCTTCCTGTGCTTTACAGGTGATTCCAACGTACATCTTGAAATCTGTTTCCTGCAATTCTGCCTCGCTTTCAAGTCTGGCTCGTTGCCTTCCCTCAACAGATTTTTGGATGATAGTTGTCCTTTATTACTTTGCCAGTTTGTAAATTGCTGTGCCCTTGAGATCCATTTTTCAACTCGTATTTTGTGAGCTAAACGCATGTCCAATATTTTGGTTCAGGAAATATACTGGTTCCCGGTGGGTGGCTGCAAGTGTGGTTAATTCTTCTTCCTGCCGGGAAATTAGAGTGACAGATGCCCGTCCAAATGCCTAACAGCTACTCTCTCATTGGTTCTCCCTCTTCCCTTTCATCCTCTGCCAAATTGGCCATCTGTGAGAACCAGGAGGTTAAAGGGGCTGTCCCTCCAAGTTGGGAGATTGATAGTAAAGAAGTTGGAAAGTCATACCGGAGCACCAGGAGAGGGACTATACGTTGAGTTTTTGAGACCTTCAGTATTTTCAGTGTGTCCATTCTCTAGGTTTCCCATACATGATATAGCTGTAGTAATATTCCCTTCAACCTGGAGAGTTGGGACCCATGGAATGGGTGCCTTGCATTATTGATTTAAAGGGTCTGCATTTGCTCACTCAATCTCACCAATCCTCTCAGTACCAAGTGTCCAGCCTTATGCCACATCCAGCTGTCATTGTAGACAGGGTCATTCCACGTTTCATCAGAGACCCTGAATGAATTGTAAAGAATTTCCGTGTTTTTTTGTTTTGTTTTTGAAATTCCTTTTTATAGTGGATTTGAGCTGATTCTCGCTGCCATGGTTATGCCAATCTAGACACACTTGTTTCCCTTACGAAGACATATCAATACATAGGTTTTAAGATTCTTACTAGTCAGATATATTCCTGTGCGTGAAATATGGGGTTTTGAGTCCCTTTCACTGAGGAAGGTATAGGTAGGTCTTGTCTATACCATAGTTGGTTTTTGGAACGGTACCTGTGCTTATATCAAACTCTGCTTTTATGCATCACCACACCTCTCCTTCCCCCTTAAGCAGGCATACGAGTGTTTTCTAAATGTGAGACTCTGTTCTCTTTCCTAACTCAGTTCATGTGTAGCCATGTTTACAGGATCTTCATAAGTGATATCTTATGATAAGCTTCTTTTTCTGTGTGACTTATTTCACTTAGAATCATCGTAGCTGAATCCACTCATTTTGCTGCTACTGGTCTTATGACATTGATTTCATGGCTGAGGGATATTCCATCGTACATAAGTACCACAATTTTTTGAACCATTTTTATATTTCCTGGGATATTTAAGGTGTACCCAAGTTGACGTTCTTGTAAGCAGTGCAGCCCTAAATTTGAGGGTGGCTCCGTCTTATTGATTTTCAGTTTTCCCAAGGTATATTCCCTAGACTGGAAGTGCCCTTGGCTTTGTAGCTCTGTTGTTTACTTGTTTCAGGGAACACAATGCACTCCTCCAGTGAGGCAGTTGGCAATTTACATCCCGCCCAACCGCATAACAAGGCTCCCTGTTCTCCAGGGCCTGTCTTGCCTTTCTGGTTTTTACATATTTTGTGGATGTCCCTTTTGACTGGTGGGAAGTGATACTTCTTTGTAGTTCAGATTTGCATTGCCTGCTTGCTTGCTTGGCCAAAAAGAGTGTATGCGTTTTCTCCTGCATATATTCAGTAGAAAATGCATACACCCTTTTTGGCCAAGTTCATCGTTGTCGAAGTTGTGCCCATCTTCCTGTGCTTTACAGGTGATTCCAATGTATCTCTTGAAATCTGATTCCTACTATTCTGCCTCGCTTTCAAGTCCACCTCGATGCCTTCCTTCAACAGATTTTTGGATGATATTTGTCCTTTATTACTTTGCCAGTTTGTGAATTGCTGTACCTGTGCGCTCCATTTTTCAACTCGTTTTTTTTGAGCTGAACGCATGTCCAATATTTTGGTACAGTAACTATACTGGTTCCTGGTGGGTGGTTGCAACTTTGATTAATTATTCTTCCTGCCGGGAAATTAGAGTGACATATGCCCTTTGAAATGCCTAATAGCTACTCTCTCATTGGTTCACCCTCTTCCCTTTCATCCTCTGCCAAATTGGCAACCTGTGAGAACCAGGAGGTTAAAGGGGCTGTCTCTCCATGTTGGGAGATTGATAGTAAAGCAGTTGGAAAGTCAAACTGGAGCTCCAGGAGAGGGACTATTCGTTGAGTTTTAGAAACCTTTCGTATTCACAGTGTGTCCATTCTCTAGGTTTCCCGTACATGTTATAGCTGTAGTAATATTCCCTTCAACCTGGAGAGTTGGGACCCATGGCATGGGTGCCATGCATTATTGCTTTAAAGGGTCTGCATTTGCTCACCCAATCTCACCAATCCTCTCAGTCCCAAGTGTCCAGCCTTATGCCACATCCAGCTGTCATTGTAGACAGGGTCATTCCACGTTTAATCAGAGACCCTGAAGGAATTGTTTAGAATTTCCCTGTTTTTTTGTTTTGGTTTTGAAATTCCTTTTTATAGTGGGTTTGAGCTGATTCTCGCTGCCATGTTTATGCCAGTCTAGACACACTTGATTCCCTTACGGAGACATATCCATACATAGGTTTTAAGATTCTTACTAGTCAGATATATTCCTCTGCGAGAAATATGGGGTTTTGAGTCCCTTTCACTGAGGAATGTATAGGTAGGTGTTGTTTATTCCATAGTTGGTTTTTGGAACGGTACCTGTGCTTATATCAAACTCTGGTTTTATGCATCACCCCACCTATCCTTCCCCCTTAAGCAGGCAAAAGAGTGCTTTCTAAATGTGAGACTCTGTTCTCTTTCCTAACTCAGTTCATGTGTACCCATGTTTACAGTATCTTCATAAGTGATATCTTATGATAAGTTTCATTTTCTGTGTGACTTATTTCCCTTAGAATCATCGTACCTGAATCCACTCATTTTGCTGCTACTGGTCTTATGACATTGATTTCGTGGCTGAGGGATATTCCATCGTACGTAAGTACCACAATTTTTTGATCCAATATTATATTTCCTGGGATATTTCAGGTGTACCCAGTTGAGGTTCTTGTAAGCAGTGCAGCCCTAAATTTGAGTGTGGCTCTGTCTTATTGATTTTCAGTTTTCCCAAGGTATATTCCCTAGACTGGAAGTGCCCTTGGCTCTGTAGCTCTGTTGTTTACTTCTTTTAGGGAACACAATGCACTCCTCCAGTGAGGCAGTTGGCAATTTACATCTCAGCAATCAGCATAACAAGGCTCCCTGTTCTCCAGGGCCTGTCTTGCCTTTCTGGTATTTACACATTTTGTGGATATCCCTTTTGACCGTTGGGAATTGATACTTGTTTGTAGTGCAGATTTGCATTGCCTGCTTTCTTGCTTGGCCAAAAAGGGCATATGCGTTTTCTCCTGCATATATTCAGGAGAAAATGCATATGCCCTTTTTGGCCAAGTGCATCATTGTCGAAGTTGTGGCCCTCTTCCTGTGCTTTACAGACGATTCAAACGTACCTCTTGAAATCTGTTTCCTGCTGTTCAGCCTCCCTTTCAAGTCCACTTTGTTGCAATCCCTCAACAGATTTCTGGACGATAGTTGGCCTTGATTATTCTGCCAGTTTGTGAATAATTCTGACACTGAGCTCCATTTTTCAACTCGTTTTTTGTGAGCTGAATGCAAGACCAATATTTTGGTTCAGGACTTATACTGGTTCCTGGTGGGTGGTTGAGACTTTGGTTAATTCTTTTTCCTTCCTGGAAATCAGAGTGACATGTGCCCGTCCAAATGCCTAACAGCTACGCTCTCATTGGTTCGCCCTCTTCCCTTTCATCCTCTGCCAAATTGGCAACCTTTGTGAATGAAGAGGTTAAAGGGGCAGTCTCTCCAAGTTGGGAGATTGATAGGAAAGCAGCTGGAAAGTCATACCGGAGAACCAGGAGAGGGACTATTCTTTGAGTCTTTGAGACCTTCAGTATTTACAGTGTGTCCATTCTCTAGGTTTCCCGTACATGTTATAGCTGTAGTAATATTCCCTTCAACCTGGAGAGTTGGGACCCATGGAATTGGTGCCATGCATTATTGATCTAAAGGGTCTGCATTTGCTCACCCAATCGCACCAATCCCCTCAGTCCCAAGAGTCCAGCCTTATGCCACATCCAGCTGTCATTGTAGACAGGGTCATGCCAGGTTTCATCAGAGACCGTGAAGGAATTGTAAAGAATTTCCCTGTTTTTTTGTTTTGTTTTTGAAATTCATTTTTATAGTGGGTTTGAGCTGATTCTCACTGCCATGTTTATGCCAGTCTAGACACACTTGATTCCCTTATGGAGACATATCAATACATAGGTTTTAAAATTCTTACTATTCAGATATATTCCTCTGCGAGAAATATGGGGTTTTGATTCCCTTTCACTGAGGAATGTATAGGTAGGTCTTGACTATTTCATAGTTGGTTTTTGGAACGGTACCTGTGCTTATATCAAACTCTGGTTTTATGCATCACCCCACCTCTCCTTCCCCCTTAAGCAGGCATAAGTGTGTTTTCTAAATGTGAGACTCTGTTCTCTTTCCTAACTCAGTTCATGTGTAGCCATGTTTACAGTATTTTCATAAGTGATATCTTATGATAAGTTTCATTTTCTGTGTGACTTATTTACCTTAGAATCATCGTACCTGAATCCACTCATTTTGCTGCTACTGGTCTTATGACATTGATTTCGTGGCTGAGGGATATTCCATCGTACGTAAGTACCACAATTTTTTGAACCATTTTTATATTTCCTGGGATATTTCACGTGTACCCAAGTTGAGATTCTTGAAAGAAGTGCAGGCCTAAATTTGACAGTGGCTTTGTCTTATTGAATTTCAGTTTTCCCAAGGTATATTCCCTAGACTGGAAGTGCCCTTGGCTCTGTAGCTCTGTTGTTTACTTGTTTTAGGGAACACAATGCACTCCTCCAGAGAGGCCGTTGGCAGTTTACATCCCGCCCATCAGCATAAGAAGGCTCCCTGTTCTCCAGGGCCTGTCTTGCCTCTCTGGTATTTACACATTTTCTGGATGTCCCTTTTGACCGCTGGGGAGTGTTACTTCTTTATAATGCAGATTTGCATTGCCCCCTTGCTTCCTAGGCCAAAAAGTGCATATGCGTTTTGTCCTTAATATATTCAGGAGAAAACGCATACGCCGTTTTTGGCCAAGTGCATCACTGTCTAAGTTGTGCCCCTCTTCATGTGCTTTACACATGATTCCAACGTACCTCTTGAAATCTGCTTCCTGCTATTCTGCCTCGCTTTCAAGTCCCCCTCATTGCCTTACCTCAACAGATTTTTGGACGATAGTTGTCCTTTATTACTCTGCCAGTTTGTGAATTGCTCTGCCCTATAGCTCCATTTTTTAACTCGTTTTTTGTGAGCTGAACGCAAGTCCATTATTTTGATTCAGGACGTAATCTGGATCCCGAGGGGTGGCTGAGACTTTGGTTAATTCTTCTTCTTGCCGGGAAATTAGAGTGACATATGCCCGTCCAAATGCCTAACAGCTACTCTCTCATTGGTTCTCCCTCTTCCCTTTCATCCTCTGCCAAATTGGCAACCTGTGCGATGCAGGAGGTTAAAGGGGCTGTCTCTCCAAGTTGGGAGACTGAGAGTAAAGCAGTTGGAAAGTAAAACCGGAGCACCAGGAGAGGGACTATTCGTTGAGATTTAGAAACCTTTCGTATTTACAGTGTGTCCATTCTCTAGGTTTCCCGTACATGTTATAGCTGTAGTAATATTGACTTCAACCTGGAGAGTTGGGACCCATGGAATGGGTGACACACATTATTGCTTTAAAGGGTGTGCATTTGCTCAACCAATCTCACCAATCCTCTCAGTCCCAAGAGTCCAGCCTTTTGCCATATCCATCTGTCATTGTAGATAGGGTCATTCCAGGTTTCTTTAGAGCCCCTAAAGGAATTGTAAATAATTTCCATGTTTTTCTTTTTTTTTTTTGAAATTCCTTTTTATAGTGGGTTTGAGCTGATTCTCACTGCAATTATTATGCCAGTCTAGACACACTTGATTCCATTACGGAAACATATCAATACATAGGTTTTAATATTCTTACTAGTCAGATATATTCCTCTGTGGGAAATATCGTGTTTTGAGTTCCTTTCACTGAGGAAGGTGTAGGTGTTGTATATTCCATAGTTGGTTTTTGGAATGGTACGTGTAGTTATATCAAATGCTGGTTTTCTGCAGCACCCCACCTCATCTTCCCCCTTAAGCAAGCATAAGAGTGTTTTCTAAATGTGAGACTCTGTTCGCTTTCCTAACTCTGTTCATGTTTAGCCATGTTTAGTGGACTTTCATAAGTGATAACTTATAATAAGTTTCTTTATCTGTGTGACTTATTTCAGTTAGAATCATCGTACCTGAATCCACTCTTTTTGCTGCTACTGGTCTTATGACATTGATTTCATGGCTGAGGGATATTCCAACGTACGTAAGTAGCAAAATATTTTAAACCATATTTATATTTCCTGGGATATTTAAGGTGTACCTAAGTTGAGGTTCTTGTAAGCAGTGCAGCCCTAAATTTTGGGGTGGCTCTGTCTTATTGATTTTCTGCTTTCCCAAGATATATTCCCCAGACTGGAAGTGCCCTTGGCTCTGTAGCTCTGTTGTTTATTGTTTTAGGGAACACAATGCACTCCTCCAGATAGGCAGTTGGCGATTTACATCCCGCCCATCATCATAAGAATGCTCCCTGTTCTCCAGGGCCTGTCTTGCCTTTCTGGTTTTTACCCATTTTGTGGATGAACCTTTTGACAAGTGGGAAGTGATACTTTGTAGTGCAGATTTGCATTGCCAGCATGCTTGCTTGGCCAAAAAGTGCGTATGTGTTTTCTCCTGAATATATTCAGGAAAAAACGCATACGCCCTTTTTGGCCAAGTGCATCATTGTCGATGTTGTGCCCCTCTTCCTGTGCCTTAAATGCGATTCCAACGTACATCTTGAAATCTGTTTCCTGCTATTCTGCCTCGCTTTCAAGTACGCCTCGTTGCCGTCCCTCAACAGATTTTTGGACGATAGTTGTCCTTTATTACTCTGCCTGTTTGTTAATTGTTGTGCCAGTGAGCTACATTATTTAACTCTTTTTTTTGTGAGCTGAACGCAAGTCCAATATTTTGGTTCAGGACCTATACTGGTTCCCGGTGGGTGGCTGAGGCTTTCGTTATTTCTTCTTCTTCCCGCGAAGTAAGAGTGACATATGCCCGTCCAAATGTCTAACAGCTGCTCTCTCACTGGTTCTCCCTCTTCCCTTTCATCCTCTGCCCAATTGGCAACCTGTGTGAACCAGCAGGTTAAAGGTGCGTTCTCTCCAAGTTGGGAGATTGATAGTAAAGCAGTTGGAAACTCAAATGGGAGCACCAGGAGAGGGACTATTCGTTGAGTTTTAGAAACCTTTCTTATTCACACTGTGTCCATTCTCTAGGGTTCCCGTACATATTATAGCTGTAGTAATATGCCCTTAAACCTGGCCTGTTGGGACCCATGGAATGGGTGCCACACATTCTTGCTTTAAAGGGTCTACATTTGCTCACCCAATCTCACCAATCCTCTCAGTCCCAAGTGTCCATCATTATGCCACATCCAGCTGTCGTTGTAGATAGGGTCATTCCAGGTTTCATCAGCGACCCTGAAGGTATTGTGTAAGAATTGTTCTTTTTTTATGTTTTGTTTTGAAATTCATTTTTATATTGGGTTTGAGCTGATTCTCCCTGCCATGTTTATGTCATTCTCGACACACTTAGTTACCTTACGGAGACATATCAATACATAGGTTTTAAAATTCTTACTAGTCAGATATATTTCTCTGCGGGGTATAGGGATGTTGGGTTCCGTTCACTGAGGAAGGAGTAGGGCTTGTCTCTTTTGTTTTTGGATTATGGAACGGTACCTGTGCTAATATCAAACTTTTGTTTTGTGCATGTCCCCACCTGTCTTTCCCCTTAAGCAAGCGTTAGAGTGTTTTCTAAATCTGAGACACTGTTCTATTCCCTAAATCAGTTCATATGTAGCCATGTTTACATTCCCTTCATAAGTGATATCTTATATCAGAATGCACCATGGCCCTTGTCATAATAATGCTTCATGACCCCTGTCATCACAGTGATCTATGCCCTGGTTATCAAAATGATCCATGTCCCTTGTCATCAAAATTCTCCACGTACTTGTCATCACAATGCTACATGACACTTCTCATCAAAATGTTACATGCTCTTGTCATCACAATTCTCCATTCTCTTAACATTGCAATGCTCCATGCCCTTGTCATCACAATGCTCCATGCCTTTGTCATCACATTGCTCCATGACCCCTGTCATCACTTTGCTCCCTGACAGCTGTCATCACAATGCTTCATGCCCCTTGTCATTACAGTGCTCCATGATGCTCGACATCACAATTACCCAAGGTCTTCTCATCACAATGCTCCACGGTTTTGCCATCACCATGCTCCATGCCTTGTCATCACAAAACTCAATGTCCCTTGTCCTCACAATTCTCCTCGTCCTTGTCATTACAATGCTCCATGGCACTTCACATCACAATTTATATGCTCTTGTCATCACAATACTCCATGCACTTGTCATCGCAAAGCTCCATGACCCCTGTCATAGGAAGCTCCATGCGCTTTTCATCAAAATGTTTCACGAGCAAGACATTAAAATTCTCAATGGCCCTTGATATCACAATGCTCCATGCCCTTGTCATCACAATGCTCCTTTACTTTGTCACAACAATCCTCCATAACAATTGGCATCACAATGCTCCATGATATTGTCATCAAATTGGAACATGACATATTTCATCACAATGCACCCTGACACCTTTCTTCACAATAATCCATGACCTTGTCATCACAGTGCTCCATGACCTTGTCATCACAATGTGCCATGCCCATTCTTATGACAATAATCCAAGAAACTTGTCAGACCAATGCTCCATGCCACTTTTCATCACAATGCTCCATGAACGCTGTCAGCAAAATGCACCATGCCCATCATCATAATGCTTCATGCTATTGTCATCACAATGAAATCAAAAAGCTCCATGACATCTGTCATCACAATGTTGCAAACCCTTGTGATCACAATGTCCCATAACACTTGTCATCACAATGCCCCATGACGCTGGTCACCACAGTTATCCATGGGCTTCTCATCACAATGCACCATGACTTTTGTCAACACAATGTTCAATACCCTTGTCAACACAATGCTCTCTGACTATTGACCTCAGTATGCACCGTGCACTCTTTCATTGCAAGGCTCCATGCCTATTTCATCACAATGATCCATGCCCTTTTCATCAAAATGTTCCAAGACACATGTGATCACAATGCTCCTTGCACTTGTCATCACAAAGCTCCATGACGAATGTCATCAGAATGCTCCATGGCCTTCTCATCATAATGTTCCATGCCCTTGTCATCACAATGCTCCAAGACCCCTGTAATCAAAATGATCCCTGCACCATTTCATCAGAATGCTCCATGAGACTTGTCATCACAAGGTTCCATGGTCTTCACATCACAGTGCTCCAGGACCTTGTCATCACAGTGCTCCATTCCCTTGTCATCACAATGCTCCATGTCACCTGTCATCACAATAATCCATGAATATTTTCAGCCCAATGTTCTACGAAATTCTCATCACAATGCTCCATAGCCCATATCACCACAATGCTCCATGACCACTGTCATCAAAACACTCCATGACACCTGACAACACAATGATCCGGGACACTTGTCATCAAAATGCTACATTCCCTTGTCATCACAATGCTCCAGGACCCCTGTCATCACAACACTCCATGAATATTTTCAGCCCAGTGCTCCATGACCCTTGTCATCACAATGATCCATGCCCTTTTCATCCCAATGCTCCATGACCCCTGTATTCACAATGCTCAGTAACGCTTGTCATCACAGTGCTCCATGACACCTGTCATCACAATGCTCCATGCTTTTGTCAGCAAAAGGCTACATGACATTGTCATTACAATACTCTATGCACTTGTCATCACAATACTCCATTTCCATTGTCATCACAATCCTCCATGAAACTTGGGTTCACATTGCTTCCTGCCATTGTCATCACAATGCTCCATGCTCCTTGAAATCAAAATGATCCATGACCTCTGTCATCACAATGCTCCAAAACCTTGTGATCACAATGTTCCATAACACTTGACATCCCAACGCTCCATGATGCCTGTCATCACAATAATCCATGCACTTTTCATCACAATGCTCCATGACATTTGTCATCACAATTCTCAATACACTTTTCATCAAAATGCTCCCTGACACTTGTCATCAGAATGCTCCTTGAAACCTCTCACGAAAAGGCTCCATGCCGTTTTCATCACAATGCACCATGCCGTTTTCATCACAATGGTCCAGGCCATTTTCATCAAAATCCTCCACAAGCTTGTCAGCACAATGCTCCCTGACCCTTGTCATCACAATGCTCCAAGCCATTGTCATCACAGTGCTCCATTACATTTGTCATCAGAATTATCCATGACACTTGGCTTCACAATGCTCCATGCCATTGTCATCACAATGGGCCATTCCAAATGTCATTGCAATAATCAATGAAACATATTAGACCAATGTTCCACGCCCTTTTCATCACAATGCTCCATGCCCTTGTTATCAAAATGCTCCATGACCCCTGTCATCACAATGCTCCGTGACTCCCGTCATCACAATGCTTCATGACCTTTGTCATCACAATGGTCCATGCTGTCATCATCAACAGTCTCTGACCTTTTTAACCACAATGCTCCATGAACTTTTCATCACAATGCTCTTTGACCCTTGTCATCACAATGCTCCATGTGCTTGTCAGAACAATGCTCCATGACACATGTCATCACAATGCACCATGCGCTTGTCATCACAGTGCTCCACAATCTTGTCATCACATTCTCCTTAAAATTTGTCATCACAATGTTCCATGCACTTCTCATCAAAATGCTCTCTCACCACTGATATCACAATGCTACATCACTATTTGTCACAATACTCCCTCACCCCTGTCATCACAATGTTCCATGACTCCTGTCATCACAATGCTACATGCACTTATCATCACAATGTTCGATGACCCCTGACATCACAATGTTCCATAACACCTGTCATCAAAATGTTCCATGACACTTTTCATCAAATTGTTCCATGACCCTGTTATCACAATGCTCCCTGCCCTTCTCATCACAATGCACAACGCCCTTGCTATCAAAATGCTCCATGACTTTTTTCATCACAAAGATCCATGACCCTTGGCATCACAATGCTCCATGTCACTGTCATCACAATGCTCCATGAACGCTCTCATCACATTGCTCCATGCCCTTGACTTCATAAAGTCCATGACACATGTCATCAGGAATGCTCCATGGCATTCTCATCACAAAGCTCCACGCCCTTGCCATCAGAATGCTCCATTACACCTGACATAACAATGCTCCATGACCACTGTCATCACGATGTTCCATGGCTTAGTCATCACAAAGCTCCATGATCCTTCTCATCACAATGCTCCAGGAACCCTGTAATCACAATGCTCTATGCCCCTTTTCATCTCAATGATCCATGAACCCTGTCATCACAATGCACCATGCCTATAATCATAATGCTTCATGCTATTGTCATCACAATGAAATCAAAATGCTCCATGACCTCTGTCATAACAATGCTCCAAACCCTTGTGATCACAATATTACATATCACGTGTCATCACAATGCCACATGATGCTCATCATCACAATTATCAATGGACTTCTCATCACAATACTCCATGACATTTGTCCTCACAATGCTCAATACACTTGTCATCAACATGCTCCCTGACACTTGTTGTCTGTATGCTCCTTGAATCCTGTCATGACAAGGCTCCATGCCTTTTTCATCACAATAATCCATGTCCTTTTCATCACAATGCTCCAAGACACATGTAATCTCAATGCTCCATGCCCTTGTCATCACAAAGCGCAATGACACAGGCCATCAGAATGCTCCTTGGTCTTCTCCTCACAATGCTTCATGCCCTTGTCATCACAATGTTCCATGACCCCTGTAATCACAATGCTCCATGCCCTTGTCAACAAAAAACTCCATGACGCATGTCATCATAAGGCTCTATGACCTTCTCATCACAATGCTCCATGCCGTAGTCATCACAATGCTCCATGACCCGTGTAATCAGAATGCTCCATTCCCCTTTTCATCAGAATGCTCCATGAGACTTGTCATCACAAGTCTCCATGGTCTTCCAATCACAATGCTCCAGGACCTTGTCATCACCATGCTCCATTCCCTTGTCATCACAATGCTCCATGACCCTGTCATCACAATAATCCATGAACATTTTCAGCCCAATGCTCCACGACCTACTCATCACAATGCTCCATGGCCAATATCATCACAATGTTCCATGACCACTGTCATCACAACACTCCATGACACCTGACAACACAATGATCCGGGACTCTTGTCATCACAATGCTCCATTCCCTAGTCATCACAATGCTCCATGACCCCTGTCATCACAACACTCCATGAACATTTTCAGCCCAGTGCTCCATGACACTTGTCATCAAAATGATCCATGCCCTTGTCATCCCAATGCTCCATGACCTCTGTATTCACAATGCTCCGTGATGCATGTCATCACAGTGCTCCATGACACATGCCATCACAATGATCCATGCCTTTGTCAGCAAAATGCTACTTGACCTTGTCATTACAATGCTATATGCGCTTGTCATCACAATACTCCATTTCCATTGTCATCACAATCCTCCATGAAACTTGGGATCACATTGCTTCATACCCTTGTCCTCACAATGCTCCATGCTCCTTGAAATCAAAATGATCCATGACCTCTCTCATCACAATGCTCCAAACCCTTCTGATCACAGTGTTCCATAACACTTGTCATCCCAATGCTCCATGATGACTGTCATCACAATAATCCATGCTCTTATCATCACAATGCTACATGACCTTTGTCATCACAATTCTCAATACACTTGTCCTCACAATGCTCCCTGACACTTTTCATCAGAATGCTCCTTGAACCCTGTCACGAAAAGGCTCCATGCATTTTTCATCACAATGCCCTATGTCACTTTCATCACAATGCTCCATGCCATTGTCATCAAAATACTCCACAAGCTTGTTATCAGAGTGCTCCATGACACTTGTCATCACAATTCTCCATGCTCTTGTCAGCACAATGCTCCCTGGCCCTTGTCATCACAATGCTCCAAGCCATTGTCATCACAGTGCACCCTTACCTTTGTCTTCAGAATCCTCCATGACACTTGGCATCAAAATGCTCCATGCCATTGTCATCAAAATGGGCCATTACTTATGTCATCACAATGCTCCCTGACACCTGTCTTCACAATACAGCATGACCTGGTCATCACAATGCTCCATGCCCTTGTCATCACAATGTGCCATTCCAACTGTCTTCGCAATAATCCATGAAAATTATTAGACCAGTGTTCCATGCCCTTGTCATCACAATGCTCCATGCCCTTGTTATCACAATGCTCCATGACCCCTGTCATCACCATGCTCCGTGACTCCAGTCATCACAGTGCTTTATGACCTTAGTCATCACAATGGTCCATGCCCTCGTCATCAACAGTCTCTGTGACCTTTTTAACCACAAAGCTCCATGAACTTTTCATCACAATGCTCTTTGACCCTTGTCATCACAGTGCTCCATGTGCTTGTCAGCACAATACTCCATGACACATGTCATCACAATGCACCATGCGCTTGTCATCACAGTGCTCCACAATCTTGTCATCACATTCTTCTTAAAATTTTTCATCACAATGCTCCATGCACTTCTCATCAAAATGCTCTCTCACCACTGATATCAGAATGCTACATCACTATTTGTCACAATACTCCCTCACCCCTGTCATCACAATGTTCCATGACTCCTGTCATCACAATGCTACATGCACTTATCATCACAATGTTCGATGACCCCTGACATCACAATGTTCCATAACACCTGTCATCAAAATGTTCCATGACACTTTTCATCAAATTGCTCCATGACCCTGTCATCACAATGCTCCATGCCTTTGTCAGCAAAATGCTACATGACCTTGTCATTACAATGCTCTATGCGTTTGTCATCGCAATACTCCATATACATTGTCATCACAATCCTCCATGAACTTTGGGATCACATTGCTTCATGCCCTTGTCATCACAATGCTCCATGCTCCTTGAAATCAAAATGATCCATGACCTTTGTCATAACAATGATCCAAACCCTTTTGATCACAATGTTCCATAACACTTGTCATCAAAATGCTCCATGATGCCTCTCATCACAGTACTCCATGCCCTTTTCATCACAATTCTCCATGAACTTTGTCATCACAATTCCCAATACACTTGTCATCACAGTGCTCCCTGACACTTGTCATTAGAATGCTCCTTGAACCCTGTCACGAAAAGGCTCCATGCCTTTTTCATCACAATGTCCCACGCCGTTTTCATCACAATGCTCCATGCCATTGTCAACAAAATACTCCACAAGCTTGTCATCAGAATGCTCCATGACACTTGTCATCACAATTCTCCATGCACTTGTCAGCACAATGCTCCCTGACACTTGTCATAACAATGTTGCAAGCCATTGTCATCACAATGATCCATGATATTTGGCATCACAATGCTCCATGCCATTGTCATCACAAAGGGCCTTTATATATGTCATCCCAATGCTCCCGGACACCTGTCTTCACAATAATGCATGACCTTGTCATCACAATGCTCCATGCCCTTGTCATCACAATGCGCCATTCCAATTGTCATCGTAATAATCCATGAAAATTATTAGACCAATGTTCCATGCCCCTCTCATCACAATGCTCCATGCCCTTGTTATCACAATGCTCCATGACCCCGGTCATCACCATGCTCAGTGACTCCAGTCATCTCAATTGTTCATAACGTTTGTCATCATAATGGTCCATGCCCGCCTCATCACAAGGCTCTCTGACATTTTTAACCACAATGCTCCATGAACTTTTCATCACAATGCTATTTGAAACTTGTCATCACAATGCTCCATGCGCTTGTCATACAGTGCTCCACAATTTTGTCATCACAATGCTCCATAAAATTTGTCATCACAATGCTCCTTGCACATCTCATCAAAATGCTCCCAGAAACTTGTTGTCTGTATGCTCCTTGAATCCTGTCATGACAAGGCTCCATGCTTTTTTCATCTCAATGTTCCATGCACTTTTCATCACAATGCTCCAAGACCCATGTAATCACAGTGCTCCATGCCCATGTCATCACAAAGCACAATGACGCATGCCATCAGAATGCTCCTTGGTCTTCTCCTCACAATGCTCCATGCCCTTGTCATCACAATGTTCCAAGACCCCTGCAATCACAATACTCCATGCCCCTTTTCATCAGTATGCTCCAAGAGACTTGTCATCACAAGGCTCCATGGTTTTGTCATCACAATGCTCCAGGAATTTTACATCACAATGCTTCACGATCTTGTCATGAAAACTTTCAATGGCCCTTATCATCATAATGCTCCAAGCCGTAACCATCACAATGCTCCATTATATTTGTCATCACAATCCTCCATTACATTTGGCATCACAGTGCTCCATGCCATTGTCATCGCAGTGGACTATGACATATGTCATCACAATGCTCCCTGACACCTTTCTTCACAATACTCCATGACCTTCTCATCACAATGCTCCATGCCCTTGTCATCACAATGCACCATGCCCACTGTCATCACAATAATCTATGAAACTTGGCAGACCAATGCTCCATTCCCCTGTCAACACAATGCTCCATGCCCTTGTCATCACAATGTTCAATGACCCCTGTCATCACAATGCTCCGTGACTCCAGTCATCTCAATGCTTCATAACGTTTGTCATCAAAATGGTCCATGCCCACGTCATCACAAGGCTCTGTGACATTTGTAACCACAATGCTCCATGAACTTTTCATCACAATTCTCTGTGACCCTTGTCATCACAATGCTCCATGTCTTTGTCAGAACAATGCTCCATGACCATTGTCATAAAAATGTGCCACGCACATTTCCTCACAACGTTTCACAACTTTGTCATTGCAATGCTCCATAAATCTTGTAATCACAATGGTCCATGCTCTTCTCATCAAAATGCTCTCTCACAAGATATATCACAATGTCCCATCACTAGTCATCACAAAACGCCCTCACCCCTGTAATCACAATGTTCAATGACCCTGTCATCACAATGCTACATCCCTTTATCATCACAATGTACCATGACCCCTGACATCACAATGTTCCATAACCCCTGTCATCAAAATGCTCCAAGACACTTTTCATCCCAAAGCTCCAAGACCCCTGACATCACAATGTTCTATAACCCCTGCTATGAAAATATTCCATTACACTTTTTATCAAATTGCTGCATGACCTGGTCATCAAAATGCTCCCTGCCCTTCTCAACACAATGCACCAAGCCCTTGTCATCAAAATGCTCCATGACTGTTCATCACAAAGCTCCATGACCCTTGTCATCACAATGCTCCATGACATTGTCCTCACCATGCTCCATGAACCCTCTCATCACATTGCTCCATGCCCTTGTCATCACAAAGCTCCATGACACTTGTCATCACAATGCTCGATGCCCTTCTCATCACAATGTTCCATGCCCTTTTCATTACAGTCCTGCATGACACATGTATCACAGTGTTCCGTGCACTTATCATCACAATGCTCCCTGCCCACTCTCCTCACAATAATCCATGAAACTTTTCAGACCAATATTCCATACCCTTCTCATCACAATGCTCCATTACCCCTGTCATAACAATGCACCATGACCACCGCCATCACAATGTTCCACGGCCTAGTCATCACAAGGTTCCATGACACTTGTCATCACAATGCTCAACACCCCTGAAATCGCATTGCTCCATTCCCTTGTCATCACATAGCTCCATGACGCATGTCATCAGAATGTTCCATGACCTTCTCATGACAGTGCTTCAGGCCCTTGTCATCACAAAGCTCCAAGACCCTTGTAATCACAATACTCCTTGCCGCTTTTCATCTCAATGCTCCATAAAACCTGTCATCACAATGCACCATGCCCATCATCATAATGCTTCAGGCTATTGTCATCACAGTGAAATCAATATTCTGCATGACCTCTGTCATCATAATGCTCCAAACCCTTGTGATCACAATGTTGCATAACACTTATCATCAAAACAACCCATGACGCTCATCATCACAATTATCCATGGTCTTCTTATCACAATGCTCCATGATCTTTGTCATCACAATGCTCAATACACTTGTCATCACAATGCTCCCTGACACTTGTCATCAGTATGCTCCTTGAACCCTATCATGACAAGGCTCCATGCCGTTTTCATCAAAATGATCCATGACCTTTTCTTCACAATGCTCCAAGATCCCTGTAATCACAAAGCTCCATGCCCTTTTCATCACAAAACTCCATGATGCATGTCATCAGAATGCTCCATGGCCTTCTCATCACAATGCTCCATGCCCTAGTCATCACAGTGCTCCAAGACTCCTGTAATCACAATGCACCATGACAATTTTCATCAGAATGCTCCATGAGACTTGTCATCACAAGTCTCCATTGTCTTCTCATCAAAGTGCTCTAGGAACTTGTCATCAAAATGCTCCATGATCCCTTTCATCACAATACTCCATGAACATTTTCAGCCCAATGCTCCATGACAATTGTCATCACAATGATCCATGCCCTTGTCATCCCAATGCTCCATGACCCCTGTATTCACAATGCTCCGTGACGCTTGTCATCACAGTGCTCCATGACACCTGTCATCACAATGCTCCATGACTTTGTCAGCAAAATGCTACCTGACATTGTCATTGCGATGCTCTTTTCGTTTGTCATCACAATACTCCATTACCATTGTCATCACAATCCTCCATGAACCTTGGGATCACATTGCTTCATGCCCTTGTCATCACAATGCTCCATGCTCCTTGAAATCAAAATGATCCATGACTTCTGTCATCACAATGCTCAAAATCCTTGTGATCACAGGGTTCCATAACACTTGTCCTCACAATGCTGCATGATGCCTGTCATCACAATACTCCATGCCCTTTTCATCACACTGCTACAAGACTTTGTCATCACAATTCTCAATACACTTGTCATCACAATGCCCCATGCCATTTTCATCACAATGCTCCATGCCATTGTCATCAAAATTCTCCACAAGCTTGTCATCAGAATACTCCATGACCCTTTGCATCACAATTCTCCATGCACCTGTCAGCACAATGCTCCATGACCCTTGTCATCCCAATGCTCCAAGCCACTGTCATCACAATGCTCCATTACCTTTGTCATCAGAATCCTCCATGACACTTGGCATCACAATGCTCCATGCCATTGTCATCACTATGGGCCATTACATATGTCATCACAATGCTCCCTGACACCTGTCTTCACAGTACTGCATGACCTGGTCATCACAATGCTCCATGCCCTTGTCATCACAATGCACCATTCCAACTGTCATCACAATAATCCATGAAACTTATTAGACCAATGCTCCATTCCCTTGTCATCACAAGGCTCCATGCCCTTGCTATCATAATGGTCCATGACCCCTGTCATCACAATGATCCATGCCTCCATTCATCAAAATGCTTCATGACCTTTGTCATCACAGTGGTCCATGCCCTAGTCATCAACAGTCTCTGTGACATATTTAACCACAATGCTCCATGAACTTTTCATCACAATGCTCTTTGACCCTTGTCATCACAATGCTCTATGCCTTTCTCAGCACAATGCTCCATGACCCTCATCATCACCATGCTCCATGCGCTTGTCAGCACAATGTTCCATGACCCATGTCATCATAATGCACCCTGCACTTTTCATCACTGTGCTCCACAATCTTGTCACCACAATGCTCCATAAAACTTGTCATCACAATGCTCCATGCACTTCTCATCAAAATGCTCTCTCAACACTGATATCACAATGTTACATCAGTATTCATCACAATACTCTCTCACCCCTGTCATCACAATGTTCCATAACTTCTGTCTTTGCAATGCTATATGCACTTATCATCACAAAGTTCGATGACCCCTGACATCACAATGTTCTATAACCCCTGTCATCAAAATGTTCCATAACACTTTTCCTCAAAATGCTCAATGACCCCTGACATCACAATGAACCATAACACCTGTCATCAAAATATTCAATGACCCTTTTCATCAAATTGCTCTATAACCCTGTCATCACAATGCTCCCTGCCCTTCTCATCACAATGTACCACGCCCTTGTCATCAAAATGCTCCATGACTTTTGTCATCACAAAGATCCATGACCCTTGGCATCTCAATGCTCCATGCCATTGTCATCACAATGCTCCATGAACCCTCTAATCACAATGATCCATGCCCCTTTGCATCTCAATGCTCCATGAACCCTGTCATCAAAATGCACCATGCCCATCATCATAATGCTTCAGGCTATTGTCATCACAATGAAATCAAAATATTCGATGATCTATCTCATCACAATGCTCCAAATCCTTGTGATCACAATGTTCCATAACACTTATCATCACAACGTCACTTGACGCTCATCATCACAATTATCCATGGTCTTCTCATCACAGTGCTCCATGACCTTTGTCATCACAGTGCTCTATACACTTGTCATCACAATGCTCCCTGACACTTGTCATCAGTATGCTCCTGGAACACTGTCATGACAAGGCTCCATACCATTTTCATAACAATGCTCCATATCCTTTTCATCACAATGCCCCAAGACCCCTGTAATCACAATACTCCATGCCCCTTTTCATCAGAATGCTCCATGAGACTTGTTATTACAAGGCTCCATGGTCTTCTCATCACAATGCTCCAGGAACTTTTCATCACAGTGCTCCATTCCCTTGTCATCACTATGCTCCATGACCCCTGTCCTCACAATACTTCCTGAACATTTTCAGTCCAATTCTCCAGGAACTTCTCATCACAATGCTTCATGATCCCTATCATCACAATGCTCCATGACCACTGTCATCACAACGCTCCATGACCCCTGACAACACAGTGATCCGGGACTCTTGTCATCACAATGCTCCATTCCCTAGTCAACACAATGCTCCATGAACATTTTCAGCCCAATGCTCCATGACACTTGTCATCCCAATGCTCCATGACCCATATAATCACAATGATCCGTGATGCTTCTCATCTCAGTGCTCTATGACCCTTATCATCACAATGCTCCATGCCTGTGTCAGCAAAATGCTACATGACCTTGTCATCAACATGCTCCATTTGCTTGTCATCACAATACTGCCTTACCATTGTCATCAAAATCCTCCATGAACCTTGGGATCACATTGATTCATGCCCTTGTCATCCCAATGCTCCATGCTCCTTGAAAACAAAATGATCCATGACTTCTATCATCACAATGCTCCAAACCCTTGTGATCACTATGTTCCATATCACTTGTCATCACAACGCTCCATGATGTCTGTCATCACAATACTCCATGCCCTTTTCGTCAAAATGCTCCATGATCTTTTTCATCACCATTCTCAATACACTTCTCATCACAATGTTCCCTGACACTTGTCGTCAGAATGCTCCTTGAACCCTGTCATGAAATGGCTTCATGCCTATTTCATCACAATGCTCCCTGCCCTTTTCATCACAATGCTCCATGCCATTGTCGTCACAATACACCACAAGCTTGTCATTAGAATGCTCCATGACACTTGTCATCACAATTCTCCATGGCCACTGTCATCACAATGCTCCATACCCCTTGTCATTACTGTGCTCCATGACGCTCGTCATCACAATTATCCATGGTCTTCTCATCACAATGCTCTACGCCCATGTCATCAAAATGCTCCATGACCCTTGTCATCACAATGCTCCATGGCCACTCTCATCACAATGCTGCATTCCCCTTGTCATTACAGTGCTCCATGACTCTCGTCATCACAATTATCCATGGTCTTCTCATCACAATGCTCCACGGTCTTTCCATCACAGTGCTCCATGCCCTGGTCATCACAATGCTCCATGTCCCTTGTCATCACAATTCTCCTCGTTCCTGGCATCACTATGCTCCATGACACTTCTCATCACCGTGTTACATGATTTGTCATCAAAATTCTCTATGCACTTGTCATCGCAATGCTCCATGACCCCTGTCATAGGAAGCTCCATGTGCTTCTCATCACAATGCTTCATGAACTTGTCATCAAAATTCTCAATGGCCCTTGTCATCACAATGCTCCATGCCCTTGTCATCACAATGCTCCATGTCCCTTGTCATCACAATGCTCCAAGCCCTTGTCATCAAAATGCTCCATTACATTTGTCATCAAAATCCTCCATGACACTTGGCATCACAATGTTCCATTCCATTGTCATCGCAATGGACCATGACATATGTCATCACAATGCTCCCTGAGACCTGTCTTCAAAATACTCCATGACCTTCTCATCACAATGCTCCATGCCTTTGTCATCACATTGCACCATGCCCCCTGTCATCAAAATAATCCATGAAATATGTCAGGCCAATGCTCCATGCCCCTGTCATCACAATGCTCATTGCCTTTTCATCACAAAGCTCTATGACCCCTGTCATCACAATGCTCCGTGACTCCAGTCATCACAATGCTTCATGACCTTAGTCATCACAATGGTCCATGCCCTCGTCATCACAAGGCTCTGTGACCTTTGTCACCAAAATGCTCCATGAAATTTTCATCACAATGCTCGGTGACCCTTGTCATCACATTGCTCCATGTCTTTGTCAGCACAGTGCTCCATGACCCATGTCATCACAATGCACCATGTGCTTGTCATCACAATGCTCCACAATCTTGTCATCACAATTCTCCATAAAACTTGTCATCACAATGCTCCATGCACTTCTTATCAAAGTGCTCTCTCACGAATGATATCAAAATGTTCCCTCACTAGTCATCACAATACACCCACTCCCCTGTCATCACAATGGTCCACAACACAGTCATGAAAATGTTCCATGACTCCTGACATCACAATGTTCCATAACCCCTGTCATCAAAATGTTCCATGACACTTTTCATCAATTTGCTCCATGACCCTGTCATCACAATGCTCCCTGCCCTTCACAAGAGAATTCACCACACCCTTGTCATCAAAATGCTCCATGACCTTTGTCATCACAAAACTCCATGACCCTTGGCATCACAATGCTCCATGCCATTGTCATCACAATGCTCCAAATACCTCTCATCACATCGTTCCAAGCCCTTGTCATCACAGGATCCATGATGCTTTTCATCACAATGCTCGATGCCATTCTTCTCACAATGCTCCATGTGCTTGTCATTACAATCCTCCATGAACCATGTATCACAGTGTTCCGTGCCGTTGTTATCTCAATGCTCCTTGCCCCCTCTCATCACAATAATCCATGAAACATCTCAGACCAATGTTCCATGCCCTTTTCATCACAATGATCCAAGACTCCTCTAATCATAATTCTCCATGCCCCTTTTCATCTCAATGCACCATGAACGCTGTCATCACAATGCAACAATGCACATCATCATAATGCTTCATGTTATTGTCATCAAAATGAAATCTAAATGCTCTATGACCTCTGTCATCACAATGCTCCAAATCCTTGTGATCACAATATTCCATAACACTTATCATCACAGCCCCCCATAACACTCGTCATCACAATTATCCATGGAATTCTAATCACAATGCTCCATGACATTTGTCATCACAATGCTCAATACCCTTGTCATCACAATGGTCCCTGACACTTGTCATCAGTATGCTCCTTGAACCCTGTCATGACAAGGCTCCATGCCTTTTTCATCACAATGTTACTTGCCCTTTTCCTCACAGTGCTCCAAGACCCCTGTAATCACAATGCTCCATGCCCTTGTCATCACAAAGCTCCATGATGCATGTCATCAGAACGCTCCATGACATTCTCATCCCAATGTTCAATGCCCTTGTCATCACAATGCTCCAAGACCCCTGTAATCACAATGCTCCATGACCCTTTTCATCAGAATGCTCCATGAGACTTGTCATCACATGGCTCCATGGTCTACTCATCACAGTGCTCCAGTACCTTTTCATCACAATGCTCCTTGACCCCTGTCATCACAATACTCCATGAACATTTTCAGCCCAATGCTCCATGACGTTCTCATCACAATGCTCCATGACCTCTGTCATCACAATGCCCCATGACCACTGTCATCACAATGCTCCATGAACCCTGACAAAACAATGATCCGGGACTCTTGTCATCAAAATGCCCCATGCCCTTGTCATCCCAATGCTCCATGAACCCTTTAATCACAATGATCCATGACGCTTGTCATCACAGTGCTCCATGAACCTTGTCATCACAATGCCTTTGTCAGCAAAATGATACATAATCTTGTCATCACAATGCTCCATGTGCTTGTCATCACAATCCTCCATGACCCTTGGGATCATATTGCTTTATGCCCTTGTCATCTCTATCTTGCCTTTCTGGTTTTTACAGATTTTCGGATGCCCTTTTTGACTGGTCGGAAGCGACAATTCTTTGTAATGTGGATTTGCATTGTGCGCTTGCTTGATTGGCCAAAAAGGGCCTCTGACTTTTCTCCTGAATATATTCAGGAGAAAATCATACGCTGTTTTTGGCCAAGTGCATCATTCTCGAAGTTGTCATGCCTTTCCTGTGCTTTAAAGGTGATTCCAATTTACCTCTTGAAATATGTTTTGTTCAATTCTGGCTCATTTTCAAGTCCACTTTGTTGCCTCCCCTCAACAGATTTTTGGAAGAGAGTAGTCCTTTGTAAATCTGCAGGTTTTTGATTTGCTTTGCCCCTGAGCTCCAATTTTCAAATCCCATTATTGGGAGCTGACCGCAAATCCACAATTTTGCTTCAGGACCTATACTGGTTCCAGGGGTGGCTATACTGGTTCCCTGTGGGTGGCTGAGGCTTTGGTTAATTCTTCTTCCTAATGGGAATTTAGAGTGACATGTGTCCATCCAAATGCCTACATCTACTCTCTGATTGGTTCTCCCTCTTCCCTTTCATCCTCTGCACAATTAGCAAACTGTGTGAACCAGGAGGTTATAGGGGATGACTCTCCTAAGTTGGGAGATTGATAGTAAAGTTGTTGGAATGCCAAACTGTAGCACAAGCAGAGGAAAAAGTAGGAGACTTTCAGAAACCTTTCGCCATCACAGGGTGTCCATTCTCTAGGTTTCCCATACATGTTATAACTGTAGTGATATTCCCTTCTACCTGGAAATTTGGGACCCATGGAATGGTGGCATGCATTACTACTTTAAAGGGTCTGCATTTTCTCTCCCAATCTCACCAGTCCTCTCAGTCCCAAGTGTCCAGCCTTATGTCTCATCCAGCTGTCTTTGCAGATAGGGTCATTCTAGGTTTCATCAGAACCCCTGAAGGAATTGTGTAAGAATTTCGCTTTTTTTTTGTTTTGTTTTTGAAATTCATTTTTATAATGGGGTTGAGCTGATTTTCCCTGACGTGTTTATGCCGGTCTAGACACACTTGATTCCCTTACAGAGGCATATCAGTACATAGGTTTTAAGATTCTTACTAATCAGATATATTCCTCTGTGGGGAATAGGGGTTTTGAGTCCCGTTCACTGAGGAAGGTGTAGGTCTTGTCTATTCTGAATATGGTTTATGGAATTGTACCTGTGCTAATATCAAACTCTGGTTTTATGCATCACCCCACCTCTCCTTTCCTCTTAAGGAGGCATAAGAGTGTTTTCTAAATGTGAGACGCTGCTCTCTTTCCTAATTCAGTTCATGTGTTGTGATGTTGACATTCCCTCTGTAAGTGATATCTTATGATAAGATTCTTTTTCTGTGTGACTAATTTCCCTTAGAATCATCATACCTAAATCCTCTCATTATGCTGCTACTGGCCTTATGACATTGATTTCACGTCTGAGTGATATTCCATGGTACAAAATTACCACAATTTCTTTATGCATTTCTCTTTTTCCTGGGATACTTTAGGTGTACCGAAGTTGAGGTTCTTGTATGCAGAGCAGCCCTAAACTTTGGGGTGCCTGTGTCTTGTTGATATTTAGTCTTCCCAAGTTATATGTCCATGAGTTGAAGTCCCCTTTGCTCGGGGGCTTTGTATTTTAGATGTTTTAGGAAACAGCATACACTTCTTCAGAGTAGCTCTTGGATATTTATACCCCACCCATCAGCGTGACTAGTATCCCTGTTTTCCATGGCCTCTCCTGCATTTTTGATTTGTACACATTTTTTGGATGGCCTTTCTGAGCAGTGGAAATTGAGACTTCTTTATTGTGCGGATTTGCATTTCCCCCTTGCTTGGTTGGCCAAAAACTCTGTATGTGTTTTTTTCCTGAAGATATTCACGAAAAAAACGCATACACCCTTTTGCGCAACTGCATCATTTTAGAAATTCTGCTGCTTTTCATATGCTTTAAACGTGAGTACAATCTACCTTTTGAAATCTGTTTCCTGCAATTCTGCCTCTCATTCAGAACCTCTTCGTTGCCTTACCTGAATATATTTTTGGACGTTGGTTATCATTTATATCTTTGCAGGTCTTTGAATTGTCTGCTCCTGAGCTCCATTTTGCAACTCGCTTTTTTTGTGAGCTGACCGCCAAACCATTGGATTGCTTCCGGCCCTATTCTGGTTCTGGGGAGGCAGGCTGAGCCTTTGGTTAATTCTTCTTCCTAATGGGAAATTAGAGTGACATGTGCCTGTCAAAACTACTACAGCTAATCTCTCATTGGTTCCTCCTCTTCCCATTTATCTTCTGCAAAAATTGCAAACTGTGTGAAACAGGAGGTTAAAGGTGCTGATTCTCCAAGTGGGGAGATTGTTAGTAATGTGGCTGGAATGGCGAACCCCAGCACCAGGAGATCAAAAATGAGGTGCATTTTAGACACCTCTCCTGAGCACACGTTGTACATTCATCTCGGTTTCCCAGGCATGTTTTCACTGTCAGAAGATTCCCTTGAAAGTGCAGATTTCGGACCCATGGAATGGGTACCAGGCAGTATTACTTTAAAAGGTCTGCATTTCCTCACCCAGCCTCTCTAACATCTCTCAGCGTGCATAGCTTCCAGCCTTATATATCATCCTGCTGTGGGTCTACATGTGTTCAATCCATGTTACATCGTAGCCCTTCAACAAAAGTTGTAAGAATTTTTATCTGTCTCACTGCTTTTATAAATATTTTTAAATTTATTTTTCTATTGGTTACAGCTGATTTTCAAAGCTCTGTTTTTTGCTGCTGTACATCCACTTGATTCATGTACTGTGAGACAACAATAAATTCTTTCTCAGATGCTTACGAGTCATATGTATTATTTTCCAGTGACTTGAGTGGACTGAGTGCAGTTCTTTGAGGTACCGTGTAGGCCTTGCCAGTTATTCAATTCGGTACTTGGAATGGTATCTTTGCTAATTTCAACCTCCTGGATAATACCTCACCATTCCCCACCTTTCCCATTTAGCAGCCTTATGTCTCTTTTCTACATATTTGACTATGTTTCTGTTTTGTAGTTTATTTCATGTGTAGCCATTTTTGATTCCACCTTTAAGTGACATCTTATGATACGTGTCTTTTTCTTTCTGACATGTGTCACTTAGAATGATCGTATGTAACTCCTCCAGAGTTGTTCCAACTGGCCTTATTTCATTGATTTCTGGATGAGTAATATTCCACTCTACATAAGTACCCCATCTCTTTTATCCATTTTATCCTTCCAGGGACATTTAGGTTATATCCAAGTGGAGGCCCTTTTTAACAGAGAGGTGGTAAAAGACGGGGTGCCTGTTTTCTGTCATTTTTTGTTTTTCCCAAGGTATACGCCCATGAGTGCAAGTGCCCTATGCTCTGTAGCTCAGTTTTCAGATGTTTTAGCAAACACAATACACTTCTCCAGAGTGGCCGTTGGCAAATTACATTTCCACTATCAGCCTCACAGGGCTCCCTTTTCTCCTCACCCTGTCCTGCATTTCTGGTGTTTACACTTTATGTGGATGGCCCTTCTGACTGATGTGAAGTGATACATTTTGTAGTATTGATTTCCAGTGCCCACGTGTTTGGTTGGATAAAAAGTGTGAATGGCCTTTACTTGAATATATTCAGAAAAAATGCATACGCCCTTTTGGGCCAAGTGCATCATTGGCGATGTTCAGCCCCTTTTCTTGTGCTTTAATGGGGAGTCCTTTCTACCTCTTCAAATCTGTTTCCTGCCACTCCCCCTTGCTTACAAGTCCTTTTCTGTGGCTTACCTCAAGACATTTTTCAACAATAGATATTTTCATCTCTGCAGTTTCATGAATTTTAGTGCCCCTGAGTTCCATTTTTCAACTTGTGTTTTTGGAAACTGGACACAAAACAGCGGGATTTCCTCTAGACCTATTCTCTTTCCGTGGGCAATTCTAGCCTTTGATGAATTTGTCTTCCGGATTGGAAATTAGAGTGGCATGTGCCTGTCCGAACCCCAAAGATTTGTCTCTAAATTTTTCTCATCCTTCCGCTTCATCCTCTGGACAAATTCCAAACTGTGTGCAACAGGATGTTGACGGTGCTGATATCCCCAAGTGAGGAGATTGTTAGGAAAGATGCTGGAGGGGTGAACCCGAGCACCAGGCGATGAGGAGATGAGGTGCCTTTTCCAAACTCTTTCCGATCAAACAGTGTACCATCCTCTAAGTGTGACAGGCATGTTTTAGCTGTAGGAAGGGTCCCGTGCATGAAAGGAGAACACCAGGGAATTTTCCAAATCAGTGCCTCCCCAAACCCCAAACTGGGGAATTTTTAAGCTACGGCTACACGTATGTCCATTAAGGGCCTTGGGAAATAGGCAGAGCCCAAACTTTAGATGATTGAAATCTTCAGGTTCAGAAGCGCTCACCATCGGCCTTGCTTAGGTTACATTTTATCTGTCATTGATAGATGATGTCAATAAAAATATCGATTCTGTTTCAGATTATTTCCCCTTATAGGTTATTGCAAAATATTCAGTGTAGTTCCCTGTGCTATACAGTAGTTCCTTGTTGATGATCTATTTTATACATAGCAGTGTGTATGTGTTAATCCCACACTGTTAATTTATCCCTTGTCCTACCTTTCCCCTTTGGTAATAATATATTATAAGATTTTATACTTCTCAGAAATGGGGGAGCTGAAAGAGAGGTATCATTTTCAATGGAAAAGCATTCTAAACAAGATTGAAGCTTCAGCCAAGAGTATTCGATGTACATCCATGGAAATAAATCACTTCATTTCTCTAATGTTGACCTGACAAATAAGACAGATGTCTTCACTGAACTTGCTTATAGTAAAGTGATGGAAATATCAAAGGTAAGTCTTAGAAACATCTTATTTTACCCGAGCATTATACACTGCTCTATGTTAACTACAGTTTGGCTCACACATCTGTTCAATGAAGTTACAATGTTTTCAATTTCTGTTACTGATCATCCAGAGGGAACTCCAACAGGAGTCCCCGTGCCCAGGGTCATTGGAGCCAACAGATCAAGACAGAGTTTGGTTCAGAAGCAAAGGAAACATTATTTTGAAAACCGAATGGAGAGGTGAGAGCGTGCACTCCCCCACGGGCTGTGGGCTGGGCTGCTTTGTAGGGATCCTGGCTGCGTCAGTGGGAGTTAGGGGATGGAGCTCTCGAGGGCTGGGTTGGCTTCAGCTCAGGCTCTATGCCGTGGAGTCTGCATGTGACTCTGCTAGCTGAGGTGTCGACCCAGCCATTCTGCAATAGGAAATCGGGTCTGAAGTGCCGGGTGTGGGACCTCTGCATGCGGAACCCTAGGAGCACGTGAAATTAGACAAAGCACAAAGGAAAAACAGGTTAGACTTTATTTTATTGCCCAGATTCTCTTTTTATCTCCCAGGAATTTTTAATGAACGTTGCCAGAGACGAACCCCTCCTCTGCTTTTTGTTCCGTTCCTCATTCTTCGGGTGTTGAGGGAGCAGACCCCTCTTTTGTTACTGCTTCATGCTGTGGTGGGAGCCCTGATACGTGGGGGAAGGGGCAAAACGTCTCCCCACCAGCCTCCAGGTGAGGTTGATTGTCCCAAAGCCTCCTGCATCACTTCTCGTCCGCCTGAGCACCAGCATTGGAAGTGTTATAGATTCCAATGACTTTTAAGGGTCCAGGAAAGAGATGCGCAGAGATGCTGTGGTGGCAGGTTTCACCCCACCCCACATTTGTTCGGTGACATTAGGCTGACGGTTTTTGCCAGCCTATATGCTCTGACCAGTAGTCTGTGCTTTCTTTAATTAGGTCCCTGAATTAATGTACAAACAGCACCATGTGTCAGAGCCCTGCCCGTGCAACTCCCAGACAGTCCATGGTCAGTGGTGATCCAGGACCATGACGTCCACTGAGTCAACGGCCTTTAGAAGTAGCCAGCAGTCCAGCCGGTCATATTGGCCACCATCACCGCGGTGTCTGTAGGGTTTTCTATGGTGAAAGCGTGATATACGTTTCCCCCGCCAAGCTTATTAGCTCCCCTCTGGGTGAAGTAAGTCCTGCAAGCAGTAGTCTGCTCTTTCGGGGCACAGTCTTCTTGTTTTCTGAGAGAAACTCCAGGTCAAGTGATGGTCACACGAGTCATCTTGGGGGCCCGTTGCCCCCATTTGTCTCTCTGGAGGTAGGAGTTGGAGGGCCTCCTCACTCGAGGTCAGTGTGTCCACAGAGCGACCCCTGCAACTTCAGGACATGATGGGTGGTTAGGATCACGACGTGGGGTCCTTTTCCCTTAGGAGGGAACTGGCCTTGTGGGCTGCTGGTTTCCAGCTTTTTAGATACCCCAGTATCCTGGCCTGATGAGTCGGTGGGCAAAGCCCTTGGTGACCATAGTTTATCATACCTGAAGGGCATTCTTGTGTTGCTCCATTTCAAGTGGTCCCAGTTTTTGCACTAAGGCTCCAAGGGCGATTAACCTTTGACCGGGTATGTAAAGGCCAAGGGGTTAGCTAAAGTAGCGAGTTCCTGGGCAAGGATCTGAATTGACTGCTCTTTCCATTCTTGAAAGGCTGCTTCTGGATTCTATTCAAAAGGATCATCATCTTTTCGTGTCAGTGTTTCATGTAGAGGCCCAGCTATTAGACTGTAGTTAGGGATCCAGATGCAGAAAACCTTGGCCTCCCCAGGAACCCCTAAGCTGTCTTCTAGTTTTAGAAGAGTTAAGGCTGCAAATGGCTTCTTCCCTATCCTGGGATGCGTTTCTCCAAATATCTGTGAGGATGAAGCCCAGGCATGTCACCTGAGCCTGGGATATTTGAGCCTTTTTCTTGGACACCTTCTATCCTTTCTTGGCTAGGTAGTTCCGAGGCGTCTTTAGTAGGCCTGGTGATCAGAATGTCATCTGCACATTGAAGGAGGGTTCCCTTTTACAGAGGTAGAACGTTTAGGTCTTTAGAGGACATTTCCCCAATGATGGTGTGGGGATTTTTGAACCATTGGGGCAGGACGGACCAGCATTATTGCTTTTGTTGCATGTTGTGTCCTGCCACTCACAAGCCAAAAATTCTTGTGACTCTGAGATGAATGGAATACAGAAGAAGGCATCATTGAAGTGTAATACAGAATGCCATGGCCTGGTGGATGGTAGAATGAGCAGCAGGGTGTAGGAAATAGGAGCTACTGAATGTATATCCTCTGTGGCTTCACTGACTGTCCTGATATCCTTTACCAGGTCTCCAGCAGCCCATGGGGCTCTCGTGGTCAGGCCAATCCCAGGATATGGAGCTCACCTGGGCTGCATCCCGCACCCCACAGCCCACGGGGCTCTCGTGTTCAAGTCCCTCCCAGGGTATAGAGCTCACCTGTGCAGCTACCCAGCCGCCCATGGGGCTCTCATAGTCAGGCCCTTCCCAGGATACGGAACTCCCCTGGGCTGGTACCCCAGCAGGGCTGGACACACAGGAAGTGTGCATATAGCCCACCTTGCAGAGAACCCCTAGCTCACCTGTCGCTCACAGCTGACACAGAACACCTCAGAGCAGGACTTGAACTAACAAACAGCAGCTCTGACAGGTCTGTGACCCTGGCTATCACTCTGTGCAGCCTCTCTCTGCCTGGTCTTCCAGACACTTCCACTGCAGCCAGGGCACCAGGCCTCTGTCTCCCCCCACCATCACTCCTCTCCCTGACTCCTGGGTTCCTCTCATTAGGATAGCGTCTTCTTGAAGTTGTTTTCCACTCATGGACCAGATAAAATGATAAGAAAACAAGCCACAGCTGCAGCCCCTTGTCTATCCTGACTCGCAAGAGCCCACACCTGTTCCTTGGGACTGACCCGTTTAGCAAGGTACATTTTCTGCAACTGTGAGCCCCTGAGGTGTGATGATTGGCTGATTTGGGCAGCCTGACACTGCCTGCCAGCACCCCCCCACAGGTGTGCCTGGGTTGAGGTCAATATAAACACCTCTCCAGTCAGCAAGAGCCCCTGTAGCTGTGCCTGACGCTATATTCTCTGCTCCGTCAGCAGTGTCGGGGCTGGGGTGGTGGGAGGGAGTGATGGGCCGTGGCTTTGTGGGTGGCCCAGTGTGAGTGGGGCTCTGCAGGACTTTCTGCACGAGTTGCCAGGCTGCCACCTGCTAAAGAAGAGGATGTGTCACCCATACCTGCCACTGGAATTTCTCCCCAGGCAGAGGTGAGGAAGTAAAAAAGCAGTGGTGTCCATGGCAGGAGGGGTATCTCAGGCAGGGAAATGGAAAGATTCCAGAAGAGCATCTGGGGCCAGGACCATTCTGGCTGGCCTGTAGGCACCAAGTCGGCCTGCGTGCTCTCGCTAGTGTGGCTCCACAGCCCTTCCTCTAGGCTTGCAAGTGCTTGTACATATTCAGGTGTTTTACCTGGAAAGGGTGGGAAGAGTTCAGCTGCAGCAGGACTGGGGCTCAGCTCACATTTACTCACAGACGCCTCGACACAGTCCCCCAGCTTTGCAATGAGGATGCTCCTTGTGGGGGGGAGCGCTGCTGAGTGCATGGGAGACGATTTCCCACCTCTGACCAACTTAAGAATTTTTTACCACTGGAGCAAGTGCCCTGATACGATTTTCCTCTGTATAACTGGTGAGTTCTGTTTTTTGTTTTCTTTTTTTCTTTTCGGTTCAAGTTAGATTTTATTTATTCCTCTTTTTTTTTAATTTGGAGATATAAACATGGAAATAATGCATTAATATAAAGACATCTATGTGAAGGGAAAAACTTTTTTTCTGTTTTATTTTATTAAATGTTATTTATTTATTTTTATTTTTTTAAATTTATTACTTTTATACACCAGGATCTTATTGGTTATGTATTTTATACATATAAGTGTGCACATGTGAATCCCAGTCTCCCAATTCATCCCACCACCACCCTCACATGGTGTTCCCTCCTTGGTGTCCATATGTTTGTTCTCTACATCTGTCTCTATCTCTGCCCTGCAAACTGGTTCATCTGTAACATTTTTCTAGGTTCCACATATATGTATTAATATACAATATTTGTTTTTCTCTTTCTGACTTACTTCACTCTGTATGACAGTCTCTAGATCCATCAAGGTCTCTACAAATGACCCAATTTCATTCCTATGTATGGCTGAGTAATATTCCGTTGTATATATGTACCACGTCTTTATCCATTCGTCTGTCTGTGGGCACTTAGGTTGCTTTCATTACCTGTCTATTGTAAATAGTGCTGCAGTGAACATTGTGGTGAATGTGTGTTTTTGATTTATGGTTTTCTCTGGGTATATGCCCAGTAGTGGGATTGCTGGATTATATGGTAATTCTATTTTTAGTTTTTTAAAGAACCTCCATACTGTTCTCCATAGAGACTGCATCTATTTACATTCCCAACAATAGTGGAAGAAGGTTCCTTTTCTCCACACCCTCTCCAGCATTTGTTGTTTGTAGATTTTCTGATGATGCCCATTCTAACAGGTGTGACGTGATACCTCATTGTAGTTTCGATTTCCATTTCTCTTATAATTAGTGATGTTGAGCAGATTTTCATGTGTGTACTGGCCATCTCTATGTCTTCTTGGAAGAAATGTCTATTTAGATCTTCCATTTTTGTATTGGGTTGTTTGTTTTATTAATATTGAGCTGCATGAGCTGTTTATATATATTGGAGATTAATCATTTGTCCATTGATTCTTTTGCAAATATTTTCTGCCATTCTGAGGGTTGTCTTTTCGTCTTGTTTGTAGTTTCCTTTGCTTTGCAAAAGCTTTTACGTTTCATTAGGTCCCATCTGTTTAGTTTTATTTTTTATTTCATTACTATAGGATGTGGATCAAAAAAGATCTTGCTGTGATTTACGTCAGAGTATCCTTCATAAGTTTTCCTCTCAGAGATTTATACTGTCCGGTCTTACATTAAGGTCTCTAATCCATTTTGAATATATTTTTATGTATGGTGTTGGGGAGTGTTCTAATTTCATTCTTTTACATGTAGCTGTCCATATTTCCCAGCACCAATGATTGAAGAGACTGTCTTATCTCCATTGTATAGTCTTGCCTCCTTTGTCATAGATTAGTTGACCATAGGTGTGTAGGTTTATCCTTGGGCTTTCTTTTTTTTTTTCTTTTACACGTTTATTGGAGTATAATTGATTTACAATGGAGTGTTGGTTTCTGCTGTATAAAAAAATGAATGAGCTATACATATACAAATATCACCAGATCCCCTCCCTCTTGCATCTCCCTCCCGCACTCCATATCCCACCCCTTTATGTGGTCACAAAGCACCGAGCTGATCTCCCTGTTCTATGTGGCTGCTTCCCAGTAGCTATCGGTGTTACATTTGGTAATGTACTTATGTCCATGCCACTCTCTCACTTCGTCCCAGCTTACCCATCCCACTTCCGGTGTCCTCAAGTCCTTTCTCTATGTCTGTGTCCTTAATCCTGTCCTGCCACTAGGTTCTTCAAAATCTTTTTTTTTTCTTCATTAGATTCCGTATATCTCTGTTAACATACAGTATTTCTTTTTCCCTTTCTGACTTACTTCACTGTGTAGGACAGATTCTAAGTCCATCCACCTCAGTACAAATAACTCAGTTTTGCTTCCTTTTATGGCTGAGTAATATTCCATTGTATATATGTGCCAGATCTTCTTTATCCATTCATCTGTCGATGGACACTTAGGTTGCTTCCATGTCCTGACTATTGTAAATAGAGCTGCAATGAACATTTTTGTACATAACTCTTTTTGAATTATGGTTTTCACAAGGCAAATGCCCAGTAGTTGGATTGTTGTGTCGTATGGTACTTCTATTGTTAGTTATTTAAAGGAACCTCCGTACTGTTCTCCCTAGTTCCCATATCAATTTACATTCCCACCCACAGTGCAAGTGTGTTCCCTTTTCTCCAATAAAGGCCTCTCCAGCATTTATTGTTTTGTAGATTTTTTTTGATGATTGCCACTCTGACTGCTGTGAGGTGATACTTCAGGGTAGTTTTGATTTGCATTTCTCTAATGATTAGTGATGTTCAGCATCCTTTCATGTGTTTCTTGGTAATCTGTATATCTTCTTTCGAGAAATGTCTATTTAGGTCTTCTGCCCGTTTTTGGATTGGGTTCTTTGTTTTTGTGATATTGAGCTACATGCGGTGCTTGTAAAGTTAGGAGATTAATCCTTTGTCAATTGCTTCATTTGAAAATATTTTCTCCCATTCTGAGGGTTGTTTTTGCATCTTGTTTATGTTTTCCTGTACTATGTAAAAGCTTTTAAGTTTCATTAGGTCCCATTTGTTGATTTCTGTTTTTATTTCCATTTCTCTGGGAGGTGGGTCCAAAAGGATCTTGCTGTGATTTATGTCATAGAGTGTTCTGCCTATGGTTTCCTCTAAGTGTTTTATAGTGTCTGGTCTTATATTTAGATCTCTAATCAATTTAGAGTTTATTTTTGTGTATGGTGTTATGGAGTGTTCTAATTTCATTATTTTATGGTAGGGGTCCATTTTTTCCAGCACCGATTACTGAAGAGACTGTCTTTTCTCCATTGTATATCCTTAGCTCCTTTGTCATAGATGAGATAGCCATAGGTATGTAGGTTTATCTCTGGGCTTTCTGTCCTGTTCCATTGATCTGTGTTTATGCCAATCTACATACACTTGATTCCATTATGGAGACATATAAATACATAGGTTTCAAGGTTATTACCAGTCAGATATATTCCTCTTCAGTGAATAGGGTGTTATGTGTCCAGTTCATTGAGAAATGAGTAGGTCTTATCTATTACATATTTGGTATATGGAATGGGATCTGTGCTAATTTCAAACTCTGCTTTTACACATCACCCCATGTCACCTTTCCCCTTAAGGAGGCCTAAGTGTGTTTTCTAAATGTGTAACTCTGTTCTCTTTTGAAATTCAGTTCATGTGTAGCCATGTTTACATTTCCTCTATAAGTGATATATTACAATAAGTTTCTTTTTCTTTGTGGCTCATTTCACTTAGCATCATTGTACCTAAAGCCACTCATTATGCTGCTATTGGCCTTATGACATTGATGTCTGAGTGACATTCCATTGTAAATAAGTACCACAACATCTATATCCATTTCTTTTTTCCTTTCCTTGGATATATAAAGTGTACCGAAGTCGAGGTTCTTGTAAACAGAGCAGCCCTAAACTTTGGGCTGGCTGTGTGTGGTGGATTTTTAGTTTTCCCAAAATACACGCCCATGAGTGGAAGTGTGCTATGCTCTGTAGCTCTGTTTTAGAAAACAACATACAGTTCTCCAGAGAGGCTGTTGGCAATTTACCTCCTGTCCATCGGCGTAACCAGGCTCCCTTTTCTCCATGGCCTGTCCTGCATTTGTGGTTTTTACACTATTTGTGGATGGCCCTTTTGACTGGAGGTGAGGGACACTTCTCTGTAGTGTGGATTTGCAATGCCTGATGGCTTGCTTGGCCAAAAAGGGTGTATGCATTTTTTCCCTAATATATTCAAGAAAATACACATAATCCCTTTTCAGCCAAGGGCAACATTGTCGAAATTCTGTCGCTTTTCATGTGCTTTAAAGACGACTCCAATCTACCTCTTGAAATATGTTTCCTTCAATTCTGCCTTGCATTCAAATCCTCTTCACTGCCTTTCCTCAATATATTTCTGGATGATAGTTGTCCTTTATAACTCTGCAAGTTTGTGAATTGCTGTGCCCCTGATTTCCATTTTTCAACTCGCCTCTTTGTGAGCTGGCTGCACTACCGCAGGATGGCTTTAGGCCCTAGTCTGGTTCCGGGGCTTCAGGCTGAGCCTTTGGTTAATTCATTTTCCTGATGGGAAACTAGAGTGACATGTGCCCATCCAAACACCTACAGCTAATTTCTCATTTATTTCCCCTCTTCCTGTTCATCCTCTGCACAATTTGCAAACTGTGCATAACGGGAGGGTAAAGGCTCTGACACACCAAGTGGGGAGATTTTGAGTAATGCAGATGGAATGGTGAAGCCGAGCACGACAAAAGGAAAAATGAGGTACCTTTTAGAAAACTTTCCCAATTACACAGTGTACCATCCACTGGGTTTCTCATGCATGTTTTAACTGTAGGAAGATTCCCTTAAACCTGGAGAGTTGGGACCACTAGAATGGGTAGCACACAGTATTGCTCTAAGTGGTGTTCTTTTGTTCACACAACCTCAGAAATCTTGTCAGTCCCAAGTGTCCAGTCTTATGTCTCATCCAGCTGTGGGTGTAAAGGTTTTCAATCTGGCTTTCATCACAGGCCCTGAACATAATTTTTAAGACTTTCTCTCTGTTTTTGCATTTTGCTTTTGAAGTTTATTTTTATAAGTGGGTTTAACTGAATTTCAGTGCTGTGTTCATGCCGTTATACACACACATGACTCCTTTATGGAGACATGAGAATACATATGTTTTAAAATACTTAGAGTCAGACATATTACTTTGCAGTGAATAGGGGGTGTTGAGTCCAGTTCATTTTGCCGGGAGTAGGTGTTGTCTATTACATACATGGTTTATATAACGGTATCTGTGCTAATTTAAAACTGTGGTTTTATGCACCTCCCCACCTCGGCTTTCCCCTTAAGCAGGCAAAATATGTTTTCTAAATGTGTGACTCTGTTGTGTTTGTCATTCAGTTCATGTGTAGTCATGTGTACATTCCCGCTATAAGTGATATGTTATGATAAGATTAGTTACTCTGTTATCTTTCCTAACTCAGTTCATGTGTAGCCATGTTTACAGGACCTTCATAAGTGATATCTTATGATAAGTTTCTTTTTCAGTGTGAATTATTCACTTAGAATCATCGTACCTGAATCCACTCATTTTGCTGCTACTGGCCTTATGACATTGATTTCATGGCTGACGGGTATTCCAACGTACATAAGTACCAAATTTTAAAACCATTTTTGTCTTTCGTGGGATATTAAAGGTGTAGCCAAGTTGAGGTTCTTGTAAGCAGTGCAGACCTATATTTTGGGGTGGCTCTGTCTTATTGATTTTCAGTTTTCCCAAGGTATAATCCCTAGAATTGAAGTGCCCTTGGCTCTGTAGCTATGTTATTTACTTGTTTTAGGGAACACAATGCACTCCTCCTGAAAGGAAGTTGGCAATTTACATCACGCCCATCAGCATAACAAGGCTCCCTGTTCTCCAGGTCCTGTCTTGCCTTTCTGGATTTTACACATTTTGCGGAAGTTCCTTTTGACCGGTAGGAAGTGATACTTCTTTTTAGTGCAGATTTGCATTGACCGCTTGCTTGCTTGGCCAAAAAAGGGTGTATGCGTTTTATCCTGAATATATTCAGGTGAAAACGCATACGCCCTTTTTTGGCTAAGTGCATCATAGTCGAAGTTGTGCCCCTCTTCCTGGGTTTTAAAGGCGATTCCAAAGTTCCTATTGAAATCTGTTTCCTGGTATGCTGCCTTGCTTTCAATTATGCCTCGTTGCCTTCCCTCAACAGATTTCTGGACGATAGTTGGCCTTTATTACTGTGCCAGTTTGTGAATTTTTGTGCCCCTGAACTCCATTTATCAAATCGTTTTTGTGAGCTGACCGCAAGTCCAAAATTTTGGTTCAGGATTTCTACTGGTTCCAGGCGCATGGCTGATACTTTGGTTAATACTTCTTCCTCCCGGGAAATTAGAGTGACATGTGCCCGTCCAAATGCGTAACAGCTAGTCTCTCATTGGTTCTCCCTCTTCCCTTTCTTCCTCTGCCAAATTGGCAACGTGTGCGAACCAAGAGGTTAAGGGGGTGTTTCTGCAAGTAGGGAGATTGATAGTAAAGCAGATGGAAAGTCAAACCGGAGCAACAGGAGAGGGAATATTAGCTGAGATTTAGAGACCTTTCGTATTCACAGTGTGTCCATTCTCTTGGTTTCACGTACATGTTATAGCTGTAGTAATATTCCCTTCAACCTGGAAAGTTGGGACCCATGGAATGGGTGCCACACATTATTCCTTTAAAGGGTCTGCATCTGCTCACCCAATCTCACCAATCTTCTCAGTCCCAAGTGTCCAGCCTTAGGTCACATCCAGCTGTCGTTGTTTATAGGGTCATTCCAGGATTCATCAGAGACCCTGAAGGAATTGGAAACAATTTCCCTGTTTTTTTGGTTTTGTTTTTGAAATTCTTTTTATTGTGGTTTTGAGCTGATTCTCGCTGCCATGTTATATGCCAGTCTAGACACACTTGATTCCCTTACAGAGACATATCAATACATAGGTTTTAAGATTCTTACTTGTAAGATACATTCCTCTGCGGGGAATATGGGGTGTTGAGCCCCTTTCACTGAGGAATGTGTAGGTCTTGTCTATTCCATATTTGGTTTTTGGAGTGGTACCTGTACTAAAATCAATCTCTGGTTTTATTCATCGCCCCACCTCTCCTTCCCCCTTAAGCAGGCATAAAAGTGTTTTCTAAATGTGAAACTCTGTTCTCTTTCCTAACTCAGTTCATGTGTAGCCATGTTTACAGGACATGCATAAGTGATATCTTATGATGTTTCTTTTTCTATGTGAATAATTTCACTTAGAATCATTGTACCTGAATCCACTCATTTTGCTGCTACTGGCCTTAAGATATTGATTTCATGGCTGAGGGATATTCCGTCCTATGTAAGTACCACAATTTCTTGAACCATTTTTGTCTTTCCTGGGATATTTAAGGTGTACCCAAGTTGAGGTTCTTGTATGCAGTGCAACCCTAAATATTGGGGTGGCTCTGTCTTATTGATATTCAGTTTTCTCAAGGTATATTCCCTAGACTGGAAGTGCCCTTGGCTCTGTAGCTCTGTTGTTTACTTGTTTTAGGGAACACAATGCACTCCTCCAGAGATGCAGTTGGCAATTTACATCCCGCTCATCAGCATAACAATGCTCCCTGTTCTCCAGACCCTGTCTTGCCATTCTGGTTTTTACCCATTTTGTGGATGTCCCTTTTGACCGGTGGGAAGTCATACTTCGTTGTAGTACCGATTTGCATTGCCCGCTTCATTACTTGGCCAAAAAGGGCGTATGCGTTTTCTCCTGAATATATTCAGGAGAAAACGCATACGCCCTTTGTGGCCAAGTGCATCATATTTGAAGTTGTGCCCCTGTTCCTGTGCTTTAAAGTCGATTCCTATGTACCTCTTGAAATCTCTTTCCTGCTATTCTGCCTCATTTCCAAATCCGCCTCTTTGCCTTCCCTCAACAGATTTTAGGACGATAGTTGTCCTTTATTACTCTGCCAGTTTGTGAATTGCTGTGCCACTGATATCCATTTTTCAACTCGTTTTTTGTGAGCTGACCGCAAGTCAAAACTTTTGGTTCAGGATCTATACTGGTTCTAGGTGGGATGCTGAGACTTTGGTTAATTCTTCTTCCTGCCGGGAAATTAGAGTGTCATGTGCCTGTCCAAATGTCTAACAGCTACTCTTTCATTGAGTCTCAATTTTCCCTTTCATCCTCTGCCAAATTCACAACCTGTGCGAACCAGGAGGTTAAAGGGGCTGTCTCTACAAGTTGGCAGATTGATATTAAAGCAGTTGGAAAGTCAAACCGGAACAACAGGAGTGGGACTATTCGTTGAGTTTTAGAAACCTTTCGTATTCACAGTGTGTCCATTCTCTAGGTTTCCCATACATGTTATAGCTAGAGTAATATTACCTTCAACCTGGAGAGTTGGGACCCATGGAATGGGTGCCATGAATTATTGCTTTACAAGGTCTGTATTTGCTCACCCAATCTCACGAATTCTCTCAGTCTCATGTGTCCAACCTTATGCCACATCCAGCTGTCGTTGTAGATAGGGTCATTCCAGGTATCATCAGAGACCCTGAAGGAATTGTAAAGAATTTCCTTGTTTTTTTGTTTTGTTTTGAAATTCATTTTTATTGTGGGTTTGAGCTGATTCTCGCTGCCATGTTTATGCCAGTCTAGACACACTTGATTCCCTTACGGAGACATATCAATACATAGAATTTAAGATTCTTAGTAGTCAGATATATTCCTCTGCGGGAGATATGTGGTTTTGAGTCCCTTTCACTGAGGAAGGTGTAGGGCTTGTCTATTCTATAGTTGGTTTTTGGAACGGTGCCTGTGCTTATATCAAACTCTGGTTTAATGCATCACCTCACCTCTCCTTCCCCTTAAGCAGGCAGAAGAGTGTTTTCTAAATGTGAGACTCTGTTATCTTTCTTATATCAGTTCATGTGTAGCCAAGTTACAGGATCTTCAAAAGTAATATCTTATGATATGTTTCTTTTCCTGTCTGACTTTTTCACTTAGAATCATCGTACCTGAATCCAGTCATTTTGCTGCTACTTGTCTTATGACATTGATTTCATGGCTGAGGGATATTCCATCGTACGTAAGTACCACAATTTTTTGAACCATTTTTATATTTCCTGGGATATTTAAGGTGTACCCAAGTTGAAGTTCTTGTAAGCAGTGCAGCCCTAAAATTTGGGGTGGCTCTGTCTTATTGATTTTCAGTTTTCCCAAGGTATATTCCCTAGACTGGAAGTGCCCTTGGCTCTCTAGCGCTGTTGTTTACTTGTTTTAGGGAACACAATGCACTCCTCCAGAGAGGAAGTTGGCAATTTACATCCCGGCCGTCAGCATAACAAGGCTCCCTGTTCTCCAGGACCTGTCTTGCCTTTCTGGTTTTTACGCATTTTGTGGATGTCCCTTTTGACCGGTGGGAAGTGATACTTCTTTTTAGTGCAGATTTGCATTGCCCGCTTGCTTGCTTGGCAAAAAAGGGCGTATGCGTTTTCTCCTGTATATATTCAGGAGAAAATGCATATGCCCTTTTTGGCCAAATGCATCATTGTAGAAATTGTGTCCCTCTTCCTGTGCTTTACATGTTATTCCAACGTACTTCTTGAAATCTCTTTCCTGCTATTCTGCCTCACTTTCAAGTCCATCTCGTTGCCTTCCCTCAACAGATTTTTGGACGATATTTGCCCTTTATTACTCTGCCAGTTTGTGAATTGCTCTGCCCTATAGCTCTACTTTTTAACTCGTTTTATGTGAGCTGAACGCAAGTCCAATATTTTGGTTCACGACCTATACTGGTTCCCGATGGGTGGCTGAGACTTTGGTTAATTCTTCTTCCTCACGGGAAATAAGAGTGACATATGCCCGTCCAAATACCTAACAGCTACTCTCTCATTGGTTCCCCCTCTTCCCATTCATCCTCTGCGAAATTGGCAACCTGTGTGAAACAGGAGGTTAAAGGTGCTGCCTCTCCAGGTTTAGAGATTGATAGTAAAGCAGTTGGAAAGTCAAACCAGAGCACAAGGAGAGGGACTATTCGTTGAGTTTTAGACACTTTTGGTATTCACAGTGTATCCATTCTATAGGTGTCCCATACATGTTATAGCTGTAGTAATATTCCCTTCAACCTGGAGAGTTGGGATCCCTGGAATGGGTGCCATGAATTATTGCTTTTAAGGGTCTGCATGTGCTCACCCAATCTCACCAATCCTCTCAGTCCCATGTGTCCAGCCTTATGGCACATCCAGCTGTCGTTGTAGAGAGGGTCATTCCAGGATTCATCAGAGATTCTGAAGGAATTATAAAGAATGTCCCTCTTTTTTTTGTTTTGTTTTTGAAATTCCTTTTTATAGTGTGTTTGAGCTAATTCTCTCTGCCATGTTTATGCCGGTCTAGAAACACTTGATTCCGTTACGGAGACATATCAATACATATGTTTTAAGATTATTACTAGTCAGATATATTCCTCTGTGGGAAATATGGGGTATTGAGTCCCTTTCACTGAGGAAGGTGTAGGTCTTGTCTATTCCATAGTTGGTTTTGGAAGGGTACATGTGCTTATATCAAACTCTGGTTTTATGCATCACCCCACATCTCCTTCCCCCTTAAGCAGGCATAAGAGTGTTTTCTAAATGTGAGACTCTGTTCTCTTTCCTAACTCAGTTCATGTGTAGCCATGTTTACAGGAACTTCATAAGTGATATCTTATGATAAGTTTCTTTTTCTGTGTGATTATTTCACTTACAATCATCGTACCTGAATCCACTCATTTTTCTGCTACTGGTCTTATGACATTGATTTCATGGCTGAGGGATATTCCATCGTACATAAGTACCACGATTTTTTGAACAATTTTTACCTTTCCTGTGATTCTTAAGGTGTACCCAAGTTGAGGTTCTTGTAGCAGTGCAGCCCTAAATTTTGGGGTGGCTCTGTCTTATTCATTTTCAGGTTTCCCAAGGTATATTCCATAGACTGGGAGTGTACTTGGCTCTGTAGCTCTGTTGTTTACTTGTTTTAGGGAACACAATGCACTCCTCCAGAGAGGCAGTTGGCAATTTACATCCTGGCCGTCAGCATAACAAGGCTCCCTGTTCTCCAGGGCCTGTCTTGCCTTTCTGGTTTTTAACCATTTTGTGGATGTCCCTTGTGAACGGTGGGAAGTGATACTTCTTTGTAGTGCAGACTTGCATTGCCCACTTGCTTGCTTGGCCAAAAGTGCATATGCGTTTTCCCCTGAATATATTCATGGGAAAACGCATATGGCCTTTTTGGCCATGTGCATCATTGTCGAATTTGTGCTCCTCTTCCTGTGCTTTAAAGGCGATTCCAATGTACCTCTTGAAATCTGTTTCCTGCTATTCTGCCTCGCTTTCAAGTCCGCCTAGTTGCTTTCCCTCAACAGATTGTTGGAAGATAGTTGCCCTTTATTACGCTGCCAGTTTGTGAATTGCTTTGCCCCTGAGATCCATTTTTTAACTCGTTTTTTGTGAGCTGAACGCAAGTCCAATATTTTGGTTCAGGACCTATACTGGTTTTCAGTGGGTGGCTGAGACTTCTGTTAATTCTTCTTCCTCCCGGGAAATAAGAGTGATGTGTGCCGTCCAAATGCCTAACAGCTACTCTCTCATTGGTTGTCCCTATTCCCTTTCATCCTTTGCCAAATCGGCAACCTGTTCGAACCAGGAGGTTAAAGGTGCTGTCTCTCCAAGTTGGGAGATGGGCAGTAATGCAGTTGGAAAGTCAAACTGGAGCACAAGGAGAGGGACTATTCGTTGAGTTTTAGAAACCTTTCGTTTACACAATGTGTCCATTCTCTAGGTTTCCCATACATGTTATAGCTAGAGTAATATTCCCTTCAACCTGGAGAGTTGGGACCCATGGAATGGGTGCCATGAATTACTGCTATAAAGGGTCTGCTTTTGCTCACGCAATCTCACCAATCCTCTCAGTCCCATTTGTCCAGCCTTATGCCACATCCAGCTGTCATTGTAGATAGGGTCATTCCAGGTTTCATCAGAGACCCTGAAGGAATTGTAAAGAATTTCCTTTTTTTTTTTGTTTTTCAAATTCCTTTTCATAGTTGGTTTTAGCTGATTGTCACTGCCATGTTTATGCCAGTCTAGACACACTTGATTCCCTTACGGAGACATATCTATACATAGGTTTTAAGATTCATACTAGTAAAATATAATACTCTGTGGTGAATATGGGGTGTTGAGTCCCTTTCACTGAGGAAGGTGTAGGTCTTGTCTATTCCGTATTTGGTTTTTGGAAAGGTACCTGTACTAATATCAAACTCTGGTTTTATGCATCACCCCACCTCTCCTTCCCCCTTAAGCAGGCATAAGCATGTTTTTTAAATGTGAGTCTCTCTTCTCTTTCCTAACTCAGTTCATGTGTAGCCATGTTTACAGGATCTTCATAAGTGATATCTTATGATAAGTTTCTTTTTCTGTGTGACTTATTTCACTTAGAATTATCGTACCTAAATCCACTCATTTTGCTGCTACTGGCCTTATGACATTGATTTCATGGCTGAGGGATATTCCATCGTACCTAAGTACCACAATTTCTTGAACCATTTTTGTCTTTCCTGGGATATTTAAGGTGTACGCAAGTTGAGGTTTTTGTAAGCAGTGCAGCCCTGAATTTTGGTGTGGATCTGTCTTATTGATTTTCAGTTTTCCCAAGGTATATTCCCTAGACTGGAAGTGCCCTTGCCTCTGTAGCTCTGTTGTTTACTTGTTTTAGGGAACACAATGCACTCCTCCAGAGAGGCAGTTGGCAATTTACATCCCGCTCGTCAGCATAACAAGGCTCCCTGTTCTCCAGGGCCTGTCTTGCCTTTCTGATTTTTACCCTTTTTGTGGATGTCCCTTTTGACCGGTGGGAAGTGATACTTCTTTTTAGGGCCGATTTGCATTGCCCTCTTGCTTGCTTGTCCAAAAAGGGCATATGTGTTTTCTCCTGAATATATTCACGTGAAAACCCATATGCCCTTTATGGCCATTTCCATAATTTTCGAAGTTGTAATGCTTTTCCTGTGTTTAAAGGCTATTCCAATGTACCTCTTGAAATCTGTTTCATGCCATTCTTCCTCATTTTCCCTTCCGCCTCATGGCTTTCCCTCAATAGATTTTTGGCAGCGAGTAGTCCTTTATAACTCTGCAGGTTAGTGAAATGCTGTTGCGCTGAGCTCCATTTTTCAGCTCGCGTTTTTGTGAGCTGACCGCAAATCAACAGTTTTGCTTCTGGATTTATACTGGTTCTGGGGGGCAAGTTGAGACTTTGGTTAATTCCTCTTTGTGACGGGAAATTAGAGAGACATGTGGCCGTCCAAATGCCTACAGCTACTCTCTCATTGGTTCTCTCTCTTCCCTTATATCCTGTGCACAATTTGCCAACTGTGCGAACCAGGAGGTTATAGGGGCTGACTTTCCAAGTTGGGAGATTGATAGTAAAGTAGTTGGAATGTCAAACTGGAGTACAAGTAGAGTTTTAGAAACCTTTCACCGTCAGATGGTTTCCATTCTCTAGGTTCCCATACACGTTATAACTGTAGTGATATTCCCTTCTACCTGGAGAGTTGGGAACCATGGAATGGGTGGCACGCATTATTGCTTTAAAGGGTCTGCATTTTTTCACCCAATCTCACCAATCCTCTCAGTCCCAAGTGACCAGCCTTATGCCACATCCAGCTGTCATTGTAGATAGGGTCATTCCAGGTTTCATCAGAACCCCTGAAGGTATTGTGTAAGAATTTTACTGTTTTTATGTTTTGTATTGAAATTCCTTTTTATAGTGGGTTTGAGCTGATTCTCACTGCCATGTTTATGTCGTTCTAGACACACTTGGTTCCCTTACGGAGACATATCAATACATAGGTTTTAAAATTCTTACTAGTCAGATATATTTCTCTGAGGGGAATAGGGATGTTGAGTTCCATTCACTGAGGAAGGAGTAGGGCTTGTCTCTTCTGTTTTTGGATTATGGAACGGTACCTGTGCTAATATCAATCTTATGTTTTGTGCATCTCCCCACCTCTCTTTCCCCTTAAGCAAGCGTTAGATTGTTTTCTAAATCTGAGACTCTGTTCTCTTCCCTAAATCAGTTCATATGTAGCCATGTTTACATTCCTTTCATAAGTGATATCTTATGTCAGAATGCATCATGGCCGTTCTCATAATAATGCTCCATGTCCCCTGTCATCACAATGCACCATGCCCTGGTTATCAAAATGCTTTATGTCCCTTGTCATCACAATTCTCCAAGTCCTTGTCATCACAATATTACATGACAATTCTCATCAAAATGTTACATGCTCTTGTCATCACAATTCTCCATCCACTTGACATTGCAGTGCTCCATGCACTTGTCATCACAATGCTCCATGCACATGTCATCACAAAGCTCCATGCCCTTGTCATCACAATGCTCCATGACCCCTGTAATCACAATGCTCCCTGACACCTGTCATCACAATGCTTCATGCCCCATGTCATTACAGTGCTCCATGATGCTCGACATCACAATTACCCAAGGTCTTTTCATCACAATGCTCATTGGCCAATATCATCACAATGCTCCATGACCACAGTCATCACAACACTCCATGACACCTGACAACACAATGATTCGGGACTCTTGTCATCACAATGTTTCATTCCCTAGTCATCACAATGCTCCATGACACCTGTCATCACAATACTCCATGAACATTTTCAGCCCAATGTTCCATGACCCTTGTCATCACAATACTCCAAGCCATTGTCATCAAAATGCTCCATTACCTTTGTCATCAGAATCCTCCATGATACTTGGCATCACAATGCTCCATGCCATTGTCATCACAATGGGCCATTACATATGTAATCACAATGCTCCCTGACACCTGTCTTCACAATACTGCATGACCTGGTCATCACAATGCTCCATGCCCTTGTCATCACAATGCGCCATTCCAAATGTCATCGCAAGAATCCTTGAAACTTATTAGACCAATGCTCCATGCCCTTGTCATCACAATGCTCCATGCCCTTGTTATCACAATGCTCCATGACCCCTGTCATCACAATGCTCCGTGACTCCAGTCATCACAATGCTTCATGAACTTTGTCATCAAAATTGTCCATGTGCTCGTCATCAACAGTCTCTGTGACCTTTTAAACGACAATGCTCCATGATGTTTTCATCACAATGCTCTTTGACCCGTGACATCACAATGCTCTATGCCTTTCTCAGCACAATGCTCCATGACCCTTGTCATCACAATGCTCCATGCACTTGTTAGCACAATGCTTCATGAGACATGTCATCTCAATGCACCATGCACTTGTCATCACAGTGCTCCACAAACTTCTCATCACCATGCTGCATAAAACTTCTCATCACAGTGCTCCATGCACTTCTCATCAAAATGCTCTCTCACCACTGATATCCCAATGCTACATAACTATTAGTCACAATACCCCTCACCCCTGTCATCACAATGTTTCATGACTCCTGTCATCACAATGCACCATGCACTTATATTCACAATGTTCGATGACCCATGGCATCACAGTGTTACCTAACACGTGTCATCAAAATGCTCCATGACCCTTTTCATCAAAATGCTCCATGACACCGGACATCACAGTGTTCCATAAAACCTGTCATCAAAATGTTCCATGACATTTTTCATCAAATTGCTCCATGACCCTGTCAACAAAAAGCTCCCTGCCCTTCTCATCAATATGCACAATGCCCGTGCCATCAGAATGCTCCATGACCTTTGTCATCACAAAGATCCATGACCCTTGGCATCACAATGCTACATTTCATTGTCATCAAAATGCTCCATGAACTTTTCATCACAATGCTCTTTGACCCTTGTCATCACAATGCTCTATGCCTTTCTCATCAAAATGCTCCATGACCCTTGTCATCACAATGCTCAATACTCTTGTCATCAAAATGATCCCTGACACTTGTTGTCGTATGCTCCTTGAACCCTGTCATGACAAGCCTCCATGCCTTTTTCATCACAATGCTCCATGCACTTTTCATCACAATGCTCCAAGACCCATATAATCAAAATGCTCCATGCTCTTGTCATCACAAAGCTCAAGGATGCATGCCATCAAAGTGCTCCTTGGTCTTCTCCTCACAATGCTCCATGCCCTTGTTATCACAATGTTCCAAGACAACTGTAATCACAATGCTCCATGCCCCTTTTCATCAGTATGCTCCATGAGACTTTTCATCACAAGGCTCCATGGTTTTGTCTTCACAATGCTCCAGGACCTTGTCATCACAATGCTTCTCGACCTTGTCATGAAAATTTTCAATGGCACTTGTCATCACAATGCGCCATTCCAACTGTCATCGCAATAATCCATGAAATTTATTAGACCAATGCTCCATGCCCTCATCATCACAATGCTCCATGCCCTTGTTATCACAATGCTCCATGACCCCTGCCATTACAATGCTCTGTGACTCCAGTCATCACAATGCTTCATGACCTTTGTCATCACAATGGTCCATGCCCTCGTCATCATCACTCTCTGTGAGCTTTTTAACCAAAATGCTCCATGAACTTTTCATCACAATGCTCTTTGACCCTTGTCATCACAATGCTCTATGCCATTCTCAGCACAATGCTCCATGACCCTTGTCATCACAATGCTCCATGCGCTTGTCATCACAATGCTCCATGACACATGTCATCACAATGCTCCATGACCCCTGTCATCTCAATGATCCGTGACTCCAGTCATCACAATATTTCATAACGTTTGTCATCACAATGTTCCATGCCCGTGTCATCACAAGTCTCTGTGACCTTTGTAACCACAATGCTACATGAACTTTTCATCACAATTGTCTTTGACCCTTGTCATCACAATGCTCCATGTCTTTCTCAGAACAATGCTCCATGACCATTGTCTTCACAATATGCAAAGCACATTTCATCACAACGGTCCACAACCTTGTCATTGCAATGCTACATAAACCTTGTAATCACAATGCTCCATGAACTTCTCGTCAAAATGCTCTCTCACCAGAGATATCACAGTGTTCAGTCAATAGTCATCACAATGCTCCCTCACCCCTGTAATCACAATGATCCATGACCCTGTCATCACACTGCTACATTCCCTTATCACAATGTTCCATGAACGCGGACATCACAATGTTCCATAACCCCTGTCATCAAAATGCTCCATGACCCTTTTCGTCCCAAAGCTCCAAGACCCCTGACATCACAATGTTCTATAACCCCTGCCATCAAAATGTTCCATTACACTTTTCATCAAATTGCTGCATGACCCGGTCATCAAAATGCTCCCTGCCCTTCTCATCACAATGCACCATGCCCTTGTCATCAAAATGCTCCATGACTTGTCATCACAAAGCTCCATGACCCTTGGCATCAAAATGCTCCATGTCATTGTCATCACAAAGCTCCATGAAACCACTCATTACATTACTCAATGCCCTTGTCATCAGAAGGCTCCATGACACTTGTCATCATAATGCTCGATGCCCTTCTCATCACAATGCTCCATGCCCTTGTCATTACAATCCTGCATGACCCATGTATCATAGTGTTCCGTGCCCTTGTCCTCACAATGCTTCATGCCCACTCTCATCACAATAATCCATGAAACATTTCAGACCAATATTCCATGCCCTTCTCATCAAACTGCTCCATTACACCTGTCATAACAATGCACCATGACCCCTGCCATCACAATGTTCCACGGCCTAGTCATCACAATGTTCCATGACACTTGTCATCACAATGCTCAAGACCACTGAAATCACAATGCTCCATGCCCTTGTCATCACAGAGCTCCATGACGCATGTCATCAGAATGTTCCATGGCCTTCTCATCACAATGCTCCATGCCCTTGTCATCACAATGCTCCAAGACCCTTGTAATCACAATGCTCCATGCCCCTTTTCATCTCAATGCTCCATGAACCCTGTCATCACAATGCACCATGCCCATCATCATAATGCTTCAGGCTATTGTCATCACAATGAAATCATTATTCTCCATGACCTGTGTCATCAAAATGCTCCAAACCCTTGTGATCACAATGTTGCATAACACTTATCATCAAAACACCCCATGACGCTCATCTTCACAATTATCCACGGTCTTCTCATCACAATGCTCCATGATCTTTGTCATCACAATGCTCAATACACTTGTCATCACAATGCTCCCTGACGCTTGCCGTCAGTATGCTCCTTGAAACCTGTTATGACAATGCTCCATGCTTTTTTCATCACAATGATCCATGCCCTTTTCATCACAATGCTCCAAGATCCCTGTAATAACAATGCTCCTTGCCCTTGGCATCACAAAACTCCATGATGCATGTCATCAGAATGCTCCATGGCCTTCTCATCACAATGCTCCATGCCCTAGTCATCACAATGCTCCAAGACCCCTGTAATCACAGTGCTCCATGCCGCTTTTCATCAGAATGCTCCATAAGAATTCTCATCACAAGTCTCCATGCTACTCTCATCACAATGCTCCAGGAACTTGTCATCACCATGCTCCATTCCCTTCTCATCACAATGTTCCATGACCGCTGTCATCACAATAATCCACGAATATTTTCAGCCCAATGCTCCACGACCTACTCATCACAATGCTCCATGGCCAATATCATCACAATTCTCCTTGACCACTGTCATCACAACACTCCATGACAACTGACAACACAATGATCCGGGACACTTGTCATCACATTGCTCCATTCCCTGGTCATCACAATGCTCCATGACCCATGTCATCACAACATTCCATGAACATTGTCAGCCCAGTGCTCCATGACACTTGTCATCAAAATGATCCATGCCCTTGTCATCCCAATGCTCCATGACCACTGTATTCACAATGCTCCGTGACACATGTCATCACAGTACTCCATGACACATGTCATCACAATGCTCCATGCCTTTGTCAGCAAAATGCTACATGACCTTGTCATTACAATGCTCTATGCGCTTGTCATCACAATTCTCCATTTCCATTGTCATCACAATCCTCCATGAACCTTGGGATCACACTGCTTCATGCCCTTGTCATCACAATGCTCCATGCTTCTTGAAATCTAAATGATCCATGACCTCTCTCATCACAATGCTCCAAACCCTTGTGGTCACAGTGTTCCATTACACTTGTCATCACAACGCTCCATGATGCCTGTCATCACAATACTCCATGCCCTTTTCATCACAATGCTCCATGACCTTTGTCATCACAATTCTCAATACACTTGTCATCACAATGCTCCCTGACACTTGTCATCAGAATGCTCCTTGAACCCTGTCACGGAAAGGCTCCTTGCCTTTTTCATCACAATGCCACATGCCGTTTTCATCACAATGATCCATGCCATTGTCATCAAAATACTCCACAAGCTTGTCATCAGAATGCTCCATGACCCTTGTCATCACAATGCTCCATGCACTTGTCAGCACAATGCTCCCTGACCCTTGTCATCACAATGCTCCAAGCCATTGTCATCACAATGCTCCATTACCTTGTCATCAGAATCCTCCATGACACTTGGCATCCCAATGCTCCATGCCATTGTCATCACAATGGGCCATTACATATGTCATCACAATGCTCCCTAACAACTGTCTTCACAGTACTGCATGACCTGGTCATCACAATGCTCCATGCCCTTGTCATCACAGTGCGCCATTCCAAATGTCATCGCAAGAATCCTTGAAACTTATTAGACCAATGCTCCATGCCCTTGTCATCACAATGCTCCATGCCCTTGTAATCACAATGCTCCATGACCCCTGTCATCACAAAGCTCCGTGATTATAGTCATCACAATGCTTCATGACCTTTGTCATCACAATGGTCCATGCCCTCGTCATCAACAGTCTCTGTGACCTTTATAACCACAATGCTCCATGAACTTTTCATCACAATGCTCTTTGACCCTTGTCATCACAATGTTCCATGCGCTTGTCAGCACAATGCTCAATGACACATGTCATCACAGTGCACCATGTGCTTGTCATCACAGTGCTCCACAATCTTGTCATCACAATGCTCCTTAAAATATGTCATCACAGTGCTCCATGCACTTCTCATCAAAATGCTCTCTCACCACTTATATCACAATGCTACATCACTATGTGTCACAATACTCCCTCACCCCTGTCATCACAATGTTCCATGACTCCTTTCATCACAATGCTACATGCACTTATCATCACAATGTTCGATTACCCCTGACATCACAATGTTCCATAACACCTGTCATCAAAATGTTCCATGACACTTTTCAAAAAATTGCTCCATGACCCTGTCATCAGAATGCTCCTTGCGCTTCTCATCACAATGCACAACTCCCTTGCCATCAAAATGCTCCATGACATTTGTCATCACAAATATCCATGACCCTTGGCATCACAATGCTCCATGTCATTGTTATCACAATGCTCCATGAACGCTCTCATCATATTGCTCCATGCCCTTGTCTTCACAAAGCTCCATGACACGTCTTCAGAATGCTCCATGGCCTTCTCATCACAATGCTCCATGCCCTTGCCATCGCAATGCTCCATTTCGCCTGTGAGAACAATGCTCCATGACCCCTGCGATAACAATGTTCCGTGGCCTTGTCATCACAAAGCTCCATGACCCTTCTCATTACAATGCTCCAAGAACCCTATAATCACAATGATCTATGCCCGTTTTCATCTCAATGATCCATGAACCCTGTCATCACAATGCACCATGCCCATCATCATAATGCTTCATGCTATTGTCATCACAATGAAATCAAAATGCTCCATGACCTCCGTCATAACAATGATCCAAACCCTTGTGATCACAATATTCCATAACACTTGTCATCAAAATGCCCCATGACGCTCGTCATCACAATTATCTATGGATCTCTCATCACAATGCTCCATGATCTTTGTCATCACAGTGCTCAAAACACTTGTCATCACAATGCTCCCTGACACTTGTAGTCAGTATGCTCCTTGAACCCTGTCATGACAAGGCTCCATGCCTTTTTCATCACAATCATCCATGCCATATTTATCACAATGCTCCAAGACCCATGTAATCACAATGCTCCATGCCCTTGTCATCACAAAGCTCAATGACGCATGCCATCAGAATGCTTTTTGGTCTTCTCCACACAATGCTCCATGCCCTTGTCATCACAAAGTTCCAAGACCCCTGTAATCACAATGCTCCATGCCCCTTTTCATCAGTATGCTTCATGAGACTTGTCATCACAAGGCTCCATGATTTTGTCATCACAATGCTCCAGGATCTTGTCATCACAATGCTTCTCGACCTTGTCATGAAAATTTTCAACGGCCCTTGTGATCATAATGCTCCAAGCCCTAATCATCAAAATGCTCCATTATATTTGTCATCACAATTCTCCATTACATTTGGCATCACAGTGCTCCATGCCATTGTCATCGCAATGGACCTTGACATATGTCATCAAAATGCTCCCAGACACCTGTCTTCACAATATGCCCTGACCTCCTCATCACAATGCTCCATGCCTTTGTCATCACAATGCTCCAAGACCCCTGTAATCACAATGCTCCATGCCCCTTTTCATCAGAATGCTCCATGAGACTTGTCATCACAAGTCTCCATGGTCTTCTCATCACATTGCTCGAGGACCTTGTCAACTGCATGCTCCATTCCCTTCTCATCAAAATGCTCCATGACCACTGTCATTACAATAATCCATGAACATTTTCAGCCCAATGCACCACAACCTACTCATCACAATGCTCCATGGCCAATATCATCACAATGCTCTATGACCACTGTCATCACAACACTCCATGACACCTGACAACACAAGGATCTGGGACTCTTTTCATCACAATGCTCCATTCCCTAGTCATCACAATGATCCATGACCCCTGTCATCAAAACACTCCATGAACATGTTCAACCCAGTGGTCCATGACACTTGTCATCACAATGAACCATGCCCTTGTCATCCCAATGGTCCATGACCCCTGTATTCACAATGCTCCGTGACGCTTGTCATCACAGTGCTCCATGACACCTGTCATCACAATGCTCCATGCCTTTGTCAGCAAAATGCTACATGACCTTGTCATTACAATGCTCTATGCGCTTGTCATCACAATACTCCATTTCCATTGTCATCACAATCCTCCATGAACCTTGGGATCACATTGCTTCATGCCCTTGTCATCACAATGCTCCATGCTCCTTGAAATCAAAATGATCCATGACCTCTGTCATCACAATGCTCCAAACCCTTGTGATCACAATGTTCCATAACACTTGTCATCACAACGTTCCATGATGCCTGTCATCACAATCCTCCATGCCCTTTTCATCACAATGCTCCATGACCTTTGTCATCACAATTCTCAATACACTTGTCATCACAATGCTCCCTGACACTTGTCAGCAGAATGCTCCTTGAGCCATGTCACAAAAAGGCTCCATGACTCTTTCATCACAATGCCCCATGCCGTTTTCATCACAATGCTCCATGCCATTTTCATCCAAATACTCCACAAGCTTGTCATCAGAATGCTCCATGACCCTTGTCATCACAATGCTCCATGCACTTGTCAGCACAATGCTCCCTGACCCTTGTCATCACAATGCTCCAAGCCATTGTCATCACAATGCCCCATTCCTACCGTCATCACAATAATCCATTAAACTATATAGACCACTGTTCCATCCCCTTGTCATCATAATGCTCCATGTCGTTGTTATCACAATGCTCCATGACCCCTGTCATCACAATGCTCCGTGACTCCAGTCATCACAATGCATCATGAACTTTGTCATCACAATTTTCCATGTCCTCGTCATCAACAGTCTCTGTGACCTTTTTAACCACAATGTTCCATGAAATTTTCATCACAATGCTCTTTGACCCTTGTCATCAAAATGCTCTATGCCTTTCTCAGCACAATGCTCCATAAAACTTGTCATCACAATGCTCCATGCACTTCTCATCAAAATGCTCACTCACCACTGATATCACAATCCTACATCACTATTTGTCACAATACTCCTTCACATCTGTCATCACAATGTTTCATGGCACCTGTCATCACAATGCTACATGCACTTATCATCACAATGTTCGATGTCCCCTGACATCAAAATGTTCCATAACACCTGTCATCAAACTGCTCCATGATCCTTTTCATCAAAATGCTCCATGACCCCTGACATCACAATGTTTCATAACACCTGTCATCAAAATGTTCCATGACACATTTCATCAAATTGTTCCATGACCCTGTCATCAAAATGCTCCCTGCCCTTCTCATCAAAATGCACCTCACACTTGTCATCAAAATCCTCCATGACCCCTTACATCACAGTGTTTTATAACACCTGTCATCAAAATGTACCATGACACTTTTCATCAAATTGTTCCATGACCCTGTCATCAAAATGCTCCCTGCCCTTCTCATCAAAATGCACCTCACACTTGTCATCAAAATGCTCCATGACATTTCACCACAATGTTCCGTGCCCTGGTCATCACAATGCTCCATTACCGCAGTCATAACAGTGCTCCATGACCACTGCTATCACGATGTTCCATGGCCTTGTCATCACAAATCTCCATGACCCTTCTCATCACAATGCTCCAAGAACCCTCTAATCACAATGCTCTATGCCCTTTTTCATCTCAATGATCCATGAACCCTGTCATCACAATGCACCATGCCAATCATCATAATGCTTCATGCTATTGTCATCACAATGAAATCAATATGCTCCATGACCTCTGTCATAACAATGCTCCAAACCCTTGTGATCACAATATTCCATATCACTTGTCATCACAATGCCCCATGACGCTCGTCATCACAGTTATCCATGGTCTTCTCATCAAAATGCTCCATGACATTTGTCATCACAATGCTCAGTACACTTGTCATCAAAATATTCCCTGACACTTGTTGTCTGCATGCTCCTTGAATACTGTCATGACAAGGCTCCATGCATTTTTCATCACAATGATCCATGCCCTTTTCATCACAGTGCTCAAAGACCCCTGTAATCACAGTGCTCCATGCCCTTGTCATCACAAAGCTCAATGACCCATGTCATCAGAATGCTCCTTGGCCTTGTCCTCACAATGCTCCATGCCCTTGTCATCACAATGTGCCAAGAACCCTCTAATCACAATGCTCCATGCCCATTTTCATCAGTATGCTCCAGTAGACTTGTCATAACAAGGCTCCATGGATTTCTCATCACAATGCTCCAGGACCTTGTCATCACAATGCTTCACGACCTTGTCATGAAAATTCTCAATGGCCATTGTCATCATAATGCTCCAAGCCCTAGTCATCACAATGCTCCATTATATTTGTCATCACAATCCTCTATTACATTTGTCATCACAATACTCCCAGCCATTGTCATCGCAATGGACCATGACATATGTCATCACAATGCTCCCTGACACCTGTCTTCACAGTACTACATGACCTTCTCTTCACAGTGATCCATGCCCTTGTCATCAGAATGCACCATGTCCAATGTCATCACAATAATCTATGAATCTTGTCAGACCAATGCTCCATGCCCCTGTCATCACAGTGCTCCATGACACCTGTCATCACAATGCTCCATGCCTTTGTCAGCAAAATGCTACATGACCTTGTCATTACAATGCTCTATGCGCTTGTCATCACAATACTCCATTTCCATTGTCATCACAATCCTCCATGAACCTTGGGATCACATTGCTTCATGCCCTTGTCATCACAATGCTCCATGCTCCTTGAAATCAAAATGATCCATGACCTCTGTCATCACAATGCTCCAAACCCTTGTGATCACAATGTTCCATAACACTTGTCATCACAACGTTCCATGATGCCTGTCATCACAATCCTCCATGCCCTTTTCATCACAATGCTCCATGACCTTTGTCATCACAATTCTCAATACACTTGTCATCACAATGCTCCCTGACACTTGTCAGCAGAATGCTCCTTGAGCCATGTCACAAAAAGGCTCCATGACTCTTTCATCACAATGCCCCATGCCGTTTTCATCACAATGCTCCATGCCATTTTCATCCAAATACTCCACAAGCTTGTCATCAGAATGCTCCATGACCCTTGTCATCACAATGCTCCATGCACTTGTCAGCACAATGCTCCCTGACCCTTGTCATCACAATGCTCCAAGCCATTGTCATCACAATGCCCCATTCCTACCGTCATCACAATAATCCATTAAACTATATAGACCACTGTTCCATCCCCTTGTCATCATAATGCTCCATGTCGTTGTTATCACAATGCTCCATGACCCCTGTCATCACAATGCTCCGTGACTCCAGTCATCACAATGCATCATGAACTTTGTCATCACAATTTTCCATGTCCTCGTCATCAACAGTCTCTGTGACCTTTTTAACCACAATGTTCCATGAAATTTTCATCACAATGCTCTTTGACCCTTGTCATCAAAATGCTCTATGCCTTTCTCAGCACAATGCTCCATAAAACTTGTCATCACAATGCTCCATGCACTTCTCATCAAAATGCTCACTCACCACTGATATCACAATCCTACATCACTATTTGTCACAATACTCCTTCACATCTGTCATCACAATGTTTCATGGCACCTGTCATCACAATGCTACATGCACTTATCATCACAATGTTCGATGTCCCCTGACATCAAAATGTTCCATAACACCTGTCATCAAACTGCTCCATGATCCTTTTCATCAAAATGCTCCATGACCCCTGACATCACAATGTTTCATAACACCTGTCATCAAAATGTTCCATGACACATTTCATCAAATTGTTCCATGACCCTGTCATCAAAATGCTCCCTGCCCTTCTCATCAAAATGCACCTCACACTTGTCATCAAAATCCTCCATGACCCCTTACATCACAGTGTTTTATAACACCTGTCATCAAAATGTACCATGACACTTTTCATCAAATTGTTCCATGACCCTGTCATCAAAATGCTCCCTGCCCTTCTCATCAAAATGCACCTCACACTTGTCATCAAAATGCTCCATGACATTTCACCACAATGTTCCGTGCCCTGGTCATCACAATGCTCCATTACCGCAGTCATAACAGTGCTCCATGACCACTGCTATCACGATGTTCCATGGCCTTGTCATCACAAATCTCCATGACCCTTCTCATCACAATGCTCCAAGAACCCTCTAATCACAATGCTCTATGCCCTTTTTCATCTCAATGATCCATGAACCCTGTCATCACAATGCACCATGCCAATCATCATAATGCTTCATGCTATTGTCATCACAATGAAATCAATATGCTCCATGACCTCTGTCATAACAATGCTCCAAACCCTTGTGATCACAATATTCCATATCACTTGTCATCACAATGCCCCATGACGCTCGTCATCACAGTTATCCATGGTCTTCTCATCAAAATGCTCCATGACATTTGTCATCACAATGCTCAGTACACTTGTCATCAAAATATTCCCTGACACTTGTTGTCTGCATGCTCCTTGAATACTGTCATGACAAGGCTCCATGCATTTTTCATCACAATGATCCATGCCCTTTTCATCACAGTGCTCAAAGACCCCTGTAATCACAGTGCTCCATGCCCTTGTCATCACAAAGCTCAATGACCCATGTCATCAGAATGCTCCTTGGCCTTGTCCTCACAATGCTCCATGCCCTTGTCATCACAATGTGCCAAGAACCCTCTAATCACAATGCTCCATGCCCATTTTCATCAGTATGCTCCAGTAGACTTGTCATAACAAGGCTCCATGGATTTCTCATCACAATGCTCCAGGACCTTGTCATCACAATGCTTCACGACCTTGTCATGAAAATTCTCAATGGCCATTGTCATCATAATGCTCCAAGCCCTAGTCATCACAATGCTCCATTATATTTGTCATCACAATCCTCTATTACATTTGTCATCACAATACTCCCAGCCATTGTCATCGCAATGGACCATGACATATGTCATCACAATGCTCCCTGACACCTGTCTTCACAGTACTACATGACCTTCTCTTCACAGTGATCCATGCCCTTGTCATCAGAATGCACCATGTCCAATGTCATCACAATAATCTATGAATCTTGTCAGACCAATGCTCCATGCCCCTGTCATCACAGTGCTCCATGACACCTGTCATCACAATGCTCCATGCCTTTGTCAGCAAAATGCTACATGACCTTGTCATTACAATGCTCTATGCGCTTGTCATCACAATACTCCATTTCCATTGTCATCACAATCCTCCATGAACCTTGGGATCACATTGCTTCATGCCCTTGTCATCACAATGCTCCATGCTCCTTGAAATCAAAATGATCCATGACCTCTGTCATCACAATGCTCCAAACCCTTGTGATCACAATGTTCCATAACACTTGTCATCACAACGTTCCATGATGCCTGTCATCACAATCCTCCATGCCCTTTTCATCACAATGCTCCATGACCTTTGTCATCACAATTCTCAATACACTTGTCATCACAATGCTCCCTGACACTTGTCAGCAGAATGCTCCTTGAGCCATGTCACAAAAAGGCTCCATGACTCTTTCATCACAATGCCCCATGCCGTTTTCATCACAATGCTCCATGCCATTTTCATCCAAATACTCCACAAGCTTGTCATCAGAATGCTCCATGACCCTTGTCATCACAATGCTCCATGCACTTGTCAGCACAATGCTCCCTGACCCTTGTCATCACAATGCTCCAAGCCATTGTCATCACAATGCCCCATTCCTACCGTCATCACAATAATCCATTAAACTATATAGACCACTGTTCCATCCCCTTGTCATCATAATGCTCCATGTCGTTGTTATCACAATGCTCCATGACCCCTGTCATCACAATGCTCCGTGACTCCAGTCATCACAATGCATCATGAACTTTGTCATCACAATTTTCCATGTCCTCGTCATCAACAGTCTCTGTGACCTTTTTAACCACAATGTTCCATGAAATTTTCATCACAATGCTCTTTGACCCTTGTCATCAAAATGCTCTATGCCTTTCTCAGCACAATGCTCCATAAAACTTGTCATCACAATGCTCCATGCACTTCTCATCAAAATGCTCACTCACCACTGATATCACAATCCTACATCACTATTTGTCACAATACTCCTTCACATCTGTCATCACAATGTTTCATGGCACCTGTCATCACAATGCTACATGCACTTATCATCACAATGTTCGATGTCCCCTGACATCAAAATGTTCCATAACACCTGTCATCAAACTGCTCCATGATCCTTTTCATCAAAATGCTCCATGACCCCTGACATCACAATGTTTCATAACACCTGTCATCAAAATGTTCCATGACACATTTCATCAAATTGTTCCATGACCCTGTCATCAAAATGCTCCCTGCCCTTCTCATCAAAATGCACCTCACACTTGTCATCAAAATCCTCCATGACCCCTTACATCACAGTGTTTTATAACACCTGTCATCAAAATGTACCATGACACTTTTCATCAAATTGTTCCATGACCCTGTCATCAAAATGCTCCCTGCCCTTCTCATCAAAATGCACCTCACACTTGTCATCAAAATGCTCCATGACATTTCACCACAATGTTCCGTGCCCTGGTCATCACAATGCTCCATTACCGCAGTCATAACAGTGCTCCATGACCACTGCTATCACGATGTTCCATGGCCTTGTCATCACAAATCTCCATGACCCTTCTCATCACAATGCTCCAAGAACCCTCTAATCACAATGCTCTATGCCCTTTTTCATCTCAATGATCCATGAACCCTGTCATCACAATGCACCATGCCAATCATCATAATGCTTCATGCTATTGTCATCACAATGAAATCAATATGCTCCATGACCTCTGTCATAACAATGCTCCAAACCCTTGTGATCACAATATTCCATATCACTTGTCATCACAATGCCCCATGACGCTCGTCATCACAGTTATCCATGGTCTTCTCATCAAAATGCTCCATGACATTTGTCATCACAATGCTCAGTACACTTGTCATCAAAATATTCCCTGACACTTGTTGTCTGCATGCTCCTTGAATACTGTCATGACAAGGCTCCATGCATTTTTCATCACAATGATCCATGCCCTTTTCATCACAGTGCTCAAAGACCCCTGTAATCACAGTGCTCCATGCCCTTGTCATCACAAAGCTCAATGACCCATGTCATCAGAATGCTCCTTGGCCTTGTCCTCACAATGCTCCATGCCCTTGTCATCACAATGTGCCAAGAACCCTCTAATCACAATGCTCCATGCCCATTTTCATCAGTATGCTCCAGTAGACTTGTCATAACAAGGCTCCATGGATTTCTCATCACAATGCTCCAGGACCTTGTCATCACAATGCTTCACGACCTTGTCATGAAAATTCTCAATGGCCATTGTCATCATAATGCTCCAAGCCCTAGTCATCACAATGCTCCATTATATTTGTCATCACAATCCTCTATTACATTTGTCATCACAATACTCCCAGCCATTGTCATCGCAATGGACCATGACATATGTCATCACAATGCTCCCTGACACCTGTCTTCACAGTACTACATGACCTTCTCTTCACAGTGATCCATGCCCTTGTCATCAGAATGCACCATGTCCAATGTCATCACAATAATCTATGAATCTTGTCAGACCAATGCTCCATGCCCCTGTCATCACAATGCTCCATGCACTTGTCATCACAATGCTCCATGACTTGTCATCACAAAGCTCCATGACCCGTGACCCACGTATCACAGTGTTCCATGCCCTAGTCATCACAATGCTCCAAGACCCCTGTAATCACAATGATCCATGTCCCTTTTCCTCAGAAAGCTCCATGCGACTTGTCATCATAAGTATCCATGGTCTTCTCATCACAATGCTCCAGGAACTTGTCATCACCATGCTCCATTCCCTTGTCATCACAATGTTCCATGACCCCTGTCATAACAATAATCAATGAATATTTTCAGCCCAATGATCCACGACCTATACATCACAATGATCCATGGCCAATATCATCTCAATGCTCCATGACCACTGTCATCACAACACTCCATGACACCTGAAAACACAATGATCCGGGACTCTTGTCATCACAATGCTCCATTCCCTAGTCATCACAATTCTCCATGACCCCTGTCATCACAACACTCCATGAAAATTTTCAGCCCAGTGCTCCATGACACTTGTCATCATAATTATCCATGCACTTGTCATCCCTATGCTCCATGACCCCTGTATTCACAATGATCCGTGACGCTTGTCGTCACAGTGCTCCATGACACATGTCATCACAATTCTTCATGCCTTTGTCAGAAAAATGCTACATGAGATTGTCATTACAATGCTCTAAGCGCTTGTCATCACAGTACTCCATTTCCGTTGTCATCACAGTCCTCCATGAAACTTGGGATCACATTGCTTCATGCCCTTGTCATCACAATGCTCCATGCTCCTTGAAATCAAAATGATCCATGACCTCTGTCATCACAATGCTCCAAACACTTGTGATCACAATGTTCCATAACACTTGTCATCACAACGCTCCATGATGCCTGTCATCACAATACTCCATGCCCTTTTCATCACAATGCTCCATGACCTTTCTCATCACAATTCTCAATAAACTTGTCATCACAATGCTCCCTGACACTTGTCGTCAGAATGCTCCTTGAACCCTGTCACGAAAAGGTTCCATGAATTTTTCATCGCAAACCCCATGCCATTTTCATCACAATGCTCCATGCCACTGTCATCATAATACTCCACAAGCTTGTCATCAGAATGCTCTATGACCTTTGTCATCACAATTCTCCATGCACTTGTCATCACAATTCTCCATTACCTTTGTCATCAGAATCCTCCATGACACTTGGCATCCCAATGCTCCATGCCATTGTCATCACAATGGGCATTACATATGTCATCACAATGCTCCCTGACACCTGTCTTCACAATACTGCATGCCCTTGTCATCACAAGGCTCCATGCCCTTGTTATCACAATGCTCCATGACCCCTGTCATCACAATGCTCCGTGACTCCAGTCATCACAATGCTTCATGACCTTTGTCACCACAATGGTCCATGCCCTCGTCATCATCAGTCTCTGTGACCATTTAAACCACAATGCTCCATGAACTTTTTATCACAATGCTCTTTGACCCTTGTCATCACAATGCTCTATGCCTTTCGCAGCACAATGCTCCATGACCCTTGTCAGCACAATGCTCCATGCACTTGTCAGCACAATGCTCCATGACACATGTCATAACAATGCTCCATGACCCCTGTCATCACAATGCTCCGTTACTCCAGTTATCACAATGCTTCATAACGTTTGTCATCACAATGGTCCATGCCAGTGTCATCACAAGGATCTGTGACCCTTGTAACCACAATGTTCCATGAACTTTTCATCACAATTCTCTGTGACCCTTGTCATCACAATGCTCCATTTCTTTGTGAGAACAATGCTCCATGACTATTGTCTTCACAATGTGCCACGCGCATTTCACCGCAACAGTCCACAAAATTGTCATTGCCATGCTCCATAAACCTTGTAATCAAAATGCTCCATGCACTTCTCATCAAAATGCTCTCTCACCAGAGATATCAAGTGTTCCATCATTAGTCATCACAGTACTCCCTCACCCCTGTAATCACAATGTTCCATGACCCTGTCATCACACTGCTACATCCCCTTATCTTCACAATGTACCATGACCCCTGACATCACAATGTTCCATAACTCCTGTCATCAAAATCCTCCATGATCCTTTTCATCCCAAAGCTCCAAGACCCCTGACATCACAATGTTCTATAACACCTGCCATCAAAATATTCCATTACACTTTTCATCAAATTGCTGCATGGCCCGGTCATCAAAATGCTCCCTGCCCTTCTCATCACAATGCACCATGCCCTTTTCATCAAAATGCTCCATGACTTGTCATCACAAAGCTCCATGACCCTTGGCATCACAATGCTCCATGTCATTGTCATCACAATGCTCCATGAACACTCTCATAATATTGCTCAATGCCCTTGTCATCACAAAGCTCCATGTCACTTGCCATCACAATGCTCGATGCCCTTCTCATCACAATGTTCCATGCCATTGTCATTACAATCCTGCATGACCCATGTATCATAGTGTGCCGTACCCTTGTCATCACAATGCTCCATGCCCACTCTCATCACAATAATCCCTGAAATATTTCAGACAAATATTCCTTGCCCTTCTCATCACAATGATCCATTACCTCTGTCATAACAATGCACCATGACCCCTGCCATCACAATGTTCCACGGCCTAGTCATCACAAGGTTCCATGACACCTGTCATCAAAATGCTGAAGGCCCCTTAAATCACAATGCTCCATGCACTTGTCATCACAAAGCTCCATGACGCATGTCATCACAATGTTCCATGGCCTTCACATCACAATGCTCCATGCCCTTGTCATCACAATGCTCCAAGACCCCTGTAAACACAATGTTCCATGCCCCTTTTCATCTCAATGCTCCATGAACCCTGTCAGCACAATGCACTATGCCCATCATCATAATGCCTCAGGCTAATGTCATCACAATGAAATCAATATTCTCCATGATCTCTGTCATCATAGTGCTCCAAACCCTTGTGATCACAATGTTCCATAACACTTATCACCACAACACCCCATGACGCTCATCATCACAATTATCCATGGTCTTCTCATCACAAAGCTCCATGATTTTTGTCATCACAATGCTCAATACACTTGTCATCACAATGATCCCTGACACTTGTCATTATGCTCCTTGAACCCTGTCATGACAAGGCTCCATGCCTTTTTTATCACAATAATACATGCCCTTGTTATCACAATGCTCCAAACACTTGTGATCACAATGTTCCATAACACTTGTCATCACAAAGCTCCATGATGCCTGATATCACAAAACTCCATGCCCTTTTCATCACAATGCTCTATGACGTTTGTCATCACAGTGCTCCCTGACACTTGTCATCAGAATGCTCCTTGAACCCTGTCACGAAAAGTCTCCATGACTTTTTCATCACAATGCCCCATGCAGTTTTCAACACAATGCTCCATGTCATTGTCATCAAAATACACCACAAGCCTGTCATCAGAATGCTCCATGACCCTTGTCATCACAATTCTCCACGCACTTGTCAGCACAATGCTCCCTGACCCTTGGCATCACAATGCTCCAAGCCATTGTCATCACAATGCTCCATTACTTTTGTCATCAGAATCCTCCATGACACTTGGCATCCCAATGCTCCATGCCATTGTCATCACAATGGGCCATTACATATGTCATTACAATGCTCCCTGACACCTGTCTTCACAATACTGCAAGACCTGGTCATCACAATGCTCCATGCCCTTGTCATCACAATGCGCCATTCCAACTGTAATCACAATAATCCATGAAACTTATTAGACCAATGTTCCATGCCGTTGTCATCACAATGCTTCATGCCCTTGTTATCACAATGCTCCATGACACCTGTCATCACAATGCTCCGTGACTCCATTAATCACAATGCTTCATGACATTTGTCATCACAGTGGTCCTAGACTTGGTCATCAACAGTCTCTGTGACCATTTTAACCACAATGCTCCATGAACATTTCATCAAAATGCTCTTTGACCCTTGTCATCACAATTCTCTATGCCTTTCTCAGGACAATGCTCCATGACCCTTTTCATCACAATGCTCCATGCCCTTGTTATCACAATGCTCCATGACCCCTGTCATCACAATGCTCTGTGACTCCAGTTATCACAATGCTTCATGACCTTTGTCACCACAGTGGTCCATGCCCTCATCATCAACAGTCTCTGTGACCTTTTTAACCACAATGCTCCATGAATTTTTCATCACAATGCTCTTTGACCCTTGTCATCACAATGCTCTATGCCTTTCTCTGCACAATGCTCCCTGAACCTTGTCATCACAATGCTCCAAGCCATTGTCATCACAATGCTCCATTACCTTTGTCATCAGAATCCTCCATGACACTTGGCATCCCAATGCTCCATGCCATTGTCATCACAATGGGCCATTACATGTCATCACAGTGCTCCCTGACACCTATCTTCACAATACTGCATGACCTGGTCATCACAATGCTCCATGCCCTTGTCATCACATTGCAACATTCGAACTGTCATCGCAATAATCCATGAAACTTATTAGACCAATGATCCTTGCCCTCGTCATCACAATGCTCCATGGCCTTGTTATCACAATGCTCCATGACCCCTGTCATCACAATGCTCTGTGACTCCAGTCATCACAATGCTTCATGACCTTTGTCACCACAGTGGTCCATGCCCTCATCATCAACAGTCTCTGTGACCTTTTTAACCACAATTCTCCATGAACTTTTCATCACAATGCTCTTTGACCCTTGTCATCACAATGCTCTATGCCTTTCTCAGCACAATGCTCCATGACCCTTGTCATCACAATGCTCCATGACACATGTCATCACAATGCTCCATGACCCCTGTCATCACAATGCTCCGTGACTCCAGTCAAGACAATGCTTCATAACTTTTGTCATCATAATGGTCCATGCCCATGTCATCACAAGGCTCTGTGACCTTTGTAACCACAATGCTCCATGAACTTTTCATCACAATACTCTGTGACCCTTGTCATCACAATGCTCCATTTCTTTGTGAGAACAATGCTCCATGACCATTATCTTCACAATGTGCCACGCGCATTTCAGCACAACGGTCCACAAAATTATCATTGCCATGCTCCATAAACCTTGTAATCACAATGCTCCATGCACTCCTCATCAAAATGTTCTCTCACCAGAGATATCACAGTGTTCCATCACTAGTCATCAAAATACTCCCTCACCCCTGTAATCACAATGTTCCATGACTCTGTCATCACACTGCTACATCCCCTTATCTTCACAATGTACCATGACCCCTGACATCACAATGTTCCATAACCCCTGTCATCAAAATCCTCCATGATACTTTTCATCCCAAAGCTCCAAGACCCCTGACATCACAATGTTCTATAACCACTGCCATCAAAATATTCCATTATAATTTTCATCAAATTGCTGTATGACTCGGACATCAAAATGCTCCCTGCTGTTCTCATCACAATGCACCATGCCCTTTTCATCAAAATGCTCCATGACTTTTCATCACAAAGCTCCATGACCCTTGGCATAACAATGCTCCATTTCATTTTCATCACAATGCTCCATGAACCCTCCCATCATATTGCTCAATGCCCTTGTCATCACAAAGCTCCATGACACTTGTCATCACAATGCTCGATGCACTTCTCATCACAATGCTCCATGCCCTTGTCATTACAATCCTGCATGACCCATGTATCATAGTGTTCCATACGCTTGTCATCACAATGCTCCATGCCCACTCTCATCATAATAATCCCTGAAACATTTCCGACAAATGTTCCATGCCCTTCTCATCACAATGCTCCATTACCTCTGTCATAACAATGCACCATGACCCCTGCCATCACAATGTTCCACGGCCTAGTCATCACAAGGTTCCATGACACCTGTCATCACAATGCTGAAGGCCCCTTAAATCACAATGATCCATGCCCTTGTCATCACAAAGTTCCATGATGCATGTCATCAGAATGTTCCATGGCCTTCACATCACAATGCTCCATGCCCTTGTCATCACAATGCTCCAAGACCCCTGTAAACACAATGCTCCATGTCCCTTTTCATCTCAATGCTCCATGAACCCTGTCATCACAATGCCTCATGCCCATCATCTTAATGCTTCACGCTATTGTAATCACGATGAAATCAATATTCTCCATGATCTCTGTCATCAAAATGCTCCAAATCCTTGTGATCACAATGTTCCATAACACTTATCCCCACAACACCCCATGACGCACATCATCACAATTATCCATGGTCTTCTCTTCACAATGCTCCATGATCTTTGTCATCACAATGCTCAGTACACTTGTCATCTCAATGCTCCCTGACACTTGTCGTCAGTATGCTCCTTGAGCACTGTCATGAAAAGGCTGCAAGCCTTTGTCATCAGAATAATCCATGCCCTTGTCATCACAATGCTCCAAGACCCCTGTAATCACAATGCTACATGACCCTTTTCATCAGAATGCTCCATGAGACTTGTCATCACAAGTCTCCATGGTGTTCTCATCACAATGCTGCATGACCCCTGTGATCACAATACTCCATGAACATTTTCAGCCCAATGCTCCATGAACCTTGCCATCACAATGATCCATGCCCTTGTCATCCCAATGCTCCATGACCCCTGTATTCACAATGATCCGTGACGCTTCTCATCACAGTGCTCCATGACACCGGTCATCACAATGCTCCATGCCTTTGTCACCAAAATTTTACATGGCCTTGTCATTACAATGCTCTATGCGCTTGTCATCACAATACTCTATTACCATTGTCATCACAATCCTCCATGAATCTTGGGATCACATTGCTTCATGCACTTGTCATCAAAATGCTCCATGAAATTTTGAAATCAAAATGATCCATGACCCCTGTCATAACAATGCTCCAAACCCTTGTGATCACAATATTCCATATCACTTGTCATCACAAAGCCCCATGACGCTCGTCATCACAGTTATCCATTGACTTCTCATCACAATGCTCCATGAACTTTGTCATCACAGAGCTCAGTACACTTGTCATCAAAATGTTCCCTGACACTTGTTGTCTGCATGCTCCTTGAATCCTCTCATGACAAGGCTCCATGCATTTTTCATCACAAAGATCCATGCCCTTTTCATCACAAGGCTCCAAGACCCCTGTAATCAGAGTGCTCCATGCCCTTGTCATCACAAAGCTCAATGACGCATGCCATCAGAATGATCCTTGGCCTTCTCCTCACAATGCTCCATGCCCTTGTCATCACAATGTGCCAAGACCCCTGTAATCACAATGCTCCATGCCCCTTTTCATCAGTATGCTCCAGGAGCCTTGTCATCACAAGGCTCCATGGTTTTCTTATTACAATGCTCCAGGACCTTGTCATCACAATGCTTCACGACTTTGTCATGAAATTTCTCAATGGCCATTGTCATCATAATGCTTCAAGCCCTAGTCATCACAATGCTCCATTATATTTGTCATTACAATCCTCCATTATATTTGGCATCACAATACTCCCAGCCATTGTCATCACAATGCTCCATTACCTTTGTCATCAGAATCCTCCATGACACTTGGCATCCCAATGCTCCATGCCATTGTCATCACAATGGGCATTACATATGTCATCACAATGCTCCCTGACACCTCTCTTCACAATACTGCATGACATGGTCCTCACAATTCTCCATGCCATTGTCATCACAATGGGCCATTACATATGTCATCACAATGCTCCCTGACACCTGTCTTCAAAATACTGCCTGACCTGGCCATCACAATGCTCCATGCCCTTGTCATCACAATGCGCCATTCCAACTGTCATCACAATAATCCATGAAACATATTAGACCAATGCTCCATGCCCTGGTCATCACAATGCACCATGCCCTTGTTATCAGAATGCTCCATGACCCCTGCCATCACAATGCTCTGTGACTCCAGTCATCACAATGCTTCATGACCTTTGTCACCACAATGGTCCATGCCCTCGTCATCATCAGTCTCTGTGAGCTTTTTAACCAAAATTCTCCATGAACTTTTCATCACAATGCTCTTTGACCTTGGTCATCACAATGCTCTATGCATTTCTCAGCACAATGCTCCATGACCATTGTCATCACAATGCTCCATGCGCTTGTCAGCACAATGCTCCATGACACATGTCATCACAATTCTCCATGACCCCTGTCATCACAATGCTCCGTGACTCCAGTCATCAAAATGATTCATAACGTTTGTCATCAAAATGGTCCATGCCCGTGTCATCACAAGGCTCTGTGACCTTTGTAACCACAATGCTCCATGAACTTTTCATCACAATTCTCTGTGACTCTGGTCATCACAATGCTCCATGTCTTTGTCAGAACAATGCTCCATGACCATTGTCATCACAATGTGCCATGCGATTTTCCTCACAACAGTCCACAACCTTGTCATTGAAATGCTCCATAAACCTTGTAATCACAATGGTCCATGCACTTCTCATCAAAATGCTCTCTCACCAGAGATATCAAAATGTTCCATCGTTAGTCATCAAAATACTCCCTCACCCCTGTAATCACAATGTTCCATGACACTGTCATCACAATGCTACATCCCCTTATCATCACAATGTTCCATAACCCCTGTCATCAAAATGCTCCATGACCCTTTTCATCCCAAAGATACAAGACCCCTGACATCACAATGTTCTATAACCCCTGCCATCAAAATGTTACATTACAATTTTTATCAAATTGCTGCATGACACGGTCATCAAAATGCTCCCTGCCTTTCTCATCACAATGCACCATGCCCTTGTCATCAAAATGCTCCCTGACACTTGTTGTCTGTATGCTCCTTGAGTCCTTTCATGACAAGGCTCCATGCCTTTTTCATCACAATGATCCATGTCCTTTTCATCACAATGCTCCAAGGCCCATGTAATCTCAATGCTCCATGCCCTTGTCATCACAAAGCTGAATGACGCATGCCATCAGAATTCTCCTTGGTCTTCTCGGCACAATGCTCCATGACCTTGTCACCACAATGTTCCAAGACCCCTGTAATCACAATGCTCCTTGCCCGTGTCATCAAGAATCTCCATGACGCATGTCATCAGAATGCTCCATGGCCTTCTCATCACAATGCTCCATGCCCTAGTCATCACAATGCTCCAAGACCCCTGTAATCACAATGCTACATGCCCCTTTTCATCAGAATGCTCCATGAGACTTATCATCACAAGTCTCCATGGTCTTCACATAACAATGTTCCAGGACCTTGTCATCACCATGCTCCATTCCCTTGTCATCACAATGCTCCATGACGCCTGTCATCACAATAATCCATGAATATTTTCAGCCCAATGCTCCACGACATATTCATCACAATGCTCCATGGCCAATATCATCACAATGCTCCATGACCTGTGTCATCACAACAATCCATGACATCTGACAACACAATGATCCGTTACTCTTCTCATCACAATGCTCCATTCCCTAGTCATCACAATGCTCCATGACCCCTGTCATCACAACACTCCATGAAAATTTTCAGCCCAGTGCTCCATGACCCTTGTCATCACAACGATCCATGGCCTTGTCATCCCAATGCTCCATGACCCCTGTATTCACAATGCTCCGTGACGCTTGTCATCACAGTGTTCCATGACACATGTCATCACAATGCTGCATGCCTTTGTCAGCAAAATGCTACATGACACATGTCATCACAGTGAACCATGTGCTTGTCATTACAATGCTCCTTAAAATATGTCAGCACAATGCTCCATGCACTTCTCATCAAAATGCTCTCTCACCACTGATATCACAATGCTACATCACTATTTGTCACAGTACTCCCTCAACCCTGTCATCACAATGTTCCATGACTCCTGTCAACTCAATGCTACATGCACTTATCATCACAATGTTCGATGACCCCTGACATCACAGTGTTCCATAACACCTGTCATCAAAATGTTCCATGACATTTTTCATCAAATCGCTCCATGACCCTGTCATCAGAATGCTCCGTGCACTTCTCATCACACTGCACAATGCACTTGCCATCAAAATGCTCCATGACCATTCTCATCAAAAAGATCCATGACCCTTGGCATCACATTGCTCTATGCCCTTGTCTTCACAAAGCTCCATGGCACATGTCATCAGAATGCTCCATGGCCTTCTCATCACAATGCTCCATGCCCTTGACATCAAAATGCTCCATTACCACAGTCATAACAATGCTCCATGACCCCTGCAATCAAGATGTTCCATGGCCTTGTCATCAAAAAGCTCCATGACCATTCTCATCACAATGCTCCAAGAACCCTTTAATCACAATGATCTATGCCCCTTTTCATCTCAATGATCCATGAACGCAGTCATCACAATTCACCATGCCCATCATCATAATGCTTCATGCTATTGTCATCACAATGAAATCAAAATGTTCCATGACCTCTGTCATAACAATACTCCAAACGCTTGTGATCACAATATTCCATAACACTTGTCATCACAACACCCTATGACGCTCATCATCACAATTATCAATGGTCTTCTCATCACAAAGCTCCATGACCTTTTTCACCACAATGCTCAATACACATGTCATCAAAATGCTCCTTGACCCTTCTTATCTGTATGCTACTTGAACCCTGTCATGACAAGGCTCCATGCCTTTTTCATCAAAATGATCCATGCCCTTTTCATCACAATGCTCCAAGACCCAAGTAATCACAATGCTCCATGCACTTGTCATCACAAAGCTCAATGACGCATGCCATCAGAATGCTCTTTGGACTTCTCCTCACAATGCTCAATGCCCTTGTCATCACAATGTTCCAAGACCCCTGTAATCACAATGCTCCATTCCCCTTTTCATCAGTATACTCCATGAGACTTGTCATCACAATGCTCGATGCCCTTCTCATCACAATGCTCCATGCCCTTGTCATTACAATCCTGCATGACCCATGTATCACAGTGTTCCATGACACATGTCATCACAATGCTGCATGCCTTTGTCAGCAAAATGCTACATGACACATGTCATCACAGTGAACCATGTGCTTGTCATTACAATGCTCCTTAAAATATGTCAGCACAATGCTCCATGCACTTCTCATCCAAATGCTCTCTCACCTGAGATATCACCATGTTCTCTCAATAGTCATCAAAATACTCCCTCACCCCTGTAATCAAAATATTCCATGACCCCTGTCATCACCATGTTCAATTAACTTGTCATCACAATGCTCCATGACCAGTGTCATCACAATACTCCGTGAATATTTTCAGCCAAATACTCCATGACCTTCTCATCACAATGCTCCATGACAAATATCATCACAATGCTCCATGACCACTGTCATCACAACACTCCATGACACCTGACAACATAATGATCCAGGACTCTTGTCATTACAATGCTCCATTCCCTAGTCATCACAATGCTCCATGAACCCTGTCATCACAGTACTCCATGAATATTTTCAGCCCAATGCTCCATGACACTTGTCATCACAATGATCCATGCCCTTGTCATCCCAATGATCCATGACCCCTTTATTCACAATGCTCCATGACGCTTATCATCACAGTGCTCCATGACACCTGGATCACAATGCTCCATGCCTTTGTCAGCAGAATGCTACATGACCTTGTCATTACAATGCTCTATGCGCTTGTCATCACAATACTCCATTACCATTGTCATCACAATCCTCCATGAACCTTGGGATCACATTGCTTCATACCCCTGTCATCACAATGCTCCATGCTCCTTGAAATCAAAATGATCCATGACCACTGTCATCACAAAGATCCAAAACCTGGTGATCACAATGTTCCATAGCACTTGTCATCACAACGCTCCACGATGCCTGTCATCACAATACTCCATGCCCTTTTCATCACAATGTTCCATGACCTTTGTCATCACAATTCTCAATATATTGTCATCACAATGCTCCCTGACATTTGTTGTCAGAATGCTCCTTGAACCCTCTCACGAAAAGGCTCCATGCCTTTTTCATCACAAGGCCCCATGCCGTTTTCATCACAATGCTCCATGCCATTGTCATCAAAATACTCCACAAGCTTGTCACCAGAATGCTCCATGACCCTGGTCATCACAATTCTCCATGCACTTGTCAGCACAATGCTCCCTGACCCTTGTCATCACAATGCTCAAAGCCATTGTCATCACAATGCTCCATTACCTTTGTCATCAGAATCCTCCATGACACTTGGCATCACAATGCACCATGCCATTGTCATCACAATGGACCATTATATATGTCATCACAATGCTCCCTGACACCTGTCTTCACAATACTGCATCACCTGGTTATCACAATGCTCCATGCCCTTTTCATCACAGTGCTCCATGCCCTTGTTATCACAATGCTCCATGACCCCTGTCATCACGATTCTCCGTGACTCCAGTCATCACAATTCTTCATGACTTTTGTCATCGCAATTGTCCATGCCCTCATCATCAACAGTCTCTGTGACCTTTTTAACCACAATGCTCCATGAACTTTTCTTCACAATGCTCTTTAATCCCTGTCATCACAATGCTGTATGCCTTTCTCAGCACAATGCTCCATGACGCATGTCATCAGAATGCTCCATGGCCTTCTCCTCAAAATGCTCCATGCCCTTGTCATCACAATGCTCCAAGACCCCTGTAATCACAATGCTCCTTGTCCCTTTTCATCAGAATGCTCCATGAGACTTGTCATCACAAGTCTCCATGGTCATCTCTTCACAATGCTCTAGGACCTTGTCATCACAATGCTCCATGACCCCTGTCATCACAATGCTCTATGACTCCAGTCATCACAGTGCTTCATAATATTTGTCATCAAAATGGTCCATGCCTGTGTCATCACAAGGCTCTGTTACATTTGTATCCACAATGCTCCATGAACATTTCATCACAATGCTCCGCGACCCTTGTCATCACAATGCTCCCTGAAACCTCTCTTCACAATACATCATTAGCTGGTCATCACAATGCTACATGCCCTTTTCATCACAATGCGCCATTCCAACTGTCATCACAATAATCCATGAAACTTATTAGTCCAATGCTCCATGTCATTGTCATCGCAATGGACCATGACATATGTCATCACAATGCTCAAAGACCCCTGTAATCACAATGCTCCATGCCCTTGTCATCACAAAGCTCCATGACGCATGTCATCAGAATGTTCCATGGCCTTCTCCTAACAATGCTCCATGCCCTTGTCATCACAATGCTCCAAGACCCCTGTAATCACAATGCTCCATGCCCCTTTTCATCAGAATGCTCCATGAGATTTGTCATCACCAGTCTCCATGGTCATCTCATCACAATGCTCCAGGACCTTGTCATCACCATGCTCCATTCCCTTGTCATCACAATGCTCCATGACCACTATCATCACAATAATCCATGAATATTTTCAGCCCGATGCTCCATGACCTTCTCATCACAATGCTCCAAGACCCCTGTAACCACAATGCTCCATGCCCTTTTTCATCTCAATGATTCATGAACCATGTCATCTCAATGCACCATGCCCATCATCATAATGCTTCATGCTATTGGCATCACAGTGAAATCAAAATGCTCCATGACTTCTGTCATAACAATGCTCCAAACCCTTGTGATCACAACATTCCCAAACACTTGTCATCACAAGGCTCCATGACGCTCGTCATCACAGTTATCCATGGTCGTCTCATCACAATGCTCCCTGACCTTTGTCATCACAATGCTCAATACACTTGTCATCAAAATGCTCCCTGACACTTGTTGTCTGTATGCTCCTTGATCCCTGTCATGACAAAGCTCCATGACTTTTTCATCACAATTATCCATGCCCTTTTCATAACAAAGCTCCAAGACCCATGTAATCACAATGCTCCATGCCCTTGTCATCACAAAGCTCAATGACGCATGTCTTCAGAATGCTCCTGGCCTTCTCCTCACAATGCTGCATGCCCATGTCATCACAATGTTCCAAGACGCCTGTAATCACAATGGTCCTTGTCAATTTTGATCAGCATGCTCCATGAGATTTGTCATCACAAGGCTCCATGGTTTTCTCATCACAATGCTCTAGGATATTGTCATCACAATGCTTCACGACTTGTCCTGAAAATTCTCAATGGCCCTTGTCATCATAATGCTCCAAGCCTAGTCATCACAGTGCTCCATTATATTTGTCATCACAATCCTCCATTACATTTGGCATCACAAGGCTCCCTGCTATTGTCATCGCATTGGACCACGACATATGTCATCACAATGCTCCCTGACACCTGTCTTCACAATACTCCATGACCTTCTCATCACAATGATCCATGCCCTTGTCATCACAATGCACCATGTCCACTGTCGTCACAATAATCTATGAAAGATGTCAGACGAATGCTCCATGCCCCTGTCATCACAATGCTCCATGCCCATGTCATCACAATGCTCCATGACTCCAATCATCACAATGTTTCATAACGTTTGTCATCACAATGCTCCATGCCTGCGTCATCACAAGGCTCTGTGTCCTTTGTAACCACAATGCTCCATGAACATTTCATCACAATTCTCCGTGACCGTTGTCATCACAATGCTCCATGCCTTTGTCAGAAAAATGCTCCATGACCCTTTTCATCAAAATGTGCCACGCACTTTTCATCACAACGGTCCACAAGTTTCTCATTGCAATGTTCCATAAAACTTGTAATCACAATGCTCCATGCCTTTCTCATCACAATGCTCCATTACCCCTGTCATAACAGTGCCCCATGACCCCATCCAACACGATGTTCCATGGCCTTGTCATCACAAGGCTCCATGACACTTGTTATCACAATGCTCCAAGACGCCTGTAATCACAATGCTCCATGCCCTTGTCATCACAAAGCACCATGACACATGTCAACAGAATGTTCCATGGCCTTCTCATTAAATGCTCCATGCCCTTGTCATCACAGTGCTCCAAGACCCCTGTAATCACAATGCTCCATGCCCCTTTTCATCTCCATGCTCCATGAACCCTGTCATCACAAAGCATCATGCCCATCATCATAATGCTTCCGGCTATTGTCAGCACAATGAAATCAAAATTCTCCTTGACCTCTGTCATCACAATGCTCCATGACCCCTGTCATCACAACACTCCATGAACATTTCCAGCCCACTGCTCCATGACCCTTGTCATCACAATGATCCATGCGCTTGTCATCCCACTGCTCCATGACACCTGTATTCACAATGCTCCGTGACGCTTGTCATTACAGTGCTCCATGACACCAGTCATCACAATGCTCCATGACTTTGTCAGCAAAATGCTACATGACCTTGTCATTACAATGCTCTATATGCTTGCCATCAAAATACTCCATTTCCATTGTCATCACAATCCTCCATGAACCTTGGGATCACATTGCTTCATGCCCGTGTCATCACAATGCTCCATGATGCCTGTCATCACAATACTCCATGCACTTTTCATCACAATGCTTCATGACCTTTGTTATCACAATTCTCAATACACTTGTCATCACAATGCTCCCTGACACTTGTCATCAGAATGCTCCTTGAACCCTGTCAGGAAAAGGCTCCATGTATTTTTCATCACAATGCCCCATGCCGTTTTCATCACAATGCTCCATGCCATTGTCATCAAAATACTCCACAAGCTTGTCATCAGAATCTCCATGACCCTTGTCATCACAATTCTCCATGCACTTGTCAGCACAATGCTTCCTGACCCTTGTCATCACCGTGCTCCAAGCCATTGTCATCACAATGCTCCATTACATTTGTCATCAGATTCCTCCATGACAATTGGAATCACAATGCTCCATGCCATTGTCATCACAATGGGCCATTACATATGTCATCACAATGCTCCCTGACACCTGTCTTCACAATACTGCATGACCTGGTCATCACAATGCTTCATGCCCTTGTCATCACAATGCGCCATTCCAACTGTCATCGCAATAATACATGAAACTTATTAGACCAATGTTCCATGCCCTTGTCATCACAATGCTCCATGCCCTTGATATCACAATGCTCCATGACCCCTGTCATCACAATGCTCCGTGAGTGCAGTCATCACAATGCTTCATAACTTTTTTCATCACAATGGTCCATGCCCTCGTCATCAACAGTCTCTGTGACATTTTTAACCACAGTGCTCCATGAACTTTTCATCATAATGTTCTTTGACCCTTGTCATCACAATGCTCTATGCGCTTGTCAGCACAATGCTCCATGACACATGTCATCACAATGCACCATGTGATTGTCATCACAGTGCTCCACAATCTTGTCCTCACAATGCTCCTTAAAATTTGTCATCACAATGCTCCATGCACTTCTCATCAAAATGCTCTCTCACCACTGATATCACAATGCTACATCACTATTTGTCACAATACTCCCTCACCCCTGTCATCACAATGTTCCATGACTCCTGTCATCACAATTATACATGCACTTATCTTCACAATGTTCGTTGACCCCTGACATCACAATGTTCCATAACACGTGTCATCAAAATATTCCATGACACTTTTCATCAAATTGCTCCATGATGCTGTCATCCGAATGCTCCCTGCCTTTCTCATCACAATGCACAACGCCCTTGCCATCAAAATGCTCCATGTCCTTTGTCATCACAAAGATCCATGACCCTTGGCATCACAATGCTCAATGTCATTGTCATCACAATGCTCCATGAACAGTCTCATCACATTGCTCCTTGCCCTTGTCTTCACAAAGCTCCATGACACATGTCATCAGAATGCTCCATGGCCTTCTCATCACAATGCTCCATGCCCTTGCCATCACAATGCTCCATTACCCCAGTCATAACAATGCTCCATGACCCATGCTATTACGATGTTCCATGGCTTTGTCATCACAAATCTCCATGACTCTTATTATCACAATGCTCCAAGAACCCTGTAATCACAATGTTCTATGCCCCTTTTCATCTCAAAGATCCATGAACACAGTCATCACAATGCACCATGCCCATCATCATAATGCTTCATGCTATTGTCATCACAATAAAATAAAAATGCTCCATGACCTCTGACATAACAATGTTCCAAACCCTTGTGATCACAGTATTCCATATCACTTGTCATCAAAATGCCCCATGACGCTCGTCATCACAATTATCCATGGTCTTCTCATCACAATGCTCCATGACATTTGTCATCACAATGCTCAATACACTTGTCATCAAAATGCTCCCTGACACTTGTTGTCTGTATGCTCCTTGAACCCTGTCATGACAAGGCTCCATGCATTTTTCATCACAATGATCCATGTCCTTTTCATCACAATGCTTCAATACCCATGTAATCTCAATGCTCCATTCCCTTGTCATCACAAAGCGCAATGACGCATGCCATCAGAATTTTCCTTGGTCTTCTCCTCAGAATGCTCCATGCCCTTGTCATCACAATGTTACAAGACCCCCTAATCACAATGCTCCATGCCCGTGTCATCAAAACCTCCATGACGCATGTCATCAGAATGCTCCATGGCCTTCTCATCACAATGCTCCATGCCCTAGTGATCACAATGCTTCCAGACCCCTGTAATCACAATGCTCCATGCCCCTTTTCATCAGAATGCTCCATGAAACTTATCATCACAAGTCTCCATGGTCTTCTCATCACCATGCTCCAGGATCTTGTCATCACCATGCTCCATTCCCTTCTCATCACAATGCTCCATGACCCCTGTCATCACTATAATCCATGAACATTTTCAGCCCAATGCTCCACGACCTACTCATCACAATGCTCCATGGCAAATATCATCACAATGCTCCATGACCACTGTCATCACAACACTCCATGACACCGGAGAACACAATGATCCAGGACTCTTGTCATCACAATGCTCCATTCCCTAGTCATCACAATGCTCCATGACACCTGTCATCACAACACTCCATGAATATTTTCAGCCCAGTGCTCCATGACCCTTGTCATCACAATGATCCATGCCTTTGTCATACCAATCCTCCATTACCACTGTATGCACAATGCTCCATGACGCTTGTCATCACAGTGCTCCAATACACATGTCATCACAATGCTCCATGCCTTTGTCAGCAAAATGCTACATGACTTTGTCATTACCATGCTCTATGCGCTTGTCATCACAATACTCCATTACCATTGTCATCACAATCCTCCATGAACCTTGGGATCACATTGTTTCATACCCTTTTCATCACAATGCTCCATGCTCCTTGAAATCAAAATGATCCATGACCTCTGTCATCACAATGCTCAAAAACCCTTGTGATCACAGTGTTCCATAACACTTGTCATCACAACGCTCCATGATGCCTGTCATCACAATAATCCATGCCATTTTCTTCACAATGCTCCATGACATTTGTCATCACAATTCTCAATACACTTGTCATCACAATGCTCCATGCGCTTGTCAGCACAATGCTCCATGACACGTCATCACAATGCACCATGTGCTTGTTATCACAATGCTCCTTAAAATATGTCATCACAATGCTCCATGCACTTCTCATCAAAAGGCTCTCCCACCAGAGATATCAAAATGTTCCATCACTAGTCATCACAATACTCCCTCACCTCTGTAATCATAATGATCCATGACAATGTCATCACAATGCTACATACCATTATCATCACAATGTTCCATGACCGCTGACATCACAATGTTCCATAACCCTGTCATCAAAATGCTCCATGACCCTTTTCAACCCAAAGCTCCAAGACCCCTGACATCAAAAAGTTCTATAACCCCTGCCATCAAAATGTTCCATTACACTTTTCATCAAATAGCTGCATGACCCGGTCATCAAAATGCTCCCTGCCCTTCTCATCACAATGTACCACACCCTTGTCATCAAAATGCTCCATGACTTGTCATCACAAAGCTCCATGATCCTTGGCATCACAATGCTCCATGTCATTGTCATCACAATGCTCCATGAACACTCTCATCATATTGCTCCATTCCCTTGTCATCACTAAGCTCCATGACACTTGTCATCACAATGCTCGATGCCCTTCTCATCACAATGCTCCATGCCCTTGTCATTACAATCCTGCATGACCCATGTATCAAAGTGTTCCGTGCCCTTGTCATCACAGTGCTCCATGTCCACTCTCATCACAATAATCCATGCAACTTTTCAGACCAATGTTCCATGCCCTTCTCATCAAAATGCTCCATAACACCTGTCATAATAATGCACCATGACCCTTGCCATCACAATGTTCCACGGCCTAGTCATCACAAGATTCCATGAAACTTGTCATCACATTGCTCAAGTCCCCTGAAATCGCAATGCTCCATGCCCTTGTCTTCACAAAGCTCCATGATGCATGTCATCAGAAAGTTCCATGGCCTTCGCATCACAATGCTCCATGCCCTTGTCAGCACAATGCTCCAAGACCGTTGTAATCACAATGCTCCATGCCCATTTTCATCTCAATGCTCCATCAACACTGTCATTACAATGCACCATGCCCATCATCATAATGCTTCAGGCTATTGTCATCACAATGAAATCAATAATCTCCATGACCTCTGTCATCATAATGCTCCAAACCCTTGTGTTCACAATGTTCCATAACAGTTATCATCACAACACCCCATGACGCTCATCATCACAATTATCCATGGTCTTCTCATCACAATGCTCCATGATTTTTGTCATCACAATGCTCAATACACTTGTCATCACAATGCCCCCTGACACTTGTGGTCAGTATGCTCCTTGAACCCTGTCATGACAAGGCTCCATGCCTTTTTCATCACAATGATCCATGCACTTTTCATCACAATGCTCCAAGATCCCTGTAATCACAAATGCTCCATGCCCTTGTCATCACAAAACTCCATGACGCATGTCATCAGAATGCTCCATGGCTTTCTCATCACAATGCTCCATGCCCTAGTCATCACAATGCTCCAAGACCCCAGTAATCACAATGTTCCATGCCCCTTTGCATCAGAATGCTCCATGAGACTTGTCATCACAAGTCTCCATGGTCTTCTCATCACAATGCTCCATGGCCAATATCATCACAATGCTCCATGACCACTGTCATCACAACACTCCATCACACATGACAACACAATGATCTGGGACACTTGTCATCACAATGCTCCATTCCCTAGTCATCACAATGCTCCATGACCCCTGTCATCACAACACTCCATGAACATTTTCAGGCCAGTGCTCCATGACCCTTGTCATCAAAATGATCCATGCCCTTGTCATCCCAATGCTCCATGACCCCTGTATTCACAATGCTCCGTGACGCTTGTCATCACAGTGCTCCATGACACATGTCATCACAATGCTCCATGCCTTTGTCAGCAGAATGCTACATGACCTTGTCATTAAAATGCTCTAAGCGCTTGTCATCACAATACTCCATTTCCATTGTCATCAAAATTCTCCATGAACCTTGGGATCACATTGCTTCATGCCCTTGTAATCACAAGGCTCCATGCTCCTTGAAATCAAAATGATCCATGACCTCTGTCATCACAATGCTCCAAACACTTGTGATCACAGTGTTCCATAACACTTGTCATCACAACGCTCCATGATGCCTGTCATCACAATGCTCCATGACCTTTGTCATCACAATTCTCAATAGACTTGTCATCACAATGCTCACTGACACTTGTCATCAGAATGCTCCTTGAAACCTGTCACGAAAAGCCTCCATCCTTTTTCATCACAATGCCCCATGCCGTTTTCATCACAATGCTCCATGCCATTGTCATCAAAATACTCCACAAGCTTGTCATCAGAATGCTCCATTGCACTTGTCATCACAGTTTTCCATGCACTTGTCAGCACAATGCTCCCTGACCCTTGTCATCCTAATGCTCCAAGCCATTGTCATCACAATGTTCCATTTCCTTTGTCATCAGAATCCTCCATGACACTTGACATCACAATGCTCCATGCCATTGTCATCACAATGGGCCATTACATATGTCATCACAATGCTCCCTGACACCTGTGTTCACAAAACTGCATGACCTGGTCATTACAATGCTCCATTCACTTGTCATCACAATGCGCCATTCCAAATGTCATCGCAATAATCCCTGAAACTTATTAGGCCATTGATCCATGTCCTTGTCATCAGAATGTTCCATGCCCTTGTTATCACAAAGGTCCATGACCCCTGTCATCACAATGCTCCGTTACTCCAGTCATCACAATGCTTCATGATTTTGTCATCACAATGGTCCATGCCCTCATCATCAGCAGTCTCTGTGACCTTTTTAACCACAGTGCTCCATGAACTTTTCATCACAATGTTCTTTGTCCCTTGTCATCACAATGCTCCATGTGCTTGTCAGCACAATGATCCATGACACATGTCATCACAATGCACCATGCGCTTGTCATCACAGTGCTCCACCATCTTGCAATCACAATGCTCCTTAAAATTTGTCATCACAATGCTCCATGCACTTCTCATCACAATGCTCTCTCACCACTGATATCACAATGCTACATCACTATTTGTCACAATACTCCCGCACCCCTGTCATCACAATGATCCATGACTCCTGTCATCACAATGATACATGCACTTATCATCACAATGTTCGATGACCCCTGACATCACAATGTTCCATAACACCTGTCATCAAAATGTTCCATGACACATTTCATCAAATTGCTCCATGACACTGTCATCAGAAAGCTCCCTGCCTTTTTCATCACAATGCACAACGCCCTTGCCATCAAAATGCTCCATGCCCTTTGTCATCACAAAGATCCATGACCCTTGGCATCACAGTGCTCCAAGATCCTTGAAATCAAAATGATCCATGACCTCCATCATAACAATGCTCCAAACCCTTGTGATCACAGTATTCCATAACACTTATCATCACAACACACTATGACGCTCATCATCACAATTATCCATGGTCTTCTCATCACAATGCTCCATGACCTTTGTCATCACAATGCTCAATACACTTGTCATCAAAATTCTCCCTGACGCTTGTTTTCTGTATGCTCCTTGAAATCTGTCATGACAAGGCTCCATGCCTTTTTCATCACAATGATCCATGTCCTTTTCATCACAATGCTCCAAGACACATATAATCTCAATGCTCTATGCTCTTGTCATCACAAAGCTCAATGACGCAGGCCATCAGAATGCTCCTTGGTCTTCTCCTCACAATGCTCCATGCCCTTGTCATCACAATGTTCAAAAATCCCTGTAATCACAAGGCTCCATGCCCTTGTCATCAAAAAACTCCATGACACATGTCATCAGAATGCTTCATGGACTTCTCATCACAATGCTCCATGCCCTAGTCATCACAATGCTCCAAGACCCCTGTAATCACAATGCTCCATGCCCCTTTTCATCAGAATGCTCCAAGAGACTTGTCATCACAAGTCTCCATGGTCTTCTCATCACAATGCTCCAGGACCTTGTCATCACGATGCTCCATTCCTTTGTCATCACAATGCTCCTTGACCCCTCTCATCACAATAATTCATGAACATTTTCAGCCCAATGCTGCACGACCTACTCATCACAATGCTCCATGGCCAATATCATCACAATGCTCCATGACCACTGTCATCACAACACTCCATGACACCTGACAACACAATGATCCGGGACTATTGTCATCAAAATGCTCCATTCCCTAGTCATCACAATGCTCCATGACCCCTGTCATCACAACACTCCATGAACATTTTCAGCCCAGTGCTCCATGACACTTGTCATCACAATGATCCATGCCCTTGTTATCCCAATGCTCCATGACCTCTGTATACACAATGCTCCGTGACGCTTGTCATCACAGTGCTCCATGACACATGTCATCACAATGCCCCATGCCTTTGTCAGCAAAATGCTACATGACATGGTCATAACAATGCTCCATGCACTTTTCATCAAAATGCTCTCTCACCACTGATATCACAATGCTACATCACTATTTGTCACAATACTCCCTCACCCGTGTCATCACAATGTTCCATGATTCCTCTCATCACAATGCTACATGCACTTATCATCACAATGTTCGATGACCCCTGACATCACAATGTTCCATACCACCTGTCATAAAAATGTTCCATGACACTTTTCATCAAATTGCTCCATGACCCTGTCATCACAATGCTCCCTGCCCTTCTCATCACAATGCACAACGCCCTTGCTATCAAAATGCTCCATGAACTTTTTCATCAAAAATATCCATGACCCTTGGCATCACAATGCTCCATGTCATTGTCATCAAAATGCTCCATGAACGCTCTCATCACATTGCTCCATGCACTTGTCTTCACAAAGCTGCATGACGCATGTCATCACAATGCTCCATGGCCTTTTCATCACAATGCTCCACGACCTTGCCATCACAATGCTCCATTACCACTTTTATAAAAATTCTTGATGACCCCTGCCATCTCGATGTTCCATGGCCTTGTCATCACAAAGCTCCATGACCCTTCTCATCACAATGCTCCAAGAACCCTGTAATCACAATGCTCTATCCCCCTTTTCTTCTCAATGATCCATGAACCCTATCATCACAATTCACCATGCCCATCATCATAATGCTTCATGCTATTGTCATCACAATGAAATCAAAATGCTCCATGACCTCTGTCATAACAATGCTCCAAACCCTTGTGATCACAATATTCCATATCACTTGTCATCACAATGCCACATGACGCTCGTCATCACAATTATCAATGGTCTCCTCATCACAATGCTCCATGAACTTTGTCATCACAATGATCAATACACTTGTCATCAAAGTGCTCCCTGACGCTTGTTGTCTGTATGCTCCTTGAATCCTGTCATGACAAGGCTCCATGCTTTTTTCATCTCAATGTTCCATGCACTTTTCATCACAATGCTCCAAGACCCATGTAATCACTCGGCTCCATGCCCTTGTCATCACAAAGCACAATGACGCATGCCATCAGAATGCTCCTTGGTCTTCTCCTCACAATGCTCCATGTCCTGGTCATCACAATGCGCCATTCCATCTGTCATCACAATAATCCATGAAACTTAATAGACCAATGCTCCATGCCCTTGTCATCACAATGCTCCATGCCCTTGTTATCACAATTTTCCAAGACCCCTGTAATCAGAATGCTCCATGCCCCTTTTCATCAGTATGCTCCATGAGACCTGTCATCACAAGGCTCCATGGTTTTCTCATCACAATGCTCCAGGACCTTGTCATCACAATGCTTCACGACATTGTCATGAAAATTCTCAATGGCCCTTGTCATCATAATGCTCCAAGCCCTAGTCATCACAATGTTCCATTATATTTGTCATCACAATCCTCCATTACATTTGGCATCACAATGCTCCATGCCATTGTCATCGCAGTGGACCATGACATATGTCATCACAATGCTCCCTGACACATGTATTCACAATACTCCATTCCCTTGTCTTCAAAATGCTCCATGCCCTTGTCATCACCATGCACCATGCCCACTGTCATCACAATAATCTATGAAAATTGTCAGACCAATGCTCCATGCCCCTGTCTTCACAATGTTCCATGCCATTTTCATCACAATGCTCCATGACCCCTGTCATCACAATGCTCCATGTCTCCAGTCATCACAATGCTTCATAACGTTTATCTACACAACGGTCCATGCCCGCATCATCACAAGGCTCTGTGACCTTTGAAACCACAATGCTCCATGAACATTTCATCACAATTCTCCGTGACCCTTGTCATCACAATGCTCCATGCGTTTTTCAGAACAATGCTCCATGACCCTTGTCATCACAATGTGCCATGCGCTTTTCATCACAATGATCCACAACCTTGTCATTGCTATGCTCCATAAACCTTGTAATCACAATGCTCCATGCACTTCTCATCCAAATGCTCTCTCACATGAGATATCACAATGTTCCATCACTAGTCATCACAATCCTCCCTCACCCATGTTATCACAATGTTCCATGACCCCTGTCATCACAATGCTACATCCCCTTATCAGCACAATGTTCCATGACCCCTGACATCACAATGTTCCATAACCCCTGTCATCAAAATGCGCCATGACTCTTTTCATCCCAAAGCCCCAAGACCCCTGGCATCACAGTCTTCTATATACCCTGCCATCAAAATGGTCCATTACACTTTTCTTCAAATTGCTGCATGACCCGGTCATCAAAATGCTCCCTGCCCTTCTCATCGCAATGCACCACACACTTGTCATCAAAATGCACCATGACCTTTGTCATCACAAAGCTCCATGACCCTTGGCATCACAATGCTCCATGTCATTGTCATCACAATGCTCCATGAACCCTCTCATCACATGTCTCCATGCCCTTGTCATCACAAAGCTCCATGACACTTGTCATCACAATGCTTGATGCCCGTCTCATCACAATGCTCCATGCACTTGTCATTACAATCCTCCATGACCCATGTATAACAGTGTTCCGTGCCCTTGTCATCACAATGCTCCATGCCCACTCTCATCACAATAATCCATGAAAATTTTCAGACCAATGCTCAATGCCCTTCTCATCACAATGCTCCATTACCTCTGTCATAACAATGCTCCATGACCCCTGCCATCACAATGTTCCATGGCTTTGTCATCACAAGGCTCCATGACCCTTATCATCACAATGCTCCAAGACCCCTGTAATCACAATGCTCCATGCCCTTGTCAACACAAAGCTCTATGACACATGCCATCAGAATATTCCATGGCCTTCTCATCACAATGCTCCATGCCCTTGTCATGACAATGCTGCAAGACCCCTGTAATCACAATGCTCCATGCCCCTTTTCATCTCAATGCTCCATGAACACTGTAATCAAAATGCACCATGCCCATCATCATAATGCTTCAGGCTCTTGTCATCACAATGAAATCAAATTTCTCCATGACCACTGCCATCATAATGCTCCAAAACCTTGTGATCACAATGTTCCTTAACACTTATCATCACAACACCCTATGACGCTCATCATCACAATTATCCATGGTCCTCTCATCACAATGCACCATGATCTTTGTCATCACAATTCTCAATACACTTGTCATCACAATGCTCCCTGACACTTGTCGTCAGTATGCTCCTTGAACCCTGTAATGACATGGCTCCATGCCTTTTCATCACAATGATCCATGCCCTTTTCATCACAATGCTCCAAGACCCCTGTAATCACAATGGTCCATGCCCTTGTCATCACAAAGCTCAAGGACGCATGTCATCAGAATGCTCCATGGCCTCCTCCTCACAATTCTCAATTCAGTTGTCATCACAATGCTCCAAGTCCCGTGTAATCACAATGCTCCATGCCCCTTTTCATCACAATGCTCCATGAGACTTGTCATCACAAGTCTCCATGGTCTTCCCATCACAATGCTCCAGGACCATGTCATCACCATGCTCCATTCCCTTGTCATCACAATGCTCCATGACCCCTCTCATCACAATACTCCATGAACATTTCCAGCCCAGTGATTCATGAACTTCTCATCACAATGCTCAATGACAAATATCATCAAAATACTCCATGACCACTGTCATCACAACACTCCATGACACCTGACAACACAATGACCCGGGACTCTTGTCATCACAATGCTCCATTCCCTACTCATCACAATGCTCCATGACCCCGGTCATCACAGTACTCCATGAACATTTTCAGCCCAATGCTCCATGACCCTTGTCATCACAATCATCCATGCCCTTGTCATCCCAATTCTCCATGACCCTTTTAATCACAATGCTCCAAGAACCCTTAATCAAAATGCTCCATGCCCCTGTCATCACAAAGCTCCATGACGCATGTCATCAGAATGTTCCATGGGATTCTCCTCAAAATGTTCCATGCCCTTGTCATCACAATGCTCCATGACCCCTGTAATCACAATGCTCCATGCCCTTATCATCACAAAGCTCCATGACACATGTCATCAGAATGTTCCATGGCCTTCTCATCAATATATTCCATGCCCTTGTCATCACAATGCCTCCAGACCCCTGTAATCACAATGCTACATGCCCCTTTTCATCTCAATGCTCCATGAACCCTGTCATCACAATGCATCATGCCCATCATCATAATGCTTCTGGCTATTGTCAGCACAATGAAATCAAAATTCTCCATGACCTCTGTCATCACAATGCTCCATGACCCATGTCATCCCAATACTCCATGAACATTTTCAGCCCAATGCTCCATGACACTCGTCTGCACAATGATCCATGCCCTTGTCATCCCAATTCCCCATGACCCATGTATTCACAATGCTCCGTGACACTTCTCATCTCAGTGCTCCATGACACCTGGCATCACCATGCTCCAGGCCTTTGTCAGCAAAATGCTACATGACCTTTTCATTACAATGCTCTATGCGCTTGTCATCACAATACTCCATTACCACTGTCATCACAATCATCCATGAACTTTAGGATCACATTGATTCATGCCCTTGACATCACAATGCTCCATGCTCCTTGAAATCAAAATGATCCATGACCTCTGTCATTGCAATGCTCCAAAACATTGTGATCACAATGTTCCATAACACTTGTCATCACAACGCTCCATGATGCCTGTCATCACAATACTCTATGCCCTTTTCATCACAATGTTCCATGAACTTTGTCATCACAATTCTCAATACACTTGTCATCACAATGTTCCCTGACACTTGTCGTCAGAATGCTCCTTGAAACCTGTCACGAAAAGGCTCCATGCCTTTTGCATCACAAAGACCCATTCCATTTCCTTCACAATGCTCCATGCCATTGTCTTCAAAATACTCCTCAAGCTTGTCATCAGAATGCTTCATGACCCTTGTCATCACAATTCTCCATGCACTTGTCAGCACAATGCTCCCTGACCCTTGTCATCACAATGCTCCAAGCCATTGTCATCACAATGCTCCATTACCTTTGTCATCAGAATCCTCCATGACACTTGGCATCACAATGCTCCATGCCATTGTCATCACAATGGGCCATTACAAATGTCATCACAATGCTCCCTGATAACTCTCTTCACAATACTGCATGACCTGGTCATCACAATGCTCCAAGCCATTGTCATCACAATGCTCCATTACCTTTGTGATCAGAATACTACATGACACTTGGCATCACAATGCTCCATGCCATTGTCATCACAATGGGCCCTTACAAATGTCATCACATTGCTCCCTGATACCTCTCTTCACAATACTGCATGACCTGGTCATCACAATGCTCCATGCCCCTGTCATCACAATGCACCATTCCTACTGTCATCACAATAATCCATGAAACTTATTACACCAATGTTCCATGCCCTTGTCTTCACAATGCTCCATGCCCTTGTTATCACAATGTTCCAACACCCCTGTAATCAGAATGCTCCGTGCCCCTTTTCATCAGTATGATCCATGAGACTTGTCATCACAAGGCTCCATGGTTTTCTCATCACAATAATCAAGGACCTTGTCATCACAATGCTTCATGACATTGTCATGAAAATTCTCAATGGCCCTTGTCATCATAATGCTCCAAGCCCTAGTCATGACAATGCTCCATTATACTTGTCATCACATCCTCCATTACATTTGACATCACAATGCTCCATGCCATTGTCATCGCAATGGACCATGGCATATGTCATCAAAATGCTCCCTGACACCTGTCTTCACAATACTCCATTCCCTTGTCTTCACAATGCTCCATGCCCTTGTCATCACAATGCACGATGGCCATTGTCATCACAATAATCTATGAAACATGTCAGACCAATGCTACATGCCCTTGTCATCACAATGCTCCATGCCCTTGTCATCACAATGCTCCATGACCCCTGTCATCACAATGTTCCGTGACTCCAGTCATCACAATGCTTCATAATGTTTGCCATCACAACGGTCCATGCCCGCATCATCACAAGGCTCTGTGACCTTTGTAACCACAATGCTCCATGAACTTTTCATCACAATTCTCCGTGATCCTTTTCATCACAATGCTCCGTGCCTGGGTCAGTACAATGCTCCATGACCCTTGTCATCACAATGTGTCATGCGCTTTTCATCACAATGATCCACAACCTAGTCATCGCTATGCTCCATAATCCTTGTAATCACAATTCTCCATGCACTTGTCCACCATATGCTCTCTCTCATGAGATATCTCAGTGTTCCATCACTAGTCATCACAATCCTCCCTCACCCCTGTTATCACAATGTTCCATGACCCCTATCATCACAATGCTATATCCCCTTATCAGCACAATGTTCCATGACCCCTGACATCACAGTGTTCCATAACCCCTGTCATCAAAATGCTCCATGACCCTTTTCATCCCAAAGCTCCATGAACACTGGAATCACAATGTTCTATAACCCCTGTCATCAAAATATTCCATTACACTTTTCATCAATTTGCTGCATGACCCTCTCATCAAAATGCTCCCTGCAATTCTCATCACAATGCACCACACACTTGTCATCAAAATGCTCCATGACCTATGTCATCACAAACTCCATGACCGTTGGCATCACAATGCTCCATGTCATTGTCATCACGATGCTCCATGAACCCTCTCATCACATTGCTCCATGCCCTTGTCATCACAAAGCTCTATGACACTTGTCATCACAATGCTCGATGCCCTTCTCATCACAATGCTCCATGCCCTTGACATTACAATCGTCCATGACCCAAGTATCACAGTGTTCCGTGCCCTTCTCATTACAATGCTCCATATCCAATCTCATCACAATAATCCATGAAACATTTCAGACCAATGCTCAATGCCCTTCTCATAACAATTCTCCATTACCTCTGTCATAACAATGCTCCATGACCCCTGCCATCACAATGTTCCACGGCCTTGTCATCACAAGGCTCCATGACCCTTGTCATCACAATGCTCCAAGACACCTTTAATCACAAAGTTCGATGCCCTTGTCATCACAAAGCTCCATGACACATGTCATCAGAATGTTCCTTGGCCTTCTCGTCACAATGCTCTATGTCCTTGTCATCACAATGCTCCAAGACCCCTGCAGTCACAGTGATCCATGCACCTTTTCATCAGAATGCTCCATGAGACTTGTCATCAGAAGTCTCCATGGTCAACTCATCACAATGCTCCAGGATATTGTCATCACCATGCTCCATGCACTTGTCATCACAATGCTCCAAGACCCCTGTAATCACAGTGCTCCCTGCCCCTTTTCATCAGAATGCTCCATGAGACTTGTCATCACAAGTCTCCTTGGTCTTCTCATCACAATGCTCCAGGAACTTGTTATCACCATGCTCCATTCCCTTGTCATCACAATGCTCCATGACACCTGTCATCACAATACTCTATGAATATTTTCAGCCAAATGCTCCATGACCTTCTCATCACAATGCTCCATGACCAATATCATCATAATGCTGCATGACCACTGTCATCACAACACTCAATGACACCTGACAACACAGTGATCCGGGACTCTTGTCATCACAAGGCTCCAAGTCCCCTGTAATCAGAGTGATCCATGAACCCTGTCATCACAATAATCCATGAATATTTTCAGCTCAAAGCTCCATGACCCTTGTCATCACAATGATCCATGCCCTTGTCATCCCAATGCTCCATGACCCCTGTATTCACAATGCTCTGTGATGCTTTTCATCACAGTGCTCCATGACACCTGTCATCACAATGCTCCATGCCTTTGTCAGCAAAATGCTACATGACCTTGTCATTAGAATGCTCTATGCGCTTGTCATCACAATACTCCATGACCATTGTCATCAAAATCCTCCATGAACCTTGGGATCACATTGCTTCATGCCCTTGTCATCACAATGCTCCATGCTCCTTGAAATCAAAATGATCCATGACCTCTGTTATCACAATAATCCTAACACTTGTGATCACAATGTTCCATAACACTTGTCATCACAATGATCCATGATGCCTGTCATCACAATACTCCATGCCCTTTTCATCACAATGCTCCATGAACTTTGTCATCACAATTCTCAATATACATGTCATCACAATGCTCCCTGACACTTGTCATCAGAATGCTGCTTGAACCCTGTCACGAAAAGGCTCCATGCATGTTTCATCACAAAGTCCCATGCCATTTTCATCAAAATGCTCCATGCCATTGTCATCAAAATACTCCACATGCTTGTCATCAGAATGCTCCATGACCCTTGTCATCACAATTCTCCATGCACTTGTCAGCACAATGCTCCCTGACCCTTGTCATCACAATGCTCCAAGCAATTGTCATCACAATGCTCCATTACCTTTGTCATCAGAATCCTCCATTACACTTGGCATCACAATGCTCCATGCCATTGTCATCACAATGGGCCATTACATATGTCATCACAATGCTCCCTGACACCTCTCTTCACAATACTGCCTGACCTGGTCATCACAAAGCTCCTTGCCCTTGTCATCACAATGCGCCATTCCAACTGTCATCACAATAATCCATGAAACTTATTAGACCAATGCTCCATGCCCTTGTCATCACAATGCTCCATGCCCTTGTTATCACAATATTCCAAGACCCATGTAATCAGAATGCTCCATGCCCCTTTTCATCAGTATGCTCCATGAGACTTGTCATCACAAGGCTCCATAGTTTTCTCATCACAATGCTCCATGCCATTGTCATCTCAATGCTCCATGACCCTTGTCATCACAATGATCCGTGACTCCAGTCATCACAATGCTTCATAACGTTTGTCATCACAATGTTCCATGCCCGCGTCATCACAAGGCTCTGTGACCTTTGTAACCACAATGCTCCATGAACTTTTCATCACAATGCTGCGTGACCCTTGTCATCACGATGCTCCATGTCTTTGTCAGAACAATGCTCCATGACCCTCTCATCACAATGATCCATGCCCTTGTCATCACAATGCACCATGTCCACTGTCATCACAGTAATCTATGAAACTTGCCAGACCAATGGTCCATGCCCCTGTCATCAAAATACTCCATGACCTTGTCATCACAAAGCTCCATGACGCATGCCATCATAATGCTGCATGGCCGTCTCATGACAATGCTCCATGCCCTTGTCATCACAATGCTCCAAGACCACTGTAAGCACTATGCTCCATGCCCGTTTTCATCAGAATGCTGCATGAGAATTGTCATCACAAAGCTCCATGACGCATGTCATCAGAATGTTGCATGGCCGTCTCATGACAATGCTCCATGCCCTTGTCATCACAATGCTCCCAGACCACTATAATCACAGTGTCCCATACCAATTTTCATCAGAATGCTCCATGAGATATGTCATCACAAGTCTCCATGGTCTTCTCATCACAATGCTCCATTCCCTTGTCATCACAATGCTCCATGACACCTGTCATCACAATACTCCATGAATATTATCAGCCCAATGATCCATGACCTTCTCATCACAATGCTCCATGACCAATATCATCACAATGCACCATGACAACTGTCATCACAACACTCCATGACACCTAACAACACAATGATCCGGGACTCTTATCATCACAATGTTCCATTCCCTAGTCATCACAATGCTCCATGACCCCTGTCATCACGATGCTCTGTGACACCAGTCATCACAATGCTTCATAACGTTAGTCATCACAATGTTGCATGCCCGCGTCATCACAAGGCTCTTTGACTTTTGTAACCACAATGCTCCATGAACTTTTCATCACAATGCTCCGTGTCCATTGTCATCATAATGCTCCATGGCACATGTCATCAGAATTCTCCATGGCCTTCTCATCACAATGTTCCATGTCCTTTCCATCACAATGCTCCATTACCCCTGTCATAACAATACTCCATGATCCCTGCCATAACGATGTTCCATGGCCTTGTCATCACAGGGTTCCATGACCCTTCTCATCACAATGCTCCAAGACCCCTGTCATCACAATGCTCCATGCTCCTTTTCATCTCAATGATCCATGAACCCTGTCATCACAATGCACCATGCCCATCATCATAATGCTTCATGCTGTTGTCATCACAATGAAATAAAAATGCTCCATGACCTCTTTCATAACAATGCTCCAAACCCTTGTGATCACAATATTCCATAACACTTGTCATCACAATGCCCAATGACGCTCATCATCACAATAATCCATGGTCTTCTCATCACAATGCTCCATGAACTTTGTCATCACAATGCTCAATACACTTGTCATCAAAATGCTCCCTGACACTTGTTGTCTCTACTCTCCTTGAACCCTGTCATGACAAGGTCCCATGCCATTTTCATCACAATGATCCATGCCCTTTTCATCACAATGTTCCAAGTCTCCTGTAAACACAATGGTCCATGCCCCTTTTCAACAGTATGCTCCATGAGATTTGTCATCACAAGGCTCCATGGTTTTCTCATCACAATGCTCCAGGATATTGTCATCACAATGCTTCACGACCTTGTCATGAAAATTCTCAATGGCCCTTGTCATCATAATGCTCCAAGCCCTAGTCATCACAATGCTCCATTATATTTGTCATCACAATCCTCCATTTCATTTGGCATCACAATGCTCCATGCCATTGTCATCGCAATGGACCATGACATATGTCATCACAATGCTCCCTGACACATATCTTCAATATAATCCATGACCTTCTCATCACAATGCTCCATGCCCTTGTCATCACAATGCACCATGTCCACTGTCATCACAATAATCTATGAAATTTGTCACACCAATGCTCCATGCCCCTGTCATCAAAATGCTCCATGCCCTTGTCATCACAACGCTCCATGAACCCTGTCATCACAATGCTACGTGACTCCAGTAATCACAATGCTTCATAACATTTGTCATCACAATGGTCCATGCCCGCGTCATCACAAGGCTCTGTGACCTTTGTAACCACAATGCTCCATGAACTTTTCATCACAATGCTCCGTGACCCTTGTAATCACAATGCTCCATGCCTTTGTCAGAAAAATTTTCCATGACGCTTGTCATCACAATGTGCCACGTGCATTTCATAACAACGGTCCACAAATTTGTCATGGCAATGCTCCATAAACCTTGTAATCACAATGCTCCATGCCTTCTCATCACAATGCTCCATTACACCTGTCATAACAGTGCTCCATGACCCCTGCAATCACAATGTTCCACGGCCTTGTCATCACAAGGCTCCATGACACTTGTCATCACAATGCTCCAAGACCACTGTAATCACAATGCTCCATGCCCCTGTCATCACAATACTCCATGAACATTTTCAGCCCAATGCTCCATGAACCTTGTCATCACAATGATCCATGCCCTTGTCATCCCAATGCTCCATGACCCCTGTATTCACAATGCTCCGTGACGCCTGTCTTCACAGTGCTCCATGACACCTCTCATCACAATCCTCCATGCCTATGTCAGCAAAATGCTACATGACCTTGTCATTACAATGCTCTATGCGCTTGTCATCACAATTCTCCATTACTATTGTCATCACAATCCTCCATGAACTTTGGGATCACATTGCTTCATGTCCTTGTCATCACAATGCTCCATGCTCCTTGAAATAAAAATGATCCATGACCTCTGTCATCACAGTGCTCCAAACCCTTTTGATCACAATGTTCCATAACACTTGTCAACACAACGCTCCATGATGCCTATCATCACAATACTACATGCCATTTTGATCACAATTCTCCATGATCTCTGTCATCACAATTCTCAATACACTTGTCATCACAATGCTCCCTGACACTTGTCGCCAGAATGCTCCTTGAACCCTGTCACGAAAAGGCTCCATGCCTTTTTCATCACAATGCCCCATGCCGTTTTCATCACAATGCTCCATGCCATTGTCATCAAAATACTCCACAAGCTTGTCATCAGAATGCTCCATGACGCTTGTCATCACAATGCTCCATGCCCTTGTCAGCACAATGCTCCATGACCACTGTCATCACAATGCTCCGTGACTCCAGTTATCACAATGCTTCATGACGTTTGTCATCACAATGGTCCATGCCCTCGTCATCAACAGTCTCTGTGACCTTTTTAACCACAATGCTCCAGGAACTTTTCATCACAATGCTCTTTGACCCCTGTCATCACAATGCTCTATGCCTTTCTCACCACAATGCTCCATGACCCTTTTCATCAAAATGCTCCATGACCCCTGACATCACAATGTTGCATAAACACTGTCATCAAAATGTTCCATGACCCTTTTCATCAAATTGCTCCATGACACTGTGATCACAATGCTCCTTGCCCTTCTCATCACAATGCACAACGACATTGTCATCAAAATGCTCCCTGACACTTGTTGTCTGTATGCTCCTTCAACCCTGTCATGACGAGGCTCCATGCCTCTTTCATCACAATGATCCATGCCCTTTTCTTCACAGTGCTCCAAGACACCTCCAATCACAATGCTCCATGCCCTTGTCATCACAAAGCTCAATGACGCATGTCATCAGAATGCTCCTTGTCCTTCTCCTCAAAATGCTCCATGCCTTTGTCATCACAATGTTCCAAGACCCCTGTATTCACAGTGCTCCATGCCCCTTTTCATCAGTATGCTCCATGAGACTTGTCATCACAAGGCTCCATGGTTTTCTCATCACAATGCTCCAGGACATTGTCATCACAATGCTTCACGACCTTGTCATGAAAATTCTCAATGGCCCTTGTCATCATAATGCTCCAAGCCCTAGTCATCACAATGCTCCATTATATTTGTCATCACAATCCTCCATTACATTTGGCATCAAAATGCTCCATGCCATTGTCATCGCAATGGAACATGACATATATCATCCCAATGCTCGCTGACACCTGTCTACACAGTACTCCATGACATTCTCATCACAATGCTGCATCTCCTTGTCATCGCAGTCGACCATGACATAGGTCATCACAATGCTCCCTGACACCTGTCTTCACAATAATCCATGACCTTCACATCACAATGCTGCATGCCCTTGTCATCACAATAATCTATGAAACTTTTCAGACCAATGCTCCATGCCCCTGTCATCACAATGCTCAATGTCCTTGTCATCACAATGCTCCATGACCCCTGTCATCACAATGCTCCGTGACTCCAGTCATCACAATGCTTCATAACGTTTGTCATCACAATGCTCCATGCCCCAGTTATCACAAGGCTCTGTGACCATTGTAACCACAATGCTCCATGAAATTTTCATCACAATGCTCCATGACACTTGTCGTCACAATGTTCCTTGCCTTTGTCCGAACAATGCTCCATGACCCTTGTCATCATATTGTGCTACACACTTTTCATTACAAAGGTTCACAAACTTGTCATTGCTATGCTCCATAAACCTTGTAATCACAGTGATCCATGCACTTCTCATCAAAATGCTCTCTCACCAGAGATATCACAATGTTCCATCACTAGTCATTACCATACTCCCTCATCCCTGTAATCACAATGTTCCATGACCCCTGTCATCTCAATGCTACATCCACTTATCATCACAATGTTCCATGACACCTGACATCACAATGTTCCACAACCCGTCATCAAAATGCTCCATGACCCTTTTCAACCCAAAGCTCCTTGACCAATGACATCACAATATTCTATAACCCCTCTCATCAAAATATTCCATTACACTATTCCTCAAATTGCCTCATGACACTGTCATCAAAATGCTCCCTGCCCTTCTCATCACAATGCACCACGCCCTTGTCATCAAAAGGCTCCATGACCTTTGCCTTCACAAAGCTCCATGATCCTTGACATCACTATGCTCCATGTCATTGTCATCACAATGCTCCATGAACCCTCTCATCACATTGCTCAAGGCCCTTGTCATCAGAAAGCTCCATGACTCATGTCATCACAATGCTCTATGCCCTTCTCATCACAATGCTCCATGCCGTTGTCTTTACAATCCTCCATGACCCATGTAACAGTGTTCCGTGGCCATGTCATCACAATGCTTCATGCCCACTCTCATCACAATAATCCATGAAATATTTCAGACCAATGTTCAGTGCTCTTCTCATCACAATGCTCCATTACCTCTGTCATAACAATGCTCCATGACGCCTGCCATCAAAATTTTCCACGGCCTTGTCATCACAAGGCTCCATGACCCTTGTCATCACAATGCTCCTAGACCCCTGTAATCACAATTCTCCATGCCCTTGTCATCACAAAGCTCCATGTCGTATGTCATCAGAATATTCCATGTCTTTCTCATCACAATGCTAAATGCCCGCTTCATCACAATGCTCCAAGACCCCTGTAATCACAATGCTTCATGCCCTTTTTCATCAGTATGCTCCATGAGACTTGTCATCACAGTGCTCCATGGTCTTCTCATCACAATGCTCCATGCCCTTGTCATCACACTGCCCCATGACCCCTGTCATCACAATGCTCCGTGACTCCATTCATCACAATGCTGCATGACCTTTGTCATCACAATGGTCCATTAACGAGTCATGAAAAGTCTCTGTGATATCTTTTACCAAAATGTTCCATGAAATTTTCATCACAGTGCTCCATGCATTTGTCAGAACAATGCTCCATGACCCTTGTCATCACAATGTGCCACGTGCTTTTCATCACAACGGTCCACAACCTTGTCATCGATATGCTCCATAAACCTTATAATCCCAATGCTCCATGCACTTCTCATCAAAATGCTCTCTCACATGAGATATCATAATGTTCCATCACTTGTCATCACATTACTCCCTCACCCCTGTAATCACAATGTTCCATGACCACTGTCATCACAATGCTACCTCCCCTTATCATCACAATGTTCCATGACCCCTGGCATCACAATGTTCCACAACCCCTGTCATCAAAATGCTCCATGACCCATTTCATCCCAAACCTCCATGACCACTGACATCACAATGTTCTATAACCCATGTCATCAAATTGTTCCATTACAATTTTCATCAAATTGCTGCATGACCCTGTCCTCAAACTGCTCCCTTCACTTCTCATCACAATGAACCATGCCCTTGTCATTAGAAAGCCCCATGACTTTTGTCATCACAAAGCTCCATGACACTTGACATCACAATGCTCCATGTCATTGTCATCACAATGCTCCATGAACCCTTTCATCACATTGCTCCATGCCCTTGTCATCACAAAGCTCCATGACACTTGCCATCACACTGCTCGATGCCCTTCTCATCACAATGCTCCATGCCCTTTTCATTGCAATCCTCCATGACCCATGTATCACAGCGTTCTGTGCTCTTGTCATCACAATGCTCCATGCCCACTCTCATCCCAATAATCCATGAAATATTTCACAACAATGCTTCCTGCCCTTCTCATCACAATGCTCCATTACACCTGTCATAACAATGTTTCATGACCCCTGCCACCACAATGTTCCACGGCCTTGTCATTCACAAGGCTCCATGACACTTGTCATCACAATGTTCCAAGAATCCTGTAATCACAATGCTCCATGCCCTTGTCATCAGAAAGCCCCATGACGCATGTCATCAGAATGTTCCATGGACTTCTCATCACAATGCTCCATGCCCATGTCATCACAATGCTACAAGACCCTTGTTATCAAAATGCTCGATGCCCCTTTTAATCTCAAAGCTCCATGAATCCTATTATCACAATGCACCATGCCCATCATCATAATGCTTCAGGCTATTGTCATCACAATGAAATGAAAATGCTCCATGACCTCTGTCATCACAATGCTCCAAACCATTGTGATCACAATATTCCGTAACACTTATCATCACAACACCCCATGATGCTCATAATCACAGTTATCCATGGTCTTCTCATCACTATGCTCCATAACCATTGTCATCACAATGCTCAATACACTGGTCATCACAATGCTCCCTGACACTTGTCGTCAGTATGCTCCTTGAACACTGTCATGACAAGGCTCCATGCCTTCTTCATCACAATGATCCATGCCATTTTCATCAGAGTGCTCCAAGACACCTGTAATCACAATGCTCCATGCACTTGTCATCACAGTGCTCCATGACGCATTCATCAGAATTCTCCATGTCCTTCTCTTCACAATGCTCCATGCCCTTGTCATAACAATGCTCCAAGACCACTGTAATCACAATGCTCCATGCCCCTTTTCATCAGAATACTCCATGATAGTTTTCATCACATGTCTCCATGGTCTTCTCATCACAATGCTCCAGGACCTTGTCATCACCATGCTCCATTTCCTTGTCATCACAATGTTCCATGACCCCTGTCATCAGAGTACTCCATGAACATTTTCAGCCCAATTCTCCATGACACTCTCATCACAATGCTCCATGACCAATATCATCACAATGCTCCATGACCACTGTCATCACAAAACTCCATTACCCCTGACAACACAGTGAGCCGGGACTCTTGTCATCACAATGCTCCATGACCCCTGTCATCACAATACTCCATAAACATTTTCAGCCCAATCTTCCATGACACTTGTCATCACAATGATCCATGATTTTGTCAGCAAAATGCTACATGAACTTGTCATTACAATGTTCTATGAGCTTGTCATAACAATACTCCTTTACCATGGTCATCACAATCCTCCATGAACCTTGGTATCACATTGTTTCTTGCCCTTGCCATCACAATGCTCCATGCTTCTTGAAATCAACATGATCCATGACCTGTGTCATCACAATGCTCCAAACACTTGTGATCACCAAGTTCCATAACACTTGTCATCACAAAGCTCCATGATGCCTGTAATCACTATACTCCATGCCCTTTTCATCACAATGCTCCATGACCTTTGTCATCACAATTCTCAATACACTTGTCATCACAATGCTCCCTGACACTTGTCTTCAGAATGCTCCATGAACCCTGTCACGAAAAGGCTCCATGCCTTTTTTCCTCACAATGCCCCATGCAGTTTTCATCACAATGATCCATGCCATTGTCATCAAAATACTCCACAAGCTTGTCATCAGAATGCTCCATGACCCTTGTCATCACAATTCTCCATGCACTTGTCAGCATGATGTTCCCTGACCCTTGTCATCACAATACTCCAAGCCATTGTCCTCACACTGTTCCATTACCTTTGTCATCAGAATCCTCCATGACACTTGGCATCACAATGCTCCATGCCATTGTCATCACAATGGGCCATTACATATGTCCTCACAATGCTCCCTGACACCTGTCTTCACAATACTGTATGACCTGGTCTTCACAATGCTCCATGCCCTTGATATCACAAAGCTCCATGACCCCTGTCATCACAATGCCCCGTGACTCCAGTCTTCACAATGCTTCATGACCTTTGTCATCACAATGGTCCATGCCTTCATCATCAACAGTCTCTGTGACCTTTTTAACCACAATGTTCCATGAACTTTTCATCACAATGCTCTTTGGCCCTTGTCATCACAATACTCTATGCCTTTCTCAGCACAATGCTCCATGACCGTTGTCATTACAATGCTCCATGCGCTTGACAGCACAATGCTCCTTGACACATGTCATCACAATTTGCCATGCGCTTGTCATCACAGTGCTCCACAATCTTGTCATCACAATGCTCCATAAACCTTGTCATCACAATGCTACATGCACTTATCATCACAATGTTCGATGACCCCTGACATCACAATGTTCCATAACCCCTGTCACCAAAATGCTCCATGACCCTTTTCATCAAAATGTTCCATGTCCCCTGAAATCACAATGCTCCATGACCCCTGTCATCACAATTCTCCATGCTCCTTGAAATCACAATGATCCATGACCTCTGTCTTCACAATGCTCCAAACCAATGTGATCACAATGTTCCATAACCCTTGTCATCACAATGCTCCATGATGCCTGTCATCACAATACTCCATGCCCTTGTCGTCACAATGCTCCATGATATTTGTCATCACAATTCTCAATACACTTGTCATCACAATGCTCTCTGACACTTGTCGTCAGAATGCTCCTTGAACCCTGTCATGAAAAGGCTCCATGCATTTTTCATCAGAATGCTCCATGCCCTTTTCATCACAATGCTCCATGCCATTGTCATCACAATACTCCACAAGCTTGTCATCTGAATGCTCCATGACACTTGTCATCACAATGCTCCATGAGCACTGTCATCACAATGCTCCAAACCATGTGTCATTACAGTGCTCCATGATGCTGGCAATTCACAATTATCCGTGGTGTTCTCATCACAATGCTCCACACGCTTGTCATCAAAATGCTCCATGACTCTTGTCATCACAATATTCCATGGCCACTGTCATCACAATTATCCACACCCCTTGTCATTATAGTGCTCCATGACGCTCATCTTCAACATTATCCATGGTCTTCTCATCACAATGCTCCATGGTCTTGCCATCACAATGCTCCATGCCCTGGTCATCACAATGCTCCATGTTCCCTGTCATCACTATTCTCCACGTTCTTGGCAACACTATGTTCCATGACACTTCCCATCACAGTGTTAAATGCTTTGTCATTACAATACTCCACAAGCTTGTCATCACAATACTCCATGACCCATGTCATCACAATGATCCATGACCCCTGTCATCACAATGCTCCATGAGACGTATCATCACAATGCTCCATGCCCCTTGTCATTACAGTGCTCCATGATGCTCGTCACCAGAATTATCCATGGTCTTCTCATCACAGTCCTCCACGGTCTTGCCATCACAATGCTCCATGCCCTGGTCATCACAATTCTCCACGTCCTTGTCATCACAATGCTCCATGACAGTTCTCATCACAATGTTACATGCTCTTGTCATCACAATTCTCCATGCACTTGTCATTGCAATGCCCCCTGACCCCTGTCATAGCAAGCCCAATGCCTTCGTCATCACAATGCTTCACGACATTTTCATCAAAATTCTCAATGGCCGTTGTCATCACAATGCTCCATGCCCTTGTCCTCACAATGCTCCATGACCCTTGTCATCACAATGCTCCAAGCCTTTGTCATCACAATGCTCCATTACCTTTGTCATCACAATCCTCCATAACACTTGGCATCACAATGCTCCATGCCATTGTCATCACAATGGTACATGAAATATGCCATCACAATGCTCCCTGACACCTTTCTTCACCATACTCCATGACCTTGTCATCACAATGCTCCATGCCCTTGTCATCACAATGTGCCATGCCCACTGTCAACACAATTATCCATGAAACTTGTCAGACCAATGCTCCATGCCCCTGTCATCACAATGCTACATGACCCCAGTCATCACAATGCTCCGTGTGTCCCGTCATCACAAGGTTTCATGACCTGTGTCATCACAATAGTCAATGCCCTCATCATCACAAGGCTCTGTGAAATTTGTCACCACAATGCTCCATGAACTTTTCATCACAATGCAGATACGTCCATGAGTGCAAGTGCCCTATGCTCTGTAGCTCATCTTTTAGATGTTTTAGCAAACACAATAGACTTCTCCATAGTGGCCGTTGGAAAATTACAATTCCACTATCAGCCTCACAGGGCTCCCTTTTCTCCTCACCCTGTCCTGAATTTCTGGTGTTTACACTTTATGTGGATGGCCCTTCTGACTGATGTGAAGTGATACATTTTGTAGTATTGATTTCCAGTGCCCACCTGTTTGGTTGGATAAAAAGTGTGTATGGCCTTTACTTGAATATATTCGGAAAAAATTGCATACACCCTTTTGGGCCAACTGCATCATTGGCGATGTTCAGCCCCTTTTCTTGTGTTTTAATCGGGAGTCCTTTCTACCTCTTCAAATCTGTTTCCTGCCACTCTCCCTTGCTTACAAGTCCTTTTCTGTGACTTACCTCAAGACATTTTTCGATGATAGATATTTTCAACTCTGCAGTTTCATGAATTTTAGTGCCCCTGAGTTCAATTTTTCAACTTGTGTTTTTGGAAACTGGACACAAAACAGCGGGATTTCCTCTAGCCCTATTCTGTTTCCGTGGGCAATTCTAGCCTTTGATGAATTTGTCTTCCATATTGGAAATTAGAGTGGCATGTTCCTGTCCAAACAACTAAGACTTGTCTCTAAATTTTTCTCATCCTTCGGCTTCATCCTCTGGACAAATTCCAAACTGTGTGCAACAGGATGTTGACGGTGCTGATATCCCCAAGTGAGGAGATTGTTAGGAAAGATGCTGGAGGGGTGAACCCGAGCACCAGACAATGAGGAGATGAGGTGCCTTTTCCAAACTCTTTCCGAACAAATGGTGTACCATCCTCTAGGTGTGACAGGCATGTTTTAGCTGTAGGAAGGGTGCAGTGCATGGAAGGAGAACACCAGGGATTTTTCCAAATCAGTGCCTCCCCGTACCCCAAACTGGGGAATTTTTAAGCTACGGCTACACGTATGTCCATTAAGCGCCTTGGGAAATAGGCAGAGCCCAAACTTTAGATGATTGAAATCTTCAGGGTCAGAAGCGTTCACCATCGGCCTTGCTTAGGTTACATTTTATCTGTCTTTGATAGACGATGTCAATAAAAATATCTATTCTTTTTCAGATTATTTCCCCTTATAGGTTATTGCAAAATATTCAGTGTAGTTCCCTGTGCTATACAGTAGTTCCTTGTTGATGATCTATTTTATACATAGCAGTGTGTATGTGTTAATCCCACACTGTTAATTTATCCCTTCTCCTACCTTTCCCCTTTGGTAATAATAAATTATAAGATTTTATACTTCTCAGAAATGGGGGAGCTGAAAGAGAGGTATCATTTTCAATGGAAAATCATTCAAAACAAGATTGAAGCTTCAGCCATGAGTATTCGATGTACATCCATGGAAATAAATCACTTCATTTCTCTAATGTTGACCTGACAAATAAGACAGACGTCTTCACTGAACTTGCTTATAGTAAAGTGATGGAAATATCAAAGGTAAGTCTTAGAAACATCTTATTTTACCCGAGCATTATACACTGCTCTATGTTAACTACAGCTTGGCTCACACAACTGTTCATTGAAGTTACAATGTTCTCTATTTCTGTTACTGATCCTCCAGAGTGGACCCCAGCAGAAGTCCCCGTGCCCAGTGTCATTGGAGCCAACAGATCAAGACTGAGTTTGGTTCAGAAGCAAAGGAAACATTATTTTGAAAACAGAATGGAGAGGTTAGAGCGTGCACTCCCCCATGGGCTGTGCGCAGGGATGCTGTGTAGGGATCTCAGGAGCGTCACTGGGAGGAAGGGGATGGAGCTCTCGAGGGCTGGGTTGGCTGAAGCTCAGGCTCTATGCCGTGGAGTCTGCATGGGACCCCGCTAGCTGAGGTGTGGACCCAGCCATTCTGCAAAACGAAATCGGGTCTGAAGTGCCGGGTGTGGGACCTCTGCATGCGGAACCCTAGGAGCACGTGAAATTAGACAAAGCACAAAGGAAAAACAGGTAAGACTTTATTTTATTGCCCAGATTCTCTTTTTATCTCCCAGGAATTTTTAATGAACGTTGCCAGAGACGAACACCTCCTCTGCTTTTTGTTCCGTTACTCATTCTTCAGGTGTTGAGGGTGCAGACCCCTCTTTTGTAACTGCTTCATGCTGTGGTGGGAGCCCTGATACTTCGGGGGAGGGGCAAAACGTCTCCCCACCAGCCTCCAGGTGAGGTTGATTGTCCCAAGGCCTCCTGCCTCACTTCTCCTACGCCTGAGAACCAGCATTGGAAGTGTTATAGATTCTGATGACCTTTAAGTGTCCAGGAAAGAGATGTGCAGAGATGCTGAGGTGGCAGGTTTCACCCCACACCACATTTGTTCGGTGACCTTAGGCTGACGGTTTTTGCCAGCCGAGATGCTCTGACCAGTAGTCTGTGCTTTCTTTAATTAGGTCCCTGAATTAATGTACAAACAGCACCATGTGTCAGAACCCTGCCCGTGCAACTCCCAGACAGTCCAGGGTCAGTGGTGATCCAGGACCATGACGTCCACTGAGTCAACGGCCTTTAGAAGTAGCCAGCAGTCCAGCCGGTCATATTGGCCACCATCACCGCAGTGTCTGTAGGGTTTTCTATGGTGAAAGCGTGATATACGTTTCCCCAGCCAAGCTTATTAGCTCCCCTCTGGGTGCAGTAAGTCCTGCAAGCAGTAGTCTGCTCTTTCGGGGCACAGTCTTCTTGTTTTCTGAGAGAAACTCCAGGTCAAGTGATGGTCACACGAGTCATCTTGGGGGCCCGTTGCCCCCATTTGTCTCTCTGGAAGTTGGAGTTGGAGGGCCTCCTCACTCGAGGTCAGTGTGTCCACAGAGCGACCCCTGCAACTTCAGGGCATGATGGGTGGTTAGGATCACGACGTGGGTTCCTTTTGCCTTAGGAGGGAGCTGGCCTTGTGGGCTGCTGATTTCCAGCTTTTTAGATACCCCAGTATCCTGGCCTGATGAGTCGGTTGGCAAAGCCCTTGGTGACCATAGTTGAGCAAACCTGAAGGACATTCTTGTGTTGCTCCATTTCAAGTGGTCCCAGTTTTTGCACTAAGGCTCCAAGGGCAATTTACCTTTCACCGGGTATGTAAAGGTCAAAGGGTTTAGCTAAATTAGCGAGTTCCTGGGCAAGGGTCTGAATTGACTGCTCTTTCCATTCTTGAAAGGCTGCTTCTGGATTGTATACAAAAGGATCATCATCTTTTTGTGTCAGTGTTTCATGTAGAGGCCCAGCTATTAGACTGTAGTTAGGGATCCAGATGCAGAAAACCTTGGCCTCCCCAGGAACCCCTAAGCTGTCTTCTAGTTTTAGAAGAGGTAAGGCTGCAAATGGCTTCTTCCCTATCCTGGGATGCGTTTCTCCGAATATCTGTGAGAATGAAGCCCAGGCATGTCACCTGAGCCTGGGATATTTGAGCCTTTTTCTTGGACACCTTCTATCCTTTCTTGGCTAGGTAGTTCAGAGGCGTCTTTAGTAGGCCTGGCGATGAGAATGTCATCTGCATATTGAAGGAGGGTTCCATTTTACAGAGGTAGAACGTTTAGGTCTTTAGAGGACATTTCCCCAATGATGGTGTGGGGATTTTTGAACCATTGGGGCAGGACGGCCCAGCATTATTGCTTGTGTTGCATGTTGTGTCCTGCCACTCACAAGCCAAAAATTCTTGTGACTCTGAGATGAATGGAACACAGAAGAAGGCATCATTGAAGTGTAATACAGAATGCCATGGCCTGGTGGATGGTAGAATCAGCAGCAGGGTGTAGGAAATAGGAGCTACTGGATGTATATCCTCGGTGGCTTCACTGACTGTCCTGATATCCTTTACCAGGTCACCAGCAGCCCATGGGGCTCTCATGGTCAGGCCAATCCCAGGATATGGAGCTCACCTGGGCTGCATCCCGCACCCCACAGCCCACGGGGCTCTCATGGTCAAGTCCTTCCCAGGGTATGGAGCTCACCTGTGCAGCTACCCAGCAGCCCATGGGGCTCTCATAGTCAGGCCCTTCCCAGGATACGGAGCTCCCCAGGGCAGGTACCCCAGCAGGGCTGGACACACAGGAACTGTGCACATAGCCCACCTTGCAGAGAACCCCCTGCTCACCTGTCGCTCACAGCTGACACAGAACACCTCAGAGCAGGACTTGAACTAACAAACAGCAGCTCTGACAGGTCTGTGACCCTGGCTATCACTCTGTGCAGCCTCTCTCTGCCTGGTCTTCCAGACACTTCCACTGCAGCCAGGGCACCAGGCCTCTGTCTCCACCCACCATCACTCCTCTCCCTGACTCCTGGGTTCCTCTCATTAGGATAGGGTCTTCTTGAAGTCGTTTTCCACTCATGGACCAGATAAAATGATAAGAAAACAAGCCGCAGCTGCAGCCCCTTGTCTATCCTGACTCTCAAGAGCCCACACCTCTTCCTTGGGCCTGGCCCGTTTAACAAGTTTCATTTTCTGCAACTGTGAGCCCCTGAGGGGTGAGGATTGGCTGATTTGGGCAGCCTGACACTGCCTGCCAGCCCTCCCCAGGTGTGCCTGTGTTGAGGTCAATATAAACACCTCTCCAGTCAGCAAGAGCCCCTGTAGCTGTGACTCACGCCATATTCTCTGCCCCGTCAGCAGTGTCGGGGCTGGGGTGGTGGAACGGAGGGAGAGGCCGTGGCTTTGTGGGTGGCCCAGTGTGAGTGGGGCTCTGTTGGACTTTCTGCAGGAGTTGCCAGGCTGCCACCTGCTAAAGAAGAGGATGTGTCATCCTTACCTGCTGCTGGAATTTCTCCCCAGGCAGATGTGAGGAAGTAAAAAAGCAGTGGGGGCCATGGCAGGAGGGGTATCTCAGGCAGGGAAATGGAAAGATTCCAGAAGAGCATCTGGGGCCACGAGCATCCTGACTGGCCTGCAGGCACCAAGTCGGCCTGCGTGCTGTCGCTGGTGTGGCTCCACATCCCTTCCTCTAGGCTTGCAAGTGCTTGTACATATTCAGGTGTTTTACCTGGAAAGGGTGGGAAGAGTTCAGATGCAGCAGGACTGGGGCTCAGCTCACATTTACTCACAGACGCCTCGACACAGTCCCCCAGCTTTGCAATGAGGATGCTCCTTGTGGGGGGGAGTGCTGCTGAGTGCATGGGAGACGATTTCCCACCTCTGACCAACTTAAGAATTTTTTACCACTGGAGCAAGTGCCCTGATACGATTTTCCTCTGTATAACTGGTGGGTTCTGTTTTTTTTTTTTTTTTTTTTTTTTCTATTTTTCTTTTTTTCTTTTTGGTTCAAGGTAGATTTTATTTATTCCTCTTTTTTTTTAATTTGGAGATATAAACATGGAAATAGTGCATTAATATAAAGACATCTATGTGAAGGGAAAAACTATTTTTCTGTTTTATTCGATTAAATGTTATTTATTTATTTTTAATTTTTTAAAATTTATTTATTTCTTTTATACAGCAGGTTCTTATTGGATATCTATTTTATACATATAAGTGTGCACATGTGAATCCTAGTCTCCCAATTCATCCCACCACCACCCTCACATGGTGTTCCCCCCTTGGTGTCCATATGTTTGTTCTCTACATCTGTGTCTCTATCTCTGCCCTGCAAACCGGTTCATCTGTACCATTTTTCTAGGTTCCACATATATGCATTAATATACAATATTTGTTTTTCTCTTTCTGACTTACTTCACTCTGTATGACAGTCTCTAGATCCATCAAGGTCTCTACAAATGACCCAATTTCATTCCTATGTATGGCTGAGTAATATTCCATTGTATATATGTGCCAGATCTTCTTTATCCATTCATCTGTTGATGGACACTTAGGTTGCTTCCATGTCCAGGCTATTGCAAATAGAGCTGCAATGAACATTTTTGTACATAACTCTTTTTGAATTATGGTTTTCACAAGGCAAATGTCCAGTAGTTGGATTGTTGTGTCGTATGGTACTTCTATTTTTAGTTATTTAAAGGAACCTCCGTACTGTTCTCCCTAGTGCCCATATCAAATTACATTCCCACCCACAGTGCAAGTGTGTTCCCTTTTCTCCAATAAAGGCCTCTCCAGCATTTATTGCTTTGTAGATTTTTTTGATGATTGCCACTCTGACAGCTGTGAGGTGATACCTCACGGTAGTTTTGATTTGCATTTCTCTAATGATTAGTTATGTTCAGCATCCTTTCATGTGTTTCTTGGTAATCTGTATATCTTCTCTGGATAAATGTGTATTTAGGTCTTCTGCCCGTTTTTGGATTGGGTTGTTTGTTTTTGTGATATTGAGCTACATGCGGTGCTTGTAAAGTTAGGAGATTAATCCTTTGTCAATTGCTTCATTTGAAAATATTTTCTCCCATTCTGAGGGTTGTTTTTGCATCTTGTTTATGTTTTCCTGTACTGTGTAAAAGCTTTTAAGTTTCATTAGGTCCCATTTGTTGATTTCTGTTTTTATTTCCATTTCTCTAAGTTGTGGGTCAAAAAGGATCTTGCTGTGATTTATGTAATAGAGTGTTCTGCCTAAGGTTTCCTCTAAGTGTTTTACAGTGTCTGGTCTTATATTTAGATCTCTAATCAATTTAGAGTTTATTTTTGTGTATGGTGTTATGGAGTGTTCTAATTTCATTCTTTTATGTGTAGGGGTCCAGTTTTCCCAGCACCAATTACTGAAGAGACTGTCTTTTCTCCATTGTATATCCTTAGCTCCTTTGTCATAGATGAGATAGCCATAGGTATGTAGGTTTATCTCTGGGCTTTCTGTCCTGTTCCATTGATCTGTGTTTATGCCAATCTACATACACTTGATTCCATTATGGAGACATATAAATACATGGGTTTCAAGGTTATTACCAGTCAGATATATTCCTCTTCAGTGAATAGGGTGTTTTGTGTCCAGTTCATTGAGAAAGGAGTAGGTCTTGTCTATTACATATTTGGTATATGGAATGGGATCTGTGCTAATTTCAAACTCTGCCTTTACACATCACCCCACATCACCTTTCCCCTTAAGGAGGCATAAGTGTGTTTTCTAAATGTGTAACTCTGTTCTCTTTTGAAATTCAGTTCATGTGTAGCCATGTTTACATTCCCTCTATAAGTGATATATTACAATAAGTTTCTTTTACTTTGTGGCTCATTTCACTTAGCATCATCATACCTAAAGCCACTCATTAAGCTGCTATTGGCCTTATGACATTGATTTTATGTCTGAGTGACATTGCATTGTATATAAGTACCACAACATATATATCTATTTTTTTTCCTTTCCTGGGATATTTAAAGTGTACTGAAGTCGAGGTTCTTGTAAACAGAGCAGCCCTAAAGTTTGGGCTGGCTGTGTGTTGTGGATTTTTAGTTTTCCCAAAATACACGCCCATGAGTGGAAGTGTGCTATGCTCTGTAGCTCTGTTTTAGAAAACATCATACAGTTCTCCAGAGAGGCTGTTGGCAATTTACATCCTGTCCATCGGCGTAACCAGGCTCCCTTTTCTCCATGGCCTGTCCTGCATTTGTGGTTTTTACACTATTTGTGGATGGCCCTTTTGACTGGAGGTGAGGGACACTTCTCTGTAGTGTGGATCTGCAATGCCTGATGGCTTGCTTGGCCAAAAAGGGCATATGCATTTTTTCCCAAATATATTCAAGAAAATACACATAGTCCCTTTTCAGCCAAGGGCAACATTGTCGAAATTCTGTCGCTTTTCATGTGCTTTAAAGACGACTCCAATCTACCTCTTGAAATCTGTTTCCTTCAATTCTGCCTTGCATTCAAATCCTCTTCACTGCCTTTCCTCAATATATTTCTGGATGATAGTTGTCCTTTATAACTCTGCAAGTTTGTGAATTGCTGTGCCCCTGATTTCCATTTTTCAACTCGCCTATTTGTGAGCTGGCTGCAATACCGCAGGATGGCTTTAGGCCCTAGTCTGGTTCCGGGGCTTCAGGCTGAGCCTTTGGTTAATTCTTCTTCCTGGTGGGAAACTAGAGTGACATGTGCCCATCCAAACACCTACAGCTAATCTCTCATTTATTCCCCCTCTTCCTGTTCATCCTCTGCACAATTTGCAAACTGTGCATATCAGGAGGGTAAAGGCGCTTACACTCCAAGTGGGGAGATTTTGAGTAATGCAGATGGAATGGCGAAGCCGAGCACGACAAAAGGAAAAATGAGGTACCTTTTAGAAAACTTTCCCAATTACACAGTGTACCATCCACTGGGTTTCCCATGCATGTTTTAACTGTAGGAAGATTCCCTTAAACCTGGAGAGTTGGGACCACTAGAATGGGTAGCACACAGTATTGCTCTAAGTGGTGTTCTTTTGCTCACACAACCTCAGCAATCTTGTCAGCCCCAAGTGTCCAGTCTCATGTCTCATCCAGCTGTGGGTGTAAAGGTGGTCAATCCAGGTTGCATCACAGGCCCTGAACGAAATTTTTAAGACTTTCTCACTGTTTCGCTGTTTTTGCATTTTGCTTTTGAAATTTATTTTTATAAGTGGGTTTAACTGAATTTCAGTGCTCTATTCATGCCGTTATACACACATATGATTCCTATATGGAGACATGAGAATACATATGTTTTAAAATACTGAGAGTCAGACATATTCCTTGCAAAGAATAGGGGGTGTTTAATCCAGTTCATTGTGGCGGGATTAGGTGTTGTCTATTACATACTTGGTTTATGTAATGGTATCTGTGGTAATTTAAAACTGTGATTTTATGCATCACCCCACCTCGCCTTTCCCATTAAGCAGGCAGAAGCTTGTTTTCTAAATTTGTGACTCCGTTGTGTTTGTAAATCAGTTCATGTTTAGCCATGTGTACATTCCCGCTATGAGGGATATTTATGATAAGATTCGTTACTCTGGTATTTTTCGTAAATCAGTTCATGTGAGGCCATGTTTACAGGACCTTCATAAGTGATATCTTATGATAAGTTTCTTTTTCTGTGTGACTTATTTCACTTAGAATCATCGTACCTGAATCCACTCATTTTGCTGCTACTGGCCTTATGAAATTGATTTCATGGCTGAGGGATATACCATCGTACGTAAGTACCAGAATTTCTTGAACCATTTTTGTCTTTCCTGGGATATTTAAGGTATACCCAAGTTGAGGTTCTTGTAAGCAGTGAAGACCTAAATTTTGTGGTGGCACTGTCTTATTGATTTTCAGTTTTCCCAAGGTATATTTCCTAGACTGGAAGTGCCCTTGACTCTGTAGCTCTGTTGTTTACTTGTTTTAGGGAACACAGTGCACTCCTCCAGAGAGGCAGTTCGCAATTTAAATCCCGCCGATCAGCATAAAAAGGCTCCCTGTTCTCCAGGGCCTGTCTTGCCTTTCTGGTTTTTACACATTTTGCAGATGTCCCTTTTGACCAGTGGGAATTGATACTTCTTTGTAGTGCAGATTTGCATTGCCAGCTTGCTTGCTTGGCCAAAAAGGGTGTATGCGTGTTCTACTGCATATATTCAGGAGAAAACATATACGCCCTTTTTGGGCAAGTGCACACTTGTCGAAGTTGTGCCCCTCTTCCTGTGCTTTAAAGGCGATTCCAACATACCTCTTGAAATCTGTTTCCTGCTATACTGCCTCGCTTTCAAGTCCGCCTCGTTGCCTTCCTTCAGCAGATTTTTGGGCGATAGTTGTCCTTTATTACTCTGCCAGTTTCTGAATTGCTGTGCCCCTGAGCTCCATTTTTAAATTATGTGAGCAGACCGCAAGTCCAAAATTTTGGTTCAGGACCTATACTGGTTCCTGGCGCATGGCTGAGACTTTGGTTAATTCTTCTTCCTGCCGGGCAATTAATGTGACATGTGCCCGTCCAAATGCCTAACATCTACTCTCTCATTTGTTCTCCCTCTTCCCTTTCATCTTTGCCAAATTGGCAACTGTGCGAACCAGGAGGTTAAAGGGGCTGTCTCTCCAAGTTGGCAGATTGATAGTAAAGCAGTTGGAAAGTCAAACTGGAGCACCAGGAGAGGGATTATTAGTTGACTTTTAGAAACCTTTCGTATTCACAGTGTGTCCATTCTCTAGGTTTCCCGTAAATGTTATAGCTGTAGTAATATTCCCTTCAACCTGGACAGTTGGGACCCATGGAATGGGTGCCACACATCATTGCTTTAAAGGGTCTGCATTTGCTCACCCAATCTCACCAAAACTCTCAGTCCCAATTGTCCAGCCTTATGCCACATCCAGCTGTCATTGTAGATAGGGTCATTCCAGGTTTCATCAGAGACCCTTAAAGAATTGTAAAGAATGTCCCTGTTTTATTGTTTTGTGTTTTAAATTCCATTTTAGAGTGGGTTTGAGCTTATTCTCACTGCTATGTTTATGCCAGTCTAGACACACTTGATTCCCTTTTGGAGACATATCAATATATAGGTTTTAAGATTCTTACTAGTCAGATATATTCCTCTGCGGGGAATATGCGGGGTTGAGTCCCTTTCACTTAAGAAGGTGTAGGTAATATATATTCTGTATTTGGTTTTTAGAATGGTAGCTGTACTAATATCAAACTCTGGTTTTATGTGTTACCCACCTCTCCTTCCCCTTTAAGCGGGCATACGATTGTTTTCTAAATGTGAGAATCTCTTACATTCCTAACTCAGTTCCTGTGTAGTCATGTTTACATGACCTACATAAGTGATATCTTATGATAAGATTCTTTTTCTGTGTGACTTATTTCACTTAGAATCATCGTACATGAATCTACACATTTTGCTGCTACTGGCCTTATGACATTGATTTCATGGCTGAGGGATAATCCATCGTACGTAAGTACCACAATTTTTTGATCCATTTTTATCTTTCCTGGGATATTTAAAGTGTACCAAAGTTGACGTTTTTGTAAGCAGTGCAGCCCTAAATTTTGGGGAGGCTCTGTCGTTTTCATTTTCAGTTTTCCCAAGGTATATTCCCTAGACTGGAAGTGCCCTTGGCTCTGTAGCTCTATTGTTTACTTGTTTTAGGGAACACAATGCACTCCTCCAGAGAGGCAGTTGGCAATTTACATCCCGCCCATCAGCAAAAAAGGCTCCCTGTTCTCAAGGGCCTGTCTTGCCTTTCTGTTTTTTACACATTTTGAGGATGTCCCTTTTGACCAGTGGGAAGTGATACATCTTTGTAGTGCAGATTTGCATTGCCCGCTTGCTTGCTTGTCCAAAAAGGTTGTATGCGTTTTCTCCTGAATATATTCAAGAGAAAACGCATAAGCCCTCTTTGGCCAAGTGCATCATTGTCGAAGTTTTGTCCCTTTTCCTGTGCTTTAAAGCCGATTCCAACGTAACTCTTGAAACCTGTTTCCTGCTATTCTGCCTCATTTCAAGTCCGCCTCGTTGCCTTCCCTCAACAGATTTTTGGATGATAGTAGTCCTTTATTACTCTGCCAGTTTGTGAATTGCTGTGCCCCTAATCTCCATTTTTCTACTCGTTTTTTGTGAGCTGAACCCAAGTCAAAAATTGTGATTCAGGACCTATACTGGTTCCTGGTGGGTGGCTGAGACTTTGGTTAATTCTTCTTCCTGCTGGGAAATTAGAGTGATATGTGCCCGTCCAAATGCCTAACAGCTACTCTCTCATTGGTTCTCCCTCTTTTCTTTCATCCTTTGCCAAATAGGCAACCTTTAAGGACCAGGAGGTTAAAGGGGCTGTCTCTGCAAGTTAGCAGATTGATAGTAAAGCAGTTGGAAAGTCAAACTGGAGCACCAGGAGAGGGACTATTTGTTGAGTTGTAGAAACATTTTGTATTCACAGTGTGTCCATTCTCTAAGTTTCCCTTACTTGTTATATCTATAGTAATATTACCTTCAACCAGGAGATTTGGGACTGATGGAATGGGTGCCATGCAGTACTGATTTAAAGAGTCTACATTTGCTCCCCCAATCTCACCAATCCTCTCAGTCCCAAGTGTCCAGCCTTATGCCACATCTAGATGTCGTTGTAGATATGGTCATTCCAGAAATCATCAGAGACCCTGAAGGAATTGTAAAGAAATTCCATGTTTTTTTGTTTTGTTTTCGAAATTTCATTTTATAGTGAGTTTGAGCTGATTCTCACTGCCATGTTTATGCCATTCTAGACCCAATTGATTCCCTTACGGAGACATATCAATACATAGGTTTTAAAGTTCTTACTAGTCACATATATTCCTCTGTGGGGAATATGGGGTTTAGAGTCCCTTTCACAGAGTAAGGTGTAGGTCTTGTCTATTCCTTATTTGGTTTTTTGAATGGTACCTGTGCTTATATCAAACTCTGGTGTTATGCATCACCACACCTCTCCTTCCCCTTAAGCAGGCATAAGAGTGTTTTCTAAATGTGAGACTCTGTTCTCTTTCCTAACTCTGTTCATGTGTAGCCATGTTTACAGGATCTTCATAAGTGATATCTTATGATAAGATTCTTTTACTGTGTGACTTATTTCACTTAGAATCATCGTACCTGAATCCACTCATTTTGCTGCTACTGGTCTTATGACATTGATTTCATGGCTGAAGGATATTCCATCATATGTAAGTACCACAATTTTTTAAACCATTTTTATCTTTCCTGGGATACTTAAGGTGTACCCAAGTTGATGTTCTTTTATGCAGTGCAGCCCTAAATTTTGGGATGGCTTTGTCTTATTGATTTTCAGTTTTCCCAATGTATATTCCCTAGACTGGAAGTGCCCTTGGCTCTGTAGCTCTGTTGTTTACTTGTTTTAAGGAACACAGTGCACACCTCCAGAGAGGCAGTTGGCAATTTACATCCCGCCCATCAGCATAACAAGGCTCCCTGTTCTCCAGGGTCTCTCTTGCCTTTCTGGTATTTATCCATTTTGTGGATGTCGCTTTTGACTGGTGGGAAGTGATAGTTCTTTGTAGTGCAGATTTGCATTGCCCGCTTTCTTGCTTGGACAAAAAGGGCCTATGCGTTTTCTCCTGAATATATTCAGGAGAAAACACACAGGCCCTTTTTGGCCAAGTGCATCATTGACGAAGTTGTGCCCCTCTTCCTGTGCTTTAAATGTGATTCCAACGTACCTCTTGAAATCTGTTTCCTGCTATTCTCGCTCGCTTTCAAGTCCACCTCGTTGCCTTCCCTCAAAAGGTTTTTGGACGAAAGTTGACCATTATTATTCTGCCAGTTTGTGAATTGCTGTGCCCCTGAGCTCCATTTTGTAACTCGTTTTTTGTGAGCTAAACGCAAGTTCAATATTTTTTTTCAGAACCTATACTGGTTTTCGGTGGGTGGCTGAGATTTTGGTTAATTCTTCTTCCTCCCGGGATATAAGAGTGACATGTGCCCGTCCAAATGCCTAACCGCTACTCTCTCATTGGTTCTCCCACTTCCCATTCATCCTCTGCCAAATTGGCAACCTGTGAGAACCAGGATGTTAAAGGTGCTGTCTCTTCAGTTTGGGAGATTGATAGTAAAGCAGTTGGAAAGTCAAACCAGAGCACCAGCAGAGGGACTATTCGTTGAGATTTAGAGACCTTTCTTATTCAGAGTGTGTCCATTCTCTAGGTTTCCCGTACATGTTATAGCTGTAGTAATATTCCCTTCACCCTGGAGAGTTGGGACCCATGGAATGGGTGCCATACATTATTGCTTTAAAGGGTCTGCATTTGCTCACCCAATCTCACCAATCCTCTCAGTCCCATGTGTCCATCCTTATGCCACATCCAGCTGTCATTGAAGATAGGGTCATTCCAGGTTTCAACAGAGACCCTGAAGGAATTGTAAAGAATTTCCCTGTTTTTTTTGTTTTATTTTTGAAATTCCTTTTTATAGTGGGTTTGAGCTGATTCTCGCTGCCATGTTTATGCCAGTCTAGACACACTTGATTCCCTTACAGAGACATATCAATACATAGGTTTTAAGATTCTTACTAGTCAGATATATTCTTCCGCGGGAAATATGGGATTTTGAGTCCCTTTCACTGAGGATGTTGTAGGTAGATCTTGTCTATTCCATAGTTGGTTTTTGGAACGGTACCTGTGCTTATATCAAACTCTGGTTTTATGCATCAACCCACCTCACCTTCCCCCTTAAGCAGGCATAAGAGTGTTTTCTAAATGTGAGACTCTCTTCTCTTTCCTAACTCAGTTCATGTGTAGCCATGTTTACAGGATCTTCATAAGTGATATCTTATGATAAGCTTCTTTTTCTGTGTGACGTATTTCACTTAGAATCATCGTACCTGAATCCACTCATTTTGCTGCTACTGGTCCTGTGACATTGATTTCATGGCTGAGGGATATTCCATCGTATGTAAGTACCACAATTTTTTGAACCAATTTTATCTTTCCTGGGATATTTAAGGTGTACCCAGGTTGAGGTTCTTGTAAGCAGTGCTGCCCTAAATTTTGGGTTGGCTCTGTCTTATTGATTTTCAGGTTTCCAAAGGTATATTCCCTAGACGGGAAGTGCCCTTGGCTTTGTAGCTCTGTTGTTTACTTGTTTTAGGGAACACAATGCACTCCTCCAGAGAGGTTGTTGGCAATTTACATCCCACCCATTAGCATAACAAGACTCCCTGTTTTCCAGGGCCTGTCTTGCCTTTCTGGTTTTTAACCATTTTGTGGATGTCCCTTTTAACCGGTGGGAAGTGATACTACTTTGTAGTGCAGATTTGCATTGCCCGCTTGCTTGCTTGGCCAAAAAGGGCGTATGCGTTTTCTCCTGAATATATTCAGGTGAAAACGCACACGCCCTTTTTGGCCAAGTGCATCATTGTCGAAGTTTTGCCCCTCTTCCTGTGCTTTAAAGGGGATTCCAACGTACCTCTTGAAATCTGTTTCCTGCTATTCTGCCTTGCTTTCAAGTCCACCTTGTTGCCTTCCGTCAACAGATTTTTGGACGATAGTTGTCCTTTATTACTCTGCCAGTTTGTGAATTGTTGTGCCCCTGAGCTCCATTTTTTAACTCGTTTTTTGTGAGCTGAACGCAAGTCTAATATTTTGGTTCAAGACCTATACTGGTTCCCAGTGGGTTGCTGAGACATTGATTAATTTTTCTTCCTCACGGGAAATAAGAGTGACATATGCCCGTCCAAATGCCTAACAGCTACTCTCTCATTGGTTCTCCCTCTTCCCTTTCATCGTCTGCCAAATTGACAACCTGTGCGAACCAGGAGGTTAAAGATGCTGTCTCTCCAAGTTGGGAGATTGATAGTAAAGCAGTTGGAAAGTCAAACGGGAGCACCAAGAGAGGGACTATTCACTGAGTTTTAGAAACCTTTCGTATTCACAGTGTGTCCATTATCTAGGTGTCCCGTACATGTTACAGCGGTAGTAATATTCCCTTCACCCTGGAGAGTTGTGACCCATGGAATGGGGGCCATGCCTTATTGCTTTAAACGGTCTGCATTTGCTCACCCAATCTCACCAATCCTCTCAGTCCCATGTGTCCAGCCTTATTCCACATCCAGCTGTTTTTGTAGATAGGGACATTCCAGGTTTCATCAGAAACCCTGAAGGAATTGTGAAGAATTTCCCTTTTTTTTTGTTTTTGAAATTCCTTTTTATAGTTGGTTTCAGCTGATTCTCGCTGCCATGTTTATGCTAGTCTCGACACACTTGATTCCCTTATGGAGATATATCAATACATAGGTTTTAAGATTCTTAATAGTCAGATATATTCCTCTGCGGGAAATATGGGGTTTTGAGTCCCTTTCACTGAGGAATGTGTAGGTCTTTTCTATTCCACAGTTGGTTTTTGGAACGGTACCTGTGCTTATATCAAACTCTGATTTTATGCATCACCCCACCTCTCCTTACCCCTTAAGCAGGCATAAGAGTGTTTTCTAAATGTGAGACTCTCTTCTCTTTCCTAACTCAGTTCATGTGTAGCCATGATTACAGGATCTTCATAAGTGATATATTATGATAAGTTTCTTTTTCTGTGTGACTTATTTCACTTAGAATTATCGTACCTGTATCCACTCACTTTGCTACTACTGGTCTTATGATATTGATTTCATTGCTGAGGGATATTCCATCGTACGTATGTACCACAATTTTTTGAACCATTTTTATCATTCCTGGGATACTTAAGTTGTACCCAAGTGGAGGTTCTTGTAATCAGTGCAGCCCTAAATTTTGGGGTGGCTCTGTCTTATTGATTTTCAGTTTTCCCAAGGTATATTCCCTAGACTGGAAATGCCCTTGGCTCTGTAGCTGTGTTGTTTACTTGTTTTAGGGAGCACAATGCACTTCTCCAGAGTGGCAGTTGGCAATTTACATCCTGCCCATCAGCATATCAAGGCTCCCTGTTCTCCAGGGCATATCTTGCTTTTCTGGTTTTTACCCATTTTGTGGATGTCCATTTTGACTGCTGGTAATTGATACTTCTTTGTAGTGCAGATTTGCATTGCCCGCTTGCTTGCTTGGCCAAAAAGGGCGTATGCGTTATTTCCTGAATATATTCAGGAGAAAACACATACGCACTTTTTGGCCAAGTGCATCATTGTCGAAGTTGTGCCCCTCTTTCTGTGCTTTAAAGGCAATTCCAACGTACCTCTTGAAATCTGTTTCCTGCTATTCTGCCTCGCTTTCAAGTCCGCCTCGTTGCCTTCCCACAACAGATTTTTGGACGATATTTGTCCTTTATTTCTCTGCCTGTTTGTGAATTGCTGTGCCCCTGAGCTCCATTTTTTAACTCGTTTTTTCTGAGCTGAACGCTTGTCCAATATTTTGTTTCAGGAACTATACTGGTTCCCGGTGGGTGGCTGAGACATTGGTTAATTCTTCTTCTTCCTGGGAAATAAGAGTGACATGTGCCCGTCCAAATGCCTAAGAGCTACTCTCTCATTGATTCTCCCTCTTCCCTTTCATCCTCTGCCAAATTGGCAACCTGTGCGAGCCAGGAGGTTAATGGTGCTGTCTCTCCACGTTGGGAGATTGATAGTAAAGCAGTTGGAAAGTCAAACCGGAGCACCAGGAGAGGGACTATTCGTTGAGTTTTAGAGACCTTTTGTATTCACAATGTGTCCATTCTCTAGGTTTCCCGTATATGTTATACCTGTGGTAATATTCCCTTCAACTTGAAGACATGGGATCCATTGAATGGGTGCCATGCATTATTGCTTTAAAGGGTCTGCATTTGCTCACCCAATCTCACCAATCCTCTCAGTCACATGTGTCCAGCCTTATGCCCCATCCAGCTGTCATTGTAGATAGGGTCATTCCAGATTTCATCAGAGACCCTGAAGGAATTGTAAAGAATTTCCCTTTTTTTGTTGTTTTTCAAATTATTTTTATAGTGGGTTTGAGCTGATTCTCGCTGCCATGTTTATGCCAGTCTAGACACAATTGATTCCCTTACGGTGACATATCAATACATAGGTTTTAAGATTCTTATTAGTCAGATATATTCCTCTGAGGGAAATATGTGGTTTTGAGTCCCTTTCACTGAGGAAGGTGTATGTATTGTCTATTCCATAGTTGGTTTTTGGAACGGTACCTGTGCTTATATCAAACTCTGGTTTTATGCATCACCCCACCTCTCCTTCCCCATTAAGCAGGCATAAGAGTGTTTTCTAAATGTGAGACTCACTTCTCTTTCCTAAATCAGTTCATGTATAGCCATGTTTACAGGATCTTCATAAGTGATATCTTATGATAAGTTTCTTTTTCTGTGTGACTTATTTCACTTAGAATCATCGTACCTGAATCCACTCATTTTGCTGCAACTGGTCTTATGACATTGATTTCATTGCTGAGGGATATTCCATCATACATATGTACCCCAATTTTTTGAACCAATTTTATCTTTCCTGGGATACTTAAGGTGTACCCAAGTTGAGGTTATTGTAATCAGTGCCGCCCTAAATTTTGGGGTGGCTCTGTCTTATTGATTTTCAGTTTTCCCAAGGTATATTCCCTGGACTGGAAGTGCCCTTGGCTCTGTAGCTCTGTTGTTTACTTGTTTTAGGGAACACAATGCACTCCTCCAGAGAGGCAGTTGGCAATTTACATCCCGCCCATCAGCATAACAAGGCTCCCTGTTCCCCAAGGCCTGTCTTGCCTTTCTGAATTTTACCCATGTTGTGGATGTCCCTTTTGACCGGTGGGAAGTGATACTTCTTTGTAGTGCACATTTGCATTGCCTGCTTGCTTGCTTGGCCAAAAAGGGCGTATGCGTTTTCTCCTGCATATATTCAGGAGAAAACGCATACGCCCTTTTTGGCCAAGTGCATAATTGTCGAAGTTGTGAGCCTCTTCCTCTGCTTTACAGGTGATTCCAACGTACCATTTGAAATCTGTTTCCTGCTATTCTGCCTCACTTTAAAGTCCGCCTCGTTGCCTTCCCTCAACCGATTTTGGGATGATAGTTGTCCTTTATTACTCTGCCTGTTTGTGAATTGCTGTGCCCCTGAGCTCCAGTATTTAACTCGTTTTTTGTTAGCTGAACGCATGTCCAATATTTTAGTTCAGAAACTATACTGGTTCCCGTGGGTGGCTGAGACTTTGGTTAATTCTTCTTCCTCCCGGGAAATAAGAGTGACATGTGCCCGTCCAAATGCCTAACAGCTACTCTTTCATTGGTTCTCCCTCTTCCCTTTCATCCACTGTCAAATTGGCAACCTGTGCGAACCAGGAGGTTAAAGCTGCTGTCTCTCCAAGCTGGAAGATTGATAGTAAAGCAGTTGGAAAGTCAAACTGGAGCACCAGGAGAGGGACTATTAATTCAGTTTTAGAGACCTTTCGTATTCACAGTGTGTCCATTCTGTAGGTTTCCCGTACATGTTATAGCTGTAGTAAAATGCCCTTCAACCTGGAGACATGGGACCCATGGAATGGGATTCATGCATTGTTGCTTTAAAGGGTCTGCATTTGCTTACCCAAACTCACCAATCTTCTCAGTCCCATGTGTCCAGCCTTATGCCACATTCAGCTTTCATTGTAGATAGGGTCATTCCAGGTTTCATCAGAGACCCTGAAGGAATTGTAAAGAATTTCCCTGTTTTTTGGTTTTGTTTTTGAAATTCCTTTTTATAGTGGGTTTGAGCTGATTCTCACTGCCATGTTTATGCCAGTCTAGAAACACTTGATTCCCTTAAAGAGACATATCAATACATAGGTTTTAAGATTCTTACTAGTCAGATATATTCCTCTGCGGGAAATATGGGGTTTTGAGTCCCTTTCACTGAGGAAGGTATAGGTAGGTCTTGTCTATTCCGTAGTTGGTTTTTAGAACGGTACCTGTGCTTATATCAAACTCTGGTTTTATGCATCACCCCACCTCTCCTTCCCCCTTAAGCAGGCATAAGAGTGTTTTCTAAATGTGAGACTCTGTTCTCTTTCCTAACTCAGTTCATGTGTAGCCATGTTTACAGGAACTTCATAAGTGATATATTATGATAAGTTTCTTTATCTGTGTGACTTATTTCACTTAGAATCATCGTACCTGAATCCACTCATTTTGCTACTGCTGCTCTTATGACATTGATTTCATGGCTGAGGGATATTCCATCGTACGTAAGTACCACAATTTTTTGAACCATTTTTTATATCTCCTGGGATATTTAAGGTGTGCCGAAGTTGAGGTTCTTGTAAGCAGTGCAGCCCTTAATTTGGGGGTGGCTCTGTCTTATTGATTTTCAGTTTTACCAAGGTATATTCCCTATACTGGAAGTGCCCTTGGCTCTGTAGCTCTGTTGTTTACTTGTTTTAGGGAACACAGTGCACTCCTCCAGGGAGGCAGTTGGCAATTTACATCCTGCCCATCAGCATAACAAGGCTCCCTGTTCTCCAGGACCAGTCTTGCCTTTCTGGTTTTTACCCATTTTGTAGATGTCCCTTTTGACCGGTGGGAAGTGATACTTCTTTGTAGTGCAGATTTGCATTGCCCGCTTGCTTGTTTGGCCAAAAAGGGTGTATGCGTTTTCTGTTGAATATATTCAGGAGAAAACACATACGCCCATTTTGGCCAAGTGCATCATTGTCGAAGTTGTGCCCCTCTTTCTGTGCTTTAAAGACGATTCCAACATACCTCTTGAAATCTGTTACCTGCTATTCTGCCTCGCATTCAAGTCCACTTCGTTGCCTTCCATCAACAGATTTTTGGACGATAGTTGTCCTTTATTATTCTGCCTGTTTGTGAATTGCTGTGCTCCAGAGATCCATTATTTAACCCGTTTTTTGTGAGCTGAATGCAAGTCCAATATTTTTGTTTAGGACCTATACTGGTACCCGGTGGGGGGCTGAGGCTTTGGTTAATTCTTCTTCCTCCCGGGAAACAAGTGTGACATGTGCCCGTACAAATGCCTAACAGCTACTCTCTCATTGTTTCTCCCTCTTCCGTTTCATCCTCTGCCAAATTGGCAACCTGTGTGAAACAGGAGGTTAAACAGGCTGTCTCTCCAAGTTGGGAGATTGATAGTAAAGCAGTTGGAAAGTCAAACTGGAGCACCAGGAGAGGGACTATTTGTTGAGTTTTAGAGACCTTTCGTATTCACAGTGTGTCCATTCTCTAGGTTTCCCGTACATGTTATAGCTGTAGTAATATTCCCTTCACCCTGGAGAGTTGGAACCCATGGAATGGGTGCCATGCATTATTGATTTAAAGGGTCTGCATTTGCTCACCCAATCTCACCAATCCTCTCAGTCCCATGTGTCCAGCCTTATGCCACATCCAGCTGTCGTTGTAGATAGGGTCATTTCAGGGTTCATCAGAGACCCTGAAGGAATTGAAAAGATTTTCCCTGTTTTTTTGTTTTCTTTTTGAAATTCCATTTTATAGAGTGTTTGAGCTGATTCTCACTGCCATGTTTATGCCAGTCTAGACACACTTGATTCCATTATGGGGACATATCAATACATAGGTTTTAAGATTCTGACTAGTAATTTATATCCCTCTGCATGGAATATGGGGAGTTGAGTCCCTTTCACTGAGGAAGGTGTAGTTCTTGTGTATTCCATATTTGGTTTTTGGAACGGTACCTGAACTAATATCAAAATCTGGTTTAATGCATCACCCCACCGCTCCTTCCCCCTTAAGCAGGCATAAGAATATTTTCTAAATGTCAAACTCTTTTCTCTTCCCTAAGTCAGTTCATGTGTAGCCATGTTTACAGGAACTTCATAAGTGATATCTTATGATAAGTTTCTTTCTCTGTGTGACTTATTTCACTTAGAATCATCGTACCTGAATCCACTCATTTTACTGCTACTGGTCTTATGACATTGATTTCATGGCTGGGGGATATTCCATCGTACGTAAGTACCACAATTTTTTGAACCAGTTTTATGTTTCCTGGGATATTTAAGGTGTAGACAAGTTGAGGTTTTTGTAAGAAGTGCTGCCATAAATTATGGACTGGCTCTGTCTTATTGATTTTCGGTTTGCCCAAGGTATATTCCCTAGACTGGAAGTGCTCTTGGCTCTGTAGCTCTGTTGTTTACTTGTTTTAGGGAACACAATTCAATCCTCCAGAGAGGCAGTTGACAACTTACATCCCGCCCATCAGCATAAAAAGTCTCCCTGTTCTCCAAGGCCTGTCTTGCCTTTCTGGTTTTTACCCATTTTGTGGATGTCCCTTTTGACCGGTGGGAAGTGATACTTCTTTGTAGTGCATAGTTGCATTGTCCGCTTGCTTGCTTGGCCAAAAAGGGCGTATGCGTTTTCTCCTGAATATACTCAGGAGAAAACGCATACGCCCTTTTTGGCCAAGTGCATCATTGTCGAAATTGTGCCCCTCTTCCTGTGCTTTAAAGGCGATTCCAACGTACCTCTTGGAATCTGTTTCCTGCTATTCTGCCTCACTTTCAAGTTCATCTCGTTGCCTTCCCTTAACAGATTTTGGATGATAGTTGTCCTTTATTACTCTGCCAGTTTGTGAATTGCTCTGCCCTATAGCTCCTATTTTTAACTCGTTTTTTTGTGAGCTGAACGCCAGTCCTTTATTTTGGTTCAGGACCTATACTTGTTCTCAGTGGGTGGCTGAGACTTTGGTCAATTTTTCTTCCTCCCGGGAAATAAGTGTGACATATGCCCGTCCTAATGCCTAATAGCTACTCTCTCATTGGTTCTCCCTCTTCCCATTCTTCCTCTGCGAAATTGGCCACCTGTGCGAAACAGGAGGTTAAAGGTCCTCTGTCTCCAGGTTCGGAGATTGATAGTAAAGAGGTTGGAAAGTCAAACCAGAGCACCAGGAGAGGGACTATTCGTTGCGTTTTACAGAATATTTGTATTCACAATGTGTCCATTCTCTAGGTTTCCCATTCATGTTATAGTTATAGTAATATTCCCTTCAACCTGGAGAGTTGGGACCCATGGAATGGGTGCCATGCATTATTGATTTAAATGGTCTGTGTTTGCTCACCCAATCTCCCCAATCCTCTCAGTCCCATGTGTCCAGCCTTATGCCACATCCAGCTGTCGTTGTAGATAGGGTCATTCCAGGGTTCATCAGAGACCCTGAAGGAATTGTAAAGAATTTCCCTGTTTTTTGGTTTTGTTTTTGAAATTCCTTTTTATAGTGGGTTTGAGCTGATTCTCACTGCCATGTTTATGCCAGTCTAGACACACTTGATTCCCTTATGGAGACATATCAATACATAGGTTTTAAGATTTTTACTAGTCAGTTATATTCCTCTGCGGGAAATATGGTGTTTTGAGTCCCTTTCGCTGAGGAAGGTGTAGGTCTTGTCTATTCCATAGTGGGTTTTTGGAACGGTACCTGTGCTTATATCAAACTCTGGTTTTATGCATCACCCCACCTCTCCTTCCCCCTTAAGCAGGCAGAAGAGGGTTTTCTAAATGTGAGACTCTGTTCTCTTTCCTAACTCAGTTCATGTGTAGCCATGTTTACAGGATCTTCATAAGTGATATCTTATGATAAGCTTCTTTTTCTGTGTGACTTATTTCCCTTAGAATCATCGTACCTGAATCCACTCATTTTGCTGCTACTGGTCTTATGACATTGATTTCATGGCTGAGGGATATTCCATCGTACGTAAGTACCACAATTTTTTGAATCATTTTTATATTTCCTGGGATATTTAAGGTGTACCCAAGTTGAGGTACTTGTAAGCAGTGCAGCCCTAAATTTTGGGGTGGCTCTGTCTTATTGATTTTCAGTTTTCCCAAGGTATATTCCCTAGACTGGAACTGCCCTTGGCTCTGGAGCTCTGTTGTTTCCTTGTTGTAGGGAACACAATGCACTCCTCCAGAGAGGCAGTTGGCAATTTACATCCCGCCCATCAGCATAACAAGGCTCCTTGTTCTCCAGGGCCTGTCTTGAATTTCTCGTTTTTACCCTTCTTGTGGATGCCCTTTTGGACCGGTGGGAATTGATACTTCTTTGTAGTGCAGACTTACATTGTCCGCTTGCTTGCTTGGCCAAAAAGGGCGTATGCGTTTTCTCCTGAATATACTCAGGAGAAAACGCATACGCCCTTTTTGTCCAAGTGCATCATTGTCGAAGTTGTGCCCCTCATCCTGTGCTTTAAAGGTGATTCCAACGTCCCTCTTGAAATCTGTTTGCTGCTATTCTGCCTCACTTTCAAGTCTGCCTCGTTGCCTTCCCTGAAATGATTTTTGGATGACAGTTGTCCTTTATTACTCTGCCAGTTTGTGAATTGCTCTCCCCTATAGCTCCTTTTTTTAACTCGTTTTTAGTGAGCTGAATGGCAGTCCCATATTTTGGTTCAGGACGTATACTGGTTGCCGGTAGGTGGCTGAGACTTTGGTTAATTCTTCTTCCTCCCGGGAAATAAGAGTGACATGTGCCCGTCCAAATGCCTAACGGCTACTCTCTCTTTGGTTCTCCCTCTTCCCTTTCATCCTTTGCCAAATTGGCAACCTGTGCAAAACAGGAGGTTAAAGGTGCTGTCTCTCCAGGTTGGGAGATTGATAGTAAAGCAGTTGGAAAGTCAAACCGGAGTACCAGGGGAGGGACTATTCGTTGAGTTTTAGAGACCTTTCATATTCACAGTGTGTCCATTCTCTAGGTTTCCTGTACATGTAATAGCTGTAGTAATATTCCCTTCAACCTTGAGAGTAGGGACCCAAGGAATGGGTGACATGCATTATTGCTTCAAAGGGTCTGCATTTGCTCCCCCTATCTCACCAATCCTCTCAGTCCCATGTGTCCAGCCTTATGCCACATCCAGCTGTCATTGTAGATAGGGTCCTTTCAGGTTTCATCAGAGACCCTGAAGGAATTGTAAAGAATTTCCCTGTTTTTTGTTTTGTTTTTGAAATTCCTTTTTATAGTGGGTTTGAGCTGATTCTCGCTGCCATGATTATGCCAGTCTAGAAATTTTTGATTCTCTTACGGAGACATATCAATACATAGGTTTTAAGATTCTTACTAGTCAAATATATTCCTGTGCGGGAAATATGGTGTTTGAGTCCCTTTCACTGAGGAAGGTGTAGGTCTTGTCTATTCCATACTTGGTTTTTGGAACGGTACCTGTGCTTATATCAAACTCTGGTTTTATGCATCACCCCACCTCTCCTTCCCCCTTAAGCTGGCATAGGCGTGTTTTCTAAATGTGAGACTCTCTTTTCTTTCCTAACTCAGTTCATGTGTAGCCATGTTTACAGGATCTTCATAAGTGATATCTTTTGATAAGTTTCTTTTTCTGTGTGAGTTATTTCACTTAGAGTCATCATACCTGAATCCACTCATTTTGCTGCTACTTGTCTTATGACATTGATTTCATGGCTGAGGGATATTCCATAATACTTAAGTACCACAATTTTTTGAACCATTTTTATCTTTCCTGGGATACTTAAGGTGTACCCAAGTTGACGTTCTTTTAAGCAGTGCAGCCCTAAATTTTGGGGTGGCTCTGTCTTATTGATTTTCAGTTTTCCCAAAGTATATTCCCTAGAATGGAAGTGCCCTTGGCTCTGTAGCTCTGTTGATTACTTGTTTTATGGAACACAATGCACTCCTCCATAGAGGCAGTTGGCAATTTATATCCCGCCCATCAGCATAACAAAGCTCGCTGTTCTCCAGGGCCTGTCTTGCCCTTCTGGTTTTTACCCATTTTGTGGATGTCCCTTTTGACCGGTGGGAAGTGATACTTCTTTGTAGTGAAGATTTGCATTGCCCGCTTGCTTGCTTGGCGAAAAAGGGCGTATGTGATTTCTCCTGATTATATTCAGGAGAAAATGCATATGCCCTATTTGGCCAAGTGCATCATTGACAAAGTTGTGCCCTCTACTTGTTCTTTCAAGGCAATTCCAACGTACCACTTGAAATCAGTTTCCTGCTATTCTGCCTCGCTTTCAAGTCCGCCTCGTTGCCTTCACTCAACAGATTTTTGGATGATAGTTGTCCTTAATTACTCTGCCTGTTTGTGAATGGCTGTGCCCCTGAGCTCCTTTTTTGAACTCGTTTTTGTGAGCTGAACGCCAGTCCAAAAAAATGCTTCACGACCTATACTGGTTTACTGTGCTTGGCTGAGTCTTTGGTTAATTCTCCTTCCTGACATGAAATTAGAGTGACATGTGACCGTCCAAACGCCTAACAGCTAATCTCTCCGTGATTCTCCCTCTTCCCTTTCATCCTCTGCCAAATTGGAAACCTGGGCAAACTAGGAAGTTAAAGGGGCTGTTTCTCCAAGTTGGGAGATTGATAGTAAAGTAGTTGGAAAGTCAAACCAGAGCACCAGCAGAGGGACTATTAGTTGAGTTTTAGAAACCTTTCGTATTCACAGAGTGTACTTTCTCTAGGTTTCCCATACATGTTATATCTGTAGTAATATTCCCTTCAACCTGGAGAGTTGGGACCCATGGAATGGGTGCCACACATTATTGCTTTAAGGGGTGTGCATTTGCTCACCCAATCTCACCAATCTTCTCAGTCCGAAGTGTCCAGCCTTATGCCACATCCAGCTGTCGATGTAGATAGGGTCATTCCAGGTTTCGTCAAAGACCCTGAAGAAATTGTAAAGAATTTCCTCTTTTTTTGTGTGTTTGAAATTCCTTTTTATAGTGGTTGTGAGCTGATTCTCACTGCCATGTTTATGCCAGTCTAGAAACACTTGATTGCCTCATGGAGACATATCAATAAATAGGTTATAAGATTCTTACTAGTCAGATATATTCCTCTGCAGGTAATATGGGGTTTTGAGTGCCTTTCACTGAGGTAGGTGTAGGTGTTGTCTATTCCATATATGATTTTTGGAAAGGTACATGTACTAATATCAAACTCTGGTTTTATGCATCACCCCACCTCTCCTTCCCCCTTAAGCAGGCATAAGAGTGTTTTCTAAATGTGATACTCTTTTCTCTTTCCTAACTCAGTTCATGTGTAGCCATGTTTACAGGACCTTCATACGTGATATCTTATGATAAGATTCTTTTTCTCTGTGACTTATTTCACTTAGAATCATCGTACCTGAATCCACTCATTTTGCTGCTACTGGTCTTATGACATTGATTTTATGGCTGAGGGATATTCCATCGTACATATGTACCCCAATTTCTTGAACCATTTTTATCTTTCCTGGGATATTTAAGATGTAAACAAGTTGAGGTTCTTGTAAGCAGTGCAGCCCTAAATTTGGGGGTGGCTCTGTCTTATTGATTTTCAGTTTTCCCAAGGTGTATTCACTAGGCTGGAAGTGCCCTTGGCTCAGTAGCTCTGTTGTTTACTTGTTTTCGGGAACACAATGCACTCCTCCAGAGGGGCTGTTGTCAATTTACGTCCCGCCCATCAGCATAACAAGGCTCCCAGTTCTCCAGGGGCTGTCTTGCCTTTCTGCTTTTTACACATTTTGCAGATATCCCTTTTGACTGGTTGGAGGTGATAATTCTTTGTAGTGCAGATTTGCATTGCCCGCTTGCTGCATGGCCAAAGAGGGCGTATTCGTTTTCTCCTGAATATATACAGGAGAAAAGGAATACGCCCTTTTTTGGCCAAGTGCATCATTGTCGAAGTTGTGCCCCTCTTCCTGTGATTTAAAGGCGATTCCAACATACCTCTTGAAATCTGTTTCCTGCTATTCTGCCTCGCTTTCAAGTCCGCCTCGTTGCCTTCCATTAAACAGATATTTGGACGATAGTTGTCCTATATTTCTCTGCCAGTTTGTGAATTGCTGTTCCCATGAGCTCCATTTTTCAACTCGTTTTTTGTGAGTTGAATGCAAGTCCAGACTTTGGTTCAGGACCTATACTGGTGTTCGGTGCGTGGCTGAGACTTTGGTTAATTCTTCTTCCGGCCGGGAAATTAGAGGGACATGTTCCCGTCCAAATGCCTAACAGCTACTCTCTCATTGGTTCTCCCTCTTCCCTTTCATCCTCTGCCAATTGGCAACCTGTGAGAATCAGGAGGTTAAAGGGGCTGTCTCTCCAAGTTGGGAGATTGATAGTAAAGCAGTTGGAAAGTCAAACCGGAGCACCAGGAGAGAGACTATTAGTTGAATTTTAGAGACCTTTCATATTCACAGTGTGTCCATTCTCTAGGTTTCCCGTACATGTTATAGCTGTATTAATATTCCCTTCAACCTGGGGAGTTGGGACCCATGGAATGGGTGCCACTCATTATTGATTTAAATGGTCTGCATTTGCTCACCCAATCTCACCAATCCTCTCAGTCCCAAGTATCCAGCCTTATGCCACATCCAGCTGTCATTGTACATAGGGTCATTTCAGGTTTCATCAGAGACCCTGAAGGAATTGTAAGAAATTTCGCTGTTTTTTTGTTTCGTATTTGAAATTCTTTTTATAGTGGGTTTGAGCTGATTCTCACTGTCATGTTTATGCCAGTCTAGACCCACTTGATTCCCTTACGGAGACATATCAATACATACGTTTTAAGATTCATACTAGTAAGATATATTACTCTGTGGTGAATATGGGGTGTTGAGTCCCTTTCACTGAGGAAGGTGTAGGTCTTGTCTATTCCGTATTTGGTTTTTGGAAAGGTACCTGTACTAATATCAAACTCTGATTTTATGCATCACCCCACCTCTCCTTCCCCCTTAAGCAGGCATAAGCGTGTTTTTTAAATGTGAGTCTCTGTTCTCTTTCCTAACTCAGTTCATGCATAGCCATGTTTACAGGATCTTCATAAGTGATATCTTATGATAAGTTTCTTTTTCTGTGTGACTTATTTCACTTAGAATTATCGTACCTAAATCCACTCATTTTGCTGCTACTGGCCTTATGACAATGATTTCATGGCTGAGGGATATTCCATCGTACGTAAGTACCACAATTTCTTGAACCATTTTTGTCTTTCCTGGGATATTTAAGGTGTACGCAAGTTGAGGTTTTTGTAAGCAGTGCAGCCCTGAATTTTGGTGTCGATCTGTCTTATTTATTTTCAGTTTTCCCAAGGTATATTCCCTAGACTGGAAGTGCCCTTGGCTCTGTAGCTCTGTTGTTTTCTTGTTTTAGGGAACACAATGCACTCCTCCAGAGAGGCAGTTGGCAATTTACATCCCGCCCATCAGCATAACAAGGTTCCCTGTTCTCCAGGGCCTGTCTTGCCTTTCTGGTTTTTACACTTTTTGCGGATGTCCCTTTTGACCGGTGGGAAGAGATACTTCTTTGTAGTGCCGATTTGCATTGCCCGCTTGCTTGCTTGTCCAAAAAGGGCATATGTGTTTTCTCCTGAATATATTCACGTGAAAACCCATATGCCCTTTATGGCCATTTCCATAATTTTCGAAGTTGTAATGCTTTTCCTGTGTTTAAAGGCGATTCCAATGTACCTCTTGAAATCTGTTTCATGCCATTCTTCCTCATTTTCCCTTCCACCTCGTGGCTTTCCCTCAACAGATGTTTGGCAGCGAGTAGTCATTTATAACTCTGCAGGTTAGTGAATTGCTGTGGCCCTGAGCTCCATTTTTCAACTCGTGTTTTTGTGAGCTGACCGCAAATCAACAGTTTTGCTTCTAGAATTATACTGGTTCTGGGGGGCAGGCTGAGACTTTGGTTAATTCCTCTTTGTGACGGGAAATTAGAGAGACATGTGGCCGTCCAAATGCCTACAGCTACTCTCTCATTGGTTCTCTCTCTTCCCTTATATCCTGTGCACAATTTGTCAACTGTGCGAACCAGGAGGTTATAGGGGCTGACTTTCCAAGTTGGGAGATTGATAGTAAAGCAGTTGGAATGTCCAACTGGAGTACAAGTAGAGTTTTAGAAACCTTTCACCATCAGCTGGTTTCCATTCTCTAGGTTCCCATACACGTTATAACTGTAGTGATATTCCCTTCTACCTGGAGAGTTGGGAAACATGGAATGGGTGGCAGGCATTATTGCTTTAAAGGGTCTGCATTTTTTCACCCAATCTCACCAATCCTCTCAGTCCCAAGTGACCAGCCTTATGCCACATCCAGCTGTCATTGTAGATAGGGTCATTCCAGGTTTCATCAGAACCCCTGAAGTTATTGTGTAAGAATTTTACTGTTTATATGTTTTGTTTTGAAATTCATTTTTATAGTGGGTTTGAGCTGATTCTCACTGCCATGTTTATGTCGTTCTAGACACACTTGGTTCCCTTACGGAGACATATCAATACATAGGTTTTAAAATTCTTACTAGTCAGATATATTTCTCTGTGGGGAATAGGGATGTTGAGTTCCATTCACTGAGGAAGGAGTAGGGCTTGTCTCTTCTGTTTTTGGATTATGGAACGGTACCTGTGCTACTATCAATCTTATGTTTTGTGCATCTCCCCACCTCTCTTTCCCCTTAAGCAAGCGTTAGATTGTTTTCTAAATCTGAGACTCTGTTCTCTTCCCTAAATCAGTTCATATGTAGCCATGTTTACATTCCTTTCATAAGTGATATCTTATGTCAGAATGCACCATGGCCGTTCTCATAATAATGCTCCATGTCACCTGTCATCACAATGCACCATGCCCTGGTTATCACAATGCTCCATGTCCCTTGTCATCACAATTCTCCACGTCCTTGTCATCACAATGCTACATGACACTTCTCATCAAAATGTTACATGCTCTTGTCATCACAATTCTCCATCCACTTGACATTGCAATGCTCCTTGCACTTGTCATCACAATGCTCCATGCACATGTCATCATAAAGCTCCATGCCCTTGTCATCACAGTGCTCCATGACCCCTGTCATCACAATGCTTCATGCCCCATGTCATTACAGTGCTCCATGATGCTCGACATCACAATTACCCAAGGTCTTTTCATCACAATGCTCATTGGCCAATATCATCACAATGCACCATGACCACTGTCATCACAACACTCCATGACACCTGACAACACAATGATTCCGGACTCTTGTCATCACAATGTTCCATTCCCTAGTCATCACAATGCTCCATGACACCTGTCATCACAATACTCCATGAACATTTTCAGCCCAATGTTCCATGACCCTTGTCATCACAATACTCCAAGCCATTGTCATCACAATGCTCCATTACCTTTGGCATCAGAATCCTCCATGACACTTGGCATCACAATGCTCCATGCCATTGTCATCACAATGGGCCATTACATATGTCATCACAATTCTCCCTGACATCTGTCTTCACAATACTGCATGACCTGGTCATCACAATGCTCCATGCCCTTGTCATCACAATGCGCCATTCCAACTGTCATCGCAAGAATCCTTGAAACTTATTAGACCAATGCTCCATGCCCTTGTCATCACAATGCTCCATGCCCTTGTTATCACAATGCTCCATGACCCCTGTCATCACAATGCTCCGTGACTCCAGTCATCACAATGCTTCATGAACTTTGTCATCACAATGGTCCATGTCCTCGTCATCAACAGTCTCTGTGACCTTTTTAACGACAATGCTCCATGAAGTTTTCATCACAATGCTCTTTGACCCTTGACATCACAATGCTCTATGCCTTTCTCAGCACAATGCTCCATGACCCTTGTCATCACAATGCTCCATGTGCTTGTTAGCACAATGCTTCATGACACATGTCATCTCAATGCACCATGCGCTTGTCATCACAGTGCTCCACAAACTTCTCATCACCATGCTGCATAAAACTTCTCATCACAATGCTCCATGCACTTCTCATCAAAATGCTCTCTCACCACTGATATCCCAATGCTACATAACTATTAGTCACAATACCCCTCACCCCTGTCATCACAATGTTTCATGACTCCTGTCATCACAATGCACCATGCACTTATATTCACAATGTTCGATGACCCATGCCATCACAGTGTTACCTAACACGTGTCATCAAAATGCTCCATGACCCTTTTCATCAAAATGCTCCATGACACCGGACATCACAGTGTTCCATAAAACCTGTCATCAAAATGTTCCATGACATTTTTCATCAAATTGCTCCATGACCCTGTCAACAAAAAGCTCCCTGCCCTTCTCATCAATATGCACAATGCCCGTGCCATCAGAATGCTCCATGACCTTTGTCATCACAAAGATCCATGACCCTTGGCATCACAATGCTACATTTCATTGTCATCACAATGCTCCATGAACTTTTCATCACAATGCTCTTTGACCCTTGTCATCACAATGCTCTATGCCTTTCTCAGCAAAAGGCTCCATGACCCTTGTCATCACAATGCTCAATACACTTGTCATCAAAATGCTCCCTGACACTTGTTGTCTGTATGCTCCTTGAACCCTGTCATGACAAGGCTCCATGCCTTTTTCATCACAATGATCCATGCCCTTTTCATCACAATGCTCCAAGACCCATATAATCAAAATGCTCCATGTCCTTGTCATCACAAAGCTCAAGGATGCATGCCATCAAAATGCTCCTTGGTCTTCTCCTCAAAATGCTCCATGCCCTTGTCATCACAATGTTCCAAGACAACTGTAATCACAATGCTCCATGCCCCTTTTCATCAGTATGCTCCATGAGACTTGTCATCACAAGGCTCCATGGTTTTGTCATCACAAGGCTCCAGGACCTTGTCATCACAATGCTTCTCGACCTTGTCATGAAAATTTTCAATGGCACTTGTCATCACAATGCGCCATTCCAACTGTCATCGCAATAATCCATGAAACTCATTAGACCAATGCTCCATGCCCTTGTCATCACAATGCTCCATGCCCTTGTTATCACAATGCTCCATGACCCCTGTCATCACAATGCTCCGTGACTCCAGTCATCACAATGCTTCATGACCTTTGTCATCACAATGGTCCATGCCGTCGTCATCATCAGTCTCTGTGAGCTTTTTAACCAAAATGCTCCATGAACTTTTCATCACAATGCTCTTTGACCCTTGTCATCACAATGCTCTATGCCTTTCTCAGCACAATGCTCCATGACACGTGTCATCACAAGGCTCCATGCGCTTGTCAGCACAATGCTCCATGACACATGTCATCACAATGCCCCATTAAAACTGTCATCACAATGCTCCGTGACTCCAGTCATCACAATGCTTCATAACGTTTTTCATCACAATGATCCATGCCCGTGTCATCACAAGGTTCTGTGACCTTTGTAACCACAATGCTCCATGAACTTTTCATCACTATTCACAGTGACCCTTGTCATCACAATGCTCCACGTCTTTGTCAGAACAATGCTCCATGACCATTGTCTTCACAATGTGCCACGCGCATTTCATCACAAAGGTCCACAACCTTGTCATTGCAATGCTCCATAAACCTTGTAATCACAATGGTCCATGCACTTCTCATCAAAATGCTCTCTCACAAGAGATATCACAGTGTTCCATGACTAGTCATCACAATACACCCTCACCCCTGTAATCACAATGTTCCATGACACTGTCATCACACTGCTACATCCCCTTATCATCACAATGTTCCATGACCCCTGACATCACAATGTTCCATATCCCCTGTCATCAAAATGCTCCATGATCCTTTTCATCCCAAAGCTCCAAGACCCCTGACATCACAATGTTGTATAACACCTGCCATCAAAATATTCCATTACACTTTTCATCAAATTGCTGCATGGCCCGGTCATCAAAATGCTCCCTGCAATTCTCATCACAATGCACCATGCCCTTATCATCAAAATGCTCCATGACTTGTCATCACAAAGTTCCATGACCCTTGGAATCACAATGCTCCATGTCATTGTCATCACAATGCTCCATGAACACTCTCATCACATTGCTCAATGCCCTTGTCATCACAAAGCTCCATGACACTTGTCATCACAATGCTCGATGCCCTTCTCATCGCAATGCTCCATGCCCTTGTAATTACAATCCAGCATGACCCATGTATCATAGTGTTCCGTACCCTTGTCATCCCAATGCTCCATGCCCACTCTCATCACAATAATCCATGAAACATTTCAGACCAATGTTCCATGCCCTTCTCATCACAATGCTCCATTACCTCTGTCATAACAATGCTCCATTACCCCTGCCATCACGATGTTCCATGGCCTTGTCATCACAAAGCTCCATGACCCTTCTCATCACAATGCACCAAGAACCCTGTAATCACAAAGCTCTATGACCATTTTCATCTAAATGATCCATGAAACCTGTCATCACAATGCACCATGACCATCATCATAATGCTTCATGCTATTGTCATCACAATGAAATCAAAATGCTCCATGACCTCTGTCATAACAATGCTCCAAACCCTTGTGATCACAATATTCCATAACACTTGTCATCACAGTGCATCCATGACGCTCGTCATCACAATTATCAATGGTCTTCTCATCACAATGGTCCATGACCATTGTCATCACAATGCTCAATACACTTGTCATCAAAATGCCCCCATACACTTGTTGTCTGTATGCTCCTTGAACCCTGTCATGACAAGGCTCCATGCCTATTTCATCACAATGATCCATGCCTGTTTCATCACAATGCTCAATACACTTGTCATCAAGATGCTCCCTGACACTTGATGTCTGTATGCTCCTTGAACCCTGTCATGACAAGGCTCCATGCGTATTTCATCACAATGATCCATGGCATTTTCATCACAGTGCTCCAAGACACAAGTAATCAAAATGCTCCATGCCCTTGTCATCACAAAGCTCGATGACGCATGCCATCAGAATGCTCCTTGTTCTTCTCCTCACAATGGTCCATGCCCTTGTCATCACAATGTTCCAAGATACTTTTCATCAGTATGCTCCATGAGACTTTTCATCACAAGGCTCCATGGTTTTGTCATCACAATGCTCAAGGAATTTGTCATCACAATACTTCACGACCTTGTCATGAAAATTCTCAATGGCCATTGTCATCATAATGCTCCAAGCCCTAGTCATCACAATGCTCCATTATATTTGGCATCACAATCCTCCATTTCATCTGGCATCACAATACTCCCTACCATTGTCATCGCAATGGACCATGACATATGTCATCACCATGCTTCCTGTCACCTGTCTTCACAGTACACCATGACCTTCTCTTCACAATGATCCATGCCCTTGTCATCACAATGCACCATGTCCACTGTCATAACAATAATCTATGAAAGTTGTCAGACAAATGCTCCATGCTCCTGTCATCACAATGCTCCATGCCCTTGTCATTACAATGCTCCATGACTTGTCATCTCAATCCTCCATGACCCATGACACATGTATCACAGTGTTCCATGCCCTAGTCATCACAATGCTCCAAGACCCATGTAATCACAATGCTCCATGCCCCTTTTCATCAGAATGCTCCAAGAGACTTGTCATCACAAGTCTCCATGGTCTTCTCATCACAATGCTCCATGTCCTTGTCATTACAATCCTGCATGACCCATGTATCATAGTGTTCCGTACCCTTGTCATTACAATGCTCCATGCCCACTCTCATCACAATAATCCATGAAACATTTCAGACAAATGTTCCATGCCCTTCTCATCACAATGCTCCATTACCCCTGTCATTACAATGCACCATGATACCTGCCATCACAAAGTTCCACGGCCTGGTCATCACAAGGTTCCATGACACTTGTCATTACAATGCTGGAGACCCTTGTAATCACAATGCTGCATGCCCTTGTCATTACAAAGCTCCTTGACGCAAGTCATCAGAATGTTCCATGGCCTTCTCATCACAATGCTCCATGCCCTTGTCATCACAATGCTCCAAGACCCCTGTAAACAGAATGTTCTATGCCCCTTTTCATCTCAATGCTCCATGAACCCTGTCATCACAATGCACCATGCCCATCATCATAATGCTTCAGGCAATTGTCATCACAATGAAATCAGTATTCTCCATGACCTGTGTCATCATAATGCCCAAAACTCTTGTGATCACAATGTTCCATAACACTTATCATCACAACACGCCATGACGCTCATCATCACAATTATCCATGGTCTTCTCATCACAATTCTCCATTATCTTTGTCATCACAATGCTGAATACACATGTCATCACAATGCTCCCTGACACTTGTCGTCAGTATGCTCCTTGAACCCTGTAATGACATGGCTCCATGCCTTTTTCATCACAATAATCCAAGACCTTTTCATCACAATGCTCCAAGATCCCTGTAATCACAATGCTCCATGCCATTGTCATCAAAAAGCTCCATGAATCTAATCATTAGAATGCTTCATGGCCTTCTCATCACAATAATCCATGCCCTTGTCATCACAATGCTCCACGACCCCTGTAATCTCAATGCTCCATGCCCCTTTTCATCAGAATGCTCCATGAGACTTGTCATAACAAGTCTCCATGGTCTTCTCATCACAATGCTCCAGGACCTTGTCATCACCATGCTCCATTCCCTTGTCATCACAATGCTCCATGACACCTGTCATCACAATAATCCATGAACATTTTCAGCACAATGCTCAACGACCTACTCATCACAATGCTCCATGGCAAATATCATCACAATGCTCCATGACCACTGTCATCACAACACTCCATGACACCTGACAACACAATGATCCGGGACTCTTGTCATCACATTGCTCCATTCCCTAGTCATCACAATGTTCCATGACCCCTGTCATCACAACACTCCATGAACATTTTCAGCCCAATGCTCCATGACAATTGTCATCACAATGATCCATGCCCTTGTCATCCAAATGCTCCATGACCCATGTATTCACAATGCTCCGTGACGCTTGTCATCACAGTGCTCCATGACACCTGTCATCACAATGCTCCATGCCTTTGTCAGCAAAATGCTACATGACCTTGTCATTACAATGCTGTATGTGCTTGTCATCACAATACTCCATTTCCATTGTCATCACAATCCTCCATGAACAGTGGGATCACATTGTTTCATGCCCTTGTCATCACAATGTTCCATGCTCCTTGAAATCAAAATGATCCATGAGTTCTGTCATCACAATGCTCCAATCCATTGTGATCACTATGTTCCATAACACTTGTCATCAAAACACTCCAAGATGCCTGTCATCAAAATACTCTATGCCATTTTCATCAGCATGCTCCATGACCTTTGTCATCACAATTCTCAATACACTTGTCATCACAATGCTCCCTGACACTTTTCATCAGAATGCTCCTTGAACCCTGTCACGAAAAGGCTCCATGCCTTTTTCATCACAATTCCCCATGCCGTTTTCATAACAATGCTCCATGCCATTGTCATCAAAATACTCCACAGGCTTGTCATCAGAATGCTCCATGACCTTTGGCATCACAATTCTCCATGCACTTGTCAGCACAATGCTCCCTGACCCTTCTCATCTCAATGCTCCAAGCCAATGTCATCTCAATGCTCCATTACATTTGTCATCAGATTCCTCCATGACACTTGGCATCAGATGCTCCATGCCATTGTCATCACACTGGGCCATTACATATGTCATTACAATGCTCCCTGACACCTATCTTCACAATACTGCATGACCTGGTCTTCACAATTATCCATTCCAAATGTCATCGCAATAATCCATGAAACTTATTAGACAAATTTCCATGTCCTTGTCATCACAATGATCCATGGCCTTGTTATCACAATGCTCCTTGACTCCAGTCATCACAATGCTTCATGACCTTTGTCATCACAATGGTCCATGCCCTCGCCATCAACAGTCTCTGTGACCTTTTTAACCACAATGCTCCATGAACATTTCATCACAATGCTCTTTGACCCTTGTCAGCACAATGGTCCATGCACTTCTCAGCACAATGCTCCATGACTCATGTCATCACAATGCACCATGCGCTTGCCATCACAGTGCTCCACAATCTTATTATCACAATGCTCCATAAAATTTGTCATCACAATGCTCCATGCACTTCTCATCAAAATGCTCTCTCACCACTGATATCACAATGCTACATCACTATTTCTCACAATACCCTCTCACCCCTGTCAACACATTGTTCCATGACTCCTGTCATCATAATGCTACATGCACTTATCATCACAATGTTCGATGACCCCTGACATCACAATGTTCCATAACACCTGTCATCAAAATGTTCCATGACACTTTTCATCAAATTGCTCCATAACCCTGTCATCACAATGCTCCCTGCCCTTCTCATCACAATGCCCAACGCCCTTGCCATCAAAATGCTCCATGACTTTTGACATCACAAAGATCCATGACCCTTGGCATCACAATTCTCCATGTCATTGTCATCACAATGCTCCATGAACGCTCTCATCACATTGCCCCATGCCCTTGTCTTCACAAAGCTCCATGACACATATCATCAGAATGCTCCATGGCCTTCTCATCACAATGCTCCATACCCTTGCCATCACAAAGTTCCATTACCGCTGTCATAACTATGCTCCATGACCCCTGCCATCACGATGTTCCTTGGCCTCGTCATCACAAAGCTCCATGACCCTTCTCATCACAATGCTCCCAGAACCCTCTATTCACAATGCTCCATGCCCCTTTTCATCTCAATGCTCCATGAACCCTGTCATCACAATGCACCATGCCAATCACTATAATGCTTCATGCTATTGTCATCAAAATGAAATCAAAATGTTCCATGACTTCTATCATAACAATGCTCCAAACCCTTGTGATCACAATATTCCATAACACTTGTCATCACAATGCCCCATGACGCTCGACATCACAATTATCAATGGTCTTCTCATCACAATGCTCCATGACCTTTGTCATCACAATGCTCTATACACTTGTCATCAAAATGCTCCCTGACACTTGGGGTCTGTATGCTCCTTGAGCCCTGTCATGACAAGGCTCCATGCCATTTTCATCACAATGATCCATGCTCTTTTCATTACAATGCTCCAAGACCCATGTGATCACAATTCTCCATGCCCTTTTCATCACAAACCTCAATGATGCATGCTAGCAGAATGCTCCTTGGACTCTTCCTCACAATGCTCCATGCCCTTGTCATCACAATGTTCCAAGACCCCAGTAATCACAATGCTCCATGCCCCTTTTCATCAGTATGCTCCATGAGACTTGTCATCACAAGGATCCATGGTTTTGTCATCACAATGCTCCAGGACCTTGTCATCACCATGTTCCATTCCCTTGTCTTCACAATGCTCCATGACCCGAGTCATCACAATAATCCATGAACATTTTCAGCCCAGTGCTTCATGACCCTTGTCTTCACAATGATCAATGCCCTTGTCATCCCAGAGCTCCCTGACCCCTGTATTCACAATACTGCATGACCTGGTCATCACAATGCACCATTCCAACTGTCATCGCAATAATCCATGAAACTTATTAAACCAATGCTCCATGCCCTTGTTATCACAATCCTCCATGACCCCTGTCATCACAATTCTCCGTGACTCCAGTCATCACAATGCTTCATGACCTTTGTCATAACAATGGTCCATGCCCTCATCATCAACAGTCTCTGTGAACTTTTTAACCACAACGTTCCAAGAACTTTTCATCACAATGCTCTTTGACCCTTGACATCACAATGCTCTACGCCTTTATCAGCACAATGTTCCATGCCCTTGTCATCACAATGCTCCATGACCCCTGTCATCACAATGCTCTGTTACTCCAGTCATCACAATGCTTCATAACATTTGTCATCACAGTGGTCCATGCCCGCATCATCACAAGGCTCTGTGACCTATTTAACCACAATGCTCCATGAACTTTTCATCACAGTGCTCCGTGACCCTTGTCATCACAGTGCTCCATGCCTTTGTCAGAAAAATGGTCCAAGACCCTTGTCATCACTATGTGCCACGCACTTTTTATCCCAACGGTCCACAAATTTGTCGTCACAGTGCTCTATAAACTTTGTAATCAAAATGCTCCATGCCCTTCCCATCACAATGCTCCATTACCCCTGTCATAACAATGCTCCATAACCCCTGCCATCACAATGTTCCACGGCCTTGTCATCACTAGGCTCCATGACACTTGTCATCACAATGCTCCAAGACCCCTGTAATCACAATGCTCCATGCCCCTTTTCATCTCTATGCTCCATGAACCCTGTCATCACAATGCATCATGCCCATCATCATAATGCTTCTGGCTATTGTCAGCACAATGAAATCAAAATTCTCCATGACCTCTGTCATCACAATGCCCCATGCCCTTTTCATCACAATGCTCCATGACCCCTGTCATCACAATGCTCCGTTACTCCAGTCATCACAGTGCTTCATAACTTTTGTCATCACAACGGTCCATGCCCGCGTCATCACAAGGCTTTGTGACCTTTGTAACCACAATGTTCCATGAACATTTCATCACAATGCTCCGTGACCCTTGTCATCACAATGCTCCATGCCTTTGTCAGAACAGTGTTCCATGTCCCTTGTCATCACAATGTGCCACGTGCCTTTCATCACAGCGGTCTACAACATTGTCATCGATATGCTCCATAAACCTTGTAATCCCAATGCTCCATGTACTTCTCATCAAAATGCTCTCTCACATGAGATATCATAATGTTCCATCACTAGTCATCACATTACTCCCTCACCCCAGTAATCACAATGTTCCAAGACCCCTGTCATCACCATGCTACATCCCCTTATCATCACAATGTTCCATGACCCCTGACATCACAATGTTCCACAACCCCTGTCATCAAAATGCTCCATGACCCTTTTCATCCCAAAGCTCCATGACCCCTGACATCTCAATGTTCTATAACACCTGTCATCAAAATGTTCCATTACAATTTTCATCAAATTGCTGCATGAGGACCCTGTCCTCAAACTGCTCCCTGCCCTTCTCATCACAATGCACCACGCCCTTGTCATCAAAATGCTCCATGACTTTTGACATCACAAACCTCCATGACACTTGACATCACAATGCTCCATGTCATTGTCATCACAATGCTCCATGAACCCTCTCATCACATTGATCCATGCCCTTGTCATCACAAAGCTCCATGACACTTGTCATCACAATGCTCAATGCCCTTCTCATCACAATGCTCCATGCCCTTGCCATTACAATCCTCCATGACCCATGTATCACAGCCTTCTGTGCTCTTGTCATCACAATGCTCCATGCCCACTCTCATTACAATAATCCATGAAACATTTCACAACAATGCTTCCTGCCCTTCTCATCACAATGCTCCATTACACCTGTCATAACAATGTTCCATGACCCCTGCCATCACAATGTTCCATGGCCTTGTCATTCACAAGGCTCCATGACACTTGTCATCACAATGTTCCAAGACTCCTGTAATCACAATGCTCCATGCCCTTGTCATCAGAAAGCTCCATGACGCATGTCATCAGAATGTTCCATGGACTTCTCATCACAATGCTCCATGCCCTTGTCATCACAATGCTCCAAGACCCTTGTTATCAAAATGCTCGATGCCCATTTTCATTTCAAAGCTCCATGAATCCTATCATCACAATGCACCATGCCCATCACAATAATGCTTCAGGCTGTTGTCATCACAATGAAATCAAAATGCTCCATGACCTCTGTCATCCCAATTCTCCAAACCATTGTGATCACAATATTCCATAACACTTATCATCACAACACCCCATGATGCTCATAATCACAGTTATCCACGGTCTTCTCATCACTATGCTCCATAACCTTAGTCATCACAATGCTCAATACACTTTTCATCACAATGCTCCCTGACACTTGTCAGTATGTTCCTTGAACACTGTCATGACAAGGGTCCATGCCTTTTTCTTCACAATGATCCATGCCCTTTTCATCACAGTGCTCCAAGACACCTGTAATCACAATGCTCCATGCACTTGTCATCACAGTGCTCCATGACGCATTCATCAGAAAGCTCCATGTCCTTCTCTTCACAATGCCCCATGCCCTTGTCATAACAATGTTCCAAGACCACTGTAATCACAATGCTCTATGCCCCTTTTCATCAGAATACTCCATGAGACTTGTCATCACATGTCTCCATGGTCTTCTCATCACAATGCTCCAGGACCAATATCAACACAATGCTCCATGACCACTGTCATCACAACACTCAATTACCCCTGACAACACAGTGATCCGGAACTCTTGTCATCACAATGCTCCATGACCCCTGTCATCACAATACTCCATGAACATTTTCAGCCCAATCTTCCATGACGCTTGTCATCACAATGATCCATGCCCTTTTCATCCCAATGCACCATGACACCTGTATTCACAGTGCTCTGTGACGCATGGCATCACAGTGCTCCATGACACCTGTCATCACAATGCTCAATGCCTTTGTCAGCAAAATGCTATATAAAGTTGTCAATACAATGTTCCATGCGCTTGTCATCACTATATTCCATTACCATTGTCATCAAAATCCTCCATGAACCTTTGTATCACATTGTTTCATGCCCTTGTAATCACAATGCTCCATGCTTCTTGAAATCAAAATGATCCATGACCTGTGTCATCACAATGCTCCAAACACTTTTGATCACCATGTTCCATAACACTTGTCATCACAACGCTCCATGATGCCTGTCATCACAATACTCCATGCACTTTTCATCACAATGCCCCATGACATTTGTCATCACAATTCTCAATACACTTGTCATCACAGTGCTCCCTGACACTTGTCATCAGAATGCTCCATGAACCCTGTCACGAAAAGGCTCCATGCCTTTTTCCTCACAATGACCCATGCAGTTTTCATCACAATGCTCAATGCCCTTGTCATCACAATGCTCCATGCTCTTGATATCACAAAGCTCCATGACCCCTGTCATCACAATGCTCCGTGACTCCAGTCATCACAATGCTTCATGACCTTTGTCATCAAAATGGTCCATGCCCTCATCATCAACAGTCTCTGTGACTTTATAACCACAATGCTCCATGAACTTTTCATCACAATGCTCTTTGACCCTTGTTATCACATTTCTCTATGCCTTTCTCAGCACAATGCTCTATGACCGTTGTCATTACAATGCTCCATGCGCTTGTCAGCACAATGCTCCATGACACATGTCATCACAATTTGCCATGCACTTGTCATCACAGTGCTCCACAATCTTGTCATCACAATGCTCCATAAACCTTGTCATCACAATGCTCCATGCACTTCTCATCAAAATGCTCTCTCACAACTGATATCAAAATGTTTCATCACTATTCATCACAATACTCCCTCAGCCCTGTCATCACAATGTTCCATGACTCCTGTCATCACAATGCTACATGCACTTATCATCACAAAGTTCGATGACCACTGACATCACAATGTTCCATAACCCCTGTCATCAAAATGCTCCATGACCCCTTTCATCAAAATGTTCCATGACTCCTGTCATCACAATGCTCCATGCTCCTTGAAATCACAATGATCCATGAACTCTGTCTTCACAATGCTCCAAACCCATGTGATCACAATGTTCCATAACCCTTCTCATCACAACGCTCCATGATGCCTGTCATCACAATACTCCATGCCCTTGTCGTCACAATGCTCCATGATATTTGTCATCACAATTCTCAATACACTTGTCATCACAATGCTCCCTGACACTTGTCGTCAGTATGCTCCTTGAACACTGTCATGAAAAGGCTCCATGCATTTTTCATCACAATGCTCCATGCCCTTTTCATCACAATGCTCCATGCCATTGTCATCACAATACTCCACAAGCTTGTCATCAGAATGCTCCATGACACTTGTCATCACAAAGCTCCATGAGAACTGTCATCACAATGTTCCATACTCCTTGTTATTACAGTGCTCCATGACGCTCGTCATTCACAATTATCCATGGTCTTCTCATCACAATGCTCCACGGTCTTACCATCACAATGCTCCACACCCTTGTCATCAAAATGCTCCATGACTCTTTTCATCACAATGCTCCATGGCCACTGTCATCACAATTCTCCATACCTTTTGTCATTATAGCGCTCCATGACGCTCGTCATTCACAATTATCCATGGTCTTCTCATCACAATGCTCCACGCTCTTACCATCACAATGCTCCATGCCCTGGTCATCACAATGCTCCATGTTCCCTGTCATCACAATTCTCCACGTTCTTGGCATAACTATGTTCCATGACACTTCCCATCATAGTGTTAAATGCTTTGTCATCACAATACTCCACAAGCTTGTCATCACAATACTCCATGACCCTTGTCATCACAATGATCCATGACCCCTGTCATTACAGTGCTCCATGATGCTCATCCCTATATTTATCCATGGTCTTCTCATCACAGTGCTCCACGGTCTTGCCATCACAATGCTCCATGCCCTGGTCATCACAATGCTCCATGTCCCTTGTCATCACAATTCTTCACGTCCTTGTCATCACAATGCTCCATGACAGTTCTCATCACAGTTTAACATGCTCTTGTCAACACAATTCTCCATGCACTTGTCATCGCAATGCCCCATGACCCCTGTCATAGCAAGCCCCATGCCTTTGTCATCACAATGCTTCACGAACTTTTCATCAAAATTCTCAATGGCCGTTGTCATCACAATGCTCCATGCCCTTGTCATCACAATGCTCCATGACCCTTGTCATCACAATGCTCCAAGCCCTTGTCATCACAATGCTCCATTACCTTTGTCATCACAATCCTCCATAACACTTGGCATCACAATGCTCCATGCCATTGTCATCACAATGGTACATGAAATATGCCATCACAATGTTCCCTGACACCTGTCTTCACCATACTCCATGACCTTGTCATCACAATGCTCCATGCCCTTGTCATCACAATGTGCCATGCCCACTGTCAACACAATTATCCATGAAACTTGTCAGACCAATGCTCCATGCCCCTGTCATCACAATGCTACATGACCCCAGTCATCACAATGCTCCGTGTGTCCCGTCATCACAAGGTTTCATGACCTGTGTCATCACAATAGTCAATGCCCTCATCATCACAAGGCTCTGTGAAATTTGTCACCACAATGCTCCATGAACTTTTCATCACAATGCAGATACGTCCATGAGTGCAAGTGCCCTATGCTCTGTAGCTCATCTTTTAGATGTTTTAGCAAACACAATACACTTCGCCGTAGTGGCCGTTGGCAAATTAAAATTCCACTATCAGCCTCACAGGGCTCCCATTTCTCCTCACCCTGTCCTGCATTTCTGGTGTTTACACTTTATGTGGATGGCCCTTCTGACTGATGTGAAGTGATACATATTGTAGTATTGATTTCCAGTGCCCACCTGTCTGGTTGGATAAAAAGTGTGTATGGCCTTTACTTGAATATATTCGGAAAAAATTGCATACACCCTTTTGGGCCAACTGCATCATTGGCGATGTTCAGCCCCTTTTCTTGTGCTTTAATGGGGAGTCCTTTCTACCTCTTCAAATCTGTTTCCTGCCACTCTCCCTTGCTTACAAGTCCTTTCCTGTGACTTACCTCAAGACATTTTTCGACGATAGATATTTTCAACTCTGCAGTTTCATGAATTTTAGTGCCCCTGAGTTCCATTATTCAAATTGTGTTTTTGGAAACTGGACACAAAACAGCGGGATTTCCTCTAGCCCTATTCTGTTTCCGTGGGCAATTCTAGCCTTTGATGAATTTGTCTTCCGGATTGGAAATTAGAGTGGCATGTGCCTGTCCGAACAACTAAGACTTGTCTCTAAATTTTTCTCATCCTTCCACTTCATCCTCTGGACAAATTCCAAACTGTGTGAAACAGGATGTTGACGGTGCTGATATCCCCAAGTGAGGAGATTGTTAGGAAAGATGCTGGAGGGGTGAACCCGAGCACCAGACGATGAGGAGATGAGGTGCCTTTTCCAAACTCTTTCTGATCAAATGGTGTACCATCCTCTAGGTGTGACAGGCATGTTTTAGCTGTAGGAAGGGTCCAGTGCATGGAAGGAGAACACCAGGGATTTTTCCAAATCAGTGCCTCCTCGTACCCCAAACTGGGGAATTTTTAAGCTACGGCTACACGTATGTCCATTAAGCGCCTTGGGAAATAGGCAGAGCCCAAACTTTAGATGATTGAAATCTTCAGGGTCAGAAGCGTTCACCATCGGCCTTGCTTAGGTTACATTTTATCTGTCTTTGATAGACGATGTCAATAAAAATATCTATTCTTTTTCAGATTATTTCCCCTTATAGGTTATTGCAAAATATTCAGTGTAGTTCCCTGTGCTATACAGTAGTTCCTTGTTGATGATCTATTTTATACATAGCAGTGTGCATGTGTTAATCCCACACTGTTAATTTATCCCTTCTCCTACTTTTCCCCTTTGGTAATAATAAATTATAAGATTTTATACTTCCCAGAAATGGGGGAGCTGAAAGAGAGGTATCATTTTCAATGGAAAAGCATTCGAAACAAGATTGAAGCCTCAGCCAAGAGTACTCGATGTACATCCATGGAAATAAATCACTTCATTTCTCTAATGTTGACCTGACAAATAAGACAGACGTCTTCACTGAACTTGCTTATAGTAAAGTGATGGAAATATCAAAGGTAAGTCTTAGAAACATCTTATTTTACCCGAGCATTATACACTGCTCTGTGTTAACTACAGTTTGGCTCACACATCTGTTCATTGAAGTTACAATGTTATCAATTTCTGTTACTGATCCTCCAGAGTGGACCCCAACAGAAGTCCCCGTGCCCAGTGTCATTGGAGCCAACAGATCAAGACTGAGTTTGGTTCAGAAGCAAAGGAAACATTATTTTGAAAACAGAATGGAGAGGTGAGAGTGTGCACTCCCCCACGGGCTGTGGGCTGGGATGCTGTGTAGGGATCCCAGCAGCGTCAGTGGGAGGGAGGGAATGGAGCTCTCGAGGGCTGGGTTGGCTGAAGCTCAGGCTCTATGCCGTGGAGTCTGCATGGGACCCCGCTAGCTGAGGTGTTGACCCAGCCATTCTGCACTACGAAATCGGGTCTGAAGTGCCGGGTGTGGGATCTCTGCATGCAGAACCCTAGGAGCACGTGAAATTAGACAAAGCACAAAGGAAAAACAGCTTAGACTTTATTTTATTGCCCAGATTCTCTTTTTATCTCCCAGGAATTTTTAATGAACGTTGCCAGAGACGAACACCTCCTCTGATTTTTGTTCCGTTACTCATTCTTGGGGTGTTGAGGGTGCAGACCCCTCTTTTGTAACTGCTTCATGCTGTGTTGGGAGCCCTGATATTTCGGGGGAGGGGCAAAACGTCTCCCCACCAGCCTCCAGGTGAGGTTGATTGTCCCAAGGCCTCCTGCCTCACTTCTCATACGCCTGAGCACCAGCATTGGAAGTGTTATAGATTCTGATGACTTTTAAGTGTCCAGGAAAGAGATGTGCAGAGATGCTGAGGTGGCAGGTTTCACTCCACCCCACATTTGTTCGGCGACCTTAGGCTGACGGTTTTTGCCAGCCTAGATGCTCTGACCAGTAGTCTGTGCTTTCTTTAATTAGGTCCCTGAATTAATGTACAAACAGCACCATGTGTCAGAACCCTGCCCACGCAACTCCCAGACAGTCTAGGGTCAGTGGTGATCCAGGACCATGACGTCCACTGAGTCAACGGCCTTTAGAAGTAGCCAGCAGTCCAGCCGGTCATATTGGCCACCATCACCGTGGTGTCTGTAGGGTTTTCTATGGTGAAAGCATGATATACGTTTCCCCCGCCAAGCTTATTAGCTCCCCTCTGGGTGCAGTAAGTCCTGCAAGCAGTAGTCTGCTCTTTCGGGGCACAGTCTTGTTGTTTTCTGAGAGAAACTCCAGGTCAAGTGATGGTCACACGAGTCATCTTGGGGGCCCGTTGCCCCCATTTGTGTCTCTGGAGGTTGGAGTTGGAGGGCCTCCTCACTCGAGGTCAGTGTGTCCACAGAGCAACCCCTGCAACTTCAGGGCATGATGGGTGGTTAGGATCACCACGTGGAGTCCTTTTCCCTTAGGAGGGAGCTGGCCTTGTGGCCTGCTGATTTCCAGCTTTTTAGATACCCCAGTATCCTGGCCTGATGAGTCAGTGGGCAAAGACCTTGGTGACGATAGTTTATCATACCTGAAGGGCATTCTTGTGTTGCTCCATTTCAAGTGGTCCCAGTTTTTGCACTAAGGCTCCAAGGGCAATTAACCTTTGACCGGGTATGTAAAGGTCAAAGGGTTTAGCTAAATTAGCGAGTTCCTGGGCAAGGGTCTGAATTGACTGCTCTTTCCATTCTTGAAAGGCTGCTTCTGGATTCTATACAAAAGGATCATCATCTTTTCGTGTCAGTGTTTCATGTAGAGGCCCAGCTATTAGACTGTAGTTAGGGATCCAGATGCAGAAATCGTTGGCCTCCCCACGAACCCCTAAGCTGTCTTCTAGTTTTAGAAGAGGTAAGGCTGCAAATAGCTTCTTCCCTATCCTGGGATGCGTTTCTCTGAATATCTGTGAGAATGAAGCCCAGTCATGTCACCTGAGCCTGGTATATTTGAGCCTTTTTCTTGGACACCTTCTATCCTTTCTTGGCTAGGTAGTTCAGAGGCGTCTTTAGTAGGCCTGGCGATCAGAATGTCATCTGCATATTGAAGGAGGGTTCCCTTTTACAGAGGTAGAACTTTTAGGTCTTTAGAGGACATTTCCCCAATGATGGTGTGGGGATTTTTGAACCATTGGGGCTGGACGGCCCAGCATTATTGCTTGTGTTGCATGTTGTGTCCTGCCACACACAAGCCAAAAATTCTTGTGACTCTGAGATGAATGGAATACAGAAGAAGGCATCATTGAAGTGTAATACAGAATGCCATGGCCTGGTGGATGGTAGAATGAGCAGCAGGGAGTAGGAAATAGGAGCTACTGGATGTATATCCTCAGTGGCTTCACTGACTGTCCTGATATCCTTTACCAGGTCTCCAGCAGCCCATGGGGCTCTCGTGGTCAGGCCAATCCCAGGATATGGAGCTCACCTGGGCTGCACGCCCCACCCCACAGCCCACGGGGCTCTTGTGTTCAAGTCCCTCCCAGGGTATGGAACTCACCTGTGCAGCTACCCAGCAGCCCATGGGGCTCTCATAGTCAGGCCCTTCCCAGGATACGGAGCTCCCCATGGCAGGTACCCCAGCAGGGCTGGACACACAGGAACTGTGCACATAGCCCACCTTGCAGAGAACCCCCAGCTCACCTGTCGCTCACAGCTGACACAGAACACCTCCGAGCAGGACTTGAACTAACAAACAGCAGCTCTGACAGGTCTGTGACCCTGGCTATCACTCTGTGCAGCCTCTCTCTGCCTGGTCTTCCAGACACTTCCACTGCAGCCAGGGCACCAGGCCTCTGTCTCCTCCCACCATCACTCCTCTCCCTGACTCCTGGGTTCCTCTCATTAGGATAGGGTCTTCTTGAAGTTGTTTGCCACTCATGGACCCGATAAAATGATAAGAAAACAAGCGGCAGCTGCAGCCCCTTGTCTAGCCTGGCTCTCTAGGGCCCACACCTGTTCCTTGGGCCTGGCCCGTTTAGCAAGGTTCATTTTCTGCAACTGTGAGCCCCTGAGGGGTGAGGATTGGCTGATTTGGCAGCCTGACACTGCCTGCTGGCCCTCCCCATGTGTGCCTTGGTTGAGGTTAATATAATCACCTCTCCAGTCAGCAAGAGCCCCTGTTGCTGTGCCTGACGCCATATTCTCTGCCCTGCCAGCAGTGTCGGGGCTGCGGTGGTGGTAGGGAGGGAGAGGCCGAGGCTTTGTGGGTGACCCAGTGTGAGGGGGGCTCTGCTGGACTTTCTGCAGGAGTTGCCAGGCTGCCACCTGCTAAAGAAGAGGATGTGTCACCCATACCTGCCACTGGAATTTCTCCCCAGGCAGAGGTGAGGAAGTAAAAAAGCAGTGGGGGCCGTGGCAGGAGGGGTATCTCAGACAGGGAAATGGAAAGATTCCAGAAGAGCATCTGGGGCCAGGACCATCCTGGCTGGCCTGCAGGCACCAAGTCGGCCTGCGTGCTCTCGCTGGTGTGGCTCCACAGCCCTTCCTCTAGGCTTGCAATTGCTTGTACATATTCAGGTGTTTTACCTGGAAAGGGTGGGAAGAGTTCAGCTGCAGCAGGACTGGGGCTCAGCTCACATTTACTCACAGATGCCTCGACACAGTCCCCCAGCTTTGCAATGAGGATGCTCCTTGTGGGGGGGAGTGCTGCTGACTGCATTGGAGACGATTTCCCAACTCTGACCAACTTAAGAATTTTTTACCACTGGAGCAAGTGCCCTTATACGATTTTCCTCTGTATAACTGGTGGGTTCTGTATTTTTTTTTCTTTGTTTCTTTTTGGTTCAAGGTATATTTTATATATTCCTCTTTTTTTAAATTTGGAGATATAAACATGGAAATAATGCATTAATATAAAGACATCTATGTGAAGGGAAAAACTTTTTTTCTGTTTTATTTTATTAAATGTTATTTATTTATTTTTAATTTTTTAAAATTTATTTATTCATTTTATACAGCAGGTTCTTATTGGATATCTATTTTATACATATAAGTGTGCACATGTGAATCCTAGTCTCCCAATTCATCCCACCACCACCCTCACATGGTGTTCCCCCCTTGGTGTCCATATGTTTGTTCTCTACATCTGTGTCTCTATCTCTGCCCTGCAAACCGGTTCATCTGTACCATTTTTCTAGGTTCCACATATATGCATTAATATACAATATTTGTTTTTCTCTTTCTGACTTACTTCACTCTGTATGACAGTCTCTAGATCCATCAAGGTCTCTACAAATGACCCAATTTCATTCCTATGTATGGCTGAGTAATATTCCATTATATATATGTACCATATCTTTATCCATTCGTCTGTCTGTGGGCACTTAGGTTGCTTTCATTACCTGGCTATTGTAAATAGTGCTGTAATGAACATTGTGGTGAATGTGTCTTTTTGATTTATGGTTTTCTCTGGGTATATGCCCAGTAGTGGGATTGCTGGATTATATGGTAATTCTATTTTTAATTTTTTTAAGGAACCTCCATACTGTTCTCCATAGAGACTGTATCGATTTACATTCCCAACAATAGTGGAATAAGGTTCCTTTTCTCCACACCCTCTCCAGCATTTGTTGTTTTTAGATTTTCTGATGATTTGACGTGATACCTCATTGTAGTTTCGATTTCCATTTCTCTAATAATTAGTGATGTTGAGCAGATTTTCATGTGTGTATTGGCCATCTCTATGTCTTCTTGGAAGAAATATCTATTTAGATCTTCTTCCATTTTTGTATTGGGTTGTTTGTTTTATTAATATTGAGCTGCATGAGCTGTTTATATATATTGGAGATTAATCATTTGTCCATTGATTCGTTTGCAAATATTTTCTGCCATTCTGAGGGTTGTCTTTTCGTCTTGTTTGTAGTTTCCTTTGCTTTGCAAAAGCTTTTACGTTTCATTAGGTCCCATCTGTTTAGTTTTCTTTTTTATTTCATTACTATAGGAGGTGGATCAAAAAAGATCTTGCTGTGATTTACGTCAGAGTATCTTTCATAAGTTTTCCTCTCAGAGTTTTATACTGTCTGGTCTTACATTACGGTCTCTAATCCATTTTGAATATATTTTTATGTATGGTGTTGGGGAGTGTTCTAATTTCATTCTTTTACATGTAGCTGCCCATATTTCCCAGCACCAATGATTGAAGAGACTGTCTTATCTCCATTGTATAGTCTTGCTTCCTTTGTCATAGATTAGTTGACCATAGGTGTGTAGGTTTATCCCTGGGCTTTCTTTTTTTTTTTTCCTTTTACACGTTTATTGGAGTATAATTGCTTTACAATGGAGTGTTCGTTTCTGCTGTATAACAAAGTGAATCAGCTATACATATACAAATATCACCAGATCCCCTCCCTCTTGCATCTCCCTCCCACACTCTATATCCCACCCCTTTATGTGCTCACAGAGCAAAAAGCTGATCTCCCTGTTCTATGTGGCTGCTTCCCAGTACCTATCCGTGTTACATTTGGTAATGTATTTATGTCCATGCCACTCTCTCACTTCGTCCCAGCTTACCCATCCCCCTTCCGGTGTCCTCAAGTCCTTTCTCTATGTCTGTGTCCTTAATTCTGTCCTGCCACTACGTTCTTCAAAATCTTTTTTTTTTCTTCATTAGATTCCGTATATCTCTGTTAACATACAGTATTTGTTTTTCCCTTTCTGACTTACTTCACTGTGTAGGACAGATTCTAAGTCCATCCACCTCAGTACAAATAGCTCAGTTTGCTTCTTTTTTTGGCTGAGTAATATTCCATTGTATATATGTGCCAGATCTTCTTTATCCATTCATCTGTCGATGGACACTTAGTTTGCTTCCAGGTCCTGGCTATTGCAAATAGAGCTGCAATGAACATTTTTGTACATAACTCTTTTTGAATTATGGTTTTCACAAGGCAAATGTCCAGTAGTTGGATTGTTGTGTCGTATGGTACTTCTATTTTTAGTTATTTAAAGGAACCTCCGTAATGTTCTCCCTAGTGCCCATATCAATTTACATTCCCACCCACAGTGCAAGTGTGTTCCCTTTTCTCCAATAAAGGTCTCTCCAGCGTTTATTGTTTTGTAGATTTTTTTGATGATTGCCACTCTGACTGCTGTGAGGTGATACCTCATGGTAGTTTTGATTTGCATTTCTCTAATGATTAGTGATGTTCAGCATCCTTCCATGTGTTTCTTGGTAATCTGTATATCTTCTTTGGAGAAATGTCTATTTAGGTCTTCTGCCCGTTTTTGGATTGGGTTGTTTGTTTTTGTGATATTGAGCTACATGCGGTGCTTGTAAAGTTTGGAGATTAATCCTTTGTCAATTGCTTCATTTGAAAATATTTTCTCCCATTCTAAGGGTTGTTTTTGCATCTTGTTTATGTTTTCCTGTACTGTGTAAAAGCTTTTAAGTTTCATTAGGTCCCATTTGTTGATTTCTGTTTTTATTTCCATTTCTCTAAGTGGTGGGTCAAAAAGGATCTTGCTGTGATTTATGACATAGAGTGTTCTGCCTATGGTTTCCTCTAAGTGTTTTATAGTGTCTGGTCTTATATTTAGATCTCTAATCAATTTAGAGTTTATTTTTGTGTATGGTGTTATGGAGTGTTCTAATTTCATTCTTTTATGTGTAGGGGTCCAGTTTTCCCAGCACCAATTACTGAAGAGACTGTCTTTTCTCCATTGTATATCCTTAGCTCCTTTGTCATAGATGAGATAGCCATAGGTATGTAGGTTTATCTCTGGGCTTTCTGTCCTGTTCCATTGATCTGTGTTTATGCCAATCTACATACACTTGATTCCATAATGCAGACATATAAATACATGGGTTTCAAGGTTATTACCAGTCAGATATATTCCTCTTCAGTGAATAGGGTGTTTTGTGTCCAGTTCATTGAGAAAGGAGTAGGTCTTGTCTATTACATATTTTGTATATGGAATGGGATCTGTGCTAATTTCAAACTCTGCTTTTACACATCACCCCACGTCACCTTTCCCCTTAAGGAGGCATAAGTGTGGTTTTTAAATGTGTAACTCTGTTCTCTTTTGAAATTCAGTTCATGTGTAGCCATGTTTACATTCCCTCTATAAGTGATATATTACAATAAATTTCTTTTACTTTGTGGCTCATTTCAGCTAGCATCATCGTACCTAAAGCCACTCATTAAGCTGCTATTGGCCTTATGATATTGATTTTATGTCTGAGTGACATTCCATTGTATATATGTACCACAATATCTATATCCATTTTTTTTCCTTTTCTGGGATATTTAAAGTGTACTGAAGTCAAGGTTCTTGTAAACAGAGCAGCCCTAAAGTTTGGGCTGGCTGTGTGTTATGGATTTTTAATTTTCCCAATATACACGCCCATGAGTGGAAGTGTGCTATGCTCTGTAGCTCTGTTTTAGAAAACATCATACAGTTCTCCAGAGAGGCTGTTGGCAATTTACATCCTGTCCATCGGCGTAACCAGGCTCCCTTTTCTCCATGGCCTGTCCTGCATTTGTGGTTTTTACACTATTTGTGGATGGCCCTTTTGACTGGAGGTAAGGGAAACTTCTCTGTAGTGTGGATTTGCAATGCCTGATGGCTTGCTTAGCGAAAAAGGGTGTATGCATTTTTTCCCGAATATATTCAAGAAAATACACATAATCCCTTTTCAGCCAAGGGCAACATTGTCGAAATTCTGTCGCTTTTCCTGTGCTTTAAAGACGATTCCAATCTACCTCTTGAAATCTGTTTCCTTCAATTCTGCCTTGCATTCAAATCCTCTTCACTGTCTTTACTCAATATATTTCTGGATGATAGTTGTCCTTTATAATTCTGCAAGTTTGTGAATTGCTGTGCCCCTGATTTCCATTTTTCAACTCACCTCTTTGTGAGCTGGCTGCAATACCGCAGAATGGCTTTAGGCCCTAGTCTGGTTCCGGGGCTTCAGGCTGAGCCTTTGGTTAATTCTTCTTCCTGGTGGGAAACTAGAGTGACATGTGCCCATCCAAACACCTACAGCTAATCTCTCATTTATTCCCCCTCTTCATGTTCATCCTCTGCAAAATTTGCAAACTGTGCATAACAGGAGGGTAAAGGCGCTGACACTCCAAGTGGGGAGATTTTTAGTAATGCAGATGGAATGGCGAAGCCGAGCACGACAAAAGGAAAAATGAGGTACCTTTTAGAAAACTTTCCCAATTACACAGTGTACCATCCACTGGGTTTCCCATGCATGTTTTAACTGTAGGAAGATTCCCTTAAACCTGGAGAGTTGGGAACACTAGAATGGGTAGCACACAGTATTGCTCTAAGTGCTGTTCTTTTGCTCACACAACCTCAGCAATCTTGTCAGCCCCAAGTGTCCAGTCTTATGTCTCATCCAGCTGTGGGTGTAAAGGTGGTCAATCCAGGTTGCATCACAGGCCCTGAACGAAATTTTTAAGACTTTCTCACTGTTTCACTGTTTTTGCATTTTGCTTTTAAAATTTATTTTTATAAGTGGGTTTAACTGAATTTCAGTGCTCTGTTCATGCCGTTATACACACACATGATTCCTTTATGGAGACATGAGAATACATATGTTTTAAAATACTGGGAGTCAGACATATTCCTCTGCAATGAATAGGGGGTGTTGAGTCCAGTTCATTGTGGCGGGAGTAGGTGTTGTCTATTACATACTTGGTTTATGTAACAGTATCAGTGCTAATTTAAAACTGTGATTTTATGCATCACCCCACCTCGCCTTTCCCCTTAAGCAGGCAGAAGATTGTTTTCTAAATATGTGATTCCGTTGTGTTTGTAAATCAGTTCATGTGTAGCCATGTGTACATTCCAGCTATGAGTGATATCTTATGATAAGATTCGTTACTCTGGTATCTTTCCTAACTCAGTTCATGTGAGGCCATGTTTATAGGACCTTCATAAGTGATATCTTATGATAAGATTCTTTTTCTGTGTGACTTATTTCACTTAGAATCATCGTACCTGAATCCACTCATTTTGCTGCTACTGGCCTTATGAAATTGATTCCATGGCTGAGGGATATTCCATCGTACGTAAGTACCAAAATTTCTTGAACCATTTTTGTCTTTCCTGGGATATTTAAGGTATACCCAAGTTGAGGTTCTTGTAAGCAGTGAAGCCCTCAATTTTGGGGTGGCTCTGTCTTATTGATTTTCAGTTTTCCCAAGGTATATTTCCTAGACTGGAAGTGCCCTTGACTCTGTAGCTCTGTTGTATACTGGTTTTAGGGAACCCAATGCACTCCTCCAGAGAGGCAGTTGGCAATTTACATCCCGCCCATCTGCATAACAAGGCTCCCTGTTCTCCAGGGTCTGTCTTGCCTTTTTGGTTTTTACACATTTTGCAGATGTCCCTTTTGACCAGTGGGAAGTGATACTACTTTGTAGTGCAGATTTGCATTGCCCGCTTGCTTGCTTGGCCAAAAAGGGCCTATGCGTTTTCTCGTGAATATATTCAGGAGAAAACGCATACGCTCATTTTGGCCAAGTGCATCATTGTCGAAGTTGTGCCCCTCTTCCTGTGCTTTAAAGGTGATTCCAACATACCTCTTGAAATCTGTTTCCTGCTATACTGCCTCGCTTTCAAGTCCGCCTCGATTCCTTCCCTCAACAGATTTTTGGGCGATAGTTGTCCTTTATTACTCTGCCAGTTTCTGAATTCCTGTGCCCCTGAGCTCCATTTATAAATTCGTTTTTTGTGAGCAGACAGCAAGTCCAAAATTTTGGTTCAGGACCTATACTGGTTCCTGGCGCGTGGCTGAGACTTTGGTTAATTATTCTTCCTGCGGGGCAATTAGTGTGACATGTACCCGTCCAAATGCCTAAGATCTACTCTCTCATTTGTTCTCCCTCTTCCCTTTTATTTTTGCCAAATTGGTAACTGTTCGAACCAGGAGGTTAAAGGGGCTGTCTCTCCAACTTGGCAGATTGATAGGAAAGCATTTGGAAAGTCAAACCGGAGCACCAGGAGAGGGATTATTAGTTGAGTTTTAGAAACCTTTCGTATTCACAGTGTGTCCATTCTCTAGGTTTCCCGTACATGTTATATCGGTAGTAATAGTCCCTTCAACCTGGACACATGGGACCCATGGAATGGGTGCTATGCATTATTTCTTTAAAGGGTCTGCATTTGCTCACCCAATCTAACCATTACTCTCAGTCCTATGTGTCCAGCTTTATGCCACATCCAGCTCTCATTGTACATAGGGTCATTCAGGGTTTCATCAGAGACACTGAAGGAATTGTAAAGAATATCCCTTTTGATTTGTTTTTCAAATTCCTTTTTATAGTGGGTTTGAGCTGAATCTCGCTGCCATGTTTATGCAAGTCTAGGCACACTTGATACCCTTACGGAGACATATCAATACATAGGTTTTAATATTCTTACTAGTCAGATATAATCCTCTGTGGGAAATATGGGGTTTTGAGTCTCTTTCACTGAGGAAGGTGTAGGTCTTGTCTATTCCATAGTTGGTTTTTGGAAAGGTACCTGTGCTTATATCAAACTCTGGTTTTATGCATCACCCGACCTCTCCTTCCCCGTTAAGCAGGCATAAGAGTGTTTTCTAAATGTGAGACTCTGTTCTCTTTCCTAACTCAGTTCATGTGTAGCCATGTTTTCAGGATCTTCATAAGTGATATCTTATGATAAGTTTCTTTTTCTGTGTGACTTATTTCACTTAGAATCATCGTACCTGAATCCACTCATTTTGCTGCAACTGGTCTTATGACATTGATTTCATGGCTGAGGGATATTCCATTGTATGTAAATAACATAATTTTTTGAAACGTTTTTATCTGTCCTTGGATATTTAAGGTGTACCCAGGTTGAGGTTCTTGTAAGCAGTGCTGCCCTAAATTTTGGAATGGCTCTGTCTTATTGATTTTCAGTTTTCCCAAGATATATTCCATAGACTGGATGTGCCCTTGGCTCTGTAGCTCTGCTGTTTACTTGGTTTAGGGAACACAATGCACACCTCCAGAGAGGCAGTTGGCAATTTACATCCCGCGCATCAGCATAACGATGCTCCCTGTTCTCCAGGGCCTGTCTTGCCTTTCTGGATTTTACCGATTTTGTGGATGTCCCTTTTGACAGGTGGGAAGTGATACTTCTTTGTAGTGCAGATTTGCATTGCCCTCTTGCTTGCTTGGCCAAAAAGGGTGTATGCGTTTTCTCCTGAATATATTCAGGAGAAAACGCATACACCCTTTTTGGCCAAGTGCATCATTGTCGAAGTTGTGCCCCTCTTCCTGTGCTTTAAAGTCGATTCCAAAGTACCTCTTGAAATCTCTTTCCTGCTATTCTGCCTCGCTTTCAAGTCCACCTCGTTGCCTTCCCTCAACAGATTTTTGGACAATAGTTGTTCTTTATTACTCTGCCTGTTTGTGAATTGCTTTGCCCCTGAGCTCAATTATTTAACTCGTTTTTTGTGAGCTGAACGCAAGTCCAATATTTTGGTTCAGGACCTATACTGGTTCCCAGTTGGTGGCTGAGACTTTAGTTAATTCTTCTTCCTCCCGGGAAATAAGAGTGACATGTGCCCGTCCAAATGCCTAACAGCAACTCTTTCATTGGTTCTCCTTCTTCCCTTTCATCCTCTGCCAAATTGGCAACCTGTGCGAACCAGGAGGCTAAAGGGGCTGTCTCTATAAGTTGGGAGACTGATAGTAAAGCAGTTCGGAAGTCAAAGCGTAGCACCACGAGAGGTTCTATTCGTTGAGTTTTAGAGACCTTTTGTATTCACAGTGTGTCCATTCTGTAGGTTTCCCGTACATGTTATATCTGTAGTAATATTCCCTTCAACGTGGACATTTGGGACCATTGGAATGGGTGCCATGTATTATTGCTTTAAAGAGTCTGCATTTGCTCACCCAATCTTACCAATCCTCGCAGTCCCATGTGTCCTGCCTTATGCCACATCCAGCTGTCGTTGCAGATAGGGTCATTACAGGTTTCATCAGAGACCCAGAAGGATTTGTAAAGAATTTACCTTTTTTTTTGTTTTTCAAATTCCTTTTTATACTGGGTTTGAGCTGTTTCCCGCTGCCATTTTTATGCCAGTCTAGACACAGTTGATTCCCTTATGGAGACATGTCAATACATAGGTTTTAAGAATCTTGATAGTCAGATATATTCCTCTGCGTGAAATATGGGGATTTGAGTCCCTTTTACTGAAGAAGGTGTAGGTCTTGTTTATTCCATAGTTGGTTTTTGGAACGGTACCTGTGCTTATATCAAACTCTGGTTTTATGCATCACCCCACCTCTCATTCCCCCTTAAGCAGGCATAAGAGTGTTTTCTAAATGTGAGACTCTCTTCTCGTTCCTAACTCAGTTTTTGTGTAGCCATGTTTACAGGATCTTCATAAGAGATATCTTATGATAAGTTTCTTTTTCTGTGTGACTTATTTCACTTAGAATCATCGTACCTGAATCCACTCATTTTGCTGCTACTGGTCTTATGACATTGATTTCATGGCTGAGGGATATTCCATCGTACATAAGTACCACAATTTTTTGAACCATTTTTATATTTCCTGGGATATTTAAGGTGTACCCAAGTTGAGGTTCTTGTAAGCAGTGCAGCCCTAAATTTTGGTGTGGCTCTGTGTTATTGATTTTCAGGTTTCCCAAGGTATATTCCCTTTACTGGAAGTGGCTTTTGCTCTATAGCTCTGTTGTTTACTTGTTTTAGGGAACACAATGCACTCCTCCAGAGAGGCAGTTCGAAATTTACATCCCGCCCTTCAGCATAACAAGGCTCCATGTTCCCCAGGGCCTGTCTTGACTTTCTGGTGTTTATCCATTTTGTGGATGTGCCTTTTGACTGGTGAGAAGTGATACTTCTTTGTAGTGCAGATTTGCATTTCCCACTTGCTTGCTTGGCCAAAAAGGGCGTATGCATTTTCTCCTGAATATTTTCAGGAGAAAACACATACGCCCTTTTTGGCCAAGTGCATCATTGTCGAAGTTGTGCCTCACTTCCTGTGCTTTAATGGTGATTCTACGTACCTCTTGAAATCTGTTTCCTGCTATTCTGCCTCACTTTCAAGTCTGCCTCGTTGCCTTCCCTCAACAGATTTTTGGACGATAGTTTTCCTTTACTACTCTGCCAGTTTGTGAATTGCTGTGCCCCTGAGCTCCATTTTTAACTCGTTTTTTGTGAGCTGAATGCAAGTCCAAAATTTTGGTTCAGGACCTATACTGGTTCCCGTTGTGTGGCTGAGATTATGGTTAATTCTTCTTCCTCACGGGATATAAGAGTGACATGTGCCCGTCCAAATGCCTAGCAGCTACTCTCTCTTTGGTTCTCCCACTTCCCTTTCATCCTCTGCCAAATTGGCAACCTGTGCGAACCAGGAGGTTAAAGGTGCTGTCTCTCCAAATTTGGAGATTGAGAGTAAAGCAGTTGGAAAGTGAAACGGGAGCAGCAGGAGGGGGATTATTCGCTGAGTTTTAGAGACCTTTTGTATTCACAGTTTGTCCATTCTCTAGGTTTCCCGTACATGTTATAGCTGCAATAATATTCCCTTCAACCTGGAGAGTTGGGAACAATGGAATGGGTGCCATGCATTATTGTTTTAAAGGGTCTGCATTTGCTCACCAAACTTACCAATCCTCTCAGTCCCATGTGTCCATCCTTATGCCACATCCAGCTGTCATTGCAGATAGGGTCATTGCAGGTTTCGTCAGAGACCCTGAAGGAATTGTAAAAAATTTACCTTTTTTTTTGTTTTTCAAATTCCTTTTTATACTGGGTTTGAGCTGATTCTCGCTTCCATGTTTATGCCAGTCTAGACACAGTTGATTCCCTTACAGAGACATATCAATACATATGTTTTAAGATTCTTAATAGTCAGATATATTGCTCTGTGGGAAATATGGTGATTTGTGTCCTTTTCACTGAGGAAGGTGTAGGTATTTTCTATTCCATAATTGGTTTTTGGAACGGTGCCTGTGCTTATATCAAACTCTGGTTTATGCATCACCCCACCTCTCCTTTCCCCTTAAGCAGGCATAATCGTGTTTTCTAAATGTGTGGCTCGGTTCTCTTTCCTAACTCAGTTCATGTCTAGCCATGTTTACAGGATCTTCATAAGTGATATCTTATGATAAGTTTCTTTTTCTGTGTGACTTATTTCACTTAGAATTATCGTACCTGAATTCACTCATTTTGCTGCTACTGGTCTTATGACATTGATTTCATGGCTGAGTGATATTCCATTGTATGTAAATAACATAATTTTTTGAACCGTTTTTATCTTTCCTTGGATATTTAAGGTGTACCCAAGCTGAGGTTCTTGTAAGCAGTGCAGCCCTAAATTTTGGAATGGCTCTGTCTTATTGATTTTCAGTTTTCCCAAGATATATTCCCTAGACTGGAAGTGCCCTTGGCTCTGTAGCTCTGCTGTTTACTTGGTTTAGGGAACACAATGCACACCTCCAGAGAGGCAGTTGGCAATTTACATTCCACGCATCAGCATAACAGTGCTCCCTGTTTTCCAGGGCCTGTCTTGCCTTTCTGGATTTTACCCATTTTGTGGATGTCCCTTTTGACAGGTGGGAAGTGATACTTCTTTGTAGTGCAGATTTGCATTGCCCGCTTGCTTGCTTGGCCAAAAAGGGCATATGTGTTTTCTCCTGAATATATTCAGGAGAAAACACATATACCCTTTTTGGCCAAGTGCATCATTGTCGAAGTTGTGCCCCTCTTCCTGTGCTTTAAAGGCGATTCCAACGTACCTCTTGAAATCTGTTTCCTGCTATTCTGCCTCGCTTTCAAGTCCGCCTCGTTGCCTTCCCTCAACAGATTTTTGGACAATAGTTGTCCTTTATTTCTCTGCCTGTTTGTGAATTGCTTTGCCCCTGAGCTCAATTATTTAAATCGTTTTTTGTGAGCTGAATGCAAGTCCTATATTTTGGTTCAGGACCTATACTGCTTCCCGATGGGTGGCTGAGATTTTAGTTAATTCTTCTTCCTCCAGGAAATAAGAGTGACATGTGTGCGTCCAAATGCCTAACAGCTACTCTTTCATTGGTTCTCCCTCTTCCCTTTCATCCTCTGCCTAATTGGCAACCTGTTCGAACCAGGAGGTTAAAGGTGCAGTCTCTGCAACCTGGGAGATTAATAGTAAAGCAGTTGGAAAGTCAAACCAGAGCACCAGCAGAGGGAATATTTGTTGAGTTTTAGAGACCTTTCATTTTCACAGTGTGTCCATTCTCTAGGTTTCCCATACATGTTATAGCTGTAGTAATATTCCCTTCACTCTGGAGAGTTGGGACCCATGGAAGGGGGGCCATGCATTATTGCTTTAAAGGGTCTGCATTTGCTCACCCAATCTCACCCATCCTCTCAGTCCCAAGTGTCCAGCCTTATGCCAAATCCAGCTGTCATTGTAGATAGGGTCATTCCAGGTTTCGTCAGAGACCATGAAGAAATTGTAAAGAATTTCCTGTTTTTTTTGTGTGTCTGAAATTCCTTTTTATAATGGGTTTGAGCTGATTCTCACTGCCATGTTTATGCCAGTCTAGACACAGTTGATTCCCTCATGGAGACATATCAAGAAATAGGTTATAAGCTTTTTAGTAGTCAGATATATTCCTCTGAGGGAAATATGGGGTTTTGAGTCCCTTTCACTGAGGAAGGTGTAGGTCTTGTCTATTCCGTATTTGATTTTTTGAACGGTACCTGTGCTTATATAAAATTCTGGGTTTTATGCATCACCCCACTTCTCCTTCCCCCTTAAGCAGGCATAAGAGTGTTTTCTAAATGTGAGACTCTGTTCTCTTTCCTAACTCATTTCATGTGTAGCCATGTTTACAGAATCTCTATAAGTGATATCTTACGATAACTTTCTTTTTCTGTGTGACTTATTTCACTTAGAATCATCATACCTGAATCCACTCATTTTGCTGCTACATGTCTTATGGCATTGATTTCATGGCTGAGGGATATTTCATCGGACGTAAGTACCACAAATTTTTGTACCATTTTTATCTTTCCTGGGATAATTAAGGTGAATCCAAGATGAGGGTCCTGTAAGCAGTGCACTCCTAAATATCGGGGTGGCTGTGTCTTATTGATTTTCAGTTTACCCAAGGTATCTTATGTAGGCTGCATGTGCCCTGGGCTCTGTAGCTCTGTTGTTTACTTGTTTTAGGGAACACAATGCACTCCTCCAGAGAGGCAGTTGGCAATTTACATCCCGCCCATCAGCATAACAAGGCTCCCTGTTCTCCAGTGCCTGTCTTGCCTGTCTGGTTTTTACACATTTTGTGGATATCCCTTTTGGCTGGTGGAAAGTGATAGTTCTTTGTAATGCAGATTTGCATTGCCCGCTTGCTTGCTTGGCCGAAAAGGGCATATGCGTTTTCTCCTTAATATATTCACGTGAGAGCCCACATGCCCTTTATGACCATTTCCATTATTTTCGAAGTTGTGATGACTTTCCTGTGTTTAGAGGTGATTCCTATGTACCTCTTGAAATCTGTTTCATGCCACTCTGCCTCATTTTCACTTCCGCCTCGTGGCTTTCCCTCAACAGATTTTTGGAAGAGAGTAGTCCTTTATAACTCTGCAGGTTAGTGAATTGCTGTGGCCCTGAGTTCCATTTTTCAACTCGCGTTTTTGTGAGCTGACTGCAAATCCACAGTTTTGCTTCTGAACCTATACTGGTTCTGGGGGAGGCAGGCTGAGTCTTTGGTTAATTCCTCTTCATGACGGGAAATTAGAGTGAAATGTGGCCGTCCAAATGCCTACAGCTACTCTCTCATTGGTTCTCTCGGTTCCCTTATATCCTCTGCACAATTTGCCAGCTGTTCGAACCAGGAGGTTATAGGGCCAGACTCTCCAAGTTGGGAGATTGATAGTAAAGCAGTTGGAATGTCAAACTGGAGCACAAGGAGAGAAAAAAGTAGTAGAGTTTTAGAAACCTTTCACCATCAGATGGTTTCCATTCTCTAGGTTCCCATACATGTTATAACTGTAGTGATATTCCCTTCTACTTGGAGAGTTGGGAACCATGGAATGCGTGGCAGGCATTATTGCTTTAAAGGGTCTGCATTTTTTCACCCAATCTCACCAAACCTCTCAGTCCCAAGTGACCAGCGTTATGCCACATCCATTTGTCATTGTAGATAGGGTCATTCCAGGTTTCATCAGAACCCCTGAAGGTATTGTGTAAGAATTTTACTGTTTTTATGTTTTGTTTTGAAATTCATTTTTATAGTGGGTTTGAGCTTATTCTCACTGCCATGTTTATGTCGTTCTAGACACACTTAGTTCCCTTACGGAGACATATCAGTACATAGGTTTTAAGATTCTTACTAGTCAGATATATTTCTCTGCGGGGAATAAGTATGTTGAGTTCCGTTCACTGAGGAAGGAGTAGGGCTTGTCTCTTCTGTTTTAGGATTATGGAACGGTACCTGTGCTAATATCAAACTTTTTTTTGTGCATCTCCCCACCTGTCTTTCCCCTTAAGCAAGCCTTAGAGTGTTTTCTATATCTGAGACTCTGTTCTCTTCCCTAATTCAGTTCATATGTAGCCATGTTTACATTCCCTTCATAACTGATATCTTATGTCAGAATGCACCATGGCCTTGTCATAATAATGCTCCATGGCCCCTGTCATCACAATGCTCATGCCCTGGTTATCACAATGCTCCATGTCCCTTGTCATCACAATTCTCCATGTCCTTCTCATCACAATGCTACATGACACTTCTCATCAAAATATTACATGCTCTTGTCATCACAATTCTCCATGCCCTTGAAATTGCAATGCTCCATGCACTTGTCATCACAATGCTCAATGCACTAGTCATCACAATGTTCCATGCCCTTGTCATCAGATTGCTCCATGACACCTGTCATCACAATGCTCCCTGACACCTGTCATCACAATGCTTCATGCCCCTTGTCATTACAGTGCTCCATGATGCTCGACACCACAATTACCAAAGGTCTTCTCATCACAATGCTCCACAGTTTTGCCATCACCATGCTCCATGCCTTGTCATCTCAAAGCTCAATGTCCCTTTTCCTCAGAATTCTCCACGACCTTGTCATTACAATGCTCCATGGCACTTCACATCAAAATGTTATATGCTCTTGTCATCACAATACTCCATGCACTTGTCATCGCAATGCTCCATGACCCCTGTCATAGGAAGCTCCATGCGCTGTTCATCACAATGTTTCATGACCTGGATATTAAAATGATCAATGGCCCTTGATATCACAATGCTCCATGCCCTTGTCATCACAATGCTCCTTTAATTTGTCACAGCAATCCTCCATGACACTTGGCATCACAATGCTCCATGATATGGTCATCAAACTGGAACATGTCATATTTCATCACAATGTTCCCTGACACCTTTCTTCACAATAATCCATGACCTTGTCATCACAGTGCTCCATGCCCTTGTCATCACAATGTGCCATGGCCACTCTTATCACAATAATGCATGAAACTTGTCAGACCAATGCTCCATGCCACTTTTCATCACAATGCTCCATGAACGCTGTCATCACAATGCACCATGCCCATCATCATAATGCTTCATGCTATTGTCATCAGAGTGAAATCAAAATGCTCCATGACCTCTGTCCTCACAATGCTGCAAACCCTTGTGATCACAATGTTCCATAACACTTGTAATCACAATGCCCCATGACGCTGGTCAGCACAATTATCCATGGTCTTCTCATCACAATGCACCATGATTTTGTCATCACAATGTTCAATACACTTGTCATCATAATGCTCTCTGACTATTGCCCTCAGTATGCACCTTGAACTCTTTCATGACAAGGCTCTTTGCCTATTTCATCACAATGACCCATGCCGTTTTCATCACAATGCTCCAAGACACCTGTGATCACAATGCTCCTTGCACTTGTCATCACAAAGCTCCATGACGCATGTCATCAGAATGCTTCATGGTCTTCTTATCATAATTTTCCATGCCCTTGTCATCACAATGCTCAAATACCCCTGTAATCACAATGTTCCCTACGCCTTTTCATCAGAATGCTCCATGAGAATTGTCATCACAATGTTCCATGGTCTTCACATAACAGTGCTCCAGGATATTGTCATCAGAGTGCTCCATTCCCTTGTCATCACAATGGGCCATTACATATGTCATCACAATGCTCCCTGACATATGTCTTCACAATACTGCTTGACATGGTCATCAAAATGCTCCATGCCCTTGTCATCACAATACGCCATTCGAACTCTCATCACAATAATCCATGAAACTTATTAGACCAATGCTCCATGCCCTTGACATCAAAATGCTCCATGCCCATGTTATCAAAATGCTCCATGGCCCCTGTCATCACAATGTTCCATGACTCCAGTCATCACAATATTTCATGACGTTTGTCATCACAATGATCCATGCCCTCATCATCAACAGTCTCTGTGACTTTTTTAACCACAATGCTCCATGAACTTTTCATCACAATGCTCTTTGACCCTTGTCATCAATGTGCTCTATGCCTTTCTCAGCACAATGCTCCATAACACTTGTCATCACAATGCTCCATGAGCTTGTCAGCACAATGCTCCATGACACATGTCATCACAATATGCCATGCACCTGTCATCACAGTGCTCCACAATCTTGTCATCATAATGCTCCATAAAACTTGTCATCACAATGCTCCATGCACTTCTCAACAAAATGCTCTCTCACCACTGATATCACAATGATACATCACTATTCGTCACTATACTACCTCACCCCTGTCATCACAATATTCCATGACTCCTGTCATCACAATGCTACATGCAATTATCATCACAATGTTCGATGACGACTGACATCACAATGTTCCATAACCCATGTCATCAAAATGCTCCATGACCCTTTTCATCAAAATGCTCCATGACCACTGACATCACAATGTTCCATAACCCCTGTCATCAAAATGCTCCATGTCATTTTTCATCAAAATGCTCCATGACCCCTGCCATCACGATGTTCCATGTACTTGTCATCACAAAGCTCCCTGACCCTTCTCATCAAAATGCTCCAAGAACGCTGACATCACAATGTCCCATAACACCTGTCATCAAAATGTTCCATGACACTTTTCATCAAATAGCTCCATGACCCTGTCATCAGAATGCTCCCTGCCCTTCTCATCACAATGCACAATGCCCTTGCCATCAAAATGTTCCATGACCTTTGTCATCACAAAGATCCATGACCCTTGGCATCACAATGCTCCATGTCATTGTCATCACAATGCTCCATGAACGCTCTCATCACATTGTTCCATGCCCTTGTCTTCACAAAGCTCCATGACACATATCATTAGAATGCTCCATGGCCTTCTCATCACAATGCTCCATGCCCTTGCCATAACAATGCTCCATTACACCAGTCATAACAATGCTCCATGAACCCTGCCATCACGATGTTCCCTGGCCTTGTCATCACAAAGCTCCATGACCCTTCTCATCACAATGCTCCAAGAAGCCTGTAATCACAATGCTCTATGCCCCTTTTCATCTCAATGATCCATGAACCCTGTCATCACAGTGCACCTTGCCCATCATCATAAGGCTTCAGGCTATTGTCATCACAATGAAATCAAAATTATCCATGACCACTGTCATCATAATGCCCCAAACCCTTGTGATCACAATGTTCCATAACACTTCTCATCACAACAACCTGTGATGCTCATCATAACAATTATCCATGGTCTTCTCATCACAATGCTCCATGACCTTTGTCATCACAATTCTCAATACAGTTGTCATCACAATGCTCCCTGACACTAGTCGTCAGTATGTTCCTTGAAACCTGTCATGACAAGGCTCCATGCCATTTTCATCACAAGGCCCCATGCCGTTTTCATCACAATGCTGCATGCCATTGTCATCAAAATACTCCACAATCTTGTCATCAGAATGCACCATGACCCTTGTCATCACAATTCTCCATGCACTTGTCAGCAAAATGCTCCCTGACCCTTGTCATCACAATGCTCCAAGCCATTGTCATCACAATGCTCCATTACCTTTCTCATCAGAATCCTTCATGACACTTGGTATCACAATGCTGCATGCCATTGTCATCACAATGGGCCACTACATATGTCATCACAATGCTCCCTGACACCTCTCTTCACAATAATGCATGACCTGGTCATCACAATGCTCCATGCCCTTGTCATCACAATGCGCCATTCCAACTGTCATCACAATAATCCATGAAACATATTAGACCAATGTTCCATGCCCTTGTCATCACAATGCTCCATGCTCTTGTTATCAGAATTCTCCATGAACCCTGTCATCACAATGCTCCATGACTCCAGTCATCACAATGCTTCATGACCTTTGTCATCACAATGGTCCATGCCCTCGTCATCAACAGTTTCTGTGACCATTTTAACCACAATGCTCCATGAACTTTTCATCACAATGCTCTTTGACCCTTGTCATCACAATGTTCCTTGCGCTTGTCAGCACAAATGTCCATGACCCATGTCATCACAATGCACCATACGCTTGTCATCACAGTGCTCCACAATCTTCTCATCACAATGCTTCTTAAAATTTGTCATCACAATGCTCCATGCACTTCTCATCAAAATGCTCTCTCACCACTGATATCACAATGCTACATCACTATTTGTCACAATACTCCCTCACCCCTATCATCACAATGTTCCATGACTCCTGTCATCACAATGCTACATGCACTTATCATCACAATGTTCGATGACCCCTGACATCACAATGTTCCATAACACCTGTCATCAAAAGGTTCCATGACACTTTTCAGCAAATTGCTCCATGACCCTGACATCACAATGCTCCAAGAACCCTGAAATCACAATGCTCTCTGCCCCTTTTTATCTCAATGATCCATGAACACTGTCATCACAATGCACCATGCCCATCATCATAATGCTTCATGCTATTGTCATCACAATGAAACCAAAATGCTCCATGACCTCTGTCATAACAATGCTCCAAACCCTTGTGATCACAATATTCCCTATCACTTGTCATCACAATGCCCCATGAAGCTCGTCATCACAATTATCAATGGTCTTCTCATCACAATGCTCCATGACCTTTGTCATCACAATGCTCAATACACTTGTCATCAAAATGCTCCCTGACACTTGTTGTCTGTATGCTCCTTGAACCCTGTCATGACAAGGCTCCATGCCTTTTTCATCACAATGATCCATGGTCTTTTCATTACAATGGTCCAAGACCCATGTAATCACAATATTCCATGCCCTTGTCATCACAAAACTCAAGGACGAATTCCATCAGAATTCTCCTTGGATTTCTTACAATGCTCCATGCAGTTGTCATCACAATGTTCCAAGACCCCTGTAATCACAATGCTCCATGCCCCTTTTCATCAGTATGCTCCATGAGACTTGTCATCACAAGGCTCCATGGTTTTGTCATCACAATGCTTCAGCACCTTGCCATCACAATGCTTCTCACATTGTCTTAAAAATTTTCAATGGCCCTTGTCATCATAATGCTCCAAGCCCTAATCATCACAAAGCTCCATTATATTTGTCATCACAATTCTCCATTACATTTGGCATCACAATGCTCCATGCCATTGTCATCGCAATGGACCATGACATATGTCATCACCATGCTCCCTGACACCTGTCTTCACAATACTCCATGACCTTCTCATCACAATGCTCCATGCCCTTGTCATCACAATGCACCATGCCCACTGTCATCACAATAATCCATGAAAATTGTCAGACTAATGCTCCATGCCCCTATCATCACAATGCTCCATGCCCTTGTCATCACAATGCTCCAGGAACCATGTCATCTCAAAGCTCCGTGACTCCAGTTATCACAATGTTTCATAAAGTTTGTCATCACAATGGACCATGCCTGCGTCATCACAAGGCTCTGTGACCTTTGTAACCACAATGCTCCATGAACTTTTCATCACAATTCTCTGTGATCCTTGTCATCACAATGCTCCATGTCTTTGTAAGAACAGTGCTCCATGACCATTGTCATCACAGTGTTCCACGTGCATTTCATCACAACGGTCCACAAGTTTGTCATTGCAATGCTACATAAACTTTGTAATCAAAATGGTCCATGCACTTCTCATCAACATGCTCTCTCACCAGAGATATCACAATGTTCCATCACTAGTCATCACAATACTCCCACAACCCTGGTATCACAAAGTTCCATGACCCTATCATCACAATGCTATATCACTTTATCATCACAATATTCCATGACCCCTGACATCACAATGTTCCATAACCCCTGTCATCAAAATGCTCCATGACCCTTTTCATCCCAAAGCTCCAAGACCCCTGACATCACAATGTTCTATAACCCCTGCCATCAAAATGTTCCATTACACTTTTTATCAAATTGCTGCATGACCCGTTCATAAAAATGCTCCCTGCCTTTCTCATCACAGTGCACCATGCCCTTGTCATCAAAATGCTCCATGACTTGTCTTCACAAAGCTCCATGACCCAAGGCATCACAGTGCTCCATATCATTGGCATCACAATGCTCCATGAACCCTCTGAACACATTGCTCCATGCCCTTGTCATCGCAAAGCTCCATGACACTTCTCATCACAATGCTCGATGCCCTTCTTATCACAATGCTCCATGCCCTTGTCATTACAATCCTGAATGACCCATGTATCAAAGTGTTCCGTACCCTTGTCATCACAGTGCTCCATGCCCACTCTCATCACAATAATCCATGAAACATTTCAGACAAATGTTCCATACCCTTCTCATCAAAATGCTCCATAACCCCTGTCATAACAATGCACCATGACCCATGCCATAACAATGTTCCACGGCCAAGTCATCACAAGGTTCCATGACACTGGTCATCACAATGCTCAAGACCCCTAAAATCAGAATGCTCCATGATCTTGTCATCACAAAGCTCCATGACGAATGTCATCAGAATGTTCCATGGCCTTCTCATCACAGTGCTCCATGCCCATGTCATCACAATGCTCCAAGACCCTTGTAATCACAGTGCTCCATGCCCCTTTTCATCTCAATGCTCCATGAACCCTGTCATCACAATACACCATGCCCATCATCATAATGCTTCAGGCTATTGTCATCACAATGAAATCAATATTCTCCATGACCTCTGTCATCATAATACTCCAAACCCTTGTGATCACAATGTTCCATAACACTTATCATCACAACACCCCATGACGCTCATCATCACAATTATCCATGGTCTTCTCATCACAATGCTCCATGATCTTTGTCATCACAATGCTCAATACACTTGTCATCACAATGCTCCCTGACACTTGTCGTCAGTATGCTCCTTGAACCCTGTCATGACAAGGCTCCATGACTTTTTCATCACAATAATCCATGCCCTTTTCATCACAATGCTCCAAGATCCCTGTAATCACAATGCTCCATGCCCTTGTCATCAAAAAGCTCCATGACGCATATCATCAGAATGCTTCATGGCCTTCTCATCACAATGCTCCATGCCCTTGTCATCACAATGCTCCAAGACCCCTGTAATCACAATGCTCCATGCCACTTTCAATCAGAATGCTCCATGAGACTTGTCATCACAATTCTCCATGGTCTTCTCATCACAATGCTCCAGGACATTGTCATCACCATGCTCCATTCCCTTGTCATCACAATGCTCCATGACCCCTGTCATCACAATAATCCATGAACATTTTCAGCCCAACGCTCCACGACCTACTCATCACAATGCTCCATGGCCAATATCATCACAATGCTCAATACAATTGACATCACAATGTTCCCTGACACTTGTCGTCAGTATGCTCCTTGAACCCTGTAATGACAAGGCACCATGCCTTTTTCAACACAATAATCCATGCCCTTTTCTTCACAATGCTCCAAGACACCTGTAATCACAATACTCCATGCCCCTATGCATCAGAATGTTCCATGAGACTTGTCAACACAAGTCTCCATAGTCTTCTCATCACAATGCTCAAGGACCTTGTCATCACCATGCTCCATTCCCTTGTCATCACAATGCTCCATGACCCCTGTTATCACAATAATCCATGAACATTTTCAGCCCAATGCTCCACGACCTACTCATCACAATTATCCATGGCCAATATCATCACAATGCTCCATGACCCCTGTCATCAAAACACTCCATGAACATTTTCAGCCCAGTGCTCCATGACCCTTGTCATCACAATGATCCATGCCCTTGTCATCCCAAAGCTCCATGACCCCTGTATTCACAATGATCCATGAAACTTGTCATCACAGTGCTCCATGACACGTCATCACAATGCTCCATGCTTTTGTCAGCAAAATGCTACATGACCTTGTCATTACAATGCTTTATGCGCTTGTCATCACAATACTCCATTTCCATTGTCATCACAATCCTCCATGAAACTTGGGATCACATTGCGTCATTCCTTTGTCATCACAATGCTCCATGCTCCTTGAAATCAAAATGATCCATGACCTCTGTCATCACAGTGCTCCAAACCATTGTGATCACAGTGTCCCATAACACTTGTCATCACAACGCACCATGATGCCTGTCATCACAATATTCCATGCCCTTTTCATCACAATGCTCCATGATCTTTATCATCACAATTCTCAATACACTTGTCATTACAATGCTTCCTGACACTTGTCATCAGAATGCTCCTTGAACCATATCACAAAAAGGCTCCATGCCTTTTTCATCACAATGCCCCATGCCGTTTTCATCACAATGCTGCATGCCATTGTCATCAAAATACTCCACAATCTTGTCATCAGAATGCACCATGACCCTTGTCATCACAATTCTCCATGCACTTGTCAGCAAAATGCTCCCTGACCCTTGTCATCACAATGCTCCAAGCCATTGTCATTACAGTGCTCCATAACCTTTCTCATCAGAATCCTCCATGACACTTGGCATCACAATGCTCCATGCCATTGTCATCAAAATGGGCCACTACATATATCATCACTATGCTCCATGACACCTCTCTTCACAATACTGCATGACCTGGTCATCACAATGCCCCATGCCCATGTCATCACAGTGCAGCATTCCAAGTGTCATCACGATAATCCATGAAACGTATTAGACCAATGATCCATGCCCTTGTCATCACAATGCTCCATGCCCTTGTTATCACAATGCTCCATGAACCCTGTCATCACAATGCTCCGTGACTCCAGTCATCACAATGCTCCATGACCTTTTCATCATAATGGTCCATGCCCTCATCATCAACAATCTCTGTGACCTTTTTAACCACAATGCTCCATGAACATTTCATCACAATGCTCTTTAACACTTGTCATCACAAAGCTCCTGGCCTTTCTCAGCAAAATGCTCCATGCCCTTGTCATCACAATGCTCCATGAACCCTGTCATCACAAAGCTCCTTGACTCCAGTCATCACAGTTCTTCATAACATTTTTCATCACAGTCGTCGATGCCCGCGTCATCACAAGGCTCTGTTACCTTTGTAACCACAATGCTCCATGAACTTTTCATCACAATGCTCCGTGACACTTGTCGTCAGTATGCTCCTTGAACCCTGTCATGACAAGGCTCCATGACTTTTTCATCACAATAATCCATGCCCTTTTCATCACAATGCTCCAAGATCCCTGTAATCACAATGCTCCATGCCCTTGTCATCAAAAAGCTACATGACGCATATCATCAGAATGCTTCATGGCCTTCTCATCACAATGCTCCATGCCCTTGTCATCACAATGCTCCAAGACCCCTGTAATCACAATGCTCCATGCCACTTTCAATCAGAATGCTCCATGAGACTTGTCATCACAATTCTCCATGGTCTTCTCATCACAATGCTCCAGGACATTGTCATCACCATGCTCCATTCCCTTGTCATCACAATGCTCCATGACCCCTGTCATCACAATAATCCATGAACATTTTCAGCCCAACGCTCCACGACCTACTCATCACAATGCTCCATGGCCAATATCATCACAATGCTCAATACAATTGACATCACAATGTTCCCTGACACTTGTCGTCAGTATGCTCCTTGAACCCTGTAATGACAAGGCACCATGCCTTTTTCAACACAATAATCCATGCCCTTTTCTTCACAATGCTCCAAGACATCTGTAATCACAATACTCCATGCCCCTATGCATCAGAATGTTCCATGAGACTTGTCAACACAAGTCTCCATAGTCTTCTCATCACAATGCTCAAGGACCTTGTCATCACCATGCTCCATTCCCTTGTCATCACAATGCTCCATGACCCCTGTTATCACAATAATCCATGAATATTTTCAGCCCAATGCTCCACGACCTACTCATCACAATTATCCATGGCCAATATCATCACAATGCTCCATGACCCCTGTCATCAAAACACTCCATGAACATTTTCAGCCCAGTGCTCCATGACCCTTGTCATCACAATGATCCATGCCCTTGTCATCCCAAAGCTCCATGACCCCTGTATTCACAATGATCCGTGACACTTGTCATCACAGTGCTCCATGACACGTCATCACAATGCTCCATGCTTTTGTCAGCAAAATGCTACATGACCTTGTCATTACAATGCTTTATGCGCTTGTCATCACAATACTCCATTTCCATTGTCATCACAATCCTCCATGAAACTTGGGATCACATTGCGTCATTCCTTTGTCATCACAATGCTCCATGCTCCTTGAAATCAAAATGATCCATGACCTCTGTCATCACAGTGCTCCAAACCCTTGTGATCACAGTGTCCCATAACACTTGTCATCACAACGCACCATGATGCCTGTCATCACAATATTCCATGCCCTTTTCATCACAATGCTCCATGATCTTTGTCATCACAATTCTCAATACACTTGTCATTACAATGCTTCCTGACACTTGTCATCAGAATGCTCCTTGAACCATGTCACAAAAAGGCTCCATGCCTTTTTCATCACAATGCCCCATGCCGTTTTCATCACAATGCTGCATGCCATTGTCATCAAAATACTCCACAATCTTGTCATCAGAATGCTCCATGACCCTTGTCATCACAATTCTCCATGCACTTGTCAGCAAAATGCTCCCTGACCCTTGTCATCACAATGCTCCAAGCCATTGTCATTACAGTGCTCCATAACCTTTCTCATCAGAATCCTCCATGACACTTGGCATCACAATGCTCCATGCCATTGTCATCAAAATGGGCCACTACATATGTCATCACTATGCTCCATGACACCTCTCTTCACAATACTGCATGACCTGGTCATCACAATGCCCCATGCCCATGTCATCACAGTGCAGCATTCCAAGTGTCATCACGATAATCCATGAAACGTATTAGACCAATGATCCATGCCCTTGTCATCACAATGCTCCATGCCCTTGTTATCACAATGCTCCATGAACCCTGTCATCACAATGCTCCGTGACTCCAGTCATCACAATGCTCCATGACCTTTTCATCATAATGGTCCATGCCCTCATCATCAACAATCTCTGTGACCTTTTTAACCACAATGCTCCATGAACATTTCATCACAATGCTCTTTAACACTTGTCATCACAAAGCTCCTGGCCTTTCTCAGCAAAATGCTCCATGCCCTTGTCATCACAATGCTCCATGAACCCTGTCATCACAATGCTCCTTGACTCCAGTCATCACAGTTCTTCATAACATTTGTCATCACAGTCGTCGATGCCCGCGTCATCACAAGGCTCTGTTACCTTTGTAACCACAATGCTCCATGAACATTTCATCAAAATGCTCCGTGACCCTTGTCATCAAAATCCTCCATGCCTTTGTCCGAAAAATGCTCCATGACCCTTGTCATCACAATGTGCCACACGCTTTTCATCCCAACGGTCCACAAATTTGTCATCGCAATGCTCCCTAAACCTTGTAATCACAATGCTCCATTACCCCTGTCATAACAATGCTCCATGACCCCTGCCATCACAATGTTCCACGGCATTGTCATCACAAGGCTCCATGACCCTTGTCATCACAATGCTCCAAGACCCCATAATCACAATGCTCAATGCCCTTGTCATCACAAAGCTCCATCACACATGTCATCAGAATGTTCCATGGCATTCTCATCAAAATGCTCCATGCCCTTGTCATCACAATGCTACCACACCCCTGTAATCACAATGCTCCAGGCCCCTTTTCATCTCAATGCTCCATGAACCCTGTCATCACAATGCATCATGCCCATCATCATAATGCTTCTGGCTATTGTCAGCACAATGAAATCAAAATTCTCTATGACCTATGTCATCACAATTCTCCATGACCCCTGTCATCACAATACTCCATGAACATTTTCAGCCCAATGCTCCATGACACTTGTCATCACAATGATCCATGCCCCTTTCATCCCAATGCGCCATGACCCGTGTATTCACAATGCTCCTTGACACTTGTCTTCACAGTGCTACATGACACCTGTCATCACAATGCTCCATGCCTTTGTCAGCAAAAAGCTACATGACCTTGTCATTACAATGCTCTATGCGCTTGTCATCACAATACTCCATTTCCATTGTCATCACAATCCTCCATGAACCTTGGGATCACATTGCTTCATGCCCTTGTCATCACAATGCTCCATGATCCTTGAAATCAAAATGATCCATGACCTCTGTCATCGCAATACTCCAAACACTTGTGATAACAAAGTTCCATAACACTTGTCATCACAACACTCCATAATGCCTGTAATCACAATACTCCATGCCCTTTTCATTACAATGCACCATGACCTTTGTCATCACAATTCGCAATACACTTGTCATCACAGTGCTCCATGACACTTGTCGTCAGAATGCTCCTTGAACACTGTCACGAATGGTTCCGTGACTTTTTCATCACAATGCCACATGCCGTTTTCATCAAAATGTTCCATGTCATTGTCATCAAAATACCCCAAAGCTTGTCATCAGAATGCTACATGACTCTTGTCATCATAATTCTCTATGCACTTGTCTGCAAAATGCTCCCTGACACTTGTCATCACAATGTTCCAAGCCATTGTCATCACAATGCTCCATTACATTTGTCATCAGAATCCTCCATGACACTTGGAATCACAATGCTCCATGCCATTGTCATCACAATGGTCCATTACATATGTCATCACAATGTGCCCTGACACCTCTCTTCACAATACTGCATGACCTGGTCATCACAATGCTCCATGCCCTTTTCATCACAAATCGCCATTCCAACTCTCATCGCAATAATTTATGAAACTTATTAGACCAATATTCCATGCCCTTGTCATCACAATGCTCCATGCCCTTGTTATCACAATGCTCCATGACCCCTGTCATCAGTATGCTCCGTGACTCCAGTCATCACAATTCTTCATGTCCTTTGTCATCACAATGGTCCATGCCCTCTTCATCAACAGTCTCTGTGACCATTTTAACCACAATGCTCCGTGAACTTTTCATCACAATGCTCTTTGACCCTTGTCATCACAATGCTCTATGCCTTTCTCAGCACAATGCTGCATGACCCTTGGCATCACAATGCTCCATGCGTTTGTCAGCACAGTGCTCCACGACACATGTCATCACAATGCACCATGTGCTTGTCATCACAGTGCTCCACAACGTTGTCATCACAGTGCTCCATAAACATTGTCATCATAATGCTCCACAACCTTGTCATCACAGTGCTCCATAAACATTGTCATCATAATGCTCCATGCACTTCTCATCAAAATGCTCTCTCACCACTGATATCACAATGCTACATCACTATTCGTCACAACACTCCCTCACCCCTGTCATCACAATGTTCCATGACTCCTGTCATCACAATGCTACATGCACTTATCATCACAATGTTCGATGACCCCCGACATCAGAATGTTCCATAACACCTGTCATCAAAAGGTTCCATGACACTTTTCATCCAATTGCTCCATGACCCTGTCATCACAGTTCTCCCTGCCCTTCTCATCACAATGCACAACGCCCTTGCCATCAAAATGCTCCATGACATTTGTCATCACAAATATCCATGAGCCTTGGCATCACAATGCTCCGTGTCATTGTCATCACAATGCTCCATGAACGCTCTCATCACATTGCTCCATGCCCTTGTCTTCACAAAGCTCCATGACCCATGTCATCAGAATGCTCCATGGCCTTCTCATCACAATGCGCCATGCCCTGGCCATCACAAATATCCATTACACCTGTCATAACAATGCTCCATGACCCTGCAATCACGATGTTCCATGGCCTTGTAATCACAAGGCTCCATGACCCTTCTCATCACAACACTCCTAGAACCCTGTAATCACAATGCTCCATGCTCTTGTCATCACAAAGCTCAATGACACATGCCATCAGAATGCTCCCTGGTCTTCTCCTCACAATGTTCCATGCCCTTGTCATCACAATGTTCCAAGACCCCTGTAATCACAATGCTCCATGCCCCTTTTCATCAGTATGCTCCATGAGACTTGTCATCAAAAGGCTCCATAGATTTGTTATCACAATGCTCCAGGACCTTGTCATCACAATGCTTCACAACCTTGTCATGAAAATTCTCAATGGCCCTTGTCATCATAATGCTCCAAGCCCTAGTCATCACAATGCTCCATTATATTTTTCATCACAGTCCTCCATTACATTCGGCATCACAATGATCCATGCCATTGTCATCACAATGGACCATGACATATATCCTCACAATGCTCCCTGACAACTTTCTTCACAATACTCCATGACCTTCTCATCACAATGCTCCATGCCCTTGTCATCACAATGCACCATGCCCACTGTCATCACAATAATCTATGAAATTTTTTAGACGAATGCTCCATTCTCCTGTCATAACAATGCTCCATGCTCTTGTCATTACAATGCTCCATGACCCCTGTCATCACAATGCTCCGTGACTCCAGTCATCACAATGTTTCATAACTTTTGTCATCACAATGATCCATGCCAGCGTCATCACAAGGCTCTGTGACCTTTGTAACCACAATGCTCTATGAACATTTCATCACAATTCTCTGTGACACTTGTCATCACAATGCTCCATGTCTTTGTCAGAACTGTGCTCCATGACCATTGTCATCACAATGTGCCACGCGCATTTCATCACAACGGTCCACAACCTTGTCATTGCAAGGCTCCATAAACGTTGTAATCACAATGGTCCATGCACTTCTCATCAAAATGCTCGCTCACCACAGATATCACAATGTTCCATCACTAGTCATCACAATACTCCCTCACCCCTGTAATAACAAGGTTTCATGACCCTGTCATCACAATGCTACATCCCCTTATCATCACCATGTTCCATGACCCCTGACATCACCATGTTCCATAACCCCAGTCATCAAAATGCTCCATGACCATTGTCAACACAATTCTCCATGCACTTGCCAGCACAATGCTCCGTGACCCTTGTAATCACAATGCTCCAACCATTGTCATCACAATGCTCCATTACCTTTGTCATCAGAATCCTCCATGACGCTTGTCATCGCAGTGCTCCATGACACCTGTAATCACAATGCTCCATGGCTTTGTCATCACAATGCTCAATACACTTGTCATCAAAATGCTCCCTGACACTTGTTGTCTGTATGCTCCTTGAACCCTGTCATGACAAGGCTCCATGCCTTTTTCATCACAATGATCCATGCCCTTTTCATGACAATGCTCCAAGACCAATGTAATCACAATGCTCCATGCACTTGTCATCAAAAAACTCCATGACACATGTCATCAGAATGCTCCATGTCATTCTCATCAAAATGCTCCATGCCCTAGTCATCACAGTGCTCCAAGACCCCTGAAATCACAATGCTCCAGGCCCCTTTTCATCAGAATGCTCCATGAGACTTGTCATCACAACTCTTCATGGTCTTCTCATAACAGTGCTCCAAGACCTTGTCATTCCCATGCTCCATTCCCTTGTCATCACAATGCTCCATGACCACTGTCATCACAACACTCCATGACACCTGACAACACAATGATCCGGGACTCTTGTCATCACAATGCTCCATTCCCTAGTCATCACAATGCTCCATGACCCGTGTCATCACAATAGTCCATGAACATTTTCAGCCAAGTGCTCCATGACACTTGTCATCCCAATGACCCATGCCCTTGTCATCCCAATGCTCCATGACACCTGTATTCACAATGCTCCGTGACGCCTGTCATCACAGTGCTCCATGACACATGTCATAACAATGCTCCATGCCTTTGTCAGCAAAATGCTATATGACCTTGTCATTACAATGCTCTATGCGCTTGTCATCTCAATAATCCATTTCCATTGTCATCACAATCCTCCATGAACCTTGGGATCACATTACTTCATGCCATTGTCATCACAATGCTCCATGCTCCTTGAAATCAAAATGATCCATGACCTCTGTCATCACAATGCACCAAACCCTTGTGATCACATTGTTCCATAACACTTGTCATCACAACGCTCCATGATGCTAGTCATCACAATAATCCATGCCCTTTTCATCACAATGCTCCATGACCTTTGTCATCACAATGCTCAATACACTTGTCATCACAATGCTCCCTGACACTTGTCATCAGAATGCTCCTTGAACCCTGTCAGGAAAAGGCTCCATGACTTTTTCATCACAATGACCCATGCCGTTTTCATCACAATGCTCCATGTCATTGTCATCAAAATACTCCACAAGCTTGTCATCAGAATGCTCCATGACCCTTGTCATCACAATTCTCCATGCACTTTTCAGCAAAATGCTCCCTGACCCTTGTCATCACAATGCTCCAAGCCATTGTCATCAAAATGCTCCATTACCTTTGTCATCAGAATCCTCCATGACACTTGGCATCACAATGCTCCATGCCATTGTCATCACAAGGGCCATTACATATGTCATCACCATGCTCCCTGACACCAGTATTCACAATACTGCATGACCTGGTCATCACAATGCTCCATGCCCTTGTCATCACAATGTGCCATTCCAACTGTCATCGCAATAATCCATGCAACTTATTAGACCAATGTTCCATGCACTTGTCATCACAATGCTCCATGCCCTTGTTATCACAATGCTCCATGACCCCTGTCATCACCATGCTCCGTGACTCCAGTCATCACAATAGTTCATGACATTTGTCATCACAATGATCCATGCCCTCGTCATCAACAGTCTCTGTGACCTAATTAACCACAATGCTCCATGAACTTTTCTTCCCAATGCTCTCTGGCATTTGTAATCACTATGCTCCATGAATTGTCATCACAAAGCTCCATGACCCTTGGCATCACAATGCTCCATGTCATTTTCATCACAATGCTCCATGAACCTTCTCATCACCTTGCTCCATGCCCTTGTCATCACAAAGCTCCATGACACTTTTCATCACAATGCTCGATTCCCTTCTTAACACAATGCTCCATGCGCTTGTCATTACAATCCTGCATGACCCATGTATCACAGTGTTCTGTGCCCTTGTCATCACAATGCTCCATACCAACTCTCATCACAATAATTCATGAAACATTTCAGACCAATGTTCCATGCCCTTCTCATCAAAATGCTCCATTACCCCTGTCATAAAAATGCACCATGACCCTTGCCATCACAATGTTCCACGGCCTAGTCATCACAAGGTTCCATGACACTTGTCATCAAAATGCTCCATGTACCTGTCAGCACAGTGCTCTATGACACATGTCATCACCATGCACCAAGCGCTTGACATCAGAGTGGTCCACAATCTTGTCATCACAATGCTCCTTAAAATTTGGCATCACAATGCTCCATGTACTTCTCATCAAAATGCTCTCTCACCACTGATATCACAATGCTACATCACTATTTGTCACAATACTCCCTCACCACTGTCATCACAATTTTCCATGACTCCTGTCATCACAATGCTACATGCACTTATCATCACAATGTTCGATGACCCCTGACATCGCAATGTTCCATAACAGCTGTTATCAAAATGTTCCATGACACTTTTCCTCAAATTGCTCCATGACCCTGTCATCAGAATGCTCCCTGCCCTTCTCATCACCATGCACAACGCCCTTGCCATCAAAATGCTCCATGACCTTTGTCATCACAGAGATCCATGACACTTGGCATCACAATGCTCCATGTCATTGTCATCACAATGCTCCATGAACGCTCTCATCACATTGCTCCATGCCCATGTCTTCACAAAACTCCATGACACATGTCATCAGAATGCTCCATGGCCTTCTCATCACTATGCTCCATGCCCTTGCCATCACAATGCTCCATTACCCCAGTAATAACAATGCTCCATGACCTCTGCTATCACGATGTTCCATGGCCTTGTTATCACAAAGCTGATTGACCCTTCTCATCACAAGGCTCCAAGAACACTGTAATCACAATGCTCTATGCCCCTTTTCATCTCAATGATCCATGAACCCTGTCATCAAAATTCACCATGCCCATCATCATAATGCTTCATGCTATTGTCCTCACAATGAAATCAAAATGCTCCATGACCTCTGTCATAACAATGCTCCAAACCCTTGTGATCACAATATTCCATAACACTTGTCATCACAATGCCCCATGACTCGTGTCATCACAGTTATCAATGGTCTTCTCATCACAATGCTCCATGACCATTGTCATCACAATGCTCAATACACTTGTCATGAAAATGCTCCCTGACACTTGTTGTCTGTATGCTCCTTGAACCCTGTCATGACAAGGCCTCATGCCTTTTTCAGCACAATGATCCATGCCATTTTCATCACAATGCTCCAAGACCCATGTAATCACAATGCTCAATGCCCTTGTCATCACAAAGCTCAATGATGCATGCCATCAGAATGCTCCTTGGTTTTCGCCTCACAATGTTCCATGCCCTTGTCATCACCATGTTCCAAGACCCCTTTAATAACAATGCTCCATGCCCATTTTCATCAGTATGCTCCATGAGACTTGTCATCACAAGGCTCCATGGTTTTGTCATCACAATTCTCAAGGACCTTGTCATCACAATGCTTCTCGTCCTTGTCAAGAAAATTTTCAATGTCCCTTGTCATCATAATGCTCCATGCCCTATTCTTGACAATGCTCCTTTATATTTGTCAAAACAATTCTCCATTACATTTGGCATCACAATGCTCCATGCCATTGTCATCGCAATGGACCATGACATATGTCATCACAATGCTCCCTGACACCTGTCTTCACAATACTCCATGACCTTCTCATCACAGTGCTCCATGCCCTTGTCGTAACAATGCACCATGCCCACTGTCATCACAATAATCTATAAAACTTGTCAGAGCAATGCTCCATGCCCCTGTCATCACAATGCTCCATGTCCTTGTCATCACAATGCTCCATGACCCCTGTAATCACAATGATCCGTGACTCCAGTCATCACAATGTTTCATAACGTTTGTCATTACAATGGTCCATGCCCGCGTCATCACAAGTCTCTGTGACCTTTGTAACCACAATGCTCCATAAATTTTCATCACAATTCTCTGTGACCCTCCTCATCACAATGCTCCATGTCTTTGTCAGAACAATGCTCCATGACCATTGTCATCACAATGTGCCACACGCATTTCATCACAACGGTTCACAACTTGTCATCGCAATGCTCCATTAACCTTGTAATCACAATGGTCCATGCACTTCTCATCAAAATGCTCTCTCACCAGAGATATCACAATGTACCATCATTAGTCATCACAATACTCCCTCACCCCTGTAATCACAATGTTCCATGACCCTGTCATCCCAATGCTACATCCCCTTATCATCACAATGTTCCATGACCCCTGCCATTACAATGTTCCATAACCCCTGTCATCAAAATTCTCCATGAACATTTCATCCCAAAGCTCCAAGACCCCTGATATCACAATGTTCCTTTACACTTTTCATCAAATTGCTGCATGACCCGGTCATCAGTATGCTTCCTGCCCTTCTCATCATAATGCACCATGCCCTTGTCATCAAAATGCTCCATGACTTCTCATCACAAAGCTCCATGAAACTTGGCATCACAATGCTCCATGTCATTGTCATCACAACGCTCCATAAATCTTCTCATCACATTGTTCCATGTCCTTGTCATCACAAAGCTCCTTGACACTTGTCATCACAATGCTCGATGCCCTTCTCATCACAATGCTCCATGCCCTTGTCATTACAATCCTGAATGACCCATGTATCACAGTGTTCTGTGCCCTTGTCATCACAATGCTCCATGCCAACTCTCATGACAATAATCCATGAAATAATTCAGACCAATGTTTCATGCATTTCTCATCAAAATGCTCCATTACCCCTGTCATAACAATGCACCATGGCCCTTGCCATCACAATATTCCACGGCCTAGTCATCACAAGGTTCCATGACACTTGTCATCACAATGCTCAAGACCCCTGAAATCACAATGCTCCATGCCGTTGTCATCACAAAGCTCCATGATGCATGTCATCAGAATGTTCCAGGGCCTTCTCATCACAATGCTCCATGCCCTTGTCATCACAATGCTCCAAGACCATTGTAATCACAATGCTCCATGCCCCTTTTCATCTCAATGTTCCATGAACCCTGTCATCACAATGCACCATGCCCATCATCATAATGCTTCAGGCTATTATCATCACAATGAAATCAATATTCTCCATGACCTCTGTCATCATAATGCTCCAAACCCTTGTGATCACAATGTTCCATAACACTTATCATCACAACACCCCATGACGCTCATCATCACAATTATCCATGATCTTCTCATCACAGTGCTCCATGATCTTTGTCATCACAATGCTGCCTGACACTTGTCGTCGTATGCTCCTTGATCCATGTCATGACAAGGCTCCATGCCTTTTTCATAACAATGATCCATGCCTTTTTCATCACAATGCTCCAAGGTCCCTGTAATCAAAATGCTCCATGCCCTTGTCATCACAAAACTCCATGACACAAGTCATCAGAATGTTCCATGGCCTTCTCATCACAATGCTCCATGCCCTAGTCATCACCATGCTCCAAGACCCCTGTAATCACAATGCTCCATTCCCCTTTTCATCAGAATGCTCCATGAGACTTGTCATCACAAGTCGCCATGTACATCACTTCACAATGCTCCAGGACATTGTCATAACCATGCTCCAATCCCTTATCATCACAATGCTCCATGACCCCTGTGATCACAATAATCCATGAACATTTTCAGCCCAGTGCTCCATGACCACTGTTAACACAACACTCCATGACACCTGACAACACAATGATCCGGGACTCTTGTCATCACAATGCTCCATTCCCTAGTCCTCACAAGGCTCCATGACCCCTGTCATCACCACAATCCTTGAACATTTTCAGCCCAGTGCTCCATGACCCTTGTCATCACAGTGATCCATGCCCATGTCATCCCAAAGCTCCATGACCCCTGTATTCACAATGCTCCATGACGCTTGTCATCACAGTGCTCCATGACACCTGTCATCACAGTGTTCCATGCCTTTTTCAGCAAAATGCTACATGATCTTGTCATTACAATACTGTATGCGCTTGTCATCACAATACTCCATGAACCTTGGGATCACATTGCTTCATGCCGTTTTCATCACAATGCTCCATGCTCCTTGAAATCAAAATGATCCATTACCTCTGTTATCACAATGCTCCAAACCCTTGTGATAACAATGTTCCATAACACTTGTCATCACAACGCTCCATGATGCCTGTCATCACAATACTCCATGCCCTTTTCATCCCAATGATCCATGACTTTGTCATCACAATTCTCAATACACTTGTCATCACAATGCTCCCTGACACTTTTCATCAGAATGCTCCTTGAACCCTGTCACTAAAAGGCTCCATGCGATTTTCATCACAATACCCTAAGCCGTTTTCATCACAATGCTCCATGCTATTGTCATCAAAACACTCCACAAGATTGTCATCATAATGCTCCATTATCATTGTCATCACAGTTCTCCATGCACTTGTCAGCACAATGCTCCCTGACCTTTTTCATCACAATGCACCAAGCCATTGTCATCACAATGCTCCATTATCTTTGTCATCTGAATCCTCCATGACATTTGTCATCACAATGCTCCATGCCATTGTCATCACACTGGGCCATTACGTATATCATCACAATGCTCCCTGACAACAGTCTTCACAATACTGCATGACCTTGTCATCACAATGCTCCATGACATTGTCATCACAATGTGCCATTCCAACTGTCATCGCAATAATCAATGAAACATATTAGACCAATGTTCCATGCCCTTGTCATCACAATGCTCCATGCCCTTGTTATCACAATGCTCCATGACCCCTGTCATCACCATGCTCCGTGACTCCAGTCATCACAATAGTTCATGACCTTTGTCATCACAATGGTCCATGCCCTCGTCATCAACAGTCTCTGTGACCTTTTTAACCTCAATGCTCCATGAACTTTTCATCACAATGCTCTTTGACGCTTGTCATCACAATGCTCCATGTGCTTGTCAGCACAATGCTCCATGACACGTCATCACAATGCACCATACGCTTGTCATCACAGTGCTCTACAATCTTTTCATCACACTTCTCCATAAAATTTGTCATCACAATGCTCCATGCACTTCTCATCAAAATGCTCTCTCACCACTGATATCACAATGCTACATCACTATTTGTCAGAATACTCCCTCACACCTGTCATCACAATGTTCCATGACTCCTGTCATCACAATGCTACATGCACTTATCATCACAATGTTCGATGACCCCTGACATCACAATGTTCCATAACACCTGTCATCAAAATGTTCCATGACACTTTTCATCAAATTGCTCCATGACCCTGTCATCACAATGTTCCCTGCCCTTCTCATCACAATGCACTACGCCCTTGCTATCAAAATTCTCCATGAGTTTTTTCATCACAAAGATCCATGACCTTTGGCCTCACAATGCTCCATGTCATTGTCATCACAATGCTCCCTGAACGCTCTCATCACATTGTTCCATTCCCTTGTCTTCACAAAGCTCCATGACACATGTCATCAGAATGCTCCATGGCCTTCTCATCACAATGCTCCACGCCCTTGCCATCAGAATTCTCCATTACACCTGACATAACAATGCTCCATGACCCCTGCCATCACGATGTTCCATATCCTTGTCATCACAAAGCTCCATGACCCTTCTCATCACAATGCTCCAAGAACCCTGTAATCACAATGCTCTATGCCACTTTTCATCTCAATGATCCATGAACCGTGTCATCACAATGCACCATGCCCATCATCATAATGCTTCATGCTATTGTCATCACAATGAAATCAAAATGCTCCATGACCTCTGTCATAACAATGCTCCAAACCCTTGTGATCACAATATTCCATATCACTTGTCATCATAATGCCCCATGATTCTCGTCATCACATTTATCAATGGTCTTCTCATCTCAATGCTGCACGACCTTTGTCCTCACAGTGCTCAGTTCACTTGTCATCAAAATGCTCCCTGACACTTGTTGTCTGTATGCTGCTTGAATCCTGTCAAGACAAGGCTCCATGCATTTTTCATCACAATGATCCATGTTCTTTTCATCACAATGCTCCAAGACACATATAATCTCAATGCTCCATGCTCTTGTCATCACAAAGCTCAATGACACAGGCCATCAGAATGCTCCTTGGTCTTCTCCTCACAATGCTCCATGCCCTTGTCATCACAATGTTCCAAAACCCCTGTAATCACAAGGCTCCATGCCCTTGTCATCAAAAAACTCCATGACGCATGTCATCAGAATGCTTCATGGCCTTCTCATCACAATGCTCCATGCCCTAGTCATCACAATGCTCCAAGACCCCTGTAATCACAATGCTTCATGCCCCTTTTCATCAGAATGCTCCATGAGACTTGTCATCACAAGTCTCCATGGTCTTCTCATCACAATGCTCCAGGACCTTGCCATCACGATGCTCCATTCCTTTATCATCACAATGCTCCATGACCCCTTTCATCACAATGATCCATGAACATTTTCAGCCCAGTGCTCTACGACCTACTCATCACAATGCTCCATGGCCAATATCATCACAATGCTCCATGACCACTGTCATCACAACACTCCATGACACCTGACAACACAATGATCCGGGACTATTGTCATCACAATGCTCCATTCCCTAGTCATCACAATGCTCCATGACCCCTGTCATCACAACACTCCATGAACATTTTCAGCCCAGTGCTCCATGACCCTTGTCATCACAATGATCCATGCCCTTGTCATCCCAATGCTCCATGACCTCTGTATTCACAATGTTCCGTGACGCTTGTCATCACAGTGCTCCATGACACCTGTCATCATAGTGCTCCATGCTTTGTAATCAAAATGCTACATGACCTTGTTATTACAATGCTCTATGCGCTTGTCATCGCAATACTCCATTTCCATTGTCATCACAATCCTCCATGAACTTTGGGATCACATTGCTTCATGCCCTTGTCATCACAATGCGCCATTCCAACTGTCATCACAAAAATCTATGAAACTTATTAGAACAATGTTCCATGCCCTTGTCATCACAATGCTCCATGCCCTTGTTATCACAATGCTCCATGACCACTGTCATCACAATGTGCCGTGACTCCAGTCATCACAATGCTTCATGACCTTTGTCATCACAATGGTCCATGCCCTCATCATGAACTGTCTCTGTGACCATTTTAACCAAAATGCTCCATGAACTTTTCATCACAATGCTCTTTGTCCCTTCTCATCACAATGCTCCATGCGCTTGTCAGCAAAAAGCTCCATGACACATGTCATCACAATGCACCTTGCGCTTGTCATCACAGTGCTCCACAATCTTGTCATCACAATGCTCAATAATATTTGTCATCAAAATGATCCATGCACTTCTCATCCAAATGCTCTCTCAGCACTGATATCACAATGCTACATCACTATTTGTCACAATACACCCTCACCCCTGTCATCACATTGTTCCATGACTCCTGTCATCACAATGCTACATGCACTTATCATCACAATGTTCGATGACCCATGACATCACAATCTTCCATAACACCTGTCATCAAAAATTTCCATGACACTTTTCATCAAATTGCTCCATGACCCTGACATCAGAATGCTCCCTGCCCTTCTCATCACAATGCACAACACACTCGCCATCAAAATGCTCCATGACCTTTGTCATCACAAAGATCCATGACCCTTGGCATCACAATGCTCCATGTCATTGTCATCACAATGCTCCATGAACGCTTTCATCACATAGATCCATGCCCTTCTCTTCACAAAGCTCCATGACACATGTCCTCAGAATGCTCCATGGCCTTCTCATCACAATGCTCCATGCCCTTGCCATCACAATTCTCCATTTCCCCTGTCATAACAATGCTCCATGACCCCTGCCATCACGATGTTCCATGGCCTTGTCATCACAAGGCTCCATGACACTTCTCATCACATTGCTCCAAGAACACTGTAATCACAATGCTCTATGACACTTTTCATCTTAATGATCCATGAACCCTGTCATCAGAGTGCACCATGCCAATCATCATAATGCTTCATGCGATTGTCATAACAAAGAAATCAAAATGTTCCATCACCTCTGTCATAGCAATGCTCCAAACCCTTGTGATCACAATATTCCATAACACTTGTCATCACAATGCCCCATGACGCTCAACATCAAAATTATCCATGGTCTTCTCATCACAATGCTCCATGACCTTCGTCATCACAATGCTCAATACACTTTTCATCAAAATGCTCCCTGACACTTGTTGTCTGTATGCTCCTTGAACCCTGTCATGACAAGTCTCCATGCTTTTTTCATCACAATGATCCATTCTCTTTTCATCACAATGCTCCAAGACCCATGTAATCCCAATGCTCCATGCCCTTGTCATCACAAAGCTCAATGACGCATGCCATCAGAATGCTCCTTGGTCTTCTCCTCAAAATGCTCCATGCCCTTGTCATCACAATGTTCCAAGACCCTGTAATCACAATGCTCCATGCCCGTTTTCATCAGTATGCTCCATGAGATTGGTCATCACAAGGCTCCATGGTTTTGTCATCACAATGCTCTAGGGCATTGTCATCAAAATGCTTCACAACCTTGTGATGAAAATTTTCAGTGGCCCTTGTCATCATAATGCTCCAAGCCCTAATCATCACAATGCTCCATTATATTTGTCATCACAATCCTCCATTCCATTTGGCATCACAATGCTCTATGCCATTGTCATCGCAATGGACCAAGACATATGTCATCACAATGTTCCCTGACACCTGTCTTCACAGTACTCCATGACCTTCTCATCACAATGCTCCATGCACTTGTTATCACAATGCACCATGCCTACTGTCATCACAACAATCTATGAAATTTCTGAGACCAATGCTCCATGCCCCTGTCATCACAATGCTCCATGCCCTTGTCATCACACTGCTCCATGACCCCGGTCATCACAATGCTCCGTGACTTCAGTCATCACAATGCTTCATAAAGTTTGTCATCACAATGGTCCATGCCCGCGTCATCACAAGGCTCTGTGACCTTTGTAAGCTCAGTGCTCCATGAACATTTCATCACAGTTCTCCGTGACACTTGTCATCACAATGCTCCATGTCTTTGTCAGAACAGTGCTCCATGACCATTGTCATCACAATGTGCCACGTGCATTTCCTCACAACGGTTCACAACTTTGTCATTGCAATGCTCCATAAACCTTGTAATCACAATGGTCCATGCACTTCTCATCAAAATGCTCTCTAACCACAGACATCACAATGTTCCATCACTAGTCATCACAATACTCCCTCACCCCTGTAATCACAATGTTCCATGACCCAGTCATCACAGTGCTACATCCCCTTATCATCACAATGTTCCATGACCACTGCCATCACAATGTTCTATTACGCCTCTCATCAAAATACTCCATGACCCATTTCATCCCAAAGCTCCAAGACCCCTGACATCACAATGTTCTATAAACCCTGCCCTCAAAATGTTCCATTACACTTTTTATCAAATTGCTGCATGACCCGGTCATCAAAATGCTCCCTGCCATTCTCGTAACAATGCACCATGACTCTTGGCATCACAATGCTCCATGTCATTGTCATCACAATGTTCCTGGAAACCTCTCATCACACTGCTCCATGCCCTTGTCATCACAAAGCTCCATGACATTTGTCTTCACAATGCTCGATGCCCTTCTCATCACAATTCTCCATGCCCTTGTCATTACAATCCGGCATGACCCATGTATCACAGTGTTCCGTGCCCTTGTCATCACAATGCTCCATGCCCTCTCTCATCACAATAATCCATGAAACTTTTCAGACCAATGTTCCATATCTTTCTCATCACAATGCTCCATTACCCCTGTCATAACAATGCACCATGACCCGTGCCATCACAATGATCCACGGCCTTGTCATCACAAGGTTCCACGACACTTCTCATCACAATGCTGAAGACCCCTCAAATCATAATGTTCCATGCCCTTGTCATCACAAAGCTCCATGATGCATGTCATCAGAATGTTCTATGGCCTTCTCATCACAATGCTCCATGCCCTTGTCATCACAATGCTCCAAGACCCTTGTAATCACAATGATCCATGCCTCTTTTCATCTCAAAGCTCCATGAACCCTGTCATCACAATGCACCATGCCCATCATCATAATGCTTCAAGCTATTGTCATCACAGTGAAATCAGTATTCAGCATGACCCATGTCATCATAATGCTCCAAACACTTGTGATCACAATGTTCCATAACACTTATCATCACAACACCCCATGACACTCATCATCACAATTATCCATGGTCTTCTTATCACAATTCTCCATGATCTTTGTCATCACAATGCTCAATACACTTGTCATCACAGTGCTCCCTGACATTTGTCATCAGTATACTCCTGGAACACTGTCATGACAAGGCTCCATGCCATTGTCATCAAAATGCCCCATGCTGTTTTCATCACAATGCTTCATGACCTTTGTCATCACAATGGTCCATGCCCTCACCATCAACAGTCTCTGTGACATTTTAACCACAGTGTTCAATGAACTTTTCATCAAAATGCTCTTTGACCTTTGTCATCACAATGCTCTATGCCTTTCTCAGCTCAATGCTCCATGCCCTCGTCATCACAATGCTCCATGACCCCTGTCATCACAATGCTCCGTGACTCCAGTCATCACAATGCTTCATAACATTTGTCATTACAATGGTCCATGCCCGCGTCATCACAAGGCTCTGTTACATTTGGAACCACATTGATCCAAGCACTTTTCATCACAATGCTCCATGATACCTGTCATCACAATGCTCCATGCCTTTGTCAGCAAAATGCTACATGACCTTTTCATTACAATGCTCTATGCGCTTGTCATCACAATACTCCATTACCATTGTCATCACAATCCTCCATGAAACTTGGGATCACTTTGCTTCATGCCCTTGTCATCACAATGCTCCATGCTCCTTGAAATCAAAATGATCCATGACCTCTGTCATCACAATGCTTCAAACCCTTGTGATCACAATGTTCCATAATACTTGTCATCACAACGCTCCATGATGCCTGTCATCACAATACTCCATGCCCTTTTCATCACAATGCTCCATGACCTTTGTCATCACAATTCTCAATACACTTGTCATCACAATGCTCCCTGACACTTGTCATCAGAATGCTCCTGGAACCCTGTCACGAAAAGGCTCCATGTCTTTTTCATCACAAAGCCCCATGCAATTTTCATCACAATGCTCCATGCCATTGTCATCAAAATACTCCACAAGCTTGTCATCAGAATGCTCCATGACCCTTGTCATCACAATTCTCCATGCACTTGTCAGCACAATGCTCCCTGACCCTTGTCATCACAATGCTCCAAGCCATTGTCATCACAATGCTCCATTACCTTTGTCATCAGAATCCTCCATGACAATTGGCATCACAATGCTCCATGCCATTGTCATCACAATGGGCCATTACATATGTCATCACAATGCTCCCTGACACCTCTATTCACAATACTGCATGACCTGGTCATCACAATGCTCCATGCCCTTGTCATCACAATGCTCCATTCCCACTGTCATCACAATAATCCCTGAAACTTATTTGAGCAATGCTCCATGCGCTTGTCATCACAATGCTCCATGACCCCTGTCATCACAATGCTCCATGACTCCAGTCATCACACTGCTTCATAACGTTTGTCATCAGAACGGTCCATGCCCGCCTCAACACAAGGCTCTGTGACATTTGTAACCACAATGCTCCATGAATATTTCATCACAATGCTCCATGAACCTTGTCATCACAATGCTCCATGTCTTTGTCAGAACAATGCTTCATGACCCTTGTCATCACAATGTGCCATGTGTTTTTCATCACAATGATCCACAACCTTGCCATCGATATGATCCATAAACCTTGTAATCACAATGCTCCATGCACTTCTCATCCAAATGCTCTCTCACATGAGATACCACAATGTTCCATCACTAGTCATCACAATCCTCCCTCACCCCTGTTATCACAATGTTCCATGACCCCTGTCATTCACAATGCTACATCCCCTTATCAGCACAATGTTCCATGAACCCTGACATCACAATGTTCCATAACCCCTGTCATCAAAATGCTCCATCACCCTTTTCATCGCAAAGCTCCATGACCCCTGGCATCACAATGTTCTATAACCCCTGTCATCAAAATGTTCCACTACAATTTTCATCAAATTGCTGCATGACCATGTCATCAAAATGCTCCCTGCCCTTCTCAACACAATGCACCACACCCTTGTCATCAAAATGCTCCATGACCTTTGTCATCAAAGCTCCATGGCCCTTGGCATCACAATGCTCCATGACATTGTCACCACAATGCTCCATGAACCCTCTCATCACATTGCTCCATGCCCTTGTCATCACAAAGGTCCATGACACTTGTCATCACAATGCTCGATGCCCTTCTCATCACAATGTTCCATGCCCTTGTCATTACAATCCCCCATGACCCATGTATCACAGTGTACCGTGCCCTTCTCATCACAATGCTCCATGTACACTCTCATCACAATAATCCATGGAATATTTCAGACCAATGTTCAATGCCCTTCTTATCACAATGATCCATTACCTCTGTCATAACAATGCTCCATGATACCTGCCATCACAATGTTCCACAGCCTTGTCATCACAAGGCTCCATGACCCTTGTCATCACAATGCTCCAAGACCCCTGTAATCACAAAGCTACATGCCCTTGTCATCACAAAACTCCATGATGCATGCCATCAGAATGTTCCATGGCCTTCTCCTCAAAATGCTCCATGCCCTTGTCATCACAATGCTCCAAGACCCCTGTAATCACAATGCTCCATTCCCCTTTTCATCAGAATGCTCCATGAGACTTGTCATCACAAGTCTCCATGGTCATCTCATCACAATGTTCCAGGACATTCTCATCACCATGCTCCATTCCCTTGTCATCAGAATGCTCCATGACCCATGTCATCACAATACTCCATGAATATTTTCAGCAATATGCTACATGATCTTCTCATCACAATGCTCTATGACCAATATCATCACAATGCTCCATGACCACTGTCATCACAACACTCCATGACACCTGACAACACAATGATCCGGGACTCTTTTCATCACAATGCTCCAAGACCCCTGTAATCACAATGCTCCATGACCCCTGTCATCACAATACTCCATGAACGTTTTCATCCCAATGCTCCATGACAATTGTCATCACAATGATCCATGCCCTTGTCATCCCAATGCTCCATGACCCTTGTATTCACAGTGCTCTGTGACGCTTGTCATCACAGTGCTCCATGACACCTGTCATCACAATGCTGCATGCCTTTGTCAGTAAAATGCTACAGGACCTTGTCATTACAATGCTCTATGCGCTTTTCGTCACAATACTCCATTACCATTGTCATCACAATCCTCCAAGAACCTTGGGATCACAATGCTTCATGCCCTAGTCATCACAATGCTCCATGCTCCTTGAAATCAAAATGATCCATGACCTCTGTCATCGCAATTCTCCAAACCCTTGTGATCACAATGATCCATAACACTTGTCATCATAACGCTCCATGATGCCTGTCATAACATTACTCCATGCCCTTGTCATCACAATGCTCCATGCCCTTGTTATCACAATGTTCCAAGACCCCTGTAATCAGAATGCTCCATGCCCCTTTTCATCAGTATGCTCCATGAGACCTGTCATCACAAGGCTCCATGGTTTTCTCAACACAATGCTCCAGGATATTGTCATCACAATGCTTCACGACATTGTCATGAAAATTCTCAATGGCCCTTGTCATGATAATGCTCCAAGCCCTAGTCATCACAATGCTCCATTATATTTGTCATCACAATCCTCCATTACATTTGGCATCACAATGCTCCATGCCATTGTCATCGCAATGGACCATGACATATGTCATCACAATGCTCCCTGACACCTGTCTTCACAGTACTCCATGTCCTTGTCATCACAATGCTCCATGGGCTTGTCATCACAGTGCACCATATCCACTGTCATCACAATAATCTATGAAACTTGTCAGACCAATGCTCCATGCCCCTGTCATCACAATGCTCCATGCCCTTGTCATCAGAATGCTCCATGTACCCTGTCATCACAATACTCCGTGACTCCAGTCATCACAATGCTTCATAACGTTTGTCATCACAACGGTCCATGCCCGCGTCATCACAAGGCTCTGTGACCTTTGTAACCACAATGCTCCATGAACTTTTCATCACAATGCTCCGTGACCCTTGTCATCACAATGCTCCATGTCTTTGTCAGAACAATGCTCCATGACCCTTGTCATCACAATGTGCCATGTGCTTTTCATCACAATGATCCACAACCTTGTCATCGCTATGCTCCATAAACCTTGTAATCACAATGCTCCATGCACTTCTCATCCAAATGCTCTCTCACATGAGATATCACAATGTTCCATCACTAGTCATCACAATCCTCCCTCACCCCTGTTATCACAATGTTCCATGACCCCTGTCATTCACAATGCTACATCCCCTTATCAGCACAATGTTCCATGACCCCTGACATCACAATGTTCCATAACCCCTGTCATCAAAATGCTCCATCACCCTTTTCATCCTAAAGCTCCATGACCCCTGACATCACAATGTTCTATAACCCCTTTCATCAAAATGTTCCATTACACTTTTCATCAAATTACTGCATGAACCTGTCATCAAAATGCTCCCTGCCCTTCTCATCACAATGCACCACACCTTTGTCATCAAAATGCTCCATGACCTTTGTCATCACAAATCACCATGACCCTTGGCAACACAATGCTCCATGTCATTGTCATCACAATGTTCCATTATCCTCTCATCACATTGCTCCATGCCCTTGTCATCACACATCTCCATGACACTTGTCATCACAATGCTCGATGCCCTTCTCATCACAATGCTCCATGCTCTTGTCATTACAATCGCCCTTGACCCATGTATCACCGTGTATGGTGCCCTTGTCATCACAATTCTCCATGCCCACTCTCATCACAGTAATCCATGAAACATTTCAGACCAATGCTCAATGCCCTTCTCATCACAATGCTCCATTACCTCTGTCATAACAATGCTCCATGACCCCTGCCATCACAATGTTCCACGGCCTTGCCATCACAAGGCTCCATGACCCTTGTCATCACAATGCTCAAAGATCACTCTAATCACAATGCTCCATGCCCTTGTCATCACAAAGCTCCATGACACATGTCATCAGAATGTTTCATGGCCTTCTCCTCACAGTGCTCCATGTCCTTGTCATCACAATGCTCCAAGACCCCTGTAATCACAATGCTCCATGCCCCTTTTCATCAGAATGCTCCATGAGAATTGTCATCACAAGTCTCCATGGTCTTCTCATCACAATGCTCCAGGACCTTGTCATCACCACGCTCCTTTCCCTTGTCATCACAATCCTCCATGACCCCTGTCATCACAATACTCCATGAAAATTTTCAGCCCAATGCTCCATGATCTTCTCATCACAAAGCTCCATGACAAATATCATCACAATGCTCCAAGACCCCTGTAATCACAATGCTCCATGACCCCTGTCATCACAATACTCCATGAACAGTTTCAGCCCAATTCTCCATGACCCTTGTCATCACAATGATCCATGCCCTTGTCATCCCAATGCTCCATGACCCCTGTATTCACAAGGCTCCGTGACGCTTGTCTTCACAGTGCTCCATGACACCTGTCATCACAATGCTCCATGCCTTTGTCAGCAAAATGCTACATGACATTGTCATTACAATGCTCTATGCGCTTGTCATCACAATACTCCATTACCATTGTCATCACAATCCTCCATGAACCTTGGGATCACTTTGCTTCATGCCCTTGTCATCACAATTCTCCATGCTCCTTGAAATCAAAATGATCCATGACCTCTGTCATCACAATGCTTCAAACCCTTGTGATCACAATGTTCCATAACACTTGTCATCACAACGCTCCAAGATGCCTGTCACCACAATACTCCATGCCCTTTTCATCACAATGCTCCATGACCTTTGTCATCACAATTCTCAATACACTTGTCATCACAATGCTCCCTGACACTTGTCATCAGAATGCTCCTTGAACCCTGACACGAAAAGGCTCCATGTCTTTTTCATCACAAAGCCCCATGCAATTTTCATCACAATGCTCCATGCCATTGTCATCAAAATACTCCACAAGCTTGTCATCAGAATGCTCCATGACCCTTGTCATCACAATTCTCCATGCACTTGTCAGCACAATGCTCCAAGCCATTGTCATCACAATGCTCCATTACCTTGTCATCAGAATCCTCCATGACAACTGGCATCACAATGCTCCATGCCATTGTCATCACAATGGGCCATTACATATGTCATCACAATGCTCCCTGACACCTCTCTTCACAATACTGCATGACCTGGTCATCACAATGCTCCATGCCCTTGTCATCACAATGCTCCATTCCCACTGTCATCACAATAATCCCTGAAACTTATTAGAGCAATGCTCCATGCGCTTGTCATCACAATGCTCCATGACCCCTGTCATCTCAGTGCAGCGTGAGTCCAGTCATCACAATGCTTCATAGCGTTTGTCATCAAAACGGTCCATGCCCACCTCAACACAAGGCTCTGTGACATTTGTAACCACAATGCTCCATGAACATTTCATCACAATGTTCCGTGAACCTTATCATCACAATGCTCCATGTCTTTGTCAGAACAATGCTCCATGACCCATGTCATCACAGTGTGCCATGTGCTTTTCATCACAATGATCCACAACCTTGTCATTGCTATGCTCCATAAACCTTGTAATCACAATGCTCCATGCACTTCTCATCCAAATGCTCTCTCACATGAGATATCACAATGTTCCATCACTAGTCATCACAATACTCCCTCACCCCTGTAATCACAATGTTCCATGACCCTGTCATCACAATGCTACATCCCCTTATCATCACAATGTTCCATGACCCCTGACATCACAATGTTCCATAACCCCTGTCATCAAAATGCTCCATGACCCTTTTCTTCCCAAAGTTCCAAGACCCCTGACATCACAATGTTTTATAACCCCTGCCATCAAAATATTCCTTTACACTTTTCATCAAATTGCTGCATGACCCGGCCATCAAAATGCTCCCTCCCTTTCTCATCACAATGCACCATGCCCTTGACATCAAAATGCTCCATGACTTTTCATCACAAACTCCATGACCCTTGGCATCACAATGCTCCATGTCATTGTCATCACAATGCTCCATGAACCCTCTTATCACATTGCTCCATGCCCTTGTCATCACAAAACTCCCTGATACTTGTCATAACAATGCTCGATGCCCTTCTCATCACAATGCTCCATGCCTTTGTCATTACAACCCTGCATGACCCATGTATCACAGTGCTCCGGGCCCTTGTCATCACAATGCTCCATGCCCACTCTCATCACAATAATCCATGAAATATTTCAGACCAATGTTCCATGCCCTTCTCATCAAAATCCTCCATTAACACTGTCATAACTATGCACCATGACCTTTGCCATCAAAATGTTACATGGCCTAGTCATCACAAGGTTCCATGACACTTGTCATCACAATGCTTAAGACCCCTGAAATCACAATGCTCCATGACCTTGTCATCACAAAGCTCCATGACGCATGTCATCAGATGGTTTCATGGCCTTTTCATCTCAGTGCACCATGCCCTTGTCATCACAAAGCTCCCTGATACTTGTCATCACAATGCTCGATGCACTTCTCATCACAATGCTCCATGCCTTTGTCATTACAATCCTGTATGACCCATGTGTCACAGTGATCCGGGCCCTTGTCATCACAATGCTCCATGCCCAATCTCATCAAATAATCAATGAAATATTTCAGACAAATGTTCCATGCCCTTCTCATCAAAATCTTGCATTACCCCTGTCATAAAAATGCACCATGACCTTTGCCATCAAAATGTTCCACGGCCTAGTCATCACAAGGTTCCATGACACTTGTCATCACAATGTTTAAGACCACTGAAATCACAATGCTCCATGCCCTTGCCATCACAAAGCTCCATGACGCATGTCATCAGAATGTTCCATGGCCGTTTCATCACAGTGCTACATGGCCATGTCATCACAATGTTACAAGACCCTTGTAATCACAATGCTCCATGCCCCTTTTCATCTCAATGCTCCATGAAACCTGTCATCACAATTCACCATGCCCATCATCATAATGCTTCAGGCTATTGTAATCACAATGAAATCAATATTCTCCAAGACCACTGTCATCATAATGCTCCAAACCCTTGTGATCACAATGTTCCATAACACTTATCATCACAACACCCTATGACGCACATCATCACAATTATCCATTGTCTTCTCATCACAATGCTCCATAACTTTTGTCATCACAATTCTCATTACACTTGTCATCAAAATGCTCCGTGACACTTGTCGTCAGTATGCTCCTTGAAACCTGTCATGACAAGGCTCCATGCCGTTTGATCACAATGATCCATGCCCTTTTCATCACAATGCTCCAAGACCCCTGTAATCACAGTGCTCCATGCCCTTGTCATCACAAGTTCCATGACACATGTCATCAGAATGCTCCATGGCCTTCTCCTCACAATGTTCCATGCCCTTGTCATCACAATGCTCCACGACCCATGTAATCACAATGCTCCATGCCCCTTTTCATCAGAATGCTCCATGAGACTTGTCATCACAAGTCTCCATGGTCTTATCATCACAATGCTCCAGGACCTTGGCATCACCGTGCTCCATTCCCTTGTCATCACAATGCTCCATGACCCCTGTCATCACAATAATCCATGAATATTTTCAGCCCAATACTCCATGAAATTCTCATCACAATGTTCCATGACAAATATCATCAAAATGCTCCATGACCACTGTCATCACAACACTCCATGACACCTGACAACACAATGATCCGGGACTCTTGTCATCACAATGCTCCATTCCCTACTCATCACAATGCTCCATGACACCTGTCATCACAATACTCCATGAATATTTTCAGCCCAATGTTCCATGACTCTTGTCATCACAATCATCCATGACCTTGTCATCCCAATGCTCCATGACCCCTGTATTCACAATGCTCCGTGACGCTTGTAATCACAGTTCTCCATGACACCAGTCATCACAATGCTCCATGACCTTTGTCATCACAATGCTCTATGCCCTCATCATCAACAGTCTCTGTGACCATTTTAAGCACAATGCTCCATGAACATTTCATCACAATGCTCTTTGACACTTGTCAACCCAGTGGTCTATGCCTTTCTCAGCACAATGCTCCATGCCCTTGTCATCACATTGCTCCTTGACCCCTGTCATCAAAATGCTCCGTGACTCCAATCATCACAATTCTTCATAACATTTGTCATCACAATGGTCAATGCTCGCGTCATCAATAGGCTCTGTTACCTTTGTAACCACAATGTTCCAGGAACTTTTCATCACAATGCTTCGAGACCCTTGTCATCACAATGCTCCATGCCTTTGTCAGAAAAATGCTCCATGACACTTGTCATCACAATGTGCCACACGCTTTTCATCCCAACGGTCCACAAATTTGTCATCGCAATGCTCCAAAAAACTTCTAATCACAATGCTCCATGCCCTTCTCATCACAATGTTCCATTACACCAGTCATAACAATGCTCCATGACCCTTGTCATCACAATGCTCCTAAACCCCTGTAATCACAATGCTCCATGCCCTTGTCATCACAAATCACCATGACACATGTCATCAGAATGTTCCATGGTCTTCTCCTCAAAATGCTCCATGCCCTTGTCATCACAATGCTCCCAAACCACTGTAATCACAATGCTCCATGCCCCTTTTCAACTCAATGGTCCATGAAACCTGTCATCACAATGCATCATGCCCATCATCATAATGCTTCCAGCTATTGTCAGCACAATGAAACCAAAATTCTACATGACCTCTGTCATCATAATTCTCCATGACCCCTGTCATCACAATACTCCATGAACATTTCCAGACCACTGCTCCATGACCCTTGTCATCCCAATGATCCATGACCCCTGTATTCACAATGCTTCGTGACGCTTGTCATCACAGTGCTCCATGACACCAGTCATCACAATGCTCCATGCCTTTGTCAGCAAAATGCTACATGACCTTGTCATTACAATGCTCTATGCGCTTGTCATCACAATACTCCATTACCATTTTCATCACAATCCTCCATGAACCTTTTGATCACATTGCTTCATGCCCTTGTCATCAGAGTGCTCCATGCTCCTTGAAATCAAAATGATGCATGAGCTTTGTCATCACAATGCTCCAAAACATTGTGATCACAATGTTCCATAACACTTGTAATCACAACGCTCCATGATGACTGTCATCACAATACTCCATGCCATTTTCATCACAATACTCCATGATCATTGTCATCACAATGCTCCAAAACTCCTGTAATCACAATGCTCCATGCCCATGTCATCACAAATCTCCATGACACATGTCATCAGAATGTTCCATGGTCTTCTCCTCAAAATGCTCCATGCCCTTGTCATCACAATGCTCCCAAATCCCTGAAATCAAAATGCTCCATGCCCCTTTTCAACTCAATGGTCCATGAAATCTGTCATCACAATGCATCATGCCCATCATCATAATGCTTCCAGCTATTGTCAGCACAATGAAATCAAAATTCTCCATGACCTCTGTCATCATAATGCTCCATGACCCCTGTCATCACAGTACTCCATGAACATTTTCAGACCACTGTTCCATGACACTTGTCATCACAATGATCCATGCCCTTGTCATCCCAATGCTCCATGACCCCTGTATTCACAATGTTCCGTGACGCTTGTCATCACAGTGCTCCATGACACCAGTCATCACAATTCTCCATGCCTTTGTCAGCAAAATGCTACATGACCTTGTCATTAAAATGCTCTATGGCCTTGTCATCACAATACTCCTTTACCATTCTCATCGCAATCCTCCATGAAACTTGGGATCCCACTGCTTCATGCCCTTGTCATCAGAGTGCTCCATGCTCCTTGAAATCAAAATGATGCATGAGCATTGTCATCACAATGCTCCAAACCCTTGTGATCACAATGTTCCATAACACTTTTAATCACAACGCTCCATGATGACTGTCATCACAATACTCCATGCCATTTTCATCACAATGCTCCATGACCTTTGTAATCACAATTCTCAATACACTTCTCATCACAATGCTCCCTGACACTTGTCGTCAGAATGTTCCTTGAACCCTGTCATGAAAAGGCTCCATGCCTTTTTCATCACAAAGCCCCTTGCCGTTTTCATCAAAATGCTCCATGCCATTGTCATCAAAATACTCTACAAGCTTGTCATCAGAATGCTCCATGACCGTTGTCATCACAATTCTCCATGCACTTGTCAGCACAATGCTCCCTGACACTTGTCATCACAAAGCTCCAAGCCATTGTCATCACAATGCTCCATTTCCTTTGTCATCAAAATCCTCCATGACACTTGGCATCACAATGCTCCATGCCATTGTCATCACAATGGGCCATTACATATGTCATCACGATGCTCCCTGACACCTGTCTTCACAATACTGCAAGACCTGTTCATCGCAATGCTCCATGCCCTTGTCATCACAATATGCCATTCCAACTGTCATCGCAATAATCCATGAAACTTATTAGACCATTGCTCCATGCCCTTGTCATCACAATGCTCCATGCCCTTGTTATCACAGTGCTCCATTACCCCTGTCATCACAATGCTCCGTGAATCCTGTCATCACAATGCTCCATGAAGTTTGTTATCACAATGGTCCATGCCCTCATCATCAACAGTCTCTGTGACCTTTTTAACCACAATGCTCCATGAACATTTCATCACAATGCTCTTTGCCCATTGTCATCACAATGCTCTATGCCTTTCTCAGCACAATGCTCCATGCCCTTGTCATCACAATGCTCTATGACCCCTGTCATCACAGTGCTCTTTGACTCCAGTCATCACAATTCTTCATAACATTTGTCATCACAGTGCTCGATGCCCGCATCATCACAGGGCTCTGTTACAGTGGTAACCACAATGCTCCATGAAATTTTCATCACAATGCTCCGTGACCCTTGTCATCACAATGCTCCATGCATTTGTCAGAAAAATGCACCATGTTCCTTATCATCAAAACGTGCCACGCGCTTTTCACACCAACGGTCCAGAAATTTGTCATGGCAATGCTCCATAAACCTTGTAGTCACAATGTTCCATGCCCTTCTCATCACAATGCTCCATTACACCTGTCATAACAATGCTCCATGATCCCTGCCATCACAGTGTTCCACGGCTTTGCCATCACAAGGCACCATGGCCCTTGTCATCACAATGTTCCAAAACACCTGTAATCACAATGCTCCAAGCCCTTGTCATCACAAAGCTCCATGACACATGTCATCAGAATGTTCCATGGCCCTCTCATAAAAATGCTCCATGCCCTTGTCATCACAATGCTCCCAGACACCTGTAATCACAATGCTCCATGCCCTTGTCATCACAATGCTCCCAGACCCCTGTAATCACAATGCTCCATGCCCCTTTTCATCTCAATGCTCCATGAAACCTGTCATCACAATGCACCATGCCCATCATGATAATGCTTCTGGCTATTGTCAGCACAATGAAATCAAAATTCTCCATGACCTCTGTCATCACAATGCTCCATGACCCCTGTCATCACAATGATCCATGCTCTTATCATCCCAATGCTCCATGACCCCTGTATTCACAATGCTCCGTGACGCTTGTCATCACAGTGCTCCATGACACCTGTCATTACAATGCTCCATGCCTTTGTCAGCAAAATGCTACATGACCTTGTCATTACAATGCTCTGTGCGCTTGTCAACACAATACTCCATTACCATTGTCATTACAATCCTCCATGAACCTTGGGATCACATTGCTTCATGACCTTTTCATCACAATGCTCCATGATCCTTGAAATCAAAATGATCCATGACCTCAGTCATCGCAATGATCCAAACCCTTCTGATCACAATGTTCCATAACACTTGTCATCACAACACCCCATGATGCCTGTCATCACAATACTGCATGCCCTTTTCATCACAATGCTCCATGACTTTGTCATCACAATTCTCAATACACGTGTCATCACAATGCTCACTGACACTTGTCGTCAGAATGCTTTTTGAACCCTGTCACGGAAGGCTCTATGAATTTTTCATGAAAATGACCCATGCCGTTTTCATCACAATGCTCCATGTCACTGTCATCAAAATACTCCACAAGCTTGTCATCAGAATGCTCCATGACCCTTGTCATCATAAATTTCCATGCAATTCTCAGCACAAAGCTACCTGACCCTTGTCATCACAATGCTCCATGCCACTGTCATCACAATGCTCCATTACCTTTGTCATCAGAATCCTTCATGACACTTGGCATCACAATGCTTCATGCCATTGTCATCACAATGGGCCATTATATATGTCATCACAATGCTCCCTCACACCTCTCTTCACAATACTGCATGACCTGGTCATCACAATGCTCCATGCCCTTGTCATCACAATGCACCATTCCAACTCTCATCGCAATAATCCATGAAACTTATTTGACCAATGCTCCATGTCCTTGTCATCACAATGTCCATTCCCTGGTTATTACAATGCTCCATGACCCCTGTCATCACAATGCTCCCTGATTGCAGTCATCACAATGCTTCTTGACCTTTGTCATCACAATGGTCCATGCCCACATCATCAACAGTCACTGTGACGTTTTTAACCACCATGCTCCATGAACTTTTCATCACAATGCTCTTTGACCCCTGTCATCACCATGCTCTATGCCTTTCTCAGCACAATGCTCCATGACATTTCTCATCACAATGCTCCATGCGCTTGTCAGCACAATGCTCCACGACACATGTCATCACAATGCACCATGCGCTTGTCATAACAGTGCTCCACAATCTTGTCATCACAATGCTCCATAAACCTTGTCATCACAATGCTCCATGCACTTCTCATCGAAATGCTCTCTCACCACTGATATCACAATATTACATCACTATTCGTCACAATACTCCCTCACCCCTGTCATCACAATGTCCCATGACTCCTGTCATCACAGTGCTACATGCATTATCATCACAATGTTTGATGACCACTGACATCACAATGTTACATAACCTCTGTCATCAAAATGCTCCATGACCATTTTCATCAAAATGCTCCATGACCCCTGACATCACAATGTTCCATAACACCTGTCATCAAAGTGTTCCATGACTCTTTTCATCAAATTGCTCCATGACCCTGTCATCACTATGTTCCCTGCACTTCTCATCACAATGCACAACGCCCTTGTCATCAAAATGCTCCATGACATTTGTCATCAAAAATATCGATGACGCTTGGCATCACAATGCTCCATGTCTTTGTCATCACGATGCTCCATGAATGCTCTCATCACATTGCTCCATGCCCTTGTCCTCACAAAGTTCCATGACACATGTCATCAGAATGTTCCATGGCATTTTCATCGCAATGCTCCATGCCCTTGCCATCACAATGCTCCATTACCCCTGTCATAACAATGCTCCATGTCCCAAGCCAACACGAAGACCCATGGCCTTTTCATCACAAGGCTCCATGACCCTTCTCATCACAATGCTCCAAGAACACTGTAATCACAATTCTCTATGCCCTTGTCATCACAAAGCTCCATGACACATGTCATCAGAATGTTCCATGGCCTTCTCAGCAAAATGCTCCATGCCCTTTTCATCACAATGCTCCCAGACCCCTATAATCACAGTGCTCCATGCCCCTTTTCATATCAATGGTCCATGAACCCTGTCATCACAGTGCATCATGCCCATCATCATAATGCTTCTGGCTATTGTCAGCACAATGAAATCAAAATTCTCTATGACCTCTGTCATCACAATGTTCCATGACCCCTGTCATCACAATACTCCATGAACATTTTCAGCCCAATGCTCCATGACACTTGTCATCACAATGATCCATGCCCTTGTCATCCCAATGCTCCATGACCCCTGTATTCACAATGCTCCGTGACGGTTGTCATCACAGTGCTCCATGACACATGTCATCACAATGCTCCATGCCTTTGTCAGCAAAATGCTACATGACCTTGTCATTACAATGCTCTATGCGCTTGTCATCACAATACTCCATTTCCATTGTCATCACAATCCTCCATGAACCTTGGAATCACATTGCTTCATGCGCTTGTCATCACAATGCTCCATGCTCCTTGAAATCAAAATGATCCATGAACTCTGTCATCACAATGCTCCAAACACTTGTGATCACAATGTTCCATAACACTTGTCATCACAACGCTCCATGATGCCTTTCATCACAATACTCCATGCCCTTTTCATCACAATGCTCCATGACCTTTGTCATCACAATTCTCAATACACTTCTCATCACAATGCTCCCTAACACTTGTCGTCAGAATGCTCCATGAACCCTGTCACGAAAAGGCTCCATGCCTTTTTCATCACAAAGCCCCATGCAATTTTCATCACAATGCTCCATGCCATTGTCATCAAAATACGCCACAAGCTTGTCATCAGAATGCTCCATGACTCTTGTCATCACAATTTTCCATGCACTTGTCAGCACAATGCTCCCTGACCCATGTCATCACAATGCTCCAAGCCATTGTCATCACAATGCTCCATTACATTTGTCTTCATAATCCTCCATGACACTTGGCATCATAATGCTCCATGTCACTGTTATCATAATGGGCCACTACGTATGTCATCACAATGCGCCCTGACAACTCTCTTCACAATACTGCATGACCTGGTCATCACAAAGCTCCATGCCCTTGTCATCACAAATCGCAATTCCAACTCTCATCGCAATAATCCATGAAACTTATTAGACCAATGCTCCATGACCTTGTCATCACAATGCTCCATGCCATTGTTATCACAATGCTCCATGACCCCTGTCATCACAACGTTCCGTGACTCCAGTCATCACAATGCTTCATGACCTTTGTCATCACAATGGTCCATGCCCTCATCATCAACAGTCTCTATGACATTTTTAACCACAATGCTCCATGAACATTTCATCACAATGCTCTTTGACCCTTGTCATCGCAATGCTCTATGCCTTTCTCAGCACAATGTTCCATGACCCTTGTCATCACAATGCTCCATGCACTTGTCAGCAACATGCTCCTCCACACATGTGTTCACAATGCACCATGCGCTTGTCATCACAGTGCTCCACAATCTTGTCATCACAATGCTCCTTAAAACTTGTCATCACAATGCTCCATGCGCTTCTCATCAAAAAGCTCTCTCCCCACTGATATCACAATGTTACATCACTATTCGTCACAATACTACCTCACCCCTGTCATCACAATCTTCCATGACTCCTCTGATCACAGTGCTACATGCATTATCATCACAATGTTCGATGACCCCTGACATCACAATGTTACATAACCCTTGTTATCAAAATGCTCCATGACCGTTTTCATCAAAATGCTCCATGACCCCTGACATCACAGTGTTCCATAACGCCTGTCATCAAAATGTTCCATGGCCCTTTTCATCAAATTGCTCCATGACCCTATCATCACAATGCTCCCTGCCCTTCTCATCACAATGCACAATGCCCTTGTCATCAAAATGCTGCATGACATTTGTCATCACAAAGATCCATGACCGTTGGTATCACAATGCTCCATGTCATTGTCACCACGATGCTGCATGAACGCTCTCATCACATTTCTCCAAACCCTCGTCATCACAAAGCTCCATGACACATGTCAGCAGAATGCTCCATGGATTTCTCATCACAATGCTCAATGTCCTTGCCATCACAAAGCTCCATTATCCCTGTCATAACAATGCTCCATGGTGCCTGCCAACACAATGTTCCATGGCCTTGTCATCACAAGGCTCCATGACCCTTCTCATCACAATGCTCTAAGACCCCTGCAATCACACTGCTCCATGCCACTTTTCATCAAAATGATCCATGAACCTTGTCATCACAATGCACCATGCACATCATCATAATGCTTCATGCTATTGTCATCACAATGAAATCAAAATGCTCCATGACCTCTGTCATAACAATGCTCCAAGCCCTTGTGATAACAATATTCCATAACAGTTTTCATCACAGTGCCCCATGACGCTCTTCATCACAATTATCCATGGTCTTATCATCACAATGCTCCATGACCTTTGTCATCAGAATGCTCAATACACTTGTCCTCAAAATGCTCCCTGACACTTGTTGTCTGTATGCTCCTTGAAACTTGTCATGACAAGTCTCCTTGCCTTTTTCATCACAATGATCCATGCCATTTTCATCACAATGCTCCAAGACCGCTATAATCACAATGCTCCATGCCATTGTCATCACAAAGCTCAATGACGCATGTCACTAGAATGCTCCTTGGCCTTCTCCTCACAATGCTCCATGCCCTTGTCATCACAATGTTCCAAGGCCCCTGTAATCACAATGGTCCTTGCCCCTTTTCATCAGTATGCTCCATGAGATTTGTCATCACAAGGCTCCATGGTTTTCTCATCACAATTCTCCAGGACTTTGTCATCACAATGCTTCATGACGTTGTTATGAAAATTATCAATGGCCCTTGTCATCATAATGCTCCAAGCCCTAGTCATCACAATGCTCCATTATATTTGTCATCACAATCCTCCATTACAATTGGCATCACAATGCTCCATGCCATTGTCATCGCAATGGACCATGACATATGTCATCACAATGCTCCCTGACACCTGTCTTGACAATACTCCATGCCCTTGTCATCACAATGCTCCATCCCCTTTTCATCAAAATGCACCATGTCCACTGTCATCACAATAATCTATGAAACTTGTCACACCAATATTTCATGCCGCTGTCATCAAAATGTTCCATGACCCTTGTCATCAGAATGATACATGCCCTTGTCATTCCAATGCTCCATGACCCCTGTATTCACAATGCTCCGTGACGCTTGTCATCACAGTGCTCCATGACACCTGTCATCACAATGCTCCATGTCTTTGTCAGCAAAATGCTACATGACCTTGTCATTACAATGCTCTATGCACTTGTCATCAAAATACTCCATTACCATTTTCATCACAATCCTCCATGAACCTTGGAATCACATTGCTTCATGCCCTTGTCATCAGAATGCTCCATGCTCCTTGAAATCAAAATGATCCATGACCTCTGTCATCACAATTCTCCAAACCCTTGTGATCACAATGTTCCATAACACTTTTCATCACAACACTCCATGATGCCTGTCATCACAATATTCCGTGCCCTTTTCATCACAATGCTCCATGACATTTTTCATCACAATTCTCTATACACATGTCATCACAATGCTCCCTGACACTTGTCGTCAGAATGCTCCATAAACACTGTCAGGAAAAGGCTCCATGATATCTTCATCACAATGCCCCATGCCGTTTTCATCACAATGCTCCATGCCATTGTCATCACAATGGGCCATTACATATGTCATCACAATGCTCCCTGACACCTATCTTCACAATACTGCATGAACTGGTCATCGTAATGCTCCATGCCCTTGTCATCACAATGCGCTATTCCAAATGTCATCACAATAATCCATGAAACTTATTAGACCAATGTTCCATTCACTTGTCATCACAATGCTCCATGCCCATATTATCACAATGCTCCATGACCCCTGTCATCACAATGCTCTGTGACTCCAGTCATCACAATGATCCATGGCGTTTGTCATCACAATGGTCCATGCCCTCATCATCAACAGTCTCTGTAACCTTTTTAACCACAATGCTCCATGAACAATTCATCACAATGCTCTTTGCCCCTTGTCATCACAATGCTATATGCCTTTCCCAGCCCAATGCTCCATGCCCTTGTCATCACTATGCTCTATGACCCCTGTCATCACAATGCTCTTTGACTCCAGTCATCACAATTCTTCATAACATTTGTCATCACAATGGTCGATGCCCGCATCATCACAGGGCTCTGTTACTTTGTAACAACAATGCTCCATGAACTTTTCATCACAATGCTCCGTGACTCTTGTCATCACAATGCTCCATGCCTTTGTCAGAAAAATGCTCCATCACCCTTATCATCACAACGTGCCACGTGCTTTTCATCCCAACGGTCCACAAATTTCTCATGGCAATGCTCCATAAAACTTGTAATCACAATGTTCCATGCCCTTCTCATCACAATGCTCTATTACCCCTGTCATAACAATGCTCCATGACCCCTGCCATCACAATGTTCCACGGCCTTGCAATCACAAGGCACCATGACCCTTGTCATCACAATGCTCCAAAACACCTGTAATCACAATGCTCCATGCCCTTGTCATCACAAAGCTCCATGACACAGGTCATCAGAATGTTCCATGGACTTCTCATCAAAATGCTCCATGCCCTTGTCATCACAATGCTCCCAGACCCCTGTAATCACAATGCTCCATGCCCTTTTTCATCTCAACGCTCCATGAACCCTGTCATCACAATGCACCATGCCCATCATCATAATGCTTCCGGCTATTGTCAGCACAATGAAATCAAAATTCTCCATGACCTCTGTCATCACAATGCTCCATGACACCTGTCATCACAATGATCCATGCTCTTGTCATCCCAATGCTCCATGACCCCTGTATTCACAATGCTCCGTGACGCTTGTCATCACAGTGCTCCATGACACCTGTCATTACAATGCTCCACGCCTTTGTCAGCAAAATGCTACATGACCTTGTCATTACAATGCTCTATGCGCTTGTCAACACAATACTCCATTACCATTGTCATCACAATCCTCCATGAACCTTGGGATCACATTGCTTCATGACCTTGTCATCACAATGCGCCATGCTCCTTGAAATCAAAATGATCCATGACCTTTGTCATCGCAATGCTCAATACACTTGTCATCACAATGCTCCCTGACACTTGTCTTCAGTATGCTCCATTAACCCTGTCATGACAAGGCTCCATGCCTTTTTCATCACAAAGATCCGTGCCCTTTTCATCACAATGCGCCAAGACCCCTGTAATCACAATGCTCCAAGCCCTTTTCATCACAAAGCTCCATGACCCATGTCGTCAGAATGCTGCATGGCCGTCTCATGACAATGCTGCATGCCCTTTTTCATCAGTATGCTCCATGAGAATTGTCATCACAAAGCTCCATGGTTTTCTCATCACAATGCTCCAGGATCTTGTCATCACAATGCTTCACGACCTTGTCATGAAAATTCTCAATGTCCCTTGTCATCATAATGCTGTAAGCCCTAGTCATCACAATGCTCCATTTTATATGTCATCACAATCCTCCATTACATTTGGCATCACAATACTCCCTGCCATTGTCTTCCCAATGGACCATGACATATGTCATCACAATGCTCCCTGACACCTGTCTTCACAATACTCCATGAGCTTCTCTTCACAATGATCCATGGCCTTGTCATCACCATGCACTATGTCCACTGTCATCATAATAATCTCTGAAACTTGTCAGACCAATGTTCCATGCCCCGGTCATAACAATGCTCCATGTCCCTGTCATCACAATGCTCCATTATATTTGTCATCACAATGCTCTATGATTTTTCATCACAATGCTCCATGACCCATGACCCATGTATCACAGTGTTCCATGCCCTTGTCATCAAAATGCACCATGCCACTCTCTTCACAATAATCCATGAAATATTTCAGACCAATGCTCCATGCCCTTCTCATCAAAATGCTCCATTACCCCTCTCATAACAATGCTCCATGACCACTGCCATCACAATGATACATGGCCTTGTCATCACAAGGCTCCATGACACTTGTCATCACAGTGACCCATGATGCTCGTCATCACAATTATCCATGGTCTTCTCATCACAATGTTCCATGATCTTTGTCATCAGAATGCTCAAAACACTTGTCATCACAATGCTCCCTGACAGTTGTCGTCAGGATGCTCCTTGAACCATGTTATGACAAGGCTCCATGCCTATTTCATCACAATAATCCATGCCCTTTTCATCACAATGCTCCAAGATCCCTGTAATCACAATGCTCCTTGCCCTTGTCATCACAAAGCTCCACAACGCATGTCATCAGAATGCTCCATGGCCTTCTCATCACCATGATTCATGCCCTTGTCATCACAATGCTCCAAGACCACTGTAATCACAATGTTCCATGCCCCTTTCCAACAGAATGCTCCATGAGACTTCTCAACAAAAGTCTCCATGGTCTTCTCATGACAATGCGCCAGGACTTTGTCATCAACATGCTCCATTCCATTGTCATCGCAATGCTCCATGACCAATATCATCACAATTCTCCATGACCACTGTCATCAAAACACGCCATGACACCTGACAACACAATGATCCGAGACTCTTGTCATCACAATGCTCCATTCCTTAGTCATCACAATGCTCCATGACACTTGTCATCACAATGATCCATGCCCTTGTCCTCCCAATGCTCCATAACCCCTGTATTCACAATGCTCCATGACGCTTGTCATCTCAGTGCTCCTTGACACCTGTCATCACAATGCTCCTTGCCTTTGTCAGCAAAATGCTACATGACCTTGTCATTACAATGCTCTATGTGCTTCTCATCACAATACTCCATTTCCATTGTCATCACAATCCTCCATGAACCTTGGGATCACATTGCTTCATTCCCTTGTCATCACACTGCTCCATGCTCCTTGAAATCAAAATGATCCATGACCTCTGTCATCACAATGCTCCAAGCCCTTGTGATCACAATGTTTCATAACACTTGTCATCACAACGCTCCATGATGCCTGTCATCACAATACTCCATGCCCTTTTCATCACAATGCTCCATGACCATTGTCATCACAATGCTCAATACACTTGTCAGCACAATGCTCCCTGACACTTTTCGTCAGAATGCTCCTTGAACCCTGTCACGAAAAGGCTCCATGTCTTTTCATCACAATGCCCCATGCCGTTTACATCACAATGCTCCATGCCATTGTCATCAAAATTGTCCACAAGTTTGTCATCAGAATATTAGATGACCCTTGTCATCACAAATATCCATGCACTTGTCAGCACAATGCTCCCTGACACTTGTCATCTCAATGCTCCAAGCCATTGTCATCACAATGCTCCATTACTTTGTCATCAGAATCCTCTATGACACTTGGCATCACAATATTCCATGCAATTGTCATCACAATGGGCCATTACATATGTCATCACAATGCTCCCTGACACCTGTCTTCACAATACTGCATGACATGGTCATCACAATGCTCCATGCCCTTGTCATCACAATGTGCCATTCCAACTCTCATCACAATGATTAATGAAACTTATTAGACCAAAGTTCCATGCCCTTGTGATCACAATGCTCCATGCACTTCTCATCAAAATGCTCTCTCACCACTGGTATCAAAATTCTACATCACTATTTGTCACAATACTCCCTCAACCCTCTCATCACATTGTTCCATGACTCCTGTCATCACAATGCTACATGCACTTATCATCACCATGTTCGATGACCCCTGACATCACAATGTTCCATAACACCTGTCATCAAAATGCTCCATGACCCTTTTCATCAAAATGCTCCATGACCCCTGACATCACAATGTTCCATAACAACTGTCATCAAAATGTTCCATGACACTTTTCATCAAATTGTTCCATGACCCTGTCATCACAATGATCCCTGCCTTTCTCATCAAAATGCACAGCGCCCTTGCCATTAAGTGCTCCATGACCTTTGTCATCACAAAGATCCATGACCCTTGGCATCACAATGTTCCATGTCATTGTCATCCCACTGCTCAATGAACGCTCTCATCACATTGCTCCATGCACTTGTCTTCACAAAGATCCATGACACATGTCATCAGAATGATCCATGGCCTTCTCTTCACAATTCTCCATGCCCTTACAATCACAATGCTCCATTAAACCTGTCATAACTATGCTCCATGAACCATGCCATCACGATGTTCCATGGCCTTGTCATCACAAGGCTCCATGACCCTTCTCATCACAATGCTCCAAGAACCCTGTAATCACAATGCACTATGCCGCTTTTCATCTCAATGATCCATGAACCCAGTCATCACAATGCACCATGCCCATCATCATGCTTCATGCTATTGTCATCACAATGAAATCAAAATGCTCCATGACCTCTGTCATAACAATGTTCCAAACCCTTGTGATCACAATATTCCATAACACTTGTCATCACAATGCCACATGACGCTCGTCACACAGTTATCCATGGTTTCTCATCACAGTGCTCCATGACTTTTGTCATCACAATCCTCAATACACTTGTCATCAAAATGCTCTCTGACACTTGCTGTCTGTATGCTCCTTGAACCCTGTCATGACAAGGCTCCACGCCCTTTTCATAACAATGCTCCAAGACCCCTGTAATCACAATGTTCCATGCCCTTGTCATCACAAAGCTCAATGACACATGTCATCAGAATGCTCCTTGGCCTTCTGATCACAGTGCTCCATGCCATTGTCATCACAATGTGCCAAGGCCCCTGTAATCACAATTCTCCATGCCCCTTTTCATCAGTATGCTCCATGAGGCTTGTCATCACATGGCTCCATGATTTTCTCAACACAATGTTCCAGGACCTTGTCATCAAAATGCTTCACGACCTTGTCATGAAAATTCTCAATTGCACTTGTCATCATAATGCTCCAATCCCTAGTCATCACAATGCTCCTTTATATTTGTCATCATAATCCTCCATTATATTTGGCATCACAGTACTCCCTGCCATTGTCATCGCAATGGACCATGACATATGTGATCAAAATGCTCCCTGACACCTGTCTTCACAATACTCCATGACCTTCTGTTCAAAATGATACATGCCCTTGTCATCACAATGGACCATGTCCAATGTCATCACAATATTCTATGAAAATTGTCAGACCAATGCTCCATGCCCTTGTCATCACAAAGATCCATGCCCTTGACATCACAATGCTCCATGACTTGTCATCACAAAACTCCATAACAATGACCCATGTATCACAGTGTTCCGTGCCCTTGTCATCCCAATGCTCCATGCCCACTCTCATCACAATAATCCATGAAACATTTTAGACCAAAACTCAATGCCCTTCTCATCACAATGCTCCATTACCTCTGTCATAACAATGCTCCACGACACCTGCAATCACATTGTTCAATGGCATGTCATTACAAGGCTCCATGACCCTTGTCATCACAATGCTCCAAGACCCCTGTAATCACAATGCTCCATGCCCTTGTCATCACAGTGCTCCATGACGCATGTCATCAGAATGTTCCATGACCCTTGTCATCACAATTCTCCATGCACTTGTCAGCAAAATGCCCCCTGACACTTGTCATCACAATTCTCCAAGCCATTGTCATCACAATGCTCCATTACTTTGTCATCAGAATCCTCCATGACACTTGGCATCACAATGCTCCATGCCATTGTCATCACAATGGGCCATTACATATGTCATCACAATGCTGCCTGACACCTGTCTTCACAATACTGCATGACCAGGGCATCACAATGCTCCATGCCCTTGTCATCACAAAGCGCCATTCCAACTGTCATCGCAATAATCCATGAAACTTATTAGACCAAAGCTCCATGCCCTTGTCATCACAAAGCTCCATGACACATGTCATCAGAATGTTCCATGGCCTTCTCATAACAATGCTCCATGCCCTTGTCATCAAAATGCTCCATGCCCTTGTTATCACAATGCTCCATGACCCCTGTCATCACAATGCACCGTGACTCCAGTCATCACAATGCTTCATGACCTTTGTCTACACAGTGGTCCATGCCCTCGTCATCAACAGCCTCTGTGACCTTTTTAAACACAATCCTCCATGAACTTTTCATCACAATGCTCTTTGACCCTTGTCATCACAATGCTCTATGCCTTTCTCAGCACAATGCTCCATGACCATTTTCATCAAAATGCTCCATGCGCTTGTCAGCGCAGTGCTCCATGACATATGTCATCACAATGAACCATGCACTTGTCATCACAGTGCTCCACAATCTGGTCATCACAATGCTCCATAAAATTTGTTATCACAATGCTCCATGCACTTCTCATCAAAATGCTCTCACACCACTGATATCACAATGTTACATCACTATTCGACACAATACTCCCTCACCCCTGTCATCATAATGTTCCCTGACTCCTGTAATCACAGTGCTACATGAACATATCATCACAATGTTCGATGACCCCTGACATCACAATGCTCCATAACCACTGTCATCAAAATATTCCATGACACTTTTCATCAAATTGCTCCATGACCCTGTCATCACAATGCTCCCTGCCCTTCTCATCACAATGCACAACGCCTTTGTCATCAAAATCCTCCATGACCTTTGTCATCAGAAAGATCCATGACCCTTGGCATCACAATGCTCCATGTCATTGTCATCACAATGCTACATGAACGCTCTCATCACATTGCTCCATGCCCTTGTCATCACAAAGCTCCATGTCATTGTCATCACAATGCTACATGAACGCTCCCATCACATTGCTCCATGCCCTTGTCATCACAAAGCTCCATGACACATGTCCTCAGAATGCTCCATGGCCTTCTAATCACAATGCTTCATGCCCTTGCCATCACAATTCTCCATTACCCCTGTCATAACAATGCTCCATGCCCCCTGCCATCACAATGTTCCACGGCCTTGTCATCACAAGGCTCCATGACACTTGTCTTCACAATGCTCCAAGACCCCTTAAATCACAATGATCCATGCCCCTTTTCATCTCAATGCTCCATGAACGCTGTCATCACAATGCATCATGCCCATCATTATAATGATTCAGGCTATTGTCAGCACAATTACATCAAAAATCTTCATGACCTCTGTTATAACAATGATCCAAACCCTTGTAATCACAATATTCCATAACACTTCTCATCACAATGCCCCATGACGCTCGTCATCACAATTATCCATGGTCTTCTCATCACAATGCTCCATGACCTTTGTCATCACAATGCTCAATACACTTGTCATCAAAATGCTCCCTGACATTTGTTGTCTGTATGCTCCTTGAACCCTGTCATGACAAGGCTCCATGCCTTTTTCATCACAATGATCCATGCCCTTTTCATCACAATGCTCCAAGACCCATGTAATCACAATGTTCCATGTCCTTGTCATCACAAACATCAATGACGCATGTCTTCAGAATGCTCCTTCGCCTTCTCCTCACAATGCTCCATACCCATGTCATAACAAAGTTCCAAGACGCCTGTAATCACAATGCTCCATGCCCCTTTTCATCAGTGTGCTCCAAGAGATTTGTCATCACAGTGCTCCATGGTTTTCTCATCACAATGCTCCAGGACAGTATCATCACAGTGCTTCACGACATTGTCCTGAAAATTCTCAATGGCCCTTGTCATCATAATGCTCCAAACCCTAGTCCTCACAATGCTCCATTATATTTGTCATCACAATCCTCCGTTACATTTGGCATCACAATGCTCCCTGCCATTGTCATCGCAATGGACCATGACATATGTCATCACAATGCTCCCTGGCACCTGTCTTCACAATACACCATGACCTTCTCATCACAATGATCCATGCCCTTGTCATCACAATGCTCCATGTCCACTGTCATCACAATAATCTATGAAACCGGTCAGATCAATGATCCATGCCACTGTCATCACAATGCTCCATGCCCTTGTCATCACAATGCTCGATGCCCTTTTCATCACAGTACTACATGACTCCTGTCATCAAAATGCTCCGTGACTCCAGTCATCACAGTGCTTCATAACATTTGTCATCACAATTGTCCATGCCCGCCTCATCACAAGGCTCTGTGACTTTGTAACCACAATGCTCAATGAACTTTTCATCACAATGCTCCGTGATCCTTGTCATCAAAATGCTCCATGCATTTGTCAGAAAAATGCTCCATGACCCTTGTCATCACAATGTGCCACGCGCTTTTAATCACAATGGTTCAAAAATTTGTCATAGCAATGCTCCATAAACCTTTTAATCACAGTGATCCATGCCCTTGTCATCACAAAGCTCCATGACACATGTCATCAGAATGTTCCATGGACTTCTCATCAAAATGCTCCATGCCCTTTTCATTACAGTGCTCAAGGACCCCTGTAATCACAATGCTCCATGCCTCTTTTCATCTCAATGCTCCATGAACCCTGTCATCACAATGCATCATACCCTTCATCATAATGCTTCCGGCTATTGTCAGCACAGTGAAATCAAAATTATCCATGACCTCTGTCATCACAATGCTCCATGACCCCTGTCTTCACAATACTCCATGAACATTTTCAACCCAATGCTCCATGACCCTTGTCATCACAATGATCCATGTCCTTGACATCCCAATGCTCCATGACCCCTGTATTCACAATGCTCCGTGATGCTTGTCATCACAGTGCTCCATGACATCTGTCATCACAAAGCTCCATGCCCTTGTCACCACAATGCATCATTCCAACAGTCATAGCAATAATCCATGAAACACATTAGACCAATGCTCCATGACCCTTTCATCAAAATGCTCCATGACACTTGTCATCACAATGCTCCATGAACTTTTCATCACAATGCTCTTTGATCCTTGTCATCACAATTCTCTATGCCTTTCTCAGCACAATGCTCCATGACCCTTGTCATCACAATGCTCCATGCACTTGTCAGCACGATGCTCCATGACACATGTCATCACAATGCACCATGCACTTGTCATCACAGGGCTCCACAATCTTTTCATCACAATGCTCCATAAACCTTGTCATCACAATGCTCCAAGCACTTCTCATCAAAATGCTCTCTCACCACAGATATCACAATGTTACAAAACTATTCGTCACAATACTCCCTCACCCCTGTTATCACAATGTCCCATGACTCCTGTCATCACAATGCTACATGCACTTATCATCACAATGTTCGATGACCCCTGACATCACAGTGCTCCATAACACCTGTCATCAAAATGCTCCATGACCCTTTTCATCAAAATGCTCCATGACCCCTGACATCACAATATTCCATAACCCCTGTCATCAAAATATTCCATGACCCTGTCATCACAATGCTCCCTGCCCTTCTCATCACAATGCACAACGCACTTGTCATCAAAATGCTCCATGACCTTTGTCATCACAAAGAACCATGACCATTGGCATCACAATGCTCCATGTCATTGTCATCACAATGCTCCATGAACACTCTCATCACATTGCTCCATGCCTTGTCATCACAAAGCTGCATGACACATGTCATCAGAATGCTCCATGGCCTTCTCATCACAATGCTCCATGCGATTGCCATCACAATGCTCCATTACCACTGTCATAACAATGCTCCATGACCCATGCCATCACGATGTTCCGTGGGCTTGTCATCACAAGGCTCCATGACCCTTCTCATTACAATGCTCCAAGACCACTGTAATCACAATGCTCCATGCCCCTTTTCATCTCAATGATCCATGAACCCTGTCATCACAATGTACCAGGCCCATCATCATAATGCTTCATGCTATTGTCATCACAATGAAATCAAAATGCTCCATGACCTCTGTTATAACAATGCTCCAAACCCTTGTGATCACAATATTCCATAACACTTGTCATCACAGTGCCCCATGACGCTTGTCATCACAATTATCCATGTCCTTCTCATCACAATGCTCCATGACAATTGTCATCACAATGCTCAATACCCTTGTCATCACAATGGTCCCTGACACTTGTAATCAGTATGCTCCTTGAAACCTGTCATGACAAGGCTCCATGACCCTTCTCATCACAATGCTCCAAGACCTCTGTAATCACAATGCTCCATGCCCGTGTCATCACAAAGCTCCGTGACGCATGTTATCAGAATGTTCCATGGCATTCTCCTCACAGTGCTCCATGCCCTTGTCATCATAATGCTCCAAGACCCCTGTAATCACAATGCTCCATGCCCCTTTTCATCAGAATGCTCCTAGAGACTTGTCATCACAAGTCTGCATGGTCATCTCATCACAATGCTCCAGGAACTTGTCATCGCCATGCTCCATTCCCTTGTCATCACAATGCTCCATGACCCCTGTCATCACAATACTCCATGAACATTTTCAGCCATATGCTCCATGACCTTCTCATCACAATGCTCCATGACCAATATCATCACAATGCTCCATGACCACTGTCATCACAACACTCCATGACACCTGACAACACAATGATCTGGGACTCTTGTCATCACAATGCTCCATAACCCCTGTCATCACAATAATCCTTGAACATTTTCAGCCCAATGCTCCATGACACTTGTCATCACAATGATCCATGCCCTTGTCATTCCTATGCTCCATGACCCCTGTATTCACAGTGCTCCGTGATGCTTGTCATCACAGTGCTCCATGACACCTGCCATCACAATGCTCCATGCCTTTGTCAGCAAAATGCTACATGACCTTGTCATTACAATGCTCTATGCGCTTGTCATCACAATACTCCATTACCATTGTCATCACAATCCTCCATGAACCTTGGGATCGCATTGCTTCATGCCCTAGTCATCACAATGCTCCATGCTCCTTGAAATCAAAATGATCCATGACCTCTGTCATTGCAATGCTCCAAAACCTTGTGATCACAATGTTCCATAACACTTGTCATCACAACGCTCCATGATGCCTGTCATAACAATACTCCATGCCCTTGTCATAACAATGCTCCATGCCCTTGTTACCACAAGGTTCCAAGACCCCTGTAATCAGAATGCTCCATGCCCCTTTTCATCAGTATGCTCCATGAGACCTGTCATCACAAGGCTCCATGGTTTTCTCGTCACAATTCTCCAGGACAATGTCATCACAATGCTTCACGACATTGTCATGAAAATTCTCAATGGCCCTTGTCATCATAATGCTCCAAGCCCTAGTCATCACAATGCTCCATTATATTTGTCATCACAATCCTCCATTACATTTGGCATCACAATGCTCCATGCCACTGACATCGCAATGGACCATGACATATGTCATCACAATGCGCCCTGACACATGTCTTCACAATACTCCATGCCCTTGTCATCACAATGCTCCATGCCCTTGTCATCACAATACACCATGTCCACTGTCATCACAATAATCTATGAAACTTTTCAGACCAATGCTCCATGCCCCTGTCATCACAATCCTCCATGCCCTTGTCATCACAATCCTCCATGCCCTTGTCATCACAATGCTCCATGTCCCCTGTCATCACAATGCCCCGTGACTCCAGTCATCACAATGCTTCATAACGTTTGTCATCACAACGGTCCATGCCCGCGTCCTCACAAGACTCTGTGACATTTGTAACCACAATGCTCCATGAACTTTTCATCACAATGCTCCATGACCCTTGTCATCACAATGTGCCATGTCTTTTTCATCACAATGATCCACAACTTTGTCATCGCTATGCTCCATAAACCTTGTAATCACAATGGTCCATGCACTTCTCATCAAAATGCTCTCTCACCAGAGATATCACAATGTTCCATCTCTATTCATCACAATACTCCCTCATCCCTGTAATCACAATGTTCCAGGAACCAGTCATCACAATGCTACATCCCCTTATCAGCACAATGTTCCATGACCCCTGACATCACAATGTTCCATGACCCCTGTCATCAAAATGCTCCATGACCCTTTTCATCCCAAAGATCCAAGACCCCTGACATCACAATGTTCTATAACCCATGCCACCAAAATGTTCCTTTACACTTTTTATCAAATTGCTGCATGACCTGGTCATCAAAATGATCCCTGCATTTCTCAGCACAATGCACCATGCCCTTGTCATCAAAATGCTCCATGACTTGTCATCACAAAGCTCCATGACCCTTGGCATCCCAATGCTCCATGTCATTGTCATCACAATGCTCCATGAACCCTCTCATCACATTGCTCCATGCCCTTGTCATCACAAAGATCCATGACACTTGTCATCACAATGCTCGATGCCCCTCTCATCACAATGCTCCATGCCCTTGTCATTATAATCCCCCATGACCCATGTATCACAGTGTACCGTGCCCTTCTCATCACAATGCTCCATGCCCACTCTCATCACAATAATCCATGAAATATTTCAGACCAATGTTCAATGCTCTTCTCATCACAATGCTCCATTACCTCTGTCATAACAATGCTCCATGACCACTGCCATCACAATGCTCCACGGCCTTGTCATCACAAGGCTCCATGACCCTTGTCATCACAATGCTCCAAGACCCCTCTAATCACAATGCTCCATGCCCTTTTCATCACAAAGCTCCATGACGCATGTCATCAGAATGTTCCATGGACTTCTCCTCAGAGAGCTCCATGCCCTTGTCATGACAAAGCTCCAAGACCCCTGTAATCACAATGCTCCATGCCTCTTTTCATCAGAATGCTCCATGAGACTTGTCATCACAAGTCTCCATGGTCATCTCATCACAATGCTCCAGTAACTTGTAATCACCATGCTCCATTCCCGTGTCATCACAATGCTCCATGACACCTGGCATCACAATACTCCATGAACATTTTCAGCCAATTCTCCATGACCATCTAATCACAATGCTCCATGGCAAATATCTTCAAAATGCTCCATGACCACTGTCATCACAACACTCCATGACACCTGACAACACAATGATCCGGGACTCTTGTCATCACAATGCTCCAAGACCCCTGTAATCACAATGCTCCATGACCCCTGTCATCACAGTACTCCATGAACATTTTCAGCCCAATGATCCATGACCCTTGTCATCACAATGATCCATGCCATTGTCATCCCTATGCTCCATGACCACTGTATTCACAATGCTCCGTGATGCTTGTCATCACAGTGCTCCATGACACCTGTCATCACAAAGCTCCATGCCTTTGTCAGCAAAATGCTACATGACCTTGTCATTACAATGCTCTATGCGCTTGTCATCACAATACTCCATTACCATTGTCATCACAATCCTCCAAGAACCTTGGGATCGCATTGCTTCATGCCCTAGTCATCACAATGCTCCATGCTCCTTGAAATCAAAATGATCCATGACCTCTGTCATCGCAATGCTCCAAAACCTTGTGATCACAATGTTCCCTAACACTTGTCATCACAACGCTCCATGATGCCTGTCATCACAGTACTCCATGCCCATGTCATCACAAGGTTCCAAGACCCCTGTAATCAGAATGCTCCATGCCCCTTTTCATCAGTATGCTCCATGAGACCTTTCTTCACAAGGCTCCATGGTTTTCTCATCACAATACTCCAGGACCATGTCATCACAATGCTTCATGACATTGTCATGAAAATTCTTAATGGCCCTTGTCATCATAAAGCTCCAAGCCCTAGTCATCACAATGCTCCATTATATTTGTCATCACAATCCTCCATTACATTTGGCATCACAATGCTCCATGCCACTGACATCGCAATGGACCATGACATATGTCATCACAATGCTCCCTGACACCTGTCTTCACAATACTCCATGCCCTTGTCATCACAATGCTCCATGACCTTGTCATCACAATGCACCATGTCCACTGTCAACACAATAATCTATGAAACTTGTCAGACCAATGCTCCATGCCCCTGTCATCACAATGCTCCATGCCCTTCTCATCACAATGCTCCATTACCCCTGTAATCTCAATGCTCCGTGACTCCAGTCATCACAATGCTTCATAACGTTTGTCATCACAACGGTCCTTGCCCGCGTCATCACAAGGTTCTGTGACCTTTGTAACCACAATGCTCCATGAAATTTTCATCACAATGCTCCATGACCCTTGTCATCACAATGCTCCATGTCTTTGTCAGAACAATGCTCCATGACCCTTGTCATCACAAAGTGCCATGCGTTTTTCATCACAGTGATCCACAACCTTGTCATCGCTATGCTCCATAAACCTTCTAATCACAATGCTCCATGCACTTTTCATCCAAATGCTCTCTCACATGAGATATCACAGTGTTTCTTCACTAGTCATCACAATCCTCCCTCACCCCAGTTATCATAATGTTCCATGACCCCTGTCATCAAAATGCTACATCCCCTTATCAGCACAATGTTCCATGACTGCTGACATCACAGTGTTCCATAACGCCTGTCATCAAAATGCTCCATGACCCCTTTCATCCCAAAGCTCCATGACCCCTGTCATCACAATGCTCCGTGACTCCAGTCATCACAATGCTTCATAACGTTTGTCATCACAACGGTCCATGCCCGCGTCATCACAAGACTCTGTGACCATTTTAACCACAATGCTGCATGAACTTTTCATCACAATGTTCCGTGACACTTGTCATCCCAATGCTCCATATCTTTGTCACAACAATCCTCCATGACGCTTGTCATCACAATGTGCCATGCGTTTTTCAACACAGTGATCCACAATTTTGTCATCGCTATGCTCCATAAACCTTGTAATCACAATGATCCATGCAATTCTCATCCAAATGCTCTCTCACATGAGATATCACAATGTACCATCACTTGTCATCACAATCCTCCCTCACCCCAGTTATCACAATTTTCCATGACCCCTGTCATCACAATGCTACATCCCCTTATCAGCACAATGTTCCATGATCCCGGACATCACAATATTCAATAACCCCTGTCATCAAAATGCTCCATGACCCTTTTCATCCCAAAGATCCATGACACCTGGCATCACAATGTTCTATAACCCCTGTCATCAAAATGTTCCATTACACTTTTCATCAAATTCCTGCATGAACCTGTCATCAAAATGCTCCCTGCCCTACTCATCACAATGCACCACACCCTTGTCATCAAAATGCTCCATGACTTTTGTCATCACAAAGCTCCATGACCCTTGGCATCACAATGTTCCATGTCATTGTCATCATAATGCTCCATGAACCCTCTCGTCACATTGCTCAATGCCCTTGTCATCACAAAGCTCCATGACACTTGTCATCACAATGCTCGAAGCCCTTCTCATCACAATGCTCCATGCCCTTGTCATTACAATCCCCCATGACCCATGTATCACAGTGTACGTGCCCATGTCTTCACAATGCTCCATGCCCACTCTCATCACAATAATCCATGAAATATTTCAGACCAATGCTCAATGACCTACTCATCACAATGCTCCATTACAACTGTCATAACAATGCTCCATTACCCCTGCCATCACAATGTTCCATGGCCTTGTCATCACAAGGCTCCATGACCCTTCTCATAACAATGCTCCAAGACCTCTGTAATCACAATGCTCCATGCCCTTGTCATCACAAAGCTCCATGACGCATGTTATCAGAATGTTCCATGGCCTTCTCCTCACAGTGCTCCATGCCCTTGTCATCACAATGCTCCAAGAACCCTGTAATCACAATGCTCCATGCCCCTTTTCATCAGAATGCTCCTAGAGACTTGTCATCACAAGTCTGCATGGTCATCTCATCACAATGCTCCAGGAACTTGTCATCGCCATGCTCCATTCCCTTGTCATCACAATGCTCCATGACCCCTGTCATCACAATACTCCATGAACATTTTCAGCCATATGCTCCATGACCTTCTCATCACAATGCTCCATGACCAATATCATCACAATGCTCCATGACCACTGTCATCACAACACTCCATGACACCTGACAACACAATGATCCGGGACTCTTGTCATCACAATGCTCCATAACCCCTGTCATCACAATACTCCTTGAACATTTTCAGCCCAATGATCCATGACACTTGTCTTCACAATGATCCATGCCCTTGTCATCCCTATGCTCCATGACCCCTGTCATCACAATGCTCCGTGACACTTGTCATCACAAAGCTCCATGTCTTTTTCACAACAATGCTCCATGACCCTTTTCATCACAATGATCCACAATTTTGTCATCGCTATGCTCCATAAACCTTGTAATCACAATGTTCCATGCAATTCTCATCCAAATGGTCTCTCACATGAGATATCACAATGTACCATCACTTGTCATCACAATCCTCCCTCACCCCTGTAATCAAAGTGTTCCATGACCCCTGTCATCACAATGCTACATCCCCTTATCAGCACAATGTTCCATGATCCCTGACATCACAACATTCAATAACTCCTGTCATCAAAATGCTCCATGACCCTTTCCATCCCAAAGCTCCATGACACCGGGCATCACAATGTTCTATAACCCCTGTCATCAAAATGTTCCATTACACTTTTCATCAAATTACTGCATGAACCTGTCATCAAAATGCTTCCTGCCCTACTCATCACAATGCACCACACGCTTGTCATCAAAATGCTCCATGACCTTTGTCATCACAAAGCTCCATGACACTTGGCATCACAATGCTCCATGTCATTGTCATCATAATGCTCCATGAAACCTCTCATCACATTGCTCAATGCCCTTGTCATCACAAAGCTCCATGACACTTGTCATCACAATGCTCGATGCCCTTCGCATCACAATGCTCCATGCCCTTGTCATTACAATCCCCCATGACCCATGTATCACAGTGTACGTTCCCTTGTCATCACAATGCTCCATGCCCACTCTCATCACAATAATCCATGAAACATTTCAGACCAATGCTCAATGACCTACTCATCACAATGCTCCATTACAACTGTCATAACAATGCTCCATGACCCCTGCCATCACAATGTTCCATTGCCTTGTCATCACAAGGCTCCATGACCCTTGTCATCACAATGCTCCAAGACCCCTGTAATCACAATGCTCCATGCCCTTGTCATCACAAAGCTCCCTGACACATGTTATCAGAATGTTCCATGGACTTCTCCTCACAGTGCTCCATGCCCTTGTCATCACAATGCTCCAAGACCCCTGTAATCACAATGCTCCATGCACCTTTTCATCAGAATGCTCCATGAGACTTCTCATCACAAGTCCCCATGGTCATTTCATCACAATGCTCCAGGACCTTGTCATCACCATGCTCCATTCCCTTGTCATCACAATGCTCCATGACACCTGTCATCACAATATTCCATGAACATTTTCACCCCAATGCTCCATGGCTTTCTCATCACAATGTGCCATGACCAATATCATCACAGTGCTCCATGACCACTGTCATCACAACACTCCATGAAACCTGACAACACAATGATCCAGGACTCTTGTCATCACGATGCTCCAAGACCCCTGTAATGACAATGCTCCATGCCACTTTTCATCAGAATGCTCCTTGAGACTTGTCATCACAAGTCTCCATGGTCATCTCATCACAGTGCTCCAGGAGCTTGTCATCACCATGCTTCATTCCCTTGTCATCACAATGCTCCATGACCCCTGTCATCACAATACTCCATGAATATTTTCAGCCCAGTGCTCCATGACATTTGTCATCACAATGATCCATGCCCTTGTCATCCCAATGCTCCATGACCCCTGTATTCACAATGCTCCGTGATGCTTGTCATCACAGTGCTCCATGACACCTGTCATCACAAAGCTCCATGCCTTTGTCAGCAAAATGCTACATGATCTTGTCATTACAATGCTCTATGCGCTTGTCATCAAAATACTCCATTACCATTGTCATCACAATCCTCCAAGAACCTTGGGATCGCATTGCTTCATGCCCTAGTCATCACAATGCTCCATGCTCCTTGAAATCAAAATGATCCATGACCTCTGTCATCGCAATGCTCCAAAACCTTGTGATCACAATGTTCCCTAACACTTGTCATCACAACGCTCCATGATGCCTGTCATCACAGTACTCCATGCCCATGTCATCACAAGGTTCCAAGACCCCTGTAATCAGAATGCTCCATGCCCCTTTTCATCAGTATGCTCCATGAGACCTTTCTTCACAAGGCTCCATGGTTTTCTCATCACAATACTCCAGGACCATGTCATCACAATGCTTCATGACATTGTCATGAAAATTCTTAATGGCCCTTGTCATCATAAAGCTCCAAGCCCTAGTCATCACAATGCTCCATTATATTTGTCATCACAATCCTCCATTACATTTGGCATCACAATGCTCCATGCCACTGACATCGCAATGGACCATGACATATGTCATCACAATGCTCCCTGACACCTGTCTTCACAATACTCCATGCCCTTGTCATCACAATGCTCCATGACCTTGTCATCACAATGCACCATGTCCACTGTCAACACAATAATCTATGAAACTTGTCAGACCAATGCTCCATGCCCCTGTCATCACAATGCTCCATGCCCTTCTCATCACAATGCTCCATTACCCCTGTAATCTCAATGCTCCGTGACTCCAGTCATCACAATGCTTCATAACGTTTGTCATCACAACGGTCCTTGCCCGCGTCATCACAAGGTTCTGTGACCTTTGTAACCACAATGCTCCATGAAATTTTCATCACAATGCTCCATGACCCTTGTCATCACAATGCTCCATGTCTTTGTCAGAACAATGCTCCATGACCCTTGTCATCACAAAGTGCCATGCGTTTTTCATCACAGTGATCCACAACCTTGTCATCGCTATGCTCCATAAACCTTCTAATCACAATGCTCCATGCACTTTTCATCCAAATGCTCTCTCACATGAGATATCACAGTGTTTCTTCACTAGTCATCACAATCCTCCCTCACCCCAGTTATCATAATGTTCCATGACCCCTGTCATCAAAATGCTACATCCCCTTATCAGCACAATGTTCCATGACTGCTGACATCACAGTGTTCCATAACGCCTGTCATCAAAATGCTCCATGACCCCTTTCATCCCAAAGCTCCATGACCCCTGTCATCACAATGCTCCGTGACTCCAGTCATCACAATGCTTCATAACGTTTGTCATCACAACGGTCCATGCCCGCGTCATCACAAGACTCTGTGACCATTTTAACCACAATGCTGCATGAACTTTTCATCACAATGTTCCGTGACACTTGTCATCCCAATGCTCCATATCTTTGTCACAACAATCCTCCATGACGCTTGTCATCACAATGTGCCATGCGTTTTTCAACACAGTGATCCACAATTTTGTCATCGCTATGCTCCATAAACCTTGTAATCACAATGATCCATGCAATTCTCATCCAAATGCTCTCTCACATGAGATATCACAATGTACCATCACTTGTCATCACAATCCTCCCTCACCCCAGTTATCACAATTTTCCATGACCCCTGTCATCACAATGCTACATCCCCTTATCAGCACAATGTTCCATGATCCCGGACATCACAATATTCAATAACCCCTGTCATCAAAATGCTCCATGACCCTTTTCATCCCAAAGATCCATGACACCTGGCATCACAATGTTCTATAACCCCTGTCATCAAAATGTTCCATTACACTTTTCATCAAATTCCTGCATGAACCTGTCATCAAAATGCTCCCTGCCCTACTCATCACAATGCACCACACCCTTGTCATCAAAATGCTCCATGACTTTTGTCATCACAAAGCTCCATGACCCTTGGCATCACAATGTTCCATGTCATTGTCATCATAATGCTCCATGAACCCTCTCGTCACATTGCTCAATGCCCTTGTCATCACAAAGCTCCATGACACTTGTCATCACAATGCTCGAAGCCCTTCTCATCACAATGCTCCATGCCCTTGTCATTACAATCCCCCATGACCCATGTATCACAGTGTACGTGCCCATGTCTTCACAATGCTCCATGCCCACTCTCATCACAATAATCCATGAAATATTTCAGACCAATGCTCAATGACCTACTCATCACAATGCTCCATTACAACTGTCATAACAATGCTCCATTACCCCTGCCATCACAATGTTCCATGGCCTTGTCATCACAAGGCTCCATGACCCTTCTCATAACAATGCTCCAAGACCTCTGTAATCACAATGCTCCATGCCCTTGTCATCACAAAGCTCCATGACGCATGTTATCAGAATGTTCCATGGCCTTCTCCTCACAGTGCTCCATGCCCTTGTCATCACAATGCTCCAAGAACCCTGTAATCACAATGCTCCATGCCCCTTTTCATCAGAATGCTCCTAGAGACTTGTCATCACAAGTCTGCATGGTCATCTCATCACAATGCTCCAGGAACTTGTCATCGCCATGCTCCATTCCCTTGTCATCACAATGCTCCATGACCCCTGTCATCACAATACTCCATGAACATTTTCAGCCATATGCTCCATGACCTTCTCATCACAATGCTCCATGACCAATATCATCACAATGCTCCATGACCACTGTCATCACAACACTCCATGACACCTGACAACACAATGATCCGGGACTCTTGTCATCACAATGCTCCATAACCCCTGTCATCACAATACTCCTTGAACATTTTCAGCCCAATGATCCATGACACTTGTCTTCACAATGATCCATGCCCTTGTCATCCCTATGCTCCATGACCCCTGTCATCACAATGCTCCGTGACACTTGTCATCACAAAGCTCCATGTCTTTTTCACAACAATGCTCCATGACCCTTTTCATCACAATGATCCACAATTTTGTCATCGCTATGCTCCATAAACCTTGTAATCACAATGTTCCATGCAATTCTCATCCAAATGGTCTCTCACATGAGATATCACAATGTACCATCACTTGTCATCACAATCCTCCCTCACCCCTGTAATCAAAGTGTTCCATGACCCCTGTCATCACAATGCTACATCCCCTTATCAGCACAATGTTCCATGATCCCTGACATCACAACATTCAATAACTCCTGTCATCAAAATGCTCCATGACCCTTTCCATCCCAAAGCTCCATGACACCGGGCATCACAATGTTCTATAACCCCTGTCATCAAAATGTTCCATTACACTTTTCATCAAATTACTGCATGAACCTGTCATCAAAATGCTTCCTGCCCTACTCATCACAATGCACCACACGCTTGTCATCAAAATGCTCCATGACCTTTGTCATCACAAAGCTCCATGACACTTGGCATCACAATGCTCCATGTCATTGTCATCATAATGCTCCATGAAACCTCTCATCACATTGCTCAATGCCCTTGTCATCACAAAGCTCCATGACACTTGTCATCACAATGCTCGATGCCCTTCGCATCACAATGCTCCATGCCCTTGTCATTACAATCCCCCATGACCCATGTATCACAGTGTACGTTCCCTTGTCATCACAATGCTCCATGCCCACTCTCATCACAATAATCCATGAAACATTTCAGACCAATGCTCAATGACCTACTCATCACAATGCTCCATTACAACTGTCATAACAATGCTCCATGACCCCTGCCATCACAATGTTCCATTGCCTTGTCATCACAAGGCTCCATGACCCTTGTCATCACAATGCTCCAAGACCCCTGTAATCACAATGCTCCATGTCCTTGTCATCACAAAGCTCCCTGACACATGTTATCAGAATGTTCCATGGACTTCTCCTCACAGTGCTCCATGCCCTTGTCATCACAATGCTCCAAGACCCCTGTAATCACAATGCTCCATGCACCTTTTCATCAGAATGCTCCATGAGACTTCTCATCACAAGTCCCCATGGTCATTTCATCACAATGCTCCAGGACCTTGTCATCACCATGCTCCATTCCCTTGTCATCACAATGCTCCATGACACCTGTCATCACAATATTCCATGAACATTTTCACCCCAATGCTCCATGGCTTTCTCATCACAATGTGCCATGACCAATATCATCACAGTGCTCCATGACCACTGTCATCACAACACTCCATGAAACCTGACAACACAATGATCCAGGACTCTTGTCATCACGATGCTCCAAGACCCCTGTAATGACAATGCTCCATGCCACTTTTCATCAGAATGCTCCTTGAGACTTGTCATCACAAGTCTCCATGGTCATCTCATCACAGTGCTCCAGGAGCTTGTCATCACCATGCTTCATTCCCTTGTCATCACAATGCTCCATGACCCCTGTCATCACAATACTCCATGAATATTTTCAGCCCAGTGCTCCATGACATTTGTCATCACAATGATCCATGCCCTTGTCATCCCAATGCTCCATGACCCCTGTATTCACAATGCTCCGTGATGCTTGTCATCACAGTGCTCCATGACACCTGTCATCACAAAGCTCCATGCCTTTGTCAGCAAAATGCTACATGATCTTGTCATTACAATGCTCTATGCGCTTGTCATCAAAATACTCCATTACCATTGTCATCACAATCCTCCAAGAACATTGGGATCGCATTGCTTCATGCCCTTGTCATCACAAAGCTCCATGCTCCCTGAAATCAAAATGATCCATGACCTCTGTCATCGCAATGCTCCAAACACTTGTGATCACATTGTTCCATAACACTTGTCATCACAACGCTCCATGATGCCTGTCATCACAATACTCCCTGCCCTTGTCATCACAATGCTCCAAGACCCCTGTAATCACAATGCTCCATGCCCCTTTTCATCAGAATGCTCCATGAGACTTGTCATCACAAGTCTCCATGGTCTACTCATCACAATGTTCCAGGACCTTGTCATCACAATGCTCCAGGACCCCTGTCATCACAATATTCAATGAACATTTTCAGCCCAATGCTCCATGACCTTCTCATCCCAATGCTCCATGACCCCTTTATTCACAATGCTCCGTGACGCTTGTCATCACAGTGCTCCATGACACCTGTCATCACAATGCTCCATGCCTTTGTCAGCAAAATATTGCATGACCTTGTCATTAAAATGCTCTATGTGCTTGTCATCACAATACTCCATTACCATTGTCATCACAATCCTCCATGAAACTTGGGATCACATTCCTTCATGCCCTTGTCATCACAATGCTCCATGCTCCTTGAAATCAAAATGATCCATGACCTCTGTCATCACAATGCTCCAAACCCTTGTGATCACAATGTTCCATAACACTTTTCATCACAACGCTCCATGATGCCTGTCATCACAATACTCCATGCCCTTTTCATCACAATGCTCCATGACTGTTGTCATCACAATTCTCAATACACTTGTCATCACAATGCTCCCTGACACGTGTCGTCAGAATGCTCCTTAAACCCTGTCATGAAAAGGCTCCATGCCTTTTTCTTCACAAAGCCCCATGCCATTTTCATCACAATGCTCCATGCCATTGTCATCAAAATACTCCACAAGTTGGTCATTAGAATGCTCCATGACCATTGTCATCACAATTCTCCATGCACTTGTCAGCACAGTGCTACCTGACCCTTGTCATCAGAATGCTCCAAGCCATTGTCATCACCATGCTCCATTACCGTTGTCATCAGAATCCTCCATGACACTTGGCATCACAATGCTCCATGCCATTGTCATCACATTGGGCCATTACATATGTCATCACAATGCTCCCTGACACCTCTCTTCACAATATTGCATGACCTGGTCATCGCAAATTTCCATGCCCTTGTCATGAAAATGCGCCATTCCAACTGTCATCACAATAATCCATGAAACTTATTAGACCAATGCTCGATGCCCTTGTCATCACAAAGCTCCATGCCCTTGTTATCACAATGTTCCAAGTCCCCTCTAATCAGAATGCTCCATGCCCTTTTTCATCAGTATGCTCCATGAGACTTGTCATCACAAGGCTCCATGGTTTTCTCATCACAATGCTCCAGGAACTTGTCATCACAATGCTTCACGACATTTTCATGAAAATTCTCAATTTCCCTTGTCATCATAATGCTCCAAGCCCTAGTCATCACAATGCTACATTATATTTGTCATCACAATCCTCCATTACTTTTGGCATCACAATGCTCCCTGCCATTGTCATCGCAATGGACCATGACATATGTCATCACAATGCTCCCTGACACCTGTCTTCACAATAGTCCCTGGCCTTCTCATCACAATGCTCCATGCCCTTGTCATCACAATGCACCATGTCCACTGTCATCACAATAATCTAGGAAACATGTCAGACCAATGTTCCATGCCCCTGTCATCACAAAGCTCCATGCACTTGTCATCAAAATGCTCCATGACCCCTGTCATCACAACGCTCCCTGACTCCAGTCATCACAATGCTTCATAACGTTTGTCATCACAACGGTCCATGCCCGCGTCATCACAAGGCTCTGTGACCTTTGTAACCCAAATGCTCCATGAACTTTTCATCACAATGCTCTGTGACACTTGTCATCACAATGCTCCATGTCTTTGTCAGAACAATGCTCTATGACCCTTGTCATCACAATGTTCCATGTGATTTTCATCACAATGATCCACAACCTTGTCTTCGCTATGCCCCATAAACATTGTAATCACAATGCTCCATGCACTTTTCATCCAAATGCTTTCTCACATGAGATATCACATTGTTCCATCACTAGTCATCACACTCCGCCCTCACCCCTGTAATCACAATGTTCCATGACCCCTGTCATCACAATGCTACTTCTACTTATCAGCACAGTGTTCCATGACACCTGACATCACAATATTCCATAACCCCTGTCATCAAAGTGCTCCTTGACACATTTCATCCCAAAGCTCCATGACCCCTGGTAACACAATGTTCTATAAACCCTGTCAACAAAATGTTCAATTAAACTTTTCATCAAATTGCTGCATGACCCTGTCATCAAAATGCTCCCTGCCCTTCTCATAACAATGCACCACATACTTGGCATCAATATGCTCCATGACCTTTGTCATCACAAAGCTCAGAGACCCTTGGAATCACAATGCTCCATGCCATTGTCATCACAAAGCTCCATGACGCATGCCATCAGAATGTTACATGGCCTTCTCCTCAGCGTGCTCCATGCCCTTGTCATCACAATACTCCAAGACCCGTGTAATCACAATGCTCCATGCCCCGTTTCATCAGAATGCTCCATGAGACTTGTCATCACAAGTCTCCATGGTCATCTCATCACAATGCTCCAGGACCTTGTCATCACCATGCTCCATTCCCTTGTCATCACAATGCTCCATGACACCTGTCATCACAATACTCCATGAACATTTTTAGCCCTATGCTCCATGACCTTCTCATCACAATGCTCCATGACCAATATCATCACAATGCTGCATGACCACTGTCATCAAAACACTCCATGACAACTGACAACACAATCATCCGGGACTCTTGTCATCACAATGCTCCAAGACCTCTGTAATCACAATGCCCCATGACCCCTTTCATCACAATACTCCATGAACATTTTCAGCCCAATGCTCCATGACACTTGTCATCACAATGATCCATGCCCTTGTCATCCCCATGCTCCATGACCCCTGTATTCACAATGCTCCGTGATGCTTGTCATCACAGTGCTCCATGACACATGTCATCACAATGCTCCATGCCTTTGTAAGCAAAATGCTACATGACCTTGTCATTACAATGCTCTATGGGCTTGTCATCACAATACTCCATTACCAATGTCATCACAATCCTCCAAGATTCTTGGGATCCCTTTGCTTCATGCCATAGTCATCACAATGCTCCATGCTCCTTGAAATCAAAATGATCCATGACGTCTGTCATTGCAATGCTCCAAACACTTGTGATCACAATGTTCCATAACACTTGTCATCACAACGCTCCATGATGCCTGTCATCACAATACTCCATGCCCTTGTCATCACAATGCTTCATGACCCTTGTCATCACAAAGTGCCATGCGTTTTTCAACACAGTGATCCACAACCTTGTCATCGCTCTGCTCCATAAACCTTGTAATCACAATGCTCCATGCACTTCTCATCCAAATGCTCTCTCACATGAGATATCACAATGTTCCATCACTAGTCATCACAATCCTCCCTCACCCCAGTTATCACAATGTTCCATGACCCCTGTCATCCCAGTGCTACATCCCCTTATCAGCACAATGTTCCCTGACACCTGACATCACAGTGTTCCATAACGCCTGTCATCAAAATGTTCCATGACACTTTTCATCCCAAAGCTCCATGACCCATGGCATCACAATATTCTATAAACCCTGTCATCAAAAGTTTCCATTACACTTTTCATCAAATTGCTGCATGACCCTCTCATCAAAATGCTCCCTGCCATTCTCATCACAATGCACCACCCCCTTGTCATCAAAATGCTCCATGACCTTTGTCATCACAAAGCTCCAAGACCCTCGGCATTACAATGTTCCATGTCATTGTCATCACAATGTTCCATGAACCCTCTCATCACATTGCTCCATGCCCTTGTCATCACAAAGCTCCATGACACTTGTCATCACAATGCTCGATGCCCTTCTCATCACAATGCTCCATGCCCTTTTCATTACAACCCCCCATGACGCATGTATCACAGTGTACGTGCCCTTGTTATCACAATGCTCCATGCCCACTCTCATCACAATAATCCATGAAACATTTCAGACCAATGATCAATGCCCTTCTCATCACAATGCTCCATTACCTCTGTCATAACAATGCTCCATGACCCCTGCCATCACAATGTTCCAAGGCCTTGTCATCATAAGGCTCCATGACCCTTGTCATCACAATGATCCAAGACCCCTGTAATCACAATGCTCCATGCCATTGTCATCACAAAGCTCCATGACGCGTGTCATCAGAATGTTCCATGGCCTTCTCCTCACAGTGCTCCATGCCCTTGTCATCACAATGATCCAAGACCCCTTTAATCACAAGGCTCCATGCACCTTTTCATCAGAATGCTCCATGAGACTTGTCATCCCAAGTCTCCATGGTCTTCTCATCACAGTGCTCCAGGGCCTTATCATCACCACGCTCCATTCCCTTGTCATCACAATGCTCCATGACACCATTCATCACAATATTCCATGAACATTTTCACCCCAATGCTCCATGACCTTCTCATCACAATGTGCCATGACCAATATCATCACAATGCTCCATTACCACTGTCATCACAACACTCCATGAAACCTGACAACACAATGATCCAGGACTCTTGTCATCACAATGCTCCAAGACCCCTGTAATCACAATGCTCCATGACCACTGTCATCAAAATACTCCATGAACATTTTCATCCCAATGATCCATGACCCTTTTCTTCACAAGGATCCATGCCCTTGTCATCCCAATGCTCCATGACCCCTGTATTCACAATGATCCGTGACGCTTGTCATCACAGTGCTCCATGATACCTGTCATCACAATGCTCCATGCCTTTGTCAGCAAAATGCTACATGACCTTGTCATTACAATGTTCTATGCCCTTGTCATCACAATACTCCATTACCATTGTCATCACAATCCTCCATGAACCTTGGGATCACATTGCTTCATGCCCTTGTCATCACAATGCTCCATGCTCCTTGAAATCAAAATGATCCATGAACTCTGTCATCACAATGCTCCAAACCCTTGTGATCATAATGTTCCATAACACTTGTCATCACAACGCTCCATGATGCCTGTCATCACAATACTCCATGCACTTTTCATCACAATGCTCCATGACCATTGTCATCACAATTCTCAATACACTTGTCATCACAATGCTCCCTGACACTTGTCGTCAGAATGCTCCTTGAACCCTGTCACGAAAAAGCTCCATGCCTTTTTCATCACAAAGCCCAATGCCATTTTCATCACAATGCTCCATGCCATTGTCATCAGAATACTCCACAAGTGGATATGGAAACATACGTATATGTATAACTGATTAAATTTGTTATAAAGCAAAAAAATAAAATAAAATAAAATTTAAAAAAATGAGCACAAGTAATAATGATGAGGGGACATTTTTGACCTACTCATTCAAAAAAAAATACTCCACAAGCTTGTCATCAGATTGCTCCAGACAATTGTTATCACAATTCTCCATGCACTTGTCAGCACAATGCTCCCTGACCCTTGTCATCACAATGATCCAAGCCATTGTCATCACAATGCTCCATTACCTTTGTCATCAGAATCCTCCATGACACTTGGCATCACAATGCTCCATGCATTTGTCATCACATTGGGCCATTACATATGTCATCACAATGCTCCCTGACATCTCTCTTCACAATGTTGCATGACCTGGTCATCACAATTCTCCATGCCCTTGTCATCACAATGCGCCATTCCAACTTTCATCACAATAATCCATGAAACTTATTACAACAATGCTCCATGGCCTTGTCATCACAAAGCTCCATGCCCTTCTTATCACAATGTTCTAAGGCCCCTATAATCAGAATGCTCCAAGCCCATTTACATCATTATGCTCCATGAGACTTGTCATCACAAGGTTCCATGATTTTGTCATCACAATGCTCCAGGAACTTGTCATTACAATGCTTCACGATCTTGTCATGAAAATATTCAATGGACCTTGTCATCATAATGCTCCAAGCCCTAACCATTACAATGCTCCTTTATATTTGTCATCACAATCCTCCATTACATTTTGCATCACAATGCTCCCTGCCATTGTCATCGCAATGGACCATGACATATGTCATCACAATGCTCCCTGACACCTGTCTTCACAATACTACATGCCCTTGTCATCACAATGCTCCATGCCCACTGGCATCACAATAATCTATGAAATTTGTCAGACCAATGCTCCATTCCTTGTCATCACAAGGCTCCATGACACTTGTCATCACAATGCTCCAAGACCCCTGTAATCACAATGCTCTATTCCCTTCTCATCACAAAGCTCCATGACACATGTCATCAGAATGTTCCATGGCCTTCTCATCAAAATGCTCCATGCCCTTGTCCTCACAGTGCTCCAAGACCTCTGTTATCACAATGCTCCATGCCCCTTTTCATCTCCATGCTCCATGAACCCTGTCATCACAATGCACCATGCCCATCATCATAATGCTTCTTGATATTGTCAGCACAATGAAATCAAAATTCTTCATTACCTCTGTCATCACAATGCTCCATGACCCCTGTCATCACAATACTCCATGATCATATTCAGCCCAATTCTCCATGACCCTTGTCATCACAATGATCCATGCCCTTGTCATCCCAAAGCTCCATGACCCCTGTATTCACAATGCTCCGTGACGCTTGTCATCACAGTGCTCCATGATACCTGTCATCACAATGCTCCATGAATTTGTCAGCAAAATGCTACATGACCTTGTCATTACAATGCTCTATGCACTTGTCATCACAATACTCCATTTCCATTGTCATCAAAATCCTCCATGAACCTTGGGATCACATTGCTTCATGCCCTTGTCATCAAAATGCTCCATGCTTCTTGAAATCAAAATGATCCATGACCACTGTCATCACAATGCTTCAAACACGTGTGATCCCAATGTTCCATAACACTTGTCATCACAATGCTCCATGATGCCTGTCATCACAAAATTCCATGCCCTTTTCATCACAATGCTCCATGACCTTTGTCATCACAATGCTCAGTACACTTGTCATCACAATGCTCCCTGACACTTGTCATCAGAATGCTCCTTGAACCCTGTCACGAAAAGGCTCCATGCCTTTTTCATCACAATGCCCCATTCCATTTTCATCACAATGCTCCGTGACCATTGTCATCACAATGCTCCATGCCTTTGTCTGAAAAATATTCCATGACCCTTATCATCACAATGTGCCATTCACTTTTCATCACAACGGTCCAGAAACTTGACATTGCAATGCTCTATAAACCTTGTAATCACAATGCTCCATACAATCCTCATCAAAATGCTCTCTCACCAGAGATATCACAGTGTTCCATCACTAGTCGTCACAATAATCCCTCACCCCTGTAATCACAATATCCCATAACCCCTGTCATCACAATGCTACATCCCTTTATCATCACAATGTTCCATGACCCCTGACATCACAATATTCTATAACCCCTGTCATCAAAATGTTCCAATACACTTTTCATCATATTGCTGCATGACCCTGTCATCAAAATACTCCCTGCCCTTCTCATCACATTGCACCATGCACTTATCATCAAAATGCTCCGTAACCTTTGTCATCACAAAGCGCCATGACACTTGGCATCACTATGCTCCTTGTCATTGTCATCAAAATACTCCATGAACCCTCTCATAACATTGCTCAATGCCCTTGTCATCACAAAGCTCCATGACACTTCTCATCACAATGCTCGATGCCCTTCTCATCACAATGCCCCATGACCTTGTCATTACAATCCTCCATGACCCATGTATCATAGTGTTCCATGCCCTTATCATCACAATGCTCTATGCCCACTCTCATCACAATAATCCATGAAATATTTCAGAACAATGCTCCATGCCCTTCTCATCACAATGCTCCTTTACCTCTGTCATAACTATGCTCCATGACACCTGCCATCACAATGTTCCCAGGCCTTGTCATCACAAGGCTCCATGACACTTGTCATCACAATGCTCCACGATCCCTCTAATCAAAATGCTCCATGCCCTTTTCATCAAAAAGCTACATGACGCATGTCATCAGAATGTTCCATGGTCCTGTCACCACAATGCTCCTTGCCCTTGTCATCACAATGCTCCAAGACCCTTGTAATCAAAATGCTCCATGAGACTTTTCATCTCAATGCTCCATGAACCCTGTCATCACATTGGACCATGTCCATCATCATAATGCTTCAGGCTATTGTCATCACAATGAAATCAATATGCTCCATGACCTCTGTCATCACAATGCTCCAATCCCTTGTGATCACAATGTTCCATAACACTTATCATCACAACACCCTATGACGCTCATCATCACAATTATCCATGGTCTTCTCATCACAATGCTCCATGACTTTTGTCATCACAATGCTCAGTACACTTGTCATCACAATGCTCCCTGACACTTGTCGTCAGTATGCTCCTTGAACACTGCCATGACAAGGCTCCATGCCTTTTTCATCACAATGATCCGTGCCCTTTTCTTCACAATGCTCCAAGATCACTGTAATCACAATGTTCCATTTCCTTGTCATCACAAAACTCCATGAAGCATGTCATCAGAATGCTCCATGGCTTTCTCATCACAATGCTCCATGCCCTAGTCATCACAATGCTCCTAGACCCCTGTAATCACAATGCTCCATGCCCCTTTTCATCAGAATGCTCCGTGAGACTTGTCATCACAAGTCTCCATCGTCATCTCATCACAATTCTCCAGGAGCTTGTCATCACCATTCTCCATTCCCTTGTCATCACAATGCTCCATGACCCCTGTCATCACAATAATCCATTAATATATTCAGCCCAATGCTCCACGACCTACACATCGCAATTCTCCATGGCCAATATCATCACAATGCTCCATGACCACTGTCATCACAACACTCCATGACTCCTGACAACACAATGATCTGGGACTCTTGTCATCACAATGCTGCATTCCCTACACATCACTATGCTCCATGACCCCTGTCATCACAACACTCCATGAACATTTTCAGCCCAGTGCTCCATGACACTTGTCATCACAATGATCCATGCCCTTGTCATCCCAATGCTCCATGACCCCTGTATTCACAATGCTTCATGACGCTTGTCATCACAATGATCCATGCCTTTGTCAGCAAAATGCTACATGACATTTTCATTACAATGCTCTATGCGCTTGTCATCACAAAACTCCATTTCCATTGTCATCACAATCCTCCATGAACCTTGGGATCACATTGGTTCATGCCCTTGTCATCACAATGCTCCATGCTCCTTGAAATCAAAATTATCCATGACCTCTGTCATCACAATGCTCCAAACCCTTGTGATCACAATGTTCCATAACACTTGTCATCACAACGCTCCATGATGCCTGTCATCACAATACTCCATGCCCTTTTTATCACAATGCTCCATGACTTTTGTCATCACAATTCTCAATATACATGTCATCACAATGCTCCCTGACATTGTTATCAGAATGATCCTTGAACCCTGTCAGGAAAAGGCTCCATGCCTTTTTCAACACAATGCCCCATGCCATTTTCATCACAATGCTCCATGCCATTGTCATCAAAATACTCCACAAGTTTGTCATCAGAATGCTCCCTGACCCTTGTCATCACAATTCTCCATGCACTTGTCAGCACAATGCTAACTTACCCATGTCATCCAAATGTTCTAAGCCATTGTCATCACAGTGTTCCATTACCTTTGTCATCAGAATCCTCCATGACACTTGGCATCACAATGCTCCATGCCATTGTCATCACAAAGGGCCATTACATATGTCATCACAATGCTCCCTGACTCCTGTCTTCACAATACTGCATGACCTGTTCATCACAATGCTCAATGCCCTTGTCATCACAATGCGCCATTCCAACTCTCATCGCAACAATCCATGAAACTTATTAGACTAATGTTCCATGCCCTTGTCATCTCAGTGCTCCATGCCCTTTTTATCACAATGCTCCCTGACCCCTTTCATCACAATGCTCCGTGACTCCAGTCATCACAATGCTTTATGACCTTTGTCATCACAATGGTCCATGCCGTCGTCATCAACAGTCTCTGTGACCATTTTAACCAAAATGCTCCATGAACTTTTCATCACAATGCTCTTTGACCCTTGTCATCACAATGCTCTATGCCTTTCTCAGCACAATGCTTCATGACCCTTGTCATCACAATGCTCCATGCGCTTGTCAGCACAATGCTCCATGACACAGGTCATCACAATGCACCATGCACTTGTCATCAGAGTGCTCTACAATTTTGTCATCACAATGCTCCATAAACATTGTCATCACAAAGATCCATGACCCTTGGCATCACAGTGCTCCATGTCATTGTCATCACAGTGCTCCATGAACGCTCTCATCACATTGCTCCATGCCCTTGTCTTCACAAAGCACCATGTCACATGTCATCAGAATGCTCCATGGCCTTCTCATCACAATGCTCTATGAGCTTGCCATCACAATGCTCCATTACCCCTCTCATAAAAATGCTCCATGACACCTGCCATCACGATGTTCCGTGGCCTTGTCATCATAAGGCTCCATGACCCTTATCATCACAACACTCCAAGAACTCTGTAATCACATTGCTCCATGCCCCTTTTCATCTCAATGTTCCATGAACCCTGTCATCACAATGCACCATGCCCATCATCATAATACTTCATGCTATTGTCATCACAATGAAATCAAAATGCTCCATGACCTCTGTCATAACAATGCTCCAAGCCCTTGTGATCACAATATTCCATATCACTTGTCATCACAATGATCCATGATGCTCGTCATCACTATTATCCATGGTCTTCTTATCACAATGCTCCATGACATTTGTCATCACAATGCTCAATACACTTGTCATCAAAATGCTCCCTGACACTTGTTTTCTGTATGCTCCTTGAACCCGGTCATGACAAGGCTCCATGCCTTTTTCATCACAATGATCCATGCTCTTTTCATCACAATGCTCCAAGACCCATGTAATCACAATGCTCCATGCTCTTGTCATCACAAAGCTCAATGACACATGCCATCAGAATGCCCCTTGGTCTTCTCCTCACAATGTTCCATGCCCTTGTCATCACAATGTTCGATGACCCCTGTAACCACAATGCTCCATGCCCCTTTTCATCAGTATGCTCATGAAACTTGTCATCACAAGGCTCCATAGTTTTGTCATCACAATGCTCCTGGAAATTGTCAGCACAATGCTTCACGACTTTGTCATGAAAATACTCAATGGCCCTTGTCATCATAATGCTCCAAGCCCTAATAATCACAATGCTCCATTATATTTGTCATCACAATCCTCCATTACATATGGCATCACAATGCTCCATGCCATTGTCATCGCAATGGACCATGACATATGTCATCACAATGCTCCCTGACATCTGTCTTCACAATACTCCATGACCTTCTCATCACAATGCTCCATGCCCACTGGCATCACAATAATCTATGAAATTTGTCAGACCAATGCTCCATTCCCTGTCATCACAATACTCCATGCCCTTGTCATCACAATGCTCCATGACCCCTGTCATCACAATGCTCCGTGACTCCAGTCATCACAATGCTTTATAACGTTTCTCATCACAATGGTCCCTGCCCGCGTCATCACAAGGCTCTGTGACATTTGTAACCACAATGCTCCATGAACTTTTCATCACCATTCACAGTGACCATTGTCATCACATTGCTCCATTTCTTTGTGAGAACAATGCTCCATGACCATTGTCATCACAATGTGCCACGCACATTTCATCACAAAGGTCCACAACCTTATCATTGCAATGCTCCATAAACCTTGTAATCACAATGGTCCATGCACATCTCATCAAAATGCTCTCTCACCAGAGATATCACAATGTTCCATCACTAGTCATCACAATACTCCCTCACCCCTGTAATCACAATGTTCCATGACCCTGTCATCACAATGCTACATCCCCTTATCATCACAATGTTCCATGACCCCTGACATAACAATGTTCAACAACACCTGTCATCAAAATGCTCCATGACCCGTTTCATCCCAAAGTTCCAAGAACCCTGACATAACAATGTTCTATAACCCCTGCCATTAAAATGTTCCATTTCACTTTTCATCAAATTGCTGCATGATCCGGTCATCAAAATGCTCCCTGCACTTCTCATCACAATGCACCATTCCCTTGTCATCAAAATGCTCCTTGACTTGTCATCACAAAGCTCCATGACCCTTGGCATCACAATGCTCCATGTCATTGTCATCACAATCCTCCATGAACCCTCTCATCACATTGCTCCATGCCCTTGTCATCACAAAGCTCCATGACACTTGTCATCACAATGCTCGATGCCCTTCTCATCACAATGCTCCATGCCTTGGTCATTAAAATCCTGCATGACCCATGTATCACAGTGTTCCGTGCCCTTGTCATCACAATGCTCCATGCCCAGTCTCATCACAATAATCCATAAAATATTTCAGACCAATATTCCATGCCCTTCTCATCACAATGCTCCATTACCACTGTCATAACAATGCTCCATGACCCCTGTCATCACAGTGTTCCACGGCCTAGTCATCACAAGGCTCCGTGACACTTGCCATCACAGTGCTCCAAGACCCCTGTAATCACAATGCTCCATGCCCTTGTCATCACAAAGCTCCATGACACATGCCATCAGAATGTTCCATGGTCTTCTCATCAAAATACTCCATGCACTTTTCATTACAGTGCTCCAAGACCCCTGTAATCACAATGCTCCATGCCACTTTTCATCAGTGTGCTCCATGAGACTTGTCATCACAAAGTTCTTTGATCCTTGTCATCACAATGCTCTATGCCTTTCTCAGCACAATGCTCCATGACCCTTGTCATCACAATGCTCCAAGACCCCTGTCATCACAATGCACCATGCCCATCATCATAATGCTTCATGCTATTGTCATCACAATGAAATCAAAATGCTCCAAGACATCAGTCTTAACAATTCTCCAAACCCTTGTGATCACAATGTTCCATAACACTTGTCCTCACAGTGCCCCATGACGCTCATCATCACAATTATCCGTGGTCTTCTCATGACAATGCTCCATGACCTTTGTCATCACAATGCTCAATACACTTGTCATCAAAATGCTCCCTGACACTTGTTGTCTCTATGCTCATTGAACCCTGTCATGACAGGGCGCCATGGCTTTTTCATCAAAATGATCCATGCCCTTTTCATCACAATGCACCAAGACCCCTTTAAACACAGTGCTCCATGCTCTTGTCATCACAAAGCTCAATGACGCATGTCTTCAGAATGCTCCTTGGCCTTTTCCTCACAATGCTCCATGCCCAAGTCATCACAATGTTCCAAGACGCCTGTAATCACAATGCTCCATGCCCGTTTTCATCACTATGCTCCATGAGATTTGTCATAACAACTCTCTATGGATTTCTCATCACAGTGCTCTAGGACATTGTCATAACAATGCTTGACGACCTTGTTTTGAAAATTCTCAACGGCCCTTGTCATCATAAAGCTCCAAGCCCTAGTCATCACAATGCTCCATTATATTTGTCATCAAAATCCTCCATTACATTTGGCATCACAATGCTCCCTGCCATTGTCATTGCAATGGACCATGACATATGTCATCACAATGCTCCCTGACACCTGTCTTCACAATACTCCATGAACTTCTCATCACAATAATCCATGCCCTTGTCATCACAATGCACCATGTCCACTGTCATCACAATAATCTATGAAACTTGTCAGAACAATGCTCCATGCCCCTGTCACCACAATGCTCCATGCCCTTGTCATTACAATGCTCCATGACCCCGTCATCACAATGATCCGTGACTCCAGTCATCACAATGCTTCATAAAATTTGTCATCACAATGGTCCTTGCCCGCGTCAGCACAAGGCCTTGTGACCTTTATAACCACAATACTCCATGACCCTTGTCATCAAAATGCTCCATGCCTTTGTCAGAAAAATGCTCCATGAAACTTGTCATCACAATGTGTTACGGGCTTTTCATCACAACGGTCCACAAATTTGTCATGGTATTGCTCCATAAACCTTGTAATCACAATGCTCCATGCCCTTCTCATCACAATGCTCCATTACCCCTGTCATAACAATGCTCCATGACCCCTTCCATCACGATGTTCCATGGCCTTGTCATCACAAGGCTCCATGACACTTGTCATCACAATGCTCCAAGACCCCTGTAATCACAATGCTCTATTCCCTTCTCATCACAAAGCTCCATGACACATGTCATCAGAATGTTCCATGGCCTTCTCATCAAAATGCTCCATGCCCTTGTCCTCACAGTGCTCCAAGACCTCTGTTATCACAATGCTCCATGCCCCTTTTCATCTCCATGCTCCATGAACCCTGTCATCACAATGCATCATGCCCATCATCATAATGCTTCTTGATATTGTCAGCACAATGAAATCAAAATTCTTCATTACCTCTGTCATCACAATGCTCCATGACCCCTGTCATCACAATACTCCATGATCATATTCAGCCCAATTCTCCATGACCCTTGTCATCACAATGATCCATGCCCTTGTCATCTCAAAGCTCCATGACCCCTGTATTCACAATGCTCCGTGACGCTTGTCATCACAGTACTCCATGACACCTGTCATCACAATGCTCCATGAATTTGTCAGCAAAATGCTACATGACCTTGTCATTACAATGCTCTATGCACTTGTCATCACAATACTCCATTTCCATTGTCATCAAAATCCTCCATGAACCTTGGGATCACATTGCTTCATGCCCTTGTCATCAAAATGCTCCATGCTTCTTGAAATCAAAATGATCCATGACCACTGTCATCACAATGCTTCAAACACTTGTGATCCCAATGTTCCATAACACTTGTCATCACAATGCTCCATGATGCCTGTCATCACAAAATTCCATGCCCTTTTCATCACAATGCTCCATGACCTTTGTCATCACAATGCTCAGTACACTTGTCATCACAATGCTCCCTGACACTTGTCATCAGAATGCTCCTTGAACCCTGTCACGAAAAGGCTCCATGCCTTTTTCATCACAATGCCCCATTCCATTTTCATCACAATGCTCCGTGACCATTGTCATCACAATGCTCCATGCCTTTGTCTGAAAAATATTCCATGACCCTTATCATCACAATGTGCCATTCACTTTTCATCACAACGGTCCAGAAACTTGACATTGCAATGCTCTATAAACCTTGTAATCACAATGCTCCATACAATCCTCATCAAAATGCTCTCTCACCAGAGATATCACAGTGTTCCATCACTAGTCGTCACAATAATCCCTCACCCCTGTAATCACAATATCCCATAACCCCTGTCATCACAATGCTACATCCCTTTATCATCACAATGTTCCATGACCCCTGACATCACAATATTCTATAACCCCTGTCATCAAAATGTTCCAATACACTTTTCATCATATTGCTGCATGACCCTGTCATCAAAATACTCCCTGCCCTTCTCATCACATTGCACCATGCACTTATCATCAAAATGCTCCGTAACCTTTGTCATCACAAAGCGCCATGACACTTGGCATCACTATGCTCCTTGTCATTGTCATCAAAATACTCCATGAACCCTCTCATAACATTGCTCAATGCCCTTGTCATCACAAAGCTCCATGACACTTCTCATCACAATGCTCGATGCCCTTCTCATCACAATGCCCCATGACCTTGTCATTACAATCCTCCATGACCCATGTATCATAGTGTTCCATGCCCTTATCATCACAATGCTCTATGCCCACTCTCATCACAATAATCCATGAAATATTTCAGACCAATGCTCCATGCCCTTCTCATCACAATGCTCCTGTACCTCTGTCATAACTATGCTCCATGACACCTGCCATCACAATGTTCCCAGGCCTTGTCATCACAAGGCTCCATGACACTTGTCATCACAATGCTCCACGACCCCTCTAATCAAAATGCTCCATGCCCTTTTCATCAAAAAGCTACATGACGCATGTCATCAGAATGTTCCATGGCCCTGTCACCACAATGCTCCTTGCCCTTGTCATCACAATGCTCCAAGACCCTTGTAATCAAAATGCTCCATGAGACTTTTCATCTCAATGCTCCATGAACCCTGTCATCACATTGGACCATGTCCATCATCATAATGCTTCAGGCTATTGTCATCACAATGAAATCAATATGCTCCATGACCTCTGTCATCACAATGCTCCAATCCCTTGTGATCACAATGTTCCATAACACTTATCATCACAACACCCTATGACGCTCATCATCACAATTATCCATGGTCTTCTCATCACAATGCTCCATGACTTTTGTCATCACAATGCTCAGTACACTTGTCATCACAATGCTCCCTGACACTTGTCATCAGTCTACTCCATTAACCGTGTCATGACACGTCTCCATGCCTTTTTCATCACAATGATCCATGCCCTTTTAATCACAATGCTCCAAGACCGCTGTAATCACAATGCTCCATGCTCTTGTCGTCACAAAACTCAATGACGCATGTCATCAGAATGCTCCATGGCTTTCTCCTCACAATGCTCCATGCCCTTGTCATCACAATGCTCCAAGACCCCTGTAATCACAATGCTCCATGTCCCTTTTCATCAGAATGCTCCATGAGACTTGTCATCACAAGTCTCCATTGTATTCTCATAAAAGTGCTCCAGGAACTTTTCATCATAATGCTCCGTGATCCCTTTCAACACGATACTCCATGAACATTTTCAGCCCAATGCTCTATGACCTTCTCATCAAAATGCTCCATGACCCCTGTCAGCACAATACTCCATGAACATATTCAGCCCAAAGCTCCATGACCCTTGTCATCACAATGATCCCTGCCCTTGTCATCCCAATGCTCCATGACCCCTGTATTCACAATGCTCCGTGATGCTTGTCTTCACAGTGCTCCATGACACCTGTCATCACAATGCTCCATGCCCTTGTTATCACATTGTTCCATGACCCCTGTCATTACTATGCTCCGTGACTTCATTCATCACAATGCTTCATGACCTTTGTCATCTCAATGGTCCATGCCCTCGTCATCAACAGTCTCTGTGACCATTTTAACCACAATGCTCCATGAACTTTTCATCACAATTCTCTTTGACCCTTGTCATCACAATCCTCTCTGCCTTTCTCAGCACAATGCTCCATGACACTTGTCATCACAATGCTCCATGCGCTTGTCAGCACAATGTTCCATGACCCATGTCATCACAATGCACCATGCGCTTGTCATCACAGTGCTCCACAATCTTGTCATCACAATGCTCCATAAAACTTGTCATCACAATGCTCCATGCACTTCTCATCAAAATGCTCTCTCACCACTGATATCACAACGTTACATCACTATTCGTCACAATACTCCCTCACCCCTGTCATCACAATGATCCATGACTGTTGTCATCACAATTGTACATGCACATATCATCACAATGTTCGATGACCCCTGACATCACAATGTTCCATAACCCCTGTCATCAAAATGCTCCCAAAACCTTTTCATCAAAATGCTCCATGACCCGTGGCATCACAATGTTCAATAACCCCTGTCATCAAAATGTTCCATGACACATTTCATCCAATTGCTCCATGACCCTGTCATCACAATGCTCCCTGCCCTTCTCATCACAATGCACAACGCCCTTGTCATCAAAATCCTCCATGACCTTTGTCATCACAAAGATCCATGACCCTTGGCATCACAATGCTCCATGTCATTTTCATCACAATGCTCCATGATCGCATTCATCACATTGCTCCATGCCGTTGTCATCACAAAGCTCCATGACACATGTCATCAGAATGCTCCATGGCCTTCTCATCACAATCCTCCATGCCACTGCCATCACAATGTTCCATTACCCCTGTCATAACAATGCTCCATGACCACTGCCATCACGATGTTCCATGGCCTTGTCATCACAAGGCTCCATGACCCTTCTCATCACAATGCTCCAAGACCCGGTAATCACAATGTTCCATGACCCCTGTCATCACAATGCTACATCCCCTTATCATCACAATGTTCCATGACACCTGACATCACAATGTTCCACAACCCCTGTCATCAAAATGCTCCATGACACTTTTTATCCCAAAGCTCCATGACCCCTGACATCACAATGTTCTATAACCCCTGTCATCAAAATATTCCATTACAATTTTCATCAAATTGCTGCATGACACTGTCATCAAAATGCTCCCTGGTCTTCTCATCACAATGCACCACTCCCTTGTCATCAAAATGCTCCGTGACTTTTGTCATCACAAATCTCCTTGACCCTTGACATCACAATGCTCCATGTCATTGTCATCACAATGCTCCATGTACCTTATCATCACATTTCTCCATGACCTTGTCATCACAAAGCTCCATGACACATGTCATCACAATGCTCGATGCCCTTCTCATTACTATGCTCCATGCCCTTGTCATTACAATCCTCTATGACCATTGTATCACAGTGTTCCGTGCTCTTGTCATCACAATGCTCCATGTCCACTCTCATCACAATAATCCATGAAACAGTTCACACCAATGCTTCCTGTCCTTCTCATCACAATGCTCCATTACACCTGTCATAACAATGTTCCATGAACCCTGTCATCACAAAGTTCCACGGCCTTGTCATTCACAAGGCTCCATGACACTTGTCATCACAATGTTCCAAGACCCCTGTAATCACAATGCTCCATGCCCTTGTCATCACAAAGCTCCATGACGCATGTCATTAGAATGTTCCATGGACTTCTCATCACAATGCTCCAAGACACTTTTTATCACAATGCTCCATGCCCCTTTTCATCTCAAAGCTCCATGAATCCTATCATCACAATGCACCATGCCCATTATCATAATGCTTCAGGCTATTTTCCTCACAATGAAATCAAAATGTTCCATGACCTCTGTCATCACAATGCTCCAAACCGTTGGGATCACAATGTTCCATAACACTTCTCATCACAACACCCCATGATGCTCATAATCACAATTATCCATGGTCTTCTCATCACTATGCTCCATAACCTTTGTCATCACAATGCTCCCTGACACTTGTCGTCAGTATGCTCCTTGAACACTGTCATTACAGGGCTCCATGCCTTTTTCATCACAATGATCCATGCCCTTTTCATCACAATGCTCCAAGACCCCTGTAATCACAATGCTCCATGCACTTGTCATCACAGTGCTCCATGACGCATTCATCAGAATGCTCCATGGCCTTCTCTTCACAATGCTCCATGCCCTTGTCATCACAATGCTCCAAGACCCCTGTAAACACAATGCTCCATGCCGCTTGTCATTATAGCGCTCCATGACGCTCGTCATCACAATTATCCATGGTCTTCTCATCACAGTGCTCCACGGTCTTGCCATCACAATGCTCCATGCCCTGGTCATCACAATGCTCTATGTTCCCTTTCATCACAATTCTCCACGTTCTTGGCATCACTGTGTTCCATGACACTTCCCATCACAGTGTTAAATGCTTTGTCATCACAATACTGCACAAGCTTGTCATCAGAATACTCCATGACCCTGGTCATCACAATGATCCATGACCCCTGTCATCACAATGCTCCATGAGACCTATCATCACAATGCTCCATGCCACTTGTCATTACAGTGCTCCATGATGCTCGTCACCAGAATTATCCATGGTCTTCTCATCACAGTGCTCCACGGTCTTGCCATAACAATGCTCCATGCCCTGGTCATCACAATGCTCCATGTCCCTTGTCATCACAATTCTCCACGTCCTTGTCATCACAATGCTCCATGACAGTTCTCATCCCCATGTTACATGCTCTTGTCATCACAATTCTCCATGCACTTGTCATCGCAATGTCCCATGACCCCTGTCATAGCAAGCTCCATGCCTTTGTCATCACAATGCTTCACGACATTTTCATCAAAATTCTCAAAGGCCGTTGTCATCACAATGCTCCATGTCCTTGTCATCACAATGCTCCGTGGCCCTTATCATCACAATGCTCCAAGCCCTTGTCATCACAATGCTCCATTACCTTTGTCATCACAATCCTCCATAACACTCGGCATCACAATGCTCCATGCCATTGTCATCACAATGGTACATGAAATATGCCATCACAATGCTCCCTGACACCTGTCTTCACAATAATCCATGACCTTGTCGTCACAATGCTCCATGCCGTTGTCATCACAATGTGCCATGCCCACTGTCAACAAAATTATCCATGAAACTTGTCAGACCAATGCTCCATGCTCCTGTCATCACAATGCTACATGACCCCAGTCACCACAATGCTCCGTGTGTCCCGTCATCACAAGACCCCATGACCTGTGTCACCACAAATGTCAATGCCCTCATCATCACAAGGCTCTGTGAAATTTGTCACCACAATGCTCCATGAACTTTTCATCAAAATGCTCAATGTCATTGTCATCACAATGCTCCATGAACGCTCTCATCACATAGCTCCATGAACATGTCATCACAAAGCTCCATGACGCATGTCATCAGAATGCTCCATGGCCTTCTCATCACAATGTTCCATGCCCTTGCCATCACAATTCTCCAGTAACCCTGTCATAACAATGTTCCATGACCCCTGCCATCACGATGTTCCATGGCCTTGTCATCACAAGGCTCCATGACCCTTCTAATCACAATGCTCCAAGACCCCTGTAATCCCAATGCTCCATGCCCCTTTTCATCTCAATGATCCATGAACCCGGTCATCACAATGCACCATGCCCATCATCAAAATGCTTCATGCTATTGTCATCACAATGAAATCAAAATTCTCCATGATCTCTGTCATCACAATGCTCCAAATCCGTGTGATCAAAATGTTCCATAACACTTATCATCACAACGTCCCATGACGCTCGTCATCACAATGACACATGGTCTTCTCATCACAATGCTCCATGACCTTTTTCATCACAGTGCTCAATACACTTGTCATCACAATGCTCCCTGACACTTGTCCTCAGTATGCTCCTTGAACCATGTCATGACAAGGCTCCATGCCTTTTTCATCACAATGCTCCATGCCCTTGTCATCACAAAGCTCCATCATGCATGTCATCAGAACGTTCCATGGCCATCTCATCCCAATGCTCCAAGCCCTTGTCATCACAATGCCCCAAGACCCCTGTAATCACAATGCTCCATGCCCCTTTTCATCAGAATATTCCATGAGACTTGTCATCACAAGTCTCCATGGTCTTCTCATCACAATGCTCCAGTACCTTGTCATCACAAGCCTCCATGGCCACTGTCATCACAATAATCCATGAACGTTTTCAGCCCAATGCTCCTTGACCTTCTCATCACAATGCTCCATGACCCCTGTCATCACAATGCTCCATGACTCCTGTCATCACAACGATCCATGAACCCTGACAACACAATGATCCGGGACCCTTGTCATGAAAATGCTCCATGCCCATGTCATCCCAATGCTTCTTGACCCCTGTAATCACAATGCTCCGTGCCGCTTGTCATCACAGTGCTCCATGAACCTTGTCATCAAAATGTTCCATGCCTTTGTCAGCAATATGCTACATAATCTTGTTATCACAATGCTCCATGCGCTTGTCATCACAATGCTTCATGACACTTTGGATCATATTGCTTCATGCCCTTGTCATCTCCCTCTTGCCTTTCTGGTTTTTACATATTTTCGGATGTCCCTTTTAACCCGTGGGAAGTGACAATTCTTTGTAGTGTGGATTTGCATTGCGTGCTTGCTTGATTGTCCAAAAAGGTCGTATGCGTTTTCTCCTGAATATATTCAGGAGAAAACGCATACGCCCTTTTTGGCCAAGTGCATCATTGTCGAAGTTGTGATGCTTTTCCTGTGCTTTAAAGGCGATTCCAGGGCTTCCCTGGTGGCGCAGTGGTTGAGAGTCCGCCTGCCGATGCAGGGGACGCGGGTTCGTGCCCCGGTCCCGGAAGATCCCACATGCCGCGGAGCGGCTGGGCCCGCGAGCCGTGGCCGCGGAGCCTGTGTGTCCGGAGCCTGTGCTCCGCAGCGGGAGAGGCCACAGCAGTGAGAGGCCCGCGTACAGCAAAAAAAAAAAAAAAAAAAAAAAAAAAAAAAAAAAGGCGATTCCAATTTACCTCTTGAAATATGTTTTGTGCAATTCTGCCTCATTTTCAAGTCAGCTTCGTTGCCTTCCCTCAACAGATTTTTGGAAGACAGTAGTCCTTTATAACTGTAGGTTTGTGAATTGCTGTGCCCGTGAGCTCCAATTTTCAAATCCCATTTTTGGGAGCTGACCGCAAATCCACAATTTTGCTTCAGGACCTATACTTGTTCCAGGGGTGGCTATACAGTTCCCTGCAGGTGGCTGAGGCTTTGGTTAATTCTTCTTCCTGATGGGAATTTACAGTGACATGTGCCCGTCCAAAAGCCTACATCTACTCTCTGATTGGTTCTCCCTCTTCCCTTTCATCCTCTGCACAATTAGCAAACTGTGCGAACCAGGAGGTTATAGGGGCTGGCTCTCCTAAGTTGGGAGATTGATAGTAAAGCAGTTGGAATGCCAAACTGGAGCACAAGGATAGGAAAAATTAGGAGACTTTTAGAAACCTTTCACCATCACAGGGTGTCCATTCTCTAGGTTTCCCATACATGTTATAACTGTAGTGATATTCCCTACTACCTGGAGATTTGGTATCCATGGAATCGTGGCATGCATTACTACTTTAAAGGGTCTGCATTTTCTCTGCCAATCTCACCAGTGCTCTCAGTCCCAAGTGTCCAGCCTTATGTCTCATCCAGCTGTCTTTACAGATAGGGTCATTCCCGGTTTCATCAGAACCCCTGAAGGAATTGTGTAAGAATTTCGCTGTTTTTTTGTTTGTTTTTGAAATTCATTTTTATAATGGGTTTGAGCTGATTTTCACTGACGTGTTTATGCCAGTCTAGACACACTTGATTCCCTTATGGAGACAAATCAATACATAGGTTTTAAGATTCTCACTAGTCAGATATATTCCTCTGCGAGGAATAGGGGGTTTGAGTCCCGTTCACTGAGGAAGGGGTAGGTCTCGTCTGTTCTCTATTTGGTTTATGGAATGGTACCTGTGCTTATATCAAACTCTGGTTTTATGCATCACCCCACATCTCCTTTCCCATTAAACAGGCATAAGAGTTGTTTCTAAATGTGAGACTCTGTTCTCTTTCTTAATTCAGTTCATGTGTTGTGATGTTGACATTCCCTCTGTAAGTGATATCTTATGAATAGATTCTTTTTCTGTGTGACTAATTTAACTTAGAATCATCATACCTAAATCCACTCTTTATGCTGCTACTGGCCTTATGACATTGATTTCACGTCTGAGTGATATTCCGTTGTACAAAATTACCACAAGTAATTTATGCATTTCTCTTTTTCCTGGGATATTTCAGGTCTACCGAAGTTGAGGTTCTTGTATGCAGAGCAGCCCTAAACTTTGGAGTGCCTGTGTGTTGTCGATATTTAGTCTTCCCAAGTTATATGTCCATGAGTTGAAGTCCCCTTTGCTCGGGGGCTTTGTATTTAAATGTTTTAGGAAACAGCATACACTTCTTCAGAGTGGCTCTTGGATATTTATACCCCACCCATCAGCGTGACTAGGCTCCCTGTTCTCCATGGCCTCTCCAGCATTTCTGGTTTGTACACATTTTTTGGATGGCCTTTCTGAGCAGTGGAAATTGAGACTTCTTTGTTGTGCGGATTTGCATTTCCCGCTTGCTTGGTTGGCCAAAAACTCTGTATGTGTTTTTTTCCTGAAGATATTCACGAAAAAAAGGCATACACCCTTTTGCCCAACTGCATCATTTTAGAAATTCTGCTAATTTTCATATGCTTTAAATGTGAGTACAATCTACCTTTTGAAATCTGTTTCCTGCAATTCTGCCTCTCATTCAGATCCTCTTCGTTGCCTTACCTGAATATATTTTTGGACGTTGGTTATCATTTATATCTTTGCAGGTCTTTGAATTGTCTGCTCCTGAGCTCCATTTTACAACTTGCTTTTATTGTGAGCTCGCCGCCAAACCATTGGATTGCTTCTGGCCCTATTCTGGTTCTGAGGAGGCAGGCTGAGCCTTTGGTTAATTCTTGTTCCTAATGGGAAATTAGAGTGACATGTGCCTGTCAAAACTCCTACAGCTTATCTCTCATTGGTTCCCCCCTTCCCATTTATCCTCTGCACAAATTGCAAACTGTGTGAAACAGGAGGTTAAAGGTGCTGATTCTCCAAGAGGGGATATTGTTAATAATGTGGCTGGAATGGTGAACCCCAGCACCAGGAGATCAAAAATGAGTTGCATTTTAGACACCTTTCCTGAGCACACGGTGTACATTCATCTCGGTTTCGCAGGCATGTTTTCGCTGTCAGAAGATTCCCTTGAACCTGCCGATTTGGGACCCATGGAATGGGTACCAGGCAGTATTACTTTAAAAGGTCTGCATTTCCTCACCCAGCCTCTCTAACATCTCTTAGCGTGCATAGCTTCCAGCCTTATATATCATCCTGCTGTGGGTCTACATGTGTTCAATCCATGTTACATCGTAGCCCTTCAACAAAAGTTGTAAGAATTTTTGTCTGTCTCACTGTTTTTATAAATATATTTAAATTTATTTTTATATTGGTTACAGCTGACTTTCAAAGCTCTGTTTTTTGCTGCTGTACATCCACTTGATTCATGTACTGTGAGACAACAATAAATTATTTTTCAGATGCTTACGAGTCATATGTATTATTGTCCAGTGACTTGAGTGGGCTGAGTGCAGTTCTTTGAGGTACCGTGTAGGCCTTGTCAGTTATTCAATTTGGTACTTGGAATGGTATCTTTGCTAATTTCAACCTCCTGGATAATACCTCACCATTCCCCACCTTTCCCATTTAGCAGCCTTATGTCTATTTTCTACATATTTGACTATGTTTCTGTTTTGTAGTTTATTTCATGTGTAGCCATGTTTGATTCCACCTTTAAGTGACATCTTATGATATGTGTCTTTTTCTTTTTGACATATGTCACTTAGAATGATCGTATGTAACTCCTCCAGAGTTGTTCCAACTGGCCTTATTTCATTGATTTCGGGATGAGTAATATTCCACTCTACATAAGTACCCCATCTCTTTTATCCATTTTATCCTTCCAGGGACATTTAGGTTATATCCAAGTGGAGGCCCTTTTTATCACAGAGGTGGTAAACGTTGGGGTGCCTGTTTTCTGTCCATTTTTGTTTTTCCCAAGGTATACGCCCATGAGTGTAAGTGCACTATGCTCTGTAGCTCATCTTTTAGATGTTTTAGCAAACACAATACACTTCTCCAGAGTGGCCATTGGCAAATTACATTTCAACTATCAGCCTCACAGGGCTCCCTTTTCTCCTCGCCCTGTCCTGCATTTCTGGTGTTTACACTTTATGTGGATGGCCCTTCTGACTGATGTGAAGTGATACATTTTGTAGTATTTATTTCAAGTGCCCACCTGTTTGGTTGGATAAAAAGTGTGTATGGCCTTTACTTGAATATATTCAGAAAAAAATGCATACGCCCTTTTGGGCCAAGTGCATCATTGGCGATGTTCAGACCCTTTTCTTGTGCTTTAATGGGGAGTCCTTTCTACCTCTTCAAATCTGTTTCCTGCCACTCTCCCTTGCTTACAACTCCTTTTCTGTGACTTACCTCAAGACATTTTTCGACGATAGATATTTTCAACTCTGCAGTTTCATGAATTTTCGTGCCCCTGAGTTCCATTTTTCAACTTGTGTTTTTGGAAACTGGACACAAAACAGCGGGATTTCCTTTAGACCAATTCTGTTTCCGTGCGCAATTCTAGCCTTTGATGAATTTGTCTTCCAGATTGGAAATTAGAGTGGCATGTGCCTGTCCAAACAACTAAGACTTGTCTCTAAATTTTTCTCATCCTTCCGCTTCATCCTCTGGACAAATTCCAAACTGTGTGCAACAGGATGTTGACGGTGCTGATATCCCCAAGTGAGGAGATTGTTAGGAAATATGCTGGAGGGGTGAACCCGAGCACCAGACGATGAGGAGATGAGGTGCCTTTTCCAAACTCTTTCCGATCAAATGGTGTACCATCCTCTAGGTGTGACAGGCATGTTTTAGCTGTAGGAAGGGTCCCGTGCATGGAAGGAGAACACCAGGGATTTTTCCAAATCAGTGCCTCCCCGTACCCCAAACTGGGGAGTTTTTAAGCTACAGCTACACATATGTCCATTAAAGGCCTTGGGAAATAGGCAGAGCCCAAACTTTAGATGATTGAAATCTTCAGGGTCAGAAGCGTTCACCATGGGTCTTGATTAGGTTACATTTTATCTGTCATTGATAGATGACGTCAATAAATATATCGATTCTTTTTCAGATTATTTCCCCTTATAGGTTATTGCAAAATATTCAGTGTAGTTCCCTGTGCTATACAGTAGTTCCTTGTTGATGATCTATTTTATACATAGCAGTGTGTATGTGTTAATCCCAAACTGTTAATTTATCCCTTCTCCTACCTTTCCCCTTTGGTAATAATAAATTATAAGATTTTATACTTCTCAGAAATGGGGGAGCTGAAAGAGAGGTATCCTTTTCAATGGAAAAGCATTCTAAACAAGATTGAAGCTTCAGCCAAGAGTATTCGATGTACATCCATGGAAATAAATCACTTCATTTCTCTAATGTTGACCTGACAAATAAGACAGACGTCTTCACTGAACTTGCTTATAGTAAAGTGATGGAAATATCAAATATAAGTCTTAGAAAAATCTTATTTTACCCGAGCATTATACACTGCTCTATGTTAACTACAGTTTGGCTCACACATCTGTTCATTGAAGTTACAATGTTCTCAATTTCTGTTACTCATCCTCCAGAGTGGACCCCAACAGGATTCACCGTGCCCAGTGTCATTGGAGCCAAGAGATCAAGACTGAGTTTGGTTCAGAAGCAAAGGAAACATTATTTTGAAAACAGAATGGAGAGGTGAGAGCGTGCACTCCCCCACGGGCTGTGGGCTGGGCTGCTGTTTAGGGATCCCAGAAGAGTCAGTGGGAGGGAGGGGATGGAGCTCTCGAGGGCTGGGTTGGCTGCAGCTCAGGCTCTATGCCGTGGAGTCTGCATGGGAACCCGCTAGCTGAGGTGTCGACCCAGCCATTCTGCACTAGGAAATCGGGTCTGAAGTGCCGGGTGTGGGACCTCTGCATGCGGAACCCTAGGAGCACGTGAAATTAGACAAAGCACAAAGGAAAAACAGGTTAGACTATATTTTATTGCCCAGATTCTCTTTTTATCTCCCAGGAATTTTTAATGAACGTTGCCAGAGACGAACCCCTCCTCTGCTTTTTGTTCCGTTCCTCATTCTTGGGGTGTTGAGGGTGCAGATCCCTCTTTTGTAACTGCTTCATGCTGTGGTGGGAGCCCTGATACCTGGGGGAAGGGGCAAAACGTCTCCCCACCAGCCTCCAGGTGAGGTTGATTGTCCCAAGGCCTCCTGCCTCGCTTCTCGTCCGCCTGAGCACCAGCATTGGAAGTGTTATAGATTCTAATGACCTTTAAGGGTCCAGGAAAGAGATGCGCAGAGATGCTGAGGTGGCAGGTTTCACCCCACCCCACATTTGTTTGGCGACTTTAGGCTGACGGTTTTTGCCAGCCTAGATGCTCTGACCAGTAGTCTGTGCTTTCTTTAATTATTTCCCTGAATTAATGTACAAACAGCACCATGTGTCAGAACCCTGCCCGCACAACTCCCAGACAGTCCAGGGTCAGTGGTGATCCAGGACCATGACGTCCACTGAGTCAACGGCCTTTAGAAGTAGCCAGCAGTCCAGCCGGTCATATTGGCCACCATCACCGCGTTGTCTGTAGGGTTTTCTATGGTGAAAGCGTGATATACGTTTCCCCCGCCAAGCTTATTAGCTCCCCTCTGGGTGCAGTAAGTCCTGCAAGCAGTAGTCTGCTCTTTCGGGGCACAGTCTTCTTGTTTTCTGAGAGAAACTCCAGGTCAAGTGATGGTCACATGAGTCATCTTGGGGGCACGTTGCCCTCATTTGTCTCTCTGGAGTTTGGAGTTGGAAGGCCTCCTCACTCGAGGTCAGTGTGTCCACAGAGCGACCCCTGCAACATCAGGGCATGATGGGTGGTTAGGATCACCACGTGGGGTCCTTTTCCCTTAGGAGGGAGCTGGCCTTGTGGGCTGCTGATTTCCAGCTTTTTAGATACCCCAGTATCCTGGCCTGATGAGTCGGTGGGCAAAGCCCTTGGTGACCATAGTTTATCATACCTGAAGGGCATTCTTGTGTTGCTCCATTTCAAGTGGTCCCAGTTTTTGCACTAAGGCTCCAAGGGCAATTAACCGTTGACCGGGTATGTAAAGGTCAAAGGGTTTGGCTAAATTAGGGAGTACCTGGGCAAGGGTCTGAATTGACTGCTCTTTCCATTCTTGAAAGGCTGCTTCTGGATTCTATACAAAAGGATCATCATTTTTCGTTTCAGTGTTTCATGTAGAGGCCCAGCTATTAGACTGTAGTTAGGGATCCAGATGCAGAAAACCTTGGACTCCCCAGGAACCCCTAAGCTGTCTTCTAGTTTTAGAAGAGGTAAGGCTGCAAATGGCTTCTTCCCTATCCTGGGATGCGTTTCTCCGAATATCTGTTTGAATGAAGCCCAGGCATGTCACCTGAGCCTGGGATATTTGAGCCTTTTTCTTGGACACCTTCTATCCTTCCTTGGCTAGGTAGTTTAGAGACGTCTTTAGTAGGCCTGGCGATCAGAATGTCATCTGCATATTGAAGGAGGGTTCCCTTTTACAGAGGTAGAACGTTTAGGTCTTTAGAGGTCATTTCCCCAATGATGGTGTGGGGATTTTTGTACCATTGGGGCAGGACGGCCCAGCATTATTGCTTTTGTTGCATGTTGTGTCCTGCCACTCACAAGCCAAAAATTCTTGTGACTCTGAGATGAATGGAATACAGAAGAAGGCATCATTGAAGTGTAATACAGAATGCCATGGCCTGGTGGATGGTAGAATTTCCAGCAGGGTGTAGGAAATAGGAGCTACTGGTTGTATATCCTCGGTGGCTTCACTGACTGTCCTGATATCCTTTACCAGGTCTCCAGCAGCCCATGGGGCTCTCGTGGTCAGGCCAATCCCAGTATATGGAGCTCACCTGGGCTGCACCACACATCCCCACAGCCCACGGGGCTCTCGTGTTCAAGTCCCTCCCAGGATATGGAGCTCACCTGTGCAGCTACCCAGCAGCCCATGGGGCTCTCATAGTCAGGCCCTTCCCAGGATACAGAGCTCCCATGGGCAGGTACCCCAGCAGGGCTGGACACACAGGAACTGTGCACATAGCCCACCTTGCAGACAACCCCCAGCTCACCTGTCACTCACAGCTGACACAGAATACCTCAGAGCAGGACTTGAACTAACAAACAGCAGCTCTGACAGGTCTGTGACCCTGGCTATCACTCTGTGCAGCCTCTCTCTGCCTGGTCTTCCAGACACTTCCACTGCAGCCAGGGCACCAGGCCTCTGTCTCCACCCACCATCACTCCTCTCCCTGACTCCTGTGTTCCTCTCATTAGGATAGGGTCTTCTTGAAGTTGTTTTCCACTCATGGACCCGATAAAATGATAAGAAAACAAGCGGCAGCTGCAGCCCCTTGTCTAGCCTGACTCTCAAGGGCCCACACCTGTTCCTTGGGCCTGGCCCGTTTAGCAAGGTTCATTTTCTGCTACTGTGAGCCCATGAGGGGTGAGGATTGGCTGATTTGGGCAGCCTGACACTGCCTACCAGCCCTCCCCAGGTGTGCCTGGGTTGAGGTCAATATAAACACCTCTCCAGGCAGCTAGAGCCCCTTTAGCTGTGCCTGATGCCATATTCTCTGCCCCGTCAGCAGTGTCGGGGCTGGGGTGGTGGTAGGGAGTGAGGGGCCGTGGCTTTGTGGGTGGCCCAGTGTGAGTGGGGCTCTGCTGGACTTTCCACAGGAGTTGCTAGGCTGCCACCTGCTAAAGAAGAGGATGTGTCATCCATACCTGACGCTTGAATTTCTCCCCAGGCAGAGGTGAGGAAGTAAAAAAGCAGTGGGGGCCGTGGCAGGAGGGGTATCTCAGGCAGGGAAATGGAAAGCTTCCAGAAGAGCATCTGGGGCCAGGACCATCCTGACTGGCCTGCAGGCACCAAGTCGGCCTGCGTGTTGTCGCTGATGTGGCTCCACAGCCCTTCCTCTAGGCTTGCAAGTGCTTGTACATATTCAGGTGTTTTACCTGGAAAGGGTGGGAAGAGTTCAGCTGCAGCAGGACTGGGGCTCAGCTCACATTTACTCACAGACGCCTCAAAACAGTCCCCCCAGCTTTGCAATGAGGATGCTCCTTGTCGGGGGGAGCGCTGCTGTCTCCATGGGAGACGATTTCCCACCCCTGACCAACTTAAGAATTTTTTACCACTGGAGCAAGTGACCTGATACGATTTTCCTCTGTATAACTGGTGGGTTCTGTTTTTTTTTTTTTTTCTTTTTTTCTTTTTGCTTCAAGTTAGATTTTATTTATTCCTCTTTTTTTTTAAATTTGGAGATATAAACATGGAAATAATGCATTAATATAAAGACGTCTATGTGAAGGGAAATACTTTTTTTCTGTTTTCTTTTATTAAATGCTATTTAATTTTATTTTTTTTTAAATTTATTTCTTTTATACAGCAGGTTCTTATTGGATATCTATTTTATATATATAAGTGTGCACATGTGAATCCCAGTCTCCCAATTCATCCTACCACCACCCTCACATGGCGTTTCCACCTTGGTGTCCATATGTTTGTTCTCTACATCTGTGTGTCTATCTCTGCCCTGCAAACCGGTTCATCTGTACCATTTTTCTAGGTTCCACATATATGCATTAATATACAATATTTGTTTTTCTCTTTCTGACTTACTTCACTCCGTATGACAGTCTCTAGATCCATTAACGTCTCTACAAATGACCCAATTTCATTCCTATGTATGGCTGAGTAATATTCCATTGTATATATGTACCACATCTTTATCCATTCGTCTGTCTGTGGGCACTTAGGTTGCTTTCATTACCTGGCTATTGTAAATAGTGGTGCAATGAACATTGTGGTGAATGTGTATTTTTGATTTATGGTTTTCTCTGGGTATATGCCCAGTAGTGGGATTGCTGGATTATATGGTAATTCTATTTTTACTTTTTTAAGGAACCTCCATACTGTTCCCCATAGAGACTGTATCAATTTACATTCCCAACAATAGTGGAAGAAGGTTCCTTTTCTCCATACCCTGTACAGCATTTGTTGTTTGTAGATTCTCTGTTGATGCCCATTCTAACAGGTGTGACATGACACCTCATTGTAGTTTCCATTTCCATTTCTCTAATAATTAGTGATGTTGAGCAGATTTTCATGTGCGTACTGGCCACCTCTATGTCTTCTTGGAAGAAATGTCTATTTATATCTTCTTCCATTTTTGTATTGGGTTGTTTGTTTTATTAATATTGAGCTGCATGAGCTGTTTATATATATTGGAGATTAATCATTTGTCCATTGATTCGTCTGCAAATATTTTCTGCCATTCTGAGGGTTGTCTTTTCATCTTGTTTGTAGTTTCCTTTGCTTTGCAAAAGCTTTTACGTTCCCTTAGGTCCCATCTGTTTAGTTTTCTTTCTTATTTCATTACTATAAGTGGTGGATCAAAAAATATCTTGCTGTGATTTACGTCAGAGTATCCTTCGTAAGTTTTCCTCTCAGAGTTTTATACTATCCGGTCTTACATTAAGCTCTCTAATCCATTTTGAATATATTTTTATGTATGGTGTTGGGGAGTGTTCTAATTTCATTCTTTTACATGTAGCTGTCCATATTTCCCAGCACCAATGATTGAAGAGACTGTCTTATCTCCATTGTATAGTCTTGCCTCCTTTGTCATAGATTAGGTGACCATAGATGTGTAGGTTTATCCCTGTGCTTTCTTTTTTTTTTCCTTTTACACATTTATTGGGGTGTAATTGCTTTACAATGGAGTGTTCGTTTCTGCTGTATAAAAAAGTGAATCAGCTATACATATACAAATATCACCAGATCCCCTCCCTCTTGCATCTCCCTCTCACACCCATATCCCACCCCTTTATGTGGTCACAAAGCACCAAGCTGATCTCCCTGTTCTATGTGGCTGCTTCCCAGTAGCTATTGGTGTTACATATGGTAATGTATTTATGTCCATGCCACTCTCTCACTTCGTCCCAGCTTACCCATACCCCTTCCGGTGTCCTCAAGTCCTTTCTCTATGTCTGTGTCCTTAATCCTGTCCTGCCACTAGGTTCTTCAAAATGTTTTTTTTTCTTCATTAGATTCCGTATATCTCTGTTAACATACAGTATTTGTTTTTCCCTTTCTGACTTACTTCACTGTGTAGGATAGATTCTAAGTCCATCCACCTCAGTACAACTAACTCAGTTTTGCTCCTTTTTATGGCTGAGTAATACTCCATTGTATATATGTGCCAGTTCTTCTTTAAACATTCATCTCTCGATGGACACTTAGGTTGCTTCCATGTCCTGACTATTGTAAATAGAGCTGCAATGAACATTTTTCTACATAACTCTTTTTGAATTATGGTTTTCACAAGGCAAATGCCCAGTAGTTGGATTGTTGTGTCATATGGTACTTCTATTGTTATTTATTTAAAGGAACCTCCGTACTGTTCTCCCTAGGGCCCATATCAATTTACATTTCCACCCACAGTGCAAGTGTGTTCCATTTTCTCCAATAAAGGCCTCTCCAGCATTTATTGTTTTGTAGATTTTTTTGATGATTGCCACTCTGACTGCTGTGAGGTGATACCTCACGGTAGTTTTGATTTGCATTTCTCTAATGATTAGTAATGTTCAACATCCTTTCATGTGTTTCTTGGTAATCTGTATATCTTCTTTGCAGAAATGTCTATTTAGGTCTTCTGCCCGTTTTTGGATTGGGTTGTTTGTTTTTGTGATATTGAGCTACATGCGGTGCTTGTAAAGTTTGGAGATTAATCCTTTGTCAATTGCTTCATTTGAAAATATTTTCTCCCATTCTGAGGGTTGTTTTTGCATCTTGTTTATGTTTTCCTGTACTGTGTAAAAGCTTTTAAGTTTCATTAGGTCCCATTTGTTGATTTCTGTTTTTATTTCCATTTCTATAGGAGGTGGGTCAAAAAGGATCTTGCTGTGATTTATGTCATAGAGTGTTCTGCCTATGGTTTCCTCTAAGTGTTTTATAGTGTCTGGTCTTATATTTAGATCTCTAATCAATTTAGAGTTTATTTTTGTGTATGGTGTTATGGAGTGTTCTAATTTCATTCTTTTATGTTTAGGGGTCCAGTTTATCCAGCACCAATTACTGAAGAGACTGTCTTTTCTCCATTGTATATCCTTAGCTCCTTTGTCATAGATGAGATAGCCATAGGTATGTAGGTTTATCTCTGGGCTTTCTGTCCTGTTCCATTGATCTGTGTTTATGCCAATCTACATACACTTGATTCCATTATGCAGATATATAAATACATAGGTTTCAAGTTTATTAACAGTCAGATATATTCCTCTTCAGTGAATAGGTTGTTTTGTGTCAAGTTCATTGAGAAAGGAGTAGGTCTTGTCTATTACATATTTGGTATATGGAATGGGATCTGTGCTAATTTCAAACTCTGCTTTTACACATCACCCCACATCACCTTTCCTCTTAAGGAGGAATAAGGGTGTTTTCTAAATGTGTAACTCTGTTCTCTTTTGAAATTCAGTTCATGTGTAGCCATGTTTACATTCCCTCTATAAGTGATATATTACAATAAGTTTCTTTTTCTTTGTGGCTCATTTCACTTAGCATCATCATACCTAAAGCCACTCATTAAGCTGCTATTGGCCTTATGACATTGGTTTTATGTCTGAGTGACATTCCATTGTATATAAGTACCACAACATCTATATCCATTTTTTTCCCTTTCCTGGGATATTTAAAGTGTACTGAAGTCGAGGTTCTTGTAAACAGAGCAGCCCTAAAGTTTGGGCTGGCTGTGTGTTGTGGATTTTTAGTTTTCCCAAAATACACGTCCATGAGAGGAAGTGTGCTATGCTCTGTAGCTCTGTTTTAGAAAACAACATACAGTTCTCCAGAGAGGCTGTTGGCAATTTACATCCTGTCCATCGGCATAACCAGACACCCTTTTCTCCATGGCCTGTCCTGCATTTGTGGTTTTTACACTATTTGTGGATGGCCCTTTTGACTGGAGGTAAGGGACACTTCTATGTAGTGTGGATTTGCAATGCCTGATGGCTTGCTTGCCCAAAAAGGGCGTATGCATTTTTTCCTGAATATATTCAAGAAAATACACATACTCCCTTTTCGGCCAAGGGCAAAATTGTCGAACTTCTGTCACTTTTCATGTGCTTTAAAGACAACTCCAATCTACCTCTTGAAATCTGTTTCCTTCAATTCTGCCTTGCATTCAAATCCTCTTCACAGCCTTACCTCAATATATTTCTGGATGATAGTTGTCCTTTATAACTCTGCAAGTTTGTGAATTGCTGTGCCCCTGATTTCTATTTTTCAACTGGCCTCTTTGTGAGCTGGCTGCAATACCGCAGGATGGCTGTAGGCCCTAGTCTGGTTCTGGGGTGTCAGGCTGAGCCTTTAGTTAATTCTTCTTGCTGATGGGAACCTAGAGTGACATGTGCCCATCCAAACACCTACAGCTAATATCTCATTTGTTTCCCCTCTTCCTGTTCATCCTCTGCACAATTTGCAAACTGTGCATAACAGGATGGTAAAGGTGCTGACACTCCAATTGGGGGGATATTTAGTAATGCAGATGGAATGGCGAAGCCGAGCACGACAAAAGGAAAAATGAGGTACCTTTTAGAAAACTTTCCCAATTACACAGTGTACCATCCACTGGGTTTCCCATGCATGCTTTAACTGTAGGAAGATTCCCTTAAACTTGGAGAGTTGGGACCACTAGAATGGGTAGTACACAGTATTGCTCTAAGTGGTGTTCTTTTGCTCACACAACCTCAACAATCTTGTCAGCCCCAAGTGTCCAGTTTTATGTCTCATCCAGCTGTGGGTGTAAAGGTGGACAATCCAGGTTGCATCACAGGCCCTGAACGTAATTCTTAAGGCTTTCCCTCTGTTTTGCTGTTTTTGCATTTTGCTTTTGAAATTTATTTTTGTAATGGTATTTAGCTGAATTTCAGTGCTGTGTTCATGCCATTATACACACACATGACTCCTTTATGGAGACATGATAATACATATGTTTTAAAATTCTTGGAGTCAGATATATTCCTCTGCAATGAATAGGGGGTGTTGAGTCGAGTTCATGGTGCGGGGAGTAGGAGATGTCTATTACATACTTGGTTTATGTAACGGTATCTGTGCTAATTTAAAACTGTGTTTTTATGCATCAACTCACCTCGCCTTTCCCGTTAAGAAGGCAGAATATTGTTTTCTAAGTGTGTGACTGTGTTGTGTTTGTAATTCAGTTCATTCGTAGCCAAGTGTACATTCCCAAAATAGTGATATCTTATGATAAGATTTGGTACTCTGTTATCTTTCCTAACTCAGTTCATATGTAGCCATGTTTACAGGATCTTCATAAGTGATATCTTTTGATAAGTTTCTTTTTCTGTGTTACTTATTTCACTTAGAATCATCGTACCTGAATGCATTCATTTTGCTGCTACTGGCCTTATGACATTGATTTCATGGCTGAGGGGTATTCCATCGTATGTAAGTAACACAATTTTTTGAACCATTTTAATCTTTCCTGGGATATTTAAGTTGTACGCAAGTTGAGGTTCTTGTAAGCAGTGCAGCCCTAAATTTTGGGGTGGCTCTGTCTTATTGATTTTCAGTTTTCCCAAGGTATATTAGCTAGACTGGAAGTGGCCTTTGCTCTGTATCTCGGTTGTTTACTTGTTTATGGAACACAATGCACTCCTCCAGTGAGGCAGTTGGCAATTTACATCCCGCCCATCAGCATAACAAGGCTCCCTGTTCTCCAGGGTCTGTCTTGCCTTTCTGCTTTTTATCCATTTTGTGGATGTGCCTTTTGACTGGTGAGAAGTGATACTTCTTTGGAGTGCAGATTTGCATTGCCCGCTTGCTTGCTTGGCCAAAAAGGGCGTATGGGTTTTCTCGTGAATATATTCATGAAAAAACGCATACGCCCTTTTTGGCCAAGTGCATCATTGTCGAAGTAGTGCCCCTCTTCCTGTGCTTTAAAGGCGATTCCAACGTACCTATTGAAATATGTTTCCTGCTATTCTGCCTCGCTTTCAAGTCTGCCTCGTTGCCTTCCCTCAGCAGATTTTTGGACGATAGTTGTCCTTTATTACTCTGCCTGTTTGTGAAGTGCTGTGCCCCTGAGCTCCATTTTTTAACTCGTTTCTTGTGAGCTGAACACAAGTCCAAAATTTTGGTTCAGGAACTCTACTGGTTCCCGGTGGGTGGCGAAGACTTTGGTTAATTCTTCTTCCAACCGGGATATAAGAGTGACATGTGCCCGCCCAAATGCCTAACAGCTACTCTCTCATTGGTTCTCCCTCTTCCCTTTTATCCTCTGCCAAATTGGCAACCTGTGTGAACCAGGAGGTTAAAGGGGCTGTCTCTCCAAAATGGGTGATTGATAGAAAAGCAGTTGGATATTCAAACTGGAGCACCAGGAGAGAGACTATTAGGTGAGTTTTAGAAACCTTTCGTATTCACACTGTGTCCATTCTCTAGGTTTCCCGTACATATTATAACTGTAATAATATTCACTTCAACCTGGAGAGTTGGGACCCATGGAATGGGTGCCATGCATTATTGCTTTAAAGGGTCTACATTTGCTCACCCAATCTCACCAATCCTCTCAGTCCCATGTGTCCAGCCTTCTGCCACATCCAGCTGTCATTGTAGATAAGGTCATTCCTGGTTTCTTCAGATATCCTGAAGGAATTGTAAAGAATTTCCCTTTTTTTTCTTGTTTCTCAAATTCCTTTTTATAGTGGGTTTGAGCTGATTCTCGCTGCCATCTTTATGCCAGTCTAGACACACTTGATTCCCTACGGAGATATGTCAATACATAGATGTTAAGATTCTTACTACTCAGATATATTCCTCTGTGGGAAATATGGTGTTTTGAGTCCCTTTCTCTGAGGAAGGAGTAGGTCTTGTCTATTCCATAGTTGATTTTTGGAACGGTACCTGTGCTTATATCAAACTCTGGTTTTATGCATCACCCCAGCTCTCCTTCCCCCTTAAGCAGGCATAAGAGTGTTTTCTAAATGTGAGACTCTCTTCTCTTTCCTAACTCAGTTCATGTGTAGCCAGGTTTACAGGATCTTCATAAGTGATATCTTATGATAAGTTTCTTTTTCTGTGTGACTTATTTCACTTAGAATCATCATACCTGAATCCACTGATTTTGCTGCTACTGGTCTTATGACATTGATTTCATGGCTGAGGGATATTCCATCTTATGTAAGTACCACAATTTTTTGAACCATTTTTATATTTCCTGGGATATTTAAGGTGTACCCAAGTTGACATTCTTGTCAGCAGTGCAGGCCTAAATTTGGGGGTGGCTCTGTCTTATTGATTTTCAGTTTTCCCAAGGTATATTCCCTAGACTGGAATTGCCCTTGGCTCTGTAGCTCTGTTGTTTACTTGTTTTAGGGAACACAATGCACTCCTCCGGAGAGGCAGTTGGCAATTTACATCCCGCCCATCAGCATAACAAGGCTCCCTGTTCTCCAGGGCCTGTCTTGAATTTCTGGTTTTTACCCTTTTTTTGGATGTCCCTTTGGACCGGTGGGAAGTGATACTTCTTTGTAGTGCAGACTTACATAGTCTGCTTGGTTGCTTGGCCAAAATGGGCGTATGCGTTTTCTCCTGAATATACTCAGGAGAAAACGCATACGCCCTTTTTGGACAAGTGCATCATTGTCGAAGTTGTGCCCCTCTTCCTGTGCTTTAAAGGTGATTCCAACGTACCTCTTGAAATCTGTTTCCTGCTATTCTGCCTCGCTTTCAAATCCGCCTCGTTGCCTTCCCTCAACAGATTTTTGGATAATAGTTGTCCTTTATTACTCTGCCAGTTTGTGAATTGCTCTGCCCTATAGCTCCATTTTTTACCTCGTTTTTTGTGAGCTGAACGCAAGTCCCATATTTTGGTGTAGGACCTATACTGGTTCCCGGTGGGTGGCTGAGACTTTGGTTAATTCTTCTTCTTCCCGGGAAATAAGAGTGACATGTGCCCGTCCAAATGCCTAACAGCTACTCTCTCTTTGGTTCTCCCTCTTTCCTTTCATCCTTTGCCAAATTGGCAACCTGTGCGAACCAGGAGGTTAAAGGTGCTGTCTCTCCAAGTTGGGAGATTGATAGTAAAGCAGTTGGAAAGTCAAATGGGAGCACCAGGAGAGGGACTATTCGTTGACTTTTAGAAACCTTTCGTATTCACACTGTGTCCATTCTCTAGGGTTCCCGTACATATTATAGCTGTAGTAATATGCCCTTAAACCTGGCCTGTTGGGACCGATGGAATGGGTGCCACACATTATTGCTTTAAAGGTTCTACATTTGCTCACCCAATCTCACCAATCTTCTCAGTCCCAAGTGTCCAGCCTTATGCCACATCCAGCTGTCGTTGTAGATAGGGTCATTCCAGGTTTCATCAGCGACCCTGAAGGTATTGTGTAAGAATTGTTCTGTTTTTATGTTTTGTTTTGAATTTCATTTTTCTATTGGGTTTGAGCTGATTCTCCCTGCCATGTGTATGTCATACTAGACACACTTAGTTACCTTACGGAGACATATCAATACATAGGTTTTAAAATTCTTACTAGTCAGATATATTTCTCTGCGGGGAATAGGGATGTTGAGTTCCGTTCACTGAGGAAGGAGTAGGGCTTGTCTCTTTTGTTTTTGGATTATGGAACGGTACCTTTGCTAATATCAATCTTTTGTTTTGTGCATCTCCCCACCTGTCTTTCCCCTTAAGCAATCGTTAGAGTGTTTTCTAAATCTGAGCCTCTGTTCTCTTCCCTAAATCAGTTCATATGTAGCCATATTTACATTCCCTTCATAAGTGATATTTTATGTCAGAATGCACCATGGCCCTTGTCATAATATTGCTTCATGACCCCTGTCATCACAATGATCCATTCCCTGGTTATCAAAATGCTCCATGTCCCTTGTCATCAAAATTCTCCACGTACTTGTCATCACAATGCTACATGACACTTCTCATCAAAATGTTACATGCCCTTGTCATCACAATTCTCCATTCTCTTGACATTGCAATGCTCCATGCCCTTGTCATCACAATGCTCCATGCCTTTGTCATCACATTGCTCCATGACCCCTGTCATCACATTGCTCCCTGACAACTGTCATCACAATGCTTCATGCCCCTTGTCATTACAGTGTTCCATGATGTTCGACATCACAATTACCCAAGGTCTTCCCATCACAGTGCTCCACGGTTTTGCCATCACCATGCTCCATGCCTTGTCATCTCAAATCTCAATGTCCCTTGTCCTCACAATTCTCCACGTCCTTGTCATTACAATACTCCATGGCACTTCACATCACAATGTTATATGCTCTTGTCATCACAATACTCCATGCACTTGTCATCGCAATGCTCCATGACCACTGTCATAGGAAGCTCCATGCGCTTTTCATCAAAATGTTTCACGACCAGGGCATTAAAATTCTCAATGGCCCTTGATATCACAATGCTCCATGCCCTTGTCATCACAATGCTCCTTTACTTTGTCACAAAAATCCTCCATAACAATTGGCATCACAATGCTCCATGATATTGTCATCAAACTGGAACATGACATATTTCATCGCAATGCTCCCTGACACCTTTCTTCACAATAATCCATGACCTTGTCATCACAGTGCTCCATGACCTTGTCATCACAATGTGCCATGCCCATTCTTATCACAATAATCCAAGAAACTTGTCAGACCAATGCTCCATGACACTTTTCATCACAATGCTCCATGAACAGTGTCATCAAAATGCACCATGCCCATCATCATAATGCTTCATGCTATTGTCACCACAATGAAATCAAAAAGCTCCATGACATCTGTCACCACAATGCTGCAAACCCTTGTGATCACAATGTCCCATAACACCTGTCATCACAATGCCCCATGACGCTGGTCACCACAGTTATCCATGGGCTTCTCATCACAATGCACCATGAATTTTGTCAACACAATGTTCAATACCCTTGTCTACACAATGCTCTCTGACTATTGACCTCAGTATGCACCGTGCACTCTTTCATGGCAAGGCTCCATGCCTATTTCATCACAATGATCCATGCCCTTTTCATCAAAATGTTCCAAGACACCTGTGATCACAATGCTCCTTGCACATGTCATCACAAAGCTCCATGACGAATGTCATCAGAATGCTCCATGGCCTTCTCATCATAATGTTCCATGCCCTTGTCATCACAATGCTCCAAGACCCCTGTAATCAAAATGATCCCTGCGCCTTTTCATCAGAATGCTCCATGAGACTTGTCATCACAACGTTCCATGGTCTTCACATCACAGTGCTCCAGGACCTTGGCATCACAGTGCTCCATTCCCTTGTCATCACAATGCTCCATGACCCCTGTCATCACAATAATCCATGAATATTTTCAGCCCAATGCTCTACGAAATTCTCATCACAATGCTCCATAGCCCATATCACCACAATGCTCCATGACCACTGTTATCAAAACACTCCATGACACCTGACAACACAATGATCCGGGACACTTGTCATCACAATGCTACATTCCCTTGTCATCACAATGCTCCATGACCCCTGTCATCACAACACTCCATGAACATTTTCAGCCCAGTGCTCCATGACCCTTGTCATCACAATGATCCATGTGCTTTTCATCCCAATGCTCCATGACCCCTGTATTCACAATGCTCAGTAACGCTTGTCCTCACATTGCTCCATGACACTTATCATCACAATTCTCCATGCCTTTGTCAGCAAAATGCTACATGACCTTGTCATTACAATACTCTATGCACTTGTCATCACAATACTCCAATTCCATTGTCATCACAATCCTCCATGAACCTTGGGATCACATTGCTTCCTGCCATAGTCATCACAATGCTCCATGCTCCTTGAAATCAAAATGATCCATGACCTCTATCATCACAATGCTCCAAAACCTTGTGATCACAATGTTCCATAACACTTGTCATCCCAACGCTCCATGATGCCTGTCATCACAATAATCCATGCACTTTTCATCACAATGCTCCATGACCTTTGTCATCACAATTCTCAATACACTTGCCATCAAAATGCTCCCTGACACTTGTCATCAGAATGCTCCTTGAAACCTGTCACGAAAAGGCTCCATGCCATTTTCATCACAATGCACCATGCCGTTTTCATCACAATGGTCCAGGCCATTTTCATCAAAATCCTCCAAAAGCTTGCCATCAGAATGCTCCATGACACTTCTCATCACAATTCTCCATGCACTTGTCAGCAAAATGCTCCCTGACCCTTGTCATCACAATGCTCCAAGCCATTGTCATCACAATGCTCCATTACATTTGTCATCAGAATTCTCCATGACACTTGGCTTCACAATGTTCCATGCCATTGTCATCACAATGGGCCATTCCAAATGTCATTGCAATAATCCATGAAACATATTAGACCAATGTTCCATGCCCTTGTCATCACCATGCTCCATGCCCTTGTTATCACAATGCTCCATGACCCCTGTCATCACAATGCTCTGTGACTCTCGTCATCACAATGCTTCATGACCTTTGTCATCACAATTGTCCATGCCCTCGTCACCAACATTCTCTGACCTTTTTAACCTCAATGCTCCATGAAATTTTCATCACAATGCTCTTTGACCCTTGTCATCACAATGCTCCATGTGCTTGTCAGCACAATGCTCCATGACACATGTCATCACAATGCACCATGAGCTTGTCATCACAGTGCTCCACAATCTTGTCATCACATTCTCCTTAAAATTTGTAATCACAATGTTCCATGCACTTCTCATCAAAATGCTCTCTCACCACTGATATCACAATGCTACATCACTATTTGTCACAATACTCCCTCACCCCTGTCATCACAATGTTCCATGACTCCTGTCATCACAATGCTACATGCACTTATCATCACAATGTTCGATGACCCCTGACATCACAATGTTCCATAACACCTGTCATCAAAATGTTCCATGACACTTTTCATCAAATTGCTCCATGAACCTGTTATCACAATGCTCCCAGCCCTTCTCATCACAATGCACAACGCCCTTGCTATCAAAATGCTCCATGACTTTTTTCATCACAAAGATCCATGACCCTTGGCATCACAATGCTCCATATCATTGTCATCACAATGCTCCATGAATGCTCTCATCACATTGCTCCATGCCCTTGTCTTCACAAAGCTCCATGACACATGTCATCAGGAATACTCCATGGCCTTCTCATCACAATGCTCCACGCCCTTGCCATCAGAATGCTCCATTACACCTGACATAACAATGCTCCATGACCCCTGCCATCACGATGTTCCATGTCTTAGTCATCACAAAGCTCCATGATCCTTCTCATCACAATGCTCCAGGAACCCAGTAATCACAATGCTCTATGCCCCTTTTCATCTCAATGATCCATGACCTCTGTCATCACAATGCTCCAAACCCTTGTGATCACAATGTTCCATATCCCTTGTCATCACAACGCTCCATGATCCCTGTCATCACAATACTCCATGCCCTTTTCATCACAATGCTCCATGACATTTGTCATCACAGTTCTCAATACACTTGTCACCACAATGCTCCCTGACACTTGTCCTCAGAATGCTCCTTGAACCCTGTCACGAAAAGGCTCCATAACTTTTTCAACACAATGCCCCATGCCGTTTTCATCACAATGCTCCATGCCATTGTCATCAAAATACTCCACAAGCTTGTCATCAGAATGCTCCATGACCCTTGTCATCACAATTCTCCATGCACTTTTCAGCACAATGCTCCCTGACACTTGTCATCATAATGTTGCAAGCCATTGTCATCACAATGATCCATGACATTTGACATCACAATGCTCCATGCCATTGTCATCACAATGGGCCATTACATATGTCATCACAATGCTCCCTGACACTTGTCTTCACAAAACTGCAACACCTGGTCATCACAATGCTCCACGCACTTGTTATCACAATGTTCCATGACCCCTATCATCACAATGCTCCGTGACTCCAGTCATCACAATGCTTCATGACCTTTTTCATCACAATGGTCCATGCGCTCATCATCAACAGTCTCTGTGACTTTTTAACCACAATGCTCCATTAACTTTTCATCACAATGCTCTTGGACACATGTAATCACAATGCTCTGTGCCTTTCTCAGCACAATGCACCTTGACGCATGTCATCACAATGCTCCATTGCATTCACCTCACAATGCTCTTTGCCCTTGTCATCACAGTGCTCCATTACCCCTGTCATAACAATGCTCCATGACCCCTGCCATCACGATGTTACATGGCCTTTTCATCACAAAGCTCCATGACCCATCTCATCACAATGCTCCAAGACCCGTGTAATCACAATGCTCTATGCCCCTTTTCATCTCAATGTTCCATGAACCCGGTCATCACAATGCACCATGCCAATCATCATAATGCTTCATGCTATTGTCATCACAATGAAATCAAAATGCTCCATGACCTCTGTCATAACAATGCTCCAAACCCTTGTGATCACAATATTACATATACTTGTCATCACAATGCCCCATGATGCTCGTCATCACAATTATCAATGGTCTTCTCATCACAATGCTCCATGAAGTTTGTCCTCACAATGCTCAATACACTTGTCATCAACATGCTCCCTGACACTTGTTGTCTGTATGCTCCTTGAATCCTGTCATGACAAGGCTCCATGCCTTTTTCATCACAATAATCCATGTCCTTTTCATCACAATGCTCCAAGACACATGTAATCTCAATGCTCCATGCCCTTGTCATCACAAGCTCAATGACGCAGGCCATCAGAATGCTCCTTGGTCTTCTCCTCACAATGCTTCATGCACTTGTCATCACAATGTTCCAAGACCCCTGTAATCACAATGCTCCTTGCCCTTGTCATCAAAAAACTCCATGACGCATGTCATCAGAAGGCTCTATGGCCTTCTCATCAAAATGCTCCATGCCCTAGTCATCACAATGCTCCAAGACACCTGTAATCACAATGCTCCATGCCTCTTTTCATCAGAATGCTCCATGAGACTTGTCATCACAAGTCTCCATGGTCTTCTCATCACAATGCTCCAGGACCTTGTCATCGCCATGCTCCATTCCCTTGTCATCACAATGCTCCATGACCACTGTCATCACAATAATCCATGAACATTTTCAGCCCAATGCTCCACGACCTACTCATCACAATGCTCCATGGCCAATATCATCACAATATTCCATGACCACTGTCATCACAACACTCCATGACACCTGACAACACAATGATCCGGGACGCTTGTCATCACAATGCTCCATTCCCTAGTCATCACAATGCTCCATGACCCCTGTCATCAAAACACTCCATGAACATTTTCAGCCCAGTGCTCCATGACCCTTGTCATCACAATGATCCATGCCCTTGTCATCCCAATGCTCCATGACCTCTGTATTCACAATGCTCCGTGACGCTTGTCATCACAGTGCTCCATGACACATGTCATCACAATGATCCATGCCTTTGTCAGCAAAATGCTACTTGACCTTTTCATTACAATGCTCTATGCGCTTGTCATCACAATACTCCATATCCATTGTCATCACAATCCTCCATGAATTTTGGGATCACATTGTTTCATGCCCTTGTCATCACAATGCTCCATGCACTTTGAAATCAAAATGATCCATGACCTGTCTCATCACAATGCTCCAAACCCTTGTGATCAAAGTGTTCCATAACACTTGTCATCACAATGCTCCATGATGCATGTCATCACAATACTCCATGCCCTTTTCATCACAATGCTCCATGACCTTTGTCATCACAATTCTCAATACACTTGTCCTCACAATGCTCCCTGACACTTTTCATCAGAATGCTCCTTGAAACCTGTCATGAAAAGGCTCCATGCATTTTTCATCACAATGCCCCATGCCGTTTTCATCAAAATGCTCCATGCCATTGTCATCAAAATACTCCACAAGCTTGTCTTCAGAGTGCTCCATGACCCTTGTCATCACAATTCTCCATGCACTTGTCAGCACAATGCTCACTGGCCCTTGTCATCACAATGCTCCAAGCCATTGTCATCACAGTGCACCATTACCTTTGTCTTCAGAATCCTCCATGACTCTTGGCATCACAATGCTCCATGCCATTATCATCAAAATGGGCCATTACTTATGTCATCATAACGCTCCCTGACACCTGTCTTCACAATACTGCCTGACCTGGTCATCACAATGCTCCATGCCCTTGTCATCACAATGCGCCATTCCAACTGTCATCGCAATAATCCATGAAACTTATTAGACCAATGTTCCATGCCCTTGTCATCACAATGCTCCATGCCCTTGTTATCACAATGCTCCATGACCCCTGTCATCACCATGCTCCTTTACTCCAATCATCACAATGCTTCATGACCTTTGTCATCACAATGGTCCATGTCCTCGTCATCAAAAGACTCTGTGACCTTTATAACCACAATGCTCCATGAACTTTTCATCACAATGCTCTTTGACCCTTGTCATCACAGTGCTCCATGTGCTTGTCAGCACAATGCTCCATAATACGTCATCACAATGCACCATGCGCTTGTCATCACAGAGCTCCACAATCTTGTCATCACATTCTCCTTAAAATTTGTCATCACAATGCTACTTGCACTTCTCATCAAAGTGCTCTCTCACCACTGATATCACAATGCTACATCACTATTTGTCACAATACTCCCTCACCACTGTCATCACAATGTACCATGACTCCTGTCATCACAATGCTACATGCACTTATCATCACAATGTTCAATGACCCATGACATCACAATGTTCCATAACACCTGTCATCAAAATGTTCCATGACACTTTTCATCAAATTGCTCCATGACCCTGTCATCACAATGCTCCCTGCCCTTCTCATCACAATGCACAACGCCCTTGCTATCAAAATGCTCCATGACTTTTTTCATCACAAAGATCCATGACTTTGGCATCACAATGCTCCATGTCATTGTCATCACAATGCTTCATGAACGCTCTCATCACATTGCTCCATGCCCTTGTCTTCACAAAGCTCCATGACACATGTCATCAGAATGCTCCATGGCCTTTTCATCACAATGCCCCACGCCCTTGCAGTCAGAATGCTCCATTACACTTAACATAACAATGCTCCATGACCCCTGCCATCACGATGTTCCATGGCCTTGTCATCATAAAGCTCCAGGACCCTTCTCATCACAACGCTCCAAGAACCCTGTAATAACAATGCTCTATGCCCCTTTTCATCTCAAAGATCCATGAACCCTGTCATCACAATGCACCATGCCCATCATCATAATGCTTCATGCTATTGTCATCACAATGAAATCAAAATGCTCCATGACCTCTGTCATAACAATGCTCCAAACCCTTGTGATCACAATATTCCATGTCACTTGTCATCACAATGCCCCATGACGCTCGTCATCACAATTATCAATGGTCTTCTCATCACAATGCTCCATGAAGTTTGTCCTCACAATGCTCAATACACTTGTCATCAAAATGCTCCCTGACACTTGTTGTCTGTATGCTCCTTGAATCCTGTCATGACAAGGCTCCATGCCTTTTTCATCACAATAATCCAAGTCCTTTTCATCACAATGCTCCAAGACACATGTAATCTCAATGCTACATGCCCTTGTCATCACAAAGCTCAATGTCGCAGGCCATCAGAATGCTCCTTGGTCTTCTGCTCTCATTGCTCCATGCCCTTGTCATCACAATGTTCCAAGACCCCTGTAATCACAATGCTCCATGCACTTGTCATCAAAAAACTCCATGACACATGTCATCAGAATGCTCCATGGCCTTCTCATCACAATGCTCCATGCCCTAGTCATCACAATGCTCCAAGACCACTGTATTCACAATGCTCCATGCCCCTTTTCATCAGAATGCTCCATGAGACTTGTCATCACAAGTCCCCATGGTCTTCTCATCACAATGCTCCAGGAAATTGTCATCACCATGCTCCATTCCCTTGTCATCACAATGCTCCATGACCCCTGTCATCACAATAATCCATGAACATTTTCAGCCCAATGCTTCACGACCTACTCATCACAATGCTCCATTGCCAATATCACAAAGCTCCATGACCACTGTCATCACAACACTCCATGACTCCTGACAACACAATGATCCGGGACTCTTGTCATCACAATGCTCCATTCCCTAGTTATCACAATGCTTCATGACCCCTGTCATCACAACACTCCATGAACATTTTCAGCCCAGTGCTCTATGACCCTTGTCATCACAATGATCCATGCCTTTGTCATCCCAATGCTCCATGACCCCTGTATTCACAATGCTCCATGACGCTTGTCATCACAGTGCTCCATGACACCTGTCATCACAATGCTCCATGCCTTTGTCAGCAAAATGCTACATGACCTTGTCATTACAATGCTCTATGCGTTTGTCATCGCAATACTCCATATCCATTGTCATCACAATCCTCCATGAACTTTGGGATCACATTGCTTCATGCCCTTGTCATCACAATGCTCCATGCTCCTTGAAATCAAAATGATCCATGACCTTTGTCATAACAATGATCCAAACCCTTGTGATCACAATGTTCCATAACACTTGTCATCAAAACGCTCCATGATGCCTGTAATCACAATATTCCATGCCCTTTTCATCACAATGCTCCATGACCTTTGTCATCACAATTCTCAATACACTTGTCATCACAATGCTCCCTGACACTTGTCATCAGAATGCTCCTTGAACCCTGTCACGAAAAGGCTCCATGCCTTTTTCATCACAATGTCCCATGCCGTTTTCATCACAATGCTCCATGCCATTGTCATCAAAATACTCCACAAGCTTGTCATCAGAATGTTTCATGACACTTGTCATCACAATTCTCCATGCACTTGTCAGCACAATGCTCCCTGACACTTGTCATAACAATGTTGCAAGCCATTGTCATCACAATGATCCATGACATTTGGCATCACAATGCTCCATGCCATTGTGATCGCAATGGGCCATTACATATGTCATCCCAATGTTCCCGGACACCTGTGTTCACAATACTGCATGACCTGGTCATCACAATGCTCCATGCCCTTGTCATCACAATGCGCCATTCCAACTGTCATCGTAATAATCCATGAAACTTATTAGACCAAAGTTCCATGCCCCTCTCATTACAATGCTCCATGCCCTTGTTATCACAATGCTCCATGACCACGGTCATCACCATGCTCCGTGACTCCAGTCATCTCAATGCTTCATAAAGTTTGTCATCATAATGGTCCATGCCCGCATCATCACAAGGCTCTCTGACATTTTTAACTACAATGCTCCATGAACTTTTCATCACAATGCTCTTTGACACTTGTCATCACAATGCTCTATGCGCTTGTCATCACAGTGCTCCACAATTTTGTCATCACAATGCTCCATAAAATTTGTCATCACAATGCTCCTTGCACAGCTCATCAAAATGCTCTCTCACCACTGATATCACAATGCTACATCACTATTTGTCACAATACTCCCTCACCCCTGTCATCAAAATGTTCCATGATTCCTCTCATCACAATGCTACATGCACTTATCATCACAATGTTCGATGACCCCTGACATCACAATGTTCCATAACAACTGTCATCAAAATGTTCCATGACACTTTTCATCAAATTGCTCCATGACCCTGTCATCACAGTGCTCCCTGCCCTTCTCATCACAATGCACAACGCCCTTGCTATCAAAATGCTCCATGACTTTTTCTTCAACAATATCCATGACCCTTGGCATCACAATGCTCCATGTCATTGTCATCAAAATGGTCCATGAACACTCTCATCACATTGCTCCATGCCCTTGTCTTCACAAAGCTCCGTGACGCATGTCATCACAATGCTCCATGGCCTTCTCATCACAATGCTCCACGACCTTGCCATCACAATGCTCCATTACCACTTTCAAAACAATGCTCCATGACCCCTGCCATCACGATGTTCCATGGCCTTGTCATCACAAAGCTCCATGACCCTTCTCATCACAATGCTCCAAGAACCCTGTAATCACAATGCTCTATGCCCTTTTTCGTCTCAGTGATCCAAGAACCCTATCATCACAATGCACCATGCCCATCATCATAATGCTTCATGCTATTGTCATCACAATGAAATCAAAATGCTCCATGACCTCTGTCATAACAATGCTCCAAAACCTTGTGATCACAATATTCCATATCACTTGTCATCACAATGCCCCATGACGCTCGTCATCACAATTATCCATGGTCTTCTCATCACAATGCTCCATGACCTTTGTCATCACAATGCTCAATACACTTGTCATCAAAATGCTCCCTGACACTTGTTGTCTGTATGCTCCTTGAATCCTGTCATGACAAGGCTCCATGCTGTTTTCATCTCAAGGTTCCATACACTTTTCATCACAATGCTCCAAGACCCATGTAATCACAGTGCTCCATGCACTTGTCATCACAAAGCACAATGACGCATGCCATAAGAATGCTCCTTGGTCTTCTCCTCACAATGTTCCATGCCCTTGTCATCACAATGTTCCAAGACCCCTGTAATCACAATACTCCATGCCCCTTTTCATCAGTATGCTCCAAGAGACTTTTCATCACAAGGCTCCATGGTTTTGTCATTACAATGCTCCAGGAATTTTTCATCACAATGCTTCACGACCTTGTCATGAAAATTTTCAATGGCCCTTATCATCATAATGCTCCAAGCCGTAATCATCACAATGCTCCATTATATTTGTCATCACAATCCTCCATTACATTTGGCATCACAGTGCTCCATGCCATTGTCATCGCAGTGGACTATGACATATGTCATCACAATGCTCCCTGACACCTGTCTTCACAATACTCCATGACCTTCTCATCACAATGCTCCATGCCCTTGTCATCACAATGCACCATGCCCACTGTCATCACAATAATCTATGAAACTTGTCAGACCAATGCTCCATTCCCCTGTCAACACAATGATCCTTGCCCTTGTCATCACAATGTTCAATGACCCCTGTCATCACAATGCTCCATGACTCCAGTCATCTCAATGCTTCATAACGTTTGTCATCACAATGGTCCATGCCCACGTCATCACAAGGCTCTGTGACCTTTGTAACCAGAATGCTCCATGAACATTTCATCACAGTTCTCTGTGACTCTTGTCATCACAATGCTCCATGTCTTTGTCAGAACAATGATCCATGACCATTGTCATCACAATGTGCCACGCGCATTTCCTCACAACGTTTCACAACTTTTTCATCGCAATGCTCCATAAATCTTGTAATCACAATGGTCCATGCTCTTCGCATCAAAATGCTCTCTCACAAGAGATATCACAATGTTCCATCACTAGTCATCACAATACGCCCTCACCCCTGTAATCACAATGTTCCATGACCCTATCATCACAATTCTACATCCCTTTATCATCACAATGTACCATGACCCCTGACATCACAATGTTCCATAACCCCTGTCAACAAAATGCTCCATGACACTTTTCATCCCAAAGATCCAAGACCCCTGACATCACAATGTTCTATAACCACTGCCATCAAAATATTCCATTACACTTTTTATCAAATTGCTGCATGACCTGGTCATCAAAATGCTCCCTGCCCTTCTCATCACAATGCACCAAGCCCTTGTCATCAAAATGCTCCATGACTTGTCATCACAAAGCTCCATGACCCTTGTCATCACAATGCTCCATGACATTGTCCACACAATGCTCCATGAACCCTCTCATCACATTGCTCCATGCCCTTGTCATCACAAAGCTCCATGACAGTTGTCATCACAATGCTCGATGCCCTTCTCATCACAATATTCCATGCCTTTTTCATTACAGTCCTGCATGACACATGTATCACAGTGTTCCGTGCACTTGTCATCACAATGCTCCATGCCCACTCTCCTCACAATAATCCATGAAACATTTCAGACCAATATTCCATACCCTTCTCATCACAATGCTCCATTACCCCTGTCATAACAATTCACCATGACCACCGCCATCACAATGTTCCACGGCCTAATCATCACAAGGTTCCATGACACTTCTCATCACAATGCTCAACACCCTTGAAATCACAATGCTCCATTCCCTTGTCATCACATAGCTCCATGATGCATGTCATCAGAATGTTCCATGACCTTCTCATGACAATGCTCCATGCCCTTGTCATCACAATGCTCCAAGACCCTTGTAATCACAATGCTCCTTGCTGCTGTTCATCACAATGCTCCATGAACCCTGTAATCACAATGCACCATGCCCGTCATCATAATGCTTCAGGCTATTGTCATCACAGTGAAATCATTATTCTGCATGACCTCTCTCATCATAATGCTCCAAACCCTTGTGATCACAATGTTGCATAACACTTATCATCAAAACACCCCATGACGCTCATCATCACAATTATCCATGGTCTTCTTATCACAATGCTCCATGATCTTTGTCATCACAATGCTCAATACACTTGTCATCACAATGCTCCCTGACACTTGTCATCAGTATGCTCCTTGAACCCTATCATGACAAGGCTCCATGCCGTTTTCATGAAAATGATCCATGACCTTTTCTTCACAATGCTCCAAGATCCCTGTAATCACAATGCTCCATGCCCTTGTCATCACAAAACTCCATGACGCATGTCATCAGAATGCTCCATGGCCTTCTCATCACAATGCTCCATGCCCTAGTCATCACAGTGCTCCAAGACTCCTGTAATCACAATGCTCCATGACAATTTTCATCAGAATGCTCCATGAGACTTGTCATCACAAGTCTCCATGGACTTCTCATCACATCGCTCCAGGGCCTTCTCATCACCATGCTCCATTCCCTTGTCATCACAATGCTCCATGACCCCTGTCATCAGAATAATCTATGAATATTTTCAGCCCAATGCTCCATGACACTTGTCATCACAATGATCCATACCCTTGTCATCCCAATGCTCCATGACCCCTGTATTCACAATGCTACGTGACGCTTGTCATCACAGTGCTCCATGACACCTGTCATCACAATGCTCCATGCCTTTGTCAGCAAAATGCTACATGACCTTGTTATTACAATGCTCTATGCACTTGTCATCACAATACTCCATTACCATTGTCATCACAACCCTCCATGAACTTTGGGATCACATTGCTTCATGCCCTTGCCATCACAATGCTCCATGCTCCTTGAAATCAAAATGATCCATGACCTCTGTCATCACAATGCTCCAAACCCTTGTGATCACAATGTTCCATAGCCCTTGTCATCACAACGCCTCATGATGCCTGTCATCACAATACTCCATGCCCTTTTCATCACAATGCTCCATGACATTTGTCATCACAATTCTCAATACACTTGTCACCACAATGCTCCCTGACACTTGTCGTCAGAATGCTCCTTGAACCCTGTCACGAAAAGGCTCCATACCTTTTTCATCACAATGCCCCATGCCGTTTTCATCACAATGCTCCATGCCATTGTCATCAAAATACTCCACAAGCTTTTCATCAGAATGCTCCATGACCCTTGTCATCACAATTCTCCATGCACTTTTCAGCACAATGCTCCCTGACACTTGTCATCATAATGTTGCAAGCCATTGTCATCACAATGATCCATGACATTTGGCATCACAATGCTCCATGCCATTGTCATCACAATGGGCCATTACATATGCCATCACAATGCTCCCTGACACTTGTCTTCACGAAACTGCAACACCTGGTCATCACAATGCTCCATGCACTTGTTATCACAATGTTCCATGACCCCTATCATCACAATGCTCCATGACTCCAGTCATCAAAATGCTTCATGACCTTTTTCATCACAATGGTCCATGCACTCATCATCAACAGTCTCTGTGACTTTTTAACCCCAATGCTCCATTAACATTTCATCACAATGCTCTTGGACCCTTGTCATCACAATGCTCTATGCATTTCTCAGCACAATGCACCTTGACGCATGTCATCACAATGCTCCATGGCATTCTCCTCACAACGCTCTTTGCCCTTGTCATCACAGTGCTCCAAGACCCCTATAATCACAATTCTCCATGCCCCTTTTCATCAGAATGCTCCATGATACTTGTCACCACAGGTCTCCATGGTCATGTCATCACAATGCTCCAGGACCTTATCATCACAATGCTCCATGACCTCAGTCATCACAATGCTTCATAATATTTGTCATAACAGTGGGCCATGCCCGCGTCATCACAAGGCTCTATTACATTTGTAACCACAATGCTCCATGAACATTTCATCACAATGCTCCGTGACACTTGTCATCACAATGCTCCATGCCTCTGTCAGAAAAATGCTCCATGACCATTGTCTTCACAATGTGCCACGTGCTTTTCATCACAACGGTCCACAAATTTGTCATCACAATGCTCCATAAAACTTGTAAGCACAATGCTGCATGCCCTTCAAATCACAATGCTCCATTACCCCTGTCATAACAATGCTCCATGACCACTGACATCACAATGTTCCACGGCCTTGTCATAACAACGCTCCATGACACTTTTCATCACAATGCTCAAAGACCCCATTAATCACAATGCTCCATGCTGTTGTCATCACAAAGCTTCATGACATATGTCATCAGAATGTTCCATGGCCTTCTCATCAAAATGCTCCATGCCCTTTTCATCACAATGCCCCAAGACCCCTGTAAACAGAAAGCTCCATGCCCCTTTTCATCTCAATGCTCCATGACCCATGTCATCACAATACTCCATGAACATTTTCAGCCCAATGCTCCATGACTTTCTCATCACAATGCTCCATGACCAGTATCATCACAATGCTCCATGACCAGTATCATCACAATCCTCCATGACCCCTGTCATCACAATGCTCTGTGACTCCAGTCATCAAAATGCTTCATGACCTTTGTCATCACAATGGTCCATGCCCTCGTCATCAACAGTCTCTGTGACCTTTTTAACCACAATGCTCCATGAACTTTTCATAACAATGCTCTTTGACCCTTGTCATCACAATGCTCTATGCCTTTCTCAGCACAATTCTCCATGACTCTTGTCATCACAGTGCTCCATGCGCTTGTCAGCACAATGCTCCATGACACATGGCATCACAATGCTCCTTGACCCCTGTCATCACAATGCTCCGTGACTCCAGTCATCACAATGCTTCATAACGTTTGTCATCACAATGGTCCATGCCCGCGTCATCACAAGGCTCTGTGACCTTCGTAACCACAATGCTCCATGAAATTTTCATCCCAATTCTCTGTGACCCTTGTCATCACAATGCTGCCTGTCTTTGTCAGAACAATGCTCCATGACCATTGTCTTCACAATGTGCCACGCACATTTCATCAGAACGGTCCACAACCTTGTCATTGCAATGCTCTATAAACCTTGAAATCACAATGCTCCATGCACTTCTCATCAAAATGCTCTCTCACCAGAGATATCACAGTTACATCACTAGTCATCACAATACTCCCTCAACCCTGTAATCACAATGTTCCATGACACTGTCATCACAATGCTACATCCCCTTATCATCACAATGTTCCATGACACCTGTCATCAAAATGCTCCATGACCATTTTCAACACAAAGCTCCATGACCAATGACATCACAATATTCTATAACCCCTCTCATCAAAATATTCCATTACACTATTCCTCAAATTGCTGCATGACACTGTCATCAAAATGCTCCCTGCCCTTCTCATCACAATGCACCACGCCCTTGTAATCAAAAGGATCCATGACCTTTGTCTTCACAAAGCTCCATGATCCTTGACATCACTATGCTCCATGTAATTGTCATCACAATGCTCCATGAACCCTCTCATCACATTGCTCAATGCCCTTGTCATCAGAAAGCTCCATGACACTTGTCATCACAATGCTCTATGCCCTTCTCATCACAATGCTTCATGCCGTTGTCTTTACAATCCTCCATGACTCATTTAACAGTGTTCCGTGGCCATGTCATCACAATGCTTCATGCCCACTCTCATCACAATAATCCATGAAATATTTCAGACCAATGTTCAGTGCTCTTCTCATCACAATGCTCCATTACCTCTGTCATAACAATGCTCCATGACGCCTGCCATCACAATTTTCCACGTCCTTGTCATCACAAGGCTCCATGACCCTTGTCATCACAATGCTCCAAGACCCCTGTAATCACAATTCTCCATGCACTTGTCATCACAAAGCTCCATGTCGTATGTCATCAGAATATTCCATGTCTTTCTCATCACAATGCTAAATGCCCGCTTCATCACAATGCTCCAAGACCCCTGTAATCACAATGCTTCATGCCCTTTTTCATCAGTATGCTCCATGAGACTTGTCATCACAAGGCTACATGGTCTTCTCATCACAATGCTCCACGCCCTTGTCATCACACTGCCCCATGACCCCTGTCATCACAATGCTCCGTGACTCCATTCATCACAATGCTCCATGACATTTGTCATCACAATGGTCCATTACCGAGTCATCAAAAGTCTCTGTGATATTTTTTACCAAAATGTTCCATGAAATTTTCATCACAGTGCTCCATGCCTTTGTCAGAACAATGCTCCATGACCCTTGTCATCACAATGTGCCACGTGCTTTTCATCACAACGGTCCACAACCTTGTCATCAATATGCTCCATAAACCTTATAAACCCAATGCTCCATGCACTTCTCATCAAAATGCTTTCTCACATGAGATATCATAATGTTCCATCACTAGTCATCACATTACTCCCTCACCCCTGAAATCACAATGTTCCATGACCCCTGTCATCACAATGCTACCTCCCCTTATCATCACAATGTTCCATGACCCCTGGCATCACAATGTTCCACAACCCCTGTAATCAAAATGCTCCATGACCCATTTCATCCCAAAGCTCCATGATCCCTGACATCACAATGTTCTATAACCCATGTCATCAAATTGTTCCATTACAATTTTCATCAAATTGCTGCATGACCCTGTCTTCAAACTGCTCCCTGCCTTTCTCATCACAATGCACCACGACCTTGTCATCAAAATGCTCCATGACTTTTGTCATCACAAAGCTCCATGACCCTTGACATCACAATGCTCCATGCCCTTGTCATCACAAAGCTCCATGACACTTGTCATAACAGTTCTCGATGCCCTTCTCATCACAATGCTCCATGCCCTTGTCATTACAATCCTCTATGACCATTGTATCACAGTGTTCCGTGCTCTTGTCATCACAATGCTCCATGCCCACTCTCATCACAATAATCCATGAAATATATCAGAACAATGCTTCCTGCCCTTCTCATCACAATGCTCCATTACACCTGTCATAACAATGTTTCATGACCCCTGCCATCACAATGTTCCACGGCCTTGTCATTCACAAGGCTCCATGACACTTGTCATCACAATGTTCCAAGAACCCTTTAATCACAATGCTCCATGCCCTTGTCATCAGAAAGCCCCATGACGCATGTCATCAGAATGTTCCATGGACTTCTCATCACAATGCTCCATGCCATTGTCATCACAATGCTCCAAGACCCTTGTTATCAAAATGCTCGATGCCGCTTTTCATCTCAAAGCTCCATGAATCCTATCATCACAATGCACCATGCCCATCATCATAATGCTTCAGGCTATTGTCATCACAATGAAATCAAAATGCTCCATGACCTCTGTCATCACAATGCTCCAAACCGTTGTGATCACAATATTCCATAACACTTATCATCACAACACCCCATGATGCTCATAATCACAGTTATCCATGGTCTTCTCATCACTATGCTCCATAACCTTTGTCATCACAATGCTCAATACACTGGTCATCACAATGCTCCCTGACACTTGTCGTCAGTATGCTCCTTGAACACTGTCATGACAAGGCTCCATGCCTTCTTCATCACAATGATCCATGCCCGTTTCATCACAGTGCTCCAAGACACCTGTAATCACAATGTTCCATGCACTTGTCATCACAGTGCTCCATGACGCATTCATCAAAATGCTCCATGTCCTTCTCTTCACAATGCTCCATGCCCTTGTCATAACAATGCTCCAAGACCACTGTAATCACAATGCTCCATGCCCCTTTTCATCAGAATACTCCATGATAGTTTTCATCACATGTCTCCATGGTCTTCTCATCACAATGCTCCAGGACCTTGTCATCACCATGCTCCATTTCCTTATCATCACAATGTTCCATGACCCCTGTCATCAGAGTACTCCATGAACATTTTCAGCCCAATTCTCCATGACACTCTCATCACAATGCTCCATGACCAATATCATCACAATGCTCCATGACCACTGTCATAACAACACTCCATTACCCCTGACAACACAGTGAGCCGGGACTATTGTCATCACAATGCTCCATGACCCCTGTCATCACAATACTCCATAAACATTTTCAGCCCAATCTTGCATGACACTTGTCATCACAATGATCCATGCCCTTTTCATCCCAATGCTCCATGACCCCTGTATTCACAATGCTCTGTGACGCATGTCATCACAGTGCTCCATGACACCTGTCATCACAATTCTCCATGCCTTTGTCAGCAAAATGCTACATGACCTTGTCATTACAATGCTCTATGAGCTTGTGATAACAATACTCCTTTACCATGGTCATCACAATCCTCCATGAAACTTGGTATCACATTGTTTCTTGCCCTTGCCATCACAATGCTCCATGCTTCTTGAAATCAACATGATCCATGACCTGTGTCATCACAATGCTCCAAACACTTGTGATCACCAAGTTCCATAACACTTGTCATCACAAAGCTCCATGATGCCTGTCATCACAATACTCCATGCCCTTTTCATCACAATGCTCCATGACCTTTGTCATCACAATTCTCCATGCACTTGTCAGCACAATGCTCCCTGACCCTTGTCATCACAATGCTCCAAGCCATTGTCCTCACACTGTTCCATTACCTTTGTCATCAGAATCCTCCATGACACTTGCATCACAATGCTCCATGCCACTGTCATCACAATGGGCCATTACATATGTCATCACAATGCTCCCTGACACCTGTCTTCACAATACTGTATGACCTGGTCTTCACAATGCTCCATGCCCTTGATATCACAAAGCTCCATGACCCCTGTCATCACAGTGCTCCGTGACTCCAGTCATCACAATGCTTCATGACATTTGTCATCACAATTGTCCATGCCCTCATCATCAACAGTCTCTGTGACCTTTTTAACCACAATGCTCCATGAACATTTCATCACAATGCTCTTTGACCCTTGTCATCACAATACCCTATGCCTTTCTCAGCACAATGCTCCATGACGGTTGTCATTACAATGCTCCATGTGCTTGACAGCACAATGCTCCTTGACACATGTCATCACAATTTGCCATGCGCTTGTCATCACAGTGCTCCACAATCTTGTCATCACAATGCTCCATAAACCTTGTCATCACAATGCTACATGCACTTATCATCACAATGTTCGATGACCACTGATATCACATTGTTCCATAACCCCGTCACCAAAATGCTCCATGACCCTTTTCATCAAAATGTTCCATGTCCCGTGACATCACAATGCTCCATGACCCCTGTCATCACAATGCTCCATGCTCCTTGAAATCACAGTGATCCATGTCCTCTGTCTTCACAATGCTCCAAACCCATGTGATCACAATGTTCCATAACCCTTGTCATCACAACGCTCCATGATGCCTGTCATCACAATACTCCATGCCCTTGTCGTCACAATGCTCCATGATATTTGTCATCACAATTCTCAATACACTTGTCATCACAGTGCTCTCTGACACTTGTCGTCAGAATGCTCTTGAACCCTGTCATGAAAAGGCTCCATGCATTTTTCATCACAATGCTCCATGCCCTTTTCATCACAATGCTCCATGCCCTTTTCATCACAATTCTCCACAAGCTTGTCATCTGAATGCTCCATGACACTTGTCATCACAATGCTCCATGAGCACTGTCATCACAATGCTCCATATCACGTGTCATTACAGTGCTCCATGACGCTGGCCATTCACAATTATCCGTGGTCTTCTCATCACAATGCTCCACACGCTTGTCATCAAAATGCTCCATGACTCTTGTCATCACAATGTTCCATGGCCACTGTCATCACAATTATCCACACCCCTTGTCATTATAGCGCTCCATGACGCTCATCCTCAAAATTTTCCATGGTCTTCTCATCACAATGCTCCACGGTCTTGCCATCACAATGCTCCATGCCCTGGTCGTCACAATGCTCCATGTTCCCTGTCATCACTATTCTCCACGTTTTTGGCAACACTATGTTCCATGACACTTCCCATCAGAGTGTTAAATGCTTTGTCATCACAATACTCCACAAGCTTGTCATCAGAATACTCCATGACCCTTGTCATCACAATGATCCATGACCCCTGTCATCACAATGCTCCATGAGACGTATCATCACAATGCTCCATGCCCCTTGTCATTACAGTGCTCCATGATACTTGTCACCAGAATTATCCATGGTCTTCTCATCACAGTGCTCCACGGTCTTGCCATCACAACGCTCCATGCCCTGGTCATCACAATTCTCCACGTCCTTGTCATCACAATGCTCCATGACAGTTCTCATCACAATGTTACATGCTCTTGTCATCACAATTCTCCATGCACTTGTCATCGCAATGCCCCCTCACCCCTGTCATAGCAAGCCCCATGCCTTTGTCATCACAATGTTTCACGACATTTTCATCAAAATTCTCAATGGCCGTTTTCATCACAATGCTCCATGCCCTTGTCATCACAATGCTCCATGACCCTTGTCAACACAATGCTCCAAGCCTTTGTCATCACAATGCTCCATTACCTTTGTCATCACAATCCTCCATAACACTTGGCATCACAATGCTCCATGCCATTGTCATCACAATGGTACATGAAATATGCCATCACAATGCTCCCTGACACCTGTCTTCACCATACTCCATGACCTTGTCATCACAATGCTCCATGCCCTTGTCATCACAATGTGCCATGCCCACTGTCAACACAATTATCCATGAAACTTGTCAGACCAATGCTCCATGCCCAGTCATCACAATGCTACATGACCCCAGTCATCACAATGCTCCGTGTGTCCCGTCATCACAAGGCTTCATGACCTGTGTCATCACAATGGTCAATGCCCTCATCATCACAGTGCTCTGTGAAATTTGTCACCACAATGGTCCATGACCTTTTCATCACAGTGCAGATACGTCCATGAGTGCAAGTGCCCTATGCTCTGTAGCTCATCTTTTAGATGTTTTAGCAAACACAATACACTTCTCCATAGTGGCCGTTGGCAAATTACAATTCCACTATCAGCCTCACAGGGCTCCCTTTTCTCCTTGCCCTGCCCTGCATTTCTGGTGTTTACACTTTATGTGGATGGCCCTTCTGACTGATGTGAAGTGATACATTTTGTAGTATTGATTTCCAGTGCCCACCTGTTTGGTTGGACAAAAAGTGTGTATGGCCCTTACTTGAATATATTCGGAAAAAATTGCATACGCCCTTTTGGGCCAAGTGCATCATTGGCGATGTTCAGCCCCTTTTCTTGTGTTTTAATGGGGAGTCCTTTCTACCTCTTCAAATCTATTTCCTGCCACTCTCCCTTGCTTACAACTCCTTTTCTGTGACTTACCTCAAGACATTTTTCGACGATAGATATTTTCAACTCTGCAGTTTCATGAATTTTCGTGCCCCTGTGTTCCATTTTTCAACTTGTGTTTTTGGAAAATGGACACAAAACAGCGGGATTTCCTCTAGCCCTATTCTGTTTCCGTGGGCAATTCTAGCCTTTGATGAATTTGTCTTCCAGATTGGAAATTAGAGTGGCATGTTCCTGTCCGAACCACTAAGACTTGTCTCTAAATTTTTCTCATCCTTCCGCTTCATCCTCTGGACAAATTCCAAACTGTGTGCAACAGGATGTTGACGGTGCTGATATCCCCAAGTGAGGAGATTGTTAGGAAAGATGCTGGAGGGGTGAACCCGAGCACCAGACAATGAGGAGATGAGGTGCCTTTTCCAAACTCTTTCCGAACAAATGGTGTACCATCCTCTAGGTGTGACAGGCATGTTTTAGCTGTAGGAAGGGTCCCGTGCATGGAAGGAGAACACCAGGGATTTTTCCAAATCAGTGCCTCCCCGTACCCCAAACTGGGGAATTTTTAAGCTACGGCTACACGTATGTCCATTAAGCGCCTTGGGAAATAGGCAGAGCCCAAACTTTAGATGATTGAAATCTTCAGGGTCAGAAGCGTTCACCATTGGCCTTGCTTAGGTTACATTTTATCTGTCTTTGATAGACGATGTCAATAAAAATATCTATTCTTTTTCAGATTATTTCCCCTTATAGGTTATTGCAGAATATTCAGTGTAGTTCCCTGTGCTATACAGTAGTTCCTTGTTGATGATCTATTTTATACATAGCAGTTTGTATGTGTTAATCCCACACTGTTAATTTATCCCTTCTCCTAACTTTCCCCTTTGGTAATAATAAATTATAAGATTTTATACTTCTCAGAAATGGGGGAGCGGAAAGAGAGGTATCCTTTTCAATGGAAAAACATTCAAAACAAGATTAAAGCTTCAGCCATGAGTATTCGATGTACATCCATGGAAATAAATCACTTCATTTCTCTAATGTTGACCTGAAAAATAAGACAGACGTCTTCACTGAACTTGCTTATAGTAAAGTGATGGAAATATCAAAGGTAAGTCGTAGAAACATCTTATTTTACCCGAGCATTATACACTGCTCTATGTTAACTACAGTTTGGCTCACACATCTGTTCATTGAAGTTACAATGTTCTCAATTTCTGTTACTGATCCTCCAGAGTGGACCCCAACAGAAGTCCCCGTGCCCAGTGTCATTGGAGCCAACAGATCAAGACTGAGTTTGGTTCAGAAGCAAAGGAAACATTATTTTGAAAACAGAATGGAGAGGTGAGAGTGTGCACTCCCCCATGGGCTGTGGGCTGGGATGCTGTGTAGGGATCCCAGGAGCATCACTGGGAGGGAGGGGATGGATCTCTCGAGGGCTGGGTTGGCTGCAGCTCAGGCTCTATGAGGTGGAGTCGGCATGGGACCCCGCTAGCTGAGGTGTGGACCCAGCCTTTCTGCACTACGAAATCGGGTCTGAAGTGCCGTGTGTGGGACCTCTGCATTTGGAACCCTAGGAGCACGTGAAATTAGACAAAGCACAAAGGAAAAACAGGTAAGACTTTATTTTATTGCCCAGATTCTCTTTTTATCTCCCAGGAATTTTTAATGAACGTTGCCAGAGACGAACACCTCCTCTGCTTTTTGTTCTGTTCCTCATTCTTCGGGTGTTGAGGGTGCAGACCCCTCTTTTGTAACTGATTCACGCTGTGGTGGGAGCCCTGATACTTCGGGGGAGGGGCAAAACGTCTCCCCACCAGCCTCCAGGTGAGGTTGATTGTCCCAAGGCCTCCTGCCTCACTTCTCGTACGCCTGAGCACCAGCATTGGAAGTGTTATAGATTCTAATGACCTTTAAGTGTCCAGGAGAGAGATGTGCAGAGATGCTGAAGTGGCAGGTTTCACCCCACCCCACATTTGTTCGGCGACCTTAGGCTGACGGTTTTTGCCAGCCTAGATGCTCTGACCCGTAGTCTGCGCTTTCTTTAATTAGGTCCCTGAATTAATGTACAAACAGCACCATGTGTCAGAACCCTGCCCGTGCAACTCCCAGACAGTCCAGGGTCAGTGGTGATCCAGGACCATGACGTCCACTGAGTCAACGGCCTTTAGAAGTACCCAGCAGTCCTGCCGGTCATATTGGCCACCATCACCGCGGTGTCTGTAGGGTTTTCTATGGTGAAAGCGTGATATACGTTTCCCCCGCCAAGCTTATTAGCTCCCCTCTGGGTGCAGTAAGTCCTGCAAGCAGTAGTCTGCTCTTTCGGGGCACAGTCTTCTTGTTTTCTGAGAGAAACTCCAGGTCAAGTGATGGTCACACGAGTCATCTTGGTGACCCGTTGCCCCCATTTGTCTCTCTGGAGGTTGGAGTTCGAGGGCCTCCTCACTCGAGGTCAGTGGGTCCAGAGAGCGACCCCTGCAACTTCAGGGCATGATGGGTGGTTAGGATCACGACGTGGGGTCCTTTTCCCTTAGGAGGGAGCTGGCCTTGTGGGCTGCTGATTTCTAGCTTTTTAGATACCCCAGTATCCTGGCCTGATGAGTCGGTGGGCAAAGCCCTTAGTGACCATAGTTTATCATACCTGAAGGGCCTTCTTGTGTTGCTCCATTTCAAGTGGTCCCAGTTTTTGCACTAAGGCTCCAAGGGCAATTAACCTTTGACTGGGTATGTAAAGGTCAAAGGGTTTAGCTAAATTAGGGAGTACCTGGGCAAGGGTCTGAATTGACTGCTCTTTCCATTCTTGAAAGGCTGCTCCTGGATTCTATACAAAAGGATCATCATCTTTTTGTGTCAGTGTTTCATGTAGAGGCCCAGCTATTAGACTGTAGTTAGGGATCCAGATGCAGAAAACCTTGGCCTCCCCAGGAACCCCTAAGCTGTCTTCTAGTTTTAGAAGAGGTAAGGCTGCAAATGGCTTCTTCCCTATCCTGGGATGCCTTTCTCTGAATATCTGTGAGAATGAAGCCCAGGCATGTCACCTGAGCCTGTGATATTTGAGACTTTTTCTTGGACACCTTCTATCCTTTCTTGGCTAGGTAGTTCAGAGGCGTCTTTAGTAGGCCTGGCGATTAGAATGTAATCTGCATATTGAAGGAGGGTTCCCTTTTACAGAGGTAGAACTTTTAGGTCTTTAGAGGACATTTCCCCAATGATGGTGTGGGGATTTTTGAACCATTGGGGCAGGACGGCCCAGCATTTTTGCTTGTGTTGCATGTTGTGTCCTGCCACTCACAAGCCAAAAATTCTTGTGACTATGAGATGAATGGAATACAGAAGAAGGCATCACTGAAGTGTAATACAGAATGTCATGGCCTGGTGGATGGTAGCATCAGCAGCAGGGTGTAGGAAATTGGAGCTACTGGATGTATATCCTCGGTGGCTTCACTGACTGTCCTGATATCCTTTACCAGGTCTCCAGCAGCCCATGGGGCTCTCGTGGTCAGGCCAATCCCAGGATATGGAGCTCACCTGGGCTGCATCCCGCACCCCACAGCCCACGGGGCTCTCGTGGTCAAGTCCTTCCCAGGGTATGGAGCTCCCCTGTGCAGCTACCCAGCAGCCCATGGGGCTCTCATAGTCAGGCCCTTCCCAGGATATGGAACACCCCTGGGCAGGTACCCCAGCAGAGCTGGACACACAGGAACTGTGCACATAGCCCACCTTGCAGACAACCCCCAGCTCACCTGTCACTCACAGCTGACACAGAACACCTCAGAGCAGGACTTGAACTAACAAACAGCAGCTCTGACAGGTCTGTGACCCTGGCTATCACTCTGTGCAGCCTCTCTCTGCCTGGTCTCCCAGACCCTTCCACTGCAGCCAGGGCACCAGGCCTTTGTCTCCACCCAACATCACTCCTCTCCCTGACTCCTGGGTTCCTCTAATTAGGATACGGTCTTCTTGAAGTTGTTTTCCACTCATGGACCAGATAAAATGATAAGAAAACAAGCCTCAGCTGCAGCCCCTTGTCTAGCCTTACTCTCAAGAGCCCACACCTCTTCCTTGGGCCTGGCCCGTTTAACAAGTTTCATTTTCTGCAACTGTGAGCCCCTGAGGGGTGAGGATTGACTGATTTGGGCAGCCTGACACTGCCTGCCAGCCCTCCCCATGTGTGCCTGAGTTGAGGTCAATATAAACACCTCTCCAGTCAGCAAGAGCCACTGTAGCTGTGCCTGACGCCATATTCTCTGCCCCGTCAGCAGTGTTGGGTCTGGGGTGGTGGTACGGAGGGAGAGGCCGTGGCTTTGTGGGTGGCCCAGTGTGAGTGGGGCTCTGCTGGACTTTCTGCAGGAGTTGCCAGGCTTCCACCTGCTAAAGAAGAGGATGTGTCATCCATACCTGCCGCTGGAATTTCTCCCCAGGCAAAGGTGAGGAAGTAAAAAAGCAGTGGGGTCCATGGCAGGAGGGGTATCTCAGGCAGGGAAATGGAAAGATTCCAGAAGAGCATCTGGGGCCAGGACCATCCTGACTGGCCTGCAGGCACCAAGTCGGCCTGCGTGCTGTCACTGGTGTGGCTCCACAGTCCTTCCTCTAGGCTTGCAAGTGCTTGTACATATTCAGGTGTTTTACCTGGAAAGGGTGGGAAGAGTTCAGCTGCAGCAGGACTGGGGATCAGCTCACATTTACTCACAGACACCTCGACACAGTCCCCGAGCTTTGCAATGAGGATGCTCCTTGTGGGGGGGAGTGCTGCTGAGTGCATGGGAGACGATTTCCCACCTCTGACCAACTTAAGAATTTTTTTACCACTGGAGCAAGTGCCCTGATACGATTTTCCTCTGTATAACTGGTGGGTTCTGTTTTTTTTTTTTTTTTTTCTTTTTTTCTTTTTGGTTCAAGGTAGATTTTATTTATTCCTCTTTTTTTTAAATTTGGAGATATAAACATGGAAATACTGCATTAATATAAAGACATCTATGTGAAGGGAAAACCTTTTTTTCTGTTTTATTTGATTAAATTTTATTTATTTATTTTTAATTTTTTAAAATTTATTTATTTCTTTTATACAGCAGGTTCTTATTGGATATCTATTTTATACATATAAGTGTGCACATGTGAATCCTAGTCTCCCAATTCATCCCACCACCACCCTCACATGGTGCTCCGCCATTGGTGTCCATATGTTTGTTCTCTACATCTGTGTCTCTATCTCTGCCCTGCACACCGGTTCATCTGTACCATTTTTCTAGGTTCCACATATATGCATTAATATACAATATTTGTTTTCCTTTTTCTGACTTACTTCACTCTGCATGACAGTCTCTAGATCCATCAAGGTCTCTACAAATGACCCAATTTCATTCCTATGTATGGCTGAGTAATATTCCATTGTATATATGTGCCAGATCTTCTTTATCCATTCATCTGTTGATGGACACTTAGGTTGCTTCCATGTCCTGGTTATTGCAAATAGAGCTGCAATGAACATTTTTGTACATAACTCTTTTTGAATTATGGTTTTCACAAGGCAAATATCCAGTAGTTGGATTGTTGTGTCGTATGGTACTTCTATTGTTAGTTATTTAAAGGAACCTCCGTACTGTTCTCCCTAGTGCCCATATCAATTTACATTCCCACCCACAGTGCAAGTGTGTGCCCTTTTCTCCAATAAAGGCCTCTCCAGCATTTATTGTTTTGTAGATTTTTTTGATGATTGCCACTCTGACTGCTGTGAGGTGATACCTCACGGTAGTTTTGATTTGCATTTCTCTAATGATTAGTGATGTTCAGCATCCTTTCATGTGTTTCTTGGTAATCTGTATATCTTCTCTGGAGAAATGTCTATTTAGGTCTTCTGCCCGTTTTTGGATTGGGTTGTTTGTTTTTGTGATATTGAGCTACATGAGGTGCTTGTAAAGTTTGGAGATTAATCCTTTGTCAATTGCTTCATTTGAAAATATTTTCTCCCATTCTGAGGGTTGTTTTTGCATCTTGTTTATGTTTTCCTGTACTGTGTAAAAGCTTTTAAGTTTCATTAGGTCCCATTTGTTGATTTCTGTTTTTATTTCCATTTCTCTAAGTGGTGGGTCAAAAAGGATCTTGCTGTGATTTATGTCATAGAGTGTTCTGCCTATGGTTTCCTCTAAGTGTTTTATAGTGTCTGGTCTTATATTTAGATCTCTAATCAATTTAGAGTTTATTTTTGTGTATGGTGTTATGGAGTGTTCTAATTTCATTCTTTTATGTGTAGGGGTCCAGTTTTCCCAGCACCAATTACTGAAGAGACTGTCTTTTCTCCATTGTATATCCTTAGCCCCTTTGTCATAGATGAGATAGCCATAGGTATGTAGGTTTATCTCTGGGCTTTCTGTCCTGTTCCATTGATCTGTGTTTATGCCAATCTACATACACTTGATTCCATTATGGAGACATATAAATACATAGGTTTCAAGGTTATTACCATTCAGATATATTCCTCTTCAGTGAATAGGGTGTTTTGTGTCCAGTTCATTGAGAAAGGAGTAGGTCTTGTCTATTACATATTTGGTATATGGAATGGGATCTGTGCTAATTTCAAACTCTGCTTTTACACATCACCCCACGTCAACTTTCCCCTTAAGGAGGCATAAGTGTGTTTTCTAAATGTGTAACTCTGTTCTCTTTTGAAATTCAGTTCATGTGTAGCCATGTTTACATTCCCTCTATTAGTGATATATTAAAATATGTTTCTTTTACTTTGTGGCTCATTTCACTTAGCATCATCATACCTAAAGCCACTCATTAAGCTGCTATTGGCCTTATGACATTGATTTTATGTCTGAGTGACATTCCATTGTATATAAGTACCACAACATGTATATCCATTTTTTTTTCCTTTCCTGGGATATTTAAAGTGTACTGAAGTCGAGGTTCTTGTAAACAGAGCAGCCCTAAAGTTTGGGCTGGCTGTGTGTTGTGGATTTTTAGTTTTCCCAAAATACACGCCCATGAGTGGAAGTGTGCTATGCTCTGTAGCTCTGTTTTAGAAAACAACATACAGTTCTCCAGAGAGGCTGTTGGCAATTTACATCCTGTCCATCAGCGTAACCAGGCTCCCTTTTCTCCATGGCCTGTCCTGCATTTGTGGATTTTACACTATTTGTGGATGGCCCTTTTGACTGGAGGTAAGGGACACTTCTCTGTAGTGTGGATTTGCAATGCCTGATGGCTTGCTTGGCCAAAAAGGGCATATGCATTTTTTCCCGAATATATTCAAGAAAATACACATAGTCCCTTTTCAGCCAAGGGCAACATTGTCGAAATTCTGTCGCTTTTCATGTGCTTTAAAGATGACTCCAATCTACCTCTTGAAATCCGTTTCATTCAATTCTGCCTTGCATTCAAATCCTCTTCACTGCCTTACCTCAATATATTTCTGGATGATAGTTGTCCTTTATAACTCTGCAAGTTTGTGAATTGCTGTGCCCCTGATTTCCATTTTTCAACTCGCCTATTTGTGAGCTGGCTGCAATACTGCAGGATGGCTTTAGGCACTAGTCTGGTTCCACGGCTTCAGGCTGAGCCTTTGGTTAATTCTTCTTCCTGGTGGGAAACTAGAGTGACATGTGCCCATCCAAACACCTACAGCTAATCTCTCATTTATTCCCCCACTTCCAGTTCATCCTCTGCACAATTTGCAAACTGTGCATAACAGGTGGGTAAAGGCGCTGACACTCCAAGTGGGGAGATTTTTAGTAATGCAGATGGAATGGCGAAGACGAGAACGACAAAAGGAAAAATGAGGTACCTTTTAGAAAACTTTCCCAATTACACAGTGTACCATCCACTGGGTTTCCCATGCATGTTTTAACTGTAGGAAGATTCCCTTAAACCTGGAGAGTTGGGACCACTAGAATGGGTAGCACACAGTATTGCTCTAAGTGGTGTTCTTTTGCTCACACAACCTCAGCAATCTTGTCAGCCCCAAGTGTCCAGTCTTATGTCTCATCCAGCTGTGGGTGTAAAGGTGGTCAATCCAGGTTGCATCACACGCCCTGAACGAAATTTTTAAGACTTTCTCACTGTTTCGCTGTTTTTGCATTTTGCTTTTGAAATTTATTTTTATAAGTGGGTTTAACTGAATTTCAGTGCTCTGTTCATGCCGTTATACACACACATGTTTCCTTTATGGAGACATGAGAATACATATGTTTTAAAATACTGAGAGTCAGACATATTCCTTGCAATGAATAGGGGGTGTTGAGTCCAGTTCATTGTGGCGGGATTAGGTGTTGTCTGTTACATACTTGGTTTATGAAACGGTATCTGTGGTAATTTAAAACTGTGATTTTATGCATCACACCACCTCGCCTTTCCCATTAAGGAGGCAGAAGCTTGTTTTCTAAATTTGAGACTCCTTTGTGTTTGTAAATCAGTTCAGGTGTAGCCATGTGTACATTCCCGCTATGAGTGATATCTTATGATAAGATTCGTTACTCTGGTATCTTTCCTAAATCAGTTCATGTGAGGCCATGTTTACAGGACCTTCACAAGTGATATCTTATGATAAGTTTCTTTTTCTGTGTGACTTATTTCACTTAGAATCATCGTACCTGAATCCACTCATTTTGCTGCTCCTGGCCTTATGAAATTGATTTCATGACTGAGGGATGTACCATCGTACGTAAGTACCACAATTTCTTGAACCATTTTTGTCTTTCCTGGGATATTTAAGGTATACCCAAGTTGAGGTTCTTGTAAGCAGTGAAGCCCTAAATTTTGTGGTGGCTCTGTCTTATTGATTTTCAGTTTTCCCAAGGTATATTTCCTACACTGGAAGTGCCCTTGACTCTGTAGCTCTGTTGTTTACTTGTTTTAGGGAACACAATGCACTCCTCCAGAGAGGCAGTTCGCAATTTAAATACCACCCATCAGCATAACAAGGCTCCTTGTTCTCCAGGGCCTGTCTTGCCTTTCTGGTTTTTACACATTTTGCAGATGTCCCTTTTGACTAGTGGGAAGGGATACTTCTTTGTAGTGCAGATTTTCATTGCCCGCTTGCTTGCTTGGCCAAAAAGGGTGTATGCGTGTTCTCCTGCATATATTCAGGAGAAAACATATACGCCCTTTTTGGGCAAGTGCATCATTGTCGAAGTTGTGCCCCTCTTCCTGTGCTTTAAAGGCGATTCCAACATGCCTCTTGAAATCTGTTTCCTCATATACTGCCTTGCTTTCAAGTCCGCCTCGTTGCCTGCCCTCAGCAGATTTTTGGGCGATAGTTGTCCTTTATTACTCTGCCAATTTCTGAATTGCTGTGCCCCTGAGCTCCATTTATAAATTCGTTTTTTGTGAGCAGACCGCAAGTCCAAAATTTTGGTTCAGGACCTCTACTGGTTCCCGGCACGTGGCTGAGACTTTGGTTAATTCTTCTTCCTGCCGGGCAATTAATGTGACATGTACCCGTCCAAATGCCTAACATCTACTCTCTCATTTGTTCTCCCTCTTCCCTTTCATCTTTGCCAAATTGGCAACTGTGCGAACCTGGAGGTTAAAGGGACTGTCTCTCCAAGTTGGGAGATTGATAGTAAAGTAGTTGGAAAGTCAAACTGGAGCACCAGGAGAGGGATTATTAGTTGAGTTTTAGAAACCTTTCTTATTCACAGTGTGTCCATTCTCTAGGTTTCCCGTACATGTTATAGCTGTAGTAATATTCCCTTCAACCTGGACAGTTGGGACCCATGGAATGGGTGCCACACATTATTGCTTTAAAGGGTCTGCATTAGCTCACCCAATCTCACCAATACTCTCAGTCCCAAGTGTCCAGCCTTATGCCACATCCAGCTGTCATTGTAGATAGGGTCATTCCAGGTTTCATCAGAGACCCTGAAAGAATTGTAAAGAATGTCCCTGTTTTATTGTTTTGTGTTTGAAATTCCATTTTAGAGTGGGTTTGAGCTTATTCTCACTGCTATGTTTATGCCAGTCTAGACACACTTGATTACCTTACGGAGACATATCAATACATAGGTTTTAAGATTCTTACTATTCAGATATATTCCTCTGCGGGGAATATGCGGGGTTGAGTCCCTTTCACTTAAGAAGGTGTAGGTAATATCTATTCTGTATTTGGTTTTTAGAATGGTAGCTGTACTAATATCAAACTCTCATTTTATGCATTACCCACCTCTCCTTCCCCTTTAAGCGGGCATACGATTGTTTTCTAAATGTGAGAATCTCTTACATTCCTAACTCAGTTCCTGTGTAGCCATGTTTACAAGACCTACATAAGTGATATCTTATGATAAGATTCTTTTTCTGTGTGACTTATTTCACTTAGAATCATCATACCTGAATCCACTCATTTTGCTGCTACTGGCCTTATGACATTGATTTCATGGCTGAGGGATAATCCATCGTACGTAAGTACCACAATTTTTTGATACATTTTTATCTTTCCTGGGATATTTAAAGTGTACCAAAGTTGACGTTTTTGTAAGCAGTGCAGCCCTAAATTTTGGGGAGGCTCTGTCTTTTTGATTTTCAGTTTTCCCAAGGTATATTCCCTAGACTGGAAGTGCCCTTGGCTCTGTAGCTCTATTGTTTACTTGTTTTAGGGAACACAATGCACTCCTCCAGAGAGGCCGTTGGCAGTTTACATCCCGCCCATCAGCATTAAAAGGCTCCCTGTTCTCAAGGGCCTGTCTTGCCTTTCTGGTTTTTACACATTTTGAGGATGTCCCTTTTGACCAGTGGGAAGTGATACAACTTTGTAGTGCAGACTTGCATTGCCCGCTTGCTTGTCCAAAAAGGGTGTATGCGTTTTCTCCTGAATATATTCAAGAGAAAACGCATAAGCCCTCTTTGGCCAAGTGCATCATTGTCGAAGTTGTGTCCCTTTTCCTGTGCTTTAAAGCTGATTCCAACGTAACTCTTGAAATCTGTTTCCTGCTATTCTGCCTCGGTTCAAGTCCGCCTCATTGCCTTCCCTCAACAGATTTTTGGATGATAGTAGTCCTTTATTACTCTGCCAGTTTGTGAATTGCTGTGCCCCTAATCTCCATTTTTCTACTCGTTTTTTGTGAGCTGAACCCAAGTCCAAAATTGTGATTCAGGAGAATACTGGTTCCCGGTGGGTGGCTGAGACTTTGGTTAATTCTTCTTCCTGCTGGGAAATTAGAGTGATATGTGCCCGTCCAAATGCCTAACAGCTACTCTCTCATTGGTTCTCCCTCTTTTCTTTCATCCTTTGCCAAATAGGCAACCTTTGCGGACCAGGAGGTTAAAGGGGCTGTCTCTCCACGTTGGCAGATTGATAGTAAAGCAGTTGCAAAGACAAACCGGAGCACCAGGAGAGGGACTATTTGTTGAGTTGTAAGAACATTTTGTATTCACAGTGTGTCCATTCTCTAAGTTTCCCTTACTTGTTATATCTATAGTAATATTACCTTCAACCAGGAGAGTTGGGACTGATGGAATGGGTGCCATGCAGTACTGCTTTAAAGGGTCTACATTTGCTCACTCAATCTCACCAATCCTCTCAGTCCCAAGTATCCAGCCTTATGCCACATCCAGATGTCTTTGTAGATATGGTCATTCCAGAAATCATCAGAGACCCTGAAGGAATTGTAAAGAAATTCTATGTTACTTTGTTTTGTTTTTGAAATTTCATTTTATAGTGGGTTTGAGCAGATTCTCACTGCCATGTTTATGCCATTCTAGACACAATTGATTCCCTTACGGAGACATATCAATACATAGGTTTTAAAGTTCTTACTAGTCATATATATTACTCTGTGGGGAATATGGGGTTTTGAGTCCCTTTCACAGAGTAAGGTGTAGGTCTTGTCTATTCCTTATTTGGTTTTTTGAACGGTACCTCTGCTTATATCAAACTCTGGTTTTATGCATCACCACACCTCTCCTTCCCCTTAAGCAGGCATAAGCGTGTTTTCTAAATGTGAGACTCTGTTCTCTTTCCTATCTCAGTTCATGTGTAGCCTTGTTACAGGATCTTCATAAGTGATATCTTATGATAAGTTTCTTTTTCTGTGTGACTTATTTCACTTAGAATCATCGTACCTGAATCCACTCATTTTGCTGCTACAGGTCTTATGACATTGATTTCATGGCTGAGGGATATTCCATCGTACGTAAGTACCACAATTTTTTGAACCATTTTTATATTTCCTGGGATATTTAGGGTGTAGACAAGTTGAGGTTCTTGTAAGCAGTGCAGCCCTAAATTTTGGTGTGGCTCTGTCTTATTGATTTTCAGTTTTCCCAAGGTATATTCCCTAGACTGGAAGTGCCCTTGGCTCTGTAGCTCTGGTGTTTACTTGTTTTAGGGAACACAATGCACTCCTCCAGTGAGGCAGTTGGCAGTTTACATGCCGCCCATCAGCATAACAAGGCTCCCTGTTTTCCAGGGCCTTTCTTGCCTTTCCGGTTTTTACCCATTTTGTGGATGTCCCTTTTGACCGGTGGGAAGTGATACTTTTTTGTAGTGCAGATTTGCATTGCCCGCTTGCTTGCTTGGCCAAAATGGGCGTATGCGTTTCCTCCTGAATACATTCAGGAGAAAACACATACGCCCTTTTTGGCCAAGTGCATCATTGTCGAAGTTGTGCCCCTCTTCCTGTGCTTTAAAGGCGATTCCAACGTACCTCTTGAAATCTGTTTCCTGCTATTCTGCCTCACTTTCAAGTTCGCCTCGATTCCTTCCCTCAACAGATTTTTGGACGATAGTTGCCCTTTATTACTCTGCCACTTTGTGAAATGCTGTGCCTCTGAGCTCTGTTTTATAACTGGTTTCTTTCTGAGCTGTACGCAAGCCCAATATTTTGGTTCAGGACCTATACTGGTTCCCGGTGGGTGGCTGAGACTTTGGTCAGTTCTTCTTCCTCCCGGGAAATAAGAGTGACATGTGCCCGTCCAAATGCCTAACAGCTACTCTCTCATTGGTTCTCCCTCTTCCCATTCATCCTCTGGTAAATTGGCAACCTGTGCGAAACAGGAGGTTAAAGGTGCTGTCTCTCCAGGTTGGGAGATTGATAGTAAAGCAGTTGGAAAGTCAAACCGGAGGACCAGGAGAGGGACTATTTGTTAAGTTTTAGAGACCTTTCGTATTCACTGTGTGTCCATTCTCTAGGTTTCCCGTACATGTTATATCTGTAGTAATATTCCCTTCAACCTGGAGAGTTGGGACCCATGGAATGGGTGCCATGCATTATTGCTTTAAACGGTCTGCATTTGCTCACCCAATCTAACCAATCCTCTCAGTCCAATGTGTCCAGCCTTAAGCCACATCCAGCTGTCGTTGTAGATAGGATCATTCCAGGTTTCATCAGAGACCCTGAAGGAATTGTAAAGAATTTCCCTTTTTTTTTGTTTTTCAAATTCCTTTTTATATTGGGTTTGAGCTGATTCTCGCTGCCATGTTTATGCAAGTCTAGACACACTTGATTCCCAAAAAGAGACATATCAATACATAGGTTTTAAGATTCTCACTACTCACATATATTCCTCTGTGGGAAATATGGTGTTTTGAGTCCCTTTCACTGAGGAAGGTGTAGGTCTTGTCTATTCCATAGTAGTTTCTTGGAACGGTACGTGTGCTTATATCAAACACTGGGTTTATGCATCACCCCACCTCTCCTTCCCCCTTAAGCAGGCATAAGAGTGTTTTCTAAATGTGAGACTCTCTTCTCTTTCCTAAATCAGTTCATGTGTACCCATGTTTACAGGATCTTCATAAGTGATATCTTATGATAAGCTTCTTTTTCTGTGTGACTTATTTCACTTAGAATCATCGTTCCTGAATCCACTAATTTTGCTGCTACTGGTCTTAAGACATTGATTTCCTGGCTGAGGGATATTCCATCGTATGTAAGTACCACAAATTTTTGAACCATTTTTATATTTCCTGGGATATTTAAGGTGTACCCAAGTTGACGTTCTTGTAAGCAGTGCAGGCCTAAATTTGGGGGTGGCTCTATCTTATTGATATTCAGTTTTCCCAAGGTATATTCCCTAGACTGGTAGTGCCTTTGGCTCTGTAGCTATGTTGATTACTTGTTTTAGGGAACACAATGCACTCCTCCAGAAAAGCAGTTGGCAATTTACATCCCGCCCATCAGCATAACAAGGCTCCCTGTTCTCCAGGGCCTGTCTTGAATTTCTGGTTTTTACCCTTTTTGTGGATGTCCCTTTGGACCGGTGGGAAGTGATACTTCTTTGTAGTGCAGACTTACATTGTCCGCTTGCTTGCTTGGCCAAAATGGGCGTATGCGTTTTCTCCTGAATATACTCAGGAGAAAACGCATACGCCCTTTTTGGACAAGTGCATCATTGTCGAAGTTGTGCCCCTCTTCCTGTGCTTTAAAGGCGATTCCAACATACCTCTTGAAATCTGTTTCCTGCTATTCTGCCTCACATTCAAGTCTGCCTCGTTGCCTTCCGTCAACAGATTTTTGGATGATAGTTGTCCTTTATTACTCTGCCAGTTTGTGAATTGCTCTGCCCTATAGCTCCATTTTTTATTTTTTATTTTTTTATTTTTTTTATTTTTATTTTTATTTTTTTTTGCGGTACGCGGGCCTCTCACTGTTGTGGCCTCTCGCGCTGCGGAGCACAGGATCCGGACGTGCAGGCTCAGCGGCCATGGCTCACGGGCCCAGCCGCTCCACGGCATGTGGGATCTTCCCGGACCGGGGCACGAACCTGCGTCCCCTCTATCGGCAGGCGGACTCTCAACCACTGCGCCACCAGGGAAGCCCCTAGCTCCATTATTTAACTCGTTTTTTTGAGCTGAACACAAGTCCCATATTTTGGTTTAGGACCTATACTGGTTCCCGGTGGGTGCCTGAGACTTTGGTTAATTCTTCTTCCTCCCTGGAAATAAGAGTGACATGTGCCCGTCCAAATGCCTAACAGCTACTCTCTCTTTGGTTCTCCCTATTCGCTTTCATCCTTTGCCAAATTGGCAACCTGTGCGAACCAGGAGGTTAAAGGTGCTGTCTCTCCAAGTTGGGAGATTGATAGTAAACCAGTTAGAAAGTGAAACTGGAACACCAGGAGTGGGACTATTCGTTGAGATTTAGAAACCTTTTGTATTCACAGTGTGTGCATTCTCTAGGATTCCCATACATGTTATAGCTGTAGTAATATTCCCTAAAACCTGGAGAGTTGGGACCCATGGAATGGGTGCCCTGCATTATTGCTTTAAAGGGTCTGCATTTGCTCACGATTCTCACCAATCCTCTCAGTCCCATGTGTCCAGCCTTATGCCACCTCCAGCTTTCGTTCTACATAGGGTCATTCCAAGTTTCATCAGAGAGCCTGAAGGAATTGTAAAGAATTTTGCTGTTTTTTTGTTTTGTTTTTGAAATTCCTTTTTATAGTGGGTTTGAGCTGATTCTCGCTGCCATCTTTATGCCAGTCTACACACACTTGATTCCCTTATGGAGACATATCAATACATAGGTTTTATGATTCTTACTAGTCAGATATATTCCTCTGCGGGAAATATGGGGTTTTGAGTCCCTTTCACTGAGGAAGGTGTAGGTCTTGTCTATTCCATACTTGGTTTTTGGAACGGTACCTGTGCTTATATCAACCTCTGGTTTTATGCATCACCCCACCTCTCCTTCCCCCTTAAGCAGGCATAAGAGTGTTTTCTAAATGTGAGACTCTCTTCTCTTTCCTAACTCAGTTCATGTGTAGCCATGTTTACAGGATCTTCATAAGTGATATCTTATGATAAGTTTCTTTTTCTGTGTGACTTATTTCACTTAGAATCATCGTACCTGAATACACTCATTTTGCTGCTACTGGTCATATGATATTGATTTCATGGATGAGGGGTATTCCCTCGTACGTAAGTACCACAACTTTTTCAACCACTTTTATATTTCCTGGGATATTTAAGGTGTACCCAAGTTGAGGTTCTTGTAAGCAGTGCATTCCTAAATTTTGGGGTGGTTCTATCTTTTTGATTTTCAGTTTTCCCAAGGTATATTCCCTAGACTGGAAGTGCCCTTGGCTCTGTAGCTCTGTTGTTTACTTGTTTTAGGGAACACAATGCACTCCTCCAGAGAGGCAGTTGGCAATTTACATCCCAGCCATCAGCATAACAAGGCTCCCTGTTCTCCAGGGCCTGTCTTGAATTTCTGGTTTTTACCCTGTTTGTGGATGTCCCTTTGGACCGGTGGGAAGTGATACTTCTTTGTAGTGCAGACTTACATTGTCTGCTTGCTTGCTTGGCCAAAATGGGCGTATGCGTTTTCTCCTGAATATACTCAGGAAAAAACGCATACACCCTTTTTGGACAAGTGCATCATTGTCGAAGTTGTGCCCCTCTTCCTGTGCTTTAAAGGCAATTCCAACATACCTCTTGAAATCTGTTTCCTGCTATTCTGCCTCACTTCCAAGTCCGCCTCGTTACCTTCCCTCAACAGATTTTTGGATGATAGTTGTCCTTTATTACTCTGTCAGTTTGTGAATTGCTCTGCCGTATAGTTCCATTTTTTACCTCGTTTTTTGTGAGCTGAACGCAAGTCCCATATTTTGGTTTAGGACCTATACTGGTTCCCGGTGGGTGGCTGAGACTTTGGTTAATTCTTCTTCCTCCCTGGAAATAAGAGTGACATGTGCCCGTCCAAATGCCTAACAGCTACTCTCTCTTTGGTTCTCCCTCTTCCCTTTCATCCTTTGCCAAATTGGCAACCTGTGCGAACCAGGAGGTTAAAGGTGCTGTCTCTCCAAGTTGGGAGATTGATAGTAAAGCAGTTAGAAAGTGAAACTGGAGCACCAGGAGAGGGACTATTCGTTGAGATTTAGAAACCTTTCGTATTCAGAGTGTGTCCATTATCTAGGGTTCCCGTAAATGTTATAGCTGTAGTAATATTCCCTACAACCTGGAGTGTTGGGACCCATGGAATGGGTGCCATGCATTATTGCTTTAAAGGGTCTGCATTTGCTCACGAATCTCACCAATCCTCTCAGTCCCATGTGTCCAGCCTTATGCCACCTCCAGCTGTCGTTCTAGATAGGGTCATTCCAAGTTTCATCAGAGACCCTGAGGAATTGTAAAGAATTTTGCTGTTTTATTGTTTTGGTTTGGAAATTCCTTTTTATAGTGTGTTTGAGCTGATTCTCGCTGATATCTTTATGCCAGTCTACACACACTTGATTCCCTTACTGAGACATATCAATACATAGGTTTTAAGATTCTTACTAGTCAGATATATTCCTCTGCGGGAAATATGGGGTTTTGAGTCCCTTTCACTGAGGAAGGTGTAGGTCTTGTCTATTCCATACTTGGTTTTTGGTACGGTACCTGTGCTTATATCAACCTCTGGTTTTATGCATCACCCCACCTCTCCTTCCCCCTTAAGCAGGCATAAGAGTGTTTTCTAAATGTGAGACTCTCTTCTCTTTCCTAACTCAGTTCATGTGTAGCCATGTTTACGGGATCTTCATAAGTGATATCTTATGATAAATTTCTTTTTCTGTGTGACTTATTTCACTTAGAATCATCGTACCTGAATCCACTCATTTTGCTGCTACTTGTCTTATGACATTGATTACATGGCTGAGGTATATTCCATCATACGTAAGTACCACAATTTTTTGAACCATTTTTATCTTTCCTGGGATAGTTAAGGTGTACCCAAGTTGAGGTTCTTGTAAGCAGTGCAGGCCTAAATTTGGGCGTGGCTCTGTCTTATTGATTTTCAGTTTTCCCAAGGTATATTCCCTAGACTGGAAGTGCCCTTGGCTCTGTAGCTCTGTTGTTTACTTGTTTTAGGGAACACAATGCACTCCTCCAGAGAGGCAGTTGGCAATTTACATCCCAGCCATCAGCATAACAAGGCTCCCTGTTCTCCAGGGCCTGTCTTGAATTTCTGGTTTTTACCCTTTTTGTGGATGTCCCTTTGGACCGGTGGGAAGTGATACTTCTTTGTATTGCAGACTTACATTGTCCGCTTGCTTGCTTGGCCAAAAAGGGCGTATGTGTTTTCTCCTGAATATACTCAGGAGAAAACGTATACACCCTTTTTGGACAAGTGCATCATTGTCGAAGTTGTGCCCCTCTTGCTGTGCTTTAAAGGCGATTCCAACGTGCCTCTTGAAATCAGTTTCCTGCAATTCTGCCTCACTTTCAAGTCCGCCTCGTTGCCTTCCCTCAACAGATTTTTGGATGATAGTTGTCCTTTATTACTCTGCCAGTTTGTGAATTGCTCTGCCCTATAGCTCCATTTTTTAACTCGTTTTTTGTGAGCTGAACGCAAGTCCCATATTTTGGTTTAGGACCTATACTGGTTCCCGGTGGGTGGCTGAGACTTTGGTTAATTCTTCTTCCTCCCAGGAAATAAGAGTGACATGTGCCCGTCCAAATGCCTAACAGCTACTCTCTCTTTGGTTCTCCCTCTTCCCTTTCATCCTTTGCCAAATTGGCAACATGTGCGAACCAGGAGGTTAAAGGTGCTGTCTCTCCAAGTTGGGAGATTGATAGTAAAGCAGTTAGAAAGTGAAACTGGAGCACAAGGAGAGGGACTATTCGTTGAGTTTTAGAAACCTTTCGTATTCACAGTGTGTGCATTCTCTAGATTTCCCATACATGTTATAGCTGTAGTAATATTCCCTACAACCTGGAGAGTTGGGACCCATGGAATGAGTGCCATGCATTATTGCTTTAAAGGGTCTGCATTTGCTCACGAATCTCACCAATCCTCTCAGTCCCATGTGTCCAGCGTTATGCCACCTCCAGCTGTCGTTCTAGATAGGGTCATTCCACGTTTCATCAGAGACCCTGAAGGAATTGTAAAGAATTTCGCTGTTTGTTTGTTTTGTTTTGGAAATTCCTATTTATAGTGGGTTTGAGCTGATTTTCGCTGCCATCTTTATGCCAGCCTACACACACTTGATTCCCTTATGGAGACATATCAATACATAGGTTTTAATATTTTTACTAGTCAGATATATTCCTCTGTGGGAAATATGGGGTTTTGAGTCCCTTTCACTGAGGAAGGTGTAGGTCTTGTCTATTCCATAGTTGGTTTTTGGAACGGCACCTGTGCTTATATCAAACTCTGGTTTTATGCATTACCCCACCTCTCCTTCCCCCTTAAGCAGTCATAAGAGTGTTTTCTAAATGTGATACTCTGTTCTCTTTCCTAACTCAGTTCATGTTTAGCCATGTTTACAGGATCTTCATAAGTGATATCTTATGATAAGCTTCTTTTTCTGTGTGACTTATTTTATTTAGAATCACCGTACCTGAATCCTCTCATATTGATGCTACTGGTCTTATGACATTGATTTCATGGCTGAGGGATATTCCATCGTACGTAAGTACCACAGTTTTTGGAACCATTTTTATCTTTCCTGGGATATTTAAGGTGTACCCAAGTTGAGGTTCTTGTAAGCAGTGCAGCCCTAAATTTGGGGGTGGCTCTCTCTTATTGATTTTCAGTTTTCCCAAGGTATATTCTGTAGACTGGAAGTGCCCTTGGCTCTGTAGCTCTGTTGTTTACTTGTTTTAGGGAACACAGTGCCCTCCTCCAGTGAGGCAGTTGGCAATTTACATCCCGCCCATCAGCATAACAAGGCTCACTGTTCTCCAGGGCCTGTCTTGCCTCTCTGGTATTTACACATTTTTTGGATATCCCATTTGACCAGTGGGAAGTGACAATTCTTTGTTGTGCAGATTTGCATTGCCCGCTTGTTTGCTTGGCCAGAAAGGGCGTATGCGTTTTCTCCTGCATATATTCAGGAGAAAATGCATACGCCCTTTTTGGCCAAGTGCATCATTGTCGAAGTTGTGCCCCTCTTCCTGTGCTTTACAGAGGATTCCAATGTACCTCTTGAAATCTGTTTCCTCTATTCTGCCTCACTTTCAAGTCCCCTTGGTTGCCTTCCCTCAACAGATTTCTGGACGATAGTTGGCTTTTATTACTATGCCTAATTGTGAATTGCTCTGCCGCTGAGCTCCATTTTTCAACTCGTTTTTTGTGAGCTGAATGCAAGTCCAAAGTTTTGTTTCAGGAGCTATACTGGTTCCCAGTGTGTGGTTGAGACTTTTGTTAATTCTTCTTCCTGCCGGGAAATTAGAGTGACATATGCCCGTCCAAGTGCCTAACAGCTACTCTCCCATTGGTTCTCGCTCTTCCCTTTCATCCTCTCCCAAATTGTCAAACTGTGAGAACCAGGAGGTTAAAGGGGCTGTCTCTCCAAGTTGGGAGATTGATAGTAAAGCAGTTGGAAAGTCAAACCGGAGCACCAGGAGAGGGACTATTCGTTGAGTTTTAGAAACCTTTCGTATTCACAGTGTGTCCATTCTCTAGGTTTCCCGTACATGTTATAGCTGTAGTAATAATCCCTTCAACCTGGAGACTTGGAACACATGGAATGGGTGCCATGAATTATTGCTTTAAAGGGTCTGCATTTGTTCATCCAATCTCACCAATCCTCTCAGTCCCAAGTGTCCAGCCTTATGCCACATCGAGCTGTCATTGTAGACAGGGACATTCCAGGTTTCATCAGAGACCCTGAAGGAATTGAAAAGAATTTCCCTGTTTTTTTTTTGTTTGTTTATTTATTTATTTATTTATTTATTTATTTTTTTGCCTTATAACATATTTAATCAGTTATACATATACATATGTTTCCATATCCCCTCCCTTTTGCATCTCCCTCCCACCCTCCCTATCCCACCCCTCCAGGCAGTCACAAAGCACCAAGCTGATCTCCCTGTGCTATGCGGCTGCTTCCCACTAGCTATCTATCTTACGTTTGGTAGTGTATATATGTCCATGCCGCTCTTTCACTTTGTCACAGCTTACCCTTCCCCCTCCCCATATCCTCAAGTCCATTCTCTAGTAGGTCTGTGTCTTTATTCCTGTTTTACCCCTAGGTTCTTCATGACATTTTTTTTCTTAAATCCCATATATATGTGTTAGCATACAGTATTTGTCTTTCTCTTTCTGACTTACTTCACTCTGTATGACAGACTCTAGGTCTATCCACCTCATTACCAATAGCTCAATTTCATTTCTTTTTATGGCTGAGTAATATTCCATTGTATATATGTGCCACATCTTCTTTATCCATTCATCCGATGATGGACACTTAGGTTGTTTCCATCTCTGGGCTATTGTAAATAGGGCTGCTATGAACATTTTGGTACATGTCTCTTTTTGAATTATGGTTTTCTCAGGGTATATGCCCAGTAGTGGGATTGCTGGGTCATATGGTAGTTCTATTTGTAGTTTTTTAAGGAACCTCCATACCGTTCTCCATAGTGGCTGTACCAATTCACATTCCCACCAGCAGTGCAAGAGTGTTCCCTTTTTTCCCCACCCTCTCCAGCATTTATTGTTTCTAGATTTTTTGATGATGGCCATTCTGACTGGTGTGAGATGATATCTCATTGTAGTTTTGATTTGCATTTCTCTAATGAGTAAAGATGTTGAGCATCCTTTCATGTGTTTGTTGGCAGTCTGTATATCTTCTGTGGAGAAATGTCTATTTAGGTCTTCTGCCCATTTTTGGATTGGGTTGTTTGTTTTTTTGTTATTGAGCTGCATGAGCTGCTTATAAATTTTGGAGATTAATCCTTTGTCAGTTGCTTCATTTGCAAATATTTTCTCCCATTCTGAGGGTTGTCTTTTGGTCTTGTTTATGGTTTCCTTTGCTGTGCAAAAGCTTTTAAGTTTCATTAGGTCCCATGTGTTTATTTTTGTCTTTATTTCCATTTCTCTAGGAGGTGGGTCCAAAAGGATCTTGCTGTGATTTATGTCATAGAGTGTTCTGCCTATGTTTTCCTCTAAGAGTTTGATAGTGTCTGGCCTTACATTTAGGTCTTTAATCCATTTTGAGCTTATTTTTGTGTATGGTGTTAGGGAGTGATCTAATCTCATACTTTTACATGTACCTGTCTAGTTTTCCCAACACCACTTATTGAAGAGACTGTCCTTTCTCCACTGTACATTCCTGCCTCCTTTATCAAAGATAAGGTGACCATATGTCCGTGGGTTTATCTCTGGGCTTTCTATCCTGTTCCATTGATCTATCTTTCTGTTTTTGTGCCAGTACCATACTGTCTTGATTACTGTAGCTTTGTAGTATAGTCTGAAGTCAGGGAGCCTGATTCCTCCAGCTCCATTTTTCGTTCTCAAGATTGCTTTGGCTATTCGGGGTCTTTTGTGTTTCCATACAAATTGTGAAATTTTTTGTTCTAGTTCTGTGAAAAATGCCAGTGGTAGTTTGATAGGGATTGCATTGAATCTGTAGATGGCTTTGGGTAGTAAAGTCATTTTCACAATGTTGATTCTTCCAATCCAAGAACATGGTACATCTCTCCATCTATTTGTATCATCTTTAATTTCTTTCATCAGTGTCTTATAATTTTCTGCATACAGGTCTTTTGTCTCCTTAGGTAGGTTTATTCCTAGATATTTTATTCTTTTTGTTGCAATGGTAAATGGGAGTGTTTCCTTGATTTCACTTTCAGATTTTTCATCATTAGTATATAGGAATGCCAGAGATTTCTGTGCATTAATTTTGTATCCTGCAACTTTACCAAATTCATTGATTAGCTCTAGTAGTTTTCTGGTAGCATCTTTAGGATTCTCTATGTATAGTATCATGTCATCTGCAAACAGTGACAGCTTTACTTCTTCTTTTCCGATTTGGATTCCTTTTATTTCCTTTTCTTCTCTGATTGCTGTGGCTAAAACTTCCAAAACTAGGTTGAATAAGAGTGGTGAGAGTGGGCAACCTTGTCTTGTTCCTGATCTTAGTGGAAATGGTTTCAGTTTTTCACCATTGAGGACGATGCTGGCTGTGGGTTTGTCATATATGGCCTTTATTATGTTGAGGAAAGTTCCCTCTATGCCTACTTTCTGCAGGGTTTTTATCATAAATGGGTGTTGAATTTTGTCGAAAGCTTTCTCTGCATCTATTGAGATGATCATATGGTTTTTCTCCTTCAATTTGTTAATATGGTGTATCACGTTGATTGATTTGCGTATATTGAAGAATCCTTGAATTCCTGGAATAAACCCCACTTGATCATGGTGTATGATCCTTTTAATGTGCTGTTGGATTCTGTTTGCTAGTATTTTGTTGAGGATTTTTGCATCTATGTTCATCAGTGATATTGGCCTGTAGTTTTCTTTCTTTGTGACATCCTTGTCTGGTTTGGGTATCAAGGTGATGGTGGCCTCGTAGAATGAGTTTGTGAGTGTTCCTCCCTCTGCTATATTTTGGAAGAGTTTCAGAAGGATAGGTGTTAGCTCTTCTCTAAATGCTTGATAGAATTCGCCTGTGAAGCCATCTGGTCCTAGGCTTTTGTTTGTTGGAAGATTTTTTATTACAGTTTCAATTTCAGTGCTTGTGATTGGTCTGTTCATATTTTCTATTTCTTCCTGGTTCAGTCTCGGCAGGTTGTGCATTTCTAAGAATTTGTCCGTTTCTTCCAGGTTGTCCATTTTATTGGCATAGAGTTGCTTATAGTAATCTCTCATGATCTTTTGTATTTCTGCAGTGTCAGTTGTTACTTCTCCTTTTTCATTTCTAATTCTATTGATTTGAGTCTTCTCCCTTTTTTTCTTGATGAGTCTGGCTAATGGTTTATCAATTTTGTTTATCTTCTCAAAGAACCAGCTTTTAGTTTTATTGATCTTTGCTATCGTTTCCTTCATTTCTTTTTCATTTATTTCTGATCTGATTTTTATGATTTCTTTCCTTCTGCTAACTTTGGGATGTTTTTGTTCTTCTTCCTCTAATTGCTTTAGGTGCAAGCTTAGGTTGTTTATTCGAGATGTTTCCTGTTTCTTAAGGTGGGATTGTATTGCTATAAACTTCCCTCTTAGAACTGCTTTTGCTGCATCCCATAGGTTTTGGGTCGTCGTGTCTCCATTGTCATTTGTTTCTAGGTATTTTTTAATTTCCTCGTTGATTTCTTCAGTGATCACTTGGTTATTAAGTAGTGTATTGTTTAGCCTCCATGTGTTTGTATTTTTTATAGATCTTTTCCTTTAATTGATATCTAGTCTCATAGCATTGTGGTCAGAAAAGATACTTGATACAATTTCAATTTTCTTAAATTTACCAAGGCTTGATTTGTGACCCAAGATGTGATCTATCCTGGAGAATGTTCCATGAGCACTTGAGAAAAATGTGTATTCTGTTGTTTTTGGATGGAATGTCCTATAAATATCAATTAAGTCCATCTTGTTTAATGTATCATTTAAAGCTTGTGTTTCCTTATTGATTTTCATTTTGGATGATCTGTCCATTGGTGAAAGTGGGGTGTTAAAGTCCCCTACTATGAGTGTGTTACTGTCGATTTCTCCTTTTATGGCTGTTAGTATTTGCCTTATGTATTGAGGTGCTCCTATGTTTGGTGCATAAATATTTACAATTGTTATATCTTCTTCTTGGATCGATCCCTTGATCATTAGGTAGTGTCCTTCTTTGTCTCTTCTAGTAGTCTTTATTTTAAAGTCTATTTTGTCTGATATGAGAATTGCTACTCCAGCTTTCTTTTGGTTTCCATTTGCATGGAATATCTTTTTCCATCCCCTTACTTTCAGTCTGTATGTGTCTCTAGGTCTGAAGTGGGTCTCTTTTACACAGCATATATATGGGTCTTGTTTTTGTATCCATTCAGCCAATCTGTGTCTTTTGGTGGGAGCATTTAGTCCATTTACATTTAAGGTAATTATTGATATGTATGTTCCTGTTCCCATTTTCTTAATTGTTTTGGGTTCGTTATTGTAGGTCTTTTACTTCTGTTGTGTTTCTTGCCTAGAGAAGTTCCTTTAGCATTTGTTGTAAAGCTGGTTTGGTGGTGCTGAATTCTCTCAGCTTTTGCTTGTCTGTAAACGTTTTAATTTCTCCATCAAATCTGAATGAGATCCTTGCTGGGTAGAGTAATCTTGGTTGCAGGTTTTTCTCCTTCATCACTTTAATTATGTCCTGCCACTCCCTTCTGGCTTGTAGAGTTTCTGCTGAGAGATCAGCTGTTATCCTGATGGGGATTCCCTTGTGTGTTATTTGTTGTTTTTGCCTTGCTGCTTTTAATATGATTTCTTTGTGTTTAATTTTTGACAGTTTGATTAATATGTGTCTTGGCGTATTTCTCCTTGGATTTATTCTGTATGGGACTCTCTGTGCCTCCTGGACTTGATTAACTATTTCCTTTCCCATATTAGGGAAGTTTTCAACTATAATCTCTTCAAATATTTTCTCAGTCCCTTTCTTTTTCTCTTCTTCTTCTGGAACCCCTATAATTCGAATGTTGGTGCGTTTAATGTTGTCCCAGAGGTCTCTGAGACTGTCCTCTGTTCGTTTCATTCTTTTTTCTTTATTTTGCTGTGCAGCAGTTATTTCCACTATTTTATCTTCCACCTCACTTATCCGTTCTTCTGCCTCAGTTATTCTGCTATTGATCCCATCTAGAGTATTTTTTATTTCATGTATTGTGTTTTTAATCGATGCTTGATTCATCTTTAGTTCTTCTAGGTCCTTGTTAACTGTTTCTTGCATTTTGTCTATTCTATTTCCAAGATTTTGGATCTGGGAAATAGAATCTTGGATCATCTTTACCATCATTATTCTGAATTCTTTTTCAGGTAGACTGCCTATTACCTCTTCATTTGTTAGATCTGGTGGGTTTTTATCTTGCTCCTTCTCCTGCTGTGTGTTTTTCTGTCTTCTCATTTTGCTTATGTTACTGTGTTTGGGGTCTCCTTTTTGCAGGCTGCAGGTTCAAAGTTCCCGTTGTTTTTGGTGTCTGACCCCAGTGGCTAAGGTTGGTTTAGTGGGTTGTGTAGGCTTCCTGGTGGAGGGGACTAGTGCCTGTGTTCTGGTGGATGAGGCTGGATCTTGTCTTTCTGGTGGGCAGGTCCACGTCTGGTGGTGTGTTTTGGGGTGTCTGCAGACTTTTTATGAGTTTAGGCCACCTCTCTGCTAATGCGTGGCATTGTGTTCCTGTCTTGCTAGTTGTTTGGCTTAGGGTGTCCAGCACTGTAGCCTGCTGGTCGTTGAGTGAAGCTGGGTGCTGGTGTTGAGATGGAGATCTCTGGAAGATTTTCGCCGTTTGATATTATGTGGAGCTGGGAGGTCTCTTGTGGACCAGTGTCCTGAAGTTGGCTCTCCCACCTCAGAGGCACAGCACTGACTCCTGGCTCCTCAATTTGGGATGATGTGTTGTCTATTCATGTATTCCACAGATGCAGGGTACATCAAGTTGATTGTGGAGCTTTAATCCGCTGCTTCTGAGGCTGCTGGGAGAGGTTTCCCTTTCTCTTCATTGTTCTCACAGCTCCCGGGTCTCAGGTTTGGATTTGGCCCCGCCTCTGCGTGTAGGTCGCCGGAGGGCGTCTGTTCTTCGCTCAGGCAGGACAGGGTTAAAGGAGCAGCCTCTTCGGGGACTCTGGCTCACTCAGGCCGGGCGGGAGGGAGGGGCACGGAGTGCGGGGCGAGCCTGCAGCGGCAGAGGTCGGCGTGACGTTGCACCAGCCCGAGGCGCGCCGTGCGTTCTCCCAGGGAAGCCGCCCCTGGATCCCGGGACCCCGGCAGTGGCGGGCTGCACAGGCTCCCGGAAGGGCGGTGTGGGCAGTGACCTGCGGTCGCACACAGGCTTCTTGGTGGTGGCAGCAGCAGCCCCAGCGTCCCACGCCCGTCTCTGGGCTCCACGCTTTCAGTCGCGACTCGCACCCATCTGTGGAGCCCTTTTAAGCAGCGCTCTTAATCCCCTCTCCTCGCGCACCAGGAAACCAAGAGGGAAGAAAAAGTCTCTTGCCTCTTCGGCAGCTCCAGAGTTTTCCCGGACTCCCTCCCGGCTAGCAGTGGCACATTAGCCCCCTTCAGGCTGAGTTCTCGCCGCCAGCCCCAGTCCTCTCCCTGCGCTCTGACCGAGGCCCGAGCCTCAGCTTCCAGCACTGCGCGCCACGGCGGGCGAGCAGACAAGCCTCTCGGGCTTCTGAGTGCCGCTCGGCACTGATCCTCTGTGTGGGGATCTCTCCGCTTTGCCCTACCCAGGTATGTGGGGAGTTTCTTGCATTTTGGGAGGTCTGGGGTCTTCTGCCAGCGTTCAGTAGGTGTTCTGTAGGAGTTGTTCCACGTGTAGCTGTATTTCTGGTGTATCCGTGGGGAGGAAGGTGATCTCCGCGTCTTACTCTTCCGCCATCTTACCCGGAAGTGTTCCCTGTTTTTTTGTTTTGTTTTTGAAATTCCTTTTTATAGTGAGTTTGAGCTGATTCTCGCTGCCATGTTTATGCCAGTCTAGACACACTTGATTCCCTTATGGAGACATATCAATACATAGATTTTAAGATTCTTACTAGTCAGATATTTTCCTCTGCAGGAAATATGGGGTTTTGAGACCCTTGCACTGAGAATGGTGTAAGTAGGTCTTGTCTATTCCATAGTTGGTTTTTGGAACGGTACCTGTGCTTATATCAAACTCTGGTTTTATGCATCACCCCACCTCTCCTTCCCCCTTAAGCAGGCATAAGAGTGTTTTCTAAATGTGAGACTCTCTTCTCTTTCCTAACTCAGTTCATGTGTAGCCATGTTTACAGGACCTTCATAAGTGATATCTTATGATATGATTCTTTTTCTGTGTGACTTATTTCACTTAGAATCATCGTACCTGAATCCACTCATATTGATGCTACTGGTCTTATGACATTGATTTCATGGCTGAGGGATATTCCATCGTACGTAAGTTCCACAATTTTTTGAACCATTTTTATCTTCCCTGGGATATTTAAGGTGTACCCAAGTTGAGGTTCTTGTAAGCAGTGCAGCCCTAAATTTTGGGGTGGCTCTGTCTTACTGATTTTCAGTTTTCCCAAGGAATATTCCCTAGACTGGAAGTGCCCTTGGCTCTGTAGCTCTGTTGTTTACTTGTTTTAGGGGACACAGTGCACTCCTCCAGAGAGGCAGTTGGCAATTTACATCCCGCCCATCAGCATAACAAGGCTCCCTGTTCTCCAGGGACTGTCTTGCCTTTCTGGTATTTACACATTTTGTGGATGTCCCTTTTGACCGGTGGGGAGTGATACTTCTTTATAATGCAGATTTGCATTGCCCCCATGCTTGCTTGGCCAAAATGTGCGTATGCGTTTTGTCCTTAATATATTCAGGAGAAAACGCATACACCGTTTTTGGCCAAGTGCAGCATTGTCGAAGTTGTGCCCCTTTTCATGTGCTTTACAGATGATTCAAACGTACCTCTTGAAATCTGTTTCCTGCTATTCTGCCTCGCCTTCAATTCCCCCTCATTGCCTTCCCTCAACAAATTTTTGGACGATAGTTGTCCTTTAATACTCTGACAGTTTGTGAATTGCTGTGCCCCTTAGCTTCATTTTTCAATTCGTTTTTTGTGAGCTGAACGCAAGTCCACAATTTTGTTTCAGGACGTAATCTGGATCCCGGGCGGTGTCTGAGACTTTGCTTAATTCTTCTTCTTGCCAGGAAATTAGAGTGACATATGCCCGTCCAAATGCCTAACAGCTATTCTCTCACTGGTTCTCCCTCTTCCCTTTTATCCTCTGCCAAATTGGCAACCTGTGCGAACCAGGAGGATAAAGGGGCTGTCTCTCCAAGTTGGGAGCTTGATAGTAAAGCAGTTGGAAAGTCAAACTGGAGCACAAGTAGAGGGACTATTCGTTGAGTTTTAGAAACCTTTCGTATTCACACTGTGTCCATTCTCTAGGGTTCCCGTACATATTATAGCTGTAGTAATATGCCCTTAAACCTGGCCTGTTGGGACCGATGGAATGGGTGCCACACATTATTGCTTTAAAGGGTCTACATTTGCTCACCCAATCTCACCAATCCTCTCAGTCCCAAGTGTCCAGCCTTATGACACATCCAGCTGTCGTTTTAGATATGGTCATTCCAGGTTTCATCAGCGACCCTGAAGGTATTGTGTAAGAATTGTTCTGTTTTTATGTTTTGTTTTGAATTTCATTTTTCTATTGGGTTTGAGCTGATTCTCCCTGCCATGTGTATGTCATACTAGACACACTTAGTTACCTTACAGAGACATATCAATACATAGGTTTTAAAATTCTTACTAGTCAGATATATTTCTCTGCGCGGAATAGGTATGTTGAGTTCTGTTCACTGAGGAAGGAGTAGGGCTTGTCTCTTTTGTTTTTGGATTATGGAACCATACCTTTGCTAATATCAATCTTTTGTTTTGTGCATCTCCCCACCTGTCTTTCCCCTTAAGCAAGCGTTAGAGTGTTTTATAAATCTGAGACTCTGTTCTCTTCCCTAAATCAGTTCATATGTAGCCATGTTTACATTCCCTTCATAAGTGATATCTTATGTCAGAATGCACCATGGCCCTTGTCATAATAATGCTTCATGACCCCTGTCATCACAATGATCCATGCCCTGGTTATCAAAATGCTCCATGTCCCTTGTCATCAAAATTCTCCACGTACTTGTCATCACAACTCTACATGACAATTCTCATCAAAATGTTACATGCTCTTGTCATCACAATTCTCCATTCTCTTGACATTGCAATGCTCCATGCCCTTGTCATCACAATGCTCCATGCCTTTGTCATCACATTGCTCCATGACCCCTGTCATCACATTGCTCCCTGACAACTGTCATCACAATGCTTCATGCCCCTTGTCATTACAGTGCTCCATGATGCTCGACATCACAATTACCCAAGGTCTTCTCATCACAATGCTCCACGGTTTTGCCATCACCATGCTCCATGCCTTGTCATCTCAAAGCTCAATGTCCCTTGTCCTCACAATTCTCCACGTCCTTGTAATTACAATGCTCCATGGCACTTCACATCACAATGTTATATGCTCTTGTCATCACAATACTCCATGCACTTGTCATCGCAATGCTCCATGACCCCTGTCATAGGAAGCTCCATGCGCTTTTCATCAAATTTGTTTCACGACCAGGGAATTATAATTCTCAATGGCCCTTGATATCACAGTGCTCCATGCCCTTGTCATCACAATGCTCCTTTACTTTTTCACAACAATCCTCTATAACAAATGGCATCACAATGCTCCATGATATTGTCATCAAACTGGAACATGACATATTTCATCACAATGCTCCCTGACACCTTTCTTCACAAGAATCCATGACCTTGTCATCACAGTGCTCCATGCCCTTGTCATCACAATGTGCCATGCCCATTCTTATCACAATAATCCAAGAAACTTGTCAGACCAATGCTTCATGACACTTTTCATCACAATGCTCCATGAACGCTGTCATCAAAATGCACCATGCCCATCATCATAATGCTTCATGCTATTGTCATCACAATGAAATCAAAAAGCTCCATGACATCTGTCACCACAATGCTGCAAAACCTTCTGATCACAATGTCCCATAACACTTGTCATCACAATGTCCCATGAAGCTGGTCACCACAGTTATCCATGGGCTTCTCATCACAATGCACCATGACTTTTGTCAACACAATGTTCAATACCCTTGTCAACACAATGCTCTCTGACTATTGACCTCAGTATGCACCGTGCACTATTTCATGGCAAGGCTCCATGCCTATTTCATCATAATGATCCATGCCCTTTTCATCAAAATGTTCCAAGACACCTGTGATCACAATGCTCCTTGCACTTGTCATCACAAAGCTCCATGACGAATGTCATCAGAATGCTCCATGGCCTTCTCATCATAATGTTCCATGCCCTTGTGATCACAATGCTCCAAGACCCCTGTAATCAAAATGATCCCTGCGCCTTTTCATCAGAATGCTCCATGAGACTTGTCATCACAAGGTTCCATGGTCTTCACATCACAGTGCTCCAGGACCTTGTCATCACAGTGCTCCATTCCCTTATCATCACAATGCTCCATGACCCCTGTCATCACAATAATCCATGAATATTTTCAGCCCAAGGCTCTACGAAATTCTCATCACAATGTTCCATAGCCCATATCACCACAATGCTCCATGACCACTGTCATCAAAACACTCCATGACACCTGACAACACAATGATCCGGGACACTTGTCATCACAATGCTACATTCCCTTGTCATCACAATGCTCCATGACCCCTGTCATCACAACACTCCATGAACATTTTCAGCCCAGTGCTCCATGACCATTGTCATCACAATGATCCATGCCCTTTTCATCCCAATGCTCCATGACCCCTGTATTCACAATGCTCCATGACGCTTGTCATCACAGTGCTCCATGACACCTGTCATCACAATGCTCCATGCCTTTGTCAGCAAAATGCTACATAACCTTGTCATTACAATGCTCTATGCATTTGTCATCGCAATACTCCATATACATTGTCATCACAATCCTCCATGAAATTTGTGATCACATTGCTTCATGCCCTTGTCATCACAATGCTCCATGCTCCTTGAAATCAAAATGATCCATGACCTTTGTCATAACAACGATCCAAACCCTTGTGATCACAATGTTCCATAACACTTGTCATCAAAACGCTCCATGATGCCTGTCATCACAATACTCCATGCCGTTTTCATCACAGTGCTCCATGACATTTGTCATCACAATTCTCAATACACTTGTCATCACAATGCTCCCTGACACTTGTCATCAGAATGCTCCTTGAACCCTGTCACGAAAAGGCTCCATGCCTTTTTCATCACAATGTCCCATGCCGTTTTCATCACAATGCTCCATGCCATTGTCAACAAAATACTCCACAAGCTTGTCATCAGAATGCTCCATGACCCTTGTCATCACAATTCTCCATGCACTTGTCAGCACAATGCTCCCTGACACTTGTCATAACAATGTTGCAAGCCATTGTCATCACAATGATCCATGACATTTGGCATCACAATGCTCCATGCCATTGTCATCGCAATGGGCCATTACATATGTCATCCCAATGCTCCCGGACAACTGTCTTCACAATACTGCATGACCTGGTCATCACAATGCTCCATGCCCTTGTCATCACAATGCGCCATTCCAACTGTCATCGTAATAATACAAGAAACTTATTAGACCAATGTTCCATGCCCCTCTCATCACAATGCTCCTTGCCCTTGTTATCACAATGCTCCATGACCCCGGTCATCACCATGCTCCGTGACTCCAGTCATCTCAATGCTTCATAACGTTTGTCATCATAATGGTCCATGCCCGCGTCATCACAAGGCTCTGTGACGTTTGTAACCACAATGCTCCATGAACTTTTCATCACAATGCTCTTTGACACTTGTCATCACAGTGCTCCATGCGCTTGTCATACAGTGCTCCACAATTTTGTCATCACAATGCTCCATAAAATTTGTCATCACAATGCTCCTTGCACATCTCATCAAAATGCTCTCTCTCCACTGATATCACAATGCTACATCACTATTTGTCACAATACTCCCTCACCCCTGTCATCACAATGTTCCATGATTCCTCTCATCACAATGCTACATGCACTTATCAACACAGTGTTCGATGACCCCTGACATCACAGTGTTCCATAACAACTGTCATCAAAATGTTCCATGACACTTTTCATCAAATTGCTCCATGAGCCTGTCATCACAGTGCTCCCTGCCCTTCTCATCACAATGCACAACGCCCTTGCTATCAAAATGCTCCATGACCATTTTCAGCAAAAATATCCATGACCCTTGGCATCACAATACTCCATGTCATTGTCATCAAAATGGTCCATGAATGCTCTCATCACATTGCTCCATGCCCTTGTCTTCACAAAGCTCCATGACGCATGTCATCACAATGCTCCATGGCCTTCTCATCACAATGCTCCAAGACCTTGCCATCACAATGCTCCATTACAACTTTCATAACAATGCTCCATGACCCCTGCCATCACGATGTTCCATGGCCTTGTCATCACAAAGCTCCATGAACCTTCTCATCACAATGCTCCAAGAACCCTGTAATCACAAAGCTCTATGCCCCTTTTCGTCTCAATGATCCATGAACCCTATCATCACAATGCACCATGCCCATCATCATAATGCTTCATGCTATTGTCATCACAATGAAATCAAGATGCTCCATGACCTCTGTCATAACAATGCTCCAAACCCTTGTGATCACAATATTCCATATCACTTGTCATCACAATGCCCCATGACGCTCGTCATCACAATTATCCATGGTCTTCTCATCACAATGCTCCATGACCATTGTCATCACAATGCTCAATACACTTGTCATCAAAATGCTCCCTAACACTTGTTGTCTGTATGCTCCTTGAATCCTGTCATGACAAGGCTCCATGCTTTTTTCTTCACAATGATCCATGCACTTTTCATCACAATGCTCCAAGACCCATGTAATCACAGTGCTCCATGCCCTTGTCATCACAAAGCACAATGACGCATGCCGTCAGAATGCTCCTTGGTCTTCTCATCACAATGCTCCATGCCCTTGTCATCACAATGTTTCAAGACCCCTGTAATCACAATACTCCATGCCCCTTTTCATCAGTATGCTCCAAGAGACTAGTCATCACAAGGCTCCATGGTTTTGTCATCACAATGCTCCAGGAATTATTCATCACAATGCTTCACGACATTGTCATGAAAATATTCAATGGCCCTTATCATCATAATGCTCCAAGCCGTAACCATCACAATGATCCATTATAGTTGTCATAACAATCCTCCATTACATTTGGCATCACAGTGCTCCATGCCATTGTCATCGCAGTGGACTATGACATATGTCATCACAATGCTCCCTGACACCTCTCTTCACAGTACTCCATGACCTTCTCATCACAATGTTCCATGCCCCTGTCATCACAATGCACCATGCCCACTGTCATCACAATTATCTATGAAACTTGTCAGACCAATGCTCCATTCCCCTGTCAACACAATGCTCCATGCCCTTGTCATCACAATGTTCAATGACCCCTGTCATCACAATGCTCCTTGACTCCAGTCATCTCAATCCTTCATAATGTTTGTCATCAAAATGGTCCATGCCCACGTCATCACAAGGCTCTGTGACCTTTGTAACCACAATGCTCCATGAACTTTTCATCACAATGCTCCGTGGCCCTTGTCATGACAATGCTCCATGCGTTTTTCAGAACAATGCTCCATGACCATTGTCATCACAATGTGCAATGTGCTTTTCATCACAATGATCCACAACTTTGTCATCGCTATGCTCCATAAACATTGTAATCACAATGCTCCATGCACTTCTCATCCAAATGCTCTCTCACATGAGATATCACAATGTTCCATCACTAGTCATCACAATCCACCCTCACCCATGTTATCACAATGTTCCATGACCCCTGTCATCACAATGCTACATCCCATTATCAGCACAATGTTCCATGACCCCTGACATCACAATGATCCATAACCCCTGTCATCAAAATGCTCCATGACCCTTTTCATTCCAAAGCTCCAAGACCCCTGGCATCACAATGTGCTATAACCCCTGCCATCAAAATGTTCCATTACACTTTTCTTCAAATTGCTGCATGACCCGGTCATCAAAATGCTCCCTGCCCTTCTCATCACAATGCACCACACCCTTGTCATCAAAATACTCCATGACATTTGTCATCACAAAGCTCCATGACCCTTGGCATCACAATGCTCCATGTCATTGGCATCACAATGCTCCATGAACCCTCTCATCACGTCTCCATGCCATTTCATCACAAAGCTCCATGACACTTGTCATCACAATGCTCGATGCCCGTCTCATCACAATGTTCCATGCCCTTGTCATTACAGTCCTCCATGACCCATGTATAACAGTGTTCCGTGCCCTTCTCATCACAATGCTCCATGCCCACTCTCATCACAATAATCCATGAAACATTTCAGACCAATGTTCCATACCCTTCTCATCACAATGCTCCATTACCACTGTCATAACAATGCTCCATTACCCGTGCCATTACAATGTTCCATGGCCTTGTCATCACAAGGCTCCATGACCCTTGTCATCACAATGCTCCAAGACCCCTGTAATCACAGTTCTCCATGCCCTTGTCTTCACAAAGCTCCATGACACATGCCATCAGAATATTCCATGGCCTTCTCATCACAATGCTCCATGCCCTTGTCATGACGATGCTGCAAGACCCCTGTAATCACAGTGCTCCATGCCCCTTTTCATCTCAATGCTCCATGAACCCTGTAATCAAAATGCACCATGCCCATCATCATAATGCTTCAGGCTCTTGTCATCACAATGAAATCAAATTTCTCCATGACCACTCTCATCATAATGCTCCAAACCCTTGTGATCACAATGTTCCTTAACACTTATCATCACAACACCCTATGACGCTCATCATCACAATTATCCATGGTCTTCTCATCACAATGCTCCATGATCTTTGTCATCACAATTCTCAATACACTTTTCATCACAATGCTCCCTGACACTTGTCGTCAGTATGCTACTTGAACCCTGTAATGACATGGCTCCATGCATTTTCATCACAATGAACCATGCCCTTTTCATCACAATGCTCCAAGACCACTTTAATCACAATGCTCCATGCCCTTGTCATCACAAAGCTCCATGACGCATGTCATCGGAATGCTCCATGGCCTCCTCCTCACAATTCTCCATTCACTTGTCATCACAGTGCTCCATGTCCCGTGTAATCACAATGCTCCATGCCCCTTTTCATCACAATGCTCCATGAGATTTGTCATCACAAGTCTCCATGGTCTTCCCATCACAATTCTGCAGGACCTTGTCATCACCATGCTCCATTCCCTTGTCATCACAATGCTCCATGACCCATCTCATCACAATACTCCATGAACATTTTCAGCCCAGTGCTCCATGAACTTCTCATCACAATGCTCAATGACAAATATCATCAAAATACTCCATGACCACAGTCATAACAACACTCCATGACACATGACAACACAATGACCCGGGACTCTTGTCATCACAATGCTCCATTCCCTAATTATCAAAATGCTCCATGACCCCTGTCATCACAGTACTCCATGAACATTTTCAGCCCAATGATCCATGACCCTTGTCATCACAATCATCCATGCCCTTGTCATCCCAATTCTCCTTGACTCTTTTAATCACAATGCTCCAAGAACCCTTAATCAAAATGCTCCATGCCCCTGTCATCACAAAGCTCCATGACGCATGTCATCAGAATGTTCCATGGCCTTCTCATCAATATGTTCTATGCCCTTGTCATCACAATGCTCCCAGACACCTGTAATCACAATGCTCCATGCCTCTTTTCATCTCAATGCTCCATGAACCCTGTCATCACAATGCATCATGCCCATCATAATAATGCTTCCGGCTATTTTCAGCACAATAAAATCAAAATTCTCCATGACCTCGGTCATCACAATTCTCCATGACCCCTGTCATCACAATACTCCATGAACATTTTCAGCCCAATGCTCCATGACACTTGTCTGCACAATGATCCATGCACTTGTCATCCCAATTCCCCATGACACATGTATTCACAATGCTCCGTGACGCTTCTCATCACAGTGCTCCATGACACCTGTCATCACAATGCTCCAGGCCTTTGTCAGCAAAATGCTACGTGACATTTTCATTACAATGCTCTATGCGCTTGTCATCACAATACTCCATTACCATTGTCATCACAATCCTCCATGAACTTAAGATCACATTGTTTCATGCCCTTGTCATCACAATGCTCCATGCTCCTTGAAATCAAAATGATCCATGGCCTCTGTCATTGCAATGCTCCAAAACCTTTTGATCACAATGTTCCAAAACACTTGTCATCACAACGCTCCATGATGCCTGTCATCACAATATTCCATGCCCTTTTCATCACAATGTTCCATGAATATTGTCATCACAATTCTCAATAAACTTGTCATCACAATGCTCCCTGACACTTGTCGTCAGAATGCTCCTTGAAACCTGTCACGAAAAGGCTCCATGCCTTTTGCATCAAAAAGCCCCATTCCATTTCCTTCACAATGTTCCATGCCATTGTCTTCAAAATACTCCTCAAGCTTGTCATCCGAATGCTCCCTGACCCTTGTCATCACAATGCTCCAAGCCATTGTCATCACAATGCTCCATTACCTTTGTCATCAGAATCCTCCATGAGACTTGGCATCACAATGCTCCATGCCATTGTCATTACAATGGGCCATTACATATGTCATCACAATGCTCCCTGATAACTCTCTTCACAATACTGCATGACCTGGTCATCACAATGCTCCAAGCCATTGTCATCACAATGCTCCATTACCTTTGTGATCAGAATCCTCCATGACACTTGGCATCACAATGCTCCATGCCATTGTCATCACAATGGGCCCTTACAAATGTCATCACATTGCTCCCTGATACCTCTCTTCACAATACTGAATAACCTGGTCATCACAATGCTCCATGCCTTGGTCATCACAATGCGCCATTCCTACTGTCATCACAATAATCCATGAAACATATTAGACCAATGTTCCATGCCCTTGTCATCACAATGCTCCATGCCCTTGTTATCACAAAGTTCCAACACCCCTGTAATCAGAATGCTCCATGCCCCTTTTAATCAGTATGCTCCATGAGACTTGTCATCAAAAGGCTCCATGGTTTTCTCATCACAATGCTCAAGAACCTTGTCATCACAATGCTTCACGGCATTGTCATGAAAATTCTCACTGGCCCTTGTCATCATAATGCTCCAAGCCCTAGTCATTACAATGCTCCATTATATTTGTCATCACATCCTCCATTTCATTTGGCATCACAATGCTCCATGCCATTGTCATCGCAATGGACCATGGCATATTTCATCACAATGCTCCCTGACACCGGTCTTCACAATACTCCATTCCCTTGTCTTCACAATGCTCCATGACGTTGTCATCACAATGCACGATGTCCACTGTCATCACAATAATCTATGAAACTTGTCAGACCAATGCTCCATGCCCCAGTCATCACAATGCTCCATCCCCTTGTCATCACAATGCTCCATGACCCCTTTCATCACAATGTTCCGTGACTCCAGTCATCAAAATGCTTCATAACGTTTGCCATCACAACGGTCCATGCCCGTATCATCACAAGGCTCTGTGACTTTTGTAACCACAGTGCTCCATGAACTTTTCATCACAATGCTCCGTGATCCTTGTCATCACAATGCTCCATGCCTGTGTCAGTACAATGCTCCAGGACCCTTGTCATCACAATGTGCCATGCGCTTTTCATCACAATGTTCCACAACCTTGTCATCGCTATGCTCCATGAACCTTGTAATCACAATGCTCCATGCACTTCTCATCCATATGCTCTCTCTCATGAGATGTCTCAATGTTCCATCACTAGTCATCACAATCCTCCCTCACCCCTGTTATCACAATATTCCATGATCCCTATCATCACAATGCTATATCCCCTTATCAGCACAATGTTCCATGACCCCTGACATCACAATGTTCCATAACCCCTGTCATCAAAGTGCTCCATGACACTTTTCATCCCAAAGCTCCATGAACCATGGCATCACAATGTTCTATAACCCCTGTCATCAAAATATTCCATTACACTTTTCATCAAATTGCTGCATGACCCTGTCATCAAAATGCTCCCTGCAATTCTCATCACAATGCACCACACACTTGTCATCAAAATGCTCCATGAACTATGTCATCACAAAATCCATGACCGTTGGCATCACAATGCTCCATGTCATTTTCATCACGATGCTCCATGAACCCTCTCATCACATTGCTCCATGCCCTTGTCATCACAAAGTTCTATGACACTTGTCATCACAATGCTCGATGCCTTTCTCATCACAATGCTCCATGCCCTTGATATTACAATCGTCCATGACCCAAGTATCACGGTGTTCCGTGCCCTTCTCATCACAATGCTCCATATCCAATCTCATCACAATAATCATTGAAATATTTCAGACCAATGCTCAATGCCCTTCTCATCACAATGCTCCATTACCTCTGTCATAACAATGCTCCATGACCCATGCCATCACAAGGTTCCACGGCCTTGTCATCACAAGGCTCCATGACCCTTGTCATCACAATGCTCCAAGACCCCTGTAATCACAAAGCTCCATGCCCTTGTCATTACAAAGCTCCATGACACATGTCATCAGAATGTTCCATGGCCTTCTCCTCACAATGCTCCATGCACTTGTAATCACAATGCTCCAAATCCCCTGAAGTCACAGTGATCCATGCACCTTTTCATCAGAATGCTCCATGAGACTTGTCATCACAATTCTCTATGGTCATCTCATCACAATGCCCCAGGACATTGTCATCACCATGCTCCATGCACTTGTCATCACAATGCTCCAAGATCCCTGTAATCACAATGCTCCATGCCCCTTTTCATCAGAATGCTCCATGAGACTTGCCATCACAAGTCTCCATGGTCTTCTCATCACAACGCTCCAGGACCTTGTTATCACCATGCTCCATTCCCTTGTCATCACAATGCTCCATGACCCCTGTCATCACAATACTCTATGAATATATTTAGCCAAATGCTCCATGACCTTCTCATCACAATGCTCCATGACCAATATCACCACAATGCTCCATGAACACTGTCATCACAACACTCCATGACACCTGACAACACAGTGATCCGGGACTCTTGTAATCACAATGCTCCAAGTCCCCTGTAATCAGAGTGATCCATGACCCCTGTCATCACAATAATCCATGAACATTTTCAGCCCAATGCTCCATGAAACTTGTCATCACAATGATCCATGCCCTTGTCATCCCAATGCTCCATGACCACTGTATTTACAATGCTCCGTGATGCTTTTCATCACAGTGCTCCATGACACATGTCATCACAATGCTCCATGCCTTTGTCAGCAAAATGATACATGACCTTGTCATCACAATGCTTCACGACCTTGTCATGAAAATTTTCAATGGCCCTTGTCATCATAATGCTCCAAGCCCTAGTCATCACAATGCTCTATTATATTTGTCATCACAATCCTCCATTACATTTGGCATCACAATGCTCCATGCCATTGTCATCGCAATGGACCATGACATATGTCATCACAATGCTCCCTGACACCTGTCTTCACAATACTCCATGACCTTCTCATCACAATGATCCATGCCCTTGTCCTCACAATGCACCATGCCCACTGTCATTACAATAATCTATGAAACTTGTCAGACCAAGGCTCCATGCCCCTGTCATCACAATGCTCCATGCCGTTGTCCTCACAATGCTCCATGACCCCTTTCATCACAATGCTCCATGAACCCAGTCATCACAATGCTTCATAAATTTTGTCATCACAATGGTCCCTGCCCGCGTCATTACAAGGCTCTGTGAGCTTTGTAACCACAATGCTCCATGAACTTTTCATCACAATTCTCTGTGACCCTTTTCATCACAATGCTCCATGTCTTTGTCAGATCAATGCTCCATGACCATTGTCATCATGATGTGCCCCGGGCAATTCATCACAACGGTCCACAGCCTTGTCATTGCAATGCTCCATAAACATTGTAATCACAATGCTCCATGCAATTCTCATTAAAATGCTCTCTCACCAGTGATATCACAGTGTTCCATCACTAGTCATCACAGTACACCCTCACCCCTGTAATCACAATGTTCCATGACATTGTCATCACACTGCAACATCCGTTTATCATCACAAAGTTCCCTGACTCCTGACATCACAATGTTCCATAACCCCTGTCATCAAAATGCTCCATGACCCTTTTCATCCCAAAGCTCCAAGACCCCTGACATCACAATGTTCTATAACCCCTGCCATAAAAATGTTCCAGTACACTTTTCCTCAATTTGCTGCATGACACGGTCATCAAAATGCTCCCTTCCCTTCTCATCACAATGCACCATGCACTTGTCATCAAAATGCTCCATGACTTGTCATCACAAAGCTCCATGACCCTTGGCATCACACTGCTCCATGTCATTGTCATCACAATGCTCCATGAACACTCTCATTACATTGCTCAATGCCCTTGTCATCACAAAGCTCCATGACACTTGTCATCACAATGCTCGATGCCCTTTTCATCACAATGCTCCATGCCCTTGTCATTACAATCCCGCATGACCCATGTATCATAGTGTTCCGTACCCTTGTCATCACAATGCTCCATGCCCACTCTCATCACAATAATCCATGAAACATTTGAGACCAATTTTCCATGCCATTCTCATCACAATGCTCCATTACCTCTGTCATAACAATGCACCATGACTCCTGCCATCACAGTGTTCCACGGCCTACTAATCACAAGGCTCCATGACACTTGTCATCACAATGCTGAAGGCCCCTGTAATCACAATGCTCCATGCCCTTGTCATCACAGAGCTCCATGACGCATGTCATCAGAATTTTCCATGGCCTTCTCATCACAATGCTACATGACCTTGTCATCACAATGCTCCAAGACCCCTGTAAACACAATGTTCCATGCCCCTTTTCATCTCAATGCTCCATGAACCCTGTCATCACAATGCACCATGCCCATCATCATAATGCTTCAGGCTATTGTCATCACAATGAAATCAATATTCTCCATGACCTCTGTCATCATAATGCACCAAACCATTGTGATCACAATGTTGCATAACACTTATATCACAACACCCCATGACGCTCATCATGACAATTATCCATGGTCTTCTCATCACAATGCTCCATGATCTTTGTCATCACAATGCTCAATACACTTGTCATCAATATGCTCCCTGACACTTGTCGTCAGTGTGCTCCTTGAACCCTGTCATGACTAGGCTCCATGCCTTTTTCATCACAATAATCCATGCCCTTTTCATCACAATGCTCCAAGATCCCTGTAATCACAATGCTCCATGCCCTTGTCATCACAAAGCTCCATGACGCATGTCATCAGAATGCTTCATGGCCTTCTCATCACAATGCTCCATGTCATTGTCATCACAATGCTCCATGAACACTCTCATCACATTGCTCCATGCACTTATCTTCACAAAGCTCCATGACACATGTCATCAGAATGCTCCGTGGCCTTCTCATCACAATGCTCCATGCCCTTGCCATCACAATGCTCCATTACCACTCTCATAACAATGCTCCATGACCCCTGCCATCACGATATTCCATGGCCTTGTCATCACAAGGCTCGATCACCCTTCTCATCACAATGCTCCAAGAACCCTGTAATCACAATGCTCTATGCCCCTTTTCATTTCAATGATCCATGCCCCCTGTCATCACAATGCACCATGCCCATCATCATAATGCTTCATGCTATTGTCATCACAATGAAATCAAAATGCTCCATGACTTCTGTCATAACAATGCTCAAAACCCTTGTGATCACAATATTCCATAACACTTGTCATCACAATGACCCATGACGCTCGTCATCACAGTAATCCATGGTCTTCTCATCAGAATGTTGCATGACCTTTGTCATCACAATGCTCAAAACACTTGTCTTCAAAATTCTCCCTGACACTTGTTTTATGTAAGCTCCTTGAAACCTGTCATGACAAGGCTCCATGCCTTTTTCATCACAATGATCCATGCCCTTTTCATCACAATGCTTCAAGACCACTGTAATCACAATGCTCCATGCCTTTGTCAACACAAAGCTCAATGACATATGTCATCAGAATGCTCCTTGGCCTTCTGCTCTCAATGCTCCATGCACTTGTCATCACAATGCTCCATGCCCTTGCCTTCACAAAGCTCAATGACACATGTCATCAGAATGCTCCTTGGCCTTCTGCTCACAATGCTCCATGCCCTTGTCATCACAATGTGACAAGACCCCTGTAATCACAATGCTCCATGGCCTTTTTCATCAGTATGCTCCATGAGACTTGTCATCACAAAGCCTCATGTTTCTCTCATCACAATGCTCCAGGATCTTGTCATCACAATGCTTCACGACCTTGTCATGAAAATTCTCAATGGCCCTTGTCATCATAATGCTCTAAGCCCTAGTCATCACAATGCTCCATTATATGTTCGTCATCACAATCCTCCATTACATTTGGCATCACATAACTCCCTGCCATTGTCAGCGAAATGGACCATGGCATATGTCATCACAATGCTCCCTGACACCTGTCTTCACAATACTCCATGAGCTTATCTTCACAATGCTCCATGCCATTGTCATCACCATGCACTATGTCCACTGTCATCACAATTATCTATGAAATTTGTCAAACCAATGCTCCATGCCCCGGTCATAACAATGCTCCATGTCCCTGTCATCACAATGCTCCATGCCCTTGTCATCACAATGCTCTATGATTTTTCATCACAAAGCTCCTTGACACATGACCCATGTATCACAGTGTTCCGTGCCCCTGTCATCACAATGCACCATGCCACTCTCATCACAATACTCCATGAAATATTTCAGACCTATATTCCATGCCCTTCTCATCAAAATGCTCCATTACCCCTGTCATAACAATGCTCCATGACCCCTGCCATCAAAATGTTACACGGCCTTGTCATCACAAGGCTCCATGAAACTTGTCATCACAATGCCGCATGACGCTAGTCATCACAATTATCCATGGACTTCTCATCAAAATGTTCTATGATCTTTGTCATCACAATGCTCAAAACACTTGTCATAACAATGCTCCATGACAGTTGTCGTCAGTATGTGCCTTGAACCATGTCATTACAAGGCTCCATGCCTTTTTCATCACAATAATCCATGCCATTTCATCACAATGCTCCAAGATCCCTGGAATCACAATGCTTCCTACCCTTGTCATCACAAAGCTCCATGACGCATGTCATCAGAATGCTCCATGGACTTCTCATCACCATGATTCATGTCCTTGTCATCACAATGCTCCAAGACCCCTGTAATCACAATGCTCCATGCCCCTTTTCAACAGAATGTTCCATGAGACTTCTCACCAAAAGTCTCCATGGTCTTCTCATCACAATGCTCCAGCAATTTGTCATCACCATGGTCCATTCCCTTGACATCGCAATGCACCATGACCAATATCATCACAATTCTCCATGACCGCTGTCATCACAACACTCCATGACACCTTACAACACAATGATCCGAGACTCTTGTCATCACAATGCTCCATTCCCTAGTCATCACAATGCTCCATGACACTTGTCAACACAATGATCCATGCCCTTGTCATCCAAATGCTCCATAACCCCTGTATACACAATGCTCTGTGATGCTTGTCATCACAGTGCTCCATGACACCTGTCATCACAATGCTCCATGCCTTTGTCAACAAAATGCTACATGACCTTGTCATTAAAATGCTCTATGTGCTTGTCATCACAATACTCCATTTCCATTGTCATCACAATCCTCCATGAAACTTGGGATCACATTGCTTCATGCCCTTTTCATCACAATGCTCCATGCTCCTTGAAATCAAAATGATCCATGACCTCTGTCATCACAGTGCTCCAAACTCTTGTGATCACAATGTTCCATAACATGTTGTCATCACAACGCTCCATGATGCCTGTCATCACAATACTCCATGCCCTTTTCATCACAATGCTCCATGACCTTTGTCATCACAATGCTCAATACATTTGTCATCACAATGCTCCCTGACTCTTGTCTTCAGAATGCTCCTTGAACCCTGTCACGAAGAGGCTCCATGCCTTTTCATCACAATGCCCCATGCCGTTTACATCAAAATGCTCCATTGCATTGTCATCAGAATACTCCAAAAGCTTGTCATCAGAATGCTCCATGACCCTTGTCATCACAAATCTCCATGCACTTGTCAGCACAATGCTCCCTGACCCTTGTCATCACAATGCTCCAAGCCATTGTCATCACAATGCTCCATTACCTTTGTCATCATAATCCTCCATGACACTTGGCATCACTATGCTCCATGCCATTGTCATCACAATGGGCCATTACATATGTCATCACAATGCTCCCTGACACCTGTCTTCACAATACTGCATGACCTGGTCATCACAATGCTCCATGCCCTTGTCATCAGAATGCGCCATTCCAACTCTCATCGCAATAATTCATGAAACTTATTAGACCAGTGTTCCATGCCCTTGTGATCACAATGCTCCATGCCCTTGTTGTCACAATGCTCCATGACCCCTGTCATCTTTATGCTCCGTGACTCCAGTCATCACAATGCTTCATGAGCTTTGTCATCACATTGGTCCATGCCCTCGTCATCAACAGTCTCTGTGACCATTTTAACCACAATGCTTCATGAACTTTTCATCTCAATGCTCTTTGACCCTTGTCATCAAAATGCTCTATTCCTTTCTCCGCACAATGCGCCATGACCCTTGTCATCACAATGCTCCAGGCACTTGTCAGCACAATGCTCCATGACACATGTCATCACAATGCACCATGCGCTTGTCATCACAGTGCTCCACCATCTTGTCATCACAGTGCTCCATAAAGCTTGTCATCACAATGCTCCATGCACTTCTCATCAAAATGCTCTCTCACCACTGATATCACAATGCTACATCACTATTTGTTACAATACTCCCTCACCCCTGTCATCACAATGTTCCATGACTCCTGTCATCACAATGCTACATGCACTTATCATCACAATGTTCGATGACCCATGACATCACAATGTTCCATAACACCTGTCATCAAAATGCTCCATGACCCTTTTCATCAAAATGCTCCATGACCCCTGACATCACAATGTTCCATAACACCTGTCTCAAAATGTTCCATGACACTTTTCATTAAATTGCTCCATGACCTTGTCATCACCATGATCCCTGCCCTTCTCCTCAAAATGCACAGCGCCCTTGCCATCAAAATGCTCCATGACCTTTGTTGTCACAAATATCCATGACCCTTGGCATCACAATGTTCCATGTCATTGTCATCACACTGCTCCATGAACGCTCTCATCACATTGCTCCATGCACTTGTCTTCATAAAGCTCCATGACACATGTCATCAGAATGATCCATGGCCTTCTCATCACAATTCTCCATGCCCTTACAATCACAATGCTCCATTAAACCTGTCATAACAATGCTCGATGACCCCTGCCATCACGATGTTCCATGGCCTTGTCATCACAAGGCTCCATGACCCTTCTCATCACAATGTTCCAAGACCCCTGTAATCACAATGAACTATGCCCCTTTTCATCTCAATGATCCATGAACCCTGTCATCACAATGCACAATGCCCATCATCATGCTTCATGCTATTGTCATCACAATGAAATCAAAATGCTCCATGACCTCTGTCATAAAAATGTTCCAAAGCCTTGTGATCACAATATTCCATAACACTTGTCATCACAATGCCACATGACGCTCGTCATCACAATTATCCATGGTTTCTCATCACAATGCTCCATGACTTTTGTCATCACAATCCTCAATACACTTGTCATCAAAATGCTCCCTGACACTTGTTGTCTGTATGCTCCTTGAACCCTGTCATGACAAGCCTCCATGCATTTTTCATCACAATGATCCATGCCCTTTTCATCACAATGCTCCAAGACCCCTGTAATCACAATGCTCCATGCCCTTGTCATCACAAATCTCAATGACACATGTCATCAGAATGCTCCTTGGCCTTCTGCTCACAATGATCCATGCCCTTGTCATCAAAATGTGCCAAGACCCCTGTAATCACAATGCTCCGTGCCCCTTTTCATTAGTATGCTCCATGAGACTTGTCATCACAAGGCTCCATGGTTTTCTCATCACAATGCTCCAGGACATTTTCATCACAATGCTTCACGACGTTGTCATGAAAATTCTCAATGGCCCTTGTCATCATAATGCTCCAAGCACTAATCATCACAATGCTCCATTATATTTGTCATCACAATCATCCATTACATTTGGCATCACAATACTACCTGCTATTGTCATCACAATGGACCATGACCTATGTCATCACAATGCTCCCTGGCACCTGTCTTCAAAATACTCCATGACCTTCTCTTCACAATGATCCATGCTCTTGTCATCACAATGTACTATGTCCACTGTCATCAAAATAATCTATGAAAATTGGCAGACAAATGCTCCATGCCCCTGTCATAACAAAGCTCCATGCCCCTGTCATCACAATGCTCCATGCCCTTGTCATCACAATGCTCCATTACTTGCCATCACAAAGCTTCATAACACCTGACCCATGTATCACAGTGTTCTGTGCCGTTGTCATCACAATGCTCCATGCCCACTCTCATCACAATGATCCATGAAATATTTCAGACCAATATTCCATGCCCTTCTCATCAAAATGCTCCATTACACCTGTCATAACAGTGCTTCATGAACCCTACTATCACAATGATCCACGGCTTTGTCATCACAAGGCTCCATGACACTTGTCATCACAATGCCCATGACGCTCGTCATCAAAATTATCCATGGTCTTCTCATCACAATGTTCCATGATCTTTGTCATCACAATGCTCAATACACTTGTCATCACTATGACCCCTGACACTTGTCGTCAGTATGCTCCTTGAACCCTGTCATGACAAGGCTGCATGCCATTTTCATCACAATGATCAATGCCCTTTTCATAACAATGCTCCAAGACCACTGTAATCACAATGCTCCATTCCCTTTGTCATCACAAAGCTCCATGACACATCTCATCAGAATGCTCTACGGCCTTCTCATCACCATGATCCATGCCCTTGTCATCACAATGCTCCAATAACCCTATAATCACAATGGTCCATGCCCCTTTTCAACAGAATGCTCCATGAGACTTCTCAAGAAAAGTCTTCATGGTCTTCTCATCACAATGCTCCAGGACTTTGTCATCACCATGCTCCATTCCCTTGTCATCACAATGCTCCATGACCAATATCATCACAGTTCTCCATGACCACTGTCATCACAACACTCCATGACACCTGACAACACAATGATCTGGGACTCTTGTCATCACAATGCTCAATTCCCTACTCATCACAATGCTCAATGACACTTGTCATCACAATGATCATTGCCCTTGTCATCCCAATGCGCCATAACCCCTGTATTCACAATGCTCCATGATGCTTGTCATGACAGTACTCCATGACACCTGTCATCACAATGCTCCATGCCTTTGCAGCAAAATGCTACATGACCTTGTCATTACAATGCTCTATGTGATTGTCATCAAAATATTCCATTACCATTGTCATCACAATCCTCCAAGAACCTTGGGATCACATTGCTTCATTCCCTTGTCATCACAATGTTCCATGCTACTTGAAATCAAAATGATCCATGACCTCTGTCATCACAATGCTCCAAACCCTTGTGATCACAATGTTCCATAACACTTGTCATCACAACGCTCCATGATGCCTGTCATCACAATACTCCATGCCCTTTTCATCACAATGCTCCATGACCTTTGCCATCACAATTCGCAATACACTTGTCATCGCAATGCTCCCTGAAACTTGTTGTCAGAATGCTCCTTGAACCCTGTCACGAAAAGTCTCCGTGCCTTTTTCATCACAATGTCCCATGCCATTTAAATCACAATGCTCCATGCCATTGTCATCAAAATACTCCACAAGTTTGTCATCAGAATGCTCCATGACCCTTGTAATCACAAATGTCCATTCACTTGTCTGCACAATGCACCCTGACCCTTGTCATCACAATGCTCCAAGCCATTGTCATCACAATACTCCATTACCTTTGTCATCAGAATCCTCCATGACACTTGGCATCACAATGCTCCATGGCATTGTCATCACAATGGGCCATGACATATGTCATCACAATGCTCGATGACACCTGTCTTCACAACACTGCATGACCTGGTCATCACAATGCTCCATGCCCCTTTCATCACAATGCGCCATTCCCACTGTCATCGCAATAATTCATGAAACTTATTTGACCAATGTTCCATGCCCTTGTCATCACAATGCTCCATGCCCTTGTTATCACAATGCTCCATGACCACTGTCATCTCAATGCTCCGTGACGCCACTCATAACATTGCTTCATGACCTTTGTCATGAAAATGGTCCATGTCCTCATCATCAACTGTCTCTGTGACCTTTTTAACCACAAATCTCCATGAATTTTCATCACAATGCTCTTTGACCCTTGTCATCAAAATGCTCTATGCCTTTCTCAGCACAATGCTCCATGACCCTTGTCATCACAATGCTCCATGCGCTTGTCAGCACAATGCTCCATGACACAGATCATCACAATGCACCGTGCGCTTGTCATCACAGTGCTCCACAATTTGTCATCACAATGCTCCATGCACATCTCATCAAAATGCTCTCTCACCACTGATATCACAATGCGACATCACTGTTTGTCACAATACTCCCTCACCCATGTCATCAAAATGTTCCATGACTCCTGTCATCACAATGCTACATGCACTTATCATCACAATGTTCGATGAACCCTGACATCACAATGTTCCATAACACCTGTCATCAAAATGCTCCATGACACTTTTCATCAAAATGCTCCATGACCCCTGATATCACAATGTTCCATAACTCCTGTCATCAAAATGTTCCATGACACATTTCATCCAATTGCTCCATGACCCTGTCATCACAATGCTCCCTGGCCTTCTCATCACAATGCACAACGCCCTTGCCATCAAAATGCTCCATGACCTTTGTCATCACAAAGATCCATGACCCTTGGCATCACAATGCTCCATGAAGGCTCTCATCACATGGCTCCATGCCCTTGTCATCACAAAGCTCCATGACACATGTCATCAGAATGCTCCATGGCCTTCTCATCACAATGTTCCATGCCCTTGTCATCACAATGCTCCATGCCCACTCTCATCACAATAATCCATGAAACATTTCAGACCAATGTACCATGTCCTTGTCATCACAGTGCTCCATTATCTCTGCCATAACAATGCACCATGACCCCTGCCATCACAATGATCCACGGCCTAGTCATCACAAGGCTCCATGACAATTGTCATCAAAATGATGAAGGCCCCTGTAATCACAATGCTCCATGCCCTTGTCATCACAAAGCTCCATGACGCATGTCATCAGAATGTTCCATGGCCTTCTCATCACAATGCTCCATGCCCTTGTCATCACAATGCTCCAAGACCCCTGTAAACACAATGCTCAATGCTCCTTTTCATCTCAATGCTCCATGAACCCTGTCATCACAATGCACCATGCCCATCATCATAATGCTTCAGGCTATTGTCATCACAATGAAATCAATATTCTCCATGACCTCTGTCATCATAATGCTCCAAACCCTTGTGATCACAATGTTCCATAACTCTTATCATCACAACACCCCATGACGCTCATCATCACAATTATCCATGGCCTTCTCATCACAATGCTCCATGATCTTTGTCATCACAATGCTCAAAACACTTGTCATCACAATGCTCCCTGACACTTGTCGTCAGTATGCTCCTTGAACCCTGTCATGACAAGGCTGCATGCCATTTTCATCACAATGATCAATGCCCTTTTCATAACAATGCTCCAAGACCACTGTAATCACAATGCTCCATTCCCTTTGTCATCACAAAGCTCCATGACACATCTCATCAGAATGCTCTACGGCCTTCTCATCACCATGATCCATGCCCTTGTCATCACAATGCTCCAATAACCCTATAATCACAATGGTCCATGCCCCTTTTCAACAGAATGCTCCATGAGACTTCTCAAGAAAAGTCTTCATGGCCTTCTCATCACAATGCTCCATGCCCTTACAATCACAATGCTCCATTAAACCTGTCATAACAATGCTCGATGACCCCTGCCATCACGATGTTCCATGGCCTTGTCATCACAAGGCTCCATGACCCTTCTCATCACAATGTTCCAAGACCCCTGTAATCACAATGAACTATGCCCCTTTTCATCTCAATGATCCATGAACCCTGTCATCACAATGCACAATGCCCATCATCATGCTTCATGCTATTGTCATCACAATGAAATCAAAATGCTCCATGACCTCTGTCATAAAAATGTTCCAAAGCCTTGTGATCACAATATTCCATAACACTTGTCATCACAATGCCACATGACGCTCGTCATCACAATTATCCATGGTTTCTCATCACAATGCTCCATGACTTTTGTCATCACAATCCTCAATACACTTGTCATCAAAATGCTCCCTGACACTTGTTGTCTGTATGCTCCTTGAACCCTGTCATGACAAGCCTCCATGCATTTTTCATCACAATGATCCATGCCCTTTTCATCACAATGCTCCAAGACCCCTGTAATCACAATGCTCCATGCCCTTGTCATCACAAATCTCAATGACACATGTCATCAGAATGCTCCTTGGCCTTCTGCTCACAATGATCCATGCCCTTGTCATCAAAATGTGCCAAGACCCCTGTAATCACAATGCTCCGTGCCCCTTTTCATTAGTATGCTCCATGAGACTTGTCATCACAAGGCTCCATGGTTTTCTCATCACAATGCTCCAGGACATTTTCATCACAATGCTTCACGACGTTGTCATGAAAATTCTCAATGGCCCTTGTCATCATAATGCTCCAAGCACTAATCATCACAATGCTCCATTATATTTGTCATCACAATCATCCATTACATTTGGCATCACAATACTACCTGCTATTGTCATCACAATGGACCATGACCTATGTCATCACAATGCTCCCTGGCACCTGTCTTCAAAATACTCCATGACCTTCTCTTCACAATGATCCATGCTCTTGTCATCACAATGTACTATGTCCACTGTCATCAAAATAATCTATGAAAATTGGCAGACAAATGCTCCATGCCCCTGTCATAACAAAGCTCCATGCCCCTGTCATCACAATGCTCCATGCCCTTGTCATCACAATGCTCCATTACTTGCCATCACAAAGCTTCATAACACCTGACCCATGTATCAAAGTGTTCTGTGCCGTTGTCATCACAATGCTCCATGCCCACTCTCATCACAATGATCCATGAAATATTTCAGACCAATATTCCATGCCCTTCTCATCAAAATGCTCCATTACACCTGTCATAACAGTGCTTCATGAACCCTACTATCACAATGATCCACGGCTTTGTCATCACAAGGCTCCATGACACTTGTCATCACAATGCCCATGACGCTCGTCATCAAAATTATCCATGGTCTTCTCATCACAATGTTCCATGATCTTTGTCATCACAATGCTCAATACACTTGTCATCACTATGACCCCTGACACTTGTCGTCAGTATGCTCCTTGAACCCTGTCATGACAAGGCTGCATGCCATTTTCATCACAATGATCAATGCCCTTTTCATAACAATGCTCCAAGACCACTGTAATCACAATGCTCCATTCCCTTTGTCATCACAAAGCTCCATGACACATCTCATCAGAATGCTCTACGGCCTTCTCATCACCATGATCCATGCCCTTGTCATCACAATGCTCCAATAACCCTATAATCACAATGGTCCATGCCCCTTTTCAACAGAATGCTCCATGAGACTTCTCAAGAAAAGTCTTCATGGTCTTCTCATCACAATGCTCCAGGACTTTGTCATCACCATGCTCCATTCCCTTGTCATCACAATGCTCCATGACCAATATCATCACAGTTCTCCATGACCACTGTCATCACAACACTCCATGACACCTGACAACACAATGATCTGGGACTCTTGTCATCACAATGCTCAATTCCCTACTCATCACAATGCTCAATGACACTTGTCATCACAATGATCATTGCCCTTGTCATCCCAATGCGCCATAACCCCTGTATTCACAATGCTCCATGATGCTTGTCATGACAGTACTCCATGACACCTGTCATCACAATGCTCCATGCCTTTGCAGCAAAATGCTACATGACCTTGTCATTACAATGCTCTATGTGATTGTCATCAAAATATTCCATTACCATTGTCATCACAATCCTCCAAGAACCTTGGGATCACATTGCTTCATTCCCTTGTCATCACAATGTTCCATGCTACTTGAAATCAAAATGATCCATGACCTCTGTCATCACAATGCTCCAAACCCTTGTGATCACAATGTTCCATAACACTTGTCATCACAACGCTCCATGATGCCTGTCATCACAATACTCCATGCCCTTTTCATCACAATGCTCCATGACCTTTGCCATCACAATTCGCAATACACTTGTCATCGCAATGCTCCCTGAAACTTGTTGTCAGAATGCTCCTTGAACCCTGTCACGAAAAGTCTCCGTGCCTTTTTCATCACAATGTCCCATGCCATTTAAATCACAATGCTCCATGCCATTGTCATCAAAATACTCCACAAGTTTGTCATCAGAATGCTCCATGACCCTTGTAATCACAAATGTCCATTCACTTGTCTGCACAATGCACCCTGACCCTTGTCATCACAATGCTCCAAGCCATTGTCATCACAATACTCCATTACCTTTGTCATCAGAATCCTCCATGACACTTGGCATCACAATGCTCCATGGCATTGTCATCACAATGGGCCATGACATATGTCATCACAATGCTCGATGACACCTGTCTTCACAACACTGCATGACCTGGTCATCACAATGCTCCATGCCCCTTTCATCACAATGCGCCATTCCCACTGTCATCGCAATAATTCATGAAACTTATTTGACCAATGTTCCATGCCCTTGTCATCACAATGCTCCATGCCCTTGTTATCACAATGCTCCATGACCACTGTCATCTCAATGCTCCGTGACGCCACTCATAACATTGCTTCATGACCTTTGTCATGAAAATGGTCCATGTCCTCATCATCAACTGTCTCTGTGACCTTTTAAACCACAAATCTCCATGAATTTTCATCACAATGCTCTTTGACCCTTGTCATCAAAATGCTCTATGCCTTTCTCAGCACAATGCTCCATGACCCTTGTCATCACAATGCTCCATGCGCTTGTCAGCACAATGCTCCATGACACAGATCATCACAATGCACCGTGCGCTTGTCATCACAGTGCTCCACAATTTGTCATCACAATGCTCCATGCACATCTCATCAAAATGCTCTCTCACCACTGATATCACAATGCGACATCACTGTTTGTCACAATACTCCCTCACCCATGTCATCAAAATGTTCCATGACTCCTGTCATCACAATGCTACATGCACTTATCATCACAATGTTCGATGAACCCTGACATCACAATGTTCCATAACACCTGTCATCAAAATGCTCCATGACACTTTTCATCAAAATGCTCCATGACCCCTGATATCACAATGTTCCATAACTCCTGTCATCAAAATGTTCCATGACACATTTCATCCAATTGCTCCATGACCCTGTCATCACAATGCTCCCTGGCCTTCTCATCACAATGCACAACGCCCTTGCCATCAAAATGCTCCATGACCTTTGTCATCACAAAGATCCATGACCCTTGGCATCACAATGCTCCATGAAGGCTCTCATCACATGGCTCCATGCCCTTGTCATCACAAAGCTCCATGACACATGTCATCAGAATGCTCCATGGCCTTCTCATCACAATGTTCCATGCCCTTGTCATCACAATGCTCCATGCCCACTCTCATCACAATAATCCATGAAACATTTCAGACCAATGTACCATGTCCTTGTCATCACAGTGCTCCATTATCTCTGCCATAACAATGCACCATGACCCCTGCCATCACAATGATCCACGGCCTAGTCATCACAAGGCTCCATGACAATTGTCATCAAAATGATGAAGGCCCCTGTAATCACAATGCTCCATGCCCTTGTCATCACAAAGCTCCATGACGCATGTCATCAGAATGTTCCATGGCCTTCTCATCACAATGCTCCATGCCCTTGTCATCACAATGCTCCAAGACCCCTGTAAACACAATGCTCAATGCTCCTTTTCATCTCAATGCTCCATGAACCCTGTCATCACAATGCACCATGCCCATCATCATAATGCTTCAGGCTATTGTCATCACAATGAAATCAATATTCTCCATGACCTCTGTCATCATAATGCTCCAAACCCTTGTGATCACAATGTTCCATAACTCTTATCATCACAACACCCCATGACGCTCATCATCACAATTATCCATGGCCTTCTCATCACAATGCTCCATGATCTTTGTCATCACAATGCTCAAAACACTTGTCATCACAATGCTCCCTGACACTTGTCGTCAGTATGCTCCTTGAACCCTGTCATGACAAGGCTCCATGCCTTTTTCATCACAATAATCCATGCCCTTTTTATCACAATGCTCCAAGATCACTGTAATCACAATGCTCCATGCCCTTGTCATCACAAAGCTCCATGACGCATGTCATCAGAATGCTTCATGTCCTTCTCATCACAATGCTCCATGTCATTGTCATCACAATGCTCCATGAACGGTCTCATCACATTGCTCCATGCACTTATCTTCACAAAGATCCATGACACATGTCATCAGAATGCTCCATGGCCTTCTCATCACAATGTTCCATGCCCTTGCCATCACAATGCTCCATTACCACTGTCATAACAATGCACCATGACACCTGCCATCACGATGTTCCATGGCCTTGTCTTCACAAGGCTCCATGACACTTCTCATCACAATGCTCCAAGAACCCTGTAATCACAGTGCTCTATGCCCTTTTTCATCTCAATGATCCATGAACCCTGTCATCACTATGCACCATGCCCATTATCATAATGCTTCATGCTTTTGTCATCACAATGAAATCAAGATGCTCCATGACCTCTGTCATAACAATGCTCCAAAACCTTGAGATCACAATATTCCATAAGACTTGTCATCACAATTTCACATGACGCTCGTCATCACAATTATCCATGGTCTTCTCATCACAATGCTCCATGACCTTTGTCATCACAATGTTCAATACACTTGTCATCAAAATGCTCCCTGACACTTGTTGTCTGTATGCTCCTTGAACCCTGTCATGACAAGGCTCCATGCCTTTTTCATCACAATGATCCATGCCCTTTTCATCACAATGCTGAAGACCCCTGTAATCACATTGCTGCATGTCCCTTTTCATCAGAATGCTCCATGAGACTTGTCATCACAAGTCTCCATTGTCTTCTCATCAAAGTGCTCCAGGAATTTGTCATCAAAATGCTCCCTGATCCCTGTCATCACAATACTCCATGAACATTTTCAGCCCAATGCTCCATGATACTTGTCATCACAGAGATCCATGCCCTTGTCATCCCAATGCTCCATGACCCCTGTATTCACAATGCTCCGTGACGCTTGTCATCACATTGCTCCATGACACATGTCATCACAATGCTCCATGCCTTTGTCGGCAAAATGCTACCTGACCTTGTCATTGCAAAGCTCTATTCGCTTTTCATCAAAATACTCCATTACCATTGTCATCAGAGTCTTCCATGAACCTTGGGATCACATTGCTTCATGCCCTTGTCATCACAATGCTCCATGCTTCTTGAAATCAAAATGATCCATGACTTCTGTCATCACAATGCTCCAAACCCTTGTGATCACAATGTTTCATAACACTTGTCATCACAACGCTCCATGATGCCTGTCATCACAATACTCCATGCGCTACTCATCACAAAGCTCCATGACATTTGTCATCACAAATCTCAATACACTTGTCATCACAATGCCACATGCCTTTTTCATCACAATGTTCCATGCCATTGTCATCAAAATACTCCACAAGCTTGTCATCAGAATACTTCATGACCGTTTTCATCACAATTCTCCCTGCACCTGTCAGCAAAATTCTCCCTGACCCTTGTCATCACAATGCTCCAAGCCATTGTCATCACAATGCTCCATTACCTTTGTCATCAGAATCCTCCATGACACTTGGCATCACAATGCTCCATGCCATTGTCATCACTATGGGCCATTACATATGTCATCACAATGCTCCCTGACACCTGTCTTCACAATACTGCATGACCTGGTCATCACAATGCGCCATTACAACAGTCATCACAATAATCCATGAAACTTATTAGACCAATGCTCCATTCCCTTGTCATCACAATGCTCCATGTCCTTGTTATCACAATGCTCCATTACCCCTGTCATCACAATGCTGCATGCCTCCATTCATCACAATGCTTCATGACATTTGTCATCACAATGGTCCATGCCCTCGTCATCAACAGTCTCTGTGACATATGTAACCACAATGGTCCAATAACTTTTCATCACAATGCTCTTTGACCCTTGTCATCACAATGTTCAATGCCTTTCTCCGCACAATGCTCCATGACCCTTGTCATCACAATGCTCCATGCGCTTGTCAGATCAATGCTCCATGACCCATGTCATCACAATGCACCCTGTGCTTCTCATCACAGTGCTCCACAATCTTGTCACCACGATGCTCCATAAAACTTGTCATCACAATTCTCCATGCACTTCTCATCAAAATGCTTTCTCACCAATGATATCACAATGTAACAGCACTATTCATCACAATACTCCCTCACCCCTGTCATCACAATATTCCATGACTTTTGTCTTTGCAATGCTACATGCACATATCATCACAAAGTTCGGTGACCCCTGACATCACAATATTCCATAACCCCTGTTATCATAATGCTCCATAACACTTTTCCTCAAAATGCTCAATGACGCCTGACATCACAATGTTCCATAACCCCTGTCATCATAATTCTCCATGATCCTTTTCATCAAAATGCTCCATGAACCCTGACATCACACTGTTCCATAACCCCTGTCATTAAAATATTCCATGACACTTTTCATCAAATTGCTCTATGACCCTGTCATCACAATGCTCCCTGCCCTTCTCATCACAATGTACCACGCCCTTGTCATCAAAATGCTCCATGACTTTTGTCATCACAAAGCTCCATGACAATTGGCATCTCAATGTTCCATGCCATTTTCATCACAATGCTCCATGAACCCTCTAATCACAATGCTCCATGCCCATTTGCATCTCAATGCTCCATGAACCCTGTCATCAAAATGCACCATGACCCTCATCATAATGCTTCAGGCTATTGTCATCACAATGAAATCAAAATATTCGATGATCTATCTCATCACAATGCTCCAAATCCTTGTGATCACAATGTTCCATAACACTTATCATCACAACGCCCCATGAAGCTCATCATCACAGTTATCCATGGTCTTCTCATCACAGTGCTCCATGACCTTTGTCATCACAATGCTCTATACACATGTCATCACAATGCTCCCTGACACTTCTCATCAGTATGCTCCTGGAACCCTGTCATGACAAGGCTCCATACCATTTTCATAACAATGATCCATGCCAATTTCATCACAATGCTCCAAGAAACCAGTAATCACAATGCTCCATACCCTTGTCATCACAATGCTCCAAGACCCCTGTAATCACAATACTCCATGCCCCTTTTCATCAGAATGCTCCATGAGACTTCTTATTACGAGGCTCCATGGTCTCCTCATCACAGTGCTCCAGGAACCTTTCATCACAGTGCTCCATTCCCTTGTCATCACAATGCTCCATGACCCCTGTCCTCACAATACTTCCTGAACATTTTCAGTCCAATTCTCCAGGAACTTCTCATCACAATGCTTCATGATCCCTATCATCACAATGCTCCATTCCCTAGTCATCACAATGCTCCATTAATATTTTCAGCCCAATGCTCCATGACACTTGTCATCACAATTATCCATGACCTTGCCATCCCAATGGTCCATGACCCCTGTAATCACAATGATCCGTGATGCTTCTCATCAAAGTGCTCTATGACACTTATCATCACAATGCTCCATGCCTGTGTCAGCAAAATGCTACATGACCTTGCCATCAAAATGCTTCATTTGCTTGTCATCACAATACTCCCTTAGCATTGTCATCACAATCATCCATGAACCTTGGGATCACATTGCTTCATGCCCTTGTCATCACAATGCTGCATGCTCCTTGAAAACAAAATGATCCATGACTTCTATCATCACAATGCTCCAAACCCTTGTGATCACAATGTTCCATAACACTTGTCATCACAACGCTCCATGATGCCTGTCATCACAATACTCTCTGCCCTTTTCGTCAAAATGCTCCATGATCTTTTTCATCAAAATTCTCAATACACATGTCATCACAATGTTCCCTGACACTTGTCATCAGAATGCTCCTTGAAACCTGTCATGAAATGGCTTCATGCCTTTTTCATCACAATGCTCCATGCCCTTTTCATCACAATGCTCCAAGCCATTGTCGTCACAATACTCCACAAGCTTGTCATCAGAATGCTCCATGACACTTGTCATCACATTTCTCCAGGCCACTGTCATCACAATGCTCCATACCCCTTGTCATTACTGTTCTCCATGATGCGCATCATCACAATTATCCATGGCCTTCTCATCACAATGCTCGACGCCCTTGTCATCAAAATGCTCCATGACCCATGTAATCACAATGCTCCATGCCCTTGTCATCGCAATGTTCCATTTCTTTGTCAGAACAATGCTCAATGAACATAGTCATCACAATGTGCCACGCGCATTTCATCACAACGGTCTACAACCTTGTCATTGCTATGCTTCATAAACCTTGTAATCACAATGGTCCATGCACTTCTCATCAAAATGCTCTCTCACCAGAGATATCACAATGTTCCATCTCTAGTCATCACAATACTCCCTCATCCCTGTAATCACAATGTTCCAGGACCCTGTCATCACAATGCTACATCCCTTTATCATCACAATGTTCCATGACCCCTGACATCACAATATTCCATAACCCCTGTCATCAAAATGCTCCATGACCCTTTTCATCCCAAAGCTCCAAGACCCCTGACATCACAGTGTTCTATAACGCCTGCCATCAAAATGTTCCTTTACACTTTTTATCAAATTGATGCATGACCTGGTCATCAAAATGCTCCCTGCATTTCTCAGCACAATGCACCATGCCCTTGTCATCAAAATGCTCCATGACTTGTCATCACAAAGCTCCATGACCCTTGGCATCACAATGCTCCATGTCATTGTCATCACAATGCTCCATGAACCCTCTCATCACATTGCTCCATGCACATGTCATCACAAAGCTCCATGACACTTGTCATCACAATGCTCGATGCCCTTGTCATCACAATGCTCCATGCCCTTGTCATTACAATCCTGCATGACCCATGTATCACAGTGTTCTGTGCCCTTGTCATCACAATGCTCCATTCCCACTCTCATCACAATAATCCATGAAACATTTCAGACCAATGTTCCATGCCTTTCTCTTCAAAATGCTCCATTACACCTGTCATAAAAATGCACCATGACATTTGCCATCAAAATGTTCCACGGCCTAGTCATCACAAGGTTCCATGACACTTGTCATCACAATGCTCCAGACCTCTGAAAGCACAATGCTCCATGCCCTTGTCATCACAAAGCTCCATGACGCATGTCATCAGAAAGTTCCATGGCCTTCTCATCACAGTGCTCCATGCCCTTGTCATCACAATGCTCCAAGACCCTTGTAATCACAATGCTCCATGCCCCTTTTCATCTCAATGCTCCATGAACCCTGTCATCACAATGCACCATTCCCATCATCATAATGCTACAGGCTATTGTCATCACAATGAAATCAATATTCTCCATGACCTCTGTCATCATAATGTTCCAAAACCTTGTGATCACAATGTTCCATAACACTTATCATCACAACACCCCATGACGCTCATCATCACAATTATCCATGGTCTTCTCATCACAATGCTCCATGATCTTTGTCATCACAATGCTCAATACACTTGTCATCACAATGCTTCCTGACACTTGTCGTCAGAATGCTCCATGAACCCTGTCATTACAAGGCTCCATGCCTTTTTCATAACAATGATCCATGCACATTTCATCACAATGCTCTAAGATCCCTGTAATCACAAATGCTCCATGCCCTTGTCATCATAAAACTCCATGACGCATGTCATCAGAATGCTCCATGGCCTTCTCATCACAATGCTCCATGACCTAGTCATCACAATGCTCCAAGACACCTGTAATCACAATGCTCCATGCTCCTTTTCATCAGAATGCTCCATGAGACTTCTCATCAGAAGTCTCCATGGTCTTCTCATCACAATGCCCCAGGACCTTGTCATCACCATGCTCCATTCCGTTGTCATCACAATGCTCCATGACATATGTCATCACAATGCTCCATGCCCTTGTCATCAAAAAGCTCCATGACACATGTCATCAGAATGCTTCATGGCCTGCTCATCACAATGCTCCATGCTCTTGCCATCGAAATGCTCCAAGACCCCTGTAATCACAATGCTCCATGCCCCTTTTCATCAGAATGCTCCATGAGACTTATCATCACAAGTCTCCATGGTCTTCTCATCACAATGCTCTAGGACCTTGTCATCACCATGCTCCATTCCCTTGTCATCACAATGTTCCATGACCACTGTCTTCACAATAATCCATGAACATTTTCAGCCCAGTGCTCCACGACCTACTCATCACAATGCTCCATGGCCAATATCATCACAATGCTCCATGACCACTGTCATCAAAACACTCCATGACACCTGACAACACAATGATCCAGGACTCTTGTCATCACAATGTTCCATTCCCTAGTCATCAAAATGTTCCATGACCCCTGTCAACACAACACTCCATGAACATTTTCAGCCCAGTGCTCCATGACACTTGTCATCACAATGATCCATGCCCTTGTCATCCCAATGCTCCATGACCCCTGTATTCACAATGTTCCGTGACGCTTGTCATCACAGTGCTCCATGACACATGTCATCACAATGTTCCATGCCTTTGTTAGCAAAATGCTACATGACCTTGTCATCACAATGCTCTATGCGCTTGTCATCACATTACTCCATTTCCATTGTCATCACAATCCTCCATGAAACTCAGAATCACATTGCTTCATGCCCTTGTCATCACAATGCTCCATGCTCCTTGAAATCCAAATGATCCATGACCTCTGTCATCACAATGCTCCAAATCCTTGTGATCACAGTGTTCCATAGCACTTGTCATCACAACGCTCCATGATGCTTGTCATCACAATACTCCATGCCCTTTTCATCGCAATGCTCCATGACCTTTGTCATCACAATGCTCCATGCCTTTGTCAGAACAATGCTCCATGACCCTTGTCATCACATTCTGCCATGCGCATTTCATCACAATGATACACAACCTTTTCATTGCTATGCTCCATAAAACTTGTAATCACAGTTCTCCTTGCACTTCTCATCCAAATGCTCTCTCACATGGGATATCACAATGTTCCATCAATAGTCATAACAATCCTCCCTTAACCCTGTTATCACAATGCTCCATGACCCCTGTCATCACAATAATCCATGAACATTTTCAGCCCCGTGCTCCACGACTAACTCATCACAATGCTCCATGACCACTGTCATCAAAACCCTCCATGACACCTGACAACACAATGATCCGGGACTCTTGTCATCACAATGTTCCATTCCCTAGTCATCAAAATGCTACATGACCCCTGTCATCACAACACTCCATGAACATTTTCAGCCCAGTGCTCCATGAACCTTGTCATCACAATGATCCATGCCCTTGTCTTGTCAATGCTCCATGAACCCTGTATTCACAATATTCCGTGATGCTTGTCATCACAATGCTCCATTACCTCTGTCATAACAATGCTCCATGACACCTGCCATCACAGTGTTCCACGGCCTTGTCATCACAAGGCTCCATGACCCCTGTCATCACAATACTTCATGCCCTTGTTATCACAATGCTCCAAGACCCATGTAATCACAATGCTCCATGCCCCATTACATCAGAATGCTCCATGAGACTTGTCATCACAAGTCTCCATGGTCTTATCATCACAATGCTCCAGGACCTTGTCATCACCATGCTCCATTCCCTTGTCATCACAATGCTCCATGACCCCTGTCATCACAATAATCCATGAACATTTTCAGCCCAATGCTCCATGAAATTCTCATCACAATGCTCCATGACAAATATCATCAAAATGCTCCATGACCACTGTCATCACAACACTCCATGACACCTGACAACACAATGATCCGGGACTCTTGTCATCACAATGCTCCTTTCCCTACTCATCACAATGCTCCATGACCCCAGTCATCACAATACTCCATGAACATTTTAAGCCCAATGCTCCATGACTCTTGTCATCACAATGATCCATGCCGTTGTCATCCCAATGCTCCATGACCCCTGTATTCAAAGTGCTACATTACACCTGTCATCACAATGCTCCATGCCTTTGTCAGCAAAATGCTACATGACCTTGTCATTACAGTGCTCTATGAGCTTGTCATCACAATACTCCTTTACCATTGTCATCACATTCCTCCATGAACCTTGGGATCACATTGCTTCATGCCCTTGTCATCACAGTGCTCCATGCTCCTTGAAATCAAAATGATGCATGACCTCTGTCATCACAATGCTCCAAACACTTCTGATCACAATGTTCAATATCAATTGTGATCAAAACACTCCATGATGACTGTCATCACAAAACTCCATGCCATTTTCATCACAATGCTCCATGACCATTGTCATCACAATTCTCAATACACTTGTCATCACAATGCTCCCTGACACTTGTCGTCAGAATGCTCCTTGAACCCTGTCATGAAAAGGCTCCATGCCTTTTTCATCACAAAGCCCCATGCCATTTTCATCACAATGCTCCATGCCATTGTCATCAAAATACTCTTCAACCTTGTCATCAGAACGCTCCATGACCGTTGTCATCACAATTCTCCATGGACTTGTCAGCACAATTCTCCCTGACAATTATCATCACAATGCTCCAAGCCATTGTCATCACAATGCTCCATTACATTTGTCATCAGAATCCTCCATGACACTAGGCATCACAATGCTCCATGCCATTGTCATCACAATGGGCCATTACATATGTCATCAAGATGCACCCTGACACCTGTCTTCACAATACTGCATGACCTGGTCTTCACAATGCTCCATGCCCTTGTCATCACAATATGCCATTCCAACTGTCATCGCAATAATCCATGAAACATATTAGACCAATGCTCCATGCCCTTGTCATCACAATGCTCCATGCCCTTGTTATCACAATGCTCCATGACCCCTGTCATCACAATGCTCCGTGACTCCAGTCATCACAATGCTCCATGACCTTTGTCATCAAAATGGTCCATGCCCTCATCATCAACCCTCTCTGTGACCTTTTTAACCACAATGCTCCATGAACATTTCATCACAATGCTCTTTGACCCTTGTCATCACAATGCTATATGCCTTTCTCAGCACAATGCTCCTTGCCCTTGTCATCACAATGCTCTATGACCACTGTCATCACAATGCTCTTTGACTCCAGTCATCACAATTCTTCATAACATTTGTCATCACAATGGTCGATGCCCGCATCATCACAGGGCTCTGTTACATTTGTAACTACAATGCTCCATGAAATTTTCATCACAATGCTCCGTGACCCTTGTCATCTCAATGCTCCATGCATTTGTCCGAAAAATACTCCATGTCCCTTATCATCACAACGTGCCACGCGCTTTTCACCCCAACGGTCCACAAATTTGTCATGGCAATGCTGCATAAACTTTGTAATCACAAAATTCCATGCCCTTCTCATCAAAATGCTCCATTACCCCTGTCATAGCAATGTTCCATGACCCCTGCCATCACAGTGTTCCATGGCCTTGCCATCACAAGGCACCATGACCCTTGTCATCACAATGCTCCAAAACACCTGTAATCACAATGTTCCATGCACTTGTCATCACACAGCTCCATGACACATGTCATCAGTATGTTCCATGGCCTTCTCATCAAAATGTTCCATTCCCTTGTCATCACAATGCTCCCAGACGCCTGTAATCACAATGCTCCATGCCCCTTTTCATCTCAATGCTCCATGAACACTGTCATCACAATGCACAATGCCCATCATCATAATGCTTCCGGCTATTGTCAGCACAGTGAAATCAAAATTCTGCATGGGGGCTTCCCTGGTGGCGCAGTGGTTGAGAGTCCGCCTGCCGATGCAGGGGACACGGGTTCGTGCCCCGATCCCGGAAGATCCCACATGCCGCGGAGCGGCTGGGCCCGCGAGCCATGGCCACGGAGCCTGTGTGTCCGGAGCCTGTGCTCCGCAACGGGAGAGGCCACAGCAGTGAGAGGCCTGCGTACAGCAAAAAAAAAAAAAAAAAAAAAAGTTCTCCATGACCTCTGTCATCACAATGCTCCATGATCCCTGTCATCACAATGATCCATGCCTTTGTCAGCAAAATGCTACATGACCTTTTCATTACAATGCTCTATGCGCTTGTCAACACAATACTCCATTACCATTGTCATCAAAATCCTCCATGAACCTTGGGATCACACTGCTTCATGACCTTGTCATCACAATGCTCCATAATCCTTGAAATCAAAATGATCCATGACCTCTGTCATCGCAATGATCCAAACCCTTGTGATCACAATGTCCCATAACACTTGTCATCACAACACTCCATGATGCCTGTCATCACAATACTGCATGCCCTTTTCATCACAATGCTCCATGACCTTTGTCATCACAATTCTCAATACACTTGTCATCACAATGCTCCCTGACACTTGTCGTCAGAATGCTCCTTGAACGCTGTCACGAAAGGCTCCATGACTGTTTCATCACAATGCCCCATGCCGTTTTCATCACAATGCTCCATGTCATTGTCATCAAAATACTCCACAAGCTTGTCATCAGAATGCTCCATGACCCTTGTCATCATAATTCTCCATGCAATTCTCAGCACAAAGCTACCTGACCCTTGTCATCACAATGCTCCAAGCCATTGTCATCACAATGCTCCATTACCTTTGTCATCAGAATCTTCCATGACACTTGGCATCACAATGTTTCATGCCATTGTCATCACAATGGGCCATTATATATGTCATCACAATGCTCCCTGACAACTGTCTTCACAATACTGCATGACCTGGTCTTCACAATGCTCCATGCCCTTGTCATCACAATGCGCCATTCCAACTCTCATCGCAATAATCCATGAAAGTTATTAGACCAATGCTCCATGTCCTTGTCATCACAATGCTCCATTCCCTTGTTATTACAATGCTCCATGACCCCTGTCATCACAATGCTCTGTGACTCCAGTCATCACAATTCTTCTTGACCTTTGTCATCACAGTGGTCCATGCCCTCATCATCAACAGTCTCTGTGACGTTTTTAACCACAATGCTCCATGAACTTTTCATCACAATGCTCTTTGACCCTTGTCATCACCTTGCTCTATGCCTTTCTCAGCACAATGCTCCATGATCCTTGTCATCACAGTGCTCCATGCGCTTGTCAGCACGATGATCCACGACACATGTCATCACAATGCACCATGCGCTTGTCATCACAGTGCTCCACAATCTTTTCATCACAAAGCTCCATAAACCTTGTCATCACAATGCTCCATGCACTTCTCATCAAAATCCTCTCTCACCACTGATATCACAATGTTACCATCACTATTCGTCACAATACTCCCTCAGCCCTGTCATCACAATGTTCCATTAATCCTGTCATCACAATGCTGCAAGCATTATCATCACAATGTTTGATGACCACTGACATCACAATGTTCCATAACCCCTGTCATCAAAATGCTCCATGACCCTTTTCATCAAAATGCTCCATGACCCCTGACATCTCAATGTTCCATAACCCCAGTCATCCAAATGTTCCATGACTCTTTTCATCAAATTGCTCCATGACACTTTCATCACAATGCTCCTGCCCTTCTCATCACAATGCACAACGCCCTTGTCATCAAAATGCTCCATGACATTTGTCATCACAAAGATCCATGATGCTTGGCATCACAACGCTCCATGTCCTTGTCATCACGATGCTCCATGAACGCTCTCATCACATTGCTCCATGCCCTTGTCATCACAAAGCTCCATGACACGTCATCAGAATGTTCCATGGCCTTCTCATCGCAATGCTCCATGCCCTTGCCATCACAATGCTCCATTACCCCTGTCATAACAATGCTCCATGTCCCAAGACAACACGATGATCCATGGTCTTTTCATCACAAGGCTCCATGACCCTTCTCATCACTATGCCCCAAGAACACTGTAATCACAATGCTCTATGAATTTGTCATCACAAAGCTCAATGACACATGTCATCAGAATGTTCCATGGCCTTCTCATCAAAATGCTCCATGCCCTTTTCATCACAATGCTCCCAGACCCGTGTAATCACAGTGCTCCATGCCCCTTTTCATATTAATGGTCCATGAACCCTGTCATCACAGTGCATCATGCCCATCATCATAATGCTTCTGGCTATTTTCAGCACAATGAAAGCAAAATTCTCTATGACCTCTGTCATCACAATGCTCCATGACCCCTGTCATCAAAATACTCCATGAACATTTTCAAACCAATGCTCCATGACACTTGTCATCACGATGATCCATGCCCTTGTCATCCCAATGCTCCATGACCCCTGTATTCACAATGCTCCGTGACGGTTGTCATCACAGTGCTCCATGACACCTGTCATCACAATGCTCCATGCATTTGTCAGCAAAATGCTACATGACCTTGTCATTACAATGATCTATGCGCTTGTCATCACAATACTCCATTACCATTGTCATCACAATCCTCCATGAACCTTGGGATCACATTGCTTCAGGCGCTTGTCATCACAATGCTCCATGCTCCTTGAAATCAAAATGATCCATGACTTCTGTCATCACAATGCTCCAAACACTTGTGATCAAAATGTTCCATAACACTTGTCATCACAACGGTCCATGATGCCTGTCATCACAATACTCCATGCCCTTTTCATCACAATGCTCCATGACCTTTGTCATCACAATTCTAAATACACTTCTCATTACAATGCTTCCTGAAACTTGTCATCAGAATGCTCCTTGAAACCTGTCACGAAAAGGCTCCATGCCATTTTCATCACAATTCCCAATGCTGTTTTCATCACAATGCTCCATGCCATTGTCATCAAAATACTCCACAAGCTTGTCATCAGAATGCTCCATGACCCTTGTCATCACAATTCTCCATGCACTTGTCAGCACAATGCTCCCTGACCCTTGTCATCACAATGCTCCAAGCCATTGTCATCACAATGCTCCATTGCCTTTGTCATCAGAATCCTCCATGACACTTGGCATTACATTGCTCCATGCCATTGTCATCACAATGGGCCATTACATATCTCTTCACAATGCTCCCTGACACCTGTCTTCAAAATACTGCATGACCTGGTTATCACAATGCTCCATGCCCTTCTCATCGCAATGCGCCATTCCAACTGTCATCACAATAATCCATGAAATTTATTAGACCAATGCTCCATGCCCTTGTCCTCACAATTCTCCATTCCCTTTTTATCACAATGCTCCATGACTCCAGTCATCACAATGCTACCACAACTTTGTCATCACAATGGTCCATGCCCTCATCATCAACAGTCTCTGTGACCTTTTTAACCACAATGTTCCATTAACTTTTTATCACAATGCTCTTTGACCCTTGTCTTCACAATGCTGTATGCCTTTCTAAGCACAATGCTCCTTGCCCTTGTCATCACAGAGCTTCCTGACCCCTGTCATCACAATGCTCTGTGACTCCCGTCATCACAATGCTTCATAACATTTGTCATCACAATGGTCCATGCCCACATCATCACAAGGCTCTGTTACCTTTGTTACCACAATGCTCCATGAACTTTTCATCACAATGCACCGTGACACTTGTCATCACAATGTTCAATGCCTTTGTCAGAAAAATAATCCATGACCGTTGTCATCAAAATGTGCCACGCACTTTTCATCACAACGGTCCACAAATTTGTCATCGCAATGCTCCATAAACATTGTAATCTCAATGCTCCATGCCCTTCTCATCACAGTGCTCCATTACCCCGGTCATAACAATGATCCATGACCCCTGCCATCACAATGTTCCACGGCCTTGTCATCACAAGGCTCCATGACAGTTGATATCACAATGCTCCAAGACCCTTGTAATCACAATTCTCCATGTCCTTGTCATCAAAAAGCTCCATGACACATGTCATCAGAATGTTCCATGGCCCGCTCATAAAAATGAGGCATGCCCTTGTCATCACAGTGCTCCAAGACCCCTGTAATCACAATGATCCATGCCCCTTTTCATCTCAATGCTCCATGAACCCTGTCATCACAATGCATCATGCCCATCACCATAATGCTTCCGGCTATTGTCAGTGCAATGAAATCAAAACTCTCCATGACCTCTGTCATCACAATGCTCCATGACTCCTCTCATCACAATACTCCATGAACATTTTTAGGGCAGTGCTCCATGACCCTTTTCATCACAATGATCCATGCCCTTGTCATCCCAATGCTCCATGACCCCTGTATTCACAATGATCCGTGACACATTTCATCACAGTGCTCCATGACACCTGTCATCACAATGCTCCATGCCTTCGTCAGCAAAATTCTACATGACCTTGTCATTACAATGCTCTATGCGCTTGTCATCACAATGCTCCAAGACCCCTTAAATCACAATGCTCCATGCCCTTTTTCATCTCAATTTTCCTTGAACCCTGTCATCACAATGCACCATGCCCATCATTATAATGCTTCAGGCTATTATCATTACAATGAAATCAAAATTCTCCATGACCTCTGTCATCAAAATGCTCCCAACCGTTGTGATCATAATGTTCCATAACACTTATCATCACAACACCCCATGACGATCATCATCACAATTATCCATGGTCTTGTCATCACAATGCTCCATGATCTTTGTCATCACAATGCTCAATACACTTGTCATCACAATGCTCCCTGACACTTGTCAGTATGCTCGTTTAACCCTGTCATGACAAAGCTCCATGCCTTTTTCATCACAATTATCCATGCCCTTTTCATCACAATGTTCCAAGACCCCTGTAATCACAGTGCTCCTAGCCCTTGTCATCACAAATCTACCTGATGCATGTAATCGGAATGCTCCATGGCCTTCTCCTCACAATGCTCCATGTCATTGTCATCACAATGCTCCATGAACTCTCTCATCACACTGCTCCATGCCCTTGTCCTTACAATCCTCCATGACCCATGTATCACAGTGTTCCGTGCCCTTGTCATCACAATGCTTCATGCCCACTCTCATCACAATAATCCATGAAATATTTCAGACCAATGCTCAATGCCCTTCTCATCACAATGCTCCATTAACTCTGTCATAACAATGCTCCATGACCCCTGCCATCACAATGTTCCATGGCCTTGTCATCACAAGGCTCCATGACCCTTGTCATCACAATGCTCCAAGACACCTGTAATCAAAATGCTGCATGCACTTGTCATCACAAAGCTCCATGACGCATATCATCAGAAGGTTCCATGGCCTTCTCCTCACAATGCTCCTTGCCCTTGTCATCACAATGCTCCAAGAACCCTGTAATCACAATGCTCCATGCCCTTTTTCATCTCCATGCTCCATTAACACTGCCATCACAATGCACCATGCCCATCATCATAATTCTTCAGGCTATTGGCATTACAATGAAATCAAAATTCTCCATGACCTCTGTCATCATAATGCTCTAAACCCTTGTGATCACAATGTTCCATAACATTTATCGTCACAACACCACATGACGCTCATCATCACAATTATCCATGGTCTTGTCATAACAATGCTCCATGACCTTTGTCATCACAATGCTCAATACACTTGTCATCACAATGCTCCTTGACACTTGTCGTCAGTATGCTCCTTGAACCCTGTCATTACAAGGATCCATGCCTTTTTCATCACAATGATCCATGCCCTTTTCATCACAATGCTCCATGACCCCTTTCATCACAATACTCCATGAATATTTTCAGCCCAATGCTCCATGACCTTCTCATCACAATGCTCCCTGACCAATATCATCACGATGCTCCATGACCACTGTCATCACAACACTCCATGACACCTGACAACACAATGATCCGGGACTCTTGTCATCACAATGCTCCATGTCCTTGTCATCACAATGCTTCATTCCAACTGTCATCGCAATAATCCATGAATTTTATTAGACCAATGTTCCATGCCCTTGTCATCACAATGCTCCATGCCCTTGTTATCCCAATGCTCCATGACCCCTGTCATCACAATACTCCATGAACTTTTTCAGCCCAATGATCCATGACCCTTGTCATCACAATGATCTATGCCCTTGTCATCCCAATGCTCCATGACACCTGTCACCACAATGCTCCATGCCATTGTCAGCAAAATTCTACATGACCTTCTCATTACAATCCTCTATGCGCTTGTCATCACAATACTCCATTACAATTGTCATCACAATCCTCCATGAACCTTGGGATCACATTGCTTCATTCCCTTGTCATCACAACGCTCCATGATGCCTGTCTTCACATTAATCCATGGCCTTTTCATCACAATGCTCCATGACATTTCTCATCACAATTCTCAATACAATTGTCATCACAATGCTTCCTGACACTTGTCGTCAGAATGCATATTGAACCCTGTCACAAAAGCATTCCATGCATTTTTCATCACAAAGCCCCATGCCGTTTTCATCACAATGCTCCATGCCATTGTCATCAAAATACTCCACAAGGTTGTCATCAGAATGCTCCATGACACTTGTCATCACAATTCTACATGCACTTGTCAGCACAATGCTCCCTGACCCTTGTCATCACAATGCTCCAAGCCATTGTCATCTCAATGCTCCATTACATTTGTCATCAGAATCCTCCATGACACTTGGCATCACAATGCTCCATGCCATTGTCTTCACAATGGGCCATTACATATGTCATCACAATGCTCCCTGACACCTCTCTTCACAATAATGCATGACCTGGTCATCACAATGCTCCATGCCCTTGTCATCACAATGTGCCATTCCAACTGTCATCGCAATAATCCATGAAACTAATTAGAACAATGTTCCATGCACTTGTCATCACAATGCTCCATGCCCTTGTTATCACAAAGTTCCAAGAAACCTGTAATCAGAATGCTCCTTGCCCCTTTTCATCAGTATGCTCCATGAGACTATTCATCAAAAGGCTCCATGGTTTTCTCATCACAATGCTCCAGGAGCTTGTCATCACAATGCTTCACGACATTGTCATGAAAATTCTCAATGACCCTTGTCATCATAATGCTCCAAGCCCTAGTCATCACAATGCTCCATTATATTTGTCATCACAATCCTCCATTACAGTTGGCATCACAATGCTCCCTGCCATTGTCATCGCAATGGACCATGACATATGTCATCACAATGCTCTCTGACAGCTCTCTTCACAATACTCCATGACCTTCTCATCACAATGCTCCATGCCCTTGTCTTCACAATGCACCTTGTCCACTGTCATCACAATAATCTCTGAAACTTGTCACCACAACTCCCCATGTCCCTGTCATCACAATGTTCCATGCTCTTGTCATCACAATGCTCCATGACTCCTGTCATCACAATGCTCCGTGAATCCAGTCATCACATTGCTTCATAACGTTTGTCATCACAATCGTCCATGCCCGCTTCATCACAAGGCTCTGTGACTTTTGTAACCACAATGCTCCATGAACTTTTCATCACAATTCTCCGTGACCCTTGTCATCACAATGCTCCATGCCTTTGTCAGAACAATGTTCCCTGACCCTTGTCATCACAATGTGCCACACGCTTTTCATCACAAAGATCCACAACCTTGTCATCGCTATGCTCCATAAAACTTGTAATTACAATGCACCATGCACTTCTCATCCAAATGCTCTCTCACCTGAGATATCACAATGTTCCATCACTAGTCATCACAATCCTCCCTCAACCCTGTAATCACAATGTTCCAGGACCCCTCTGACATCAAAATTTTCCATAACCACTCTCATCAAAATGCTCCATGACACTTTTCATCCCAACGCTCCATGACCCATGGCATCACAATGTTCTGTAACCCCTGTCAACAAAATGTTCCATTACACTTTTCAACAAATTGCTGCATGACCCTGTCATCAAAATGATCCCTCACCTTATGGGGGCTTCCCTGGTGGTGCAGTGGTTGAGAGTCTGCCTACCAATGCAGGGGACATGGGTTCGAGTCCTGGTCTGGGAAGATCCCACATGCCACGGAGCAGCTAGCCCCGTGAGACACAATTACTGTGCCTGCGCGTCTGGAGCCTGTGCTCTGCAACAAGAGAGGCCACGATAATGAAAGGCCCGCGCAGCGTGATGAGGAGTGGCCCCCACTTGCCACAACTAGGGAAGGCCCTTGCACAGAAACGAAGACCCAACACAGCCATAAATAAATAAATGAATAAATAAATAAATAAATATAAAGTGGGTTAAAAAAAAAACTATAATAAAAACATTTCTCAAAATGGCCCTAACAAATTTTATTAAATCATTAAAAAAAAAATGATCCCTCACCTTCTCATCACAATGCACCACACGCTTGTCATCAAAATGCTCCATGACCTTTGTCATCACAAAGCTCCAGGACCCTTGGCATCACAATGCTCCATGTCATTGTCATCACAATGCTCCAAGAACCCTCTCATCCCATTGCTCCATGCACTTGTCATCACAAAGCTACATGACACTTGTCATCACAATGCTCGATGCACTTCTCATCAAAATGCTCCATGCCATTTTCATCACAATCCTCCATGACTCATGTATCAGAGTGTTCCGTGCCCTTGTAATCACAATGCTCCATGCCCACTCTCATCACAATAATCCATGAAAGCTTTCAGGCCAATGCTCAATGTCCTTCTCATCACAATGCTCCATTACATCTGTCATAACAATGCTCCATGACCCCTGCCATCACAATGTTCCACGGCCTTGTCATAACAAGGCTCCATGACCCTTGTCATCACAATGCTCCAAGACCCCTGTAATCACAATGCTCCATGCCCTTTTCATCACAAAGCTCAATGACACATGTCATCAAAATGTTCCATGGCCTTCTCATCACAATGCTCCATGTCCTTGTCATCACAATGCTCCAAGACCCCTGTAATCACAATGCTCCATGCCCTTTTTCATCTCAATGCTCCATGAACCCTGTCATCACAGTGCACCATGCCCATCATCATAATGCTTCAGGCTATTGTCATCACAGTGAAATCAAAATGCTCCATTACCTCTGTCAACATAATGCTCCAAACCCTTGTGATCACAATGTTCCATAACACTTATCATCACAACACCCTATGACGCTCATCATCACAATTATCCATGGTCTTCTCATCACAATGCTCCATGACCTTTGTCATCACAATGCTCAATACTATTGTCATCACAATTCTCCCTGACAATTGTCGTCAGTATGCTCCTTGAACCCTGTCATGACAAGGCTCCTTGAATTTTCATCACAATGCTCCGTGCCCTTTTCATCACAATGCTCCAAGATCACTGTAATCACAATGATCCATGGGCTTGTCATCACAAAACTCCATGAAGCATGTCATCAGAATGCTCCATGGCCTTCCCATCACAATGATCCATGCCCTAGTCATCACAATGCACCAAGACCCCTGTAATCACAATGTTCCATGCCCCCTTTCATCAGAATGCTCCGTGAGACTTGTCAACACAAGACTCCATGGTCATCTCATCACAGTGCTCCAGGACCTTGTCATCACCATTCTCCATTGCCTTGTCATACAATGCTCCATGACCCTTGTCATCACAATAATCCATTAACATATTCAGCCCAATGCTCCACGACCTACACATCACAATGCTCCATGGCCAATATCATCACAATGCTCCATGACCACTGTCATCACAACACTCCATGACTCCTGACAACACAATGATCCGGGACTCTTGTCATCACAATGCTCCATTCTCTACTCATCACTATGCTCCATGACCCCTGTCATCACAACAGTCCATGAACATTTTCAGCCCAGTGCTCCATGGCACTTGTCATCACAATGATCCATGCCCTTGTCATCCCAATGCTCCATGACCCCTGTATTCACAATGCTCCATGACGCTTGTCATCACAGTGCTCCATGACACATTTCATCACAATGCTCCATGCCTTTGTCAGCAGAATGCTACATGACCTTGTCATTACAATGCTCTATGCGCTTGTCATCAAAATACTCCATTTCCATTGTCATCACAATCCTCCATGAACCTTGGGATCACATTGCTTCATGCCCTTGTCATCTCAATGCTCCATGCTCCTTGAAATCAAAATGATCCATGACCTCCGTCATCACAATGCTCCAAACACATGTGACAACAATGTTCCATAACACTTGTCATCAAAACGCTCCATGATGCCTGTCACAACAATACTCCATGCCCTTTTCATCACAATGCTCCATGACCTTTGTCATCACAATTCTCAATATACATGTCATCACAATGCTCCCTGACATTGTCATCAGAATGCTCCTTGAACCCTGTCAAGAAAAGGCTCCATGACTTTTTCATCACAATGCCACATGCCGTTTTCATCACAATGCTCCATGACATTGTCATCACAATACTCCACAAGCTTGTCATCAGAATGCTCCATGACCCTTGTCATCACAATTCTCCATGCACTTGTCAGCACAATGCTCCCTGACCCATGTCATCAGAATGATCCCAGCCATTGTCATCACAATGTTCCATTACCTTTGTCATGAGAATCCTCCATGACCCTTGGCATCACAATGCTCCATGTCATTGTAATCACAATGGGCCATTACATATGTTATCACAATGCTCCCTGACAGCTGTTTTCACAATACTGCATTACCTGGTCATCACAGTGCTCCATGCCCTTGTCATCACAATGCGCCATTCAAACTGTAATCGCAACAATCCATGAAACTTATTAGACTAATGTTGCATGCCCTTGTCATCACAATGCTCCATGCCCTTGTTATCACAATCCTCCATGACCCCTGTCATCACAGTGCTCCGTGACTCCAGTCATCACAATGCTTCATGACCTTTGTCATCACAATGGTCCATGTCCTAGTCATCAACAGTCTCTGTGACCATTTTAACCACAATGCTCCATGAAATTTTTATCACAATGCTCTTTGACCCATTTCATCACAATGCTCTATACCTTTCTCAGCACAATGCTCCATGACCCTTGTCATCACAATGCTCCATGCGCTTGTCAGCACAATGCTCCATGACACATGTCATCACAATGCACCATGCGCTTGTCATCACAGTGCTCTACAATCTTGTCATCACAATGCTCCATAAACATTGTCATCATAATGCTCCATGCACTTCTCATCAAAGTGCTCTCTCTCCACTGATATCTAAATGCTACATCACTATTTGTCACAATACTCCCTCACCCTGTCATCACAATGTTCCATGACTCCTGTCATCACCATGCTACATGCAGTTATCATCACAATGTTCGATGACCCCTGACATCATAATGTTCCATAACACCTGTCATCAAAATGTTCCATGACAATTTTCATCAAATTGCTCCATGACCCTGTCATCACAATTCTCCCTGCTCTTCTCATCACAATGCACCACGCCCTTGCCATCAAAATGCTCCATGACCTTTGTCTTCACAAATATCCATGACCCTTGGCATAACAATGCTCCATGTCATTGTCATCACAATGCTCCATGAACGCTCTCATCACATTGCTCCATGCCCTTGTCTTCACAAAGCTCCATGACACATGTCATCAGAATGCTCCATGGACTTCTCATCACAATGCTCCATGCCCTTTCCATCACAGTGCTCCATTACCCCTGTCATAACAATGCTCCATGACCCCTGCCATTATGATGTTCCATGGTCTTGTCATCACAAGGCTCCATGACCTTTCTCATCACAATGCTCAATACACTTGTCATCAAAATGCTCCCTGACACTTGTCGTCAGTATGCTCCTTGAACCCTGTCATGACAAGGCTCCATGCCTTTTCCATCAAAATGATCCATGTCCTTTTCATCACAATGCTCCTAGACCCCTGCAATCACTGTGTTACATGCCCTTGTCGTCACAAAGCTCAATGACGCATGTCTTCAGAATGCTCCTTCGCCTTCTCCTCACAATGCTCCATACCCATGTCATCACAATGTTCCAAGACCCCTGTAATCACAATGGTCCATGCCCCTTTTCATCAGTATGTTCCAAGAGAGTTCTCATCACATTGCTCCATGTTTTTCTCATCACAATGCTCCAGGACCTTATCATCACAATGCTTCACGACATTGTCCTGAAAATTCTCAATGGCCCTTGTCATCATAATGATCCAAGCCCTAGTCCTCACAATGCTCCATTATATTTGCCATCACAATCCTCCATTACATTTGGCATCACAATGCTCCCTGCCATTGTCATCGCAATGGACCATGACATATGTCATCACAATGCTCCCTGACACCTGTCTTCACAATACTCCATGACCTTCTCATCACAATGATCCATGCCCTTGTCATCACAATGCACCATGTCCCCTGTCATCACAATAATCTATGAAACTTGTCAGACCAATGATCCATGCCCCTGTCATCACAATGCTCCGTGCCCTTGTCATCACAATGCTCCATGCCCTTGTCATCACAGTACTCCTTGACCCCTGTCATCACAATGCTCCGTGTCTCCAGTCATCACAATGCTTCATAACATTTGTCATCACAATTGTCCATGCCGGCATCATCTCAAGGCTCTGTGACCATTGTAACCAAAATTCTCCATGAACTTTTCATCACAATGCTCTGTGATCCTTGTCATCACAATGCTCCATGGCATTATCAGAAAAATGCTCCATGACCCTTGTCATCACAATGTGCCATGGGCTTTTCATCACAACCGTCCACATATTTGTCATAGCAATGCTCCATAAACCCTGTAATCACAATGCTCTATGCCCCTTTTCATCTCAATGATACATGATCCCTGTCATCACAATGCACCATGCCCTTCATCATAATGCTTCATGCTATTGCCGTCAAAATGAATTGAAAATGCTCCATGACCTCTGTCATAACAATGCTCCAAACCCTTGTGATCACTATATTCCATAACACTTGTCATCACAGTGCCCCATGACACTCGTCATCACAATTATCCATGGTCTGCTCATTACAATGCTCCATGACCTTTGTCATCACAATGCTCAATACACTTGTCATCAAAATGCTCCCTGACACATGTTGTCTGTATGCTCCTTGAACCCTGTCATGACAAGGCTCCATGCCTTTTTCATCACAATGATCCATGCCCTTTCCATCACAATGCTCCAAGACACCTTTAAACCCAATGCTCCATGCTCTTGTCATCACAAAGCTCAATGAAACATGTCTTCAGAATGCTCCTTGGCCTTCTCCACACAATGCTCCATGCCCATGTCATCACAATGTTCCAAGACCCCTGTAATCACAATGGTCCATGCCCCTTTTCATCAGTATGCTCCATGAGATTTGTCATCACAAGTCTCTATGGATTTCACATCACAATGCTCCAGGACCTTGTCATCACAATGCTTCACGACCTTTTCATGAAAATTCTCAATGCCCCTTGTCATCAAAATGCTCCAAGCCCTAGTCATCACTATGCTTCATTATATTTGTCATCAAAATCCTCCATTACATTTGGCATCACAATGCTCCCTGCCATTGTCATTGCAATGGACCATGACATATGTCATCACAATGCTCCCTGACACCTGTCTTCACAATACTCCATGACCTTCTCTTCACAATGATCCATGCCCTTGTCATCACAATGCACCATGTCCACTGTCATCACTATAATCTATGAAACTTGTCAGACCAATGCTCCATGCCCCTGTCACCACAATGCTCCATGCCCTTGTCATCACAATGCTCCATGACCAATGTCATCACAATGCTCCGTGACTCAAGTCATCACAATGCTTCATAACATTTGTCATCACAGTGGTCCATGCCCGCATCATGACAAGGCTCAGTGACCTTTATAACCACAGTGCTCCATGAACTTTTCATCACAATGCTCCGTGACCCTTGTCATCAAAATGCTCCATGCTTTTGTCAGAAAAATGCTCCATGACACTTGTCATCACAATGTGCTACGAGCTTTTCATCACAACGGTCCACAAATTTGTCATGGTAATGCTCCATAAAACTTGTAATCACAATGCTCCATGCCCTTCTGATCACAGTGCTCCTTTACCTCTGTCATAACAATGCTCCATGACACCTGCGATCACAATGTTCCACGGCCCTGTCATCACAAGGCTCCATGGCCCTTGTCATCACAATGCTCCAAGACCCCTGTAACAAAAAGCTCCATGCCGTTTTCATCACAAAGCTCCATGATACATGCCATCAGAATGTTCCATGTCCTTCTCATCAAAATGCTCCATGCCCTTGTCATCACAGTGCTCCAAGACCCCTGTAATCACAATGCTCCATGCCCCATTTCATCTCAATGATCCATGAACCCTGTCATCACAATGCACCATGCCCATCATCATAATGCTTCATGCTATTGTCATCACAATGAAATCAAAATGCTCCATGACCTCTGTCATCACAATGCTCCATGACCCCTGTCATCACAATACTCCATGAACATTTTCAGCCCAATTCTCCATGACCATTGTCATCACAATGATCCATGACACCTGTATTCACAATGCTCCGTGACGCTTGTCATCACAGTGCTCCATGACAGCTGTCATCACAATGCTCCATGACTTTGTCAGCAAAATGCTACATGACCTTGTGATTACAATGCTCTATGCGCTTGTCATCACAATACTCCATTACCATTGTCATCACAATCCTCCATGAACCTTGGGATCACTTTGCTTCATGCCCTTGTTATCACAATGCTCCATGCTCCTTGAAATCAAAATGATCCATGACTACTGTCATCACAATGCTCCAAACCCTTGTGATCAAAATGTTCCATAACACTTGTCATCACAACGCTCCATGATGCCTGTCATCACAATACCCCATGCACTTTTCATCACAATGCTCCATGAGTTTTGTCATCAAAATTCTCAATACACTTGTCATCACAATGCTCCCTGACACTTGTCAGAATGCTCCTTGAACCCTGTCACGAAAAGCCTCCATGCTTTTTCAACACAATGCCCCATGCCGTTTTCATCACAGTGCTCCAAGCCACTGTCATCAAAATACTCCACAAGCTTGTCATGAGAATGCTCCATGACCCTTGTCATCACAATTCTCCATGCACTTGACAGCACAATGCTCCCTGACCCTTGTCATCTCAATGCTCCAAGCCATTGTCATCACAATGATCAATTACCTTTGTCATAAGAATCCTCCATGACAATTGGCATGACAATGCTCCAGGCCATTGTCATCACAATGGGCCATTACATATGTCAACACAATGCTCCCTGACACCAGTCTTCACAATACTGCATGACATGGCTATCACAATGCTCCATGCCCTTGTCACCACAATGCACCATTCCAACAGTCATCGCAATAATCCTTGAAACTTAGTAGACCAATTTTCCATGCCCTTGTCATCACAATGCTCCTTGACCATTGTCATCACAATGCTCCATGAAGTTTTCATCACAATGCTCTTTGAATCTGGTCATCACAATTCTCTATGCCTTTCTCAGCACAATGCTCCTTGACCCTTGTCATCACAATGCTCCATGTGCTTGTCAGAAAGATGCTCCATGACACATGTCATCACAGTGCACCATGCGCTTGTCATCACAGTGCTCCACAATCTTGTCATCACAATGCTCCATAAACCTTGTCATCACAAGGCTCCATGCACTTCTCATCAAAATGCTCTCTCACCACAGATATCAAAATGTTACATCACTATTCGTCACAATACTCCCTCACCCCTGTTATCACAATGTTCCATGACCCCTGTCATCACAATGCTACATGCACTTATCATCACAATGTTCGATGACACCTGTCATCACAATGCTCCATAACCCCTGTCATCAAAATGCTCCATGACCCTTTTCATCAAAATGCTCCATGAACCCTGACATCACAGTGTTCCATAACCCCTGTCATCAAAATGTTCCATGACAATTTTCATCAAATTGCTCCATGACCCTGTCATCACAATGCTCCCTGCCCTTCTCATCACAATGCACAAACACTTTTCATCAAAATGCTCCCTGTTATTTGTCATCACAAAGATCCATGACCCTTGGCATCATAATGTTCCATATCATTGTCATCACAGTGCTCCATGAACGCTCTCATCACATTGCTCCATGCCCTTGTCATCACAAAGCTCCATGACACATGTCATCAGAATGCTCCATGGCCTTCTCATCACAATGCTCCATGTGCTTGCCATCACAATGCTCCATTACCCCTGTCATAACAATGCTCCATGACAACTGCCATCACGATGTTCCGTGGCCTTGTCATCACAAGGCTCCATGACCCTTCTCATTACAATGCTCCAAGACCCCTGTAATCACAAAGCTCCATGCCCATTTTCTTCTCAATGATCCATGAACCATGTCATCACAATGCACCATGCCCATCATCACAATGCTTCAGGCTATTGTCATCACAATGAAATCAATATGCTCCATGACCTCTGTCATAACAATGCTCCAAACCCTTGTGATCACAATATTCCATAACTCTTGTCATCAAAGTGCCCCATGACACTCGTCATCACAATTATCCATGGTCTTCTCATCAAAATGCTACATGACCTTTGTCATCACAATGCTCATTACACTTGTAATCAAAATGCTCCCTGACACTTGTTGTCTGTATGCTCCTTGAACCCTGTCATGACAAGGCTCCATGCCTTTTTCATCACAATGATCCATGTCCTTCTCATCACAGTGCTCCATGACACTTGTCATCACAATTCTCCATGCACTTGTCAGCACAATGCTCCCTGACCCTTGTCATCTCAATGCTCCAAGCTATTGTCATCACAATGCACCATTACCTTTGTCATCAGAATCCTCCATGACACTTGGCATCACAATGCTCCATGCCATTGTCATCACAATGGACGATTACATATGTCAACACAATGCTCCCTGACACCCGTCTTCACAATACTGCATGACCTGGTCATCACAATGCTCCATGCCCTTGTCACCACAATGCACCATTCCAACAGTCATCGCAATAATCCATGAAAATTATTAGACCAATGCTCCATGCCCTTGTCATCACAATGCTCCATGACCCTTGTCATCACAATGCTCCATGAACTTTTCATCACAATGCTCTTTGATCCTTGTCATCACAATTCTCTATGCCTTTCTCAGCACAATGCTTCATGACCCTTGTCATCACAATGCACCATGTGCTTGTCAGCACGATGCTCCATGACACATGTCATCACAATGCACCATGCACTTGTCATCAGAGTTCTCCACAATCTTGTCATCACAATGATCCATAAAACTTGTCATCACAATGCTCCATGCACTTCTCATCAAAGTGCTCTCTCACCACAGATATCACAATGTTACATCACTATTTGTCACAATACTCCCTCACCCCTGTCATCACAATGATCCATGACTCCTGTCATCACAATTATACATGCAAGTATCATCACAATGTTCGATGACCCCTGACATCACAATGTTCCATAACCCCTGTCATCAAAATGCTCCGAAAACCTTTTCATCAAAATGCTCCATTACCCCTGGCATCACAATGTTCAATAACCCCTGTCATCAAAATATTCCATTACAATTTTCATCAAATTGCTGCATGAACCTGTCATCAAAATGCTCCCTGGCCTTCTCATCACAATGCACCACGCCCTTGTCATCAAAATGCTCCGTGACATTTGTCATCACAAATCTCCTTGACCCTTGACATCACAATGCTCCATGTCATTGTCATCACAATGCTCCATGAACCTTCTCATCACATTTCTCCATGCCCTTGTCATCACAAAGCTCCATGACACATGTCATCACAATGCTCGATGCCCTTCTCAATACTATGCTCCATGCCCTTGTCATTACACTCTTCTATGACCATTGTATCACAGTGTTCCGTGCTCTTGTCATGACAATGCTCCATGTCCACTCTCATCACAATAATCCATGAAACATTTCACACCAATGTTTCCTGTCCTTCTCATCACAATGCTCCATTACAACTGTCATAACAATGTTCCATGACCACTGCCATCACAATGTTCCACGGCCTTGTCATTCACAAGGCTCCATGACACTTGTCATCACAATGTTCCAAGACCCTTGTAATCACAATGCTCCATGCCCTTGTCATCACAAAGCTCCATGACGCATGTCATTAGAATGTTCCATGGACTTCTCATCACAATGCCCCATAACACTTTTTTATCACAATGCTCCATGCCCCTTTTCTTCTCAAAGCTCCATGAATCCTATCATCACAATGCACCATGCCCATTATCATAATGCTTCAGGCTATTTTCCTCACAATGAAATCAAAATGCTCCATGACCTCTGTCATCACAATGCTCCAAACCGTTGGGATCACAATGTTCCATAACACTTCTCATCACAACACCCCATGATGCTCAAAATCACAATTATCCATGGTCTTCTCATCACTATGCTCCATAACCTTTGTCATCACAATGCTCCCTGACACTTGTCGTCAGTATGCTCCTTGAACACTGTCATTACAGGGCTCCATGCCTTTTTCATCACAATGATCCATGCCCTTTTCATCACAATGCTCAAAGAAAACTGTAATCACAATGCTCCATGCACTTGTCATCACAGTGCTCCATGACGCATTCATCAGAATGCTTCATGGCCTTCTCTTCACAATGCTCCATGCCCTTGTCATCACAATGCTCCAAGACCCCTGTAAACACAATGCTCCATGCCGCTTGTCATTATAGCGCTCCATGACGCTCGTCATCACAATTATCCATGGTCTTCTCATCACAGTGCTCCACGGTCTTGCCATCACAATGCTCCATGCCCTGGTCATCACAATGCTCTATGTTCCCTTTCATCACAATTCTCCACGTTCTTGGCATCACTATGTTCCATGACACTTCCCATCACAGTGTTAAATGCTTTGTCATCACAATACTGCACAAGCTTTTCATCAGAATACTCCATGACCCTTGTCATCACAATGATCCATGACCCCTGTCATCACAATGCTCCATGAGAACTATCATCACAATGCTCCATGCCCCTTGTCATTACAGTGCTCCATGATGCTCGTCACCAGAATTATCCATGGTCTTCTCATCACAGTGTTCCATGGTCTTGCCATAACAATGCTCCATGCCCTGGTCATCACAATGCTCCATGTCCCTTGTCATCACAATTATCCAGGTCCTTGTCATCACAATGCTCCATGACAGTTCTCATCCCCATGTTACATGCTCTTGTCATCACAATTTTCCATGCACTTGTCATCGCAATGTCCCATGACCCCTGTCATAGAAAGCTCCATGCCTTTGTCATCACAATGTTTCACGACCTTTTCATCAAAATTCTCAAAGGCCGTTGTCATCACAATGCTCCATGCCCTTGTCATCACAATGCTCCATGGCCCTTGTCATCACAATGCTCCAAGCCCTTGTCATCACAATGCTCCATTACCTTTGTCGTCACAATCCTCCATAACACTCGGCATCACAATGCTCCATGCCATTGTCATCACAATGGTACATGAAATATGCCATCACAATGCTCCCTGACACCTGTCTTCACAATAATCCATGACCATGTCATCACAATGCTCCATGCCCTTGTCTTCACAATGTGCCATGCCCTCTGTCAACACAATTATCCATGAAACTTGTCAGACCAATGCTCCATGCTCCTGTCATCAAAATGCTACATGACCCCAGTCATCACAATGCTCTGTGTGTCCCGTCATCACAAGACACCATGACCTGTGTCACCACAAAAGTCAATGCCCTCATCATCACAAGGGTCTGTGAAATTTGTCACCACAATGCTCCATGAACTTTTCATCAAAATGCTCAATGTCATTGTCATCACAATGCTCCATGAACGCTCTCATCACATTGCTCCATGAACTTGTCATCACAAAGCTCCATGACGCATGTCATCAGAAGGCTCCATGGCCTTCTCATCACAATGTTCCATGCACTTGCCATCACAATTCTCCATTAACCGTGTCATAACAATGCTCCATGACCCCTGCCATGACGATGTTCCATGGCCTTGTCATCACAAGGCTCCATGACCCTTCTAATCACAATGCGCCAAAACCCCTGTAGTCACAATGCTCCATGCCCCTTTTTATCTCAATGATCCATGAACCCGGTCATCACAATGCACGATGCCCATCATCAAAATGCTTCATGCTATTGTCATCACAATGAAATCAAAATTCTCCATGATCTCTGTCATCACAATGCTCCAAATCCTTGTGATCAAAATGTTCCATAACACTTATCATCACAACGTTCCATGACGCTCGTCATCACAATTATACATGGCCTTCTCATCACAATGCTCCATGACCTTTTTCATCACAATGCTCAATACACTTGTCATCACAATGCTCCCTGACACTTGTCCTCAGTATGCTCCTTGAACCATGTCATGACAAGGCTCCATGTCTTTTTCATCACAATGCTCCATGCCCTTGTCATCACAAAGCTCCATGATGCATGTCGTCAGAACGTTCCATGGCCATCTCATCCCAATTCTCCAAGTCCTTGTCATCACAATGCCCCAAGACCCCTGTAATCAAAATGCTCCATGCCCCTTTTCATCAGAATATTCCATGAGACTTGTCATCACAAGTCTCCATGGTCTTCTCATCACAATGCTCCAGTACCTTGTCATCACAAGCCTCCATGGCCCCTGTCATCACAATACTCGATGAACGTTTTCAGCCCAATGCTCCTTGACCTTCTCATCACAATGCTCCATGACCCCTGTCATCACAATGCTCCATGACTCCTGTCATCACAACGATCCATGAACCCTGACAAAACAATGATCCGGGACTCTTGTAATGAAAATGCTCCATGCCCATGTCATCCCAATGCTTCATGACCCCTGTAATCACAATGCTCCGTGACGCTTGTCATCACAGTGCTCCATGAACCTTGTCTTCACAATGCTCCATGACTTTGTCAGCAATATGCTACATAATATTCTCATCACAATGCTCCATGCACTTGTCATCACAATCCTTCATGACACTTTGGATCATATTGCTTCATGCCCTTGTCGTCTCCCTCTTGCCTTTCTGGTTTTTACAGATTTTCGGGTGTCCCTTTTGACCCGTGGGAAGTGACAATTCTTTGTAGTGTGGATTTGCATTGCGTGCTTGCTTGATTGTCCAAAAAGGTCATATGCGTTTTCTCCTGAATATATTCAGGAGAAAACGCATATGCCCTTTTTGGCCAAGTGCATCACTGTCGAAGTTGTGATGCTTTTCCTGTGCTTTAATGGCGATTCCAATTTACCTCTTGAAATATGTTTTGTGCAATTCTGCCTCATTTTCAAGTCAGCTTCGTTGCCTTCCCTCAACAGATTTTTGGAAGACAGTAGTCCTTTATAACTGTCGGTTTGTGAGTTGCTGTGCCCGTGAGCTCCAATTTTCAAATCCCATTTTTGGGAGCTGACCGCAAATCCACAATTTTGCTTCAGGACCTATACTTTTTCCAGGGGTGGCTATACTCTTCCCTGCAGGTGTCTGAGGCTTTGGTTAATTCTTCTTCCTGACGGGAATTTACAGTGACATGTGCCCGTCCAAATGCCTACATCTACTCTCTGATTGGTTCTCCCTCTTCCCTTTCATCCTCTGCACAATTAGCAAACTGTGCGAAACAGGAGGTTATAGGGGCTGGCTCTCCTAAGTTGGGAGATTGATAGTAAAGCAGTTGGAATGCCAAACTGGAGCACAAGGAGAGGAAAAATTAGGAGACTTTTAGAAACCTTTCACCATCACAGGGTGTCCATTCTCTAGGATTCCCATACATGTTATAACTGTAGTGATATTCCCTACTACCTGGAGATTTGGTATCCATGGAATGGTGGCATGCATTACTACTTTAAAGGGTCTGCAATTTCTCTCCCAATCTCACCAGTCCTCTCAGTCCCAAGTGTCCAACCTTATGTCTCATCCAGCTGTCTTTGCAGATAGGGTCATTCCCGGTTTCATCAGAACCCCTGAAGGAATTGTGTAAGAATTTCGCTGTTTTTTTGTTTGTTTTTGAAATTCATTTTTATAATGGGGTTGAGCTGATTTTCCCTGACGTGTTTATGCCAGTCTAGACACACTTGATTCCCTTATGGAGACAAATCAATACATTGGTTTTAAGATTCTCACTATTCAGATATATTCCTCTGTGGGGAATAGGGGGTTTGAGTCCCGTTCACTGAGGAAGGGGTAGGTCTCGTCTGTTCTCTATTTGGTTTATGGAATGGTACCTGTGCTAATATCAAACTTTGGTTTTATGCATCACCCCACCTCTCCTTTCCCATTAAACAGGCATAAGAGTGTTTTCTAAATGTGAGACTCTGTTCTCTTTCTTAATTCAGTACATGTGTTGTGAAGTTGACATTCCCTCTGTAAGTGATATCTTATGATAAGATTCTTTTTCTGTGTGACTAATTTCACTTAGAATCATCATACCTAAATCCACTCTTTATGCTGCTACTGGCCTTATGACATTGATTTCACGTCTGAGTGATATTCCGTTGTACAAAATTACCACAAGTAATTTATGCATTTCTCTTTTTCCTGGGATATTTTAGGTGTACCGAAGTTGAGGTTCTTGTATGCAGAGCAGCCCTAAACTATGGGGTGCCTGTGTGTTGTCGATATTTAGTCTTCCCAAGTTATATGTCTATGAGTTGAAGTCCCCTTTGCTCGGGGGCTTTGTATTTCAATGTTTTAGGAAACAGCATACACTTCTTCAGAGTGGCTCTTGGATATTTATACCCCACCCATCAGCGTGACTAGGCTCCCTGTTCTCCATGGCCTCTCCAGCATTTCTGGTTTGTACACATTTTTTGGATGGCCTTTCTGAGCAGTGGAAATTGAGACTTCTTTGTTGTGCGGATTTGCATTTCCCGCTTGCTTGGTTGGCCAAAAACTCTGTATGTGTTTTTTTCCTGAAGATATTCACGAAAAAAAGGCATACACCCTTTTGCCCAACTGCATCATTTTAGAAATTCTGCTGCTTTTCATATGCTTTAAATGTGAGTACAATCTACCTTTTGAAATCTGTTTCCTGCAATTCTGCCTCTCATTCAGATCCCCTTCGTTGCCTTACCTGAATATATTTTTGGACGTTGGTTATCATTTATATCTTTGCAGGTCTTTGAATTGTCTGCTCCTGAGCTCCATTTTGCAACTCGCTTTTAATGTGAGCTCGCCGCCAAACCATTGGATTGCTTCTGGCCATATTCTGGTTCTGAGGAGGCAGGCTGAGCCTTTGGTTAATTCTTGTTCCTAATGGGAAATTAGAGTGACATGTGCCTGTCAAAACTCCTACAGCTAATCTCTCATTGGTTCCCCCTCTTCTCATTTATCCTCTGCACAAATTGCAAACTGTGTGAAACAGGAGGTTAAAGGTGCTGATTCTCCAAGAGGGGATATTGTTAATAGTGTGGCTGGAATAGCGAACCCCAGCACCAGGAGATCAAAAATGAGGTGCATTTTAGACACCTTTCCTGAGCACACGGTGTACATTCATCTCGGTTTCACAGGCATGTTTTCGCTGTCAGAAGATTCCCTTGAACCTGCCGATTTGGGACCCATGGAATGGGTACCAGGCAGTATTACTTTAAAAGGTCTGCATTTCCTCACCCAGCCTCTCTAACATCTCTTAGCGTGCATAGCTTCCAGCCTTATATATCATCCTGCTGTGGGTCTACATGTGTTCAATCCATGTTACATCGTAGCCCTTCAACAAAATTTGTAAGAATTTTTGTCTGTCTCACCGTTTTTATAAATATTTTTAAATTTATTTTTATATTGGTTACAGCTGATTTTCAAAGCTCTGTTTTTTGCTGCTGTACATCCACTTGATTCATGTACTGTGAGACAACAATAAATTATTTTTCAGATGCTTACGAGTCATATGTATTATTATCCAGTGACTTGAGTGGGCTGAGTGCAGTTCTTTGAGGTACCGTGTAGGCCTTGTCAGTTATTCAATTTGGTACTTGGAATGGTATCTTTGCTAATTTCAACCTCCTGGATAATACCTCACCATTCCCCACCTTTCCCATTTAGCAGCCTTATGTCTATTTTCTACATATTTGACTATGTTTCTGTTTTGTAGTTTATTTCATGTGTAGCCATGTTTGATTCCACCTTTAAGTGACATCTTATGATATGTGTCTTTTTCTTTTTGACATATGTCACTTAGAATGATCGTATGTAACTCCTCCAGAGTTGTTCCAACTGGCCTTATTTCATTGATTTCTGGATGAGTAATATTCCACTCTACATAAGTACCCCATCTCTTTTATCCATTTTATCCTTCCAGGGACATTTAGGTTATATCCAAGTGGAGGCCCTTTTTAACAGAGAGGTGGTAAACGTTGGGGTGCCTGTTTTCTGTCCATTTTTGTTTTTCCCAATGTATACGCCCATGAGTGCAAGTGCACTATGCTCTGTAGCTCATCTTTTAGATGTCTTAGCAAACACAATACACTTCTCCAGAGTGGCCATTGGCAAATTACATTTCCACTATCAGCCTCACAGGGCTCCCTTTTCTCCTCGCCCTGTCCTGCATTTCTGGTGTTTACACTTTATGTGGATGGCCCTTCTGACTGATGTGAAGTGATACATTTTGTAGTATTTATTTCCAGTGCCCACCTGTTTGGTTGGATAAAAAGTGTGTATGGCCTTTACTTGAATATATTCAGAAAAAATGCATACGCCCTTTTGGGCCAACTGCATCATTGGCCATGTTCAGCCCCTTTTCTTGTGCTTTAATGAGGAGTCCTTTCTACCTCTTCAAATCAGTTTCCTGCCACTCTCCCTTGCTTACAAGTCCTTTTCTATGACTTACCTCAAGACATTTTTCGACGATAGATATTTTTAACTCTGCAGTTTCATGAATTTTAGTGCCCCTGAGTTCCATTATTCAACTTGTGTTTTTGGAAACTGGACACAAAAGAGCGGGATTTCCTCTAGACCTATTCTGTTTCCGTGGGCAATTCTAGCCTTTGATGAATTTGTCTTCCAGATTGGAAATTAGAGTGGCATGTGCCTGTCCAAACAACTAAGACTTGTCTCTAAATTTTTCTCATCCTTCCACTTCATCCTCTGGACAAATTCCAAACTGTGTGCAACAGGATGTTGACGATGCTGATATCCCCAAGTGAGGAGATTGTTAGGAAATATGCTGGAGGGGTGAACCCGAGCACCAGGCGATGAGGAGATGAGGTGCCTTTTCCAAACTCTTTCCGATCAAACGGTGTACCATCCTCTAGGTGTGACAGGCATATTTTAGCTGTAGGATGGGTCCCGTGCATGGAAGGAGAACACCAGGGATTTTTCCAAATCAGTGCCTCCCTGTACCCCAAACTGGGGAATTTTTTTTTTTTTTCTTTTTGCGGTATGCGGGCCTCTCACTGTTGTGGCCTCTCCCTTTGCGGAGCACAGGCTCCGGATGCGCAGGCCCAGCGGCCATGGCTCACGGACCCAGCCGCTCCGCGGCATATGGGATCCTCCCAGACCGGGGCACGAACCCGTATCCCCTGCATCGGCAGGCGGACTCTCAACCACTGCGCCACCAGGGAGGCCCAAAACTGGGGAATTTTTAAGCTACAGCTACACGTATGTCCATTAAAGGCCTTGGGAAATAGGCAGAGCCCAAACTTTAGATGATAGAAATATTCAGGGTCAGAAGCGTTCACCATGGGCCTTGCTTAGGTTACATTTTATCTGTCATTGATAGATGATGTCAATAAAAATATCTATTCTTTTTCAGATTATTTCCCCTTATAGGTTATTGCAAAATATTCAGTGTAGTTCCCTGTGCTATACAGTAGTTCCTTGTTGATGATCTATTTTATACATAGCAGTGTGTATGTGTTAATCCCACACTGTTAATTTATCCCTTCTCCTACCTTTCCCCTTTGGTAATAATAAATTATAAGATTTTATACTTCTCAGAAATGGGGGAGCTGAAAGAGAGGTATCCTTTTCAATGGAAAAGCATTCAAAACAAGATTGAAGCTTCAGCCAAGAGTATTCGATGTACAACCATGGAAATAAATCACTTCATTTCTCTAATGTTGACCTGACAAATAAGACAGACGTCTTCACTGAACTTGCTTATAGTAAAGTGATGGAAATATCAAATGTAAGTCTTAGAAAAATCTTATTTTACCCGAGCATTATACACTGCTCTATGTTAACTACAGTTTGGCTCACACATCTGTTCATTGAAGTTACAATGTTCTCAATTTCTGTTACTGATCCTCCAGAGTGGACCCCAACAGGAGTCCCCGTGCCCAGTGTCATTGGAGCCAAGAGATCAAGACTGAGTTTGCTTCAGAAGCAAAGGAAACATTATTTTGAAAACAGAATGGAGAGGTGAGAGTGTGAAGTCCCCCACGGGCTGTGGGCTAGGCTGCTGTGTAGGGATCCCAGCAGCGTCAGTGGGAGGGAGGGGATGGAGCTCTCGAGGGCTGGGTTGGCTGCAGCTCAGGCTCTATGCCGTGGAGTCTGCATGGAACCCCGCTAGCTGAGGTGTCGACCCAGCCATTCTGCACTAGGAAATCGGGTCTGAAGTGCCGGGTGTGGGACCTCTGCATGCGGAACCCTAGGAGCACGTGAAATTAGACAAAACACAAAGGAAAAGCTGGTTAGACTTTATTTTATTGCCCAGATTCTCTTTTTATCTCCCAGGAATTTTTAATGAACGTTGCCGGAGATGAACACCTCCTCTGCTTTTTGTTCCGTTCCTCATTCTTGGGGTGTTGAGGGTGCAGACCCCTCTTTTGTAACTGCTTCATGCTGTGGTGGAATCCCTGATACCTGAGGGGAGGGGCAAAACGTCTCCCCACCAGCCTCCAGGTGAGGTTGATTGTCCCAAGGCCTCCTGCCTCACTTCTCATACGCATGAGCACCAGCATTGGAAGTGTTATAGATTCTAATGAACTTTAAGGGTCCAGGAAAGAGATGCGCAGAGATGATGAGGCGGCAGGTTTCACCCCACCCCACATTTGTTCGGCGACCTTAGGCTGACGGTTTTTGCCAGCCTAGATGCTCTGACCAGTAGTCTGTGCTTTCTTTAATTAGGTCCCTGAATTAATGTACAAACAGCACCATGTGTCAGAACCCTGCCCGCGCAACTCCCAGACAGTCCAGGGTCAGTGGTGATCCAGGACCATGACGTCCACTGAGTCAACGGCCTTTAGAATTAGCCAGCAGTCCTGCCGGTCATATTGACCACCATCACCGCGGTGTCTGTAGGGTTTTCTATGGTGAAAGCGTGATATACGTTTCCCCCGCCAAGCTTATTAGCTCCCCTCTGGGTGCAGTAAGTCCTGCAAGCAGTAGTCTGCTCATTCGGGACACAGTCTTGTTGTTTTCTGAGAGAAACTCCAGGTCAAGTGATGGTCACACGAGTCATCTTGGGGGCCCGTTGCCCCCAGTTGTCTCTCTGGAGGTTGGAGTTGGAGGGCCTCCTCACTCGAGGTCAGTGTGTCCACAGAGCGACCCCTGCAACTTCAGGGCATGATGGGTGGTTAGGATCACCACGTGGGGTCCTTTTTCCTTAGGAGGGAGCTGGCCTTGTGGGCTGCTGATTTCTTGCTTTTTAGATACCCTAGTATCCTGGCCTGATGAGTCGGTGGGTGAAGCCCTTGGTGACCATAGTTTATCATACCTTAAGGGCATTCTTGTGTTGCTCCATTTCAAGTGGTCCCAGTTTTTGCACTAAGGCTCCAAGGACAATTAACCATTGACCGGGTATGTAAAGGTCAAAGGGTTTAGCTAAATTAGGGAGTTCCTGGGCAAGGGTCTGAATTGACTGCTCTTTCCATTCTTGAAAGGCTGCTTCTGGATTCTATACAAAAGGATCATCATCTTTTCGTGTCAGTGTTTCATGTAGAGGCCCAGCTATTAGACTGTAGTTAGGGATCCAGATGCAGAAAACCTTGGCCTCCCCAGGAACCCCTAAGCTATCTTCTAGTTTTAGAAGAGGTAAGGCTGCAAATGGCTTCTTCCCTATCCTGGGATGCGTTTCTCCGAATATCTGTGAGAATGAAGCCCAGGCATGTCACCTGAGCCTGGGATATTTGAGCCTTTTCCTTGGACACCTTCTATCCTTTCTTGGCTAGGTAGTTCCGAGGCGTCTTTAGTAGGCCTGGCGATCAGAATGTCATCTGCATATTGAAGGAGGGTTCCCTTTTACAGAGGTAGAACGTTTAGGTCTTTAGAGGACATTTCCCCAATGATGGTGTGGGGATTTTTGTACCATTGGGGCAGGACGGCCCAGCATTATTGGTTTTGTTGCATGTTGTGTCCTGCCACTCACAAGCCAAAAATTCTTGTGACTCTGAGATGAATGGAATACAGAAGAAGGCATCATTGAAGTGTAATAGAGAATGCCATGGCCTGGTGGATGGTAGAATGAGCAGCAGGGTGTAGGAAATAGGAGCTACTGGATGTATATCCTCGGTGGCTTCACTGACTGTCCTGATATCCTTTACCAGGTCTCCAGCAGCCCATGGGGCTCTCGTGGTCAGGCCAATCCCAGGATATGGAGCTCACCTGGGCTGCACCACCCATCCCCACAGCCCATGGGGCTCTCGTGTTCAAGTCCCTCCCTGGGTATGGAGCTCCCCTGTGCAGCTACCCAGCAGCCCATGGGGCTCTCATAGTCAGGCCCTTCCCAGGATACAGAGCTCCCCTGGGCAGGTACCCAAGCAAGGCTGGACACACAGGAACTGTGCACATAGCCCACCTTGCAGAGAACCCCCAGCTCACCTGTCGCTCACAGATGACACAGAACACCTCAGAGCAGGACTTGAACTAACAAACAGCAGCTCTGACAGGTCTGTGACCCTGGCTATCACTCTGTGCAGTCTCTCTCTGCCTGGTCTTCCAGACACTTCCACTGCAGCCAGGGCACCAGGCCTCTGTCTCCACCCACCATCACTCCTCTCCCTGACTCCTGGGTTCCTCTCATTAGGATAGGGTCTTCTTGAAGTTGTTTTCCACTCATGGACCAGATAAAATGATAAGAAAACAAGCCGCAGCTGCAGCCCCTTGTCTAGCCTGACTCTCAAGGGCCCACACCTGTTCCTTGGGCCTGGCCCATTTAGCAAGGTTCATTTTCTGCTACTGTGAGCCCCTGAGGGGTGAGGATTGGCTGATTTGGGCAGCCTGACACTGCCTGCCTGCCCTCCCCAGGTGTGCCTGGGTTGAGGTCAATATAAACACCTCTCCAGTCAGCAAGAGCCCCTGTAGCTGTGCCTGACGCCATATTCTCTGCCCCGTCAGCAGTGTCGGGGCTGGGGTGGTGGTAGGGAGTGAGGGGCCGTGGCTTTGTGGGTGGCCCAGTGTGAGTGGGGCTCTGCTGGACTTTCCACAGGAGTTGCTAGGCTGCCACCTGCTAAAGAAGAGGATGTGTCATCCATACCTGCCGCTTGAATTTCTCCCCAGGCAGATGTGAGGAAGTAAAAAAGCAGTGGGGGCCGTGGCAGGAGGGGTATCTCAGGCAGGGAAATGGAAAGCTTCCAGAAGGGCATCTGGGGCCAGGACCATCCTGACTGGCCTGCAGGCACCAAGTCGGCCTGCGTGCTGTCGCTGGTGTGGCTCCACAGCCCTTCCTCTAGGCTTGCAAGTGCTTGTACATATTCAGGTGTTTTACCTGGAAAGGGTGGGAAGAGTTCAGCTGCAGCAGGACTGGGGCTCAGCTCACATTTACTCACAGACGCCTCGACACAGTCCCCCAGCTTTGCAATGAGGATGCTCCTTGTCGGGGGGAGCACTGCTGACTGCATGGGGGACGATTTCCCACCTCTGACCAACTTAAGAATTTTTTACCACTGGAACAAGTGCCCTGATACGATTTTCCTCTGTATAACTGTTTGGTTCTGTTTTTTTTTTTTTTTTTTTTCTTTTTTTTCTTTTTGGTTCAAGGTAGATTTTATTTATTCCTCTTTTTTTTTAATTTGCAGATATAAACATGGAAATAATGCATTAATATAAAGACGTCTATGTGAAGGGAAATACTTTTTTCTGTTTTCTTTTATTAAATGCTATTTATTTTTATTTTTTAAAATTTATTTCTTTTATACAGCAGGTTCTTATTGGATATCTATTTTATACATATAAGTGTGCACATGTGAATCCCAGTCTCCCAATTCATCCCACCACCACCCTCACATTGCGTTTCCCCCTTGGTGTCCATATGTTTGTTCTCTACATCTGTGTCTCTATCTCTGCCCTGCACACCGGTTCATCTGTACCATTTTTCTAGGTTCCACATATATGCATTAATATACAATATTTGTTTTACTCTTTCTGACTTACTTCACTCCGTATGACAGTCTCTGGATCCATTAAGGTCTCTACAAATGACCCAATTTCATTCCTATTTATGGCTGAGTAATATTCCATTGTATATATGTACCACATCTTTATCCATTCGTCTGTCTGTGGGCACTTAGATTGCTTTCATTACCTGGCTATTGTAAATAGTGCTGCAATGATCATTGTGGTGAATGTGTATTTTTGATTTATGGTTTTCTCTGGGTATATGCCCAGTAGTAGGATTGCTGGATTATATGGTAATTCTATTTTTACTTTTTTAACGAACCTCCATACTGTTCCCCATAGAGACTGTATCAATTTACATTCCCAACAATAGTGGAAGAAGGTTCCTTTTCTCCATACCCTCTCCAGCATTTGTTGTTTGTAGATTCTCTGTTGATGCCCATTCTAACAGGTGTGACATGACACCTCATTGTAGTTTCCATTTCCATTTCTCTAATAATTAGTGATATTGAGCAGATTTTCATGTGCGTACTGGCCACCTCTATGTCTTCTTGGAAGAAATGTCTATTTATATCTTCTTCCATTTTTGTATTGGGTTATTTGTTTTATTAATATTGAGCTGCATGAGCTGTTTATATATATTGGAGATTAATCATTTGTCCATTGATTTGTCTGCAAATATTTTCTGCCATTCTGAGGGTTGTCTTTTCGTCTTGTTTGTAGTTTCCTTTGCTTTGCAAAAGCTTTTACGTTCCATTAGGTCCCATCTGTTTAGTTTTCTTTTTTATTTCATTACTATAGGAGGTGGATCAAAAAAGATCTTGCTGTGATTTACGTCAGAGTATCCTTCGTAAGTTTTCCTCTCAGAGTTTTATACTATCCGGTCTTACATTAAGGTCTCTAATCCATTTTGAATATATTTTTATGTATGGTGTTGGGGAGTGTTCTAATTTCATTCTTTTACATGTAGCTGTCCATATTTCCCAGCACCAATGATTGAAGAGACTGTCTTATCTCCATTGTATAGTCTTGCCTCCTTTGTCATAGATTAGGTGACCATAGATGTGTAGGTTTATCCCTGTGCTTTCTTTTTTTTTTCCTTTTACACGTTTATTGGAGTGTAATTGATTTACAATGGAGTGTTCGTTTCTGCTGTATAAAAAAATGAATGAGCTATACATATACAAATATCACCAGATCCCCTCCCTCTTGCATCTCCCTCTCACACCCCATATCCCACCCCTTTATGTGGTCACAAAGGACCGAGCTGATCTCCCTGTTCTATGTGGCTGATTCCCAGTAGCTATTGGTGTTACATTTGGTAATGTATTTATGTCCATGCCACTCTCTCACTTCGTCCCAGCTTACCCATCCCCCTTCCGGTGTCCTCAAGTCCTTTCTCTATGTCTGTGTCCTTAATCCTGTCCTGCCACTAGGTTCTTTAAAATCTTTTTTTTTTTCTTCATTAGATTCCGTATATCTCTGTTAACATACAGTATTTGTTTTTCCCTTTCTGACTTACTTCACTGTGTAGGACAGATTCTAAGTCCATCCACCTCAGAACAAATAACTCAGTTTTGCTTCTTTTTATGGCTGAGTAATACTCCATTGTATATATGTGCCAGATCTTCTTTAAACATTCATCTGTCGATGGACACTTAGGTTGCTTCCATGTCCTGACTATTGTAAATAGAGCTGCAATGAACATTTTTGTACATAACTCTTTTTGAATTATGGTTTTCACAAGGCAAATGCCCAGTAGTTGGATTGTTGTGTCATATGGTACTTCTATTGTTAGTTATTTAAAGGAACCTCCGTACTGTTCTCCCTAGTGCCCATATCAATTTACATTCCCACCCACAGTGCAAGTGTGTTCCCTTTCCTCCAATAAAGGCCTCTCCAACATTTATTGTTTTGTAGATTTTTTTGATGATTGCCACTCTGACTGATGTGAGGTGATACCTCATGGTAGTTTTGATTTGCATTTCTCTAATGATTAGTAATGTTCAACATCCTTTCATGTGTTTCTTGATAATCTGTGTATCTTCTTTGGAGAAATGTCTATTTAGGTCTTCTGCCCGTTTTTGGATTGGGTTGTTTGTTTTTGTGATATTGAGCTACATGAGGTGCTTGTAAAGTTTGGAGATTAATCCTTTGTCAATTGCTTCATTTGAAAATATTTTCTCCCATTCTGAGGGTTGTTTTTGCATCTTGTTTATGTTTTCCTGTACTGTGTAAAAGCTTTTAAGTTTCATTAGGTCCCATTTGTTGATTTCTGTTTTTATTTCCATTTCTATAGGAGGTGGGTCAAAAAGGATCTTGCTGTGATTTATGTCATAGAGTGTTCTGCCTATGGTTTCCTCTAAGTGTTTTATAGTGTCTGGTCTTATATTTAGATCTCTAATCAATTTAGAGTTTATTTTTGTGTATGGTGTTATGGAGTGTTCTAATTTCATTCTTTTATGTGTAGGGGTCCAGTTTTCCCAGCACCAATTACTGAAGAGACTGTCTTTTCTCCATTGTATATCCTTAGCTCCTTTGTCATAGATGAGATAGCCATAGGTATGTAGGTTTATCTCTGGGCTTTCTGTCCTGTTCCATTGATCTGTGTTTATGCCAATCTACATACACTTGATTCCATTATGCAGACATATAAATACATAGGTTTCAAGGTTATTACCAGTCAGATATATTCCTCTTCAGGGAATAGGGTGTTCGGTGTCCAGTTCATTGAGAAAGGAGTAGGTCTTGTCTATTACATATTTGGTATATGGAATGGGATCTGTGCTAATTTCAAACTCTGCTTTTACACATCACCCCACGTCACCTTTCCCCTTAAGGAGGCATAAGTGTGTTTTCTAAATGTGTAACTCTGTTCACATTTGAAATTCAGTTAATGTGTAGCCATGTTTACATTCCCTCTATAAGTGATATATTACAATATTTTTTTTCTTTGTGGCTCATTTCACTTAGCATCATCGTACCTAAAACCATTCATTATGCCGCTATTGGCCTTATGACATTGATTTTATGTCTGAGTGACATTCCATTGTATATAAGTACCACAACATCTATATCCATTTTTTTCCCTTTCCTGGGATATTTAAAGTGGACCGAAGTCGAGGTTCTTGTAAACAGAACAGCCCTAAACTTTGGGCTGTCTGTGTGTTGTGGATTTTTAGTTTTCCCAAAATACACGCCCATGAGTGGAAGTGTGCTATGCTCTGTAGCTCTGCTTTAGAAAACAACATACAGTTCTCCAGAGAGGCTGTTGGCAATTTACATCCTGACCATCAGCGTAACCAGGCTCCCTTTTCTCCATGGCCGGTCCTGCATTTGTGGTTTTTACACTATTTGTGTATGGCCCTTTTGACTGGAGGTAAGGGACACTTCTATGTAGTGTGGATTTGCAATGACTGATGGCTTGCTTGGCCAAAAAGGGCATATGCATTTTTTCCCGAATATATTCAAGAAAATACACATACTCCCTTTTTGGCCAAGGGCAACATTGTCGAAGTTCTGTCGCTTTTCATGTGCTTTAAAGACAACTCCAATCTACCTCTTGAAATCTGTTTCCTTCAATTCTGCCTTGCATTCAAATCCTCTTCACTGCCTTACCTCAATATATTTCTGGATGATAGTTGTCCTTTATAACTCTGCAAGTTTGTGAATTGCTGTGCCCCTGATTTCCATTTTTCAACTGGCCTCTTTGTGAGCTGGCTGCAATACTGCAGCATGGCTGTAGGCCCTAGTCTGGTTCCGGGGTGTCAGGCTGAGCCTTTGGTTAATTTTTCTTCCTGATGGGAAACTAGAGTGACATGTGCCCATCCAAACACCTACAGCTAATCTCTCATTTATTTCCCCTCTTCCTGTTCATCCTCTGCACAATTTGCAAACTGTGCATAACAGGAGGGTAAAGGCGCTGACACTCCAAGTGGGGAGATTTTTAGTAATGCAGATGGAATGGCGAAGCCGAGCACGACAAACGGAAAAATGAGGTACCTTTTAGAAAACTTTCCCAATTACACAGTGTTCCATCCACTGGGTTTCCCATTCATGCTTTAACTGTAGGAAGATTCCCTTAAACTTGGAGAGTTGGGACCACTAGAATGGGTAGTACACAGTATTGCTCAAAGTGGTGTTCTTTTGCTCACACAACGTCAACAATCTTGTCAGCCCCAAGTGTCCAGTTTTATGTCTCATCCAGCTGTGGGTGTAAAGGTGGACAATCCAGGTTGCATCACAGGCCCTGAATGTAATTCTTAAGGTTTTCCCTCTGTTTCACTGTTTTTGCATTTTGCTTTTGAAATTTATTTTATAAGGGTGTTTAGCTGAATTTCAGTGCTGTGTTCATGCCATTATACACACACATGATTCCTTTATGGAGACATGATAATACATATGTTTTAAAATTCTTGGAGTCAGATATATTCCTCTGCAATGAATAGGGGGTGTTGAGTCGAGTTCATTGTGCGGGGAGTAGGTGATGTCTATTACATACTTGGTTTATGTAACGGTATCTGTGCTAATTTAAAACTGTGGTTTTATGCATCAACCCACCTCGCCTTTCACCTTAAGCAGGGAGAATATTGTTTTCTAAGTGTGTGACTCTGTTGTGTTTGTAATTCAGATCATTCGTAGCCAAGTGTACATTCCCACTATAAGTGATATCTTATGATAAGATTCAGTACTCTCTTATCTTTCCTAACTCAGTTCATATGTCGCCATGTTTACAGGATCTTCATAAGTGATATCTTATGATAAGTTTCTTTTTCTGTGTGACTTATTTCACTTAGAATCATCGTACCTGAATCCACTCATTTTGCTGCTAATGGTCTTATGACATTGATTTCATGGCTGAGGGATTTTCCATCGTATGTAAGTAACACAATTTTTTGAACCATTTTAATCTTTCTTGGGATATTTAAGGTGTACCCAAGTTGAGGTTCTTGTAAGCAGTGCAGCCCTAAATTTTGGGGTGGCTCTGTCTTATTGATTTTCAGTTTTTCCAAGGTATATTCCCTAGACTGGAATTGCCCTTGGCTCTGTAGCTCGGTTGTTTACTTGTTTATGGAACACAATGCATTCCTCCAGTGAGGCAGTTGGCAATTTACATCCCGCCCATCAGCATAACAAGGCTCCCTGTTCTCCAGGGCCTGTCTTGCCTTTCTGGTTTTTATCCATTTTGTGGATATGCATTTTGACTGGTGAGAAGTGATACTTCTTTGGAGTGCAGATTTGCAATGCCCGCTTGCTTGCTTGGCCAAAAAGGGCGTATGCGTTTTCTCCTGGATATATCCAGGAGAAAACGCATACGCCCTTTTTGGCCAAGTGCATCATTGTCGAAGTAGTGCCCCTCTTCCTGTGCTTTAAAGCCGATTCCAACGTACCTATTGAAATCTGTTTCCTGCTATTCTGCCTCGCTTTCAACTCCGCCTCGTCGCCTTCCCTCAACAGATTTTTGGACGATAGTTGTCCTTTATTACTCTGCCAGTTTGTGAAGTGCTGTGCCCCTGAGATCCAATTTTTAACTCCTTTTGTGTGAGCTGAAAGCAAGTACAAAATTTTGGTTCATGAACTCTACTGGTTCCCGGTGGGTGGCGGAGACTTTGGTTAATTCTTCTTCCGCACGGTATATAAGAGTGACCTGTGCCCGTCCAAATGCCTAACAGCTACTCTCTCATTGCTTCTCCCTCTTCCCTTTCATCCTCTGCAAATTTGGCAACCTGTGAGAACCAGGAGGTAAAAGGTGCTGTCTCTTCAAGTTGGGAGATTGATAGTAAAGCAGTTGGAATGTCAAACCGGAGCACCAGGAGGGGGATTATTCGTTGAGTTTTAGAGACCTCTCGTATTCACAGTGTGTCCATTTTCTACATTTCACATACATGTTATAGCTGTAGTAATATTCCCTTCAACCTGGAGACATGGGACCCATGGAATGGAGGCCAAGCATTATTGCATTAAACGGTCTGTGTTTGCTCACCCAGTCTCACCAATCCTCTCAGTCCCATGTGTCCAGCCTTATACCACATCCAGCTGTCATGTAGATAGGTTCATTCCAGGTTTCATCAGAGACCCTGAAGGAATTGTAAAGAATTTCCCTGTTTTTTTTGTTTTGTTTTTTAAATTCCTTTTTATAGTCGGTTTGAGCTGATTCTCGCTGCCATGTTTATGCCAGTATAGACACACTTGCTTCCCTTACAGAGACATATCAATACATAGGTTTTAAGATTCTTACTAGTCAGATATATTCCTCTGCGGGAAATATGGGGTTTTGAGTCCCTTTCACTGAGGAAGGTATAGGTAGGTCTTGTCTATTCCATAGTTGGTTTTTGGAAAGGTACCTGTGCTTATATCAAACTCTGGTTTTATGCATCACCCCACCTCTCCTTCCCCCATAAGCAGGCATAAGAGTGTTTTCTAAATGTGAGACTCTGTTCTCTTACCTAACTCAGTTCATGTGTAGCCATGTTTACAGGACCTTCATAAGTGATATCTTATGATAAGCTTATTTTTCTGTGTGACTTATTTCACTTGAAATAATCGTATCTGAATCCACTCATTTTGCTGCTACTGGTCTTATGACATTGATTTCATGGCTGAGGGATATTCCATCGTAAGTAATTACCACAATTTTTTGAACGATTTTTATCTTTCCTGGGATATTTCAGGTGTACCCAGTTGAGGTTCTTGTAAGCACTGCAGCCCTAAATTTGAAGGTGGCTCTGTCTTATTGATTTTCAGTTTTCCCAAGGTATATTCCCTAGACTGGAAGTGCCCTTGGGTCTGTAGCTCTGTTGTTTACTTGTTTTAGGGAACACAATGCACTCCTCCAGAGAGGTAGCTGGCAATTTACATCACGCAGATCATCATAACAAGGCTCCCTGTTCTCCAGGCCCTGTCTTGCCTTTCTGGTTTTTACCCATTTTGTGGATGTCCCTTTTGACTGGTGGGAAGTGACACTTCTTTGTAGTGCAGATTTGCATTGCCCGCTTGCTTGCTTGGCCAAAAAGGGGCATATGCGTTTTCTCCTGCATATACTCAGGAGAAAACGCATACGCCCTTTTTGACCAAGTGCATCATTGTCGAAGTTGTGACCCTCTTCCTGTGCTTTACAGGTGATTCCAACGTACCTCTTGTAATCTGTTTCCTGCTATTCTGCCTCACTTTCAAGTCCGCCTCGTTGCCTTCCCTGAACAGATTTTGGGCTGATAGTTGTCCTTTATTACTCTGCCAGTTTGTGAATTGCTGTGCCCTTGAGCTCCATTTTTCAAGTCGTTTTTTGTGAGCTGAACGCATGTCCAAGATTTTGGTTCACTACGTATACTGGTTCAAGTTGGGTAGCTGAGACTTTGGTTAATTCTTCTTCCTGCTGGGAAATTAGAGTGATAGGTGCCCGTCCAAATGCCTAACAGCTACTCTCTCATTGGTTCTCCCTCTTCCCTTTCATCCTCGGCCAAATTGGCAACCTGTGCGAACCCGGAGGCTAAGGGGCTGTCTCTCCAAGTTGGGAGATTGATAGTAAAGAAGTTGGAAAGTCAAACGGGAGCACCAAGAGAGGGACAATTTTTTGAGTTTTGGAGACGTTTCGTATTCAGAGTGTGTCCATATTCTATGTTTCCCGTACATGTTATCGCTGTAGTAATATTCCCTTCAACCTGGAGACATGGGATCCATGGAATGGGTGACATGCATTATTGCTTTAAAGGGTCTGTATTTGCTCCCCCAGTCTCACCAATCCTCTCTTTCCTATGTGTCCAGAATTATGCCACCTCCAGCTGTCGTTGTAGATAGGGTCATTCCAAGTTTCATCAGAGAACCTGAAAGAATTTTAAAGAATTTCCCTGTTTTTTTTGTTTTGTTTTTGAAATTCCTTTTTATAGTGGTTATGAGCTTATTCTCGCTGCCATATTTATGCCAGGCTAGAAACACTTGATTCCCTTACAGAGACATATCAATACATAAGTATTAAGATTCTTACTAGTCAGATATATTCCTCTGCGGGAAATATGGGATTTTGTGTCCCTTTCACTGAGGAATGTGTAGGTCTTGTCTATTCCATAGTTGGTTTTTGGAACGGTACGTGGGCTTATATCAAACTCTAGTTTTATGGATCACCCCACCTCTACTTCCCCCTTAAGCAGGCATATGAGTGTTTTCTAAATGTGAGACTCTGTTCTCTTTCCTAACTCAGTTCATGTGTAGCCATGTTTACAGGATCTTCCTAAGTGATATCTTATTATAAGTTTCTTTTTCTGTGTGACTTATTTCACTTAGAATCATCGTACCTGAATCCACTCATTTTGCTGCTACTGGTCTTATGACATTGATTTCATGGCTGAGGTATATTCCATCGTACGTAAGTACAATAATTTTTTGAACCATTTTTATCTTTCCTGGGATATTTAAGGTGTACCCAAGTTGAGGTTCTTGTAAACAGTGCAGCCCTAAATTTTGGGGTGGCTCTGTCTTATTGATTTTCAGCTTTCCCACAGTATATTCCCCAGACTGGAAGTGCCCTTGGCTCTGTAGCTCTGTTGTTTACTTGTTTTAGGGAACACAATGCACTCCTCCAGAGAGGCAGTTGGCAATTTACATCCCGCCCATCAGCATAACAAGGCTCCCTGTTGTCCAGTGCCTGTCTTGACTTTCTGGTTTTTTCATATTTTGTGGATGTCCCTTTTGACCGGTTGGAAGTGATACTCCTTAGTAGTGAATATTTGCATTGCCCGCTTGCTTGCTTTGCCAAAATGGGCATATGCGTTGTCTCCTGAATATATTCAGGAGGTAACGCATATGCCCTTTTTGGCCAAGTGCATCATTGTCGAAGTTGTGCCCCTCTTCCTGTGCTTTAAAGGCTATTCCAACGTATCTCTTGAAAGCTGTTTCCTGCAATTCTGCCTCGCTTTCAAGTCTGTCTTGTTGCCTTCCCTCAACAGATTTTTGGACGATAGCTGTCCTTCAATATTCTGCCAGTTTGTGAATTGTTGTGCCCCTGAGCTCCGTTTTTCAACTCGATTTTTGTGAGCTGAAGGCAAGTCCAAAATTTTGGTTCAGGACCTATACTGGTTCACGGTGGGTGGCTGAGACTTTGGTTACTTCTTCTTCCTGCCGGGAAATTAGAGTGACATGTGCCCGTCCAAATGCCTAACAACTACTCTCTCATTGGTTCTCCTTCTTCCCATTCATCCTCTGCCAAATTGGCAACCTGTGTACCAGGAGGTTAAAGGTGCTGTCTCTCCAAGGGGGGAGATTGTTAGTAAAGCAGTTGTTAAGTCAAACCGGAGCACCAGGAGAGGGACTATTAATTGAGTTTTAGAAATCTTTCGTATTCACTGTGTGTCCATTCTCTAGGTTTCCCGTACATGTTATAGCTGTAGTAATATTGTCTTCAACCTGGAGAATTGGGACCCATGGAATGGGTGCCATGCATTATTGCTTTAAAGAGTCTACATTTGCTCACCCAATCTCACCAATCCTCTCAGTCCCAAGTGTCCAGCCTTATGCCACATCCAGCTGTTGTTGTAGATAGGGTTATTCCAGGTTTCATCAGCGACCCTGAAGGTATTGTGTAAGAATTTTTCTGTTTTTATGTTTTGTTTTGAAATTCATTTTTATATTGAGTTTGAGCTGATTCTCACTGCCATGTTTATGTCGTTCTAGACACACTTAGTTACCTTACGGAGACATATCAAAACATAGGTTTTAAAATTCTTACTAGTCAGATATATTTCTCTGTGGGGAATAGGGATGTTGAGTTCCGTTCTCTGAGGAAGGAGTAGGGCTTGTCTCTTTTGTTTTTGGATTATGGAACGGTACCTGTGCTAATATCAAACTTTTGTTTTGTGCATCTCCCCACCTGTCTTTGCCCTTAAGCAAGCGTTAGAGTGTTTTCTAAATCTGAGACTCTGTTCTCTTCCCTAAATCAGTTCATATGTAGCCATGTTTACATTCCCTTCATAAGTGATATCTTATGTCAGAATGCACCATGGCCCTTGTCATAATAATGCTCCATGACCCCTGTCATCACAGTGATCCATGACCTGGTTATCAAAATGCTCCATGTCCCTTGTCATCAAAATTATCCACGTCCTTGTCATCACAATGCTACATGACACTTCTCATCAAAATGTTACATGCTCTTGTCATCACAGTTCTCCATTCTCTTGACATTGCAATGCTCCATGCACTTGTCATCACCATGCTCCATGCCTTGTCATCTCAAAGCTCAATGTCCCTTGTCCTCACAATTCTCCACGTCCTTGTCTTTACAATGCTCCATGGCACTTCACATCACAATGTTATATGCTCTTGTCATCACAATACTCCATGCACTTGTCATCACAATGCTCCATGACCCCTGTCATAGGAAGCTCCATGCGCTTTCATCAAAATGATTCACGACCAGGACATTAAAATTCTCAATGGCCCTTGATATCACAATGCTCCATGCCCTTGTCATCACAATGCTCCTTTACTTTGTCACAACAATCCTCCATAAAAATTGGCATCACAATGCTCCATGTTATTGTCATCAAACTGGAACATGACATATTTCATCACAATGCTCCCTGACAGCTTTCTTCACAATAATCCATGACATTGTCATCACAGTGTTCCATGACCTTCTCATCAAAATGTGTCATGCCCATACTTATCACAATAATCCAAGAAACTTGTCAGACCAATGCTCCATGCCACTTTTCATCACAATGCTCCATGAACGGTGTCATCCAAATGCACCATGCCCATCATCATAATGCTTCATGCTATTGTCATCAAAATGAAATCTAAATGATCCATGACATCTGTCATCAAATTGTTGCAAACCCTTGTGATCACAATGTCCCATAACACTTGTCATCACAATGCCGCATGACACTGGTCAGCACAGTTATCCATGGTCTTCTCATCACAATGCACCATGACTTTTGTCAGCTCAATGCTCAATACTCTTGTCAACACAATAATCTCTGACTACTGACCTCAGTATGCACCGTGCACTCTTTCATGACAAGGCTCCATGGCATATTCATCACAATGCACCATGGCGTTTTCATCACAATACATCATGCCATTTTCATCAAAATACTCCACAAGCTTGTCATCAGAATGCTCCATGACCCTTGTCATCACAATTCTCCATGCACTTGTCAGAACAATGCTCCCTGACCCTTATCATCACAATGCTCCAAGCCATTGTCATCACAATGGGCCATTACATATGTCATCACAATGCTACCTGACACGTCTCTTTACAATACTGCATGACCTGGTCATTACAATGCTCCATGCCATTTTCATCACAATGCGCCGTTCCAGCTGTCATCACAATAATCCATGAAACTTATTAGACCAATGTTCCATGCCCTTGTCATCACAACGCTCCATGCCCTTGTTATCACAATGCTCCATGGCCCCTGTCATCACAATGCACCGTGACTCCAGTCATCACAGTGCTTCATGAATTTTGTCATCAAAATGGTCCATGCCCTCGTCATCAACAGTCTCTGTTACCTTTTTAACCACAATGCTCCATGAACTTTTCATCACAATGCTCTTTGACTCTTTTCATCACAGTGCTCCATGCGCTTGTCAGCACAATGCTCCATGACACATGTCATCACAATGCACCATGCGCTTGTCATCACAGTGCTCGACAATATTTTCATCACAATGCTCCTTAAAAATTGTCATCACAATGCTCCATGCACTTCTCATCAAAATGCTCTCTCACCACTGATATCACAATGCTACATCACTATTTGTCACAATACTCCCTCACCCCTGTCATCACAATGTTCCATGACTCCTGTCATCACAATGCTTCATGCACTTATCATCACAATGTTCGATGACCCCTGACATCACAGTGTTCCATAACACCTGTCATCAAAATGTTCCATGACACTTTTCATCAAATTGCTCCATGACCCTGTCATCAGAATGCTCCCTGCCCTTCTCATCACAATGCACAATGCCCTTGCCATCTAAATGCTCTATGACCTTTGTCATCACAAAGAACCATGACCCTTGGCATCACAATTCTCCACGTCATTGTCATCAAAATGCTCCATGAACGCTCTCATCACATTGCTCCATGCCATTGTCTTCACAAAGCTCCATGACACATGTCATCAGAATGCTCCATGGCCTTCTCATCACAATGCTCCATGCCCTTGCAATCACAATGCTCCATTACCCCAGTCATAACAATGCTCCATGACCCCTGCCATCACGATGTTCCATGGCCTTGTCATCACAAAGCTCCATGACCCTTCTCATCACAATGCTCCAAGAACACTGTAATCACAATGCCCTATGCCCATTTTCATCTCAATGATCCATGAACCCTGTCATCACAGTGCACCATGCCCATCATCATAATGCTTCATGCTATTGTCATCACAATGAAATCAAAATGCTCCATGACCTCTGTAATAACAATGCTCCAAACCCTTGTGATCACAATATTTCCTATCACTTGTCATCACAATGCCCCATGACACTCGTCATCACAATTATCAATGGTCTTCTCATCACAATGCTCAATACACTTGTCATCAAAATGCTCCCTGACACTTGTTGTCTGTATGCTCCTTGAACCCTGTCATGACAAGGCTCCATGCCTTTTTCATCACAATGATCCATGCCCTTTTCATCACAATGCTCCAAGACCCATGTAATCACAATGTTCCATGCCCTTGTCATCACAAAGCTCAATGACGCATGCCATCAGAATGCTCCTTGGTCTTCTCCTCACAATGCTCCATGCCCTTGTCATCACAATGTGCCAAGACCCCTCTGATCACAATGCTCCATGCCCCTTTTCATCAGTATGCTCCATGAGACTTGTCATCACAAGGCTCCATGGTTTTGACATCACAATGCTCCAGGACCTTGTCATCACAATGCTTCTCGACCTTGTCATGAAAATTTTCAATGGCCCTTGCATCATAATGCTCCAAGCCCTAATCATCGAAATGCTCCATTATAGTTGTCATCACAATTCTCCATTATATTTTGCATCACAATGCTCCATGCCATTGTAATCGCAATGGACCATGACATATGTCATCACAATGCTCCCTGACACCTGTCTTCACAATACTCCATGACGTTCTCATCAAAATGCTCCAGGCCCTGGTCATCACAATGCACCATGCCCACTGTCATCACAATAATCTATGAAAATTTTCAGACCAATGCTCCATGCCACGGTCATCACAGTGCTCCAAGCCCTTGTCATCACAAAGCTACATGACCCCTGTCTTCACAATGCTCCCTGACTCCAGTTATCACAATGTTTCGTAACGTTTGTCATCACAATGGTCCATGCCCGCGTCATCACAAGGCTCTGTGACCTTTGTAACCACAATGCTCCCTGAAATTTTCATCACAATTCTCTGTGACACTTGTCATCATAATGCTCCATGTATTTTTCAGAACAATTCTCCATGACCATAGACATGACAGTGTGCCACGTGCATTTCATCACAACGGTCCACAACTTTGTCACTGCAATGCTCCCTAAACCTTGTAATCACAATGCTCCATGCACTTCTCATCAAAATGCTCTCTCACCAGAGATATCACAATGTTCCCTCACTAGTCATCACAATACTCCCTCACCCCTGTAATCACAATGTTCCATTAACCTATCACAATGCTACATCCCCTTATCAGCACAATGTTCCATGACCCCTGACATCACAATGTTCCATAACCCCTGTCATCAAAATCCTCCATGACACTTTTCATCCCAAAGCTCCAAGACCCCTGACATCACAATGTTCTATAACCCCTGCCATCAAAATGTACCTTTACACTTTTCATCAAATTGCTGCATGACCCAGCCATCAAAATGCTCCCTGCCTTTCTCATCACCATGCAACATGCCCTTGTCATCAAAATGCTCCATGACTTGTCATCACAAAGCTCCATGACACTTGGCATCACAGTGCTCAATGTCATTGTCATCACAATGCTCCGTGAACCCTCTTATCACATTGCACCAAGCCCTTGTCATCACAAAGCTCCCTGATACTTGTCATCACAATGCTCGATGCCCTTCTCATCACAATGCTCCATGACCTTGTCATTACAACCTGCATGACCCATGTATCACAGTGTTCCGTGCCCTTGTCATCACAATGTTCTATGCCCACTCTCATCACAATAATCCATGAAATATTTCAGACCAATGTTCCATGCCCTTCTCATCAAAATCCTGCATTACACCTGTCATAACAATGCACCATTACCTTTGCCATCAAAATGTTCCACGGCCTAGTCATCACAAGGTTCCATGACATTTGTCATCACAATGCTTAGGACCACTGAAATCACAATGCTCCATGCCGTTGTCATCACAAAGCTCCATGACGCATGTCATCAGAATGTTCCGGGGCCTTTTCATCACAATGCTCCATGCCCTTGTCATCACAATGTTACAAGACCCTTGTAATTACAATGCTCCCTGCCCCTTTTCATGTCAATGCTCCATGAACACTGTCATCACAATGCACCATGCCCATCATCATAATGCTTCAGGCTATTGTCATCACAATGAAATCAATATTCTCCATGACCTCTGTCATCATAATGCTCCAAACCCTTGTGATCACAATGTTCCATAACACTTATCATCACAACACCCCATGATGCTCATCATCACAATTATCCATGGTCTTCTCATCACAATGCTCCATGATCTTTGTCATCACAATGCTCAATACACTTGTCATCACAATGCTCCCTGACACTTGTCGTCAGTATGCTCCTTGAACCCTGTCATGACTAGGCTCCATGCCTTTTTCATAACAATGATCCATGCCCTTTTCATCACAATGCTCCAAGATCCCTGTAATCACAATGCTCCATGCCCTTGTCATCACAAATCTCCATGACGCATGTCATCAGAATGCTCCATGGCTTTCTCATCACAATGCTCCATGCCCTACTCATCAGAATGCTCCAAGACCCCTGTATTCACAATGCTCCATGCCCATTTTCATCAGAATGCTCCATGAGACTTGTCATCACAAGTCTCCATGGTCTTCTCATCACAATGCTCCAGGACTTGTCATCACCATGCTCCATTCCCTTGTCATCACAATGCTCCATGACCCCTGTCATCACAATAATCCATGAACATATTCAGCCCAATGCTCCACGACCTACTCATCACAATGCTCCATGGACAATATCATTAAAATGCTCCATGACCACTGTCATCACAACACTCCATGACACCTGACAACACAATGATCAGGGACTCTTGTCATCACAATGCTCCATTCCCTAGTCATCACAATGCTTCATGACCCGTGTCATCACAACACTCCATGAACATATTCAGCCCAGTGCTCCATGACCCTTGTCATCACAATGCTCCATGACCCCTGTATTCACAATTTTCCGTGACGCATGTCATCACAGTGTTCCATGACACATGTCATCACAATGCTCCAAGAACCCTGTAATCACAATGTTCTATGCCCTTTTTCATCTCAATGATCCATGATCCCTGTCATCACAATGCACCATGCCCATCATCATAAAGCTTCATGCTATTGTCATCACAATGAAATCAAAATGCTCCATGACCTCTGTCATAACAATGCTCCAAAACCTTGTGATCACAATATTCCATAACACTTGTCATCACAATGCCCCATGACGCTTGTCATCACAATTATCAATGGCCTTCTCATCACAATGCTCCATGACCTTTGTCATAACAATGCTCAATACACTTGTCATCAAAATTCTCCCTGACACTTGTTGTCTGTATGCTCCTTGAATCCTGTCATGAAAAGGCTCCATGCCTTTTTCAACACAATGATCCATGTCCTTTTCATCACAATGCTCCAAGACACATATAATCTCAATGCTCCATGCCCTTGTCATCACAATATTCCAAGACCCCTGTAATCACAATGCTCCTTGACCTTGTCATCAAAAAATTCATGACGTATGTCATCAGAATGCTCCACGGACTTCTGATCACAATGCTCCATGCCCTAGTCATCACAATGCTCCAAGACCCCTGTAATCACAATGTTCCATTTTCATTTTCATCAGAAAGCTCCATGAGACTTGTCATCACAAGTCTCCATGGTCTTCTCATCACAATGCTCCAGGACCTTGTCATCACCACGCTCCATTCCCTTGTCATCACAAAGCTCCATGACACCTGTCATCACAATACTCCATGAATATTTTCAGCCCAATGCTCTACGAACTACTCATCACAATGCTCCATGGCCAATATCATCACAATGCTCCATGACCACTGTCATCACAGCACTCCATGACACCTGACAACACAATGATCAGGGACTCTTGTCATCACAATGCTCCATTCCCTAGTCATCACAGTGCTCCATGAACCCTGTCATTACAAAACTCCATGAATATTTTCAGCCCAGTGCTCCATGACCCTTGTCATCCCAATGCTCCATGACCACTGTATTCACAATGATCCATGTCGGTTGTCATAACAGTGCTGCCATGACACCTGGCATCACAATGCTCCATGCCTTTGTCAGCAAAATGCTACATGACATTTTCATTACAATGCTCTATGCGCTTGTCATCACAATACTCCATTTCCATTGTCATCACAATCCTCCATGAACCTTGGGATCGCATTGCTTCATGCCCTTTTTATCACAATGCTCCATGTCCTTGAAATCAAAATGATCCATGACCTCTCTCATCACAATGCTCCAAAGCCTTGTGATCACAGTGTTCCATAACACTTGTCATCACAATGCTCGATGATGCCTGTACATCACAATACTCCATGCACTTTTCATCACAATGATCCATGACCTTTGTCATCACAATGCTCAATACACTTGTCATCAAAATGCTCCCTGACACTTGTTGTCTGTATGCTCTTTGAACCCTGTCATGACAAGGCTCCATGCCTTTTTCATCACAATGACCAATGCCCTTTTCATCACAATGCTCCAAGACCCATGTAATCTCAATCTCCATGCCATTGTAATCACAAAGCTCAATGACACATGCCATCAGAATGCTCCGTGGTCTTCTCCTCACAATGCTCCATGCCCTTGTCATCACAATGTACCAAGACCCATGTAATCACAATACTCCATGGCCTTGTCATCAAAAAACTGCATGACGCATGTCATCAGAATGCTCCATGGCCTTCTAATCACAAAACTCCATGCTGTAGTCATCACAATGGTCCAAGACCCCTGTAATCACAATGCTTCATGCCCCTTTTCATCAGAATGTTCCATGAGACTTGTCATCACAAGTCTCCCTGGTCTTCTCATCACAATGCTCCAGGACCTTGTCATTGCCATGCTCCATTCCATTGTCATCACAATGCTCCATGACCCATCTCATCACAATAATCCATGAACATTTTCAGCCCAATGCTCCAAGACCTACTCATCACAATGCTCCATGGCCAATATCATCACAATGCTCCATGACCACTGTCATCACAACACTCCATGACACCTGACAACACAATGATCTGGGACTCTTGTCATCACAATGCTCCATTCCCTAGTCATCACAATGCTCCATGAACCCTGTCATCACAACACTCCATGAACATTTTCAGTCCAGTGCTCCATGACACTTGTCATCACAATGATCCATGCCCTTGTCATCCCAATGCTCCATGACCCCTGTATTCACAAAGATCCGTGACGCTTGTCATCACAGTGCTCCATGACACATGTCATCACAATGCTCCATGCCTTTGTCAGGAAAATGCTACATGACCTTGTCATTAAAATGCTCTCTGCGCTTGTCATCACAATACTCCATTTCCATTGTCATCACAATCCTCCATGAACCTTGAGAACACATTGCTTCATGCCCTTGTCATCACAATGCTCCATGCTCCTTGAAATCAAAATGATCCATGACCTCTGTCATCACAATGCTCCAAACACTTGTGATCACATTGTTCCATAACACTTGTCATCACAACGTTCCATGATGCCTGTCATCACAATACTCCATGCCCTTTTCATCACAATGCTCCATGACCCTTGTCATCACAATTCTCCATGCACTTGTCAGCACAATGCTCCCTGACCCGTGTCATCACAATGCTCCAAGCCATTGTCATCACAATGCTCCATTACCTTTGTCATCAGAATCCTCCATGACACTTGGCATCACAATGCTCCATGCCATTGCCATCACAATGGGCCATTACATATGTCATCACCATGCTCCCTGACACCTGTCTTCACAATACTGCATGACATGGTCATCACAATGCTCCATGCCCTTGTCATCACAGTGTTCGATGACCCCTGACATCACAATGTTCCATAATACCTGTCATCAAAATATTCCATGACACTTTTCATCAAATTGCTCCATGACCCTGTCATCAGAATGCTCCCTGCCCTTCTCATCACAATGCACAATGCCCTTGCCATCAAAATGCTCCATGACCTTTGTCATCACAAAGATCCATGACCCTTGGCATCACAATGCTCCATGTCCTTTTCATCACAATGCTCCATGAACGCTCTCATCACATTGCTCCAGGCCCTTGTCTTCATAAAGCTCCATGACACATGTCTTCAGAATGCTCCATGGCCTTCTCATCACAATGCTCCATGCCCTTGCCATCACAATGCTCCATTACCCAAGACATAACAATGCTCCATGACCCCTGCCATCACGATGTTCCATGGCCTTGTCATCACAAAGCTCCATGACCCTTCTCATCACAGTTCTCCAAGAACCCTGTAATCACAATGCTCTATGCCCTTTTTCATCTCAATGATCCATGAACCCTGTCATCACAATGCACCATGCCCATCATCATAATTCTTCATGCTATTGTCATCACAATGAAATCAAAATGCTCCATGACCTCTGTCATAACAATGCTCCAAACCCTTGTGATCACAATATAACGTAACGCTTGTCATCACAAAGCTCAACGACGCATGCCATCAGAATGCTCCTTGTTCTTCGCCTCACAATGCTACATGCCCTTGTCATCACAATGTTCCAAGACCCCGGTAATCACAATGCTCCTTTCCCTTGTCATCAAAAAACTCCATGACGCATGTCATCAGAATGCTCCATGGCCTTCTCATCACAATGCTCCATGCCCTAGTCATCACAATGCTCCAAGACCCCTGTAATCACAATGTTCCATTTCCCTTTTCATCAGAATGCTCCCTGAGACTTGTCATCACAAGTCTCCATGGTCTTCTCATCACAATGATCCAGGACCTTGTCATTACCATGCTCCATTCCCTTGTCATCACAATGCTCCATGACCACTGTCATCACAATAATCCATGATTATTTTCATCCCAATGCTCCACGACCTACTCATCCAATGCTCCATGGCCAATATCATCACAATGCTCCATGACCACTGTCTTCACAACACTCCAGGACACGTGACAAAACAATGATCCGGGACCTTGTCATCACAATGCTCCATTCCCTAGTCATCAAAGTGCTCCTTGACCCCTGTCATCACAACACTCCATGAACATTTTCAGCCCATTGCTCCATGACTTTTATCAGCACAATGATCCATGCCCTTGTCATCCCAATGCTCCATGACCCCTGTATTCAAAATGCTCCGTGACGGTTGTCATCACAGTGCTCCATGACACCTGTCATCAAAATGCTCCATGACTTTGTCAGCAAAATGCTACATGTCCTTGTCATTACAATGCTCTATGCGCTTGTCATCACAATACTCCATTTCCATTGTCATCACAATCCTCCATGAATCTTGGGATCACATTGCTTCATGCCCTTTTCATCACAATGATCCATGCTCCTTGAAATCAAAATGGTCCATGACCTCTCTCATCACAATGCTCCAAACCGTTGTGATCACAGTGTTCCATAACACTTGTCATCACAACGCTCCATGATGCCTGTCATCACAGTACTCCATGAACTTTTCATCATAATGCTCCATGACATTTGTCATCACAATGCTCAATACACTTGTCATCAAAATGCTCCCTGACACTTGTTGTCTGTATGCTCCTTGAACCCTGTCATGAAAAGGCTCCATGCCTTTTTCATCACAATGATCCATGCCCTTTTCATGACAATGCTCCATGACCAATGTAATCACAATGCTTCATGCCCTTGTCATCAAAAAACTCCATGACACTTGTCATCAGAATGCTCCATTGCATTCTCATCAAAATGCTCCATGCCCTAGTCATCACAATGCTCCAAGACCCATGAAATCACAATGCTCCAGGCCCCTTTTCATCAGAATGCTCCATGAGACTTGTCATCACAACTCTTCATGGTCTTCTCATAACAGTGCTCCAGGACCTTGTCATCCCCATGCTCCATTCCCTTGTCATCACAATGCTCCATGACCACTGTCATCACAACACTCCATGACACCTGACAACACAATGATCCGGGACACTTGTCATCACAATGCTCCATTCCCTAGTCATCACCATGCTCCATGACACGTGTCATCACAATACTCCATGAACATTTTCAGCCAAGTGCTCCATGACACTTGTCATCCCAATGACCCATGCCCTTGTAATCCCAATGCTCCATGACACCTGTATTCACAATCCTCCGTGACGCTTGTCATCACAGTGCTCCATGACACATGTCATCATAATGCTCCATGGCTTTGTCAGCAAAATGCTACATGACCTTGTCATTACAATGCTCTATGCGCTTGTCATCTCAATACTCCATTTCCATTGTCATCACAATCCTCCATGAACCTTGGGATCACATTGCTTCATGCCATTGTCATCACAATGCTCCATGCTCCTTGAAATCAAAATAATCCATGACCTCTCTCATCACAATGCTCCAAAACCTTGTGATCACATTGTTCCATAACACTTGTCATCACAATGCTCCATGACCTTTGTCATCACAATGCTCAATACACTTGTCATCACAATGCTCCCTGACACTTGTCATCAGAATGCTCCTTGAAACCTGTCACGAAAATGCTCCATGCCTTTTTCATCATAATGCCCCATTCCGTTTTCATAATAATGCTCCATGCCATTGTCATCAAAATATTCCACAAGCTTGTCATCAGAATGCTCCATGAACCTTGTCATCACAATTCTCCATGCACTTGTCAGCACAATGCTCCCTGAACTTTGTCATCTCAATGCTCCAAGCCATTGTCATCAAAATGCTCCATTACCTTTGTCATCAGAATACACCATGACACTTGGCATCACAATGCTCCATGCCATTGTCTTCACAAAGGGCCATTACATATGTCATCACAATGCTCCCTGACATCTGTCTTCACAATACTGCATGACATGGTCATCACAATGCTCCATACCTTTGTCATCACAATGTGCCATTCCAACAGTCATCGCAATAAACCATGCAACTTATTAGACCAATGTTCCATGCCCTTGTCATCACAATGCTCCATGACCTTGTTATCACAATGCTCCTTGACCCCTGTCATCACCATGCTCCGTGACTCCAGTCATCACAATGCTTCATGACCTCTGTCATCACAATGGTCCATGCCCTCGTCATCAACAGTCTCTGTGACCTATTTAACCACAATGCTCCATGAACATTTCTTCACAATGCACTTTGACATATCTCATCACAATGCTCCATATGCTTGTCAGCACAATGCTCCATGACACATGTCATCACAATGCACCATACGCTTGTCATCACAGTGCTCCACAATCTTGTCATCACAATGCTCTTTAAAATTTGTCATCACAATGCTCCATGCACTTCTCATCAAAGTGCTCTCTCACCACTGATATCACTATGCTACATCACTATTTGTCACAATACTACCTCACCCCTGTCATCACAATGTTCCATGACTCCTGTCATCACAATGCTACATGCACTTATCATCACAATGTTCAATGAACCCTGACATCACAATGTTCCATAACAACTGTCATCAAAATGTTCCATGACACTTTTCATAAAATTGCTCCATGACCCTGTCATCAGAATGCTCCCTGCCCTTCTCATCACAATGCACAACGCCCTTGCCATCAAAATGCTCCATGAACTTTGTCATCACAAAGATCCATGACCCTTGGCATCACAACGCTCCATGTCATTGTCATCACAATGCTCCATGAACGCTCTCATCACATTGTTCCATGTCCTTGTCTTCACAAAGCTCCATGACACATGTCATCAGAATGCTCCAAGGCCTTCTCATCACAATGCTCCATGCCCTTGCCATCACAATGCTCCATTACACAAGACATAGCAATGCACCATGACATCTGCCATCACGATGATCCATGGCCTTGTCATCACAAAGCTCCATGACCCTTCTCATCGCAATGCTCTGAGAACACTTTAATCACAATGCTCCATGCCCTAGTCATCACAATGCTCCAAGACCCCTGTAATCACAATGCTCCATGCCCCTATTCATCAGAATGCTCCATGAGACTTGCAATCACAAGTCTTCATGGTCTCCTCATCACAACGCTCCAGGACCTTGTCATCACCATGCTCCATTCCCTTGTCATCACAATGCTCCATGACCATTCTCATCACAGCACACCAAGATACCTGACAACACAATGATCCCGGACTCTTGTCATCACAATGCTCCATGACCCGTGTCATCACAACACTCCATGAACATTTTCAGCCCAGTGCTCCATGACCCTTGTCATCACAATGATCCATGCCCTTGTCATCCCAATGTTCCTTGACCCCTGTATTCACAATGCTCCGTGACGCTTGTCATCACAGTGCTCCATGACACATGTCATCACAATGCTCCATGCCTTTGTCAGCAAAATGCTACATGACCTTGTCATTACAATGCTCTATGCGCTTGTCATCTCAATACTCCATTTCCATTGTCATCACAATCCTCCATGAACCTTGGGATCGCATTGCTTCATGCCCTTTTCATCACAATGCTCCATGCTCCTTGAAATCAAAATGATCCATGACCTCTTTCATCACAATGCTCCAAACCCTTGTGATCACAGTGTTCATAACACTTGTCATCCCAACGCTCCATGATGCCTGTCATCACAATACTCCATGCCCTTTTCATAACAATGCTCCATGACCTTTGTCATCACAATGCTCAATACACTTGTCATCACAATGCTCCCTGACAGTTGTCATCAGAATGCTCCTTGAACCCTGTCAGGAAAAGGCTCCATGCCAATTTCATCACAATGCTCCATGCCATTGTCATCAAATACTCCACAAGCTTGTCATCAGAATGCTCCATGACCCTTGTAATCACAATTCTCCATGCACTTGTCAGCACAATGCTCCCTGACCCTTGTAATCACAATGCTCCAAGCCATTGTCATCACAATGCTCCATTACCTTTGTCATCAGAATCTTCCATGACACTTGGCATCACAATGCTCCATGCCATTGTCATCACAATGGGCCATTACGTATGTCATCACAATGCTCCCTGACACCTGTCTTCACAATACTGCATGATCTGGTCATCACAATGCTCCATGCCCTTGTCATAACAATATGCCATTCCAACTGTCATCACAATAATCCATGAAACTTATTAGACCAATGTTCCATGCCCTTATCATCACAATGTTCCATGCCCTTGTTATCACAATGCTCCATGACCCCTTTCATCACAATGCTCCGTGACTCCAGTCATCACAATTCTTCATGACCTTTGTCATCACAATGGTCAATGCCCTCATCATCAACAGTCTCTGTGACCTTTTTAACCATAATGCTCCATGAAATTTTCATCACAATGCTCTTTGACCCTTGTCATCACAGTGCTCCATGTGGTTGTCAGCACAGTGCTCCATGACACATGTCATCACAATGCACCATACTCTTGTCATCACAGTGCTCCACAATCTTGTCATCACAATGCTCCATAAAATTTGTCATCACAATGCTCCATGCACTTCTCATCAAAATGCTCTCTCACCACTGATATCACAATGCTACATCACTATTTGTCACAATACTACCTCACCCCTGTCATCACAATGTTCCATGACTCCTGTCATCACAATGCTACATGCACCTATCATCAAAATGTTTGATGACCCCTGACATCACAATGTTCCATAACACCTGTCATCAAAATGTTCCATGACACTTTTCATCAAATTGCTCCATGACCCTGTCATCAGAATGCTCCCTGCCCTTCTCAACACAATGCACAACGCCCTTGCCATCAAAATGATCCATGACGTTTGTCATCACAAAGATTCATAACCCTTGGCATCAAAAAGCTCCATGTCATTGTCATCACAGTGCTCCATGAACGCTCTCATCACATTGCTCCATGCCCTTGTCTTCACAAAGCTTCATGACACATGTCATCAGAATGCTCCATAGCCTTCTTATCACAATGCTCCACGCCCTTGCCATCACAATGCTCTATTACAAGAGACATAACAATGCTCCATGACCCCTGCCATCAGTATGTTCCATGGTCTTGATATCACAAAGCTCCATGACCCTTCTCATCACAATGCTCCAAGAACCCTGTAATCACAATGTTCTATGCCCTTTTTCATCTCAATGATCCATGAACCCTGTCATCACAATGCACCGTGCCCATCATCATAATGCTTCATGCTATTGTCAACACAATGAAATCAAAATTCTCCATGACCTCTGTCATATTAATGCTCCAAAACCTTGTCATCACATTATTCCATAACACTTGTCATCACAATGCCCCATGACGCTCGTCATCACAATTATCAATGGTCTTCTCATCACAATGCTCCATGACCATTGTCATCACAATGCTCAATACACTTGTCATCAAAATGCTCCCTGACACTTTTTGTCTGTATGCTCCTTGAATCCTGTCATGACAAGACTCCATGCCTTTATAATCACAGTGATCCATGTCATTTTCATCACAATGCTCCAAGAAACATGTAATCTCAATGCTCCAATCCCTTGTCATCAGAAAGCTCAATGACTCATGCCATCAGAATGCTCCTTGTTCTTCTCCTCACAATGCTCCTTGCCCTTGTCATCACAATGTTCCAAGACCCCTGTAATCACAATGTTCCATGTCCCTTTTCATCAGAATGCTCCATGAGACTTGTCATCACAAGTCTCTATGGTCTTCTCATCACAATGCTCCAGGACCTTGTCAACACCGTGCTCCATTCCCTTGTCATCACAATTCTCCATGAACCCTGTCATCACAATAATCCATGAACATTTTCAGAACAATGCTCCACGACCTACTCATCACAATGCTCCATGGACATTATCATCACAATGCTCCATGACCACTGTCAGAATGCTCCTGGAACCCCGTCAGGAAAAGGCTCCATGCCTTTTTCATCACAATGCCCCATGCCGTTTTCATCACACTGCTCCATGCCATTGTCATCAAAATACTCCACAAGCTTGTCATCAGAATGCTCCATTACCCTTGTCATCACAATTCTCCATGCACTTGTCAGCAAAATGCTCCCTGACCCTTGTCATCACAATGCTCCAAGCCATTGTCATCACAATGCTCCATTACCTTTGTCATCAGAATCCTCCATGACACTTGGCATCACAATGCTCCATGTCATTGTCATCACAATGGTCCATTACATATGTCATCACAATGCTCCCTGACACCTGTCTTCACAATACTGCATGACCTGGTCATCACAATGCTCCATGCCCTTGTCATCACAATGCGCCATTCCAACTCTCATCGCAATAATCCATGCAACTTATTAGACCAATGCTCCATGCCCTTGGTATCACAATGCTCCGTGAACCCTGTCATCACAATGCTCCCTGACTCCAGTCATCTCTATGCTTCATAACGTTTGTCATCACAACGGTCCATGCCCGCGTCATCACAAGGCTCTGTGACCTTTGTAACCACAATCCTCCATAAACTTTTCATCACAATTCTCTGTGACCCTTGTCATCACAATGCTCCATATCTTTGTCAGAACAATGCTCCATGACCATTGTCTTCACAATGTGCCACGCACATTTCATCACAACGGTCCACAACGTTGTCATTGCAATGCTCCATAAACCTTGTAATCACAATGGTCCATGCACTTCTCATCAAAATTCTCTCTCACCAGGGATATCACAATGTTCCATCACTAGTCATCACAATAGTCACTCACCCCTGTAATCACAATGATCCATGACCCTGTCATCACACTGCTACATCCCCATACCATCACAATGTTCCATGACACCTGTCATCAAAATGCTCCATGACCCTTTTCATCCCAAAGCTCCAAGACCCCTGACATCACAATGTTCTATAACCCCTGCCATCAAAATGTTCCATTACACTTTTCATCAAATTGCTGCATGACCCGGTCATCAAAATGCTCCCTGCTTTTCTCATCACAATGCACCATGCCCTTGTCATCAAAATGCTCCATGACTTGTCATCACAAAGCTCCATGACCCTTGGCATCACAATGCTCCATGTCATTTTCATCACAATGCTCCATGAACCCTCTCATCACATTGCTCAATGCCCTTGTCATCACAAAGCTCCATGACACTTGTCATCACAATGCTCGATGCCCTTCTCATCACAATTCTCCCTGCCCTTTTCATTACAATCCTGCATGACCCATGTATCATAGTGTTCCGTACCCTTGTCATCACAATGCTCCATGCCCACTCTCATCACAATAATCCATGAAACATTTCAGACCAATGTTCCATGACCTTCCCATCACAGTGTTCCATTACCTCTGTCATAACAATGCACCATGACCCCTGCCATCACAATGTTCCACGGCCTAGTCATCACAAGGTTCCATGACACTTGTCATCACAATGCTGAAGACCCCTGTAATCACAATGCTCCATGCCCTTGTCATCACAAAGCTCCATGACGCATGTCTTCAGAATGTTCCATGGCCTTCTCATCACAATGCTCCATGCCCTTGTCATCACAATGCTCCAAGACCCATGTAAACAAAATGCACCATGCCCCTTTTCATCTCAATGCTCCATGAACCCTGTCATCACAATGCACCATGCCCATCATCATAATGCTTCAGTCTATTTTCATCACAGTGAAATCAGTATTCTCCATTACCTCTGTCATCATAATGCTCCAAACCCTTGTGATCACAATGTTCCATAACACTTATCATCACAACACCCAATGACGCTCATCATCACTATTATCCCTGGTCTTCTCATCACAATGCTCCATGATCTTTGTCATCACAATGCTCAATTCACTTGTCATCACAATGCTCCCTGACACTTGTCGTCAGTATGCTCCTTGAACCCTGACATGACAAGGCTCCATGCCTTTTTCATCACAATGATCCATGCCATTTTCCTCACAATGTTCCAAGAACCCTGTAATCACAATGCTCCATGCCCCTTTTCATCAGAATGCTCCAAGTGACTTGTCATCACAAGTCTCCATGGTCTTCTCATCACAATGCTCCAGGACTTTATCATCACCATGCTCCATTCCCTTGTCATCACAATGCTCCAAGCCATTGTCATCACAAGGCTCCATTACCTTTGTCATCACAATGCTCCATGACACATGGCATCACAATGCTCCATGCCATTGTCATCACAATGGGCCATTACATATGTCATCACAATGCTCCCTGACACCTCTCTTCACAATACTGCATGACCTGGTCATCACAATGCTACATGGCCTTGTCATCACAATGTGCCATTTCAACTGTCATCACAATAATCCATGAAACATATTAGACCAATGTTACATGCCCATGTCATCACAATGCTCCATGCCCTTGTTATCACAGTGCTCCATGACCCCTGTCATCACAATGTTCCGTGACTCCAGTCATCACAATGCTTCATGACCTTTGTCATCACAATGTTCCATGCAATTGTCATCAACAGTCTCTGTGACCTTTTTAACCAAAATGCTCCATGAACTTTTCATCACAATGCTCTTTGACCCTTGTCATCACAATGCTCCATGTGCTTGTCAGCATAGTGCTCTATGACACATGTCATCACAATGCACCAAGCGCTTGTCATCACAGTGCTCCACAATCTTGTCATCACAATGCTCCTTAAAATTTGTCATCACAATGCTCCATGTACTTCTCATCAAAATGCTCTCTCACCACTGATATCACAATGCTACATCACTATTTGTCACAATACTCCCTCACCCCTGTCATCACAATTTTCCATGACTCCTGTCATCACAATGCTACATGCACTTATCATCACAATGTTCGATGACCCCTGACATCACAATGTTCCATAACAACTGTTATCAAAATGTTCCATGACACTTTTCAGCAAATTGCTCCATGACCCTGTCATCACAATGCTCCCTGCCCTTCTCATCACCATGCACAACGCCCTTGCCATCAAATTGCTCCATGACCTTTGTCATCACAAAGATCCATGACCCTTGGCATCACAATGCTCCATGTCATTGTCATCACAATGCTCCATGAACGCTCTCATCACATTGCTCCATGCCCAAGTCTTCACAAAGCTCCATGACACATGTCATCAGAATGCTCCATGGCCTTCTCATCACAATGCTCCATGCCCTTGCCATCACAATGCTCCATTACCCCAGTAATAACAATGCTCCATGACCTCTGCCATCACGATGTTCCATGGCCTTGTCATCACAAAGCTGATTGACCCTTCTCATCACAAGGCTCCAAGAACCCTGTAATCACATTGCTCTATGCCCCTTTTCATCTCAATGATCCATGAACCCTGTCATCACAATGCACCATGCCCATCATCATAATGCTTCATGCTATTGTCATCACAATGAAATCAAAATGCTCCATGACCTCTGTCATAACAATGCTCCAAACCCTTGTGATCACAATATTCCATAACACTTGTCATCACAATGCCCCATGACTCGTGTCATCACAATTATCAATGGTCTTTCCTCACAATGCTCCATGACCATTGTCCTCACAATGCTCAATACACTTGTCATCAAAATGCTCCCTGACACTTGTTGTCTGTATGCTCCTTGAACCCTGTCATGACAAGGCCTCATGCCTTTTTCAGCACAATGATCCATGCCCTTTTCATCACAATGCTCCAAGACCCATGTAATCACAATGCTCGATGCCCTTGTCATCACAAAGCTCAATGACTCATGCCATCAGAATGCTCCTTGCTTTTCGCCTCACAATGTTCCATGCCCTTGTCATCACCATGTTCCAAGACCCCTTTAATAACAATGCTCCATGCCCGTTTTCATCAGTATGCTCCATGAGACTTGTCATCACAAGGCTCCATGGTTTTGTCATCACAATGCTCAAGGACCTTGTCATCACAATGCTTCTCGACCTTGTCAAGAAAATTTTCAATGGCCCATGTCATCATAATGCTCCATGCCCTAATCATCACAATGCTCCATTATATTTGTCAAAACAATTCTCCATTACATTTGGCATCACAATGCTCCATGCCATTGTCATCGCAATGGACCATGACATATGTCATCACAATGCTCCCTGACACCTGTCTTCACAATAATCCATGACCTTCTCATCACAGTGCTCCATGCCCTTGTCGTCACAATGCACCATGCCCACTGTCATCACACCAATCTATAAAACTTGTCAGAGCAATGCTCCATGCCCCTGTCATCACAATGCTCCATGCCCTTGTCATCACAATGCTCCATGACCCCTGTCATCACAATGCTCCGTAACTCCAGTCATCACAATGTTTCATAACTTTTGTCATCACAATTGTCCATGACCGCATCATCACAAGTCTCTGTGACCTTTGTAACCACAATGCTCCATAAATTTTCATCACAATTCTCTGTGACCCTTCTCATCACAATGCTCCATGTCTTTTTCAGAACAATGCTCCATGACCATTGTCATCACAATGTGCCACACGCATTTCATCACAACGGTTCACAACTTGTCATCGCAATGCTCCATTAACCTTGTAATCACAATGGTCCATGCACTTCTCATCAAAATGCTCTCTCACCAGAGATATCACAATGTACCATCACTAGTCATCACAATACTCCCTCACCCCTGTAATCACAATGTTCCATGACCCTGTCATCCCAATGCTATATACACTTATCATCACAATGTTCCATGACCCCTGCCATTACAATGTTCCATAACCCCTGTCATCAAAATTCTCCATGAACATTTCATCCCAAAGCTCCAAGACCCCTGATATCACAATGTTCCTTTACACTTTTCATCAAATTGCTGCATGACCCGGTCATCAGTACGCTTCCTGCCCTTCTCATCATAATGCACCATGCCCTTGTCATCAAAATGCTCCATGACTTGTCATCACAAAGCTCCATGAACCTTGGCATCACAATGCTCCATGTCATTGTCATCACAATGCTCCATGAAACTTCTCATCACATTGTTCCTTGTCCTTGTCATCACAAAGCTCCATGACACTTGTCATCACAATGCTCGATGCCCTTCTCATCACAATGCTCCATGCCCTTGTCATTACAATCCTGAATGCCCCATGTATCACAGTGTTCTGTGCCCTTGTCATCACAATGCTCCATGCCAACTCTCATGACAATAATCCATGAAACTTTTCAGACCAATGTTCCATGCCTTTCTCATCAAAATGCTCCATTACCCCTGTCATAACAATGCACCATGGCCCTTGCCATCACAATATTCCACGGCCTAGTCATCACAAGGTTCCATGACACTTGCCATCACAATGCTCAAGACCCCTGAAATCACAATGCTCCATGCCCTTGTCATCACAAAGCTCCACGATGCATGTCATCAGAATGTTTCAGGGCCTTCTCATCACAATGCTCCATGCCCTTGTCATCACAATGCTCCGTGATTCCAGTCATCACAATGCTTCATAACATTTGTCATCACAATGGTCCATGCCCGCGTCATCACAAGGCTCTGTTACATTTGGAACCACATTGATCCAAGCACTTTTCATCACAAGGCCCCGTGACCTTTATCATCACAATGCTCCATGCCTTTGTCAGAAAAATGCTCAATGACACTTGTCTTCACACTGTGCCACGCACATTTCATCAGAAAGTTCTGCAAATTTGTCATTGCAATGCTCCATAAATATTGTAATCACAAAGCTCCATTCCCTTCTCATCAAAATGCTCCATTACACCTGTCATAACAATGCTCCATTACCCCTGTCATCACAATGTTCCAAGGCCTTGTCATCACAAGGCTCCATGACACTTGTCATCACAATGCACCAAGACCCCTTTAATCAGAATGCTCCATGCCCTTGACATCACAAAGCTCCATGACACATGTCATCAGAATGTTCCATGGACTTCTCATCAAAATGCTACAGGCCCGTTTCATCACTGTGCTCCAAGACCCATGTGATCACAAAGCTCCATGCCCCTTTTCATCTCAATGCTCCTTGAACCCTGTCATCAAAATGCATCATGCCCATCATCATAGAGCTTCCGGCTATTGTCAGCACAATGAAATCAAAATTCTCCATGACCTCTGTCATCACAGTGCTCCATGACCCCTGTCATCATAATACTCCATGAACATTTTCAGCCCAATTCTCCATGACCCTTATCATCACAATGATCCATGCTCTTGTCATCCAAATGCTCCATGACCCCTGTATTCACAATGCTCCGTGACGCTTGTCATCACAGTGCTCCATGACACCTGTCATCCCAATGCTCCATGCCTTTGTCAGCAAAATGCTACATGACCTTGTCATTACAATGCTCTATGCGCTTCTCATCACAATACTCAATTTCCATTGTCATCACAATCCTCCATGAACCTTGGGATCACTTTGCTTCATGCCCTTGTCATCACAATGCTCCATGCTCCTTGAAATCAAAATGATCCATGACCACTGTCATCACAATGCTTCAAACACTTGTGATCACAATGTTCCATAACACTTGTCATCACAATGCTCCATGATGCCTGTCATCACAATACTCCATGCCCTTTTCATCACAAAGCTCCATGACCTTTGTCATCACAATTCTCAATACACTTGTCAACACAATGCTCCCTGACACTTGTCATCAGAATGCTCATGGAAACCTGTCACGAAAAGGCTCCATGCCTTTTTCATAACAAAGCCCCATGCCATTTTCATCACAATGCTCCATGCCATTGTCATCAAAATACTCCACAAGCTCGTCATTAGAATGCTACATGACCCTTGTCATCACAATTCTCCATGCACTTGTCAGCACAATGCTCCCTGACCCTTGTCATGACAATGCTCCAAGCCATTATCATCACAATGCTCCATTACCTTTGTCATCAGAATCCTCCATGACACTTGGCATCACAATGCTCCATGCCATTGTCATCACAATGGGCCATTACATATGTCATCACAGTGCTCCCTGACACCTCTCTTCACAATACTGCATGACCTGGTCATCACAATGCTCCATGCCCTTGTCATCACAATGCTCCATTCCCACTGTCATCACAATAATCCCTGAAACTTATTAGAGCAATGCTCCATGCGCTTGTCATCACAATGCTCCATGACCCCTGTCATCACAATGCTCCGTGACTCCAATCATCACACTGCTTCATAACGTTTGTCATCAGAACGGTCCATGCCCGCCTCAACACAAGGCTCTGTGCCATTTGTAACCACAATGCTTCATGAACATTTCATCACAATGCTCCGTGAACCTTGTCATCACAATGCTCCATGTCTTTGTCAAAACAATGCTCCTTCACCCTTGTCATAACAATGTGCCATGCTTTTTTCATCACAGTGATCCACAACCTTGTCATCACTATGCTCCATAAACCTTGTAATCACAATGGTCCATGCACTTCTCATCACAATGCTCCATGTCCACGCTCATCACAATAATCCATGAAACATTTCAGACCAATGCTCAATGCCCTTCTCATCACAATGATCCATTACCTCTGTCATAACAATGCTCCATGATACCTGCCATCACAATGTTCCACAGCCTTGTCATCACAAGGCTCGATGACCCTTGTCATCACAATGCTCCAAGACCCCTGTAATCACAAAGCTACATGCCCTTGTCATCACAATGCTCCATGACACATGCCATCAGAATGTTCCATGGCCTTCTCCTCAAAATGCTCCATGCCCTTGTCATCACAATGCTCCAAGACCCCTGTAATCACAATGCTCCATGCCCCTTTTCATCAGAATGCTCCATGAGACTTGTCATCACAAGTCTCCATGGTCATCTCATCACAATGCTCCAGGACATTCTCATCACCATGCTCCATTCCCTTGTCATCAGAATGTTCCATGACCCATGTCATCACAATACTCCATGAATATTTTCAGCAATATGCTACATGATCTTCTCATCACAATGCTCCATGACCAATATCATCACAATGCTCCATGACCACTGTCATCACAACACTCCATGACACCTGACAACACAATGATCCGGGACTCTTGTCATCACAATGCTCCAAGACCCCTGTAATCACAATGCTCCTTGACACCAGACATCACAATACTCCATGAAAGTTTTCAGCACAATGCTCCATGACAATTGTCATCACAATGATCCATGCCCTTGTCATCCCAATGATCCATGACCCTTGTATTCACAGTGCTCTGTAACGCTTGTCATCACAGTGCTCCATGACACCTGTCATCACAATGCTCCATGCCTTTGTCAGTAAAATGCTACAGGACCTTGTCATTAAAATGCTCTATGCGCTTTTCATCACAATACTCCATTACCATTGTCATCACAATCCTCCAAGAACCTTGGGATCACAATGCTTCATGCCCTAGTCATCACAATGCTCCATGCTCGTTGAAATCAAAATGATCCATGACCTCTGTCATCTCAATTCTCCAAACCCTTGTGATCACAATGATCCATAACACTTGTCATCATAACGCCCCATGATGCCTGTCATCACAATATTCCATGCCCTTGTCATCACAATGCTCCATGCCCTTGTTATCAAAATGTTCCAAGACCCCTGTAATCAGAATGCTCCATTACCTTTGTCATCAGAATCCTCCATGACACTTGGCATCACAATGCTCCATGCCATTGTCATCACAATGGACCATGACATATGTAATCACAATGCTCCCTGACACCTCTCTTCACAATACTGCCTGACCTGGTCATCACAATGCGCCATGCCCTTGTCATCACAGTGCGCCATTCGCACTGTCATCACTATAATCCCTGAAACTTATTAGAGCAATGCTCCATGCGCTTGTCATCACAATGCTCCATGATCCCTGTCATCACAATGCTGCGTGACTCCAGTTATCACAATGCTTCATAACGTTTGTCATCAGAACGGTCCATGCCCACGTCAACACAAGGCTCTGTGACCTTTGTAACCACAATGCTCCATGAAATTTTCATCACAATGCCCCGTCACCCTTGTCATCACAATGCTCCATGACTTTGTCAGAACAATGTTCCATGACCCTTGTCATCACAATGTGCCACACGCTTTTCATCACAATGATCCACAACTTTGTCATCGCTATGCTCCATAAACCTTGTATTCACAATGCTCCATGCACTTCTCATCCAAATGCTCTCTCACCTGAGATATCACAATGTTCCATCACTAGTCATCACAATCCTACCACAACCCTTTAATCAAAATATTCCATGACCCCTGACATCACAATATACCATAACCACTGTCATCAAAATGCTCCATGACACTTTTCATCCTAAAGCTCCATGACCCTTGGCATCACAATGTTGTGTAACCCCTGTCATCAAAATGTTACATTACACTTTTCATCAAATTGCTGCATGACCCTGTCATCAAAATGTTCCCTCTCCTTCTCATCACAATGCACCACACGCTTGTCATCAAAATGCTCCATGATCGTTGTCATCACAAAGCTCCATGACACTTGGCATCACAATGCTCCATGTCATTGTCATCACAATGCTCCATGAACACTCTCATCCCATTGCTCCATGCCCTTGTCATCACAAAGCTCCATGACACTTGTCATCACAATTCTCGATGCCCTTCTAATCAAAACGCTCCATGCCTTTTTCATCACAATCCTCCATGTCCCATGTATCACAGTGTTCCGTGCCCTTGTCATCACAATGCTCCATGCCCACTCTCATCAAAATAATCCATGAAGACTTTCAGGCCAATGCTCAATGCCCTTCTCATCACAATGCTCCATTACCTCTGTCATAACAATGCTCCATGACCCCTGCCATCACAATGATCCATTGCCTTGTCATCACAAGGCTCCATGACACTTGTCCTCACAATGCTCCAAGACCCATGTAAGTACCATGTTCCATGCCCTTTTCATCACAAAGCTCCATGACACATGTCATCAGAATGTTCCATGGCCTTCTCATCACAATGCTCCATGCCCTTGTCATCACAATGCTCCAAGACCCCTGTAATCACAATGCTCCATGCCCATTTGCATCTCAATGCTCCATGAACCCTGTCATCACAATGCACAATGCCCATCATCATAATGCTTCAGGCTATTGTCATCACAATGAAATCAAAATTATCCTTGACCTCTGTCATCATAATGCTCCGAACCCTTATGATCACAATGTTCCATAACAGTTATCATCACAAATCCCCATGACGCTCATCATCACAATTATCCATGGTATTCTCATCAAAATGCTCCATGATCTTTGTCATCACAATGTTCAATACACTTGTCATCAAAATGCTCCCAGACACTTGTCGTCAGTATGCTCCTTGAACCCTGTCATGACAAGGCTCCATGACTTTTTCATCACAATGATCCGTGCCCTTTTCATCACAGTGCTCCAAGATCACTGTAATCAAAATGCTCCATATCCTTGTCATCATAAAACTCCATGAAGCATGACATCAGAATGCTCCATGGCCTTCTCATCACAAAGCTCCATGCCCTAGTCATCACTATGCTCCAAGACCCCTGTAATCACAATGCTCCATGCCCCTTTTCATCAGAATGCTCCGTGAGATTTGTCATCACATGTCTCCAAGGTCATCTCATAACAATGCTCCAGGACCTTGTCATCACCATTCACCATTCCCTTGTCATCACAATGCTCCATGACCCCTGTCATCACAATAATCCATTAACATAATCAGCCCAATGCTTCTCGACATACACATCACAATGCTCCATGGCCAATATCATCACAATGCTCCATGACCACTGTCATCACAACACTCCATGACCCCTGACAACACAATGATCCGGGATCTTGTCATCACAGTGCTCCATTCCCTACACATCACTATGCTCCATGACCCCTGTCATCACAACACTCCATGAATACTTTCAGACCACTGCTCCATGACCCTTGTCATCACAATGATCCATGACCCCTGTATTCACAATGCTCCATGACGCTTGTCATCACAGAGCTCCATGACACATGTCATCACAATGCTCCATGCATTTGTCAGCAAAATGCTACATGACCTTGTCATTACAATGCTCTATGCTCTTATCATCACAATACTCCATTTCCATTGTCATCACAATCCTCCATGAACCTTGGGATAACATTGCTTCATGCCCTTGTCATCACAATGCTCCATGCTCCTTGAAATCAAAATGATCCATGACCTCTGTCATCACAATGCTCCAAACCCTTGTGATCACAATGTTCCATAACACTTGTCATCACAACGCTCCATGATGCCTGTCATCACAATACTCCATGCCCTTTTCATCACAATGCTCCATGACCTTTGTCATCACAATTCTCAATACAATTGTCATCACAATGCTTCCTGACATTTGTCGTCAGAATGCTCCTTGAACCCTGTCACAAAAAACGCTCCATGCCTTTTCCATCACAATGCCCCATGCCGTTTTCATCACAATGCTCCATGCCATTGTCATCAAAATACTCTACAAGCTTATCATCAGAATGCTCCATGACCCTTGTCATCACAATTCTCCATGCACTTGTCAACACAATGCTCCCTGACCCTTATCATCACAATGCTCCAAGCCATTGTCATCACAATGCTCCATTACCTTTGTCATCAGAATCCTCCATGACACTTGGCATCACAATGCTACATGCGATTGTCATCACAATGGGCCATTACATATGTCATCACAATGCTCCTGACACCTCTCTTCACAATACTGCATGACCTGATCATCACAATGCTCCATGCCCTTGTCATCACAATGCACCATTCCAACTGTCATCGCAGTAATCCATGAAACTTATTAGACCAATGTTCCATGACCTTGTCATCACAATGCTCGATGCCCTTGTTATTACAATGTTCCAAGAACCCTGTAATCAGAATTCTCCTTGCCCCTTTTCATCAGTATGCTCCATGAGACTTGTCATCACAAGGCTCCATGGATTTCTCATCACAATGCTCCAGGACCTTGTCATGACAATGCCTCACGACCTTGTCATGAAAATTCTCAATGGCCCTTGTCATCATAATGCTCCAAGCCCTAGTCATCACAATGCTTCATTATATTTGTCATCACAATACTCCATTACATTTGGCATCTCAATGCTCCCTGCCAATGTCATCGCAATGGACCATGACATATGTCATCACAGTGCTCTCTGACAACTCTCTTCAAAATAATCCATGACCTTCTCATCACAATGCTCCATGCCCTTGTCATCACAATGCACCATGTCCACTGTCATCACAATAATCTCTGAAAAGTGTCACCACAACGCTCCATGTCCCTGTCATCACAATATTCCATTACACCTGTCATCTCAATGCTCCGTGACTCCAGTCATCACAATGCTTCATAACGTTTGTCATCACAACGGTCCATGCCCGCATCATCACAAGGCTCTTTGACCTTTCTAACCACAATGCTCCATGAACTTTTCATCACAATGCTCCATGACCCTTGTCATCACAATGCTCCTTGCCTTTGTCAGAAAAATGTTCCATGACCCTTGTGATCACAATGTGCCACACGTTTTTCATCAAAATGATCCACAACTTTGTCATCGCTATGATCCATAAACCTTGTATTCACAGTGCTCCATGCACTTCTCATCCAAATGCTCTCTCACCTGAGATATCACAATGTTCCATCACTAGTCATCACAATCCTCCCTCAACCCTGTAATCAAAATGTTCCATGACCCCTGACATCACAATATTCCATAACCACTGTCATCAAAATGCTCCATAACAATTTTCATCCCAAAGCTCCATGACCCATGGCATCACAATGTTCTGTAACACCTGTCATCAAAATGTTACATTACACTTTTCATCAAACTGCTGCATGACCCTGTCATCAAAATGCTCCCTCTCCTTCTCATGACAATGCACCACACGCTTGTCATCAAAATGCTCCATGATCGTTGTCATCACAAAGCTCCATGACACTTGGCATCACAATGCTCCATGTCATTGTCATCAAAGTGCTCCATGAACCCTCTCATCCCATTGCTCCATGCCCTTGTCATCACAAAGCTCCATGACACTTGTCATGACAATGCTCGATGCCCTTCTCATCACAATGCTCCATGCCCTTTTCATCACAATCCTCCATGACCCATGTATCACAGGGTTCCGTGCCCTTGTCATCACAATGCTCCATGCCCACTCTCATCACAATAATCCATGAAAACTTTCAGGACAATGCTCAATGCCTTTCTCATCAAAATGCTCCATTGCCTCTATCATAACAATGCTCCATGACCCCTACCATCACAATGTTCCATGGCCTTGTCATCACAAGGCTCCATGACCCTTGTCCTCACAATGCTCCAAGACCCCTGTAATCACAATGCTCCATGCCCTTTTCGTCACAAAGCTCCATGACACATGTCATCAGAATGTTCCATGGCCTTCTCATCACAATGCTCCATGCCCTTGTCATCACAATGCTCCAAGACCCCTGTAAACACAATGCTCCATGCCCCTTTTCATCTCAATGCTCCATGAACCCTGTCATCACAATGCACCATGCCCATCGTCATAATGCTTCAGGCTATTATCATCACAATGAAATCAAAATTATCCATGATCTCTGTCATCATAATGCTCCAAACACTTGTGATCACAATGTTCCATAACACTTATCATCACAAATCCCCATGACGCTCTACATCACAATTATCCATGGTATTCTCATCACAATGCTCCATGACATTTGTCATCACAATGCTCAATACACTTCTCATCACAATGCTGCCTGACACTTGTCGTCAGTATGCTCCTTGAACCCTGTCATGATAAGGCTCCATGCCTTTTTCATCACAATCATCCGTGCCCTTTTCATCACAATGCTGCAAGATCACTGTAATCACAATGCTCCATGTCCTTGTCATCACAAAACTCCATGAAGCATGTCATCAGAATGCTCCATGGCTTTCTAATCACAATTCTCCATGCCCTCGTCATCACAATGCTCCAAGACCCCTGTAATCACAATGCTCCATGCCCCTTTTTATCAGAATTCTCCGTGAGACTTCTCATCACAAGTCTCCATGGTCATCTCATCACACTGCTCCAGGACCTTGTCATCACCATTCTCCATTCCCTTGTCATCACAATGCTCCATGACCCCTGTCATCACAATAATCCATTAACATATTCAACCCAATGCTCCACGACCTACACATCACAATGCTCCATGGCCAATATCATCACAATGCTCCATGACCACTGTCATCAAAACACTCCATGATTCCTGAAAACACAATGATCCGGGACTCTTGTCATCACAATGCTCTATTCCCTACACATCACTATGCCCCATGACCCTGTCATCACAACACTCCATGAACATTTTCAGCCCAGTGCTCCATGATCCTTGTCATCAAATTGATCCATGCCCATGTCATCCGAATGATCCATGACCCCTGTATTCACAATGCTCTATGACGCTTGTCATAACAGTGCTCCATGACAAATGTCATCAAAATGCTCCATGCCTTTGTCAGCAAAATGCTACATGACCTTGTCATTACAATGCTCTATGCGCTTGTCATCACAAAACTCCATTTCCATTGTCATCACAATCCTCCATGAAACTTGCGATCACATTGCTTCATGCCCTTGTCATCACAATGCTCCATGCTCTTTGAAATCAAAATGATCCATGACCTATGTCATCACAATGCTCCAAAACCTTGTGATCCCAATGTTCCATAACACTTGTCATCACAACACTCCATGATGCCTGGCATCACAATACTCCATGCCCTTTTTATCACAATGCTCCATTACCTTTGTCATCACAATTCTCAATATACATGTCATCACAATGCTCCCTGACATTGTCATCAGAATGTTCCTTGAAACCTGTCACGAAAAGGCTCCATGCCTTTTTCATCAAAATGACCCATGCGGTTTTCATCACAATGCTCCATGCCATTGTCATCAAAATACTCCACAAGCTTGTCATCAGAATGCTCCATGACCCTTTTCATCACAATTCTCCATGCACTTGTCAGCACAATGCTACCTGACCCATGTCATCCCAATGCTCCAAGCCATTGTCATCACAATGCTCCATGAACGTTCTCATCACATTGCTCCATGCCCTTGTCTTCACAAAGCTCCATGACACATGTCATCAGAATGCTCCAAGGCCTTCTCATCACAATGCTCCATGCCCTTTCCATCACAATGCTCCATTACACAAGACATAGCAATGCACCATGACACCTGCCATCACGATGATCCATGGCCTTGTCATCACAAAGCTCCATGACCCTTCTCATCACAATGCTCCGAGAAACCTTTAATCACAATGCTCCATGCCCTAGTCATCACAATGCTCCAAGACCCCTGTAATCACAATGCTCCATGCCCCTATTCATCGGAATGCTCCATGAGACTTGATATCACAATTCTTCATGGTCTTCTCATCACAACGCTCCAGGAACTTGTCATCAGGGTGCTCCATTCCCTTGTCATCACAATGCTCCATGACCATTCTCATCACAGCACACCATGATACCTGACAACACAATGATCCCGGACTCTTGTCATCACAATGCTCCATGACCCGTGTCATCACAACACTCCATGAACATTTTCAGCCCAGTGCTCCATGACCCTTGTCATCCCAATGATCCATGCCCTTGTCATCCCAATGTTCCTTGACCCCTGTATTCACAATGCTCCATGACGATTGTCATCACAGTGCTCCATGACACGTATCATCACATGCTCCATGCCTTTGTCAGAAAAATGCTACATGACCTTGTCATTACAATGCTCTATGCGCCTGTCATCACAATACGCCATTTCCATTGTCATCACAATCCTCCCTGAACTTGGGATCGCATTGCTTCATGCCCTTGTCATCACAATGCTCCATTCTCCTTGAAATCAAAATGATCCATGACCTCTCTCATCACAATGCTCCAAACCCTTGTGATCACAGTGTTCATAACACTTGTCATCCCAACGCTCCATGATGCCTGTCATCACAATAATCCATGCCCTTTTCATAACAATGCTCCATGACCTTTGTCATCACAGTGCTCAATACACTTGTCATCACAATGCTCCCTGACAGTTGTCATCAGAATGCTCCTTGAACCCTGTCAGGAAAAGGCTCCATGCCATTTTCATCACAATGCCCCATGCCATTTTCATCACAATGCTCCATGCCATTGTCATCAAAATACTCCACAAGCTTGTCATCAGAATTCTCCATGACCCTTGTAATCACAATTCTCCATGCACTTCTCAGCACAATGCTCCCTGAACCTTGTCATCACACTTCTCCAAGCCATTGTCATCACAATGCTCCATTACCTTTGTCATCAGAATCTTCCATGACATTTGGCATCACAATGCTCCATGCGATTGTCACCACAATGGGCCATTACATATGTCATCACAATGCTCCCTGACACCTGTCTTCACAATACTGCATGATCTGGTCATCACAATGCTCCATGCCCTTGTCATCACAATGCGCCATTCCAACTGTCATCACAATAATCCATGAAACTTATTAGACCAATGTTCCATGCCCTTATCATCACAATGTTCCATGCCCTTGTTATCACAATGCTCCATGACCCCTGTCATCACAATGCTCCGTGACTCCAGTCATCACAATGATTCATGACCTCTGTCATCACAATGGTCCATGCCCTCATCATCAACAGTCTCTGTGACCTTCTTAACCATAATGCTCCATGAACTTTTCATCACAATGCTCTTTGACCCTTGTCATCACAGTGCTCCATGTGGTTGTCAGCACAGTGCTCTATGACACATGTCATCACAATGCACCATACTCTTGTCATCACAGTGCTCCACAATCTTGTCATCACAATGCTCCATAAAATTTTTCATCAAAATGCTCCATGCACTTCTCATCAAAATGCTCTCTCACCACTGATATCACAATGCTACATCACTATTTGTCACAATATTCCCTCACCCCTGTCATCACTATGTTCCATGACTCCTGTCATCACAATGCTACATGCACCTATCATCACAATGTTCGATGACCCCTGACATCACAATGTTCCATAACACCTGTCATCAAAATGTTCCATGACACTTTTCATCAAATTGCTCCATGACCCTCTCATCAGAATGCTCCCTGCCCTTCTCAACACAATGCACAACGCCCTTGCCATCAAAATGTTCCATGACCTTTGTCATCACAAAGATGACCCTTGGCATCAAAAAGCTCCATGTCATTGTCATCACAATGCTCCATGAACGCTCTCATCACATTGCTCCATGCCCTTGTCTTCACAAAGCTTCATGACACATGTCATCAGAATGCTCCATGGCCTTCTTATCACAATGCTCCACGCCCTTGCCATCACAATGCTCTATTACAAAAGACATAAAAATGCTCCATGACACCTGCCATCACGATGTTCCATGGCCTTGTCATCACAAACCTCCATGACCCTTCTCATCACAATGCTCCAAGAACCCTGTAATCACAATGTTCTATGCCCTTTTTCATCTCAATGATCCATGAACCCTGTCATCACAGTGCACCATGCCCATCATCATAATGCTTCATGCTATTGTCATCACAATGAAATCAAAATGATCCATGACCTATGTCATAACAATGCTCCAAAACCTTGTGATCACAATATTCCATAACACTTGTCATCACAATGCCCCATGACGCTCGTCATCACAATTATCAATGGTCTTCTCATCACAATGCGCCATGACCATTGTCATCACAATGCTCAATACACTTGTCATCAAAATGCTCCCTGACACTTGTTGTCTGTATGCTCCTTGAATCCTGTCATGACAAGGCTCCATGCCTTTTTCATCACAGTGATCCATGTCCTTTTCATCACAATGCTCCAAGAAACATGTAATCTCAAAGCTCCATGCCCTTCTCATCAGAAAGCTCAATGACTCATGCCATCAGAATGCTCCGTGTTCTTCTCCTCACAATGCTCCTTGCCCTTGTCATCACAATGTTCCAAGACGCCTGTAATCACAATGCTCCATGCCCTTGTCATCAAAAAACTCCATGACGCATGTCATCAGAATACTCCATGGCCTTCTCATCACAATGCTCCATGCACTAGTCATCACAATACTCCAAGACCCCTGTAATCACAATGTTCCATGTCCCTTTTCATCAGAATGCTCCATGAGAATTTTCATCACAAGTCTCTATGGTCTTCTCATCACAATGCTCCAGGACCTTGTCATCACCATGCTCCATTCCCTTGTCATCACAATTCTCCATGAACACTGTCATCACAATAATCCATGAACATTTTCAGAACAATGCTCCACGACCTACTCATCACAATGCTCCATGGCCAATATCATCAGAATGCTCCATGACCACTGTCATCACAACACTCCATGAACATTTTCAGCCCTGTGCTCCATGACCCTTGTCATCACATTGAACCATGCCCTTGTCATCCCAATGCTCCATGACCCCTGTATTCACAATGCTCTGTGACGCTTGTCATCACAGTGCTCCATGACACATGTCATCACAATGCTCCATGCCTTTGTCAGCAAAATGCTACATGACCTTGTCATTACAATGCTCTATGCGCTTGTCATCACAATACTCCATTTCCATTGTCATCACAATCTTCCATGAACCTTGGGATCACATTGCTTCATGCCCTTGTCATCACAATGCTCCATGCTCCTTGAAATTAAAATGATCCATGACCTCTCTCATCACAATGCTCCAAACACTCATGATCACAGTGTTCCCTAACACTTGTCATCACAACGCTCCATGATGCCTGTCATCACAATACTCCATGTCCTTTTCATCACAATGCTCCCTGACACTTGTCATCACTATTCTCAATTCACTTGTCATCACAATGCTCCCTGACACTTGTCATCAGGATGCTCCTGGAAACCTGTCAGGAAAAGGCTCCATGCCTTTTTCATCACAATGCCCCATGCAGTTTTCATCACAATGCTCCATGCCATTGTCATCAAAATACTCCACAAGCTTGTCATCAGAATGCTCCATGACACTTGTCATCACAATTCTCCATGCACTTGTCAGCACAATGCTCCCTGACCCTTGTCATCACAATGCTCCAAGCCATTGTCATCACAATGCTCCATTACCTTTGTCATCAGAATCCTCCATGACAGCCCAGAAAAAGATCACCGCCGGGTAAGATGGCGGAAGAGTAAGACGCGGAGATCACCTTCCTCCCCACGGATACACCAGAAATACAGCTACACGTGGAACAACTCCTACAGAACACCTACTGAACGCTGGCAGAAGACCCCAGACCTCCCAAAAGGCAAGAAACTCCCCACATACCTGAGTAGGGCAAAGCGGAGAGATCCGCACACAGAGGATCGGTGCCGAGCGGCACTCACCAGCCCGAGAGGCTTGTCTGCTTGCCCGCCGGGGCACGCAGCGCTGGAAGCTGAGGCTCGGGCTTCGGTCAGAGCGCAGGGAGAGGACTGGGGCTGGTGGCGAGAACTCAGCCTGAAGGGGGCTAATGTGCCACAGCTAGCCGGGAGGGAGTCCGGGAAAACTCTGGAGCTGCCGAAGAGGCAAGAGACTTTTTCTTCCCTCTTGGTTTCCTGGTGCGCGAGGAGAGGGGATTAAGAGTGCTGCTTAAAGGGGCTCCACGGACGGGCGCGAGTCGCGACTGAAAGCGCGGAGCCCAGTGACAGGCGTGGGACGCTGGGGCTGCTGCTGCCGCCGCCAAGAAGCCTGTGTGCGAGTGCAGGTCACTGCCCACACCGCCCTTCCGGGAGCCTGTGCAGCCCGCCACTGCCGGGGTCCCGGGATCCAGGGGCGGCTTACCTGGGAGAACGCACGGCACGCCTCGGGCTGGTGCAACGTCACGCCGACCTCTGCCGCTGCAGGCTCGCCCCGCACTCCGTGCCCCTCCCTCCCTCCCGGCCTGAGTGAGCCAGAGTCCCCGAAGAGGCTGCTCCTTTAACCCTGTCCTGTCTGAGCGAAGAACAGATGCCCTCCGGCGACCTACACGCAGAGGCGGGGCCAAATCCAAAGCTGAGACCCAGGAGCTGTGAGAACAAAGAAGAGAAAGGGAAACCTCTCCCAGCAGCCTCAGAAGCAGCAGATTAAAGCTCCACAATCAACTTGATGTACCCTGCATCTGTGGAATACATGAACAGACAACACATCATCCCAAATTGAGGAGCCAGGAGTCAGTGCTGTGCCTCTGAGGTGGGAGAGCCAACTTCAGGACACTGGTCCACAAGAGACCTCCCAGCTCCACATAATATCAAACGGCGAAAATCTTCCAGAGATCTCCATCTCAACACCAGCACCCAGCTTCACTCAACGACCAGCAAGCTACAGTGCTGGACACCCTATGCCAAACAACTAGCAAGACAGGAACACAACGCCACCCATTAGCAGAGAGGCTGCCTAAAATCATAAAAAGTCCGCAGACACCCCAAAACACACCACCAGACGTGGACCTGCCCACCAGAAAGACAAGATCCAGCCTCACCCACCAGAACACAGGCACTAGTCCCCTCCACCAGGAAGCCTACACAACCCACTAAACCAACCTTAGCCACTGGGGACAGACAACAAAAACAACGGAAACTACGAACCTGCAGCCTGAAAAAAGGAGACCCCAAACACAGTAACATAAGCAAAATGAGAAGACAGAAAAACACACAGCAGGAGAAGGAGCAAGATAAAAACCCACCATACCTAACAAATGAAGAGGTAATAGGCAGTCTACCTGAAAAATAATTCAGAATAATGATGGTAAAGATGATCCAAGATTCTATTTCCCAGATCCAAAATCTTGGAAATAGAATAGACAAAATGCAAGAAACCGTTAACAAGGAACTAGAAGAACTAAAGATGAATCAAGCATCGATTAAAAACACAATACATGAAATAAAAAGGACTCTAGATGGGATCAATAGCAGAATAACTGAGGCAGAAGAACGGATAAGTGAGGTGGAAGATAAAATAGTGGAAATAACTGCTGCACAGCAAAATAAAGAAAAAAGAATGAAAAGAACAGAGGACAGTCTCAGAGACCTCTGGGACAACATTAAATGCACCAACATTCGAATTATAGGGGTTCCAGAAGAAGAAGAGAAAAAGAAAGGGACTGAGAAAATATTTGAAGAGATTAGAGTTGAAAACTTCCCTAATATGGGAAAGGAAATAGTTAATCAAGTCCAGGAGGCACAGAGAGTCCCATACAGAATAAATCCAAGGAGAAATACGCCAAGACACATATTAATCAAACTGTCAAAAATTAAACACAAAGAAATCATATTAAAAGCAGCAAGGCAAAAACAACAAATAACACACAAGGGAATCCCCATCAGGATAACAGCTGATCTCTCAGCAGAAACTCTACAAGCCAGAAGGGAGTGGCAGGACATACTTAAAGTGATGAAAGAGAAAAACCTGCAACCAAGATGACTCTACCCAGCAAGGATCTCATTCAGATTTGATGGAGAAATTAAAACGTTTACAGACAAGGAAAAGCTGAAAGCGTTCAGCACCACCAAACCAGCTTTACAACAAATGCTAAAGGAACTTCTCTAGGCAAGAAACACAACAGAAGGAAAAGACCTACAATAACGAACCCAAAACAATTAAGAAAATGGGAATAGGAACATACATATCGATAATTACCTTAAATGTAAATGGACTAAATGCTCCCACCAAAAGACACAGAGTGGCTGAATGGATACAAAAACAAGACCCATATATATGCTGTCTACAAGAGACCCACTTCAGACCTAGAGACACATACAGACTGAAAGTAAGGGGATGGAAAAAGATATTCCATGCAAATGGAAACCAAAAGAAAGCTGGAGTAGCAATTCTCATATCAGACAAAATAGACTTTAAAATAAGGACTACTAGAAGAGACAAAGAAGGACACTACATAATGATCAAGGGATCGATCCAAGAAGAAGATATAACAATTGTAAATATTTATGCACCAAACATAGGAGCACCTCAATACATAAGGCAAATACTAACAGCCATAAAAGGAGAAATCGACAGTAACACACTCATAGTAGGGGACTTTAACACCCCACTTTCACCAATGGACAGATCATCCAAAATGAAAATCAATAAGGAAACACAAGCTTTAAATGATACATTAAACAAGATGGACTTAATTGATATTTATAGGACATTCCATCCAAAAACAACAGAATACACATTTTTCTCAAGTGCTCATGGAACATTCTCCAGGATAGATCATATCTTGGGTCACAAATCAAGCCTTGGTAAATTTAAGAAAATTGAAATTGTATCAAGTATCTTTTCCGACCACAATGCTATGAGACTAGATATCAATTACAGGAAAAGAGCTGTAAAAAATACAAACACATGGAGGCTAAACAATACACTACTTAATAACGAAGTGATCACTGAAGAAATCAAAGAGGAAATTAAAAAATACCTAGAAACAAATGACAATGGAGACACGACGACCCAAAACCTATGGGATGCAGCAAAAGCAGTTCTAAGAGGGAAGTTTATAGCAATACAATCTCACCTTAAGAAACAGGAAACATCTCGAATAAACAACCTAACCTTGCACCTAAAGCAATTAGAGAAAGAAGAACAAAAACATCCCAAAGTTAGCAGAAGGAAAGAAATCATAAAAATCAGATCAGAAATAAATGAAAAAGAAATGAAGGAAACGATAGCAAAGATCAATAAAACTAAAAGCTGGTTCTTTGAGAAGATAAACAAAATTGATAAACCATTAGCGAGACTCATCAAGAAAAAAAGGGAGAAGACTCAAATCAATAGAATTAGAAATGGAAAAGGAGAAGTAACAACTGACACTACAGAAATACAAAAGATCATGAGAGATTACTACAAGCAACTCTATGCCAATAAAATGGACAACCTGGAAGAAATGGACAAATTCTTAGAAATGCACAACCTGCCAAGACTGAATCAGGAAGAAATAGAAAATATGAACAGACCAATCACAAGCACTGAAATTGAAACTGTGATAAAAAATCTTCCAACAAACAAAAGCCCAGGACCAGATGGCTTCACAGGCGAATTCTATCAAGCATTTAGAGAAGAGCTAACACCTATCCTTCTGAAACTCTTCCAAAATATAGCAGAGGGAGGAACACTCCCAAACTCATTCTACGAGGCCACCATCACCTTGATACCCAAACCAGACAAGGATGTCACAAAGAAAGAAAACTACAGGCCAATATCACTGATGAACATAGATGCAAAAATCCTCAACAAAATACTAGCAAACAGAATCCAACAGCACATTAAAAGGATCATACACCATGATCAAGTGGGGTTTATTCCAGGAATGCAAGGATTCTTCAATATACGCAAATCAATCAACGTGATACACCATATTAACAAACTGAAGGAGAAAAACCATATGATCATCTCAATAGATGCAGAGAAAGCTTTCGACAAAATTCAACACCCATTTATGATAAAAACCCTGCAGAAAGTAGGCATAGAGGGAACTTTCCTCAACATAATAAAGGCCATATATGACAAACCCACAGCCAGCATCGTCCTCAATGGTGAAAAACTGAAGCCATTTCCACTAAGATCAGGAACTAGACAAGGTTGCCCACTCTCACCACTCTTATTCAACCTAGATTTGGAAGTTTTAGCCACAGCAATCAGAGAAGAAAAGGAAATAAAAGGAATCCAAATTGGAAAAGAAGAAGTAAAGCTGTCACTATTTGCAGATGACATGATACTATACATAGAGAATCCTAAAGATGCTACCAGAAAACTACTAGAGTTAATCAATGAATTTGGTAAAGTTGCAGGATACAAAATTAATGCACAGAAATCTCTGGCATTCCTATATACTGATGATGAAAAATCTGAAAGTGAAATCAAGGAAACACTCCCATTTACCATTGCATTGCAACAAAAAGAATAAAATATCTAGGAATAAACCTACCTAAGGAGACAAAAGACCTGTATGCAGAAAATTATAAGACACTGATGAAAGAAATTAAAGATGATACAAATAGATGGAGAGATGTACCATGTTCTTGGATTGGAAGAATCAACATTGTGAAAATGACTCTACTACCCAAAGCAATCTACAGATTCAATGCAATCCCTATCAAACTACCAATGGCATTTTTCACAGAACTAGAACAAAAAATTTCACAATTTGTATGGAAACACAGAAGACCCCGAATAGCCAAAGCAATCTTGAGAACGAAAAATGGAGCTGGAGGAATCAGGCTCCCTGACTTCAGACTATACTACAAAGCTACAGTAATCAAGACAGTATGGTACTGGCACAAAAACAGAAAGATAGATCAATGGAACAGGATAGAAAGCCCAGAGTTAAACCCACGGACATATGGTCACCTTATCTTTGATAAAGGAGGCAGGAATGTACAGTGGAGAAAGGACAGTCTCTTCCATAAGTGGTGCTGGGAAAACTGGATAGGGACATGTAAAAGTATGAGATTAGATCACTCCCTAACACCATACACAAAAATAAGCTCAAAATGGATTAAAGACCTAAATGTAAGGCCAGACACTATCAAACTCTTAGAGGAAAACATAGGCAGAACACTCTATGACATAAATCACAGCAAGATCCTTTTGGACCCACCTCCTAGAGAAATGGAAATAAAGACAAAAATAAACACATGGGACCTAATGAAACTTAAAAGCTTTTGCACAGCAAAGGAAACCATAAACAAGACCAAAAGACAACCCTCAGAATGGGAGAAAATATTTGCAAATGAAGCAACTGACAAAGGATTAATCTCCAAAATTTATAAGCAGCTCATGCAGCTCAATAACAAAAAAACAAACAACCCAATCCAAAAATGGGCAGAAGACCTAAATAGACATTTCTCCACAGAAGATATACAGACTGCCAACAAACACATGAAAGGATGCTCAACATCTTTACTCATTAGAGAAATGCAAATCAAAACTACAATGAGATATCATCTCACACCAGTCAGAATGGCCATCATCAAAAAATCTAGAAACAATAAATGCTGGAGAGGGTGTGGAAAAAAGGGAACACTCTTGCACTGCTGGTGGGAATGTGAATTGGTACAGCCACTATGGAGAACAGTATGGAGGTTCCTTAAAAAACTACAAATAGAACTACCATATGACCCAGCAATCCCACTACTGGGCATATACCCTGAGAAAACCATAATTCAAAAAGAGACATGTACCAAAATGTTCATAGCAGCCCTATTTACAATAGCCCGGAGATGGAAACAACCTAAGTGTCCATCATCGGATGAATGGATAAAGAAGATGTGGCACATATATACAATGGAATATTACTCAGCCATAAAAAGAAATGAAATTGAGCTATTTGTAATGAGGTGGATAGACCTAGAGTCTGTCATACAGAGTGAAGTAAGTCAGAAAGAGAAAGACAAATACTGTATGCTAACACATATATATGGAATTTAAGAAAAAAAAATGTCATGAAGAACATAGGGGTAAGACAGGAATAAAGACACAGACCTACTAGAGAATGGACTTGAGGATATGGGGAGGGGGAAGGGTAAGCTGTGACAAAGTGAAAGAGCGGCATGGACATATATACACTACCAAACGTGAGGTAGATAGCTAGTGGGAAGCAGCCGCATACAACAGGGAGATCAGCTCGGTACTTTGTGACCGCCTGGAGGGGTGGGATAGGGAGGGTGGGAGGGAGACGCAAAAGGGAGGGGATATGGAAACATATGTATATGTATAACTGATTAAATTTGTTATAAAGCAAAAAAATAAAATAAAATAAAATTTAAAAAAAAAAGAAAAAGATCACCATTCAAAATCTGAAAAAAAAAAAGAATCCTCCATGACACTTGGCATCACAATGCTCCATGTCATTGTCATCACAATGGGCCATTACATATGTCATCACAATGCTCCCTGACACCTGTCTTCACAATACTGCATGACCTGGTCATCACAATGCTCCATGCCCTTGTCATCACAATGTGCCATTCCAACTCTCATCGCAATAATCCATGCAACTTATTAGACCAATGTTCCATGCCCTTGGTATCACAATGCTCCATGACCCCTGTCATCACAATGCTCCGTGAACCCTGTCATCACAATGCTCCCTGACTCCAGTCATCTCTATGCTTCATAACGTTTGTCATCACAATGGTCCATGCCCGCGTCATCACAAGGCTCTGTGACCTTTGTAACCACAATCCTCCATAAACTTTTCATCACAATACTCTGTGACCCTTGTCATCACAATGCTCCATATCTTTGTCAGAACAATGCTCCATGACCATTGTCTTCACAATGTGCCACGCGCATTTCATCACAACGGTCCACAACCTTGTCATTGCAATGCTCCATAAACCTTGTAATCACAATGGTCCATGCACTTCTCATCAAAATTCTCTCTCACCAGGGATATCACAATGTTCCACCACTAGTCATCACAATACTCCCTCACCCCTGTAATCACAATGATCCATGACCCTGTCATCACACTGCTACATCCCCTTACCATCACAATGTTCCATGACACCTGTCATCAAAATGCTCCATGACACATTTCATCCCAAAGCTCCAAGACCCCTGACATCACAATGTTCTCTATCCCCTGCCATCAAAATGTTCCATTACACTTTTCATCAAATTGCTGCATGACCCGGTCATCAAAATGCTCCCTGCCCTTCTCATCACAATGCACCATGCCCTTGTCATCAAAATGCTCCATGACTTGTCATCACAAATCTCCATGACCCTTGGCATCACAATGCTCCATGTCATTTTCATCACAATGCTCCATGAACCCTCTCATCACATTGCTCAATGCCCTTGTCATCACAAAGCTCCATGACACTTGTCATCACAATGCTCGATGCCCTTCTCATCACAATTCTCCCTGCCCTTTTCATTACAATCCTGCATGACCCATGTATCATAGTGTTCCGTACCCTAGTCATCACAATGCTCCATGCCCACTCTCATCACAATAATCCATGAAACATTTCAGTCCAATGTTCCATGCCCTTCCCATCACAGTGCTCCATTACCTCTGTCATAACAATGCACCATGACCGCTGCCATCACAATGTTCCACGGCCTAGTCATCACAAGGTTCCATGACACTTGTCATCACAATGCTGAAGACCCCTGTAATCACAATTCTCCATGCCCTTGTCATCACAAAGCTCCATGACGCATGTCATCAGAATGTTCCATGGCCTTCTCATCACAATGCTCCATGCCCTAGTCATCACAATGCTCCAAGACCCATGTAAACACAATGCCCCATGCCCCTTTTCATCTAAATGCTCCATGAACCCTGTCATCACAATGCACCATGCCCATCATCATAATGTTTCAGTCTATTGTCATCACAATGAAATCAATATTCTCCATGACCTCTGTCATCATAATGCTCCAAACCCTTGTGATCACAATGTTCCATAACACTTATCATCACAACACCCAATGACGCTCATCATCACTATTATCCCTGGTCCTCTCCTCACAATGCTCCATGATCTTTGTCATCAAAATGCTCAATTCACTTGTCATCACAATGCTCCATGACACTTGTCGTCAGTATGCTCCTTGAACCCTGACATGACAAGGCTCCATGCCTTTTTCATCACAATGATCCATGCCATTTTCATCACAATGTTCCAAGACCCCTGTAATCAAAATGTTCCATGCCCCTTTTCATCAGAATGCTCCAGGAGACTTGTCATCACAAGTCTCCATGGTTTTCTCATCACAATGCTCCAGGACCTTATCATCACCATGCTCCATTCCCTTGTCATCACAATGCTCCAAACAATTGTCATCACAATGCTCCATGTCATTGTCATCACAAGGGGCCATTACATATGTCATCACAACGCTCCGTGACACCTCTCTTCACAATAATGCATGACCTCGTCATCACAATGCTACATGGCCTTGTCATCACAATGTGCCATTCCAAATGTCATCACAATAATCCATGAAACTTATTAGACCAATGTTCCATGCCCTTGTCATCACAATGCTCCATGCCCTTGTTATCACAGTGCTCCATGACCCCTGTCATCACAATGCTCCGTGACTCCAGTCATCACAATGCTTCATGACCTTTGTCATCACAATGGTCCATGCCCTCGTCATCAACAGTCTCTGTGACATTTTTAACAACAATGCTCCATGAACTTTTCATCACAATACTCTTTGACCCTTGTCATCACAATGCTCCATGTGCTTGTCAGCACAGTGCTCTATGACACATGTCATCACAATGCACCAAGCGCTTGTCATCACAGTGCTCCACAATCTTGTCATCACAATGCTCCTTAAAATTTGTCATCACAATGCCCCATGTACTTCTCATCAAAATGCTCTCTCACCACTGATATCACAATGCTACATAACTATTTGTCACAATATTCCCTCACCCCTGTCATCACAATTTTCCATGACTCCTGTCATCACAATGCTACATGCACTTATCATCACAATGTTCGATGACCCCTAACATCACAATGTTCCATAACAACTGTTATCAAAATGTTCCATGACACTTTTCAGCAAATTGCTCCATGACCCTGTCATCAGAATGCTCCCTGCCCTTCTCATCACCATGAACAACGCCCTTGCCATCAAAATGCTACATGACTTTGTCATCACAAAGATCCATGACCCTTGGCATCACAATGCTCCATGTCATTGTCATCACAATGCTCCATGAACGCTCTCATCACATTGCTCCAGGCCCTTGTCTTCACAAAGCTCCATGACACATGTCATCAGAATGCTCCATGGCCTTCTCATCACAATGTTCCATGCCCTTGCCATCACAATGCTCCATTATCCCAGTAATAACAATGCTCCATGACCTCTGCCATCACGATGTTCCATGGCCTTGTCATCACAAAGCTGATTGACCCTTCTCATCACAAGGCTCCAAGAACACTGTAATCACAATGCTCTATGCCCCTTTTCATCACAATGATCCATGAACCCTGTCATCACAATTCACCATGCCCATCATCATAATGCTTCATGCTATTGTCATCACAATGAAATCAAAATGCTCCATGACCTCTGTCATAACAATGCTCCAAACCCTTGTGATCACAATATTCCATAACACTTGTCATCACAATGCCCCATGACTCGTGTCATCACAATTATCAATGGACTTCTCATCAAAATGCTCCATGACCATTGTCATCACAATGCTCAATACACTTGTCATCAAAATGCTCCCTGACACTTGTTGTCTGTATGCTCCTTGAACCCTGTCATGACAAGGCCTCATGCCTTTTTCAGCACAATGATCCATGCCCTTTTCATCACAATGCTCCAAGACCCATGTAATCACAATGCTCGATGCCCTTGTCATCACAAAGCTCAATGATGCATGCCCTCAGAATGCTCCTTGGTTTTCGCCTCACAATGTTCCATGCCCTTGTTATCACCATGTTCCAAGACCCCTTTAATAACAATGCTCCATGCCCGTTTTCATCAGTATGCTCCATGAGACTTGTCATCACAAGGCTCCATGGTTTTGTCATCACAATGCTCAAGGACCTTGTCATCAAATGCTTCAAGACCTTGTCATGAAAATTTTCAATGGCCCTTGTCATCATAATGCTCCATGCCCTAATCATCACAATGCTCCATTATATTTGTCAAAACAATTTTCCATTACATTTGGCATCACTATGCTCCATGCCATTGTCATCGCAATGGACCATGACATATGTCATCACAATGCTCCCTGACACCTGTCTTCACAATACTCCATGACCTTCTCATCACAGTGCTCCATGCCCTTGTCGTCACAATGCACCATGCCCACTGTCATCACACTAATCTATAAAACTTGTCAGAGCAATGCTCCATGCCCCTGTCATCACAATGCTCCATGCCCTTGTCATCACAATGCTCCATGACACCTGTCATCACAATGCTCCGTGACTCCAGTCATCACAATGATTCATAACGTTTGTCATCACAATGGTCCATGCCCACATCATCACAAGTCTCTGTGACCTTTGTAACCACAATGCTCCATAAATTTTCATCACAATTCTCTTTGACCCTTCTCATCACAATGCTCCATGTCTTTGTCAGAACAATGCTCCATGACCACTGTCATCACAATGTGCCACACACATTTCATCACAACGGTTCACAACTTTGTCATCGCAATGCTCCATTAACCTTGTAATCACAATGGTCCATGCACTTCTCATCAAAATGCTCTCTCACCAGAGATATCACAATGTACCATCACTAGTCATCACAATACTCCCTCACCCCTGTAATCACAATGTTCCATGACCCTGTCATCCCAATGCTACATCCCCTTATCATCACAATGTTCCATGACCCCTGCCATTACAATGTTCCATAACCCCTGTCATCAAAATTCTCCATGAACATTTCATCCCAAAGCTCCAAGACCCCTGATATCACAATGTTCCTTTACACTTTTCATCAAATTGCTGCATGACCCGGTCATCAGTATGCTTCCTGCCCTTCTCATCATAATGCACCATGCCATTGTCATCAAAATGCTCCATGACTTGTCATCACAAAGCTCCATGAACATTGGCATCACAATGCTCCATGTCATTGTCATCACAATGCTCCATGAAACTTCTCATCACATTGTTCCTTGTCCTTGTCATCACAAAGCTCCATGACACTTGTCATCACAATGCTCGATGCGCTTCTCATCACAATCCTCCATGCCCTTGTCATTACAATCCTGAATGACCCATGTATCACAGTGTTCTGTGCCCTTGTCATCACAATGCTCCATGCCAACTCTCATGACAATAATCCATGAAACATTTCAGACAAATGTTCCATGCCTTTTTCATCAAAATGCTCCATTACCCCTGTCATAACAATGCACAATGGCCCTTGCCATCACAATATTCCACGGCTTAGTCATCACAAGGTTCCATGACACTTGCCATCACAATGCTCAAGACCCCTGAAATAACAATGCTCCATGCCCTTGTCATCACAAAGCTCCATGATGCATGTCATCAGAATGTTCCATGGCCTTCTCATCACAATGCTCCATGCCCTTGTCATCACAATGCTCCAAGACCCTTGTAATCACAATGCTCCATGCCCATCATCATAATGCTTCAGGCTATTATCATCACAATGAAATCAGTATTCTCCATGACCTCTGTCATCATAATGCTCCAAACCCTTGTGATCACAATGTTCCATAACACTTATCATCACAAAACCCCATGACGCTCATCATCACAATTATCCATGATCTTCTCATCACAGTGCTCCATGATCTTTGTCATCACAATGCTCAATACACTTGTCATCACAATGCTGCCTGACACTTGTCGTCGTATGCTCCTTGATCCATGTCATGACAAGACTCCATGCTTTTTCATAACAATGATCCATGCCATTTTCATCACAATGCTCCAAGATCCCTGTAATCACAATGCTCCATGCCCTTGTCATCACAAAACTCCATGACGCATGTCATCAGAATGCTCCATGGCCTTCTCATCACAATGCTCCATGCCCTAGTCATCACAATGCTCCAAGACCCCTGTAATCACAATGCTCCATTCCCCTTTTCATCAGAATGCTCCATGAGACTTGTCATCACAAGTCGCCATGGACTTCTCTTCACAATGCTCCAGGACATTTTCATCCCCATGCTCCATTCCCTTTTCATCACAGTGCTCCATGACCCCTGTTATCACAATAATCCATGAACATTTTCAGCCCAGTGCTCCACGAACTACTTACCACAATGCTCCATGGCCAATATCATGACAATGCTCCATGACCCCTGTTAACACAACACTACATGACACCTGACAACACAATGATCCAGGACTCTTCTCATCACAATGCTCGATTCCCTAGTCCTCACAAAGCTCCATGACCCTGTCATCACCACACTCCTTGAAAATTTTCAGCCCAGTGTTCCATGACACTTGTCATCACAATGATCCATGCCCATGTCATCCCAATGCTCCATGACCCCTGTATTCACAATGCTCCGTGACGCTTGTCATCACAGTGCTCCATGACACCTGTCATCACAATGCTCCATGCCTTTTTCAGCAAAATGCTACATGACCTTGTCATTACAATGCTGTATGCGATTGTCATCACAATACTCCATGAACCTTGGGATCACATTGCTTCATGCCCTTTTCATCACAATGCTCCATGCTCCTTGAAATCAAAATGATCCATGACCTCTGTTATCACAATGCTCCAAACCCTTGTGATAACAATGTTCCATAACACTTGTCATCACAACGCTCCATGATGCCTGTCATCACAATACTCCATCCCCTTTTCATCCCAATGCTCCATGACCTTTGTCATCACAATTCTCCATACACTTGTCATCACAATGCTCCCTGACACTTGTCATCAGAATGCTCCTTGAACCCTGTCACTAAAAGGCTCCATGCGATTTTCATCACAATACCCTAAGCCGTTTTCATCACAATGCTCCATGCCATTGTCATCAAAACACTCCACAAGCTTGTCATAATAATGCTCCATGACCATTGTCATCACAGTTCTCCATGCACTTGTCAGCACAATGCTCCCTGTCCGTTTTCATCACAATGCACCAAGCCATTGTCATCACAATGCTCCATTACTTTTGTCATCAGAATCCTCCATGACATTTGTCATCACAATGCTCCATGCCATTGTCATCACACTGGGCCATTACATATATCATCACAATGCTCCCTGACACCAGTCTTCACAATACTGCATGACATGGTCATTACAATGCTCCATGACATTGTCATCACAATGTGCCATTCCAACTGTCATCGCAATAATCAATGAAACTTATTAGACCAATGTTACATGCCCTTGTCATCACAATGCTCCATGCCCTTGTTATCACAATGCTCCATGACCCCTGTCATCACAATGCTCTGTGACTCCAGTCATCACAATGCTTCATGACCTCTGTCATCACAATGGTCCATGCCCTCATCATCAACAGTCTCTGTGACCTTTTTAACCACAATGCTCCATGAACTTTTCATCACAATGCTCTTTGACCCTTGTCATCACAATGCTCCATGTGCTTGTCAGCACAATGCTCCATGACACATGTCATCACAATGCACCATACGCTTGTCATCAGAGTGCTCTACAACATTGTCATCACAATGCTCCATAAAATTTCTCATCAAAATGCTCCATGAACTTCTCATCAAAATGCTCTCTCACCACTGATATCACAATGCTACATCACTATTTGTCAGAATACTCCCTCAACCCTGTCATCACAATGTTCCATGACTCCTGTCATCACAATGCTACATGCACTTATCATCACAATGTTCGATGACCCCTGACATCACAATGTTCCATAACACCTGTCATCAAAATGTTCCATGACACTTTTCATCAAATTGCTCCATGACCCTGTCATCACAATGCTCCCTGCCCTTCTCATCACAATGCACTACGCCCTTGCTATCAAAATGCTCCATGACTTTTTTCATCACAGAGATCCATGACCTTTGGCCTCTCAATGCTCCATGTCATTGTCATCACAATGCTCCCTGAACGCTCTCATCACATTGTTCAATGTCCTTGTCTTCACAAAGCTCCATGACACATGTCATCAGAATGCTCCATGGCCTTCTCATCACAATGCTCCACGCCCTTGCCATCAGAATGCTCCATTACACCTGACATAACAATGCTCCATGACCCCTGCCATCACGATGTTCCATATCCTTGTCACCTCAAAGCTCCATGACTTTTCTCATCACAATGCTCCAAGAACCCTGTAATCACAATGCTCTATGCCGCTTTTCATCTCAATGATCCATGAACCCTGTCATCACAGTGCACCATGCCCATCATCAAATTGCTTCATGCTATTGTCATCACAATGAAATCAAAATGCTCCATGACCTCTGTCATAACAATGCTCCAAACCCTTGTGATCACAATATTCCATATCACTTTTCATCACAATGCCTCATGACGTTCGTCATCATTATTATCCATGGTATTCTTATCACAATGCTCCATGACCATTGTCATCACAATGCTCAATACACTTGTCATCAAAATGCTCCCTGACACTTGTTGTCTGTATGCTCCTTGAAACCTGTCATGACAAGGCTCCATGCCTTTTTCATCACAATGATCCATGCCCTTTTCATCACAATGCTCCCAGACCCATGTAATTACAATGCTCCATGCCCTTGTCCTCACAAAGCTCAATGACGCATGCCATCAGAATGCTCCTTGGTATTCTCCACACAATGTTACATGCCCTTGTCATCACAATGTTCCATGACCCCTGTAACCACAATGCTCCATGCCCCTTTTCATCAGTATGCTCCATGAGACTTGTCATCACAAGGCTCCATAGTTTTGTCATCACAATGCTCCAGGAACTCGTCAGCACAATCCTTCACGACATTGTCATGAACATTCTCAATCCCCTTGTCTACATATGCTCCTAGCCCTAATCATCACAATGCTCCATTATATTTGTCATCACAATCCTCCATTACATTTGGCATCACAATGCTCCATGCCATTGTCATGCAATGGACCATGACATATGTCATCACAATGCTCCCTGACATCTGTCTTCACAATACTCCATGACCTTCTCATCACAATGCTCCATGCCCTTGTCATCACAATGCACCATGCCCACTGTCATCAAAATAATCTATGAAATTTTTCAGACCAGTGCTCCATTACCTGTCATCACAATACTCCATGCCCTTGTCATCACAATGCTCCATGACCCCTGTCATCAGAATGCCCCGTGACTCCAGTCATCACAATGCTTCATAACGTTTGTCATCACAATGGTCCATACCCGTGTCATCACAAGGCTCTGTGACATTTGTAACCACAATGCTCCATGAACTTTTCATCACCATTCACTCTGACCCTTGTCATCACAATGCTCCATTTCTTTGTGAGAACAATGCTCCATGACCATTGTCATCACAAAGGTCCACAACCTTATCATTGCAATGCTCCATAAACTTTGTAATCACACTGGTCCATGCTCATCTCATCAAAATGCTCTCACCATAGATATCACAATGTTCCATCACTAGTCATCACAATACTCCCACACCCCTGTAATCACAATGTTCCATGACCCTGTCATCACAATGCTACATCCCCTTATCATGACAATGTTCCATGACCCCTGACATAAAAATGTTCCATAACCCCTGTCATCAAAATGCTCCATGACCCTTTTCATCCCAATGTTCCAAGAACCCTGACATAACAATATTCTATAACCCTTGCCATTAAAATGTTCCATTTCACTTTTCATCAAATTGCTGCATGACCCGGTCATCAAAATGCTCCCTGCACTTCTCATCACAATGCACCATTCCCTTGTCATCAAAATGTTCCATGACTTGTCATCACAAAGCTCCATGACCCTTGGCATCACAATTGTCCATGTCATTGTCATCACAATGCTCCATGAACCCTCTCATCATATTGCTCCTTGCCCTTGTCATCAGAAAGCTCCATGACACTTGTCATCACAATGCTCGATGCCCTTCTCATCACAATGCTCCATGCCCAATTCATTACAATCCTGCATGACCCATGTATCACAGTGTTTTGTGCCCTTGTCATCACAATGCTCCATGACCACTCTCATCAGAATAATCCATAAAACATTTCAGATCAATATTCCATGCCCTTCTCATCACAATGCTCCATTACCCCTGTCATAACAATGCTCCATGACCCCTGTCATCACAGTGTTCCACGGCCTAGTCATCACAATGCTCCATGACTTTGTCAGCAAAATGCTACATGACCTTGTCATTACAATGCTCTATGTGCTTGTCATCACAATACTCCATTTCCATTGTCATCACTAAACTCCATGAACCTTGGGATCACATTGCTTCATGCCCTTGTCATCAAAATGCTCCATGCTCCTTGAAATCAAAATGATCCATGACCTCTCTCATCAAAATGCTCCAAAACTTTGTGATCCCAATGTTGCATAACACTTGTCATCACAATGCTCCATGATGCTTGTCATCACAAAATTCCATGCCCTTTTCATCACAATCCTCCATGACCTTTTTCATCACAATTCTCATTACACTTGTCATCACAATGCTCCCTGACACTTGTCATCAGAATGCTCCTTGAACCCTGTCACTAAAAGGCTCCATGCCTTTTTCATTACAATGCCCCATTCCATTTTCATCACAATGCTCCGTGACTGTTGTCATCACAATGCTCCAAGCCTTTGTCTGAAAAATATTCCATGACCCTTGTCATCACAATGTGCCATTCACTTTTCATCACAACGGTCCAGAAACTTGTCATTGCAAAGCTCCATAAACCTTGTAATCACAATGCTCCATACATTTCTCATCAAAATGCTCTCCCACCAGATATATCACAGTGTCCCATCACTAGTCGTCACAATACTCCCTCACCCCTGTAATCACAATGTCTCATGACCCCTGTCATCACAATGCTACATCCCTTTATCATCACATTGTTACATGACCCCTGACATCACAATATTCTATAACCCCTGTCATCAATATGTTCCAATACACTTTTCATCATATTGCTGCATGACACTCTCATCAAAATACTCCCTGCCCTTCTCATCACAGTGCATCATGCACTTATCATCAAAATGCTCCATGACCTTTGTCATCACAAAGCGCCATGACCCTTGGCATCACAATGCTCCATGTCATTGTCATCAAAATGCTTCATGAACCCTCTCATCACATTGCTCCATGCCCTTGTCATCACAACGCTCCATGACACTTGTCATCACAATGCTCGATGCCCTTCTCATCACAATGCGCCATGACCTTGTCATTACAATCCTCCATGACCCATGTATCACAGTGTTCCATGCCCTTATCATCACAATGCTCTATGCCCACTCTCATCACAATAATCCATTAAACATTTCAGACCAATGCTCCATGCCATTCTCATCACAATGCTCCTTTACCTCTGTCATAACAATGCTCCATGACACCTGCCATCACAATGTTCCAAGGCCTTGTCATCACAAGGCTCCATGACACTTGTCATAACAATGCTCCACGAACCCTCTAATCAAAATACTCCATGCCCTTTTCATCAAAAAGCTACATGACGCATGTCATCAGAATGTTCCATGGCCCTGTCACCGCAATGCTCCATGCCCTTGCCATCACAATGCTCCAAGACCCTTGTAATCAAAATGCTCCATGCGTCTTTTTATCTCAATGTTCCATGAACCCTGTCATCACAATGGACCATGCCCATCATCATAATGCTTCAGGCTATTTTCATCACAATGAAATCAATATGCTCCATGACCTCTGTCATCACAATGCTCCAATCCCTTGTGATCACAATATTCCATAACACTTATCATCACAACACCCTATGATGCTCATCATCACAATTATCCATGGTCTTCTCATCACAATGCTCCATGACTTTTGTCATCACAATGCTCAGTACACTTGTCATCACAATGCTCACTGACACTTGTCATCAGTCTGCTCCATTTACCCTGTCATGACACGTCTCCATGCCTTTTTCATCACAATGATCCATGCCCTTTTAATCACAATGCTCCAAGACCCCTGTAATCACAATGCTCCCTGCCCTTGTCATCACAAAACTCAATGACGCATGTCATCAGAATGCTCCATGGCCTTCTCCTCACAATGCTCCATGCCCTTGTCATCACAATGCTCCAAGATCCCTGTAATCACAATGCTCCATGTCCCTATTCATCAGAGTGCTCCATGAGACTTGTCATCACAAGTCTCCATTGTATTCTCATAAAAGTGCTCCAGAAACTTGTCATCAAAATGCTCCATGATCCCTGTCATCACAATACTCCATGAACATTTTCAGCCCAATGCTCTATGACCTTCTCATCAAAATGCTCCATGACCCCTGTCATCACAATACTCCATGAACATTTTCAGCCCAATGCTCCATGACCATTGTCATCACAATGATCCATGCCCTTGTCATCCCAATGCTCCATGAACCCTGTATTCACAATGCTCCGTGACGCTTGTCATCACAGTGCTCCATGACACCTGTCATCACAATGATCCATGCCCCTGTTATCACATTGTTCCATGACCCCTGTCATCACTATGCTCCGTGACTTCATTCATCACAATGCTTCATGACCTTTGTCATCTCAATGGTCCATGCCCTCATCATCAACAGTCTCTGTGACCATTTTAACCACAATGCTCCATGAACTTTTCATCACAATGCTCTTTGACCCTTGTCATCACAATCCTCTCTGCCTTTCTCAGCACAATGCTCCATGACACATGTCATCACAATGCTCCATGCGCTTGTCAGCACAGTGCTCCGTGACACATGTCATCAAAATGCACCATGCACTTGTCATCACAGTGCTCCACAATCTTGTCATGACAATGCTCCATAAAACTTCTCATCACAATGCTCCATGCACTTCTCATCAAAATGCTCTCTCACCACTGATATCACAATGTTACATCACCTTTCGTCACAATACTCCCTCACCCCTGTCATCACAATGTTCCATGACTCCTTTCATCACAATGCTACATGCACATATCATCACAATGTTTGATGACCCCTGACATCACAATGTTCCATAACCCCTGTCATCAAAATGCTCCCAAAACGTTTTCATCAAAATGCTCCATGACCCCTGGCATCACAATGTTCAATAACCCCTGTCATCAAAATGTTCCATGACCCTTTTCATCAAATTGCTCCATGACCCTGTCATCACAATGCTCCCTGCCCTTCTCATCACAGTGCACAACGCCCTTGTCATCAAAATCCTCCATGACCTTTGTCATCAAAAAGATCCATGACACTTGGCATCACAATGCTCCATGTCATTTTCACCACAATGCTCCATGAACGCATTCATCACACTGCTCAATGCCCTTGTCATCACAAAGCTCCAAGACACATGTCATCAGAATGCTCCATGGCCTTCTCATCACAATCCTACATGCCATTGCCATCACAATGTTCCATTACCCCTGTCATAACAATGCTCCATGAGCACTGCCATCACGATGTTCCATGGCCTTGTCCTCACAAGGCTCCATGACCCTTCTCATCACAATGCTCCATGACACCTGTAATCACAATATTCCATGACACCTGACATCACAATGTTCCACAACACCTGTCATCTAAATTCTTCATGACACTTTTCATCCCAAAGCTCCATGACCCCTGACATCACAATGTTCTATAACCCCTGTCATCAAAATATTCCATTACAATTTTCATCAAATTGCTGCATGAACCTGTCATCAAAATGCTCCCTGCCCTTGTCATTAAAATGTTCCATGACGTTTGTCATCACAAATCAACTTAACCCTTTACATCACAAGGCTCCATGTCATTGTCATCACAATGCTCCATGAACCCTCTCATCATATTTCTCCATGCCCTTGTCATCACAAAGCTCCATGACACATGTCATCACAATGCTCGATGCCCTTCTCATCACTATGCTCCATGCCCTTGTCATTACAATCCTCTATGACCATTGTATCACAGTGTTCTGTGCTCTTGTCATCACAATGCTCCATGCCCACTCTCATCACAGTAATCCATGAAACATTTCACACCAATGCTTCCTGTCCTTCTCATCACAATGCTCCATTACACCTGTCATAACAATGTTCCATGACCACTGCCATCACAAAGTTCCACGGCCTTGTCATTCACAAGGCTCCATGACACTTGTCATCACAATGTTCCAAGACCCCTGTAATCACAATGCTCCATGCTCTTGTCATCACAAAGCTCCATGACTCATGTCATTAGAATGTTCCATGGACTTCTCATCACAATGCTCCAAGACACTTTTTATCACAATGCTCCATGCCCCTTTTCATCTCAAAGCTCCATGAATCCTATCATCACAATGCACCATGCCCATTATCATAATGCTTCAGGCTATTTTCCTCACAATGAAATCAAAATTATCCATGACCTCTGTCATCACAATGCTCCAAACCCTTGTGATCACAATGTTCCATAACACTTCTCATCACAACACCCCATGATGCTCATAATCACAATTATCCATGGTCTTCTCATCACTATGCTCCATAACCTTTGTCATCACAATGCTCAATACACTTGTCATCACAATGCTCCCTGACACTTGTCGTCAGTATGCTCCTTGAACACTGTCATGACAAGGCTCCATGCCTTTTTCATCACAATGATCCATGCCCTTTTCATCACAATGCTCCAAGACACCTGTAATCACAATGATCCATGCACTTGTCATCACAGTGCTCCATGACACATTCATCAGAATGCTCCATGGCCTTCTCTTCACAATGATCCATGCCCTTGTCATCACAATGCTCCAAGACCCCTGCAATCACAATGCTCCATGCCGCTTGTCATTATAGCGCTCCATGACGCTCGTCATCACAATTATCCATGGTCTTCTCATCACAGTGCTCCACGGTATTGCCATCACAATGCTCCATGCCCTGGTCATCACAATGATCCATGATCCCTGTCATCACAATGCTCCATGAGACGTATCATCACAATGCTCCATGCCCCTTGTCATTACAGTGCTCCATGATGCTCGTCACCAGAATTATCCATGGTCTTCTCATCACAGTGCTCCACGGTCTTGCCATAACAATGCTCCATGCCCTGGTCATCACAATGCTCCATGTCCCTTGTCATCACAATTCTCCAGGTCCTTGTCATCACAATGCTCCATGACAGTTCTCATCCCCATGTTATATGCTCTTGTCATCACAATTCTCCATGCACTTGTCATCGCAATGTCCCATGACCCCTGTCATAGCAAGCTCCATGCCTTTGTCATCACAATTCTTCACGACCTTTTCATCAAAATGCTGAAAGGCCGTTGTCATCACAATGCTCCATGCCCTTGTCATCGCAATGCTCCATGGCCCTTGTCATCACAATGCTCCAAGCCCTTGTCATCACAATGCTCCATTACCTTTGTCATCACAATCCTCCATAACACTCGGCATCACAATGCTCCATGCCATTGTCATCACAATGGAACATGAAATATGCCATCACAATGCTACCTGACACCTGTCTTCACAATACTCCATGACCTTGTCATCACAATGCTCCATGCCCTTGTCATCACAATGTGCCATGCCCACTGTCAACACAATTATCCATGAAACTTGTCAGACCAATGCTTCATGCTCCTGTCATCACAATGCTCCATGAATGCTCTCATCACATTGCTCCATGACCTTGTCATCACAAAGCTCCATGACGCATGTCATCAGAAGGCTCCATGGCCTTCTCATCACAATGTTCCATGCCCTTGCCATCACAATTCTCCATTAACCCTGTCATAACAGTGCTCCATGACGCCTGCCATCATGATGTTCCATGGTCTTGTCATCACAAGGCTCCATGACCCTTCTAATCACAAGGCTCCAAGACCTCTGTAATCACAATGCTCCATGCCCCTTTTCATCTCAATGATCCATGAACCCGGTCATCACAATGCACCATGCCAATCATCAAAATGCCTCATGCTATTGTCATCACAATGAAATCAAAATGCTCCATGATCTCTGTCATCACAATGCTCCAAATCCTTGTGATCAAAATGTTCCATAACACTTATCATCACAATGCCCCATGACGCTCGTCATCACAATTATCCATTGTCTTCTCATCACAATGCTCCATGACCTTTTTCATCACAATGCTCAATACACTTGTCATCACAATGCTCCCTGACACTTGTCCTCAGTATGCTCCTTGAACCCTGTCATGACAAGGCTCCATGCATTTTTCATCACAATGTTCCATGTCCTTGTCATCACAAAGCTCCATGATGCATGTCATCAGAACGTTCCATGGCGATCTCATCCCAATGCTCCATGCCCTTGTCATCACAATGCCCCAAGACCCCTGTAATCACAATGCTCCATGCCCCTTTTCATCAGAATATTCCATGAGACTTGTCATCACAAGTCTCCATGGTCTTCTCATCACAATGCTCCAGTACCTTGTCATCACAAGCCTCCATGGCCCCTGTCATCACAATACTCCATGAAAGTTTTCAGCCCAATGCTCCTTGACCTTCTCATCACAATGCTCCATGACCCCTGTCATCACAATGCTCCATGACTCCTGTCATCACAACGATCCATGAACACTGAGAACACAATGATCCGGGACTCTTGTCATCAAAATGCTCCATGCCCTTGTCTTCCCAATGTTCCATGACCCCTGTAATCACAATGCTCCGTGACGCTTGTCATCACAGTGCTCCATGAACCTTGTCATCACAATGCTCCATGCCTTTGTCAGCAATATGCTACATAATCTTGTCATCACAATGCTCCATGTGCTTGTCATCACAATCCTTCATGACACTTTGGATCATATTGCTTCATGCCTTGGCATCTCCCTCTTGCCTTTCTGGTTTTCACAGATTTTCGGATGTCCCTTTTGACCCGTGGGAAGTGACAATTATTTGTAGTGTGTATTTGAATTGCGTGCTTGCTTGATTGTCCAAAAAGGTCGTATGTGTTTTCTCCTGAATATATTCAGGAGAAAACGCATACGCCCTTTTTGGCCAAGTGCATCATTGTCGAAGTTGTGATGCTTTTCCTGTGCTTTAAAGGCGATTCCAATTTACCTCTTGAAATATGTTTTGTGCAATTCTGCCTCATTTTCAAGTCAGCTTCATTGCCTTCCCTCAACAGATTTTTGGAAGACAGTAGTCCTTTATAACTGTAGGTTTGTGAATTGCTGTGCCCGTGAGCTCCAATTTTCAAATCCCATTTTTCGGAGCTGACTGCAAATCCACAATTTTGCTTCAGGACCTATACTTGTTCCAGGGGTGGCTATACTGTTCCCTGCAGGTGGCTGAGGCTTTGGTTAATTCTTCTTCCTGACGGGAATTTAGAGTGACATGTGCCTGTCCAAAAGCCTACATCTACTCTCTGATTGGTTCTCCCTCTTCCCTTTCATCCTCTGCACAATTAGCAAACTGTGCGAACCAGGAGGTTATAGGGGCTGGCTCTCCTAAGTTGGGAGATTGATAGTAAAGCAGTTGGAATGCCAAACTGGAGCACAAGGAGAGGAAAAATTAGGAGACTTTTAGAAACCTTTCACCATCACAGGGTGTCCATTCGCTAGGTTTCCCATACATGTTATAACTGTAGTGATATTCCCTACTACCTGGAGATTTGGTATCCATGGAATCGTGGCATGCATTACTACTTTAAAGGGTCTGCATTTTCTCTCCCAATCTCACCAGTCCTCTCAGTCCCAAGTGTCCAGCCTTATGTCTCATCCAGCTGTCTTTACAGATAGGGTCATTCAAGGTTTCATCAGAACCCCTGAAGGAATTGTGTAAGAATTTCGCTGTTTTTTTTTTTTTGTTTTTGAAATTCATTTTTATAATGGGGTTGAGCTGATTTTCACTGACGTGTTTATGCCAGTCTAGACACACTTGATTCCCTTATGAAGACAAATCAATACATAGGTTTTAAGATTCTCACTAGTCAGATATATTCCTCTGCGGGGAATAGGGGGTTTGAGTCCCGTTCACTGAGGAAGGGGTAGGTCTCGTCTGTTCTCTATTTGGTTTATGGAATGGTACCTGTTCTAATATCAAACTCTGGTTTTATGCATCACCCCACCTCTCCTTTCCCATTAAACAGGCATAAGTGTGTTTTCTAAATGTGAGACTCTGTTCTCTTTCTTAATTCAGTTCATGTGTTGTGATCTTGACATTCCCTCTGTAAGTGATATCTTATGAATAGATTCTTTTTCTGTGTGACTAATTTAACTTAGAATCATCATACATAAATCCACTCTTTATGCTGCTACTGGCCTTATGACATTGATTTCACGTCTGAGTGATATTCCGTTGTACAAAATTACCACAAGTTATCTATGCATTTCTCTTTTTCCTGGGATATTTTAGGTGTACCGAAGTTGAGGTTCTTGTATGCAGAGCAGCCCTAAACTTTGGAGTGCCTGTGTGTTGTCGATATTTAGTCTTCCCAAGTTATATGTCCATGAGTTGACGTCCCCTTTGCTTCGGGGCTTTGTATTTAAATGTTTTAGGAAACAGCATACACTTCTTCAGAGTGGTTCTTGGATATTTATACCCCACCCATCAGCGTGACTAGGCTCCCTGTTCTCCATTGCCTCTCCAGCATTTCTGGTTTGTACACATTTTTTGGATGGCCTTTCTGAGCAGTGGAAATTGAGACTTCTTTGTTGTGCGGATTTGCATTTCCCGCTTGCTTGGTTGGCCAAAAACTCTGTATGTGTTTTTTTCCTGAAGATATTCACGAAAAAAAGGCATACACCCTTTTGCCCAACTGCATCATTTTAGAAATTCTGCTGCTTTTCATATGCTTTAAATGTGAGTACAATCTACCTTTTGAAATCTGTTTCCTGCAATTCTGCCTCTCATTCAGATCCTCTTCGTTGCCTTACCTGAATATATTTTTGGACGTTGGTTATCATTTATATCTTTGCAGGTCTTTGAATTGTCTGCTCCTGAGCTCCATTTTACAACTTGCTTTTATTGTGAGCTCGCCGCCAAACCATTGGATTGCTTCTGGCCCTATTCTGGTTCTGAGGAGGCAGGCTGAGCCTTTGGTTAATTCTTGTTCCTAATGGGAAATTAGAGTGACATGTGCCTGTCAAAACTCCTACAGCTTATCTCTCATTGGTTCCCCCCTTCCCATTTATCCTCTGCACAAATTGAAAACTGTGTGAAACAGGATGTTAAAGGTGCTGATTCTCCAAGAGGGGATATTGTTAATAATGTGGCTGGAATGGCAAACCCCAGCACCAGGAGATCAAAAATGAGGTGCATTTTAGACACCTTTCCTGAGCACACGGTGTACATTCATCTCGGTTTCGCAGGCATGTTTTCGCTGTCAGAAGATTCCCTTGAATCTGCCGATTTGGGACCCATGGAATGGGTACCAGGCAGTATTACTTTAAAAGGTCTGCATTTCCTCACCCAGCTTCTCTAACATCTCTTAGCGTGCATAGCTTCCAGCCTTATATATCATCCTGCTGTGGGTCTACATGTGTTCAATCCATGTTACATCGTAGCCCTTCAACAAAAGTTGTAAGAATTTTTGTCTGTCTCACCGTTTTTATAAATATTTTTAAATTTATTTTTATATTGGTTACAGCTGACTTTCAAAGCTCTGTTTTTTGCTGCTGTACATCCACTTGATTCATGTACTGTGAGACAACAAGAAATTATTTTTCAGATGCTTACGAGTCATATGTATTATTGTCCAGTGACTTGAGTGTGCTGAGTGCAGTTCTTTGAGGTACCGTGTAGGCCTTGTCAGTTATTCAATTTGGTACTTGGAATGGTATATTTGCTAATTTCAACCTGCTGGATAATACCTCACCATTCCCCACCTTTCCCATTTAGCAGCCTTATGTCTATTTTCTACATATTTGACTATGTTTCTGTTTTGTAGTTTATTTCATGTGTAGCCATGTTTGATTCCACCTTTAAGTGACATCTTATGATATGTGTATTTTTCTTTCTGACATATGTCACTTAGAATGATCGTATGTAACTCCTCCAGAGTTGTTCCAACTGGCCTTATTCCATTGATTTCGGGATGAGTAATATTCCACTCTACATAAGTACCCCATCTCTTTTATCCATTTTATCCTTACAGGGACATTTAAGTTATATCCAATTGGAGGCCCTTTTTATCAGAGAGGTGGTAAAAGTTGGGGTGCCTGTTTTCTGTCCATTTTTGTTTTTCCCAAGGTATACGCCCATGAGTGCAAGTGCACTATGCTCTGTAGCTCATCTTTTAGATGTCTTAGCAAACACAATACACTTCTCCAGAGTGGCCATTGGCAAATTACATTTCAACTATCAGCCTCACAGGGCTCCCTTTTCTCCTCACCCTGTCCTGCATTTCTGGTGTTTACACTTTGTGGATGGCCCTTCTGACTGATGTGAAGTGATACATTTTGTAGTATAGATTTCCAGTGCCCACCTGTTTGGTTGGATAAAAAGTGTGTATGGCCTTTACTTGAATATATTCAGAAAAAATTTATACGCCCTTTTGGGCCAAGTGCATCATTGGCGATGTTCAGCCCCTTTTCTTGTGCTTTAATGAGGAGTCCTTTCTACCTCTTCAAATCTGTTTCCTGCCACACCCCCTTGCTTACAAGTCCTTTTCTGTGACTTACCTCAAGACATTTTTCAACAATAGATATTTTCAACTCTGCAGTTTCATGAATTTTAGTGCCCCTGAGTTCCATTTTTCAACTTGTGTTTTTTGAAACTGGACACAAAACAGCGGGATTTCCTCTAGACCTATTCTGTTTCCGTGGGCAATTCTAGCCTTTGATGAATTTGTCTTCCAGATTGGAAATTAGAGTGGCATGTGCCTGTCCAAACAACTAAGACTTGTCTCTAAATTTTTCTCATCCTTCCGCTTCATCCTCTGGACAAATTCCAAACTGTGTGCAACAGGATGTTAACGGTGCTGATATCCCCAAGTGAGGAGATTGTTAGGAAATATGCTGGAGGGGTGAACCCGAGCACCAGGCGATGAGGAGATGAGGTGCCTTTTCCAAACTCTTTCCGATCAAATGATGTACCATCCTCTAGGTGTGACAGGCATGTTTTAGCTGTAGGAAGGGTCCCGTGCATGGAAGGAGAACACCAGGGATTTTTCCAAATCAGTGCCTCCCCGTACCCCAAACTGGGGAATTTTTAAGCTACAGCTACACGTATGTCCATTAAAGGCCTTGGGAAATAGGCAGAGCCCAAACTTTAGATGATTGAAATCTTCAGGGTCAGAAGCGTTCACCATGGGCCTTGCTTAGGTTACATTTTATCTGTCATTGATAGATGATGTCAATAAAAATATCGATTCTTTTTCAGATTATTTCCCCTTATAGGTTATTGCAAAATATTCAGTGTAGTTCCCTGTGCTATACAGTAGTTCCTTGTTGATGATCTATTTTATACATAGCAGTGTGTATGTGTTAATCCCACACTGTTAATTTATCCCTTCTCCTACCTTTCCCCTTTGGTAATAATAAATTATAAGATTTTATACTTCTCAGAAATGGGGGAGCTGAAAGAGAGGTATCCTTTTCAATGGAAAAGCATTCAAAACAAGATTGAAGCTTCAGCCAAGAGTATTCGATGTACATCCATGGAAATAAATCACTTCATTTCTCTAATGTTGACCTGACAAATAAGACAGACGTCTTCACTGAACTTGCTTATAGTAAAGTGATGGAAATATCAAATGTAAGTCTTAGAAAAATCTTATTTTAACCGAGCATTATACACTGCTCTATGTTAACTACAGTATGGCTCACACATCTGTTCATTGAAGTTACAATGTTCTCAATTTCTGTTACTGATCCTCCAGGGTGGACCCCAACAGGATTCACCATGCCCAGTGTCATTGGAGCCAAGAGATCAAGACTGAGTTTGGTTCAGAAGCAAAGGAAACATTATTTTGAAAACAGAATGGAGAGGTGAGAGCGTGCACTCCCCCACGGGCTGTGGGCTGGGCTGCTGTGTAGGGATCCCGGCACAGTCAGTGGGAGGGAGGGGATGGAGCTCTCGAGGGCTGGGTTGGCTGCAGCACAGGCTATATGCCGTGGAGTCTGCTTGGGACCCCACTAGCTGAGGTGTCGACCCAGCCATTCTGCACTAGGAAATCGGGTCTGAAGTGCCGGGTGTGGGACCTCTGCATGCGGAACCCTAGGAGCACGTGAAATTAGACAAAGCACAAAGGAAAAACAGGTTAGACTATATTTTATTGCCCAGATTCTCTTTTTATCTCCCAGGAATTTTTAATGAACGTTGCCGGTGATGAACCCCTCCTCTGCTTTTTGTTCCGTTCCTCATTCTTGGGGTGTTGAGGGTGCAGACCTCTCTTTTGTAACTGCTTCATGCTGTGGTGGGAGCCCTGATACCTGGGGGGAGGGGCAAAACGTCTCCCCACCAGCCTCCAGGTGAGGTTGATTGTCCCAAGGCCTCCTGCCTCACTTCTCGTCCGCCTGAGCACCAGCATTGGAAGTGTTATAGATTCTAATGACCTTTAAGTGTCCAGGAAAGAGATGCGCAGAGATGCTGAGGTGGCAGGTTTCACCCCACCCCACATTTGTTCGGCGACCTTAGGCTGACGGTTTTTGCCAGCCTAGATGCTCTGACCAGTAGTCTGCGCTTTCTTTAATTAGGTCCGTGAATAAATGTACAAACAGCACCATGTGTCAGAACCCTGCCCGCGCAACTCCCAGACAGTCCAGGGTCAGTGGTGATCCAGGACCATGACGTCCACTGAGTCAACGGCCTTTAGAAGTAGCCTGCAGTCCAGCCGGTCATATTGGCTACCATCACCGTGGTGTCTGTAGGGTTTTCTATGGTGAAAGCGTGATATACGTTTCCCCCGCCAAGCTTATTAGCTCCCCTCTGGGTGCAGTAAGTCCTGCAAGCAGTAGTCTGCTCTTTCGGGGCACAGTCTTCTTGTTTTCTGAGAGAAACTCCAGGTCAAGTGATGGTCACACGAGTCATCTTGGGTGCCCGTTGCCCCCATTTGTCTCTCTGGAGGTTGGAGTTGGAGGGCCTCCTCACTCGAGGTCAGTGTGTCCACAGAGCGACCCCTGCAACATCAGGCCATGATGGGTGGTTAGGATCACGACGTGGGGTCCTTTTCCCTTAGGAGGGAGCTGGCCTTGTGGGCTGCTGATTTCTAACTTTTTAGATACCCCAGTATCCTGACCTGATGAGTCGGTGGGCAAAGCCCTTGGTGACCATAGTTTATCATACCTGAAGGGCATTCTTGTGTTGCTCCATTTCAAGTGGTCCCAGTTTTTGCACTAAGGCTCCAAGGGCAATTAATCTTTGACTGGGTATGTAAAGGTCAAAGGGTTTAGCTAAATTAGGGAGTTCCTGGGCAAGGGTCTGAATTGACTGCTTTTTCCATTCTTGAAAGGCCGCTTCTGGATTCTATACAAAGGGATCATCATCTTTTCGTGTCAGTGTTTCATGTAGAAGCCCAGCTATTAGACTGTAGTTAGGAATCCAGATGCAGAAAACCTTGGACTCCCCAGGAACCCCTAAGCTGTCCTCTAGTTTTAGAAGAAGTAAGGCTGCAAATGGCTTCTTCCCTATCCTGGGATGCGTTTCTCTGAATATCTGGGAGAATGAAGCCCAGGCATGTCACCTGAGCCTGGGATATTTGAGCCTTTGCCTTGGACACCTTCTATCCTTTCTTGGCTAGGTAGTTCCGAGGCGTCTTTAGTAGGCCTGGCGATCAGAATGTCATCTGCATATTGAAGGAGGGTTCCCTTTTACAGTGGTAGAACGTTTAGGTCTTTAGAGGTCATTTCCCCAATGATGGTGTGGGGATTTTTGTACCGTTGGGGCAGGACGGCCCAGCATTATTGCTTTTGTTGCATGTTGTGTCCTGCCACTCACAAGCCAAAAATTCTTGTGACTCTGAGATGAATGGAATACAGAAGAAGGCATCATTGAAGTCTAATACAGAATGCCATGGCCTGGTGGATGGTAGAATTTCCAGCAGGGTGTAGGAAATAGGAGCTACTGGATGTATATCCTCGGTGGCTTCACTGACTGTCCTGATATCCTTTACCAGGTCTCCAGCAGCCCATGGGGCTCTCGTGGTCAGGCCAATCCCAGGATATGGAGCTCACCTGTGCTGCACCACCCATCCCCACAGCCCACGGGGCTCTCGTGTTCAAGTCCCTCCCAGGGTATGGAGCTCACCTGTGCAGCTACCCAGCAGCCCATGGGGCTCTCATAGTCAGGCCCTTCCCAGGATACAGAGCTCCCATGTGCAGGTACCCAAGCAGGGCTGGAGACACAGGAACAGTGCACATAGCCCACCTTGCAGAGAACCCCCAGCTCACCTGTCGCTCACAGCTGACACAGAATACCTCAGAGCAGGACTTGAACTAACAAACAGCAGCTCTGACAAGTCTGTGACCCTGGCTATCACTCTGTGCAGCCTCTCTCTGCCTGTTCTTCCAGACACTTCCACTGCAGCCAGGGCACCAGGCCTCTGTCTCCACCCACCATCACTCCTCTCCCTGACTCCTGGGTTCCTCTCATTAGGATAGGGTCTTCTTGAAGTTGTTTTCCACTCATGGACCAGATAAAATGATAAGAAAACAAGCCGCAGCTGCAGCCCCTTGTCTAGCCTGACTCTCAAGGGCCCACACCTGTTCCTTGGGCCTGGCCCGTTTAGCAAGTTTCATTTTCTGCTACTGTGAGCCCCTGAGGGGTGAGGATTGGCTGATTTGGGCAGCCTGACACTGCCTGCCAACCCCCCCACAGGTGTGCGTGGGTTGAGGTCAATATAAACACCTCTCCAGGCAGCTAGAGCCCCTTTAGCTGTGCCTGATGCCATATTCTCTGCCCCGTCAGCAGTGTCGGGGCTGGGGTGGTGGTAGGGAGTGAGGGGCCGTGGCTTTGTGGGTGGCCCAGTGTGAGTGGGGCTCTGCTGGACTTTCCACAGGAGTTGCTAGGCTGCCACCTGCTAAAGAAGAGGATGTGTCATCCATACCTGCCGCTGGAATTTCTCGCCAGGCAGAGGTGAGGAAATAAAAAAGCAGTGGGGGCCGTGGCAGGAGGGGTATCTCAGGCAGGTAAATGGAAAGCTTCCAGAGGAGCATCTGGGGCCAGGACCATCCTGACTGGCCTGCAGGCACCAAGTCGGCCTGCGTGCTGTCGCTGGTGTGGCTCCACAGCCCTTCCTCTAGGCTTGCAAGTGCTTGTACATATTCAGGTGTTTTACCTGGAAAGGGTGGGAAGAGTTCAGCTGCAGCAGGACTGGGGCTCAGCTCACATTTACTCACAGATGCCTCAACACAGTCCCCCCAGCTTTGCAATGAGGATTCTCCTTGTCGGGGGGAGCGCTGCTGACTCCATGGGAGACGATTTCCCACCTCTGACCAACTTAAGAATTTTTTACCACTGGAGCAAGTGCCCTGATACGATTTTCCTCTGTATAACTGGTGGGTTCTGTTTTGTTTTTTTCTTTTTTTTCTTTTTGGTTCAAGGTAGATTTTATTTATTCCTCTTTTTTTTAATTTGGAGATATAAACATGGAAATAATGCATTAATATAAAGACGTCTATGTGAAGGGAAATACTTTTTTTCTGTTTTCTTTTATTAAATGCTATTTATTTTTATTTTTTTTAATTTATTTCTTATATACAGCAGGTTCTTATTGGATATCTATTTTATACATATAAGTGTGCACATGTGAATCCCAGTCTCCCAATTCATCCCACCACCACCCTCACATGGCGTTTCCCCCTTGGTGTCCATATGTTTGTTCTCTACATCTGTGTCTCTATATCTGCCCTGCAAACCGGTTCATCTGTACCATTTTTCTAGGTTCCACATATATGCATTAATATACAATATTTGTTTTTCTCTTTCTGACTTACTTCACACCGTATGACAGTCTCTAGATCCATTAAGGTCTCTACAAATGACCCAATTTCATTCCTATGTATGGCTGAGTAATATTCCATTGTATATATGTACCACATCTTTATCCATTCGTCTGTCTGTGGGCACTTAGGTTGCTTTCATTACCTGGCTATTGTAAATAGTGGTGCAATGAACATTGTGGTGAACGTGTATTTTTGATTTATGGTTTTCTCTGGGTATATGCCCAGTAGTGGGATTGCTGGATTATATGGTAATTCTATTTTTACTTTTTTTTTTTTTTTTTTTTTTTTTGCGGTACGCGGGCCTCTCACTTTTGTGGCCCCTCCCGCTGCGGAGCACAGGCTCCGGACGCGCAGGCCCAGCGGCCATGGCTCACGGCCCCAGCCGCTCCGCGGCATGTGGGATCCTCCCAGACCGGGACGTGAACCCGCGTCCCCTGCATCGGCAGGCGGACTCCCAACCACTGCGCCACCAGGGAAGCCCTATTTTTACTTTTTTAAGGAACCTCCATACTGTTCCCCATAGAGACTGTATCAATTTACATTCCCAGCAATAGTGGAAGAAGGTTCCTTTTCTCCATACCCTCTCCAGCATTTGTTGTTTGTAGATTCTCTGTTGATGCCCATTCTAACAGGTGTGACATGACACCTCATTGTAGTGTCCATTTCCATTTCTCTAATAATTAGTGATGTTGAGCAGATTTTCATGTGCGTACTGGCCACATCTATGACTTCTTGGAAGAAATGTCTATTTATATCTTCTTCCATTTTTGTATTGGGTTGTTTGTTTTATTAATATTGAGCTGCATGAGCTGTTTATATATATTGGAGATTAATCATTTGTCCATTGATTCGTCTGCAAATATTTTCTGCCATTCTGAGGGTTGTCTTTTCATCTTGTTTGTAGTTTCCTTTGCTTTGCAAAAGCTTTTACGTTCCCTTAGGTCCCATCTGTTTAGTTTTCTTTTTTATTTCATTATTATAAGAGGTGGATCAAAAAAGATCTTGCTGTGATTTACGTCAGAGTATCCTTCGTAAGTTTTCCTCTCAGAGTTTTATACTATCCGGTCTTACATTAAGGTCTCTAATCCATTTTGAATATATTTTTATGTATGGTGTTGGGGAGTGTTCTAATTTCATTCTTTTACATATAGCTGTCCATATTTCCCAGCACCAATGATTGAAGAGACTGTCTTATCTCCATTGTATAGTCTTGCCTCCTTTGTCATAGATTAGGTGACCATAGATGTGTAGGTTTATCCCTGTGCTTTCTTTTTTTTTCCTTTTACACGTTTATTGGAGTGTAATTGCTTTACAATGGAGTGTTCGTTTCTGCTGTATAAAAAAGTGAATCTGCTATACATATAGAAATATCACCAGATCCCCTCCCTCTTGCATCTCCCTCTCACACCCCATATCCCACCCCTTTATGTGGTCACAAAGCACCAAGCTGATCTCCCTGTTCTATGTGGCTGCTTCCCAGTAGCTATTGGTGTTACATTTGGTAATATATTTATGTCCATGCCACTCTCTCACTTCGTCCCAGCTTACCCATCCCCCTTCCGGTGTCCTCAAGTCCTTTCTCTATGTCTGTGTCCTTAATCCTGTCCTGCCACTAGGTTCTTCAAAATCTTTTTTTTTCTTCATTAGATTCCGTATATCTCTGTTAACATACAGTATTTGTTTTTCCCTTTCTGACTTACTTCACTGTGTAGGACAGATTCTAAGTCCATCCACCTCAGTACAACTAACCCAGTTTTGCTTCTTTTTATGGCTGAGTAATACTCCATTGTATATATGTGCCAGATCTTCTTTAAACATTCATCTGTTGATGGACACTTAGGTTGCTTCCATGTCCTGACTATTGTAAATAGAGCTGCAATGAACATTTTTGTACATAACTATTTTTGAATTATGGTTTTCACAAGGCAAATGCCCAGTAGTTGGATTGTTGTGTCATATGGTACTTCTATTGTTAGTTATTTAAAGGAACCTCCGTACTGTTCTCCCTAGTGCCCATATCAATTTACATTCCCACCCACAGTGCAAGTGTGTTCCCTTTCCTCCAATAAAGGCCTCTCCAACATTTATTGTTTTGTAGATTTTTTTGATGATTGCCACTCTGACTGCTGTGAGGTGATACCTCACGGTAGTTTTGATTTGCATTTTTCTAATGATTAGTAATGTTCAACATCCTTTCATGTGTTTCTTGGTAATCTGTATATCTTCTTTGGAGAAATGTCTATTTAGGTCTTCTGCCCGTTTTTGGATTGGGTTGTTTGTTTTTGTGATATTGAGCTACATGAGGTGCCTGTAAAGTTTGGAGATTAATCCTTTGTCAATTGCTTCATTTGAAAATATTTTCTCCCATTCTGAGGGTTGTTTTTGCATCTTGTTTATGTTTTCCTGTACTGTGTAAAAGCTTTTAAGTATCATTAGGTCCAATTTGTTGATTTCTGTTTTTATTTCCATTTCTCTAGGAGGTGGGTCAAAAAGGATCTTGCTGTGATTTATGTCATAGAGTGTTCTGCCTATGGTTTCCTCTAAGTGTTTTACAGTGTCTGGTCTTATATTTAGATCTCTAATCAATTTAGAGTCTATTTTTGTGTATGGTGTTATGGAGTGTTCTAATTTCATTCTTTTATGTGTAGGGGTCCAGTTTCTCCAGCACCAATTTCTGAAGAGACTGTCTTTCCTCCATTGTATATCCTTAGCTCCTTTGTCATAGATGAGATAGCCATAGGTATGTAGGTTTATCTCTGGGCTTTCTGTCTTGTTCCATTGATCTGTGTTTATGCCAATGTACAAACACTTGATTCCATTATGCAGACATATAAATACATAGGTTTCAAGGTTCTTACCAGTCAGATATATTCCTCTTCAGTGAATAGGGTGTTTTGTGTCCAGTTTATTGAGAAAGTAGTAGGTCTTGTCTATTACATATTTGGTATATGGAATGGGATCTGTGCTAATTTCAAACTCTGCTTTTACACATCACCCCACGTCACCTTTCCCCTTAAGGAGGAATAAGTGTGATTTCTAAATGTGTAACTCTGTTCACATTACAAATTCAGTTCATGTGTAGCCATGTTTACATTCCCTCTATACGTGATATATTACAATAATTTTTTTTTCTTTGTGGCTCATTTCACTTAGCATCATCATACCTAAAGCCACTCATTATGCTGCTATTGGCCTTATGACATTGATTTTATGTCTGAGTGACATTCCATTGTATATAAGTACCACAACATCTATATCCATTTTCTTCCCTTTCCTGGGATATTTAAAGTGTACTGAATTCGAGGTTCTTGTAAACAGAGCAGCCCTAAAGTTTGGGCTGGCTGTGTGTTGTGGATTTTTAGTTTTCCCAAAATACACACCCATGAGTGGAAGTGTGCTATGCTCTGTAGCTCTGTTTTAGAAAACAACATACAGTTCTCCAGAGAGGCTGTTGGCAATTTACATCCTGTCCATCGGCGTAACCAGGCTTCCTTTTCTCCATGGCCTGTCCTGCATTTGTGGCTTTTACACTATTTGTGGATGGCCCTTTTGACTGGAGGTAAGGGACACTTCTATGTAGTGTGGATTTGCAATGCCTGATGGCTTGCTTGCCCAAAAAGGGCGTATGCATTTTTTCCTGAATATATTCAAGAAAATACACATACTCCCTTTTCGGCCAAGGGCAAAATTGTCGAACTTCTGTCACTTTTCATGTGCTTTAAAGACAACTCCAATCTACCTCTTGAAATCTGTTTCCTTCAATTGTGCCTTGCATTCAAATCCTCTTCACAGCCTTACCTCAATATATTTCTGGATGATAGTTGTCCTTTATAACTCTGCAAGTTTGTGAATTGCTGTTCCCCTGATTTCTATTTTTCAACTGGCCTCTTTGTGAGCTGGCTGCAATACCGCAGGATGGCTGTAGGCCCTAGTCTGGTTCTGGGGTGTCAGGCTGAGCCTTTGGTTAATTCTTCTTGCTGATGGGAACCTAGAGTGACATGTGCCCATCCAAACACCTACAGCTAATATCTCATTTGTTTCCCCTCTTCCTGTTCATCCTCTGCACAATTTGCAAACTGTGCATAACAGGATGGTAATGGCGCTGACACTCCAAGTGGGGGGATTTTTAGTAATGCAGATGGAATGGCGAAGCCGAGCATGACAAAAGGAAAAATGAGGTACGTTTTAGAAAACTTTCCCAATTACACAGTGTACCATCCACTGGGTTTCCCATGCATGCTTTAACTGTAGGAAGATTCCCTTAAACTTGGAGAGTTGGGACCACTAGAATGGGTAGTACACAGTATTGCTCTAAGTGGTGTTCTTTTGCTCACACAACCTCAACAATCTTGTCAGCCCCAAGTGTCCAGTTTTATGTCTCATCCAGCTGTGGGTGTAAAGGTGGACAATCCAGTTTTCATCACAGGCCCTGAACGTAATTCTTAAGGCTTTCCCTCTGTTTCGCTATTTTTGCATTTTGCTTTTGAAATTTATTTTTATAAAGGTATTTAGCTGAATTTCAGTGCTGTGTTCATGCCGTTATACACACACATGACTCCTTTATGGAGACATGATAATACATATGTATTAAAATTCTTGGAGTCAGATATATTCCTCTGCAATGAATAGGGGGTGTTGAGTCGAGTTCATGGTGCGGGGAGTAGGTGGTGTCTATTACATACTTGGTTTATGTAACGGTATCTGTGCTAATTTAAAACTGTGGTTTTATGCATCAACTCACCTCGCCTTTCCCGATAAGAAGGCAGAATATTGTTTTCTAAGTGTGTGACTCTGTTGTGTTTGTAATTCAGTTCATTCGTAGCCAAGTGTACATTCCCAAAATAGTGATATCTTATGATAAGATTTGGTACTCTGTTATCTTTCCTAACTCAGTTCATATGTCGCCATGTTTACAGGAACTTCATAAGTGATATCTTATGATAAGTTTCTTTTTCTGTGTGACTTATTTCACTTAGAATCACCGTACCTGAATCCACTCATTTTGCTGCTACTGGCCTTATGACATTGATTTCATGGCTGACGGGTATTCCATCGTATGTAAGTAACACAATTTTTTGAACCATTTTTATCTTTCCTGGGATATTTAACTTGTATGCAAGTTGAGGTTCTTGTAAGCAGTGCAGCCCTAAATTTTGGGGTGGCTCTGTCTTATTGATTTTCAGTTTTCCCATGGTATATTCCCTAGACTGGAAGTGCCCTTGGCTCTGTAGCTCGGTTGTTTACTTGTTTATGGAACACAATGCACTCCTCCAGTGAGGCAGTTGGCAATTTATATCCCGCCCATCAGCATAACAAGGCTCCCTGTTCTCCAGGGCCTGTCTTGCCTTTCTGCTTTTTATCCATTTTGTGGATGTGCCTTTTGACTGGTGAGAAGTGATACTTCTTTGGAGTGCAGATTTGCATTGCCCGCTTGCTTGCTTGGCCAAAAAGGGTGTATGGGTTTTCTCTTGAATATATTCATGAAAAAACGCATACGCCCTTTTTGGCTAAGTGCAACATTGTCGAAGTAGTGCCCCTCTTCCTGTGCTTTAAAGGCGATTCCAACGTACCTATTGTAATCTGTTTCCTGCTATTCTGCCTCGCATTCAAGTCCGCCTCGTTGCCTTCCCTCAACAGATTTTTGGACGATAGTTGTCCTTTATTACTCTGCCAGTTTGTGAAGTGCTGTGCCCCTGAGCTCCATTTTTTAACTCGTTTTTTGTGAGCTGAACGCAAGTCCAAAATTTTGGTTCAGGAACTCTACTGGTTCCCGGTGGGTGGCGGAGACTTTGGTTAATTCTTCTTCCAACCTGGATATAAGAGTGACATGTGCCCGCCCAAATGCCTAACAGCTACTCTCTCATTGGTTCTCCCTCTTCCCTTTTATCCTCTGCCAAATTGGCAACCTGTGTGAACCAGGAGGTTAAAGGGGCTGTCTCTCCAAAATGGGTGATTGATAGAAAAGCAGTTGGAAATTCAAACTGGAGCACCAGGAGAGAGAGTTTTAAGTGAGTTTTAGAAACCTTTCGTATTCACACTGTGTCCATTCTCTAGGTATCCCGTACATATTATAACTGTAGTAATATTCACTTCAACCTGGAGAGTTGGGACGCATGGAATGGGTTCCATGCATTATTGCTTTAAAGGGTCTGCATTTGCTCACCCAATCTCACCAATCCTCTCAGTCCCATGTGTCCAGCCTTCTGCCACATCCAGCTGTAGTTGTAGATAAGGTCATTCCTGGTTTCATCAGATACCCTGAAGGAATTGTAAAGAATTTCCCTTTTTTTTCTTGTTTCTCAAATTCCTTTTTATATTGGGTTTGAGCTGATTCTCGCTGCCGTGTTTATGCCAGTCTAGACACACTTGATTCCCTACGGAGATATGTCAAAACATAGATGTTAATATTCTTACTAGTCAGATATATTCCTCTGTGGGAAATATGGTGTTTTGAGTCCCTTTCTCTGAGGAAGGAGTAGGTCTTGTCTATTCCATAGTTGGTTTTTGGAACGGTACCTGTGCTTATATCAAACTCTGGTTTTATGCATCACCCCAACTTTCCTACCCCCTTAAGCGGGCATAAGCGTGTTTTCTAAATGTGAGACTCTGTTCTCTTTCCTATCTCAGTTCATGTGTAGCCTTGTTACAGGATCTTCATAAGTGATATCTTATGATAAGTTTCTTTTTCTGTGTGACTTATTTCACTTAGAATCATCGTACCTGAATCCACTCCTTTTGCTGCTACAGGTCTTATGACATTGATTTCATGGCTGAGGGATATTCCATCGTACGTAATTACCACAATTTTTTGAACCATTTTTATATTTCCTGGGATATTTAGGGTGTAGACAAGTTCAGGTTCTTGTAAGCAGTGCAGCCCTAAATTTTGGTGAGGCTCTGTCTTATTGATTTTCAGTTTTCCCAAGGTATATTCCCTCGACTGGAAGTGCTCTTGGCTCTGTAGCTCTGTGGTTTACTTGTTTTAGGGAACACAATTCACTCCTCCAGTGAGGCAGTTGGCAATTTACATGCCGACCATCAGCATAACAAGGCTCCCTGTTCTCCAGGGCCTGTCTTGCCTTTCCGGTTTTTACCCATTTTGTGGATGTCCCTTTTGACCAGTGGGAAGTGATACTTTTTTGTAGTGCAGATTTGCATTGCCCGCTTGCTTGCTTGGCCAAAAAGGGCGTATGCGTTTTCTCCTGAATACATTCAGGAGAAAACGCATACGCCCTTTTTAGCCAAGTGCATCATTGTCGAAGTTGTGCCCCTCTTCCCGTGCTTTAAAGGCGATTCCAACGTACCTCTTGAAATCTGTTTCCTGCTATTCTGCCTCACTTTCAAGTTCGCCTCGATTCCTTCCCTCAACAGATTTTTGGACGATAGTTGCCCTTTATTACTCTGCCACTTTGTGAATTGCTGTGCCCCTGAGCTCTGTTTTATAACTGGTTTTTTTCTGAGCTGTACTCAAGTCCAATATTTTGGTTCAGGACCTATACTCGTTCCCGGTGGGTGGCTGAGATTTGGTCAGTTCTACTTCCTCCCAGGAAACAAGAGTGACATGTGCCCGTCCAAATGCCTAACAGCTACTCTCTCATTGGTTCTCCCTCTTCCCATTCATCCTCTGGTAAATTGGCAACCTGTGCGAAACAGGAGGTTAAAGGTGCTGTCTCTCCAGGTTGGGAGATTGATAGTAAAGCAGTTGGAAAGTCAAACTGGAGGACCAGGAGAGGGACTATTTGTTAAGTTTTAGAGACCTTTCGTATTCACTGTGTGTCCATTCTCTTGGTTTCCCATACATGTTATAGCTGTAGTAATATTCCCTTCAACCTGGAGAGTTGGGACCCATGGAATGGGTGCCATGCATTATTGCTTTAAACGGTCTGCATTTGCTCACCCAATCTCACTAATCCTCTCAGACCAATGTGTCCTGCCTTAAGCCACATCCAGCTGTCGTTGTAGATAGGGTCATTCCAGGTTTCATCAGAGACCCTGAAGGAATTGTAAAGAATTTCCATTTTTTTGTTTTTCAAATTCCTTTTTATAGTTGGTTTGAGCTGATTCTCGCTGCCATCTTTATGCCAGTCTAGACACACTTGATTCCCTTACGGAGACATATCAATACATAGGTTTTAAGATTCTTACTAGTCAGATATATTCCTCTGTGGGAAATATGGGGTTTTGAGTCCCTTTCACTGAGGAAGGTGTAGGTCTTGTCTATTCCATACTTGGTTTTTGGAACGGTACCTGTGCTTATATCAACCTCTGGTTTTATGCATCACCCCACCTCTCCTTCCCCATTAAGCAGGCATAAGGGTGTTTTCTAAATATGAGACTCTCTTCTCTTTCCTAACTCAGTTCATGTGTAGCCATATTTACAGGATCTTCATAAGTGATATCTTATGATAAGTTTCTTTTTCTGTGTGACTTACTTCACTTAGAATGATCGAACCTGAATCCACTCCTTTTGCTGCTACTGGTCATATGATATTGATTTCATGGCTGAGGGATATTCCCACGTACGTATGTTCCACAACTTTTCAACCATTTTTATATTTCCTGGGATATTTAAGGTGTACCCAAGTTGAGGTTCTTGTAAGCAGAGCATTCCTAAATTTTGGGGTGGTTCTGTCTTATTGATTTTCAGTTTTCTCAAGGTATATTCCCTAGACTGGAAGTGCCCTTGGCTCTGTAGCTCTGTTGTTTACTAGTTTTAGGGAACACAATGCACTCCTCCAGAGAGGCAGTTGGCAATTTACATCCCGCCCATCAGCATACGAAGGCTCCCTGTTCTCCAGGGCCTGTCTTGAATTTCTGGTTTTTACCCTTTTTGTGGATGTCCTTTGGACCGGTGGGAAGTGATACTTCTTTGTAGTGCAGACTTACATTGTCCGCTTGCTTGCTTGGCCAAAATGGGCGTATGCATTTTCTCCTGAATATACTCAGGAGAAAACGCATACGCCCTTTTTGGACAAGTGCATCATTGTCGAAGTTGTGCCCCTCTTCCTGTGCTTTAAAGGCAATTCCAACGTACCTCTTGAAATCTGTTTCCTGCTATTCTGCCTCACTTTCAAGTCCGCCTCGTTGCCTTCCCTCAATAGATTTTTGGATGATACTTGTCCTTTATTACTCTGCCAGTTTGTGAATTGCTCTGCCCTATAGCTCCATTTTTTAACTCGTTTTTTTGAGCTGAACGCAAGTCCCATATTTTGGTTTAGGACCTAAACTGGTTCCCGGTGGGTGGCTGAGACTTTGGTTAATTCTTCTTCCTCCCGGGAAATAAGAGTGACATGTGCCCGTCCAAACGCCTAACAGCTACTCTCTCTTTGGTTCTCCCTCTTCGCTTTCATCCTTTGCCAAATTGGCAACCTGTGCGAACCAGGAGGTTAAAGGTGCTGTCTCTCCAAGTTGGGAGATTGATAGTAAACCAGTTAGAAAGTGAAACTGGAGCACCAGGAGAGGGACTATTCGTTGAGATTTAGAAACCTTTTGTATTCACAGTGTGTGCATTCTCTAGGTTTCCCATACATGTTATAGCTGTAGTAATATCCCCTACAACCTGGAGAGTTGGGACCCATGGAATGGGTGCCATGCATTATTGCTTTAAAGGGTCTGCATTTGCTCACGAATCTCACCAATCCTCTCAGTCCCATGTGTCCAGCCTTATGCCACCTCCAGCTGTCGTTCTAGATAGGGTCATTCCAAGTTTCATCAGAGAGCCTGAAGGAATTGTAAAGAATTTCGCTGTTTTTTTGTTTTGTTTTTGAAATTCCTTTTTATAGTGGGTTTGAGCTGATTCTCGCTGCCATCTTTATGCCAGTCTACACACACTTGATTCCCTTTCGGAGTCATATCAATACATAGGTTTTAAGATTCTTACTAGTCAGATATATTCCTCTGTGGGAAATATGGGGTTTTGAGTCCTTTTCACTGAGGAAGGTGTAGGTCTTGTCTATTCCATACTTGGTTTTTGGAACGGTACCTGTGCTTATATCAACCTCTGGTTTTATGCATCACCCCACCTCTCCTTCCCCCTTAAGCAGGCATAAGAGTGTTTTCTAAATGTGAGACTCTCTTCTCTTTCCTAACTCAGTTCATGTGTAGCCATGTTTACAGGATCTTCATAAGTGATATCTTATGATAAGTTTCTTTTTCTGTGTGACTTATTTCACTTAGTATCATCGAACCTGAATCCACTCATTTTGCTGCTACTGGTCTTATGACATTGATTTCATGGCTGAGGGATATTCCATCATACGTAAGTACCACAATTTTTTGAACCATTTTTATCTTTCCTGGGATACTTAAAGTGTACCCAATTTGAGGTTCTTGTAAGCAGTGCATTCCTAAATTTTTGGGTGGCTCTGTCTTATTGATTTTCAGTTTTCCCATGGTATATTCCCTAGACTGGAAGTGCCTTTGGCTCTGTAGCTCTGTTGTTTACTTGTTTTAGGGAACACAATGCACTCCTCCAGAGAGGCAGTTGGCAATTTACATCCCGGCCATCAGCATAACAATGCTCCCTGTTCTCCAGGGCCTGTCTTGCCTTTCTGGTTTTTACCCTTTTTGTGGATGTCCCTTTTGACCGGTGGGAAGTGATACTTCTTTGTAGTGCAGACTTACATTGTCTGCTTGCTTGCTTGGCCAAAATGGGCGTATGCGTTTTCACCTGAATATACTCAGGAGAAAACACATATGCCCTTTTTGGACAAGTGCATCATTGTCGAATTTGTGCCCCTCTTCCTGTGCTTTAAAGGCGATTCCAATATACCTCTTGAAATCTGTTTCCTGCTATTCTGCCTCACTTTCAAGTCCGCCTCGTTTCCTTCCCTCAACAGATTTTTGGATGATAGTTGTCCTTTATTACTCTGCCAGTTTGTGAATTGCTCTGCCCTATAGCTCCATTTTTTACCTCGTTTTTTGTGAGCTGAACGCAAGTCTGATATTTTGGTTTAGGAACTATACTGGTTCCCGGTGTGTGGCTGAGACTTTGGTTAATTCTTCTTACTCCCGTGAAATAAGAGTGACATATGCCCGTCCAAATGCCTAACAGCTACTCTCTCTTTGGTTCTCCCTCTTCCCTTTCATCCTTTGCCAAATTGGCAACCTGTGCGAACCAGGAGGTTAAAGGTGCTGTCTCTCCAAGTTGGGAGATTGATAGTAAAGCAGCTAGAAAGTGAAAATGGACACCAGGAGAGGGACTATTCGTTGAGATTTAGAAACCTTTCGTATTCACAGTGTTTTCATTCTCTAGGTTTCCCATACATGTTATAGCTGTAGTAATATTCCCTACAACCTGGAGAGTTGGGACCCATGGAATGCGTGCCATGCATTATTGCTTTAAAGGTTATGCATTTGCTCACGAATCTCACCAATCCTCTCAGTCCCATGTGTCCAGCTTTATGCCACCTCCACCTGTTGTTCTAGATAGGGTCATTCCAAGTTTCATCAGAGAGCCTGAAAGAATTGTAAAGAATTTTCCTGTTTTTTTGTTTTGTTTTTGGAATTCCTTTTTATAGTGGGTTTGAGCTGATTCACACTGCCATCTTTATGCCAGTCTACACACACTTGATTCCCTTACAGAGACATATCAATACATAGGTTTTAAGATTCTTACTAGTCAGATATATTCCTCTGCGGGAAATATGGGGTTTTGAGTCCCTTTCACTGAGGAAGGTGTAGGTCTTGTCTATTCCATACTTGGTTTTTGGAACGGTACCTGTGCTTATATCAACCTCTGGTTTTATGCATCACCCCACCTCTCCTGCCCCCTTAAGCAGGCATAAGAGTGTTTTCTAAATGTGAGACTCTGTTCTCTTTCCTAAATCAGTTCTTGTGTAGCCATGTTTACAGGATCTTCATAAGTGATATCTTATGATAAGTTTCTTTTTCTCTGTGACTTATTTCACTTAGAATCATCGTACCTGAATCCACTCATTTTGCTGCTACTGGTCATATGATATTGATTTCATGGCTGAGGGATATTCCCTCGTACGTAAGTGCCACAACTTTTTCAACCATTTTTATATTTCCTGGGATATTTAAGCTGTACCCAAGTTGAGGTCTTTGTAAGCAGTGCATTCCTAAATTTTGGGGTGGTTCTGTCTTATTCATTTTCAGTTTTCCCAAGGTATATTCCCTAGACTGGAAGTGCCCTTGGCTCTGTAGCTCTGTTGTTTACTTGTTTTAGGAAACACAGTGCACTCCTCCAGAGAGGCAGTTGGCAATTTACATCCCGTCCATCAGCATAACAAGGCTCCCTGTTCTCCAGTGCCTGTCTTGAATTTCTGGTTTTTACCCTTTTTGTGGATGTCCCTTTTGACCGGTGGGATGTGATACTTCTTTGTAGTGCAGACTTACACTTTCCGTTTGCTTGCTTGGCCAAAATAGGCGTATGCGTTTTCTCCTGAATATACTCAGGATAAAACGCATACACGCTTTTTGGACAAGTGCATCATTGTCGAAGATGTGCACCTCTTCCTGTGCTTTACAGATGATTCCAACGTACCTCTTGAAATCTGTTTCCTGCTATTCTGCCTCGCCTTCAATTCCCCCTCATTGCCTTCCCTCAACAGATTATTGGACGATAGTTGTCCTTTAATACTCTGCCAGTTTGTGAATTGCTGTGCCCCTTAGCTTCATTTTTCAACTCGTTTTTTGTGAGCTGAACGCAATTCCACAATTTTGTTTCAGGACGTAATCTGGATCCCGGGCGGTGGCTGAGACTTTGGTTAATTCTTCTTCTTGCCGGGAAATTAGAGTGACATATGCCCGTCCAAATGCCTAACAGCTACTCTCTCATTGGTTCTCCCTCTTCCCTTTTATCTTCTGCCAAATTGGCAACCTGTGCGATCCAGGAGGATAAAGGGGCTGTCTCTCCAAGTTGGGAGCTTGATAGTAAAGCAGTTGGAAAGTCAAACCGGAGCACCAGGAGAGGGACTATTAGTTGAGTTTTAGAAACCTTTCGTATTTACAGTGTGTCCGTTCTCTAGGTTTCCCGTACATGTTATACCTGTAGTAATATTGACTTCAACCTGGAGAGTTGGGACAAATGGAATGGGTGCCACACATTATTGCTTTAAAGGGTGTGCATTTGCTGAACCAATCTCACCAATCTTCTCAGTCCCAAGTGTCCAGCCTTATGCTATATCCAGCTGTCATTGTAGATAGGGTCATTCCAGGTTTCATTAGAGCCCCTAAAGGAATTGTAAAGAATTTGCATGTTTTTTTGTTTTTTGTTTTTGAAATTCCTTTTTATAGTGGGTTTGAGCTGATTCTCACTGCAATGATTATGCCAGTCTAGACACACTTGATTCCATTATGGAAACATATCGATACATAGGTTTTAATATTCTTACTAGTCAGATATATTCCTCTGTGGGAAATATCGTGTTTTGAGTTCCTTTCACTGAGGAAGGTGTAGGTCTTGTATATTCCATAGTTGGTTTTTGAAATGGTACGTGTGGTTATATCAAACGCTGGTTTTCTGCAGCACCCCACCTCATATTCCCCCTTAAGCAGGCATAAGAGTGTTTTCTAAATGTGAGTCTCTGTTCGCTTTCCTATCTCTGTTCATGTGTAGCCATGTTTAGAGGACCTTCATAAGTGATATCTTATGATAAGTTTCTTTATCTGTGTGACTTATTTCAGTTAGAATCATCGTACCTGAATCCACTCATTTTGCTGCTACTGGTCTTATGACATTGATTACATGGCTGAGGCATATTCCATCATAAGTAACTACCAAAATATTTTAAACCATATTTATATTTCCTGGGATATTTAAGCTGTACCCAAGTTGAGGTTCTTGTAATCAGTTCAGCCCTAAATTTTGGGGTGGCTCTGTCTTATTGAATTTCTTCTTTCCCAAGGTATATTCCCCAGACTGAATGTACCCTTGACTCTGTAGCTCTGTTTTTTACTTGTTTTAGGGAACACAATGCACTCCTCCAGAGAGGCAGTTGGCAATTTACATCCCGCCCATCAGCATAACAAGCCTCCCTGTTCTCCAGGGCCTGTCTTGCCTTTTTGGTTTTTACCCATTTTGTGCATGTACCTTTTGACAAGTGGGAAGTGATACTATGTAGTGCAGATTTGCATTGCCAGCATGCTTGCTTGGCCAAAAAGGGCGTATGCGTTTTCTCCTGAATATTTTCAGGAGAAAACGCATACGCCCTTTTTGGCCAAGTGCATCATTGTCGATGTTGTGCCCCTCTTCCTGTGCCTTAAATGCGATTCCAACTTACCTCTTGAAATCTGTTTCCTGCTTTTCTGCCTCGCTTTCAAGTCTGCCTAGTTGCCTTCCCTCAACAGATTTTTGGACTATAGTTGTCCTTTATTACTCTGCCTGTTTGTGAATTGTTGTGCACTGAGCTACATTATTTAACTCGTTTTTTGTGTGAGCTGAACGCAAGTCCAATATTTTGGTTCAGGAACTATACTGGTTCCCGGTGGGTGGCTGAGGCTTTGGTTATTTCTTCTTCTTCCCGCGAAGTAAGAGTGACATGTGCCCGTACAAATGACTAACAGCTACTCTCTCACTGGTCTCCCTCTTCCCTTTCATCCTCTGCCAAATTGGCAACCTGTGCGAACCAGGAGGTTAAAGGTGCTGTCTCTCCAAGTTGGGAGATTGATAGTAAAGCAGTTGGAAAATCAAACTGGAGCACAAGGAGAGGGACTATTCGTTGAGTTTTAGAAACCTTTCGTATTCACACTGTGTCCATTCTCTAGGGTTCCCGTACATATTATAACTGTAGTAATATGCCCTTAAACCTGGCCTGTTGGGACCGATGGAATGGGTGCCACACATTATTGCTTTAAAGGGTCTACATTTGCTCACCCAATCTCACCAATCCTCTCAGTCCCAAGTGTCCAGCCTTATGCCACATCCAGCTGTCATTTTAGATACGGTCATTCCAGGTTTCATCAGTGACCCTGAAGGTATTGTGTAAGAATTGTTCTGTTTTTATGTTTTGTTTTGAATTTCATTTTTATATTGGGTTTGAGCTGATTCTTCCTGCCATGTTTATGTCATACTAGACACACTTAGTTACCTTACGGAGACATATGAAAACATAGGTTTTAAAATTCTTACTAGTCGGATATATTTCTCTGCGGGGAATAGGGATGTTGAGTTCTGTTCACTGAGGAAGGAGTAGGGCTTGTCTCTTTTGTTTTTGGATTATGGAACGGTACCTTTGCAAATATCAATATTTTGTTTTGTGCATCTCCCCACCTGTCTTTCCCCTTAAGCAATCGTTAGAGTGTTTTCTAAATCTGAGACTCTGTTCTCTTCCCTAAATCAGTTTATATGTAGCCATGTTTACATTCCCTTCATAAGTGATATCTTATGTCAGAATGCACCATGGCCCTTGTCATAATAATGCTCCATGACCCCTGTCATCACAATGATCCATGCCCTGGTTATCAAAATGCTCCATGTCCCTTGTCATCAATATTCTCCACGTACTTGTCATCACAATGCTACATGACACTTTTCATCAAAATGTTACATGCTCTTGTCATCACAATTCTCCATTCTCTTGACATTGCAATGCTCCATGCCCTTGTCATCACAATGCTCCATGCCTTTGTCATCACATTGCTCCATGACCCCTGTCATCACATTGCTCCCTGACAACTGTCATCAAAATGCTTCATGCCCCTTGTCATTACAGTGCTCCATGACGCTCGACATCACAATTACCCAAGGTCTTCTCATCACAATGCTCCACGGTTTTGCCATCACCATGCTCCATACCTTGTCATCTCAAATCTCAATGTCCCTTGTCCTCACAATTCTCCACGTCCTTGTCATTACAATGCTCCATGACACTTCACATCACAATGTTATATGCTCTTGTCATCAAAATACTCCATGCACTTGTCATCGCAATGCTCCATGACCCCTGTCATAGGAAGCTCCATGCGCTTTTCATCAAAATGTTTCACGACCAGGGCATTAAAATTATCAATGGCCCTTGATATCACCATGCTCCATGCCCTTGTCATCACAATGCTCCTTTACTTTGTCACAACAATCCTCCATAACAATTGGCATCACAATGCTCCATAATATTGTCATCAAACTGGAACATGACATATTTCATCACAATGCTCCCTGACAACTTTCTTCACAATAATCCATGACCTTGTCATCACAGTGCTCCATGCCCTTGTCATCACAATGTGCCATGCCCATTCTTATCACAATAATCCAAGAAACTTGTCAGACCAATTCTCCATGACACTTTTCATCACAATGCTCCATGAACGCTGTCATCAAAATGCACCATGCCCATCATCATAATGCTTCATGCTATTGTCACCACAATGAAATCAAAAAGCTCCATGACATCTGTCACCACAATGCTGCAAACCCTTGTGATCACAATGTCCCATAACACTTGTCATCACAATGTCCCATGACACTGGTCACCACAGTTATCCATGGGCTTCTCATCACAATGCACCATGACTTTTGTCAACACAATGTTCAATACCCTTGTCAACACAATGCTCTCTGACTATTGACCTCAGTATGCACCGTGCACTCTTTCATGGCAAGGCTCCATGCCTATTTCATCACAATGATCCATGCCCTTTTCATCAAAATGTTCCAAGACACCTGTGATAACAATGCTCCTTGCACTTGTCATCACAAAGCTCCATGACGAATGTCATCAGAATTCTCCATGGCCTTCTCATCATAATGTTCCATGCCCTTGTCATCACAATGCTCCAAGACCCCTGTAATCAAAATGATCCCTGCGCCTTTTCATCAGAATGCTCCATGAGACTTGTCATCACAAGGTTCCATGGTCTTCACATCACAGTGCTCCAGGACCTTGTCATCACAGTGCTCCATTCCCTTGTCATCACAATGCACCATGACCCCTGGCATCACAATAATCCATGAATATTTTCAGCCCAATGCTCTACGAAATTCTCATCACAATGCTCCATAGCCCATATCACCACAATGCTCCATGACCACTGTCATCAAAACACTCCATGACACCTGACAACATAATGATCCGGGACACTTGTCATCACAATGCTACATTCCCTTGTCATCACAGTGCTCCATGACCCCTGTCATCACAACACTCCATGAACATTTTCAGCCCAGTGCTCCATGACCCTTGTCATCACAATGATCCATGCCCTTTTCATCCCAATGCTCCATGACACCTGTATTCACAATGCTCTGTAACGTTTGTCATCACAGTGCTCCATGACACCTGTCATCACAATGCTCCTTTGACAAATGCCTTTGTCAGCAAAATGCTACATGACCTTGTCATTACAATACTCTATGCACTTGTCATCACAATACTCCATTTCCATTGTCATCACAATCCTCCATGAAGCTTGGGATCACATTGCTTCCTGCCATTGTTATAACAATGCTCCATGCTCCTTGAAATCAAAATGATCCATGACCTCTGTCATCACAATGCGCCAAAACCTTGTGATCACAATGTTCCATAACACTTGTCATACCAACGCTCCATGATGCCTGTCATCACAGTAATCCATGCCCTTTTCATCACAATGCTCCATGAACTTTGTCATCACAGTTCTCAATACACTTGTAATCACAATGCTCCCTGACACTTGTCATCAGAATGCTCCTTGAAACCTGTCAAGAAAAGGGTCCATGCCGTTTTCATCACAATGCACCATGACGTTTTCATCACAATGGTCCAGGCCATTTTCATCAAAATCCTCCACAAGCTTGTCATCAGAATGCTCCATGACCCTTCTCATCAAAATTCTCCATGCACTTGTCAGCACAATGCTCCCTGGCCCTTGTCATCACAATGCTCCAAGCCATTGTCATCACAATGCTCCATTATATTTGTCATCAGAATTCTCCATGACACTTGCCTTCACAATGCTCCATGCCATTGTCATCAAAATGGGCCATTACTTATGTCATCACAATGCTCCCTGACACCTGTCTTCACAATACTGCATGACCTGGTCATCACAATGCTCCATGCCCTTGTCATCACAATGCGCCATTCCAACTGTCATCGCAATAATCCATGAAACTTATTAGACCAATGTTCCATGCCCTTGTCATCACAATGCTCCATGCCCTTGTTATCACAATGCTCCATGACCCCTGTCATCACAATGATCCGTGACTCCAGTCATCACAGTGCTTCATTACCTTTGTCATCACAATGGTCCATGCCCTCGTCATCAACAGTCTCTGTGACCTTTTTAACCACAAAGCTCCATGAACTTTTCATCACAATGCTCTTTGACCCTTGTCATCACAGTGCTCCATGTGCTTGTCAGCACAATGCTCCATGACACATGTCATCACAATGCACCATGCGCTTGTCATCACAGTGCTCCACAATCTTGTCATCACATTCTTCTTAAAATTTTTCATCACAATGCTCCATGCACTTCTCATCAAAATGCTCTCTCACCACTGATATCACAATGCTACATCACTATTTGTCACAATACTCCCTCACCCCTGTCATCACAATGATCCATGACTCCTGTCATCACAATGCTACATGCACTTATCATCACAATGTTCGAGGAACCCTGACATCACAATGTTCCATAACACCTGTCATCAAAATGTTCCATGAAACTTTTCATCAAATTGCTCCATGACCCTCTCATCACAATGCTCCCTGCCCTTCTCATCACAATGCACAACGCGCTTGCTATCAAAATGCTCCATGACTTTTTTCATCACAGAGATCCATGACCTTTGGCATCACAATGCTCCATGTCATTGTCATCACAATGCTCCATGAACGCTCTCATCACATTGCTCCATGCCCTTGTCTTCACAAAGCTCCATGACACATGTCATCAGAATGCTCCATGGCCTTCTCATCACAATGCTCCACGCCCTTGCCATCAGAATGCTCCATTACACCTAACATAACAATGCTCCATGACCTCTCCCATCACGATGTTCCATGGCCTTGTCATCACAAAGCTCCATGACCCTTCTCATCACAATGCTCCAAGAACCCTGTAATCTCAATGCTCTATGCCGCTTTTCATCTCAATGATCCATGAACCCTGTCATCACAATGCACCATGCCCATCATCATAATGCTTCATGCTATTGTCATCACAATGAAAGCAAATTGCTCCATGACCTCTGTCATAACAATGCTCCAAACCCTTGTGATCACAATATTCCATATCACTTGTCATCACAATGCCCCTTGACGCCCGTCATCACAATTATCAATGGTCCTTTCATCACAATGCTCCATGAAGTTTGTCCTCACAATGCTCAATACACTTGTCATCAAAATGATCCCTGACACTTGTTGTCTGTATGCTCCTTGAATCCTGTCATGACAAGGCTCCATGCCTTTTTCATCACAATAATCAATGTCCTTTTCATCACAATGCTCCAAGACACATGTAATCTCAATGCTCCATGCCCTTGTCATCACAAAGCTCAATGTCGCAAGCCATCAGAATGCTCCTTGTTCTTCTGCTCTCATTGCTCCATGCCCTTGTCATCACAATGTTCCAAGACCCCTGTAATCACAATGCTCCATGCACTTGTCATCAAAAAACTCCATGACCCATGTCATCAGAATGCTCCATGGCCTTCTCATCACAATGCTCCATGCCCTAGTCATCACAATGCTCCGAGACCCCAGTATTCACTATGCTCCATGTCCCTTTTCATCAGAATGCTCCATGAGACTTGTCATCAAAAGTCTCCTTGGTCTTCTCATCACAATGCTCCAGGAACTTGTCATCACCATGCTCCATTCAATTGTCATCACAATGCACCATGACCCCTGTCATCACAATAATCCATGAACATTTTCAGCCCAATGCTTCATGACCTACTCATCACAATGCTCCATGTCCAATATCACAAAGCTCCATGACCACTCTCATCACAACACTCCATGACTCCTGACAACACAATGATCCGGGACTCTTGTCATCACAATGCTCCATTCCCTAGTTATCACAATGCTCCATTACCCCTGTCATCACAACACTCCATGAACATTTTGAGCCCAGTGCTCCATGACACTTGTCATCACAATGATCCATGCCTTTGTCATCCCAATGCTCCATGACCCCTGTTTTCACAATACTCCATGACACTTGTCATCATAGTGCTGAATGACACCTGTCATCACAATGCTCCATGCCTTTGTCAGCAAAATGCTACATGACCTTGTCATTACAATGCTCTATGCGTTTGTCACCGCAATACTCCATATCCATTGTCATCACAATCCTCCATGAACTTTCAGATCACATTGATTCATGCCCTTGTCATCACAATGCTCCATGCTCCTTGAAATCAAAATGATCCATGACCTTTGTCATAACAATGATCCAAACCCTTGTGATCACAATGTTCCATAACACTTGTCATCAAAACGCTCCATGATGCCTGTCATCACAATACTCCATGCCCTTTTCATAACAATGCTCCATGAGATTTGTCATCACAATTCTCAATACACTTGTCATCACAATGCTCCCTGACACTTGTCATCAGAATGCTCCTTGAACACTGTCACGAAAAGGCTCCATGCTTTTTTCATCACAATGTCCCATGCCGTTTTCATCACAATGCTCCATGCCATTGTCAACAAAATACTCCACAAGCTTGTCATCAGAATGCTCCATGACCCATGTCATCACAATTCTCCATGCACTTGTCAGCACAATGCTCCCTGACACTTGTCATAACATAGTTGCAAGCCATTGTCATCACAATGATCCATGATATTTGGCATCAAAATGCTCCATGCCATTGTCATCGCAAAGGGCCATTACATATGTCATCGCAATGCTCCCGGACACCTATCTTCACAATACTGCATGACCTGGTCATCACAATGTTCCATGCCCCTCTCATCACAATGCTCCATGCCCTTGTTATCACAATACTCCATGACCCCGGTCATCACCATGCACCGTGACTCCAGTCATCTCAATGCTTCCTAACGTTTGTCATCATAATGTTCCATGCCCGCATCATCACAAGGCTCTCTGACATTTTTAACCACAATGCTCCATGAACTTTTCATCACAATGCTCTTTGACCCTTGTCATCGCAATGCTCCATGCGCTTGTCATACAGTGCTCCACAATTTTGTCATCACAATGCTCCATATAATTTGTCATCACAATGCTCCTTGCACATCTCATCAAAATGCTCTCTCACCACTGATATCACAATGCTACATCACTATTTGTCACAATACTCCCTCACCCCTGTCATCACAATGTTCCATGATTCCTCTCATCACAATGCTACATGCACTTATCATCACAATTTTCGAAGACCCCTGACATCACAATGTTCCATAACAACTGTCATCAAAAGGTTCCATGACACTTTTCATCAAATTGCTCCATGACCCTGTCATCACAATGCTCCCTGCCCTTCTCATCACAATGCACAACGCCCTTGCTATCAAAATGCTCCATGACCTATTTCATCAAAAATATCCATGACCCTTGGCATCACAATACTCCATGTCATTGTCATCAAAATGGTCCATGAACGCTCTCATCACATTGCTCCATGCCCTTGTCTTCACAAAGCTCCATGACGCATGTCATCACAATGCTCCATGGCCTTCTCATCACAATGCTCCACGACCTTGCCATCACAATGCTCCATTACCACTTTCATACCAATGCTCCATGACCTCTGCCATCACGATGTTCCATGGCCTTGTCATCACAAAGCTCCATGACCCTTCTCATCACAATGATCCAAGAACCCTGTAATCACAATGCTCTATGCCCCTTTTCGTCAAAATGATCCATGAACCCTGTCATCACAATGCACCATGCTCATCATCAAAATGCTTCATGCTATTGTCATCACAATGAAATCAAAACGCTCCATGACCTCTGTCATAACAATGCTCCAAACCCTTGTGATCACAATATTCCATATCACTTGTCATCACAATGCCCCATGACGCTCATCATCACAATTATCAATGGTCTTCTCATCACAATGCTCCATGCCCTTGTCATCACAATGTTCTAAGACCCCTGTAATCACAATACTCCATGCCCCTTTTCATCAGTATGCTCCAAGAGACTTGTCATCAGAAGGCTCCATGGTTTTGTCATAACAATGCTCCAGGAATTTTTCATCACAATGCTTCACGACCTTGTCATGAAAATTTTCAATGGCCCTTATCATCATAATGCTCCAAGCCGTAACCATCACAATGCTCCATTATATTTGTCATCACAATCCTCCATTACATTTGGCATCACAGTGCTCCATTCCATTGTCATCGCAGTGGACTATGACATATGTCATCACAATGCTCCCTGACACCTGTCTTCACAATACTCCATGACCTTCTCATCACAATGCTCCATGCCCTTGTCATCACAATGCACCATGCCCACTGTCATCACAATAATCTATGAAACTTGTCAGACCAATGCTCCATTCCCCTGTCAATACAATGCTCCATGCCCTTGTCATCACAATGTTCAATGACCCCTGTCATCACAATGCTCCGTGACTCCAGTCATCTCAATGCTTCATAACGTTTGTCATCAAAACAGTCCATGCCCGCGTCATCACAAGGCTCTGTGACCTTTGTAACCAAAATGCTCCATGAACTTTTCATCACAATGCACCGTGACCCTTGTCATCACAATGCTCCATGCCTTTGTCAGAAAAATGCTCCATGACCCTTGTCATCACAATGTGCCACGTGCTTCTCATCACATCGGTCCACAACATTGTCATCGCTATGCTCCATAAACCTTGTAATCACAGTGCTCCAGGCACTTCTCATCCAAATGCTCTCTCACCAGAGATATCACAGTGTTCCATCACTAGTCATCGCAATACACCCTCACCCCTGTAATCATAATGTTCCATGACCCCTGTCATCACAATGCTACATACCCTTATCATCACAATGTTCCATGACCCCTGGCATCACAATGTTCCATAACCCCTGTCATCAAAGTGCTCCATGACCCTTTTCATCCCAAAGCTCCATGACCCCTGACATCACAATGTTCTATAACACTTGCCCTCAAAATGTTCCATTACACTTTTAATCAAATTGCTGCATGAACCTGTAATCAAAATGCTCCCTGCCCTTCTCATTACAATGCACCACACCATTGTCATCACAATGCACCATGGCCCTTGCCATCACAATATTCCACGGCCTAGTCATCACAAGGTTCCATGACACTTGCCATCACAATGCTCAAGACCCCTGAAATCACAATGCTCCATGCCCTTGTCATCACAAAGCTCCATGATGCATGTCATCAGAATGTTCCAGGGCCTTCTCATCACAATGCTCCATGCCCTGGTCATCACAATGCTTCAAGACCCTTGTAAGCACAATGTTCCATGCCCCTTTTCATCTCAATGTTCCATGAACCCTGTCATCACAATGCACCATGCCCATCATCATAATGTTTCATGCTATTGTCATCACAATGAATTCTAAATTCTCCATGACCTCTGTCATCATAATGCTCCAAACCCTTGTGATCACAATGTTCCATAAGACTTATCATCACAACACCCCATGACGCGCATCATCACAATTATCCATGGTCTTCTCATCACAAAGCTCCATGACCTTTGTCATCAAATGCTCCATGCCCTTGTCATCACAATGCTCCAAGACCATTGTAATCACAATGCTCCATTCCCCTTTTCATCTCAATGCTCCATGAACGCTCTCATCACAATGAACCATGCCCATCATCATAATGCTTCCGGCTATTGTCATCACAATGAAATCAAATTTTCCATGAACTCTGTCATCCCAATGCTCCATGACCCCTGTATTCACAATGCTCCATGACGCTTGTCATCACAGTGCTCCATGACACCTGTCATTGCAATAATCCATGAAACTTATTAGACCAATGCTCCATTACCTTGTCATCACAATGCTCCATGACACTTGTCATCACAATGCTCCATGAACTTTTCATCACAATGTTCTTTGATCCTTGTCATCACAATTCTCTATGCCTTTCTCAGAACAATGCTCCATGACACTTGTAATCACAATGCTCCATGCGCTTGTCAGCACGATGCTCCATGACACATGTCATCACAGTGCACCATGCACTTGTCATCACAGTGCTCCACAAGCTTGTCATCACAATGCTCCATCAAACTTGTCATCACAATGCTCCATGCACTTCTCATCAAAATGCTCTCGCACCATAGATATCACAATGTTACATCACTATTCGTCACAGTACTCCCTCACCCCTGTTATCACAATGTTCCATGACTCCTGTCATCACAATGCTACATGCACTTATCATCACAATTTTCGATGACCACTGACATCACAATGATCCATAACACCTGTCATCAAAATGCTCCATGACCTTTTTCATAAAAATGCTCCATGACCCCTGACATCACAATGTTCCATAACCTCTGTCATTAAAATGTTACATGACCCTTTTTATCAAATTGCTCCATGGCCCTGTCATCACAAAGCTCCCTGCCCTTCTCATCACAATTCACAAGGCACTTGTCATCAAAATGCTCCATGACCTTTGTCATCACAAAGATCCATGACCCTTGGCATCACAATGCTCCATGTCATTGTCATCACAATGCTCCATGAACACTCTCATCACATTGCTCCATGCCCTTGTCATCACAAAGCTCCATGACACATGTCATCAGAATGTTCCATGGCCTTCTCATCACAATGCTCCATGCGCTTGCCATCACAATGCTCCATTAACCTGTCATAACAATGTTCAATGACCCCTGCCATCACGATGTTCTGTGGCCTTGTCATCACAAGGCTCCATGACCCTTCTCATCACAATGCTCCAAGAACCCTGTAATCACAATGCTCCATGCCCCTTTTCATCTCAATGATCCATGAACCCTGTCATCACAATGCACCATGCCCATCATCATAGTGCTTCATGCTATTGTCATCACAATGAAATCAAAATGCTCTATGACCTCTGTCATAACAATTCTCCAAAACCTTGTGATCACAATATTCCATAACACTTGTCATCACAGTGCCCCATGACGTTCGTCATTACAATTATCCATGGTCTTCTCATCACAATGCTCCATGACCTTTGTCATCACAATGCTCAATACAATTGTCATCAAAATGCTCCCTGACACGTGTTGTCTGTATGCTCCTTGAACCCTGTCATGACAAGGCTCCATGCCTTTTTCATCACAATGATCCATGCCCTTTTCATCACAATGCTCCAAGACCACTTTAAACACAATGCTCCATGCCCTTGTCATCACAAAGCTCAATGAAACATGTCTTCAGAATGCTCCTTCGCCTTCTCCTCACAATGCTCCATGCCCATGTCATCACAATGTTCCAAGACCCCTGTAATCACAATGCTCCATGCCCTTTTTCATCAGTATGCTCCATGAGATTTGTCATCACAAGACTCTATGCATTTCTCATCACAATGCTCCAGGACCTTGTCATCACAATGCTTCACGACCTTGTCATGAAATTTCTAAATGGCCCTTGTCATCATAATGCTCCAAGCCCTAGTCATCACAATGCTCCAATATATTTGTCATCAAAATCCTCCATTACATTTGGCATCACAATGCTCCCTGCCAATTTCTTTGCAATGGATCATGACATATGTCATCACAATGCTCCCTGACACGTGTCTTCACAATACTCCATGACCTTCTCATCACAATGATCCATGCCCTTGTCATCACAATGCACCATGTCCACTGTCATCACAATAATCTATGAAACTTGTCAGACCAATGCTCCATGCCCCTGTCACCACAATTCTCCATGCCCTTGTCATCACAATGCTCCATGACCACTGTCATCACAATGCATCATGCCCATCATCATAATACTTCCGGCTATTGTCAACACAATGAAATTAAAATTCCCCATGACCTCTGTCATCACAATGCTCCATGACCCCTGTCATCACAATACTCCATGAATATTTTCAGCCCAATGCTCCATGACCCTTGTCATCACAATGATCCATGCCCTTTTCATCCCAATGCTCCATGACCCCTGTATTCACAATGCTCCGTGACGCTTGTCATCACAGTGCTCCATGACACCTGTCATCACAGTGCTCCATTATTTTGTCAGCAAAATGCTACATGACCTTGTCATTTCAATGTTCTATGCGCTTGTCATCACAATCCTCCATTTCCATTGTCATCACAATCCTCCATGAATCTTGGGATCACATTGCTACATGCTCTTGTCATCACAATGCTCCATGATCCTTGAAATCAATATGATCCATGACCTCTGTCATAACAATGCTCCAAACACTTGTGATCACAATGTCCCATAACACTTGTCATCACAACGCTCCATGATGCCTGTCATCACAATACTCCATGTCCTTTTCATCACAATGCTCCATGACATTTGTCATCACAATTCTCAACACACTTGTCATCGCAATGCTCCCTGACACTGGTCATCAGAATGCTCCTTGAACCCTGTCACAAAAAGGCTCCATGCCTTTTTCATCAGAATGCCCCATGCTGTTTTCATCACAATGTTCCATGCCATTGTCATCAAAATACTACACAAGCTTGTCATCAGAATGCTCCATGACCCTTGTCATCACAATTCTCCATGCACTTGTCAGCACAGTGCTCCCTGACATCTGTCATAACAATGCTCCAAGCCATTGCCATCACAATGCTCCATTACCTTTGTCATCAGAATCCTCCATGACAGTTGGCATCACAATGCTCCATGCCATTGTCATCACAATGGGCCATTACATATGTCATCACAATGCTCCCTGACACCTGTGTTCACAATACTGCATGACCTGGTCATCACAATGCTCCATGCCCTTGTCTTCACAATGCGCCATTCCAACTGTCATCGCAATAATCCATGCAACTTATTAGACCAATGCTACATGCCCTTTTCATCACAATGCTCCATGCCCTTGTTATCACAATGCTCCATGACCCCTGTCCTCACAATCCTCCGTGACTACAGTTATCACAATGCTTCATGACCTTTGTCATCACAGTGGTCCATGCCCTCGTCATCAACAGTCTCTGTGACCTTTTTAACCACAATGCTATATGAAATTTTCATCAAAATGCTCTTTGACCCTTGTCATCACAATGATCCATGCACTTCTCATCAAAATGCTCTCTGACCTCTGATATCACAATGTTACATGACTATTCGTCACAATATTCCCTCACCTCTGTCATCAAAATGTGCCATGACTCCTGTCATCACAATGCTACATGCACTTATCATCACAATGTTCGATGACACCTGGCATCACAATGTTCCATAACCCCTCTCATCAAAATGTTCCATGACACTTTTCATCAAATTGCTCCATGACCCTGTCATCACAATGCTCCCTACCCTTCTCATCACAATGCACAACGCCCTTGTCATCAAAATGCTCCATGACCTATGTCATCACAAAGATACATGACCCTTGGCATCACAATGCTCCATGTCATTGTCATCACAATACTCCATGAAGGTTCTCATCACATTGCTCCATGTCCTTGTCATCACAAACCTCCATGACACATGTCATCAGAATGCTCCATGGCCTTCTCATCACAATGCTCCATGCCCTTGCCATCACAATGCTCCATTACCCCTGTCATAACAATGCTCCATGAACCCTGTAATCACGATGTTCCATGGCCTTGTCATCACAAGGCTCCATGACTCTTCTCATCACAATGCTCCAAGACACCTGTAATCACAATGCTCCATGCCCGTTTTCATCTCAATGATCCATGAACCCTGTCATCACAAGGCACCATGCCCATCATCAAAATGCTTCATGCTATTGTCATCACAATGAAATCAAAATGCTCCATGACCTCTGTCATAACAATGCTCCAAACCCTTGTGATCACAATATTCCATAACACTTGTCAATCACAATGCCCCATGAAGCTCGTCATCACAATTACCCATGGTCTTCTCATCACAATGCTCCATGAACTTTGTCATCACAATGATCAATACACTTGTCATCACAATGCTCCCTGCCACTTGTTGTCTGTATGCTCCTTGAACCCTGTCATTACAAGGCTCCATGCCTTTTACATCACAATGATCCATGCACTTTTCATCACAATGTTCCAAGACCCCTGCAATATCAAAGCGCGATGCCCTTGTCATCAAAACTCTCAATGATGTGTCTTCAGAATGCTCCTTGGCCTTCTCCTCACAATGCTCCATGCCCTTGTCATCACAATGCTCCATGACCCCTGTCATCACAATGCTCCGTGATTCCAGTCATCACAATGCTTCATAACGTTTGTCATCACAATGGTCCATGCCAGCGTCATCACAAGGCTCTGTGAACTTTGTAACCACAATGCTCCATGAACTTTTGATCACAATTCTCTGTGACCCTTGTCATCACAATGCTCCATGTCTTTGTCTGAACAATGCTCCATGACCATTGTCATCACAGTGTGCCAGGCGCATTTCATCACAACGGTCCACAAACTTATCATTGCAATGCTCCATAAACTTTGTAATCACAATGGTCCATGCCCTTCTCATCAAAATGCTCTCTCACCAGAGATATCACAATGTTCCATCACTAGTCATCACAATACTCCCTCACCCATGGAATCACAATGTTCCATGACCCTGTCATCACAATGCTACATCCCCTTATCATCACAATGTTCCATGACACCTGACATCACAATGTTCCATAAGCCCTGTCATCAAAATTCTCCATGACCCTTGTCATCACAATTCTCCATGCACTTGTCAGCACAATGCTCCCTGACCCTTGTCATCACAATGTTCCAAGCCATTGTCATCACAGTGCTCCACAATCTTGTCATCACAATGCTCCATAAAACTTGTCATCACAATGCTCCATGCACTTCTCATCAAAATGCTCTCTCACCACTGATATCACAATGTTACATCACTATTCGTCACAATACTCCCTCACCTCTGTCATCACAATATTCCATGACTCCTGTCATCACAATGCTATATGCACTTATCATCACAATGTTCGATGACCCCTGATATCACAATGTTCCATAACCCCTGTCATCAAAATGTTCCTTGACACTTTTCATCAAATTGCTCCATGACCCTGTCATCACAATGCTCCCTGCATTTCTCATCACAATGCACAACGCCCTTGTCATCAAAATGCTCCATGACCTTTGTCATCACAAAGATCAATGACCCTTGGCATCACATTGCTCCATGCCCTTGTCATCACTAAGCTCCATGACACATGTCATCAGAATGCTCCATGGCCTTCTCATCACAATGCTCCATGCCCTTGTCATCAAAATGCTCCATTACCCCTGTCATAACAATGCTCCATGACACCTGCCATCACGATGTTCCATGGCCTTGTCATCACAAGTCTCCATGACCCTTCTCATCACATTGATCAAAGACCCCTGTAATCACAATGCTCCATGCCCATTTTCATCTCAATGATCCATGATCCCTGTAATCATAATGCTCCATGCCCCTTTTCATCTCAATGATCCATGAACCCTGTCATCACAATGCACCATGCCCATCATCATAATGCTTCATGCTATTGTCATCAAAATGAAATCAAAATGCTCCATGACCTCTGTCATAACAATGCTCCAAACCCTTGTGATCACAATATTCCATAACACTTTTCATCACAATGCCCCATGACGCTCGTCATCACAATTATCCATGGACTTCTCATCACAATGCTCCATGACCTTTGTCGTCACAATGATCAATACACTTGTCATCACAATGCTCCCTGCCACTTGTTGTCTGTATGCTCCTTGAACCCTGTCATTACAAGGCTGCATGCCTTTTTCATCACAATGATCCATGCACTTTTCATCATAATGCTCCAAGACCCCTGTAATCACAATGCTCCATGCGCTTGTCATCACAGAGCTCAATGACGCATGTCCTCAGAATGCTCCTTGGCCTTGTCTTCACAATGATCCATGCCATTTTCATCACAATGTTCCAAGACCCCTGTAATCACAATGGTCCATGCCCCTTTTCATCAGTATGCTATATGAGACTTGTCATCACAAGGCTCCATGGATTTCTCATCACAACGCTCCAGGACCTTGTCATCACAATGCTTCACGACATTGTCATGAAAATTCTCAATGGCCCTTGTCATCATAGTGCTCCAAGCCCTAGTCATCACAATGCTCCATTTTATTTGTCATCACAATCCTCCATTACAATTGGCATCACAATGCTACATGCCATTGTCATCGCAGTGGACCATTACATATGTCATCACAATGCTTCCTGACACCGGTCTTCACAATACTCCATGACTTTCTCATCACCATGATCAATGCCCTTGTCATCACAATGCACCATGTCCACTGTCATCACAATAATCTATGAATCTTGTCACACCAATGCTCCATGCCCCTGTCATCACACTGCTCCATGCCCTTGTCATCACAATGCACCATGACCCCTATCATCACAATGCTCCATGACTCTAGTCATCACAGTTCTTCATAAAGTTTGTCATCAAAACGGTCCTTGCCTGCGTCATCACAAGGCTCTGTGACCTTTGTAACCACAAGGCTCCATGAACTTTTCATCACAATGCTCCGTGACACTTCTCATCACAATGCTACATGTCTTCGTCAGAACAATGCTCCATGACCCTTGTCATCACAATGTGCCACGTGCTATTCATCACATCGGTCCACAACCTTGTCATCGCTATGCTCCATAAACCTTGTAATCACAATGCTCCATGTACTTCTCTTCCAAATTCTCTCTCACTAGATATATCACTATGTTCCATCACTAGTCATCACAATACTCCCTCACCCCGGTAATCATAATATTCCATGACCCCTGTCATCACAATGCTACATACCCTTATTATCACAATGTTCCATGACCCCTGGCATCACAATGTTCCATAACCCCTGTCATCAAAGTGCACCATGACCCTTTTCATCCCAAAGCTCCATGACACCTGACATCACAATGTTCTATAACCCCTTCCCTCAAAATATTCCATTACACTTTTAATCAAATTGCTGCATGAACCTGTAATCAAAATGCTCCCTGCCCTTCTCATCACAATGCACCACACCATTGTCATCGAAATGCTCCCTGTTATTTGTCATAACAAATCTCCATGACCCTTGGCATCACAATGCTCCATTTCATTGTCATCACAATGCTCCATGAACACTCTCATCACATTACTCCATGCAATTGTCATCAAAATACTCCAAAAGCTTGTCATCAGAGTGTTCCTCGACAATTGTCACCACAATTCTCCATGCACTTGTCAGCACAATGCACCTTGACACTTGTCATCGCAATGCTCCAAGCCATTGTCATTACAATGCTCCATTACCCTTGTCATCAGAATCCTCCATGACACTTGGCATCACAATGCTCCATGCCATCGTCATCACAATGGTTCATTACATATGTTATCACAATGCTCCCTGACACCTGTCTTCACCATACTGCATGATTTCATCATAACAATGCTCCATGCCCTTGTCATCACAATGTTCCATGTCCTTATTAACACAATGCTCCATGACCCCTGTCATCAAAATGCTCCGTGACTCCAGTCATCACAGTGCTTCATGACCTTGGTCATCACAATGGTCCATGCCCTCGTCATCAACAGTCTCTGTGACATTTTTAACAACAATGCTCCATGAACTATTCATCACAATGCTCTTTGACCCTTGTCATCACAATGCTCCATGCGCTTGTCAGCACAATGCTCCGTGACACATGTCATCACAATGCATCATGCGCTTATCATCACAGTGCTCCACAATCTTGTCAACACATTGCTCCATAAAATTTGTCATCACAATGCTCCATTCATTTCTCATCAAAATGCTCTCTCAAAACTGATATCACAATGCTACATCACTATTTGTCACAATACTCCCTCACCCCTGTCATCACAATGTACCATGAGTCTTGTCATCACAATGCTACATGCACATATCATCACAATGCTGGATGACCCATGACATCACAATGTTCCATAACACCTGTCATCAAAATGTTCCATGACACTTTTCATCAAATTGCTCCATGACCCAGTCATCACAATGCTCCCTGCCCTTCTCATCTCAATGCACAACGCCCTTGCCATCAAAATGCTCCATGACTTTGGCATCACAATGATCCATGACACTTGGCATCACAATCTTCCATGTCATTGTCATCACAATGCTCCATGAACGCTCTCATCACATTGCTTCATGCCCTTGTCTTCACATAGCTCCATGACACATGTCATCAGAATGCTCCATGACCTTCTCATCACAATGCTCCATGCCCTTGCCATCACAATGCTCCATTAACACTGTTATAACAATGCTCCATGACCCCTGCCATCACGATGTTCCATGGCCTTGTCATCACAAGGCTCCATGACCCTTCTCATCACAAGGCTCCAAGAACACTGTAATCACAATGTTCTCTGCCCCTTTTCATCTCAATGATCCATGAACCTTGTCATTAAAATGCACCATGCCCATCATCATAATGCTTCCTGCTATTGTCATAACAATGAAATCAAAATGCTCCATGAACTCTGTCATAACAATGCTCCAAACCCTCGTGATCACAATATTCCATAACACTTGTCATCACAATGCCCCATGATGCTCGTCATCACAGTTATCCATGGTCTTCTCATCAAAATGTTCCATGACCTTCATCATCACAATGCTCAATACACTTGTCATCAAAATGCTCCCTGACACTTGTTGTCTGTATGCTCCTTTTACCCTGTCATGACAAGGCTCCATGCCTTTTTCATCACAATGATCCATGCCCTTTTCATCACAATGCTCCAAGACCCATGTAATCACGAAGCTCCATGCCCTTGTCATCACAAAGCTCAATGACACATGCCATCAGAATGCTCCTTGGTCTTCTCCTCACAATGCTCCATGTCCTTGTCATCACAAAGTTCCAAGACCCCTGTAATCACAATGCTCCATGCCCTTTTTCATCAGTATGCTCCATGACCCCTGTCATCACAGTGCTCCGTGACTCCAGTCATCACAATGCTTCATCACGTTTGTCATCACATCGGTCCATGCCCGCGTCATCACAAGGCTCTGTGTCCTTTGTAACCACAATGATCCATGAACATTTCATCACAATGCTCCGTGACCCTTGTCATCACAATGCTCCATGTCTTTGTCAGAACAGTGCTCCATGACCCTTGTCATCACAATGTGCCATGTCCTTTTCATCACAATGATCCACAACCTTGTCATCGGTATGCTCCATAAACCTTGTAATCACAATGCTCCTTGCACTTCTCATCCAAGTGCTCTCTCACATGAGATATCACAGTGTTCCATCACTAGTCATCACAATCCTCCCTCACCCGATATCACAATGTTCCATGACCCCTGTCATCACAATGCTACATCCCCTTATCAGCAAAATGTTCCATGACCCCTGACATCACAATGTTCCATAACACCTGTCGTCAAAATGCTCCATCACCCTTTTGATCGCAAAGCTCCATGACCCCTGGCATCACAATGTTCTATAACCCCTGTCATCTAAATATTCCATTACACTTTTCATCAAATTGCTCCATGACCCTGTCATCAAAATGCTCCCTGCCCTTCTCATCACAATGCACCACACACTTGACATCAAAATGCTCCATGACATTTGTCATCACAAACCTCCATGACCCATGGCATCAAAGTACTCCATGACATTGTCATCACAATGCTCCATGAACCCTCTCATCACATTGCTCCATGCCCTTGTCATCACAAAGCTCCATGACACTTGTCATCACAATGCAAGATGCCCTTGTCATCACAATGCTCCATGCCCACTCTCATCACAATAATCCATGAAACATTTCAGACCAATGCTCAATGCCCTTCTCATCACAATGCTCCATTACATCTGTCATAACAATGCTCCATGACACCTGCCATCACAATGTTCCACGGCCTTGTCATCACAAGGCTCCATGACCCTTGTCATCACAATGCTCCAAGTACCCTGTAATCACAATGCTCCAAGCCCTTGTCATCACAAAAATCCATGACGCATGTCATCAGAATGTTCCATGGCCTTCTCCTCACAATGCTCAAAGCCCTTGTCATCACAATGCTCCAAGACCCCTGTAATCACAATGCTCCATGCCCCTTTTCATCAGAATGCTCCATAAGATTTGTCATCACAAGTCTCCATGGTCATCTCATCAAAATGCTCCAGGACCTTGTTATCACCATGCTCCATTCCCTTGTCATCACAATGCTCCATGACCCATGTCATCACAATATTCCATGAACATTTTCAGCCCAATGCTCCATGACCTTGTCATCATAATGATCCATGTCCACTCTCATCACAGTGCGCCATTTCATCTTTCATCACAATAATCCATGAAACTTATTAGACCAATGCTCCATGCCACTGTCATCACAATGCTACATCCCCTTGCTATCACAATGTTCCAAGACCCCTGTAATCAGAATGCTCCATGCCCCTTTTCATCAGTATGCTCCATGAGACCTGTCATCACAAGGCTCCATGGTTTTCTCACCACAATGCTCCAGGACGTTGTCATCACAATGCTTCACGACATTTTCAGGAAAATACTCAATGGCCCTTGTCATCATAATGCTCCAAGCCCTAGTCATCAAAATGCTCCATCATATTTGTCATCACAATCCTCCATTACATTTGGCATCAAAATGCACCATGCCATTGTCATCGAAATGGACCATCATATATGTCATCACAATGCTCCCTGACACCTGTCTTCACAATAAAACATGACTTTCTCATCACAATGCTCCATGCCCTTGTCATCACAATGCTCCATGAACCCTGTCAACACAATGCTTCGTGACTCCAGTCATCACAATGCTTCATAACGTTTGTCCTCACAACGGTCCATGCCCGTGTAATCACAAGGCTCTGTGACCTTTTTAACCAGAATGCTCCATGAACATTTCATCACAATGCTCCGTGACACTTGTCATCACAATGCTCCATGCCTTTGTCAGAACAATGCTCCAAGAACCTTGTCATCAAAATGTGCCACGGGCTTTCCATCACAATGATCCACAACCTTGGCTTCGCTATGCTCCATATAACTTGTAATCACAAAGCTCCATGCTCTTCTCATCCAAATGATCTCTCCTGAGATATCACCATGTTCCCTTACTAGTCATCACAATCCTCCCTCACCTCTGTAATCAAAATGTTCCATGACACCTGTCATCACCATGTTCCATCCCGTTGTCATTACAATGCTCCATTCCCTAGCCATCACAATGCTCCATGACCCCTGTCATCACATTTATCCATGAACATTTTCAGACCAATGCTCCATGACACTTGTCATCACAATGATCAATGCCCTTGTCATCCCAAAGCTCCATGACCCCTGTATTCACAATGCTCCGTGACGCTTGTCATCACAGTGCTCCATGACACGTCATCACAATGCTCCATGCTTTTGTCAGCAGAATGCTACATGACCTTGCCATTACAATGCTTTATGCGCTTGTCATCACAATACTCCATTACCATTGTCATCACAATCCTCCATGAATCTTGGGATCACATTGCTTCATGCATTTGTCATCACAATATTCCATGCTCCTTGAAATCAAAATGATCCATGACCTCTGTCATCACAATGCTCCAAACCTTTGTGATCACAGTGTTCCATAGCAGTTGTCATCACAACGCTCCATGATGCTTGTCATCACAATACTCCATGCCCTTTTCATCACAATGCTCCATGACATTTGTCATCACAATTCTCAATACATTGTCATCACAATGCTCCCTGACATTTGTCGTCAGAATGCTCATTGAACCCTGCCACGAAAAGTCTCTATGCCTTTTTCATCACAAAGCCCCATGCGGTTTTCATCACAATGCTCCATGCCATTGTCATCAAAATACTCCACAAGCTTGTCATCAGAATGCTCCATGACCCTTGTCATCACAATTCTCCATGCACTTGTCAGCACAATGCTCCCTGACCCTTGTCATCACAATGCTCCAAGCCATTGTCATCACAATGCTCCATTACCTTTGTCTTCAGAATCCTCCATTACACTTGGCATCAGAATGTTCCATGCCATTTTCATCACAATGGGCCATTACATATGTCATCACAATGCTCCCTGACACCTGTCTTCACAATACTGCATGACCTGGTCATCACAATGCTCCATGCCCTTGTCATCACAATGCTCCATGCACTTGTTATCACAATGCTCAATGACCCCTGTCATCACAATGCTCCATGACTCCAGTCATCACAATGCTTCATGACCTTTGTCATCACAATGGTCCATGCCCTCATCATCAACAGTCTCTGTGAACATTTTAACCACAATGCTCCATGAAATTTTCTTCACAATGCTCTTTATCCCCTGTCATCACAATGCTCTATGCCTTTCTCAGCACAATGCTGCATGATGTATGTCATTAGAATACTCCATGGCCTTCTCCTCACAATGCTCCATGCCCTTGTCATCACAATGCTCCAAGACCCCTGTAATCACAATGCTCCATGCCCCATTTCATCAGAATGCTCCATGAGACTTGTCATCACAAGTCTCCATGGTCATCTCATCACAATGCTCCATGACCTTGTCATCACAATGCTCCATGTCACCTGTCATCACAATGCTCCGTGACTCCAGTCATCAAAATGCTTCATAATATTTGTCATCACAATGGTCCATGCCCGCATCATCACAAGGCTCTGTTACATTTGTATCCACAATGCTCCATGAACATTTCATCACAATGCTCCGTGACCCTTGTCATCACAATGCTCCATGCCTTTCTCAGTAAAATGCTCCACGACCATTGTCATCACAATGTGCCACGCGCTTTTCATCCCAACGGTCCAAAAATTTGTCATCACAATGCTCCATAAAAATTGTAATCACAATGCTGCATGCCCTTCTCATCACAATGCTCCATTACCCCTGTCAGAACAATGCTCCATGACCCCTGCCATCACAATGTTCCACGGCCTTGTCATCACAAGGCTCCATGACACTTGTCATCACAATGCTCCAAGACCCCTTTAATCACAATGCTCCATGCCGTTGTCATCACAAAGGTCCATGACACATGTCATCAGATTGTTCCATGGCCTTCTTATCAAAATGCTCCATGCCCTTGTCATCACAATGCTCCAAAACCCCTGTAAACACAGTGCTCCATGCCCCTTTTCATCTCAATGCTCCATGAACCCTGTCATCACAATGCATCATGCCGATCATCATAATGATTCAGGCTATTGTCATCACAATGAAATAAAAATTCTCCATGACCTCTGTCATCACAATGCTCCATGACCCCTGTCATCACAACACTCCATGAACATTTTCAGCCCAATGCTCCATGACACTTGTCATCACAATGATCCATGCACTTGTCATCCCAATGCTTCATGACCCCTGTATTCACAATGCTCCTTGACACTTGTCATCACAGTTCTCCATGACAGCAGTCATCAGAATGCTCCATGCCTTTGTCAGGAAAATTCTACATGACCTTGTCATTACAATGCTCTATGTGCTTGTCATCACAGTGCTCCATGCCCCTTTTCATCTCAATTCTCCATGAACTCTGTCATCACAATGCACCATGCCCATCATCATAATGCTTCAGGCTATTGTCATCACAATGAAATCAAAATTCTCCATGACCTCTGTCTTCATAATGCTCCAAATCCTTGTGATCACAATGTTCCATAACACTTATAATCACAACACCCCATGACGATCATCATCACTATTATCCATGGCCTTCTCATCACCATGCTCCATGAACTTTGTCATCACAATTCTCAATACACTTGTCATCACAATGCTCCCTGACACTTTTCGCCAGAATGCTCCTTGAACCCTGCCACGAAAAGGCTGCATGCCTTTTTAATCACATTGTCCCATGCCGTATTCATCACAATGCTCCATGTCATTGTCATCAAAATACTCCACAAGCTTGTCATCAGAATGCTCCATGACCCTTGTCATCACAATTCTCCATGCACTTGTCAGCACAATGCTCCCTGACCCTTGTCATCACAATGCTCCAAGCCATTGTCATCACAATGCTCCATTACCTTTGTCATCAGAATCTTCCATGACACTTGGCATCACAATGCTCCATGCCATTTTCATCACAATGGGCCATTACATATGTCATCACAATGCTCCCTGACACCTCTCTTCACAATAATGCATGACTTGGTCATCACAATGATCCATGCCCTTGTCATCACAATGTGCCATACCAAATGTCATCGCAATAATCCATGAAACATATTAGACCATTGCTCCGTGCCCTTGTCATCACAATGCACCATGCGCTTGTTATCACAATGCTCCATGACCCTTCTCATCACAATGCTCCAAGAACACTGTAATCACAATGCTCTATGCCCCTTTTCATCTCAATGATCCATGAAACCTGTCATCACAATGCACCATGCCCATCATCATAATGCTTCATGCTATTGTCATCACAATGAAATCAAAATGCTCCATGACCTCTGTCATAACAATGCTCCAAACCCTTGTGATCACAATATTCCATAACACTTGACATCACAGTGCCCCATGACGCTCGTCATCACAATTATCCATGGTCTTCTCATCACAATGCTCCATGACCTTCATCATCACAATGCTCAATACACTTTTCATCATACTGCTCCCTGACACTTGTTGTCTGTATGCTCCTTTTACCCTGTCATGACAAGGCTCCATGCCATTTTCATCACAATGATCCATGCCCTTTTCATCACAATGCTCCAAGACCCATGTAATCACGATGCTCCATGCCCTTGTCATCACAAAGCTCAATGATGCATGCCATCATAATGCTCCTTGGACTTCTCCTCACGATGCTTCATGCCCTTGTCATCACAAAGTTCCAAGACCCCTGTAATCACAATGCTGCATGCCCTTTTTCATCAGTAAGCTCCATGAGACTTGTCATCACATGGCTCCATGGTTTTGTCATCATAATGCTCCCAGCCCTAGTCATCACAATGCTCCATTATATTTGTCATCACAATCCTCCATTACATTTGGCGTCACAATGCTCCCTGCCATTGTCATCTCAATTGCCCATGCCTTATGTCATCCCAATGCTCCATAACCCCTGTATTCACAATGTTCCGTGACGCTTGTCATCACAGTGCTGCATGACACCTGTCATCACAATCCTCCATGCCTTTTTCAGCAAAATGCTACATGACTTGTCATTACAATGCTCTATGCGCTTTTCATCACAATACTCCATTACCATTGTCATCACTATCCTCCATGAATCTTGGGATCACATTGCTTCATGCCCTTGTCATAACAATGCTCCATGCTCCTTGAAATCAAAATGACCCATGACCTCTGTCATCGCAATGCTCCAAACCCTTGTGATCACAATGTTCCATAACACTTGTCATCACAATGCTCCATGATGCCTATCATCACAATACTCGATGCTCTTTCATCACAATGCTCTATGACCTTTGTCATCACAATTCTCAATACACTTGTCATCACAATGCTCCCAGACACTTGTCGTCAGAATGCTCCTTGAACACTGTCATGAAAAAGCTCCATGCCTATTTCATCACAAAGCCCCATGTCGTTTTCATCACAATGCTCCATGCCATTGTCATCAAAATAGTACACAAGCTTGTCATCAGAATTCTCCATGACCCTTGTCATCACAATTCTCCATGCACTTGTCAGCACAATGCTCCCTGACCCTTGTCATCACTATGCTCCAAGCCATTGTCATCACAATGCTCCATTACCTTTGTCATCAGAATCCTCCATGACACTTGGCATCACAATGCTCCATGCCATTGTCATCACAATGGGCCAATACATATGTCATCACAATGCTCCATGACACCACTTTTCACAATACTCCATGACTTGGTCATCACAATGCTCCTTGCCCTTTTCATCACAATGCTCCATTACCTCTGTCATAACAATGATCCATGACCGCTGCATCACAATGTTCCACGGCCTTGTCATGACAAGGCTCCATGACCCTTATCATCACAATGGTCCAAGACTCCTGTAATCACAATGCTCTATGACCTTTTTCATCAGAATGCTCCATGAGACTTGTCACCAGAAGTCTTCATGGTCATCTCATCACAATGCTCCAGGACCTTGTCATCACCATGCTTCATTCCCTTGTCATCAAAATGCTCCATGACCACTGTCACCACAATACTCCATGAATATTTTCAGCCCAATGCTCCATGACTTTCTCATCACAATGCTCCATGACCAATATCATCACAATGCTCAATGACCACTGTCATCACAACACTCCATGACACCTGACAACACAATGATCCGGGACTCCTGTCATCACAATGCTCCATTCCCTAGTCATCACAATGCACCATGACCCCTGTCATCACAATACTCCATGAACATTTTCAGCCCAATGCTCCATGACGCTTGTCATCACAATGATCCATGCCCTTGTCATCCCAATGCTCCATGACCCCTGTATTCACAATGCTCCGTGAAGCTTGTCATCACACTGCTCCATGACACCTGTCATCACAATGCTCCATGCCTTTGTCAGCAAAATGCTACATGACCTTTTCATTACAATGCTCTATGTGCTTGTCATCACAATACTCCATTACCATTTTCATCACAATACTCCATGAAACTTGTGATCACATTGCTTCATGCCCTTCTCATCACAATGCACCATGCTCCTTGAAATCAAAATGATCCATGACCTCTGTCATCGCAATGCTCCAAACACTTGTGATTCCAGTGTTCCATAACACTTGTCATCACAACGCTCCATGATGACTGTCATCACAATACTCCATGCCATTTTCATCACAATGTTCCATGACTTTTGTCATCAAAATTCTCAATACACTTGTCATCACAATGCCCCCTGACACTTGTCATCAGAATGCTCCTTGAACCCTGTCACGAAAAGGCTCCATGCTTTTTTCATCACAAAGCCCCATGCCATTTTCATCACAATGCACCATGCCGTTGACATCAAAACACTCCAAAAGATTGTCATCAGAATGCTCCATGACCCTTGTCATCACAATTCTCCATGCACTTGTCAGCACAATGCTCCCTGACCCTTGTCATCACAATGCTCCAAGCCATAGTCATCACAACTCTCCATTACCTTTGTCCTCAGAATCCTCCATGACACTTGGCATCACAATGCTCCATGCCATTGTCATCACAATCGGCCATTACATATGTCATCACAATGCTCCCTGACTCCTCTCTTCACAATACTGCATGACCTGGTCGTCAAATGCTCCATGACCTTGTCATCACAATGCGCCATTTCAACTGTCATCACAATAATCCATGAAACTATTAGACCAATGCTCCATGCCATTGTCATCACAGTGGACCGTGACATATGTCATCACAATGCTCCCTGACACGTCTTAACAATACTCCATGCCCTTGTCATCACAATGCTCCATGTCCTTGTCATAACAATGCTACATGCCCACTGTCATCACAATAATCTATGAAACTTGTCAGACCAAATCTCCATGCCCCTTTCATCACAATGCTCCATGCCCTATTCATCACAATGCTCCATGACCCCTGTCATCACAATGCTCCGTGAATCCAGTCATCACAGTGCTTCATAACGTTTGTCATCACAACGGTGTATTCCCGTGTCATCACAAGGCTCTGTGACCTTTGTAACCACAATGGTCCATGAAATTTTCATCACAATGCTCCGTGACACTTGTCATCACAATGCTCCATGCCTTTGTCAGAACAATGCTCCATGACCCTTTTCATCACATTGGGCCATGCACATTTCATCACAATGATACACAACCTTGTCATTGCTATGCTCCATAAAGCTTGTAATCACAATTCTCCATGCACTTCTCATCCAAATGCTCTCTCACATGAGATATCACAATGTTCCATCACTAGTCATCACAATCCTCCCTTAACCCTGTTATAACAATGTTCCATGACCCCTGTCATCACAATGATACATCCCCTTATCAGCACAATGCTCCATGACCACTGTCATCAAAATACTCCATGAACATTTTCAGCCCAATCCTCCATGACACTTGTCATCACAATCATCCATGCCCTTGTCATCCCAATGCTCCATGACCCCTGTATTCACAATGTTCCGTGACGCTTGTCATCACAGTGCTGCATGAAACCTGTCATCAGAATTCTCCATGCCTTTGTCAGCAAAATGCTACATGACCTTGTCATTACAATGCTCTAGGCGCTTGTCATCACAATACTCATTTACCATGTCATCACAATCCTCCATGAACCTTGGGATCACATTGCTTCATGCGCTTTTCATCACAATGCTCCATGCTCTTTGAAATCAAAATGATCCATGACTTCTGTCATCACAATGCTCCAAACCCTTGTGATCACAATGTTCCATAACACTTGTCTTCACAACGCTCCAGGATGCCTGTCACAACATTACTCCATGCCCTTTTCATCACAATGATCCATGACCTTTGTCATCACAATTCTCAATACACTTGTCATCACAATGCTCCCTGACACTTGTCATCAGCATGCTCCTTGAAACCTGTCACGAAAGGCTGCATGACATTTTATCACAAAGCCCCATGCCATTTTCATCACAATGCTCCATGCCATTGTCATCAAAATACTCGACAAGCTTGTCATCAGAATGCTCCATGACCCTTGTCATCACAATTCTCCATGCACTTGTCAGCACAGTGTTCCCTGACCCTTCTCATCACAATGCTCCAAGCCATTGTCATCACAATGCTCCATTACATTTGTCATGAGAATTCTCCATGACACTTGGCATCACAATGCTCCATGCCATTGTCATCACAATGGGCCATTACATATGTCATCACAATGCTCCCTGACACCTATCTTCACAATATTGCAAGAACTGGTCATCACAATGCTCCATGCCCTAGTCATCACAATGCGCCATTCCAACTGTCATCGCAATAATCCATGAAACATATTAGACCAATGCTCCATGCCCTTGTCATCACAATGCTCCATGCCCTTGTTATCACAAAGTTCCATGACCCCAGTCATCACAATGCTCCTTGACTCCAGTCATCACAATGCTCCGTGACTCCAGTCATCACAATGCTCCATGACCTTTGTCATCACAATGATCCATGCCCTCATCATCAACAGTCTTTGTGACCTTTTTAACCACAATGCTCCATGAACATTTCATCACAATGCTCTTTGACCCTTGTCATCACAATGCTCTATGCCTTTCTCAGGACAATGCTCCATGCCCTTTTCATCACAATGCTTCATGACCCCTGTCATCACATTGTTCCGTGACTCCAGTCATCACAATTCTTCATAACATTTGTCATCACAATGGTCTATACCCGCATCATCACAAGGCTCTGTTACCATTGTAACCACAATGTTCCATGCCCTTTTCATCACAATGCTCCATGACCCCTGTCATCACATAGTTCCGTGACTCCAGTCATCACAATTCTTCATAACATTTGTCATCACAATGGTCTATACCCGCGTCATCACAAGGCGCTGTTACCATTGTAACCACAATGCTCCGTGAACTTTTCATCACAATGCTCCGTGACCTTTGTCATCACAATGCTCCATGCCTTTGTCAGAAAAATGCTCCATGACACTTGTCATCACAATGTGCCACGCACTTTTCATCCCAACGGTCCACAAATTTGTCATCGAAATGCTCCATAAAACTTGTAATCACAATGTTCCATGTCCTTCTCATCACAATGCTCCATTACCCCTGTCATAATAATGCTCCATGACCCCTGCCATCACAATGTTCCACGGCCTTGTCATCAGAAGGCTCGATGACACTTGTCATCACAATGCTCCATGCCCTTGTCATCACAAAGCTCCATGACACATGTCATTACAAAGTTCCATGGCCTTCTCATCAAAATGCTCCATTCCCTTGTCATCACAATGCTCCAAGACCACTGTAATCACAATGCTCCATGCACTTGTCATCACAAAGCTCCATGACACATGCCATCAGAATGTTCCATGTCCTTCTCATCAAAATGCTCCATGCCCTTGACATCACAATGCTCCAAGAACCTTGTAATCACAATGCTCCATGCCCCTTTTCATCTCAATGCTCCATGAACACTGTCATCACAATGCATCAGGCCCATCATGATAATGCTTCAGGCGATTGTCAGCACAGTGAAATCTATATGCTCCATGACCTCTGTCATCACAATGCTCCAATCCCTTGTGATCACAATGTTCCATAACACTTATCATCACAACACCCAATGACGCTCATCATCACAATTATCCATGGTCTCCTCATCACAATGCTCCATGACCATTGTTATCACAATGCTCAATACACTTGTCATCACAATGCTCCCTGACACTTGTCATCAGTATGCTCCATTAACCCTGTCATGACACGTCTCCATACCTTTTTCATCACAATGATCCATGCCCTTTTAATCACAATGCTCCAAGACCCCTGTAATCACAGTGCTCCAAGCCCTTGTCATCACAAAGCTCAATGACGCATGTCATCAGAATGCTCGATGGCCTTCTCCTCACAATGCTCCATGCCCTTGTCATCACAATGATCCAAGACCCCTGTAATCACAATGCTACATGTCCCTTTTCATCAGAATGCTCCATGAGACTTGTCATCACAAGTCTCCATTGTCTTCTCATCAAAGTGCTCCAGGAACTTGTCATCAAAATGCTCCATGATCCCTGTCATCACAATACTCCATGAACATTTTCAGCCCAATGCTCCATGACACTTGTCATCACAAAGATCCATGCCCTTGTCATCCCAATGCTCCATGACCCATGTATTCACAATGCTCCGTGACGCTTGTCATCACATTGCTCCATGACACCTGTCATCACAATGCTCCATGGCTTTGTCGGCAAAATGCTAACTGACCTTGTCATTGCAATGCTCTATTCGCATTTCATCACAATACTCCATTTCCATTGTCATCACTGTCCTCCATGAACCTTGGGATCACATTGCTTCATGACCTTGTCATCACAATGCTCCATGCTCCTTGAAATCAAAATGATCCATGACCTCTGTCATCACAATGCTCCAAACCCTTGTGATCACAGTGTTTCATAACACTTGTCATCACAACGCTCCATGATGCCTGTCATCACAATACTCCATGCCCTACTCATCACAATGCTCCATGACATTTGTCATCACAATTCTCAATACAGTTGTCATCACAATGCCACATGCCTTTTTCGTCACAATGTAACATGCCATTGTCATCAAAATACTCCACAAGCTTGTCATCAGAATACTTCATGACCGTTTTCATCACAATTCTCCCTGCACCTGTCAGCAAAATTCTCCCTGACCCTTGTCATCTCAATGCTCCAAGCCATTGTCATCACAATGCTCCATTACCTTTGTCATCAGAATCCTCCATGACACTTGGCATCACAATGCTCCATGCCATTGTCATCACTATGGGCCATTACATAGGTCATCACAATGCTCCCTGACACCTGTCTTCACAATACTGCATGACCTGGTCATCACAATGCGCCATTACAACAGTCATCACAATAATCCATGAAACTTATTAGACCAATGATCCATTCCCTTGTCATCACAATGCTCCATGTCCTTGTTATCACAATGCTCCATGACGCCTGTCATCACAATGCTCCATGCCTCCATTCATCACAATGATTCATGACCTTTCTCATCACAATGGTCCATGCCCTCGTCATCAACAGTCTCTGTGACATATTTAACCACAATGCTCCAATAACTTTTCATCACAATGCTCTTTGACCCTTGTCATCACAATGTTCTATGCCTTTCTCAGCAGAATGCTCCATGACCCTTGTCATCACAATGCTCCATGCGCTTGTCAGATCAATGCTCCATGACCCATGTCATCACAATGCACCCTGCGCTTCTCATCACAGTGCTCCACAATCTTGTCACCACGATGCTCCATAAAACTTGTCATCACAATTCTCCATGCACTTCTCATCAAAATGCTTTCTCATCAATGATATCACAATGTTACAGCACTATTCATCACAATACTCCCTCACTCCTGTCATCACAATGTTCCATGACTTTTGTCTTTGCAATGCTACATGCACATATCATCACAAAGTTCGGTGACCCCTGACATCACAATGTTCCATAACCCCTGTCATCATAATGCTCCATAACACTTTTCCTCAAAATGCTCAATGACCCCTGACATCACAATGTTCCATAACCCCTGTCATCATAATTCTCCATGATCCTTTTCATCAAAATGCTCCATGAACCCTGACATCACAATGTTCCCTAACCCCTGTCATTAAAATATTCCATGACACTTTTCATCAAATTGCTCTATGACCCTGTCATCACAATGCTTCCTGCCCTTCTCATCACAATGTACCACGCCCTTGTCATCAAAATGCTCCATAACCTTTGTCATCACAAACCTCCATGACAATTGGCATCTCAGTGCTCCATGCCCCTTTGCATCTCAATGCTCCATGAACCCTGTCATCAAAATGCACCATGACCATCATCATAATGCTTCAGGCTATTGTCATCACAATGAAATCAAAATATTCGATGATCTATCTCATCACAATGCTCCAAATCCTTGTGATCACAATGTTCCATAACACTTATCATCACAACGCCCCATGAAGCTCATCATCACAGTTATCCATGGTCTTCTCATCACAGTGCTCCATGACCTTTATCATCACAATGTTCTATACACATGTCATCACAATGCTCCCTGACACTTCTCATCAGTATGCTCCTGGAACCCTGTCATGACAAGGCTCCATACCATTTTCATAACAATGATCCATGCCAATTTCATCACAATGCTCCAAGACACCAGTAATCACAATGCTCCATGCCCTTGTCATTACAATGCTCCAAGACCCCTGTAATCACAATACTCCTTGCCCCTTTTCATCAGAATGCTCCATGAGACTTCTTATTACGAGGCTCCATGGTCTCCTCATCACAGTGCTCCAGGAACCTTTCATCACAGTGCTCCATTCCCTTGTCATCACAATGCTCCATGACCCCTGTCCTCACAATACTTCCTGAACATTTTCAGTCCAATTCTCCAGGAACTTCTCATCACAATGCTTCATGATCCCTATCATCACAATGCTCCATGACCACTGTCATCCCAACGCTCCATGACCCCTGACAACACAGTGACCCGGGACTCTTGTCATCACAATGCTCCATTCCCTAGTCATCACAATGCTCCATTAATATTTTCAGCCCAATGCTCCATGACACTTGTCATCACAATGCTCCATGACCTTGCCATCCCAATGCTCCATGACCCCTGTAATAACAATGATCCGTGATGCTTCTCATCAAAGTGCTCTATGACCCTTATCATCACAATGCTCCATGCCTGTGTCAGCAAAATGCTACATGACCTTGCCATCAAAATGCTCCATTTGCTTGTCATCACAATACTCCATTAGCATTGTCATCACAATCATCCATGAACCTTGGGATCACATTGCTTCATGCCCTTGTCATCACAATGCTCCATGCTCCTTGAAAACAAAATGATCCATGACTTCTATCATCACAATGCTCCAAACCCTTGTGATCACAATGTTCCATAACACTTGTCATCACAACGCTCCATGATGCCTGTCATCACAATACTCTATGCCATTTTCGTAAAAATGCTCCATGATCTTTTTCATCACAATTCTCAATACTCATGTCATCACAATGTTCCCTGACACTTGTCATCAGAATGCTCCTTGAAACCTGTCATGAAATGGCTTCAAGCCTTTTTCATCACAATGCTCCAAGCCATTGTCGTCACAATACCCCAGAAGCTTGTCATCAGAATGCTCCATGACACTTGTCATCACATTTCTCCATGGCCACTGTCATCACAATGCTCCATACCCCTTGTCATTACTGTGCTCCTTGACGCATGTCATCACAATTATCCATGGCCTTCTCATCACAATGCTCGACGCCATTGTCATCAAAATGCTCCATGACACATGTAATCACAATGCTCCATGCCCTTGTCATCAAAAAGCTCCATTTCTTTGTCAGAACAATGCTCAATGAACATAGTCATCACAATGTGCCTCGCGCATTTCATCACAACGGTCCACAACATTGTCATTGCTATGCTTCATAAACCTTGTAATCACAATGGACCATGCACATCTCATCAAAATGCTCTCTCACCAGAGATATCACAATGTTCCATCTCTATTCATCACAATACTCCCTCATCCGTGTAATCACAATGTTCCAGGAACCTGTCATCACAATGCTACATCCCCTTATCATCACAATGTTCCATGACCCCTGACATCACAATGTTCCATGACCCCTGTCATCAAAATGCTCCATGACCCTTTTCATCCCAAAGCTCCAAGACCCCTGACATCACAATGTTCTATAACCCATGCCACCAAAATGTTCCTTTACACTTTTTATCAAATTGCTGCATGACCTGGTCATCAAAATGATCCCTGCATTTCTCAGCACAATGCACCATGCCCTTGTCATCAAAATGCTCCATGACTTGTCATCACAAAGCTCCATGACCCTTGGCATCCCAATGCTCCATGTCATTGTCATCACAATGCTCCATGAACCCTCTCATCACAATGCTCCATGCCCTTCTCATCACAAAGATCCATGACACTTGTCATCACAATGCTCGATGCCCTTCTCATCACAATGCTCCATGCCCTTGTCATTACAATCCTGCATGACCCATGTATCACAGTGTTCCGTGCCCTTGTCATCACAATGCTCCATGCGCACTCTCATCACTATAATCCATGAAACATTTCAGACCAAAGTTCCATGCCCTTCTCATCAAAATGCTCCATTACACCTGTCATAAAAATGCACCATGACCCTTGCCATCAAAATGTTCCACGGCCTAGTCATCACAAGGTTCCATGACACTTGTCATCACAATGCTCCAGACACCTGAAAGCACAATGCTCCATGCCCTTGTCATCACAAAACTCCATGACGCATGTCATCAGAATGCTCCATGGCCTTCTCATCACAATGCTCCATGCCCTAGTCATCACAATGCTCCAAGACACCTGTAATCACAATGCTCCATGCACCTTTTCATCAGAATGCTCCATGAGACTTCTCATCAGAAGTCTCCATCGTCTTCTCATCACAATGCCCCAGGACCTTGTCATCACCATGCTCCATTCCGTTGTCATAACAACGCTCCATGCACTTGTCATCAAAAAGCTCCATGACACATGTCATCAGAATGCTTCATGGCCTTCTCATCACAATGCTCCATGCTCTTGTCATCAAAATGCTCCAAGACCCCTGTAATCACAATGCTCCATGCCAATTTTCATCAGAATGCTCCATGAGACTTATCATCACAAGTCTCCATGGTCTTCTCATCACAAAGCTCTAGGACCTTGTCATCACCATGCTCCATTCACTTGTCATCACAATGCTCCATGACCCCTGTCTTCACAATAACCCATGAACATTTTCAGCCCAGTGCTCCACGACCTACTCATCACAATGCTCCATGGCCAATATCATCACAATGCTCCATGACCACTGTCATCACAACACTCCAGGACAGCTGACAACACAATGATCCGGGACACTTGTCATCACAATGTTCCATTCCCTAGTCATCAAAATGCTCCATGACCACTGTCATCACAACACTCCATGAACATTTTCAGCCCAGTGCTCCATGACCTTTGTCATCACAATGCTCCATGCCTTTGTCAGTAAAATGCTCCATGACTATTGTCATCACAATGTGCCACGTGCTTTTCATCCCAACGGTCCAAAAATTTGTCATCACAATGCTCCATAAACATTGTAATCACAATGCTGCATGCCCTTCTCATCACAATGCTCCATTACCCCTGTCATAACAATGCTCCATGACCCCTGCCATCACAATGTTCCACGGCATTGTGATCACAAGGCTCCATGACACTTGTCATCACAATGCTCGAAGACCCCTTTAATCACAACACTCCATGCCGTTGTCATCACAAAGCTCCATGACACATGTCATCAGATTGTTCCTTGGCCTTCTCATCAAAATGCTCCATGCCCATGTCATCAGATTGTTCCTTGGCCTTCTCATCAAAATGCTCCATGCCCATGTCATCACAATGCTCCAAAACCCCTGTAAACACAGTGCTCCATGCCCCTTTTCATCTCAATGCTCCATGAACCCTGTCATCACAATGCATCATGCTGATCATCATAATGATTCAGGCTATTGTCATCACAATGAAATAAAAATTCTCCATGTCCTCTGTCATCACAATGCTCCATGACCCCTGTTATCACAACACTCCATGAACATTTTCAGCCCAATGCTCCATGACACTTGTCATCACAATGATCCATGCACTTGTCATCCCAATGCTTCATGACCCCTGTATTCACAGTGCTTCGTGACACTTGTCATCACAGTTCTCCATGACACCTGTCATCACAATGCTCCATGCCTTTGTCAGGAAAATTCTACGTGACCTTGTCATTACAATGCTCAATGCCCTTCTCATCACAATGCTCCAAGACCCCTGTAATCACAGTGCTCCATGCCCCTTTTCATCTCAATGCTCCATGAACTCTGTCATCACAATGCACCATGCCCATCATCATAATGCTTCAGGCTATTGTCATCACAATGAAATCAAAATTCTCCATGACCTCTGTCATCATAATGCTCCAAAACCTTGTGATCACAATGTTCCATAACACTTATAATCACAACAACCCATGAAGATCATTATCACTATTATCCATGGCCTTCTCATCACCATGCTCCATGACCTTTGTCATCACAATTCTCAATACACTTGTCATCACAATGCTCCCTGACACTTGTCGTCAGAATGCTCCTTGAATCCTGCCACGAAAAGGCTCCATGCCTTTTTCATCACATTGCCCCATGCCGTTTTCATCACGATGCTCCATGCCATTGTCATCAAAATACTCCACAATCTTGTCATCAGAATGCTCCATGACCCTTGTCATCACAATTCTCCATGCACTTGTCAGCACAATGCTCCCTGACCCTTGTCATCACAATGCTCCAAGACATTGTCATCACAATGCTCCATTACCTTTGTCATCAGAATCTTCCATTACACTTGGCATCACAATGCTCCATGCCATTTTCATCACAATGGGCCATTACATATGTCATCACAATGCTCCCTGACACTTCTCTTCACAATGATTCATGACCTTTGTCATCACAATGGTCCATTCCCTCATCATCAACAGTCTCTGTGACCTTTTTAACCACAATGCTACATGAACTTTTCATCACAATGCTCTTTGACCCTTGTCATCACAGTGATCTACGCCTTTCTCAGCACAATGCTCCATGCCCTTGTCATCACAGTGCTACATGACCCTGTCATCACAATGCTCCTTGACTCCAGTCATCACAATGCTTCATAACATTTGTCATAACAGTGGTCCATTCCCGTGTCATCACAAGGCTTTGTGACCTTTTTAACCACAATGATTCATGAACTTTTCATCACAATGCTCTGTGACACTTGTCATCACAGTGCTCCATGCCTTTGTCAGAAAAATGCTCCATGACCCTTGTCATCACAATGTGCCATGCGATTTTTATCCCAACGGTCAACAAATTTGTCATCGCAATGCTTCATAAAACTTGTAATCACAATGCTCCATGCCCTTCTCATCACAGTGCTCCATTACACCTGTCATAAAAATGCTCCTTGACCCCTGCCATCACAATGTTCCACGGCCTTGTCATCGCAAGGCTCAATGACACTTGTCATCACAATGCTCCAAGACACCTGTAATCACAATGCTCCATGCCCTTGTCATCACAAAGCTCCATGACACATGTCATCAGAATGTTCCATGGACTTCTCATCAAAATGCTCCATGCCCTTGTCATCACAATGCTCCAAGACCCCTGTAATCAAAATGCTCCATGCCCCTTTTCATCTCAATGCTCCATGAACCCTGTCATCACAATGCATCATGCCCATCATCATAATGCTTCCGGCTATTGTCAGCACAATGAAATCAAAATTCTCCATGACCTCTGTCATCACAATGCTCCATGACGCCTGTCATCACAATACTCCATGAACATTTTCCGCCCAATGCTCCATGACCCTTGTCATCACAATGATCCATGACCCCTGTATTCACAATGCTCCGTGACACATATCATCACAGTGCTCCATGACACCTATCATCACAGTGCTCCATGCATTTGTCTGCAAAATTCTACATGATCTTGTCATTACAATGCTCTATGCGCTTGTCATCACAATGCTACAAGACCCCTGTATTCACAATGCTTCATGCCCCTTTTCATCTCAATGCACCATGAACCCTGTCATCACAATGCACCACGCCCATCATCATAATGCTTCAGGCTATTGTCATTACAATGAAATCAAAAGTCTCCGTGACCTCTGTCATCATAATGCTCCAAACCCTTGTGATCACAATGTTCCATAACATTTATCATCACCACACCCCATGACGATCATCATCACAATTATCCTTGGTCTTCTGATCCCAATGCTCCCTGATCTTTTTCATCACAATGCTCAATACACTTGTCTTCACAGTGCTCCCTGACACTTGTCGTCAGTATGCTCCTTGAACACTGTCATGACAAGACTCCATGCCTTTTTCATCACAATGATCCATGCCCTTTTCATCACAATGCTCCAAGACACCTGTAATCACAATGCTCCATGCACTTGTCATCAAAAGATCCATGACGCATGTCATCAGAATGCTCCATGGCCTTTTCCTCACTATGCTCCATGGCATTGTCATCACAATGCTCCATGTACCCTCTCATCACATTGCTCCATGAACTTGTCATTACAATCCTCCATGACCCATGTATCACAGTGTTCCGTGCCCTTGTCATCACAAGGCTCCAGTCCACACTCATCACAATAAAATATGAAATATTTCAAACCAATGCTCAATGCCCTTCTCATCACAATGCTCCATTACCTCTGTCATAACAATGCACCACGACCACTGCCATCACAATGTTCCACGGCCTTGTCATCACAAGGCTCCATGACCCTTGTCATCACAATGCTCCAAGAAACATGTAATCAAAATTCTCCATGCCCTTGTCATAACAAAGCTCCATGACGCATGTCATCAGAAGGTTCCATGGCCTTCTCATCACAATGCTCCATGCCCTTGTCATCACAATGCTCCAAGACCCCTGTAATCACAATGCTCCATGCCCCTTTTCATCTCAATGCTCCAAGAACCCTGCCATCACAATGCACCATGCCCATCATCATAATGCTTCAGGCTATTGTCACTACAATGAAATCAAAATTCTCCATAACTTCTATCATCATAATTCTCCAAACCCTTGTGATCACAATGTTCCATAACACTTATCATCACAACACCCCATGACGATCATCATCACAGTTGTCCATGGTGTTCTCATCACAATGCTCCATGATCATTGTCATCACAATGCTCAATACACTTGCATTACAATACTCCCTGACACCTGTCGTCAGTATGCTCCTTGAACGCTGTGATGGCAAGGCTCCATGCCTTTTACATCACAATGCTCCATGCCTCTGTCATTACAATCCTCCATGACCCATGTATCACAGTGTTCCGTGCCCTTGTCATCACAATGCTCCATGCCCACTCTTATCACAATAATCCATGAAATATTTCAGACCAATGCTCAATGCCCTTCTCATCACAATTCTCCATTATATCTGTCATAACAATGCTCCATGACCCCTGCCATCACAATGTTCCACGGCCTTGTCATCACAAGGCTCCATGACCCTTGTCTTCACAATGCTCCAAAACCCCTGTAATCACAGTGCTCCATGCCCTTGATATCACAAAGCTCCATGACGCATGTCATCAGAATGTTCCATGGCATTCTCCTCACAATGCTCCATGCCCTTGTCATCACAATGCTCCAAGACCCCTGTAATCACAAAGCTCCATGTCCCTTATCATCAGAATGCTCCATGAGACTTTTCATTACAAGTCTCCATGGTCTTCTCATCACAATGCTCCAGGAACTTATCATCACCATGCTCCATTCCCTTGTCTTCACAATGCTCCATGACCCCTGTCATCACAATGCTCCATGACTTCGTCAGCAAAATGCTACATGACTTTGTCATTACAATGCTCTATGCGCTTGTCATCACAGTACTCCATTACCATTGTCATCACAATCCTCCATGAACCTAGGATCACATTGCTTCATGCCCTTGTCATCCCGAAGCTCCATGCTCCTTGAAATCAAAATGATCCATGACCTCTGTCATCACAATGTTACAAACACTTGTGATCACAATGTTCCATAACAGTTGTCATCACAACGCTCCATGATGCCTGTCATCACAATAATCCATGCCCTTTTCATCACAGTGCTTCATGACCTTTGTCATCACAATTCTAAATACACTTGTCATCACAATGTTCCCTGACACTTGTCGTCATAATGCTCCTTGAAACCTGTCACAAAAAGGCTCCCTGCATTTTTCATCACAAAACCCCATGCCATTTTCATCACAATGCTCCATGCCATTGTCATCAAAATAGTCCACAAGCTTGTCATCAGAATGCTCCATGACCATTGTCATCACAATTCTCCATGCACTTGTCAGAACAATGCTTCCTGACCCTTGTCATCACAATGCTTCAAGCCATTTTCATCACAAAGCTCCATTACATTTGTCATAAGAATCCTCCATGACACTTGGCATCACAATGCTCCATGACATTGTCATCACAATGAGCCATTACATATGTCATCACAATGCTCCATGACACATCTCTTCACAATAATGCATAACCTGGTCATCACAATGCTCCATGCCCTTGTCATCACAATTCACCATTCCAACTGTCATCACAATAATCCATGAAAATTATTAGACCAATGGTCCATGCCCTTGTCATCACAATGCTCCATGCCATAGTTATCATAATGTTCCAAAACGCCTCTAATCAGAATGCTCCATGCCCCTTTTCATCAGTATGCTCCATGAGATTTGTCATCACAAGGCTCCATGTATTTCTCATCAGAGTGCTCCAGGACCTTATCATCACAATGCTTCACGACATTGTCATGAAAATTCTCAATGGCCCTTGCCAACATAATGCTCCAAGCCCTAGTCATCACAATGCTCCATTATATTTGTCATCACAATCCTCCATTACATTTGGCATCACAATGCTCCATGCCATTGTCATCGCAATGGACCTTGACATATGTCATCAGAATGCTCCCTGACAACTGTCTTCACAATGCTCCATGCCCTTGTCATCACAATGAACCATGTCCACTGTCATCACAATAATCTAGGAAACTTGTCAGACCAATGTTCAATGACCCGGTCATCACAATGCTCCATGCCCTTGTCATCACAATGCTCCATGACCCCTGTCATAACAATGCTCCATGACCCCTGCCATCACAATGTTCCACAGCCTTGTCATCACAAGGCTCCATGACGCTTGTCATCACAATGCTCCAGGACCCCTGTAATCAAAATGCTCCATGCCCTTGTCATCACAAAGCTCCATGACACATGTCATCAGAATGTTCCATGGCCTTCTCATCAAAATGCTCCATGCCCTTGTCATCACAATGCACCATGTCCAATGTCATCACAATAATCTATGAAACTTGTCAGACCAATGTTCCATGCCCTTGTCATCACAATGCTCCATACCCTTGTTATCACAATGCTCCATGACCCCCGTCATCACAATGCTCCGTGACTCCAGTCATCACAATGTTTCATAACGTTTGTCATCACAACGGTCCATAAGTGCGTCATCACAAGGCTCTGTGACCTTTGTAAACACAATGCTCCATGAACCTTTCATCACAATTCTCCATGACCATTGTCATCACAATGCTCCATGCCTTTGTCAGGACAATGCTCCATGACCGTTGTTATCAAAAAGTGCCATGCGCTTTTCATCACAATGATCCACAACCTTGTCATCGCTATGCTCCATAAACCTTGTAATCACAATGCTCCATGAACTTCTCATCCAAATGCTCTCTCACATCAGATATCACAATGTTCCATCACTAGTCATCACAATCCTCACTCAACCCTGTTATCACAATGTTCCATGACCCCTGTCATCACAATGCTACATCCACTTATCATCACAATGTTCCATGACCCATGACATCAAAATGTTCCATAACCACTGTCATCAAAATGCTCCATGACCCTTTTCATCCCAAAGCTCCATGACCCCTGGCATCACAATGTTCTATAACCCCAGTCATCAAAATGTTCCATTACAATTTTCATCAAACTGATGCATGACCCTGTCATCAAAATGCTCCCTGCCTTTCTCATCACAATGCACCACACCCTTGTCATCAAAATGCTCAATGACTTTGTCATCACAAAGCTCCATGACCCATGGCATCACAATGCTACATGTCATTGTCATCAGAATGCTCCATGAACACTCTCATCACATTGCTCCATGCCCTTGTCATCACAAAGCTCCATGACACTTCTCATCACAATGCTCGATGCCGTTCTCATCACAATGCTCCATGCCCTTGTCATTACAATCCTCCATGACCCATGTATCACAGTGTTCCTTGCCCTTGTCATCACAGTGCTATATGCCCAATCTCATCACAAAAATCCATGAAAACTTTCAGACCAATGCTCAATGCCCTTCTCATCACAATGCTCCATTACCTCTGTCATAACAATGCTCCATGACACCTGCCCACACAATGTTCCACGGCCCAGTCATCAAAAGGCTCCATGACCCATGTCATCACAATGCTCCAAGACCCCTGTAATCACAATGCTCCATGCCCTTGTCATCACAAAGCCCCATGACACATGCCATCAGAATGTTCCATGGCCTTCTCATCACAATCCTCCATGCCCTTGTCATGACAATGCTCCAAGACCCCTGTATTCACAATGCTCCATACTACTTTTCATCTCAATGCTCCATGAAGCCTCTTATCAGAATGCTCCATGCCCATCATCAAAATGCTTCAGGCTATTGTCATCACAATGAAATCAAAATTATCCATGACCACTGTCATCATAATGCTCCTAACCCTTGTGATCACAATGTTCCATAACACTTAACATCACAACACCCTATGACACTGATCATCACAATTATCCATGGTCTTCTCATAACAATGATCCATGACCTTTGTCATCACAATTCTCAATACACTTGTCATCACAATGCTCCCTGACAGTTGTCGTCAGTATGCTCCTTGAACACTGTCATGACAAGGCTCCATGACTTTTCATCACAATGATCCATGCCTTTTCATCACAATGTTCCAAGACACCTGTAATCACAGTGCTCCATGCCCTTGTCATCTCAAAGCTCAATGACACATGTCATCAGAATGCTCCACGGCCTTCTCCTCACAATGTTCCAGGCCCTTGTCATCACAATGCTAGAAGACCCCTGTAATCACAATGCTCCATGCCCCTTTTCATCAGAATGCTCCATGAGACTTGTCATCACAAGTCTCCATGCTTTTATCATCACAATGCTCCAGGACCTTGTCATCACCATGCTGCATTCCCTTGTCATCACAATGCTCCATGACCCCTGTCATCACAATACTCCATGAATATTTTCAGCCCAATGCTCCATGAAATTCTCATCACAATGCTCCATGAAAAATACCATAAAAATGCTCCATGACCACTGTCATCGCAACACTCCATGACACCTGACAACAAATTGATCCGGGACACTTGTCATCACAGTGCTCCATTCCCTACTCATCACAATGCTCCATGACCCTTGTCATCACAATACTCCATGAACATTTTCAGCCCAATGCTCCATGATACTTGGCATCACAATGCTCCATGCCTTTGTCAGCAAAATGCTACATGACATTGTCATTACAATGCTCTATGCGCTTGTCATTACAATACTCCATTACCATTGTCATCACAAACCTCCATGAACCTTGGGATCACATTGCTTCATGCCCTTGTCATCACAATGCTCCATGCACTTTGAAATCAAAATGATCCATGACCCCTGTCATCACAATGCTCCAAACACTTGGAATCACAATGTTCCATAATACTTGTCATGACAACCCTCCATGATGCCTGTCATCACAATACTCCATGCCCTTTTCATCACAATGCTCCATGACCTTTGTCATCACAATTCTCAATACACTTGTCATCACAGTGCTCCCTGGCACTTGTCGTCAGAATGCTCCTTGAACCCTGTCACGAAAGGGCTCCATGCCTTTTTCATCACAAAGCCCCATGCCATTTTCTTCACAATGCTCCATGCCATTGTCATCAAAATACTCCACAAGCTTGTCATCACAATGCTCCAAGACCTTTGTCATCACAATTCTCCATGCACTTGACAGCACAATGCTCCCTGACCCTTGTCATCACAAAGCTCCATTAACTTTGGCATCAGAATCCTCCATGAAACTTGGCATCACAATGCTCCAGGCCGTTGTTATCACAATGGGCCATTACATATGTCATCACAGTGCTCCCTCACACCTCTCTTCACAATACTGCAAGACCTGGTCATCACAGTGCTACATGCCCTTGTCATCACAATGCGCCATTCCAAGTGTCATCGCAATACTCCATGAAAATTATTAGACCAGTGCTCCATGCCCTTGTCATCACAATGCTCCATGCCCTTGTTATCACAATGTTCCATGACCCCTGTCATCACAATGCTCCGTGACTCCAGTCATCACATTGCTCCATGACTTTTGTCATCACAGTGGTCTATGCCCTCATCATCAACAGTCTCTGTGACATTTTTAAGCACAATGCTCCATGAACATTTCATCACAATGCTCTTTGACACTTGTCATCACAATGCACTATGCCTTTCTTAGCACAATGCTCCATGCCCTTGTCATCACATTGCTCCATGACCCCTGTCATCACAATGCTCCGTGACTCCTGTCATCAAAATTCTTCATAACATTTGTCATCACAATGGTCAATGCTCGTGTCATCAAAAGGCTCTGTTACCTTTGTAACCACAAAGTTCCATGAACTTTACATCACAATGCTCCGAGACCCTTGTCATCACAATGCTCCATGCCTTTGTCAGAAAAATGCTCCATAACACTGGTCAACCCAAAGGGCGACGCGATTTTCATCCCAAAGGTCCACAAATTTGTCATGGCAATGCTCCATAAATCTTGTAAACACAATGCTCCATGCCCTTCACATCACAATGCTCCATTACCCCTGTCAAAACAATGCTCCATGATCCCTGCCATCACAATGTTCCACGGCCTTGTCATCCCAAGGCTCCATGACCCTTGTCATCACAGTGCTCCAAGACCCCTGTAATCAAAATGCTCCATGCCGTTGTCATCACAAAGCTCCATGACACATGTCATCAGAATGTTCCATGGTCTTCTCATCAAAATGCTTCATGCCCTTATCATCACAATGCTCCCAGACCCCTGTAATCACAATGCTCCATGCCCGTTTTCAACTCAATGGTCCATGAAACCTGTCATCACAATGCATCATGCCCATCATCATAATGCTTCCAGCTATTGTCAGCACAATGAAATCAAAATACTCCATGACATCTGTCATCCCAATGCTCCATGACCCCTGTATTCACAATGCTCCGTGACGCTTGTCATCACAGTGCTCCATGACACCTGTCAATACGATGCTCCATGCTTTGTCAGCAAAATGCTACATGACCTTTTCATTACAATGCTCTATGCGCTTGTCAACACAATACTCCATTACCATTGTCATCAAAATCCTCCATGAACCTTGGGATTACATTGCTTCATGACTTTGTCATCACAGTGCTCCCTGCTCCTTGAAAACAAAATGATCCATGACCTCTGTCATCGCAATGATCCAAACCCTTGTGATCACAATGTCCCATAACACTTGTCATCACAACACTCCATGATGCCTGTCATCACAATACTGCATGTCCTTTTCATCACAATGCTCCATGACCTTTGTCATCACAATTCTCAATACACTTGTCATCACAATGCTCCCTGACACTTGTCGTCAGAATGCTCCTTGAACCCTGTCACGAAAGGCTCCATGATTTTTCATCACAATGCCCCATGCCGTTTTCATCACAATGCTCCATGCCATTGTCATCAAAATACTCCACAAGCTTGTCATCAGAATGCTCCATGACCCTTGTCATCATAATTCTCCATGCAATTCTCAGCACAAAGCTACCTGACCCTTGTCATCATAATTCTCCAAGCCATTGTCATCACAATGCTCCATTACCTTTGTCATCAGAATCCTCCATGACACTTGACATCACAATGTTTCATGCCATTGTCATCACAATGGGTGATTATATATGTCATCACAATGCTCCCTGATAACTGTCTTCACAATACTGCATGACCTGGTCATCACAATGCTCCATGCCCTTGTCATCACAATGCGCCATTCCAACTCTCATCGCAATAATCCATGAAACTTATTAGACCAATGCTCCATGTCCTTGTCATCACAATGCTCCATTCCCTTGTTATTACAATGCTCCATGAACCCTGTCATCACAATGCTCTGTGACTCCATTCATCACAATGCTTCTTGACCTTTGTCATCACAATGGTCCATGCCCTCATCATCAACAGTCTCTGTGACGTTTTTAACCACAATGCTCCATGAACTTCTCATCACAATGCTCTTTGACCCTTGTCATCACCATGCTCTATGCCTTTCTCAGCACAATGCTCCATGATCCTTGTCATCACAATGCTCCATGCGCTTGTCAGCACGATGCTCCACGACACATGTCATCACAATGCACCATGCGCTTGTCATCACAGTGCTCCACAATCTTGTCATCACAATGCTCCATAAACCTTGTCATCACAATGCTCCATGCACTTCTCATCAAAATCCTCTCTCACCACTGGTATCACAATGTTACCATCACTATTCGTCACAATACTCCCTCACCCCTGTCATCACAATGTTCCATGACTCCTGTCATCACAATGCTACATGCATTATCATCACAATGTTTGATGACCACTGACATCACAATGTTACATAACCCCTGTCATCAAAATGCTCCATGACCCTTTTCATCAAAATGCTCCATGACCACTGACATCACAATGTTCCATAACCCCTGTCATCAAAATATTCCATGACCTTTTTCATCAAATTGCTCCATGACCCTTTCATCACAATGCTCCTGCCCTTCTCATCACAATGCACAACGCACTTGTCATCAAAATGCTCCATGACATTTGTCATCACAAAGATCCATGACGCTTGGCATCACAACGCTCCATGTCTTTGTCATCACAATGCTCCATGAATGCTCTCATCACATTGCTCCATGCCCTTGTCATCACAAAGCTCCATGACACATGTCATCAGAATGTTCCATGGCCTTCTCATCAAAAGGCTCCAGGCCCTTTTCATCACAATGCTCCCAGACCCCTGTAAACACAGTGCTCCATGCCCCTTTTCATATAAATGGTCCATGAACCCTGTCATCACAGTGCATCATGCCCATCATCATAATGCTTCTGGCTATTGTCAGCACAATGAAATCAAAATTCTCTATGACCTCTGTCATCACAATGCTCCATGACCCCTGTCATCAAAATACTCCATGAACATTTTCAGCCCAATGCTCCATGACACTTGTCATCACAATGATACATGCCCTTGCCATCCCAATGCTCCATGACCCCTGTATTCACAATGCTCCGTGACGGTTGTTATCACAGTGCTCCATGACACCTGTCATCACAATGCTCCCTGCCTTTGTCAGCAAAATGCTACATGACCTTGTCATTACAATGCTCTATGCGCTTGTCATCACAATACTCCATTACCATTGTAATCACAATCCTCCATGAACCTTGGGATCACATTGCTTCATGCCATTGTCATCACAATGCTCCATGCTCCTTGAAATCAAAATGATCCATGACCTCTGTCATCACAATGCTCCAAACACTTATGATCACAATGTTCCATAACACTTGTCATCACAACGCTCCATGATGCCTGTCATCACAATACTCCATGCCCTTTTCATCACAATGCTCCATGACCTTTGTCATCACAATTCTAAATACACTTGTCATTACAATGCTTCCTGAAACTTGTCGTCAGAATGCTCCTTGAAACCTGTCACCAAAAGGCTCCATGCCATTTTCATCACAAAGCCCAATGCTGTTTTTATCACAATGCTCCATGCCATTGTCATCAAAATAATCCACAAGCTTGTCATCAGAATGCTCCATGACCCATGTCATCACAATTCTCCATGCACTTGTCAGCACAATGCTCCCTGACCCTTGTCATCACAATGCTCCAAGCCATTGGCATCACAACGCTCCATTACCTTTGTCATCAGAATCCTCCATGACACTTGGCATTACAATGCTCCATGCCATTGTCATCACAATGGGCCATTACATATCTCATCACAATGCTCCCTGACACCTGTCTTCACAATACTGCATGACCTTGTCATCACAATGCTCCATGCCCTTCTCATCGCAATGCGCCATTCCAACTGTCATCGCAATAATCCATGAAACTTATTAGACCAATGATCCATGCCCTTGTCATCACAATTCTCCATGACCTTTTTATCACAATGCTCCATGACTCCAGTCATCACAGTGCTTCAGGAACTTTGTCATCACAATGGTCCATGCCCTCATCATCAACACTCTCTGTGACCTTTTTAACCACAATGTTCCATTAACTTTTTATCACAATGCTCTTTGACCCTTGTCATCACAATGCTGTATGCCTTTCTAAGCACAATGCTCCTTGCCCTTGTCATCACAGAGCTTCATGACCCCTGTCATCACAATGCTCCAAGACACCTGTAATCAAAATGCTCCATGCCATTGTCATCACAAAGCTCCATGACGCATATCATCAGAAGGTTCCATGGCCTTCTCCTCACAATGCTCCATGCCCTTGTCATCACAATGCTCCAAGACCCCTGTAATCACAATGCTCCATGCCCTTTTTCATCTCCATGCTCCATTAACACTGCCATCACAATGCACCATGCCCATCATCATAATTCTTCAGGCTATTGGCATTACAATGAAATCAAAATTCTCCATGACCTCTGTCATCATAATGCTCCAAACCCTTGTGATCACAATGTTCCATAACACTTATAATCACAACACTCCATGACGCTCATCATCACAATTATCCATGGTCTTGTCATAACAATGCTCCATGATCTTTGTCATCACAATGCTCAATACACTTGTCATCACAATGCTCCTTGACACTTGTCGTCAGTATGCTCCTTGATCCCTGTCATGACAAGGATCCATGCCTTTTTCATCACAATGATCCATGCCCATTTCATCACAATGCTCCATGACCCCTTTCATCACAATACTCCATGAATATTTTCAGCCCAATGCTCCATGACATTCTCATCACAATGCTCACTGACCAATATCATCACGATGCTCCATGACCACTGTCATCACAACACTCCATGACACCTGACAACACAATGATCCGGGACTCTTGTCATATCAGTGCTCCATGTCCTTGTCATCACAATGCTTCATTCCACATGTCATCGCAATAATCCATAAATTTTATTAGACCAATGTTCCATGCCCTTTTCATCACAATGCTCCATTCCCTTGTTATCCCAATGCTCCATGACACCTGTCATCAAAATACTCCATGAACTTTTTCAGCCCAATGCTCCATGACCCTTGTCATCACAATGATCTATGCCCTTGTCATCCCAATGCTCCATGACACCTGTCACCACAATGCTCCATGCCTTTGTCAGCAAAATTCTACATGAGCTTGTCATTACAATCCTCTATGCGCTTGTCATCACAATGCTCCAAGACCCCTTAAATCACAATGCTCCATGCCCTTTTTCACCTCAATTTTCCATGAACCCTGTTATCACAATGCACCATGCCCATCATCATAATGCTTCAGGCTATTATCATTACAATGAATTCAAAATTCTCCATGACCTCTGTCATCAAAATGCTCCCAACCATTGTGATCATAATGTTCCATAATACTTATCATCACAACACCCATGACGATCATCATCACAATTATCCATGGTCTTGTCATCACAATGCTCCATGATCTTTGTCATCACAATGCTCAATACACTTGTCATCACAATGCTCCCTGACACTTGTCAGTATGCTCCTTCAACCCTGTCATGACAAGGCTACATGCATTTTTCATCACAATTATCCATGCCCTTTTCATCACAATGTTCCAAGACCCCTGTAATCACAATGCTCCTAGCCCTTGTCATCACAAATCTACCTGATGCATGTAATCGGAATGCTCCATGGCCTTCTCCTCACAATGCTCCATGTCATTGTCATCACAGTGCTCCTTGAACTCTCTCATCACATTGCTCCATGCCTTTGTCCTTACAAGCCTCCATGACCCATGTATCACAGTGTTCCGTGCCCTTGTCATCACAATGCTTCATGCCCACTCTCATCACAATAATCCATGAAATATTTCAGACCAATGCTCAATGCCCTTCTCATCACAATGCTCCATTAACTCTGTCATAACAATGCTCCATGACCCCTGCCATCACATTGTTCCACGGCCTTGTCATCACAAGGCTCCATGACCCTTGTCATCACAATGCTCCAAGACACCTGTAATCAAAATGCTCCATGCCATTGTCATCACAAAGCTCCATGACGCATATCATCAGAAGGTTCCATGGCCTTCTCCTCACAATGCTCCATGCCCTTGTCATCACAATGCTCCAAGACCCCTGTAATCACAATGCTCCATGCCCTTTTTCATCTCCATGCTCCATTAACACTGCCATCACAATGCACCATGCCCATCATCATAATTCTTCAGGCTATTGGCATTACAATGAAATCAAAATTCTCCATGACCTCTGTCATCATAATGCTCCAAACCCTTGTGATCACAATGTTCCATAACACTTATAATCACAACACTCCATGACGCTCATCATCACAATTATCCATGGTCTTGTCATAACAATGCTCCATGATCTTTGTCATCACAATGCTCAATACACTTGTCATCACAATGCTCCTTGACACTTGTCGTCAGTATGCTCCTTGATCCCTGTCATGACAAGGATCCATGCCTTTTTCATCACAATGATCCATGCCCATTTCATCACAATGCTCCATGACCCCTTTCATCACAATACTCCATGAATATTTTCAGCCCAGTGCTCCATGACATTCTCATCACAATGCTCACTGACCAATATCATCACGATGCTCCATGACCACTGTCATCACAACACTCCATGACACCTGACAACACAATGATCCGGGACTCTTGTCATATCACTGCTCCATGTCCTTGTCATCACAATGCTTCATTCCACATGTCATGGCAATAATCCATAAATTTTATTAGACCAATGTTCCATGCCCTTTTCATCACAATGCTCCATTCCCTTGTTATCCCAATGCTCCATGACACCTGTCATCAAAATACTCCATGAACTTTTTCAGCCCAATGCTCCATGACCCTTGTCATCACAATGATCTATGCCCTTGTCATCACAATGCTCCATGACACCTGTCACCACAATGCTCCATGCCTTTGTCAGCAAATGCTACATGACCTTGTCATTACAATGCTCTAGGCGCTTGTCATCACAGTACTCCATTACCATTGTCATCACAATCCTCCATGAACCTTGGGATCACATTGCTTCATGCCCTTGTCATCACAGTGCTCCATGATCCTTGAAATCAAAATGATCCATGACCTCTCTCATCACAATGCTCCAAACCCTTGTAATCACAATGTTCCATAAAACTTGTCATAACAACGCTCCATGATGCCTGTCATTACAATACTCCATGGCCTTTTCATCACAATGCTCCATGACCATTGTCATCACAATTCTAAATACACTTGTCACTACAATGCTTCCTGAATCTTGTCGTCAGAATGCTCCTTGAAACCTGTCACGAAAAGGCTCCATGCCTTTTTCATCAGTATGCCCCATGCCGTTTTCATCACAATGCTCCATGCCATTGCCATCAAAATACTCCAAAAGCTTGTCATCAGAATGCTCCATGACCCTTGTCATCACAATTTTCATGCACTTGTCAGCACAATGCTCCCTGACCCTTGTCATCACAATGCTCCAAGCCATTGTCATCACAATGCTCCATTACCTTTGTCATCAGAATCCTCCATGACACTTGGCATCACAATGCGCTATGCCATTGTCATCACAATGGGCCATTACATATCTCATCACAATGCTCCCTGACACCTGTCTTCACAATACTGCATGACTTGGTCCTCACAATGTTCCATGCCCTTGTCATCACACTGCGCCATTCCAACTGTCATCGCAATAATCCATGAAATTTATTAGACAAATGCTCCATGCCCTTGTCATCACAATGCTCCATGACTCCATTCATCACAATGCTTCACGACCTTGTGATGAAAATTCTCAATAGCCCTTGTCATCATATTGCTCCAAGCCCTAGTCATCACAATGCTCCTTTTTATTTGTCATCAAAATCCTCCATTACATTTAGCATCACAATGCTCCATGCCATTATCATCGCAATGGACCATGACATATGTCATCACAATGCTCCCTGACACCTGTCTTCACAATACTCCATGGCCTTCTCATCACCATGATCCATACACTTGTCATTACAATGCACCATGTCCACTCTCATCACAATAATCTATGAAACTTGTCAAACCAATGCTCCATGCCCCTGTCACCACAATGCTCCGTGCCCTTGTCATCACAATGCTCCATGACCCCTATCATCACAATGCTCCGTGACTCCATTCATCACAATGCTTCATAACGTTTGTCATCAAAACGGTCCTTGCCCGTGTCATTACACGGCTCTGTGACCTTTGCAACCACAATGCTCCATGAACTTTTCATCACAACGCTCCGTGACCATTTTCATCACAATGCTCCATGCCTTTGTCAGAACAATGCTCCATGACACTTGTAATCACAATGTGCCACGTGCTTTTCATCACATCGGTCCACAACCTTGTAATCGCTATGCTCCATAAAACTTGTAATCACAATGCTCAATGCACTTCTCATCCAAATGCTCTCTCACCAGAGATATCACAATGTTCCATCACTAGTCATCACAATACCCCTCACCCCTGTAATCATAATGTTCCATGACCCCTGTCATCACAGTGCTACATACCCTTATCATCACAATGTTCCATGACCCCAGACATCACAATGTTCCATAACCCCTGTCATCAAAATGCACCATGACCCTTTTCATCCCAAAGCTAAATGATCCCTGGCAGCACAATGATCTATAACCCCTGCCCTCAAAATATTGCATTACATTTTCATCAAATTGCTGCATGACCCTGTCATCAAAATGCTCCCTGCCCTTCTCATCACAATGCACCACACCATTGTAATCGAAATGCTCCCTGTTATTTGTTATCACAAATCTCCATGATCATTGGCATTACAATGCTCCATGTCATTGTCATCACAAAGCTCCATGAACACTCTCATCACATTGCTCCATGCCCTTGTCATCACAAAGCTCCATGACACTTGTCATCACAATGCTCGATGCCCTTCTCATCACAATGCTCCATGACATTTGTCATCAAATGCTCAATACACTTGTCATCACAATGCTCCCTTACACTTGTCGTCAGTATGCTTTTGAACCCTGTCATGAAAAGGCTTAATGCCCATTTCATCACAATGCATCAAGACACCTGTAATCACAATGCTCCACAACATTCTCATCACAATGTTCCATTCCCAATATCATCACAATGCTCCATGACCACTGTCATCACAACACTCCATGACACCTGACAACACAATGATCCGGAAATCTTGTCATCAAAATGCTCCATTCCCTAGTCATCATAATGCTCCATAACCCCTGTCCTCACAATATTCCATGAACATTTTCAGCCCAATGCTCCATGACCCTTGTCATCACATTGAACCATGCCCTTGTCATCCCAATGCTCCATGACCCCTGTATTCACAAAGCTCCGTGACGCTTGTCATCACAGTGCTCCATGACACCTGTCACCACAATGCTCCATGCCTTTGTCATCATAATGCTCCATGAAACCTCTCATCATATTGCTCAATGCCCTTGTCATCACAAAGCTCCATGACAATTGCCATCACAATTCTCGATGCCCTTCTCATCACAATGCTCCATGTCCTTGTCATTACAATCCCCCATGACCCATGTATCACAGTGTACCGTGCCCTTCTCATCACAATGCTCCTTGCCCACTCTCATCACAATAATCCATGAAACATTTCAGACCAATGCTCAATGCCCTTCTCATCACAATGCTCCATTACCTCTGTCATAACAATGCTCCATGACCCCTGCCATCGCAATGCTCCACGGCCTTGTCATCACAAGGCTCCATGACCCTTGTCATCACAATGCTCCAAAACCACTGTAATCACAATGCTCCATGCCCTTGTCATCACAAAGCTCCATGATGCATGTCATCAGAATTTTCCATGGACTTCTCCTGAGAGTGCTCCATGCCCTTGGCATCACAATGCTCCAAGACCCCTGTAATCACAATGCTCCATGCCTCTTTTCATCAGAATGCTCCATGAGACTTGTCATCACAAGTCTCCATGGTCATCTCATCACAATGCTCCAGTACCTTGTCATCACCATGCTCCATACCCTTGTCATCAAAATGCTCCATGACACCTGGCATCATAATACTCCATGAACATTTTCAGCCAAATGCTCCATGACCTTCTAATCACAATGCTCCATGACAAATATCATCAAAATGCTCCATGACCACTGTCATCACAACGCTCCATGACACCTGACAACACAATGATCCGGGACTCTTGTCATCACAATGCTCCAAGACGCCTGTAATCACAATGCTCCATGACCCCTGTCATCACAATACTCCATGAACTTTTTCAGCCCAATGATCCATGACCCTTGTCATCACAATGATCCATGCCCTTGTCATCCCAATGCTCCATGACCCCTGTATTCACAATGCTCCATGACGCTTGTCCTCACAGTGCTCCATGACATATGTCATCACAATGATCCATGCCTTTGTCAGCAAAATTCTACATGACCTGGTCATTACAATGCTCTATGTGCTTGTCATCACAATACTCCAATACCATTGTCATCACAATCCTCCATGAACCTTGGGATCACATTGCTTCATGCCCTTGTCATCAAAATGCTCCATGCTCCTTGAAATCAAAATGATCCATGACCTTTGTCATCACAATGCTCCATGACCCCTGTCATCACAATAATCCATGAACATTTTCATCCCAATGATCCATGACCCTTGTCATCACAGTGATCCATGCCCTTGTCATCCCAATGCTCCATGACCCCTATATTCAAAATGCTCTGTGACGCTTGTCATCAAAGTGCACCATGACACATGTCATCACAATGCTCCATGCCTTTGTCAGCAAAATGCTACATGACACTGTCCTTACAATGCTCTATGCGCTTGTCATCACAATACTCCATTACCATAGTCATCACTATCCTCCAAGAACCTTGGGATCCCAATGCTTCATGCCCTGGTCATCACAATGCTCCATGCTCCTTGAAATCAAAAGTATCCATGACCTCTGTCATCGCAATGCTCCAAACCCTTGTGATCACAATGTACCATAACACTTGTCATCACAACGCTCCATGATGACTGTCATCACAATACTCCATGCCGTTTTCATCACAATGCTCCATGACCTTTGTCATCACAATTCTCAATACACTTGTCATCACAATGCTCCCTGACACTTGTCGTCAGAATGCTCCTTGAACCCTGTCACGAAAAGGCTCCATGCATTTTTCATCACAAAGCCCCATGCCATTTTCATCACAATGCTCCATGCCATTGTCATCAAAATACACCAAAAGCTTGTCATCAGAATGCTCCATGACCCTTGTTATCACAATTCTCCATGCACTTGTCAGCACAATGCTCCCTGACCCTTGTCATCACAATGCTCCAAGCCATTGTCATCACAATGCTCCATTACCTTTGTTATCAGAATCCTCCATGACACTTGGCATCAGAATGCTCCATGCCATTGTCATCACAATGGGCCATTACATATGTCATCGCAATGCTCCCTGACACCTCTATTTACAATACTGCATGACCTGGTCATCACAATGCTCCATGCCCTTGTCATCACAATGCGCTGTTCCCACTCTCATCACAATAATCCAAGAAACTTATTAGACCAATGCTCCATGCCCTTGTCATCACAACGCTCCATGATGCCTGTCATCACAATACTCCATGCCCTTGTCATCACAATGCTCCATGCCCTTGTTATCACAATGTTCCAAGACCCAAGTAATCAGAATGCTCCATGCCCCTTTTGATCAGTATGCTCCATGAGACCTGTCATCACAAGGCTCCATGATTTCCTCATCACAATGCTCCAGGACCTTGTCATCACAATGCTTCATGACATTTTCATGAAAACTCTCAATGGCCCTTGTCATCATAATGCTCCAAGCCCTAGTCATCACAATGCTCCATTATATTTGTCATCACAATCCTCCATTATATTTGGCATCACAATGCTCCATTATATTTGTCATCACAATCCTCCATTATATTTGGCATCACAATGCTCCATGCCATTGTCATCGCAATGGACCATGACATATGTCATCACAATGCTCCCTGACACCTGTCTTCACAATATTCCATGCCCTTGTCATCACAATACTCCATGCACTTGTCATCAAAATGCACCATGTCCACTGTCATCACAATAATCTATGAAACTTGTCAGACCGATGCTCCATGCACCTGTCATCACAATGCTCCATGCCCTTGTCATCACAATGCTCCATGACCCCTGTCATCACAATGCTCCGTGACTCCAGTCATCACAATGCTTCATAACGTTTGTCATCACCACGGCCCATGCCCGCGTCATCAAAAGACTCTGTGACCTTTGTAACCACAATGCTCCATGAACTTTTCATCACAATCCTGCGTGACCCTTGTCATCACAATGCTCCATGTCTTTGTCAGACAATGCTCCATGACCCTTGTCATCACAATGTGCCATGCACTTTTCATCACAAAGAACCACAACTTTGACATCGCTATGCTCCATAAACCTTGTAATCACAATGTTCCATGCAATTCTCATTCAAATGCTCTCTCACAACGGATATCACAATGTTCCATCACTTGTCATCACAATCCTCCCTCACCCCTGTTATCACAAGTTTCCATGACCCCTGTCATCACAATGCTACATCCCCTTATCAGCACAATGTTCCATGATGCCTGACATCACAATGTTCAATAACCCCTGTCATCAAAATACTCCATGACCCTTTTCATCCCAAAGCTCCATGACCCATGGCATCACAATGTTTTATAACCCCTGTCATCAAAATGTTCCATTACACTTTTCATCAAATTACTGCATGATCCTGTCATCAAAATGCTCCCTGCCCTGCTCATCACAATGCACCACACCCTTGTCATCAAAATGCTCCATGACTTTTGTCATCACAAAGCTCCACGACCCTTGGCATCACAATGCTCCATGTCATTGTCATCATAATGCTCCATGAACCCTCTCATCATATTGCTCAATGCCCTTGTCATCACAAAGCTCCATGACAATTGTCATCACAATGCTCGATGCCCTTCTCATCACAATGCTCCATGCCCTTGTCATTACAGTCCCCCATGACCCATGTATCACAGTGTACGTGCCCTTGTCATCACAATGCTCCATGCCCACTCTCATCACAATAATTCAAGAAACATTTCAGACCAATGCTCAATGCCCTTCTCATCACAATGCTCCATTTCATCTGTCATAACAATGCTCCATGACCCCTGCCATCACATTGTTCCACGGACTTGTCATCACAAGGCTCCATGACCCTTGTCATCACAATGCTCCAAGACCCCTGTAATCACAAAGCTCCATGCCCTTGTCATCACAAAGCTCCATGACGCATGTTATCAGAATGTTCCATGGCCTTCTCCTCACAGTGCTCCATGCCCTTGTCATCACAATGCTCCAAGACCCCTGTAATCACAATGCTCCATGCACCTTTTCATCAGAATGCTCCATGAGACTTGTCAACACAAGTCTCCATGGTCATCTCATCACAATGCTCCAGGACCTTGTCATCACCACGCTCCATTCCCTTCTCATCACAAAGCTCCATGACACCTGTCATCACAATACTCCATGAATATTTTCAGCCCAATGCTCCATGACCTTCTAATCACAATGCTCCATGACCAATATCATCAAAATTCTCCATGACCACTGTCATCAAAACACTCCATGATACCTGACAACACAATGATCCGGGAATCTTTTCATCACAATGCTCCATGACCCCTGTAATCACAATGCTCCATGACCCCTGTCATCACAATACTCCATGAACATTTTCATCCCAATGATCCATGACCCTTGTCATCACAGTGATCCATGTCCTTGTCATCCCAATGCTCCATGACCCCTATATTCAAAATGCTCTGTGACGCTTGTCATTAAAGTGCACCATGACACATGTCATCACAATGCTCCATGCCTTTGTCAGCAAAATGCTACATGACACTGTCCTTACAATGCTCTATGCGCTAGTCATCACAGTACTCCATTACCATAGTCATCACTATCCTCCAAGAACCTTGGGATCCCATTGCTTCATGCCCTAGTCATCACAATGCTCCATGCTCCTTGAAATCAAAAGTATCCATGACCTCTGTCATCGCAATGCTCCAAACCCTTGTGATCACAATGTACCATAACACTTGTCATCACAACGCTCCATGATGACTGTCATCACAATACTCCATGCCGTTTTCATCACAATGCTCCATGACCTTTGTCATCACAATTCTCAATACACTTGTCATCACAATGCTCCCTGACACTTGTCGTCAGAATGCTCCTTGAACCCTGTCACGAAAAGGCTCCATGCCTTTTTCATCACAAAGCCCCATGCCATTTTCATCACAATGCTCCATGCCATTGTCATCAAAATACTCCACAAGCTTGTCATCAGAATGCTCCATGACCCTTGTCATCACAATTCTCCATGCACTTGTCAGCACAATGCTCCCTGACCCTTGTCATCACAATGCTCCAAGCCATTGTCATCACTATGCTCCATTACCTTTGTTATCAGAATCCTCCATGACACTTGGCATCAGAATGCTCCATGCCATTGTCATCACAATGGGCCATTACATATGTCATCGCAATGCTCCCTGACACCTCTATTTACAATACTGCATGACCTGGTCATCACAATGCTCCATGCCCTTGTCATCACAATGCGCTGTTCCCACTCTCATCACAATAATCCAAGAAACTTATTAGACCAATGCTCCATGCCCTTGTCATCACAACGCTCCATGATGCCTGTCATCACAATACTCCATGCCCTTGTCATCACAATGCTCCATGCCCTTGTTATCACAATGTTCCAAGACCCAAGTAATCAGAATGCTCCATGCCCCTTTTGATCAGTATGCTCCATGAGACCTGTCATCACAAGGCTCCATGATTTCCTCATCACAATGCTCCAGGACCTTGTCATCACAATGCTTCATGACATTTTCATGAAAACTCTCAATGGCCCTTGTCATCATAATGCTCCAAGCCCTAGTCATCACAATGCTCCATTATATTTGTCATCACAATCCTCCATTATATTTGGCATCACAATGCTCCATGCCATTGTCATCGCAATGGACCATGACATATGTCATCACAATGCTCCCTGACACCTGTCTTCACAATATTCCATGCCCTTGTCATCACAATACTCCATGCACTTGTCATCAAAATGCACCATGTCCACTGTCATCACAATAATCTATGAAACTTGTCAGACCGATGCTCCATGCACCTGTCATCACAATGCTCCATGCCCTTGTCATCACAATGCTCCATGACCCCTGTCATCACAATGCTCCGTGACTCCAGTCATCACAATGCTTCATAACGTTTGTCATCACAACGGTCCATGCCCGCGTCATCACAAGACTCTGTGACCTTTGTAACCACAATGCTCCATGAACTTTTCATCACAATGCTGCGTGACCCTTGTCATCACAATGCTCCATGTCTTTGTCAGACAATGCTCCATGACCCTTGTCATCACAATGTGCCATGCACTTTTCATCACAAAGAACCACAACTTTGACATCGCTATGCTCCATAAACCTTGTAATCACAATGTTCCATGCAATTCTCATTCAAATGCTCTCTCACAACGGATATCACAATGTTCCATCACTTGTCATCACAATCCTCCCTCACCCCTGTTATCACAAGTTTCCATGACCCCTGTCATCACAATGCTACATCCCCTTATCAGCACAATGTTCCATGATGCCTGACATCACAATGTTCAATAACCCCTGTCATCAAAATACTCCATGACCCTTTTCATCCCAAAGCTCCATGACCCATGGCATCACAATGATTTATAACCCCTGTCATCAAAATGTTCCATTACACTTTTCATCAAATTACTGCATGAACCTGTCATCAAAATGCTCCCTGCCCTGCTCATCACAATGCACCACACTCTTGTCATCAAAATGCTCCATGACTTTTGTCATCACAAAGCTCCATGACCCTTGGCATCACAATGCTCCATGTCATTGTCATCATAATGCTCCATGAACCCTCTCATCATATTGCTCAATGCCCTTGTCATCACAAAGCTCCATGACAATTGTCATCACAATGCTCGATGCCCTTCTCATCACAATGCTCCATGCCCTTGTCATTACAGTCCCCCATGACCCATGTATCACAGTGTACGTGCCCTTGTCATCACAATGCTCCATGCCCACTCTCATCACAATAATTCAAGAAACATTTCAGACCAATGCTCAATGCCCTTCTCATCAAAATGCTCCATTACATCTGTCATAACAATGCTCCATGACCCCTGCCATCACATTTTTCCACGGACTTGTCATCACAAGACTCCATGACCCTTGTCATCACAATGCTCCAAGACCCCTGTAATCACAATGCTCCATGCCCTTGTCATCACAAAGCTCCATGACGCATATTATCAGAATGTTCCATGGCCTTCTCCTCACAGTGCTCCATGCCCTTGTCATCACAATGCTCCAAGACCCCTGTAATCACAATGCTCCATGCACCTTTTCATCAGAATGCTCCATGAGACTTGTCAACACAAGTCTCCATGGTCATCTCATCACAATGCTCCAGGACCTTGTCATCACCACGCTCCATTCCCTTGTCATCACAACGCTCCATGACACCTGTCATCACAATACTCCATGAACATTTTCAGCCCAATGCTCCATGACCTTCTAATCACAATGCTCCATGACCAATATCATCAAAATTCTCCATGACCACTGTCATCAAAACACTCCATGACACCTGACAACACAATGATCCGGGACTCTTTTCATCACAATGCTCCATGACCCCTGTAATCACAATGCTCCATGACCCCTGTCATCACAATACTCCATGAACATTTTCATCCCAATGATCCATGACCCTTGTCAACACAGTGATCCATGCCCTTGTCATCCCAATAATCCATGACCCCTATATTCAAAATGCTCTGTGACGTTTGTCATCAAAGTGCACCATGACACATGTCATTACAATGCTCCATGCCTTTGTCAGCAAAATGCTACATGACACTCTCCTTACAATGCTCTATGCGCTTGTCATCACAATACTCCATTACCATAGTCATCACTATCCTCCAAGAACCTTGGGATCCCATTGCTTCATGCCCTAGTCATCACAATGCTCCATGCTCCTTGAAATCAAAATGATCCATGACCCCTGTCATCGCAATGCTCCAAACCCTTGTGATCACAATGTACCATAACACTTGTCATCACAACGCTCCATGATGACTGTCATCACAATACTCCATGCCCTTTTCATCACAATGCTCCATGACCTTTGTCATCACAATTCTCAATACACTTGTCATCACAATGCTCCCTGACACTTGTCGTCAGAATGCTCCTTGAACCCTGTCACGAAAAGGCTCCATGCCTTTTTCATCACAAAGCCCCATGCCATTTTCATCACAATGCTCCATGCCATTGTCATCAAAATACTCCACAAGCTTGTCATCAGAATGCTCCATGACCCTTGTCATCACAATTCTCCATGCACTTGTCAGCACAATGCTCCCTGACCCTTGTCATCACAATGCTCCAAGCCATTGTCATCACTATGCTCCATTACCTTTGTTATCAGAATCCTCCATGACACTTGGCATCAGAATGCTCCATGCCATTGTCATCACAATGGGCCATTACATATGTCATCGCAATGCTCCCTGACACCTCTATTTACAATACTGCATGACCTGGTCATCACAATGCTCCATGCCCTTGTCATCACAATGCGCTGTTCCCACTCTCATCACAATAATCCAAGAAACTTATTAGACCAATGCTCCATGCCCTTGTCATCACAACGCTCCATGATGCCTGTCATCACAATACTCCATGCCCTTGTCATCACAATGCTCCATGCCCTTGTTATCACAATGTTCCAAGACCCAAGTAATCAGAATGCTCCATGCCCCTTTTGATCAGTATGCTCCATGAGACCTGTCATCACAAGGCTCCATGATTTCCTCATCACAATGCTCCAGGACCTTGTCATCACAATGCTTCATGACATTTTCATGAAAACTCTCAATGGCCCTTGTCATCATAATGCTCCAAGCCCTAGTCATCACAATGCTCCATTATATTTGTCATCACAATCCTCCATTATATTTGGCATCACAATGCTCCATGCCATTGTCATCGCAATGGACCATGACATATGTCATCACAATGCTCCCTGACACCTGTCTTCACAATATTCCATGCCCTTGTCATCACAATACTCCATGCACTTGTCATCAAAATGCACCATGTCCACTGTCATCACAATAATCTATGAAACTTGTCAGACCGATGCTCCATGCACCTGTCATCACAATGCTCCATGCCCTTGTCATCACAATGCTCCATGACCCCTGTCATCACAATGCTCCGTGACTCCAGTCATCACAATGCTTCATAACGTTTGTCATCACAACGGTCCATGCCCGCGTCATCACAAGACTCTGTGACCTTTGTAACCACAATGCTCCATGAACTTTTCATCACAATGCTGCGTGACCCTTGTCATCACAATGCTCCATGTCTTTGTCAGACAATGCTCCATGACCCTTGTCATCACAATGTGCCATGCACTTTTCATCACAAAGAAACACAACTTTGACATCGCTATGCTCCATAAACCTTGTAATCACAATGTTCCATGCAATTCTCATTCAAATGCTCTCTCACAACGGATATCACAATGTTCCATCACTTGTCATCACAATCCTCCCTCACCCCTGTTATCACAAGTTTCCATGACCCCTGTCATCACAATGCTACATCCCCTTATCAGCACAATGTTCCATGATGCCTGACATCACAATGTTCAATAACCCCTGTCATCAAAATACTCCATGACCCTTTTCATCCCAAAGCTCCATGACCCATGGCATCACAATGTTTTATAACCCCTCTCATCAAAATGTTCCATTACACTTTTCATCAAATTACTGCATGAACCTGTAATCAAAATGCTCCCTGCCCTGCTCATCACAATGCACCACACACTTGTCATCAAAATGCTCCATGACTTTTGTCATCACAAAGCTCCATGACCCTTGGCATCACAATGCTCCATGTCATTGTCATCATAATGCTCCATGAACCCTCTCATCATATTGCTCAATGCCCTTGTCATCACAAAGCTCCATGACAATTGTCATCACAATGCTCGATGCCCTTCTCATCACAATGCTCCATGCCCTTGTCATTACAATCCCCCATGACCCATGTATCACAGTGTACGTGCCCTTGTCATCACAATGCTCCATGCCCACTCTCATCACAATAATTCAAGAAATATTTCAGACCAATGCTCAATGCCCTTCTCATCACAGTGCTCCATTACATCTGTCATAACAATGCTCCATGACCCCTGCCATCACATTGTTCCACGGACTTGTCATCACAAGGCTCCATGACCCTTGTCATCACAATGCTCCAAGACCCCTGTAATCACAATGCTCCATGCCCTTGTCATCACAAAGCTCCATGACGCATGTTATCAGAATGTTCCATGGCCTTCTCCTCACAGTGCTCCATGCCCTTGTCATCACAATGCTCCAAGACCTCTGTAATCACAATGCTCCATGCACCTTCTCATCAGAATGCTCCATGAGACTTGTCAACACAAGTCTCCATGGTCATCTCATCACAATGCTCCAGGACCTTGTCATCACCACGCTCCATTCCCTTGTCATCACAACGCTCCATGACACCTGTCATCACAATACTCCATGAACATTTTCAGCCCAATGCTCCATGACATTCTAATCACAATGCTCCATGACCAATATCATCAAAATTCTCGATGACCACCGTCATCAAAACACTCCATGACACCTGACAACACAATGATCCGGGACTCTTTTCATCACAATGCTCCATGACCCCTGTAATCACAATGCTCCATGACCCCTGTCATCACAATACTCCATGAACATTTTCATCCCAATGATCCATGACCCTTGTCATCACAGTGATCCATGCCCTTGTCATCCCAATAATCCATGACCCCTATATTCAAAATGCTCTGTGACGCTTGTCATCAAAGTGCACCATGACACATGTCATCACAATGCTCCATGCCTTTGTCAGCAAAATGCTACATGACACTGTCCTTACAATGCTCTATGCGCTAGTCATCACAGTACTCCATTACCATAGTCATCACTATCCTCCAAGAACCTTGGGATCCCATTGCTTCATGCCCTAGTCATCACAATGCTCCATGCTCCTTGAAATCAAAAGTATCCATGACCTCTGTCATCGCAATGCTCCAAACCCTTGTGATCACAATGTACCATAACACTTGTCATCACAATGCTCCATGATGACTGTCATCACAATACTCCATGCCCTTTTCATCACAATGCTCCATGACCTTTGTCATCACAATTCTCAATACACTTGTCATCACAATGCTCCCTGACACTTGTCGTCAGAATGCTCCTTGAACCCTGTCACGAAAAGGCTCCATGCCTTTTTCATCACAAAGCCCCATGCCATTTTCATCACAATGCTCCATGCCATTGTCATCAAAATACTCCACAAGCTTGTCATCAGAATGCTCCATGACCCTTGTCATCACAATTCTCCATGCACTTGTCAGCACAATGCTCCCTGACCCTTGTCATCACAATGCTCCAAGCCATTGTCATCACAATGCTCCATTACTTTTGTTATCAGAATCCTCCATGACACTTGGCATCAGAATGCTCCATGCCATTGTCATCACAATGGGCCATTACATATGTCATCACAATCCTCCCTGACACCTCTATTTACAATACTGCATGACCTGGTCATCACAATGCTCCATGCCCTTGTCATCACAATGCGCTGTTCCCACTCTCATCACAATAATCCAAGAAACTTATTAGACCAATGCTCCATGCCCTTGTCATCACAACGCTCCATGATGCCTGTCATCACAATACTCCATGCCCTTGTCATCACAATGCTCCATGCCCTTGTTATCACAATGTTCCAAGACCCAAGTAATCAGAATGCTCCATGCCCCTTTTGATCAGTATGCTCCATGAGACCTGTCATCACAAGGCTCCATGATTTCCTCATCACAATGCTCCAGGACCTTGTCATCACAATGCTTCATGACATTTTCATGAAAATTCTCAATGGCCCTTGTCATCATAATGCTCCAAGCCCTAGTCATCACAATGCTCCATTATATTTGTCATCACAATCCTCCATTATATTTTGCATCACAATGCTCCATGCCATTGTCATGGCAATGGACCATGACATATGTCATCACAATGCTCCCTGACACCTGTCTTCACAGTATTCCATGCCCTTGTCGTCACAATGCTCCATGACCCTTGTCATCACAATGCTCCGTGACTCCAGTCATCACAATGCTTCATAACGTTTGTCATCACAACAGTCCATGCCTGCGTCATCACAAGACTCTGTGACCTTTGTAACCACAATGCTCCATGAACTTTTCATCACAATGCTGCGTGACCCTTGTCATCACAATGCTCCATGTCTTTGTCAGAACAATGCTCCATGACCCTTGTCATCACAATGTGCCATGCACTTTTCATCACAAAGAACCACAACTTTGACATCACTATGCTCCATAAACCTTGTAATCACAATGTTGCACGCAATTCTCATTCAAATGCTCTCTCACAACGGATATCACAATGTTCCATCACTTGTCATCACAATCCTCCCTCACCCCTGTTATCACAAGTTTCCATGACCCCTGTCATCACAATGCTACATCCACTTATCAGCACAATGTTCCATGATGCCTGACATCACAATGTTCAATAACCCCTGTCATCAAAATACTCCATGACCCTTTTCATCCCAAAGCTCCATGACCCATGGCATCACAATGTTTTATAACCCCTGTCATCAAAATGTTCCATTACACTTTTCATCAAATTACTGCATGAACCTGTCATCAAAATGCTCCCTGCCCTGCTCATCACAATGCACCACACACTTGTCATCAAAATGCTCCATGACTTTTGTCATCACAAAGCTCCATGACCCTTGACATCACAATGCTCCATGTCATTGTCATCATAATGCTCCATGAACCCTCTCATCATATTGCTCAATGCCCTTGTCATCACAAACCTCCATGACAATTGTCATCACAATGCTCGATACACTTCTCATCACAATGCTCCATGCCCTTGTCATTACAATCCCCCATGACCCATGTATCACAGTGTACGTGCCCTTGTCTTCACAATGCTCCATGCCCACTCTCATCACAATAATTCAAGAAATATTTCAGACCAATGCTGAATGCCCTTCTCATCACAATGTTCCATTACATCTGTCATCACAAGGTTCCATGACCCTTGTCATCACAATGCTCCAAAACCCCTGTAATCAAAATGCTCCATGCTCTTGTCACCACAAGACTCCATGACCCTTGTCATCACAATGCTCCAAGACCCCTGTAATCACAATGCTCCATGCCCTTGTCATCACAAAGCTCCATGACACATAGTATCAGAATGTTCCATGGCCTTCTCCTCAAAGTGCTCCATGCCCTTGTCATCACAATGCTCCAAGACCCCTGTAATCACAATGCTCCATGCACATTCTCATCAGAATGCTCCATGAGACTTGTCAACACAAGTCTCCATGGTCATCTCATCACAAAGCTCCAGGACCTTGTCATCACCACGCTCCATTCCCTTGTCATCACAACGCTCCATGACACCTGTCATCACAATACTCCATGAACATTTTCAGCCCAATGCTCCATGACCTTCTAATCACAATGCTCCATGACCAATATCATCAAAATTCTCCATGACCACTGTCATCAAAACACTCCATGACACCTGACAACACAATGATCCGGGACTCTTTTCATCACAATGCTCCATGACCCCTGTAATCACAATGCTCCATGACCCCTGTCATCACAATACTCCATGAACATTTTCATCCCAATGATCCATGACCCTTGTCATCACAGTGATCCATGCCCTTGTCATCCCAATGCTCCATGACCCCTGTTTTCACAATGTTCCGTGACGGTTGTCATCACAGTGCTCCATGACACCTGTCATCAAAATGCTCCATGCCTTTGTCAGCAAAATGCTACATGACACTGTCCTTACAATGCTCTATGCGCTTGTCATCACAATACTCCATTACCATAGTCATCACTATCCTCCAAGAAACTTGGGATCCCATTGCTTCATGCCCTAGTCATCACAATGCTCCATGCTCCTTGAAATCAAAAGTATCCATGACCTCTGTCATCGCAATGCTCCAAACCCTTGTGATCACAATGTACCATAACACTTGTCATCACAACGCTCCATGATGACTGTCATCACAATACTCCATGCCGTTTTCATCACAATGCTCCATGACCTTTGTCATCACAATTCTCAATACACTTGTCATCACAATGCTCCCTGACACTTTTCGTCAGAATGCTCCTTGAACCCTGTCACGAAAAGGCTCCATGCCTTTTTCATCACAATGCTCCATGCCATTGTCATCAAAATACTCCACAAGCTTGTCATCAGAATGCTCCATGACCCTTGTCATCACAATTCTCCATGCACTTGTCAGCACAATGCTCCCTGACCCTTGTCATCACAATGCTCCAAGCCATTGTCATCACAACGCTCCATTACTTTTGTTATCAGAATCCTCCATGACACTTGGCATCAGAATGCTCCATGCCATTGTCATCACAATGGGCCATTACATATGTCATCACAATGCTCCCTGACACCTCTATTTACAATACTGCATGACCTGGTCATCACAATGCTCCATGCCCTTGTCATCACAATGTGCTGTTCCCACTGTCATCACAATAATCCAAGAAACTTATTAGACCAATGCTCCATGCCCTTGTCATCACAACGCTCCATGATGCCTGTCATCACAATACTCCATGCCCTTGTCATCACAATGCTCCATGCCCTTGTTATCACAATGTTCCAAGACCCAAGTAATCAGAATGCTCCATGCCCCTTTTGATCAGTATGCTCCATGAGACCTGTCATCACAAGGCTCCATGATTTCCTCATCACAATGCTCCAGGACCTTGTCATCACAATGCTTCATGACATTTTCATGAAAACTCCCAATGGCCCTTGTCATCATAATGCTCCAAGCCCTAGTCATCACAATGCTCCATTATATTTGTCATCACAATCCTCCATTATATTTTGCATCACAATGCTCCATGCCATTGTCATCGCAATGGACCATGACATATGTCATCACAATGCTCCCTGACACCTGTCTTCACAATATTCCATGCCCTTGTCTTCACAATACTCAATGCACTTGTCATCAAAATGCACCATGTCCACTGTCATCACAATAATCTATGAAACTTGTCAGACCATTGCTCCATGCACCTGTCATCACAATGCTCCATGCCCTTGTCATCACAATGCTCCATGACCCCTGTCATCACAATGCTCCGTGACTCCTGTCATCACAATGCTTCATAACGTTTGTCATCACAACGGTCCATGCCCGCGTCATCACAAGACTCTGTGACCTTTGTAACCACAATGCTCCATGAACTTTTCATCACAATGCTGTGTGACCCTTGTCATCACAATGCTCCATGTCTTTGTCAGAACAATGCTCCATGACCCTTGTCATCACAATGTGCCATGCACTTTTCATCACAAAGAACCACAACTTTGACATCGCTATGCTCCATAAACCTTGTAATCACAATGTTCCATGCAATTCTCATTCAAATGCTCTCTCACAACTGATATCACAATGTTCCATCAGTTGTCATCACAATCCTCCCTCACCCCTGTTATCACAAGTTTCCATGACCCCGTCATCACAATGCTACATCCCCTTATCAGCACAATGTTCCATGATGCCTGACATCACAATGTTCAATAACCCCTGTCATCAAAATACTCCATGACCCTTTTCATCCCAAAGCTCCATGACCCATGGCATCACAATGTTTTATAACCCCTGTCATCAAAATGTTCCATTACACTTTTCATCAAATTACTGCATGAACCTGTCATCAAAATGCTCCCTGCCCTGCTCATCACAATGCACCACACCCTTGTCATCAAAATGCTCCATGACTTTTGTCATCACAAAGCTCCATGACCTTTGGCATCACAATGCTCCATGTCATTGTCATCATAATGCTCCATGAACCCTCTCATCATATTGCTCAATGCCCTTGTCATCACAAAGCTCCATGACAATTGTCATCACAATGCTCGATGCCCTTCTCATCACAATGCTCCATGCCCTTGTCATTACAATCCCCCATGACCCATGTATCACAGTGTACGTGCCCTTGTCATCAAAATGCTCCATGCCCACTCTCATCACAATAATTCAAGAAACATTTCAGACCAATGCTCAATGCCCTTCTCATCACAGTGCTCCATTACATCTGTCATAACAATGCTCCATGACCCCTGCCATCACATTGTTCCACGGACTTGTCATCACAAGGCTCCATGACCCTTGTCATCACAATGCTCCAAGACCCCTGTAATCACAATGCTCCATGCCCTTGTCATCACAAAGCTCCATGACGCATGTTATCAGAATGTTCCATGGCCTTCTCCTCACAGTGCTCCATGCCCTTGTCATCACAATGCTCCAAGACCCCTGTAATCACAATGCTCCATGCACATTCTCATCAGAATGCTCCATGAGACTTGTCAACACAAGTCTCCATGGTCATCTCATCACAATGCTCCAGGACCTTGTCATCACCACGCTCAATTCCCTTGTCATCACAACGCTCCATGACACCTGTCATCACAATACTCCATGAACATTTTCAGCCCAATGCTCCATGACCTTCTAATCACAATGCTCCATGACCAATATCATCAAAATTCTCCATGACCACTGTCATCAAAACACTCCATGACACCTGACAACACAATGATCCGGGACTCTTTTCATCACAATGCTCCATGACCCCTGTAATCACAATGCTCCATGACCCCTGTCATCACAATACTCCTTGAATATTTTCATCCCAATGATCCATGACCCTTGTCATCACAGTGATCCATGCCCTTGTCATCCCAATGCTCCATGACCCCTATATTCAAAATGCTCTGTGACGCTTGTCATCAAAGTGCACCATGACACATGTCATCACAATGCTCCATGCCTTTGTCAGCAAAATGCTACATGACACTGTCCTTACAATGCTCTATGCGCTAGTCATCACAGTACTCCATTACCATAGTCATCACTATCCTCCAAGAACCTTGGGATCCCATTGCTTCATGCCCTAGTCATCACAATGCTCCATGCTCCTTGAAATCAAAAGTATCCATGACCTCTGTCATCGCAATGCTCCAAACCCTTGTGATCACAATGTACCATAACACTTGTCATCACAACGCTCCATGATGACTGTCATCACAATACTCCATGCCCTTTTCATCACAATGCTCCATGACCTTTGTCATCACAATTCTCAATACACTTGTCATCACAATGCTCCCTGACACTTGTCGTCAGAATGCTCCTTGAACCCTGTCACGAAAAGGCTCCATGCCTTTTTCATCACAAAGCCCCATGCCATTTTCATCACAATGCTCCATGACATTGTCATCAAAATACTCCACAAGCTTGTCATCAGAATGCTCCATGACCCTTGTCATCACAATTCTCCATGCACTTGTCAGCACAATGCTCCCTGACCCTTGTCATCACAATGCTCCAAGCCATTGTCATCACAATGCTCCATTACATTTGTTATCAGAATCCTCCATGACACTTGGCATCAGAATGCTCCATGCCATTGTCATCACAATGGGCCATTACATATGTCATCACAATGCACCCTGACACCTCTATTTACAATACTGCATGACCTGGTCATCACAATGCTCCATGCCCTTGTCATCACAATGCGCTGTTCCCACTCTCATCACAATAATCCAAGAAACTTATTAGACCAATGCTCCATGCCCTTGTCATCACAACGCTCCATGATGCCTGTCATCACAATGCTCCATGCCCTTGTCATCACAATGCTCCATGCCCTTGTTATCACAATGTTCCAAGACCCAAGTAATCAGAATGCTCCATGCCCCTTTTGATCAGTATGCTCCATGAGACCTGTCATCACAAGGCTCCATGATTTCCTCAACACAATGCTCCAGGACCTTGTCATCACAATGCTTCATGACATTTTCATGAAAACTCTCAATGGCCCTTGTCATCATAATGCTCCAAGCCCTAGTCATCACAATGCTCCATTATATTTGTCATCACAATCCTCCATTATATTTGGCATCACAATGCTCCATGCCATTGTCATCGCAATGGACCATGACATATGTCATCACAATGCTCCCTGACACCTGTCTTCACAATATTCCATGCCCTTGTCATTACAATACTCCATGCACTTGTCATCAAAATGCACCATGTCCACTGTCATCACAATAATCTATGAAACTTGTCAGACCGATGCTCCATGCACCTGTCATCACAATGCTCCATGCCCTTGTCATCACAATGCTCCATGACCCCTGTCATCACAATGCTCCGTGACTCCAGTCATCACAATGCTTCATAACGTTTGTCATCACAACGGTCCATGCCTGCGTCATCACAAGACTCTGTGACCTTTGTAACCACAATGCTCCATGAACTTTTCATCACAATGCTGCGTGACCCTTGTCATCACAATGCTCCATGTCTTTGTCAGAACAATGCTCCATGACCCTTGTCATCACAATGTGCCATGCACTTTTCATCACAAAGAACCACAACTTTGACATCGCTATGCTCCATAAACCTTGTAATCACAATGCTCCATGCAATTCTCATTCAAATGCTCTCTCACAACGGATATCACAATGTTCCATCACTTGTCATCACAATCCTCCCTCACCCCTGTTATCACAAGGTTCCATGACCCCGTCATCACAATGCTACATCCCCTTATCAGCACAATGTTCCATGATGCCTGACATCACCATGTTCAATAACCCCTGTCATCAAAATACTCCATGACCCTTTTCATCCCAAAGCTCCATGACCCATGGCATCACAATGTTTTATAACCCCTGTCATCAAAATGTTCCATTACACTTTTCATCAAATTACTGCATGAACCTGTCATCAAAATGCTCCCTGCCCTGCTCATCACAATGCACCACACCCTTGTCATCAAAATGCTCCATGACTATTGTCATCACAAAGCTCCATGACCCTTGGCATCACAATGCTCCATGTCATTGTCATCATAATGCTCCATGAACCCTCTCATCATATTGCTCAATGCCCTTGTCATCACAAAGCTCCATGACAATTGTCATCACAATGCTCGATGCCCTTCTCATCACTATGCTCCATGCCCTTGTCATTACAGTCCCCCATGACCCATGTATCACAGTGTACGTGCACTTGTCATCACAATGCTCCATGCCCACTCTCATCACAATAATTCAAGAAACATTTCAGACCAATGCTCAATGCCCTTCTCATCACAATGCTTCATTACATCTGTCATAACAATGCTCCATGACCCCTGCCATCACATTGTTCCACGGACTTGTCATCACAAGGCTCCATGACCCTTGTCATCACAATGCTCCAAGACCCCTGTAATCACAATGCTCCATGCCCTTGTCATCACAAAGCTCCATGACGCATGTTATCAGAATGTTCCATGGCCTTCTCCTCACAGTGCTCCATGCCCTTGTCATCACAATGCTCCAAGACCCCTGTAATCACAATGCTCCATGCACCTTCTCATCAGAATGCTCCATGAGACTTGTCAACACAAGTCTCCATGGTCATCTCATCACAATGCTCCAGGACCTTGTCATCACCACGCTCCATTCCCTTGTCATCACAACGCTCCATGACACCTGTCATCACAATACTCCATGAACATTTTCAGCCCAATGCTCCATGACCTTCTAATCACAATGCTCCATGACCAATATCATCAAAATTCTCCATGACCACTGTCATCAAAACACTCCATGACACCTGACAACACAATGATCCGGGACTCTTTTCATCACAATGCTCCATGACCCCTGTAATCACAATGCTCCATGACCCCTGTCATCACAATACTCCATGAACATTTTCATCCCAATGATCCGTGACCCTTGTCATCACAGTGATCCATGCCCTTGTCATCCCCATGCTCCATGACCCCTATATTCAAAATGCTCTGTGACGCTTGTCATCAAAGTGCACCATGACACATGTCATCACAATGCTCCATGCCTTTGTCAGCAAAATGCTACATGACACTGTCCTTACAATGCTCTATGCGCTTGTCATCACAATACTCCATTACCATAGTCATCACTATCCTCCAAGAACCTTGGGATCCCATTGCTTCATGCCCTAGTCATCACAATGCTCCATGCTCCTTGAAATCAAAAGTATCCATGACCTCTGTCATCGCAATTCTCCAAACCCTTGTGATCACAATGTACCATAACACTTGTCATCACAACGCTCCATGATGACTGTCATCACAATACTCCATGCCGTTTTCATCACAATGCTCCATGACCTTTGTCATCACAATTCTCAATACACTTGTCATCACAATGCTCCCTGACACTTTTCGTCAGAATGCTCCTTGAACCCTGTCACGAAAAGGCTCCATGCCTTTTTCATCACAAAGCCCCATGCCATTTTCATCACAATGCTCCATGCCACTGTCATCAAAATACTCCACAAGCTTGTCATCAGAATGCTCCATGACCCTTGTCATCACAATTCTCCATGCACTTGTCAGCACAATGCTCCCTGACCCTTGTCATCACAATGCTCCAAGCCATTGTCATCACAATGCTCCATTACCTTTGTCATCAGAATCCTCCATGACACTTGGCATCACAATGCTCCAAGCCATTGTCATCACAATGCCCCATTACATATGTCATCACAATGCTTCCTGACACCTCTCTTCACAATACTGCATGACCTGGTCATCACAATGCTCCATGCCCTTGTCATCACAATGCGCCATTCCAAATGTCATCACAAAAATCCATGAACCTTATTAGACCAATGCTCCATGCCTTTGTCATCACAATACACCATTACCATTGTCATCACAATCCTCCAAGAAAATTGGGATCATATTGCTTCATGCCCTATTCATCACAATGCTCCATGCTCCCTGAAATCAAAATGATCCATGACCTCTGTCATCGCAATGCTCCAAACCCTTGTGATTACAATGTACCATAACACTTGTCATCACAACGCTCCATGATGCCTGTCATCACGATACTCCATGCCCTAGTCATCACAATGCTCCAAGAGCCCTGTAATCACAATGCTCCATGCCCCTTTTCATCAGAATGCTCCATGAGACTTGTTATCACAAGTCTCCATGGTCTTCTCATCACAATGTTCCAGGACCTTGTCATCACAATGCTCCAGGACCCCTGTCATCACAATATTCAATGAACATTTTCAGCCCAATGCTCCATCACCTTCTCATCCCAATGCTCCATGACCCCAGTATTCACAATGCTCCGTGACGCTTTTCATCACAGTGCTCCCTGACACCTGTCTTCACAATACTCCTTGACCTTCTCATCACAATGCTCCATGCCCTTGCCATCACAATGAACCATGTCCACTGTCATCAAAATAATCTATGAAACTTGTCCGAGCAGTGCTCCATGCCCCTCTCATCACAATGATCCATGCCCTTGTCATCACAATGCACCATGTCCACTGTCATCACAATAACCTCTGAAAATTGTCACCACAACGCTCCATGTCCCTGTCATCACAATTCTCCATGACCCCTGTCATCACAATGCTCCGTGACTCCAGTCATCACAATGCTTCATAACGTTTGTCATCAGAATGGTCCATGCCCGCGTCATCACAAGGCTCTGTGACATTTTTAACCACAATGCTCCATGAAATTTTCATCACAATGCTCCGTGACCCTTGTCATCACAATGCTCCATGCCTTTGTCAGAACAATGTTCCATGACCCTTGTCATCATAATTTGTCACGCGCTTTTCATCACAATGATCCACAACCTTGTCATCGCTGTGCACCATAAACCTTGTATTCACAGTGCTCCATGCACTTCTCATCCAAATGCTCTCTCACCTGAGATATCACAATGTTCCATCACTAGTCATCACAATCCTCCCTCAACCTTGTAATCAAAATGTTCCATGACCCCTGACATAACAATATTCCATAACCACTGTCATCAAAATGCTCCATGACACTTTTCAGCCCAAAGCTCCATGACCCTTGGCATCACAATGTTCTGTAACGCCTGTCATCAAAATGTTACATTACACTTTTCATCAAATTGCTGCATGACCCTGTCATCAAAATGCTCCCTCTCCTTCTCATGACAATGCACCACACGCTTGTCATCAAAATGCTCCATGACCGTTGTCATCACAAAGCTCCACGACCCTTGGCATCACAATGCTCCATGTCATTGTCATCACACTGCTCCATGAACCCTCTCATCCCATTGCTCCATGCCCTTTTCATCACAAAGCTCCATGACCCTTGTCATCACAATGCTCGATGCCCTTCTCATCAAAATGCTCCATGCCCTTTTCATCACAATCCTCCATGACCCATGTATCAAAGTGTTCCATGCCCTTGTCATCACAGTGCTCCATGCCCACTCTCATCACAATAATCCATGAAGACTTTCAGGCAAATGCTCAATGCCCTTCTCATCACAATGCTCCATTACCTCTGTCATAACAATGCTCCATGACCCCTGTCATCTCAATGTTCCACGGCCTTGTCATCACAAGGCTCCATGACCCTTGTCATCACAATGCTCCAAGACCCATGTAATCAAAATGCTCCATGCCCCTTTGCATCTCAATGCTCCATGAACCCTGTCATCACAATGCACCATGTCCATCATCATACTGCTTCAGGCTATTGTCATCACAATGAAATCAAAATTATCCATGACCTCAGTCATCATAATGCTCCAAACCCTTCTGATCACAATGTTCCATAACACTTATCATCACAAATCCCCATGACGCTCATCATCACAATTATCCATGGTATTCTCATCACAATGCTCCATGACCTTTGTCATCACAAGGCTTAATACACTTGTCATCACAATGCTCCCTCACACTTGTTGTCAGTATGCTCCTTGAACCCTGCCATGAAAAGGCTCCATGCCTTTTTCATCACAATGATCCGTGCCCTTTTCATCACAATGCTCCAAGATCACTGTAATAACAATGCTCCATGTCCTTGTCATCACAAAACTCCATGAAGCATATCATCAGAATGCTCCATGGCCTTCTCATTCCAATGCTCCATGCCCTAGTCTTCACAATGCTTCAAGAACCCTGTAATCACAATGCTCCATGCCCCTTTTCATGAGAATGCTCCGTGAGATTTGTCATCACAGGTCTCCATGGTCATCTCATCACAATGCTCCAGGACCTTGTCATCACCATTCTCCATTCCCTTGTCATCACAATGCTCCATGACCCCTGTCATCACAATAATCCATTAACATATTCAGCACAATGCTCCACGACCTACACATCACAATGCTCCATGCCCAATATCATCACAATGCTCCATGACCACTGTCATCACAACACTCCATGACTCCTGACAACACAATGATCCGGGACTCTTGTCATCACAATGCTCCATTCCCTACACATCACTATGCTCCATGACCCCTGTCATCACAACAATCCATGAACATTTTCAGACCAGTGCTCCATGACCCTTGTCATCACAATGATCCATGCCCTTGTCATCCCAATGCTCTATGACCCCTGTATTCACAATGCTCCATGTCGCTAGTCATCACAGAGCTCCATGACACATGTCATCACAATGCTCCATGCCTTTGTCAGCAAAATGCTACATGACCTTCTCATTACAATGCTCTATGCGCTTGTCATCACAATACTCCATTTCCATTGTCATCACAATCCTCCATGAACCTTGGGATCACATTGCTTCATGCCCTTGTCATCACAGTGCTCCATGCTCCTTGAAATCAAAATGATCCATGACCTCTGTCATCACAATGCTCCAAACCCTTGTGATCACAATGTTCCGTAACACTTGTCATCACAACGCTCCATGATGCCTGTAATCACAATACTCCATGCCCTTTTCATCACAATGCTCCATGACCTTTGTCATCACAATTCTCAATACAATTGTCATCACAATGCTTCCTGACACTTGTCGTCAGAATGCTCCTTGAACCCTGTCACAAATACGCTCCATGCCTTTTTCATCACAAAGCCCCATGCCGTTTTCATCACAATGCTCCATGCCAATGTCATCAAAATACTCCACAAGCTTATCATCAGAATGCTCCATGACCCTTGTCATCACAGTTCTCCATGCACTTGTCAACACAATGCTCCCTGACCCTTGTCATCACAATGCTCCAAGCCATTGTCATCACAATGCTCCATTACCTTTGTCATCAGAATCCTCCATGACACTTGTCATCACAATGCTCCATGCCATTGTCATCACAATGGGCCATTCCATATGTCATCACAATGCTCCCTGACACCTCTCTTCACAATACTGCATGACCTGGTCATCACAATGCTCCAAGACCCATGTAATCACAATGCACCATTCCAACTGTCATCACAATAATCCATGAAACTTATTAGACCAATGTTCCATGCCCTTGTCATCACAATGCTCGATGCCCTTTTTATCACAATGTTCCAAGAACCCTGTAATCAAAATTCTCCTTGCCCCTTTCATCAGTATGCTCCATGAGATTTGTCATCACAAGGCTCCATGGTTTTCTCATCACAATGCTCCAGGACCTTGTCATGACAATGCTTCACTACCTTGTCATGAAAACTCTCAATGGCCCTTGTCTTCATAATGCTCCAAGTCCTAGTCATCACAATGCTCCATTATATTTGTCATCACAATCCTCCATTACATTTGGCATCACAATGCTCCCTGCCATTTTCATCGCAATGGACCATGATATATGTCATCACAATGCTCTCTGACAACTCTCTTCAAAATACTCCATGACCTTCTCATCACAATGCTCCATGCACTGGTCATCACAATGCACCATGTCCACTGTCATCAAAATAATCTCTGAAAAGTGTAACCACAACGCTCCATGTCCCTGTCATCACAATGCTCCATGACCCCTGTCATCTCAATGCTCCGTGACTCCAGTCATCACAATGCTTCATAACGTTTGTCATCACAACGGTCCATGCCCGCATCATCACAAGGCTCTGTGACCTTTGTAACCACAATGCTCCATGAAATTTTCATCACAATGCTCCGTGACCCTTGTCATCACAATGCTCCATGCCTTTGTCAGAACAATGTTCCATGACCCTTGTCATCACAATGTGCCACGGGTTTTTCATCACAATGATCCACAACCTTGTCATCGCTATGCTCCATAAATCTTGTGTTCGCAATGCTCCATGCAATTCTAATCCAAATGCTCTCTCACCTGAGATATCACAATGTTCCATCACTAGTCATCACAATCCTCCCTCAATCCTGTAATCAAAATGTTCCATGACCCCTGACATCACAATATTCCATTACCACTGTCATCAAAATGATCCATGACACTTTTCAGCCCAAAGCTCCTTGACCCATGGCATCACAGTGTTCTGTAACCCCTGTCATCAAAATGTTACATTACACATTTCATCAAATTGCTGCATGACGCTGTCATCAAAATGCTCCCTCTCCTCCTCATCACAATGCACCTCACGCTTGTCATCAAAATGCTCCCTCTCCTTCTCATCACAATGCACCACACGCTTGTCATCAAAATGCTCCATGACCGTTGTCATCACAAAGCTCCATGACCCTTGGCATCACAATGCTCCATATCATTGTCATCAAAATGCTCCATGAAACCTCTCATCCCATTGCTCCATGCCCTTGTCATCACAAAGCTCCATGACCCTTGTCATCACAATGCTCCAAGACCCCTGTAATCACAATGCTCCATGCCCTTTTCGTCACAAAGCTCCATGACAAATGTCATCAGAATGTTCCATGGCCTTCTCATCACAATGCTCCATGCCCTTGTCATCACAATGCTCCAAGAACCCTGTAATCAAAATGCTCCATGCCCCTTTGCATCTAAATGCTCCATAAACCCTGTCATCACAGTGCTCCATGCGCTTGTCAGCACAATGCTCCATGACACAGGTCATCACAATGCACCATGCGCTTGTCACCAGAGTGCTCTACAATTTTGTCCTCACAATGTTCCATAAATATTGTCATCACAAAGATCCATGACCCTTGGCATCACAGTGCTCCATGTCATTGTCATCAAAGTTGCTCCATGAACGCTCTCATCACATTGCTCCATGCCCTTGTCTTCACAAAGCTCCATGTCACATGTCATCAGAATGCTCCATGGCCTTCTCATCACAATGCTCTATGTGCTTGCCATCACAATGCTCCATTACTCCTGTCATAAAAATGCTCCATGACACCTGCCATCACGATGTTCCGTGGCCTTCTCATCACAAGGCTCCATGACCCTTCTCATCACAACACTCCAAGAACCCTGTAATCACATTGCTCCATGCCCCTTTTCATCTCAATGTTCCATGAAACCGGTCATCACAATTCACCATGCCCATCATCATAATGCTTCATGCTATTGTCATCACAATGAAATCAAAATGCTCCATGACCTCTGTCATAACAATGCTCCAAACCCTTGTGATCACAATATTCCATATCACTTGTCATCACAATGACCCATGACACTCGTCATCACTATTATCCATGGTCTTCTTATCACAATGCTCCATGACCTTTGTCATCACAATGCTCAATACACTTGTCATCAAAATGCTCCCTGACACTTGTTGTCTGTATGCTCCTTGAACCCTGTCATGACAAGGCTCCATGCCTTTTTCATCACAATGATCCATGCCCTTTTCATCACAATGCTCCAAGACCCATGTAATCACAATGCTCCATGCTCTTGTCATCACAAAGCTCAATGACGCATGCCATCAGAATGCTCCTTGGTCTTCTCCTCACAATGTTCCATGCCCTTGTCATCACAATGTTCCATGACCCCTGTAACCACAATGCTCCATGCCCCTTTTCATCAGTATGCTCAGGAAACTTGTCATCACAAGGCTCCATAGTTTTGTCATCACAATGCTCCAGGACCTTGTCAGCACAATGCTTCACGAGTTTTTCATGAAAATTCTCATTGACCCTTGTCATCATAATGCTCCAAGCCCTAATAATCACAATGCTCCATTATATTTGTCATCACAATCCTCCATTACATATGGCATCACAATGCTCAATGCCATTGTCATTGCAATGGACCATGACATATGTCATCACAATGCTCCCTGACATCTGTCTTCACAATACTCCATGACCTTCTCATCACAATGCTCCATGCCCTTGTCATCACAATTCACCATGCCCACTGTCATCACTATGATCTATGAAACTTGTCAGACCAATGCTCCATGCCCCTGTAATCACAATGCTCCATGCCCTTGTCATCACAATGCTGCATGACCCTTGTCATCACAATGCTCCGTGACTCCATTCATCACTATGCTTTATAACGTTTGTCATCACCATGGTCCATGCCCGCATCATCACAAGGCTCTGTGACATTTGTAACCACAATGCTCCATGAACTTTTTATCACCATTCACTGTGACCATTGTCATCACAATGCTCCATTTCTTTGTGAGAACAATGCTCCATGACCATTGTCATCACAATGTGCCACGCACATTTCATCACAACGGTCCACAACATTATCATTGCAATGCTCCATAAACTTTGTAATCACAATGGTCCATGCACATCTCATCAAAATGCTCTCTCACCAGAGATATCACAATGTTCCATCACTAGTCATCACAATACTCCCTCACCCCTGTAATCACAATGTTCCATGACCCTGTCATCACAATGCTACATCCCCTTATCATCACAATGTTCCATGACCCCTGACATAACAATGTTCCATAACTCCTGTCATCAAAATGCTCCATGACCCGTTTCATCCCAAAGTTCCAAGAACCCTGACATAACAATGTTCTATAACCAATGCCATTAAAATGTTCCATTTAACTTTTCATCAAATTGCTCCATGATCCGGTCATCAAAATGCTCCCTGCACTTCTCATCACAATGCACCATTCCCTTGTCATCAAAATGCTCCTTGACTTGTCATCACAAAGCTCCATGACCCTTGGCATCACAATGCTCCATGTCATTGTCAACACAATGCTCCATGAACCCTCTCATCACATTGCTCCATGCCCTTGTCATCACAAAGCTCCATGACACTTGTCATCACAATGCTCGATGCCTTTCTCATCACAATGCTCCATGCCCTAGTCATTAAAATCCTGCATGACCCATGTATCACAGTGTTCCGTGCCCTTGTCATCACAATGCTCCAAGCCCAGTCTCATCGCAATAATCCATAAAATATTTCAGACAAATATTCCATGCCCTTCTCATCACAATGCTCCATTACCACTGTCATAACAATGCTCCATGACCCCTGTCATCACAGTGTTCCACGGCCTAGTCATCACAAGGCTCCGTGACACTTGCCATCACAGTGCTCCAAGACCCCTTTAATCACAATGCTCCATGCCCTTGTCATCACAAAGCTCCATGACACATGTCATCAGAATGTTCCATGGTCTTCTCATCAAAATACTCCATGCACTTTTCATTACTGTGCTCCAAAACCCCTGTAATCACAATGCTCCATGCCCCTTTTCATCAGTATGCTCCATGAGACTTGTCATCACAAAGCACTTTGATCCTTGTCATCACAATGCTCTATGCCTTTCTCAGCACAATGCTCCATGACCCTTGTCATCACAATGCTCCTTGAGCTTCTCAGCATGATGCTCCATGACACATGTCATCACAATGCACCATGCGCTTGTCATCACAGTGCTCCATAATCTTGTCATCACAATGATCCATAAACCTTGTCATCACAATGCTCCATGCACTTCTCATCAAAATGCTCTCTCACCACAGATATCCCTGTGTTACATCACTATTCGTCACAATACACCCTTACCCTTGTTATCACAATGTTTCATGACTCCTGTCATCACAATGCTACATGCACTTATCATCAAAATGTTCGATGAACCCTGACATCACAATGCTCCATAACCCATTTCATGAAAATGCTCCATGACCCTTTTCATCATAATGCTCCATGACCCCTGTCATCACAATGTTCCATAACCCCTGTCAACATAATTTTCCATGAACCTTTTCATCAATTTACTCCATGACCCTGTCATCACAATGCTCCCTGCCCTTCTCATCACAATGCACAACGCACTTGTCATCAAAATGGTCCATGACCTTTGTCATCACAAAGATCCATTACCCTTGGCATCACAATGCTCCATGTCATTGTCATCACAATGCTCCATGAACACTCTCATCACATTGCTCCATGCCATTGTCATCACAAAGCTCCATGACACATGTCATCAGAATCCTCCATGGCCTTCTCATCACAATGCTCCATGCCCTTGCCGTCACAGTGCTCCATTCCCCCTGTGATAACAATGCTCCATGACCCCTGCCATCACGATGTTCCGTGGACTTTTCATCACAAGGCTCCATGAACCTTCTCATCACAATGCTCCAAGACCCCTGTCATCACAATGCACCATGCCCATCATCATAATGCTTCATGCTACTGTCATCACAATGAAATCAAAATGCTCCAAGACATCAGTCATAACAATGCTCCAAACCCTTGTGATCACAATGTTCCATAACACTTTTCCTCACAGGGCCCCATGACGCTCGTCATCACAATTATCCATGGTCTTCTCATGACAATGCTCAATACACTTGTCATCAAAATGTTCCTTGACACTTGTTGTCTGTATGCTCATTGAACCCTGTCATGACAGGGCTCCATGGCTTTTTCATCAAAATGATCCATCCCCTTTTCATCACAATGCACCAAGACCCCTTTAAACACAATGCTCCATGCCCTTGTCATCACAAAGCTCAATGAATCATGTCTTCAGAATGCTCCTTGGCCTTCTCCTCACAATGCTCCATGCCCATGTCATCACAATGATCCAAGACCCCTGTAATCACAATGCTCCATGCCCCTTTTCATCACTATGCTCCATGAGATTTGTCATAACAACTCTCTATGGATTTCTCATCACAGTGCTTTAGGACATTGTCATAACAATGCTTCACGACCTTGTTTTGAAAATTCTCAATGGCCCTTGTCATCATAAAGCTCCAAGCCCTAGTCATCACAATGCTCCATTATATATGTCATCAAAATCCTCCATTACATTTGGCATCACAATGCTCCATGCCATTGTCATTGCAATGGACCATGACATATGTCATCACAATGCTCCCTGACACCTGTCTTAACAATACTCCATGAACTTCTCATTACAATAATCCATGCCCATGTCATCACAATGCACCATGTCCACTGTCATCATAATAATCTATGAAACTTGTCAGAACTATGCTCCATGCCCCTGTCACCACAATGCTCCATGCCCTTTTCATCACAATGCTCCATGACCCCTGTCATCACAATGCTCCATGACTCCAGTCATCACAATGCGTCATAACATTTGTCATCACAATGGTCCTTGCCCGCGTCAGCACAAGGCTCTGTGACCTTTATAACCACAATGCTCCATGACCCTTGCCATCAAAATGCTCCATGCCTTTGTCAGAAAAATGCTCCATGAAACTTGTCATCACAATGTGCTACGGGCTTTTCATCACAACTGTCCACAAATTTGTCATGGTATTGCTCCATAAACATTGTAATCACAATGCTCCATGCCCTTCTCATCACAATGCTCCATTACCCCTGTCATAACAATGCTCAATGACCCCTTCCATCACGATGTTCCATGGCCTTGTCATCACAAGGCTCCATGACACTTGTCATCACAATGCTCCAAGACCCCTGTAATCACAATGCTCTATTCCCTTGTCATCACAAAGCTCCATGACACATGTCATCAGAATGTTCCATGGCCTTCTCATCAAAATGCTCCATGCCCTTGTCATCACAGTGCTCCAAGACCTCTGTAATCACAATGCTCCATGCCCCTTTTCAACTCCATGCTCCATGAACCCTGTCATCACAATGCATCATGCCAATCATCATAATGCTTCTTGATATTGTCAGCACAATGAAATCAAAATTCTTCATTACCTCTGTCATCACAATGCTCCATGACCCCTGTCATCACAATACTCCATGATGATATTCAGCCCAATTCTCCATGACACTTGTCATCACAATGATCCATGCCCTTGTCATCCCAATGCTCCATGACCCCTGTATTCACAATGCTCCGTGACTCTTGTCATCACAGTGCTCCATGACACCTGTCATCACAAGGCTCCATGAATTTGTCAGCAAAATGCTACATGACCTTGTCATTACAATGTTCTATGTGCTTGTCATCACAATACTCCATTTCCATTGTCATCAAAATCCTCCATGAACCGTGGGATCACATTGCTTCATGCCCTTGTCATCATAATGCTCCATGCTCCTTGAAATCAAAATGATCCATGACCACTGTCATCACAATGCTCCAAACAATTGTGATCCCAATGTTCCATAACACTTGTCATCACAATGCTCCATGATGACTGTCATCACAAAATTCCATGCCCTTTTCATCACGATGTTCCATGACCTTTGTCTTCACAATTCTCAGTACACTTGTCATCACAATGCTCCCTGACACTTCTCATCAGAATGCTCCTTGAACCCTGTCACGAAAAGGCTCCATGCCTTTTTCATCACAATGTCCCATTCCATTTTCATGACAATGCTCCGTGACCATTGTCATCACAATGCTCCATGCCTTTGTCTGAAAAATATTCCATGACCCTTATCATCACAATGTGCCATTCAGTTTTCATCACAACGGTCCAGAAACTTTTAATTGCAATGCTCCATAAACCTTGTAATCACAGTGCTCCATACAATCCTCATCAAAATGCTCTCTCACCAGAGATATCACAGTGTTCCATCACTAGTCGTCACAATACTCCCTCACCCCTGTAATCACAATGTCCCATAACTCCTGTCATCACAATGCTACATACCTTTATCATCACAATGTTCCATGACCCCTGACATCACAATATTCTATAACCCCTGTCATCAAAATGTTCCAATACACTTTTCATCATATTGCTGCATGACCCTGTCATCAAAATACTCCCTGCCCTTCTCATCACATTGCACCATGCACTTATCATCAAAATGCTCCATGACCTTTGTCATCACAAAGCGCCATGACACTTGGCATCACAATGCTCCATGTCATTGTCATCAAAATGCTCCATGAACCCTCTCATAACATTGCTCAATGCCCTTGTCATCACAAAGCTCCATGACACTTCTCATCACAATGCTCGATGCCCTTCTCATCACAATGCCCCATGACCTTGTCATTACAATCCTCCATGACCCATGTATCACAGTGTTCCATGCCCTTATCATCACAATGCTCTATGCCCACTCTCATCACAATAATCCATGAAACATTTCAGACCAATGCTCCATGCACTTCTCATCACAATGCTCCTTTACCTCTGTCATAACAATGCTCCATGACACCTGCCATCACAATGTTCCCCGGCCTTGTCATCACAAGGCTCCATGACACTTGTCATCACAATGCTCCACGACCCCTCTAATCAAAATGCTCCATGCCCTTTTCATCAAAAAGCTACATGACACATGTCATCAGAATGTTCCATGGCCCTGTCACCACAATGCTCCATGCCCTTTTCATCACAATGCTCCAAGACCCTTGTAATCAAAATGCTCCATGAGACTTTTCATCTCAATGCTCCATGAACCCTGTCATCACAATGGACCATGCCCATCATCATAATGCTTCAGGCTATTTTCATCACAATGAAATCAATATGCTCCATGACCTCTGTCATCACAAGGCTCCAATCCCTTGTGATCACAATGTTCCATAACACTTATCATCACAACACCCTATGGCGCTCATCATCACAATTATCCATGGTCTTCTCATCACAATTCTCCAGGACTTTTGTCATCACAATGCTCAGTACACTTGTCATCACAATGCTCCTTGACACTTGTCATCAGTCTGCTCCATTAACCCTGTCATGACATGTCTTCATGCCTTTTTCATCACAATGATCCATGCCCTTTTAATCACAATGCTCCAAGACCCCTGTAATCACAATGCTCCATGCTCTTGTCGTCAAAAAACTCAATGACGCATGGCATCAGAATGCTCCATGGCCTTCTCCTCACAATGCTCCTTGCCCTTGTCATCACAATGCTCCAAGACCCATGTAATCACAATGCTCCATGTCTCTTTTCATCAGAATGCTCCATGAGACTTGTCATCACAAGTCTCCATTGTATTCTCATAAAAGTGCTCCAGGAACTTGTCATCATAATGCTCCATGATCCCTGTCATCACGATACTCCATGAACATTTTCAGCCCAGTGCTCAATGACCTTCTCATCAAAATGCTCCATGACCCTTGTCATCACAATGATCCATGCCCTTGTCATCCCAATGCTTCATGACCCCTGTATTCACAATGATCCGTGATGCTTGTCATCACAGTGCTCCATGACACCTGTCATCACAATGCTCCATGCCCTTGTTATCACATTGTTCCATGACCCCTGTCATTACTATGCTCCGTGACTTCATTCATCACAATGCTTCATGATCTTTGTCATCTCAATGGTCCATGCCCTCGTCATCAACAGTCTCTGTGACCTTTGTAACCACAATGCTCCATGAACTTTTCATCACAATGCTGCGTGACCCCTGTCATCACAATGCTCCATGTCTTTGTCAGAACAATGCTCCATGACCCTTGTCATCACAATGTGCCATGCACTTTTCATCACAAAGAACCACAACTTTGACATCGCTATGCTCCATAAACCTTGTAATCACAATGTTCCATGCAATTCTCATTCAAATGCTCTCTCACAACGGATATCACAATGTTCCATCACTTGTCATCACAATCCTCCCTCACCCCTGTTATCACAAGTTTCCATGACCCCGTCATCACAATGCTACATCCCCTTATCAGCACAATGTTCCATGATGCCTGACATCACAATGTTCAATAACCCCTGTCATCAAAATACTCCATGACCCTTTTCATCCCAAAGCTCCATGACCCATGGCATCACAATGTTTTATAACCCCTGTCATCAAAATGTTCCATTACAATTTTCATCAAATTGCTGCATGACACTGTCATCAAAATGCTCCCTGGCCTTCTCATCACAATGCACCACGCCCTTGTCATCAAAATGCTCCGTGACTTTTGTCATCACAAATCTCCTTGACCCTTGACATCACAATGCTCCATGTCATTGTCATCACAATGCTCCATGAATCTTCTCATCACATTTCTCCATGCCCTTGTCATCACAAAGCTCCATGACACATGTCATCACAATGCTCGATGCCCTTCTCATTACTATGCTCCATGCCCTTGTCATTACAATCCTCTATGACCATTGTATCACAGTGTTCCGTGCTCTTGTCATCACAATGCTCCATGTCCACTCTCATCACAATAATCCATGAAACATTTCACACCAATGCTTCCTGTCCTTCTCATCACAATGCTCCATTACACCTGTCATAACAATGTTCCATGACCCCTGCCATCACAAAGTTCCACGGCCTTGTCATTCACAAGGCTCCATGACACTTGTCATCACAATGTTCCAAGACCCCTGTAATCACAATGCTCCATGCCCTTGTCATCACAAAGCTCCATGACGCCTGTCATTACAATGTTCCATGGACTTCTCATCACAATGCTCCAAGACACTTTTTATCACAGTGCTCCATGCCCCTTTTCATCTCAAAGCTCCATGAATCCTATCATCACAATGCACCATGCCCATTATCATAATGCTTCAGGCTATTTTCCTCACAATGAAATCAAAATGCTCCATGACCTCTGTCATCACAATGCTCCAAACCGTTGGGATCACAATGTTCCATAACACTTCTCATCACAACACCCCATGATGCTCATAATCAAAATTATCCATGGTCTTCTCATCACTATGCTCCATAACCTTTGTCATCACAATGCTCCCTGACACTTGTCGTCAGTATGCTCCTTGAACACTGTCATTACAGGGCTCCATGCCTTTTTCATCACAATGATCCATGCCCTTTTCATCACAATGCTCAAAGACACCTGTAGTCACAATGCTCCATGCACTTGTCATCACAGTGCTCCATGACACATTCATCAGAATGCTTCATGGCCTTCTCTTCACAATGCTCCATGCCCTTGTCATCAAAATGCTCCAAGACCCCTGTAAACACAATGCTCCATGCCGCTTGTCATTATAGCGCTCCATGACGCTCGTCATCACAATTATCCATGGTCTTCTCATCACAGTGCTCCACGGTCTTGACATCACAATGCTCCATGCCCTGGTCATCACAATGCTCTATGTTCCCTTTCATCACAATTCTCCACGTTCTTGGCATCACTATGTTCCATGACACTTCCCATCACAGTGTTAAATGCTTTGTCATCACAATACTGCACAAGCTTGTCATCAGAATACTCCATGACCCTTTTCATCACAATGATCCATGAGCCCTGTCATCACAATGCTCCATGAGACCTATCATCACAATGCTCCATGCCCTTGTCATTACAGTGCTCCATGATGCTCGTCACCAGAATTATCCATGGTCTTCTCATCACAGTGCTCCACGGTCTTGCCATAACAATGCTCCATGCCCTGGTCATCACAATGCTCCATGTCCCTTGTCATCACAATTCTCCAGGTCCTTGTCATCACAATGCTCCATGTCCCTTGTCATCACAATTCTCCAGGTCCTTGTCATCACAATGCTCCATGACAGTTCTCATCCCCATGTTACATGCTCTTGTCATCACAATTCTCCATGCACTTATCATCGCAATGTCCCATGACCCCTGTCATAGCAAGCTCCATGCCTTTGTCATCACAATGCTTCACGACATTTTAATCAAAATTCTCAAAGGCCGTTGTCATCACAATGCTCCATGCCCTTGTCATCACAATGCTCCATGGCCCTTGTCATCACAATGCTCCAAGCCCTTGTCATCACAATGCTCCATTACCTTTGTCATCACAATCCTCCATAACACTCGGCATCACAATGCTCCATGCCATTGTCATCACAATGGAACATGAAATATGCCATCACAATGCTCCCTGACACCTGTCTTCACAATAATCCATGACCTTGTCATCACAATGCTCCATGCCCTTGTCATCACAATGTGCCATGCCCTCTGTCAACACAATTATCCATGAAACTTGTCAGACCAATGCTCCATGCTGCTGTCATCATAATGCTACATGAACACAGTCATCACAATGCTCCGTGTGTCCTGTCATCACAAGATTCCATGACCTGTGTCATCACAAAAGTCAATGCCCTCATCATCACAAGGCTCTGTGAAATTTGTCACCACAATGCTCCATGAACTTTTCATCAAAATGCTCAATGTCATTGTCATCACAATGCTCCATGAACGCTCTCATCACATTGCTCCATGAACTTGTCATCACAAAGCTCCATGACGCATGTCATCAGAATGCTCCATGGCCTTCTCATCACAATGTTCCATGCACTTGCCATCACAATTCTCCATTAACCCTGTCATAACAATGCTCCATGACCCCTGCCATCACGATGTTCCATGGCCTTGTCATCACAAGGCTCCATGACCCTTCTAATCACAATGCTCCAAGTCCCCTCTAATCACTATGCTCCATGCCCCTTTTCATCTCAATGATCCATGAACCCGGTCATCACAATGCACCATGCCCATCATCAAAATGCTTCATGCTATTGTCATCACAATGAAATCAAAATTCTCCATGATCTCTGTCATCACAATGCTCCAAATCCTTGTGATCAAAATGTTCCATAACACTTATCATCACAACGTCCCATGACGCTCGTCATCACAATTATACATGGGCTTCTCATCACAATGCTCCATGACCTTTTTCATCACAATGCTCAATACACTTGTCATCACAATGCTCCCTGACACTTGTCCTCAGTATGCTCCTTGAACCATGTCATGACAAGGCTCCATGCCTTTTTCATCACAATGCTCCATGCCCTTGTCATCACAAAGCTCCATGATGCATATCATCAGAACGTTCCATGGCCATCTCATCCCAATGCTCCAAGCCCTTGTCATCACAATGCCCCAAGACCCCTGTAATCACAATGCTCCATGCCCCTTTTCATCAAGTATATTCCATGAGACTAGTCATCACAAGTCTCCATGGTCTTCTCATCACAAAGCTCCAGTACCTTGTCATCAGAAGCCTCCATGGCCCCTGTCATCACAATACTCGATGAACGTTTTCAGCCCAATGCTCCTTGACCTTCTCATCACAATGCTCCATGACCCCTGTCATCACAAGGCTCCATGACTCCTGTCATCACAACGATCCATGAACCCTGACAACACAATGATCCGGGACTCTTGTCATGAAAATGCTCCATCCCCATGTCATCCCAATGCTTCATGACCCCTGTAATCACAGTGCTCCGTGACGCTTGTCATCACACTGCTCCATGAACCTTGTCCTCACAATGCTCCATGCCTTTGTCAGCAATATGCTACATAATCTTGTCATCACAATGCTCCATGCGCTTGTCATCACAGTCCTTCATGACACTTTGGATCATATTGCTTCATGCGCTTGTCATCTCCCTCTTGCCTTTCTGGTTTTTACAGATTTTCGGATATCCCTTTTGACCCGTGGGAAGTGACAGTTCTTTGTAGTGTGGATTTGCATTGCGTGCTTGCTTGATTGTCCAAAAAGGTCGTATGCGTTTTCTCCTGAATATATTCAGGAGAAAACGCATACGCCCTTTTTGGCCAAGTGCATCATTGTCGAAGTTGTGATGCTTTTCCTGTGCTTTAAAGGTGATTCCAATTTACCTCTTGAAATATGTTTTGTGCAATTCTGCCTCATTTTCGAGTCAGCTCCGTTGTCTTCCCTCAACAGATTTTTGGAAGACAGTAGTCCTTTATAACTGTAGGTTTGTGAATTGCTGTGCCCGTGAGCTCCAATTTTCAAATCCCATTTTTGGGAGCTGACCGCAAATACACAATTTTGCCTCAGGACCTATACTTGTTCCAGGGGTGGCTATACTCTTCCCTGCATGTGTCTGAGGCTTTGGTTAATTCTTCTTCCTGACGGGAATTTACAGTGACCTGTGCCCGTCCAAATGCCTACATCTACTCTCTGATTGGTTCTCCCTCTTCCCTTTCATCCTCTGCACAATTAGCAAACTGTGCGAACCAGGAGGTTATAGGGGCTGGCTCTGCTAAGTTGGGAGATTGATAGTAAAGCAGTTGGAATGCCAAACTGGAGCACAAGGAGAGGAAAAATTAGGAGACTTTTAGAAACCTTTCACCATCACAGGGTGTCCATTCTCTAGGTTTCCCATACATGTTATAACTGTAGTGATATTCCCTACTACCTGGAGATTTGGGATCCATGGAATCGTGGCATGCATTACTACTTTAAAGGGTCTGCATTTTCTCTCCCAATCTCACCAGTCCTCTCAGTCCCAAGTGTCCAGCCTTATGTCTCATCCAGCTGTCTTTGCAGATAGGGTCATTCCCGGTTTCATCAGAACCCCTGAAGGAATTGTGTAAGAATTTCGCTGTTTTTTTGTTTGTTTTTGAAATTCATTTTTATAATGGGGTTGAGCTGATTTTCCCTGACGTGTTTATGCTGGTCTAGACACACTTGATTCCCTTATGGAGACAAATCAATACATAGGTTTTAAGATTCTCACTATTCATATATATTCCTCTGTGTGGAATAGGGGGTTTGAGTCCCGTTCACTGAGGAAGGGGTAGGTCTTGTCTGTTCTCTATTTGGTTTATGGAATGGTACCTGTGCTAATATCAAACTCTGGTTTTATGCATCACCCCACCTCTCCTTTCCCATTAAACAGGCATAAGAGTGTTTTCTAAATGTGAGACTCTGTTCTCTTTCTTAATTCAGTACATGTGTTGTGAAGTTGACATTCCCTCTGTAAGTGATATCTTATGATAAGATTCTTTTTCTGTGTGACTAATTTCACTTAGAATCATCATACCTAAATCCACTCTTTATGCTGCTACTGGCCTTATGACATTGATTTCACGTCTGAGTGATATTCCGTTGTACAAAATTACCACAAGTAATTTATGCATTTCTCTTTTTCCTGGGATATTTTAGGTGTACCGAAGTTGAGGTTCTTGTATGCAGAGCAGCCCTAAACTATGGGGTGCCTGTGTGTTGTCGATATTTAGTCTTCCCAAGTTATATGTCTATGAGTTGAAGTCCCCTTTGCTCGGGGGCTTTGTATTTAAATGTTTTAGGAAACAGCATACACTTCTTCAGAGTGGCTCTTGGATATTTATACCCCACCCATCAGCGTGACTAGGCTCCGTGTTCTCCATGGCCTCTCCAGCATTTCTGGTTTGTACACATTTTTTGGATGGCCTTTCTGAGCAGTGGAAATTGAGACTTCTTTGTCGTGCGGATTTGCATTTCCCGCTTGCTTGGTTGGCCAAAAACTCTGTATGTGTTTTTTTCCTGAAGATATTCACGAAAAAAAGGCATACACCCTGTTGCCCAACTGCATCATTTTAGAAGTTCTGCTGCTTTTCATATGCTTTAAATGTGAGTACAATCTACCTTTTGAAAAATGTATCCTGCAATTCTGCCTCTCATTCAGATCCCCTTCGTTGCCTTACCTGAATATATTTTTTGACGTTGGTTATCATTTATATCTTTGCAGGTCTTTGAATTGTCTGCTCCTGAGCTCCATTTTGCAACTCGCTTTTATTGTGAGCTCGCCGCCAAACCATTGGATTGCTTCTGGCCCTATTCTGGTTCTGAGGAGGCAGGCTGAGCCTTTGGTTAATTCTTGTTCCTAATGGGAAATTAGAGTGACATGTGCCTGTCAAAACTCCTACAGCTAATCTCTCATTGGTTCCCCCTTTTCTCATTTATCCTCTGCACAAATTGCAAACTGTGTGAAACAGGAGGTTAAAGGTGCTGATTCTCCAAGAGGGGAGATTGTTAATAATGTGGCTGGAATGGCGAACCCCAGCACCAGGAGATCAAAAATGAGGTGCATTTTAGACACCTTTCCTGAGCACACGGTGTACATTCAGCTCGGGTGCGCAGGCATGTTTTCGCTGTCAGAAGATTCCCTTGAAACTGCCGATTTGGGACCCATGGAATGGGTACCAGGCAGTATTACTTTAAAAGGTCTGCATTTCCTCACCCAGCCTCTCTAACATCTCTTAGCATGCATAGCTTCCAGCCTTATATATCATCCTGCTGTGGGTCTACATGTGTTCAATCCATGTTACATCGTAGCCCTTCAACAAAAGTTGTAAGAATTTTTGTCTGTCTCACCGTTTTTATAAATATTTTTAAATTTATTTTTATATTGGTTACAGCTGACTTTCAAAGCTCTGTTTTTTGCTGCTGTACATCCACTTGATTCATGTACTGTGAGACAACAATAAATTATTTTTCAGATGCTTACGAGTCATATGTATTATTGTCCAGTGACTTGAGTGCGCTGAGTGCAGTTCTTTGAGGTACCGTGTAGGCCTTGCCAGTTATTCAATTTGGTACTTGGAATGGTATATTTGCTAATTTCAACCTCCTGGATAATACCTCACCATTCCCCACCTTTCCCATTTAGCAGCCTTATGTCTATTTTCTACATATTTTACTATGTTTCTGTTTTGTAGTTTATTCATTGTGTAGCCATGTTTGATTCCACCTTTAAGTGACATCTTATGATATGTGTCTTTTTCTTTCTGACATATGTCACTTAGAATGATCGTATGTAACTCCTCCAGAGTTGTTCCAACTGGCCTTATTTCATTGATTTCGGGATGAGTAATATTCCACTCTACATAAGTACCCCATCTCTTTTATCCATTTTATCCTTCCAGGGACATTTAGGTTATATCCAATTGGAGGCCCTTTTTAACAGAGAGGTGGTAAACGTTGGGGTGCCTGTTTTCTGTCCATTTTTGTTTTTCCCAAGGTATACGCCCATGAGTGCAAGTGCACTATGCTCTGTAGCTCATCTTTTAGATGTCTTAGCAAACACAATACACTTCTCCAGTGTGGCCATTGGCAAATTACATTTCCACTATCAGCCTCACAGGGCTCCCTTTTCTCCTCGCCCTGTCCTGCATTTCTGGTGTTTACACTTTATGTGGATGGCCCTTCTGACTGATGTGAAGTGATACATTTTGTAGTATTGATTTCCAGTGCCCACCTGTTTGGTTGGATAAAAAGTGTGTATGGCCTTTACTTGAATATATTCAGAAAAAAAGCATACGCCCTTTTGGGCCAACTGCATCATTGGCGATGTTCAGCCCCTTTTCTTGTGCTTTAATGGGGAGTCCTTTCTACCTCTTCAAATCTGTTTCCTGCCACTCTCCCTTGCTTACAACTCCTTTTCTGTGACTTACCTGAAGACATTTTTCGACGATAGATATTTTCAACTCTGCAGTTTCATGAATTTTAGTGCCCCTGAGTTCCATTTTTCAACTTGTGTTTTTGGAAACTGGACACAAAACAGTGGGATTTCCTCTAGACCTATTCTGTTTCCATGGGCAATTCTAGCCTTTGATGAATTTGTCTTCCAGATTGGAAATTAGAGTGGCATGTGCCTGTCCAAACAACTAAGACTTGTCTCTAAATTTTTCTCATCCTTCCGCTTCATCCTCTGGACAAATTCCAAACTGTGTGCAACAGGATGTTAACGGTGCTGATATCCCCAAGTGAGGAGATTGTTAGGAAATATGCTGGAGGCGTGAACCCGAGCACCAGGTGATGAGGAGATGAGGTGCCTTTTCCAAACTCTTTCCGATCAAACGGTGTACCATCCTCTAGGTGTGACAGGCATGTTTTAGCTGTAGGAAGGGTCCCGTGCATGGAAGGAGAACACCAGGGATTTTTCCAAATCAGTGCCTCCCCGTATCCCAAACTGGGGAATTTTTAAGCTACAGCTACACGTATGTCCATTAAAGGCCTTGGGAAATAGGCAGAGCCCAATCTTTAGATGATTGAAATCTTCAGGGTCAGAAGCGTTCACCATGGGCCTTGCTTAGGTTACATTTTATCTGTCATTGATAGATGATGTCAATAAAAATATCTATTCTTTTTCAGATTATTTCCCCTTATAGGTTATTGCAAAATATTCAGTGTAGTTCCCTGTGCTATACAGTAGTTCCTTGTTGATGATCTATTTTATACATAGCAGTGTGTATGTGTTAATCCCAAACTGTTAATTTATCCCTTCTCCTACCTTTCCCCTTTGGTAATAATAAATTATAAGATTTTATACTTCTCAGAAATGGGGGAGCTGAAAGAGAGGTATCCTTTTCAATGGAAAAGCACTCAAAACAAGTTTGAAGCTTCAGCCAAGAGTATTCGATGTACATCCATGGAAATAAATCACTTCATTTCTCTAATGTTGACCTGACAAATAAGACAGACGTCTTCACTGAACTTGCTTATAGTAAAGTGAGGAAATATCAAAGGTAAGTCTTAGAAACATCTTATTTTACCCGAGCATTATACACTGCTCTATGTTAACTACAGTTTGGCTCACACATCTGTTCATTGAAGTTACAATGTTCTCAATTTCTGTTACTGATCCTCCAGAGTGGACCCCAACAGGAGTCCCCGTGCCCAGTGTCATTGGAGCCAAGAGATCAAGACTGAGTTTGCTTCAGAAGCAAAGGAAACATTATTTTGAAAACAGAATGGAGAGGTGAGAGTGTGCAGTCCCCCACGGGCTGTGGGCTAGGCTGCTGTGTAGGGATCCCAGCAGCGTCAGTGGGAGGGAGAGGATGGAACTCTCGAGGGCTGGGTTGGCTGCAGCTCAGGCTCTATGCCATGGAGTCTGCATGGGACCCCACTAGCTGAGGTGTCGACCCAGCCATTCTGCACTAGGAAATCGGGTCTGAAGTGCCGGGTGTGGGACCTCTGCATGCGGAACCCTAGGAGCACGTGAAATTAGACAAAGCACAAAGGAAAAGCAGGTTAGACTTAATTTTATTGCCCAGATTCTCTTTTTATCTCCCAGGAATTTTTAATGAACGTTGCCGGAGATGAACACCTCCTCTGCTTTTTGTTCCATTCCTCATTCTTGGGGTGTTGAGGGTGCAGACCCCTCTTTTGTAACTGCTTCATGCTGTGGTGGGAGCCCTGATACCTGAGGGGAGGGGCAAAACGTCTCCCCACCAGTCTCCAGGTGAGGTTGATTGTGCCAAGGCCTCCTGCCTCACTTCTCGTCCGCATGAGCACCAGCATTGGAAGTGTTATAGATTCTAATGACCTTTAAGGGTCCAGGAAAGAGATGTGCAGAGATGCTGAGGTGGCAGGTTTCACCCAACCCCACATTTGTTTGGCGACCTTAGGCTGACGGTTTTTGCCAGCCTAGATGCTCTGACCAGTAGTCTGTGCTTTCTTTAATTAGGTCCCTGAATTAATGTACAAACAGCACCATGTGTCAGAACCCTGCCCACGCAACTCCCAGACAGTCCAGGGTCAGTGGTGATCCAGGACCATGACGTCCACTGAGTCAACGGCCTTTAGAAGTAGCCAGCAGTGCTGCCGGTCATATTGGCCACCATCACCGCGGTGTCTGTAGGGTTTTCTATGGTGAAAGCGTGATATACGTTTCCCCCGCCAAGCTTATTAGCTCCCCTCTGGGTGCAGTAAGTCCTGCAAGCAGTAGTCTGCTCTTTCGGGACACAGTCTTGTTGTTTTCTGAGAGAAACTCCAGGTCAAGTGATGGTCACACGAGTCATCTTGGGGGCCCGTTGCCCCCAGTTGTCTCTCTGGAGGTTGGAGTTGAAGGGCCTCCTCACTCGAGGTCAGTGTGTCCACAGAGCGACCCCTGCAACTTCAGGGCATGATGGGTGGTTAGGATCACGACGTGGGGTCCTTTTCCCTTAGGAGGTAGCTGGCCTTGTGAGCTGCTGATTTCTTGCTTTTTAGATACCCCAGTATCCTGGCCTGATGAATCAGTGGGCAAAGCCCTTGGTGACCATAGTTTATCATACCTGAAGGGCATTCTTGTGTTGCTCCATTTCAAGTGGTCCCAGTTTTTGCACTAAGGGTCCAAGGGCAATTAACCATTGACCCGGTATGTAAAGGTCAAAGGGTTTAGTTAAATTAGGGAGTTCCTGGGCAAGGGTCTGAATTGACTGCTCTTTCATTCTTGAAAGGCTGCTTCTGGATTCTATTCAAAAGGATCATCATCTTTTCGTGTCAGTGTTTCATGTAGAGGCCCAGCTATTAGACTGTAGTTAGGGATCCAGATGCAGAAAACCTTGGCCTCCCCAGGGACCCCTAAGCTGTCTTCTAGTTTTAGAAGAGGTAAGGCTGCAAATGCCTTCTTCCCTATCCTGGGATGCGTTTCTCTGAATATCTGTGAGAATGAAGCCCAGGCATGTCACCTGAGCCTGTGATATTTGAGCCTTTTTCTTGGACACCTTCTATCCTTTCTTGGCTAGGTATTTCTGAGGCGTCCTTAGTAGGCCTGGCGATCAGAATGTCATCTGCATATTGAAGGAGGGTTCCCTTTTACAGAGGTAGAACGTTTAGGTCTTTAGAGGTCATTTTCCCAATGATGGTGTGGGGATTTTTGTACCGTTGGGGCAGGACGGCCCAGCATTATTGCTTTTGTTGCATGTTGTGTCCTGCCACTCACAAGCCAAAAATTCTTGTGACTCTGAGATGAATGGAATACAGAAGAAGGCATCATTGAAGTGTAATACAGAATGCCATGGCCTGGTGGATGGTAGAATTTCCAGCAGGGTGTAGGAAATAGGAGCTACTGGATGTATATCCTCGGTGGCTTCACTGACTGTCCTGATATCCTTTACCAGGTCTCCAGCAGCCCATGGGGCTCTCGTGGTCAGGCCAATCCCAGGATATGGAGCTCACCTTGGCTGCACCACCCATCCCCACAGCCCACGGGACTCTCGTGTTCAAGTTCCTCCCTGGGTATGGAGCTCCCCTGTGCAGCTACCCAGCAGCCCATGGGGCTCTCATAGTCAGGCCCTTCCCAGGATACAGAGCTACCCTGGGTTGGTACCCCAGCAGGGCTGGACACACAGGAACTGTGCACATAGCCCACCTTGCAGAGAACCCCCAGCTCACCTGTCGCTCACAGCTGACACAGAACACCTCAGAGCAGGACTTGAACTAACAAACAGCAGCTCTGACAGGTCTGTGACCCTGGCTATCACTCTGTGCAGTCTCTCTCTGCCTGGTCTTCCAGACACTTCCACTGCAGCCAGGGCACCAGGCCTCTGTCTCCCCCCAGCATCACTCCTCTCCCTGACTCCTGGGTTCCTCTCATTAGGATAGGGTCTTCTTGAAGTTGTTTTCCACTCATGGACAGGATAAAATGATAAGAAAACAAGCCGCAGCTGCAGCCCCTTGTCTAGCCTGACTCTCAAGGGCCCTCACCTCTTCCTTCGGCCTGGCCCGTTTAGCAAGGTTCATTTTCTGCTACTGTGAGCCCCTGAGGGGTGAGGATTGGCTGATTTGGGCAGCCTGACACTGCCTGCCTGCCCTCCCCAGGTGTGCCTGGGTTGAGGTCAATATAAACACCTCTCCAGTCAGCAAGAGCCCCTGTAGCTGTGCCTGACGCCATATTCTCTGCCCCGTCAGCAGTGTCGGGGCTGGGGTGGTGGTAGGGAGTGAGGGGCCGTGGCTTTGTGGGTGGCCCAGTGTGAGTGGAGCTCTGCTGGACTCTCCGCAGGAGTTGCTAGGCTGCCACCTGCTAAAGAAGAGAATGTGTCATCCATACCTTCCTCTTGAATTTCTCCCCAGGCAGAGGTGAGGAAGTAAAAAAGCAGTGGGGGCTGTGGCAGGAGGGGTATCTCAGGCAGGGAAATGGAAAGCTTCCAGAAGAGCATCTGGGGCCAGGACCATCCTGACTGGCCTGCAGGCACCAATTCGGCCTGCGTGCTGTCGCTGGTGTGGCTCCACAGCCCTTCCTCTAGGCTTGCAAGTGCTTGTACATATTCAGGTGTTTTACCTGGAAAGGGTGGGAAGAGTTCAGCTGCAGCAGGACTGGGGCTCAGCTCACATTTACTCACAGACGCCTCGACACAGTCCCCCAGCTTTGCAATGAGGATGCTCCTTGTGGGGGGAAGCACTGCTGACTGCATGGGAGACGATTTCCCACCTCTGACCAACTTAAGAATTTTTTACCACTGGAGCAAGTGCCCTGATACGATTTTCCTCTGTATAACTGGTGGGTTCTGTTTTCATTTTTTTTTCTTTTTTTTCTTTTTAGTTCACGTTAGATTTTATTTATTCCTCTTTTTTTTTAATTTGCAGATATAAACATGGAAATAATGCATTAATATAAAGACGTCTGTGTGAAGGGAAATACTTTTTTCCTGTTTTCTTTTATTAAATGCTATTTATTTTTATTTTTTAAAATTTATTTCTTTTATACAGCAGGTTTTTATTGGATATCTATTTTATACATATAAGTGTGCACATGTGAATCCCAGTCTCCCAATTCATCCCACCACCACCCTCGCATGGCGTTTCCCCCTTGGTGTCCATATGTTTGTTCTCTACATCTGTGTCTCTATCTCTGCCCTGCAAACCGGTTCATCTGTACCATTTTTCTAGGTTCCACATATATGCATTAATATACAATATTTGTTTTTCTCTTTCTGACTTCACTCCGTATGACAGTCTCTAGATCCATTAAGGTCTCTACAAATGACCCAATTTCATTCCTATGTATGACTGAGTAATATTCCGTTGTATATATGTACCACGTCTTTATCCATTCGTCTGTCTGTGGGCACTTAGGTTGCTTTCATTACCTGGCTATTGTAAATAGTGCTGCAGTGAACATTGTGGTGAATGTGTCTTTTTGATTTATGGTTTTCTCTGGGTATATGCCCAGTAGTGGGATTGCTGGATTATATGGTAATTCTATTTTTACTCTTTTAAGGAACATCCATACTGTTCCCCATAGAGACTGTATCAATTTACATTCCCAACAATAGTGGAAGAAGGTTCCTTTCCTCCATACCCTCTCCAGCATTTGTTGTTTGTAGATTCTCTGTTGATGCCCATTCTAACAGGTGTGACATGACACCTTATTGTAGTTTCCATTTCCATTTCTCTAATAATTAGTGATATTGAGCAGATTTTCATGTGCGTACTGGCCACTTCTATGTCTTCTTGGAAGAAATGTCTATTTATATCTTCTTCCATTTTTGTATTGGGTTGTTTGTTTTATTAATATTGAGCTGCATGAGCTGTTTATATATATATTGGAGATTAATCATTTGTCCATTGATTCGTCTGCAAATATTTTCTGCCATTCTGAGGGTTGTCTTTTCGTCTTGTTTGTAGTTTCCTTTGCTTTGCAAAAGCTTTTACGTTCCATTAGGTCCCATCTGTTTAGTTTTCTTTTTTATTTCATTACTATAGGAGGTGGATCAAAAAAGATCTTGCTGTGATTTACGTCAGAGTATCCTTCGTAAGTTTTCCTCTCAGAGTTTTATACTATCCGGTCTTACATTAAGGTCTCTAATCCATTTTGAATATATTTTTATGTATGGTGTTGGGGAGTGTTCTAATTTCATTCTTTTACATGTAGCTCTCCATATTTCCCAGCAGCAATGATTGAAGAGACTGTCTTATCTCCATTGTATAGTCTTGCCTCCTTTGTCATAGATTAGGTGACCATAGATGTGTAGGTTTATCCCTGTGCTTTCTTTATTTTTTTCCTTTTACACGTTTATTGGAGTGTAATTGCTTTACAATGGAGTGTTCGTTTCTGCTGTATAAAATAATGTATGAGCTATACGTATACAAATATCACCAGATACCCTCCCTCTTGCATCTCCCTCTCACACCCCATATCCCACCCCTTTATGTGGTCACAAAGCACCGAGCTGATCTCCCTGTTCTATGTGGCTGCTTCCCAGTACCTATCGGTGTTACATTTGGTAATGTATTTATGTCCATGCCACTCTCTCACTTCGTCCCAGCTTACCCATCCCCCTTCCGGTGTCCTCAAGTCCTTTGTCTATGTCTGTGTCCTTAATCCTGTCCTGCAACTAGGTTCTTCAAAATCTTTTTTTTTCTTCATTAGATTCCATATATCTCTGTTAACATACAGTATTTGTTTTTCCCTTTCTGACTTACTTCACTGTGTAGGACAGATTCTAAGTCCATCCACCTCAGAACAAATAATTCAGTTTTGCTTATTTTTATGGCTGAGTAATACTCCATTGTATATATGTGCCAGATCTTCTTTAAACATTCATTTGTCGATGGACACTTAGGTTGCTTCCATGTCCTGACTATTGTAAATAGAGCTGCAATGAACATTTTTCTACATAACTCTTTTTGAATTATGGTTTTCACAAGGCAAATGCCCAGTAGTTGGATTGTTGTGTCATATGGTACTACTATTGTTAGTTATTTAAAGGAACCTCCGTACTGTTCTCCCTAGTGCCCATATCAATTTACATTCCCACCCACAGTGCAAGTGTGTTCCCTTTTCTCCAATAAAGACCTCTCCAGCATTTATTGTTTTGTAGATTTTTTTGATGATTGCCACTCTGACTGCTGTGAGGTGATACCTCAGGGTAGTTTTGATTTAGATTTCTCTAATGATTAGTAATGTTCAACATCCTTTCATGTGTTTCTTGGTAATCTGTATATCTTCTTTGGATAAATGTCTATTTAGGTCTTCTGCCCGTTTTTGGATTGGGTTGTTTGTTTTTGTGATATTGAGCTACATGAGGTGCTTGTAAAGTTAGGAGATTAATCCTTTGTCAATTGCTTCAATTGGAAATATTTACTCCCATTCTGAGGGTTGTTTTTGCATCTTGTTTATGTTTTCCTGTACTGTGTAAAAGCTTTTAAGTTTCATTAGGTCCCATTTGTTGATTTCTGTTTTTATTTCCATTTCTCTAGGAGGTGGGTCAAAAAGGATGTTGCTGTGATTTATGTCATAGAGTGTTCTGCCTATGGTTTCCTCTAAGTGTTTTATAGTGTCTGGTCTTATATTTAGATCTCTAATCAATTTAGAGTTTATTTTTGTGTATAGTGTTATGGAGTGTTCTAATTTCATTCTTTTATGTGTAGGGGTCCAGTTTTCCCAGCACCAATTACTGAAGAGACTGTCTTTTCTCCATTGTATATCCTTAGCTCCTTTGTCATAGATGAGATAGCCATAGGTATGTAGGTTTATCTCTGGGCTTTCTGTCCTGTTCCATTGATCTCTGTTTATGCCAATCTACATACACTTGATTCCATTATGCAGACATATAAATACATAGGTTTCAAGGTTATTACCAGTCAGATATATTCCTCTTCAGTGAATAGGGTGTTTTGTGTCCAGTTCATTGAGAAAGGAGTAGGTCTTGTCTATTACATATTTGGTATATGGAATGGGATCTGTGTTAATTTCAAACTCTGCTTTTACACATCACCCCACGTCACCTTTCCCCTTAAGGAGGAATAAGTGTGTTTTATAAATGTGTAACTCTGTTCACATTTGAAATTCAGTTCATGTGTAGCCATGTTTACATTCCCTCTATAAGTGATATATTACAATATATTTTTTTTCTTTGTGGCTCATTTCACTTAGCATCATCGTACCTAAAGCCACTCATTATGCTGCTATTGGCCTTATGACATTGATTTTATGTCTGAGTGACATTCCATTGTATATAAGTACCACAACATCTATATCCATTTTTTCCCTTTCCTGGGATATATAAAGTGTACCGAAGTCGAGGTTCTTGTAAACAGAGCAGCTCTAAACTTTGGGCTGTCTGTGTGTTGTGGATTTTTAGTTTTCCCAAAATACACGCCCATGAGTGGAAGTGTGCTATGCTCTGTAGCTCTGTTTTAGAAAACAACATACAGTTCTCCAGAGAGGCTGTTGGCAATTTACATCCTGACCATCAGCGTAACCAGGCTCCCTTTTCTCCATGGCCTGTCCTGCATTTGTGGTTTTTACACTATTTGTGGATGGCCCTTTTGACTGGAGGTAAGGGACACTTCTATGTAGTGTGGATTTGCAATGCCTAATGGCTTGCTTGGCCAAAAAGGGCATATGCATTTTTTCCCGAATATATTCAAGAAAATACACATACTCCCTTTTCGGCCAAGGGCAACATTGTCGAAGTTCTGTCGCTTTTCATGTGCTTTAAAGACAACTCCAATCTACCTCTTGAAATCTGTTTCCTTCAATTCTGCCTTGCATTCAAATCCTCTTCACTGCCTTACCTCAATATAATTCTGGATGATAGTTGTCCTTTATAACTCTGCAAGTTTGTGAATTGCTGTGCCCCTGATTTCCATTTTTCAACTCGCCTCTTTGTGAGCTGGCTGCAATACCGCAGCATGGCTGTAGGCCCTAGTCTGGTTCCAGGGTGTCAGGCTGAGCCTTTGATTAATTTTTCTTCCTGATGGGAAACTAGAGTGACATGTGCCCATCCAAACACCTACAGCTAATCTCTCATTTGTTTCCCCTCTTCCTGTTCATCCTCTGCACAATTTGCAAACTGTGCATAACAGGAGGGTAAAGGCGCTGACACTCCAAGTGGGGAGATTTTTAGTAATGCAGATGGAATGGCGAAGCCAAGCACGACAAACGGAAAAATGAGGTACCTTTTAGAAAACTTTCCCAATTACACAGTGTACCATCCACTGGGTTTCCCATGCATGTTTTAACTGTAGGAAGATTCCCTTAAACTTGGAGAGTTGGGAGCACTAGAATGGGTAGTACACAGTATTGCTCAAAGTGGTGTTCTTTTGCTCACACAACCTCAACAATCTTGTCAGCCCCAAGGGTCCAGTTTTATGTCTCATCCAGCTGTGGGTGTAAAGGTGGACAATCCAGGTTGCATCACAGGCCCTGAACGTAATTCTTAAGGCTTTCCCTCTGTTTCGCTGTTTTTGCATTTTGCTTTTGAAATTTATTTTTATAAGGGTGTTTAGCTGAATTTCAGTGCTGTGTTCATGCCATTATACACACACATGACTCCTTTATGGAGACATGATAATACATATGTTTTAAAATTCTTGGAGTCAGATATATTCCTCTGCAATGAATAGGGGGTGTTGAGTCGAGTTCATTGTGCGGGGAGTAGGTGATGTCTATTACATACTTGATTTATGTAACGGTATCTGTGCTAATATAAAACTGTGGTTTTATGCATCAACCCACCTCGCCTTTCACCTTAAACAGGGAGAATATTGTTTTCTAAGTGTGTGACTCTGTTGTGTTTGTAATTCAGATAATTCATAGCCAAGTGTACATTCCCACTATAAGTGATATCTTATGATAAGATTCACTACTCTGTTATCTTTCCTAACTCAGTTCATATGTAGCCATGTTTACAGGATCTTCATAAGTGATATCTTATGATAAGTTTCTTTTTCTGTGTGACTTATTTCACTTAGAATCATCGTACCTGAATCCACTCATTTTGCTGCTACTGGTCTTATGACATTGATTTCATGGCTGAGGGATATTCCATCGTATGTAAGTAACACAATTTTTTGAACCATTTTAATCTTTCTTGGGATATTTTAGGTGTACCCAAGTTGAGGTTCTTGTAAGCAGTGCAGCCCTAAATTTTGGGGTGGCTCTGTCTTATTGATTTTCAGTTTTCCAAGGTATATTCCCTAAACTGGAAGTGCCCTTGCCTCTGTAGCTCGGTTGTTTACTTGTTTATGGAACACAATGCACTCCTCCAGTGAGGCAGTTGGCAATTTACATCCCGCCCATCAGCATAACAATGCTCCCTGTTCTCCAGGGCCTGTCTTGCCTTTCTGGTTTTTATCCATTTTGTGGACATGCATTTTGACTGGTGAGAAGTGATACTACTTTGGAGTGCAGATTTGCAATGCCCGCTTGCTTGCTTGGCCAAAAAGGGCGTATGCGTTTTCTCCTGGATATATCCAGGAGAAAACGCATACGCCCTTTTTGGCCAAGTGCATCATTGTCGAAGTAGTGCCCCTCTTCCTGTGCTTTAAAGCCGATTCCAACGTACCTATTGAAATCTGTTTCCTGCTATTCTGCCTCGCTTTCAAGTCCGCCTCGTCGCCTTCCCTCAACAGATTTTTGGATGATAGTTGTCCTTTATTACTCTGCCAGTTTGTGAAGTGCTGTGCCCCTGAGCTCCAATTTTTAACTCGTTTTGTGTGAGCTGAACGCAAGTCCAAAATATTGGTTTAGGAACTCTACTGGTTCCCGGTGGGTGGTGGAGACTTTGGTTAATTCTTCTTCCTCCCGGGAAATAAGAGTGACATGTGCCCGACCAAATGCCTAACAGCTACTCTCTCATTGGTTCTACCTCTTCCCTTTCATCCTCTGCCAAATTGGCAACCTGTGAGAACCAGGAGGTAAAAGGTGCTGTCTCTTCAAGTTAGGAGATTGATAGTAAAGCAGTTGGAATGTCAAACCGGAGCACCAGGATGGGGATTATTCATTGAGTTTTCGAGACCTTTCATATTCACAGTGTGTCCATTTTCTACGTTTCACGTACATGTTATAGCTGTAGTAATATTCCCTTCAACCTGGAGACATGGGACCCATGGAATGGGTGCCATGCATTATTGCTTTAAAGGGTCTGCATTTGCTCACCCAATCTCACCAATCCTCTCAGTCCCATGTGTCCAGACTTATACCACATCCAGCTGTCATGTAGATAGGTTCATTCCAGGTTTCATCAGAGACCCTGAAGGAATTGTAAAGAATTTCCGTTTTTTTTGAAATTCCTTTTAATAGTGGGTTTGAGATGATTCTCACTGCCATGTTTATGCCAGTCTAGACACTCTTGATTCCCTTAAGGAAACATACCAATACATAGGTTTTAAGATTCTTCCTAGTCAGATATATTCCTCTGCAGGAAGTTTGGGTTGTTGAATCCCTTTCACTGAGGAAGGTGTAGATCTTGTCTATTCTGTATTTCGTTCTTGGAACGGTGCCTGTTCTAATATTAAACTCTGATTTTATGCAACACCCCACCTCTCCTTCCCCCTTAAGCAGGCATAAGAGTGTTTTCTAAATGTGAGACTCTGTTCTCTTTCCTAACTCAGTTCATGTGTAGCCATGTTTACAGGATCTTCATAAGTGATATCTTATCATACGTTTCTTTTTCTGTGTGACTTATTTCACTTAGAATCATCAAACCTGAATCCACTCATTTTGCTGCTACTGGTCTTATGACATTGATTTCATGGCTGAGGGATATTCCATCGTACCAAAGTACCACAATTTTTTGAACCATTTTTATCTTTCCTGGGATATTTAAGGTGTACCCAAGTTGAGGTTCTTGTAAGCACTGCAGCCCTAAATTTTGGGGTGGCTCTGTCTTATTGATTTTCAGTTTCCCAAGGTTTATTCCCCAGACTGGAAGGGCCCTTGGCTCTGTAGCTCTGTTGTTTACTTGTTTTAGGGAACACAATGCACTCCTCCAGAGAGGCAGTTGGCAATTTACATCCCGCCCATCAGCATAACAAGGCTCCCTTTTCTCCTGGGCCTGTCTTGCCTTTCTGGTTTTTATCCATTTTGTGGATGCACCTTTTGACTGGTGGGAAGTGATACTTCTCTCTAGTGCAGATTTGCATTGCCGGCTTGCTTGCTGGGCCAAAAAGGGCGTATGCGTTTCCTCCTGAATATATTCAGGAAAAAATGCATACGCCCATTTTGGCCAAGTGCATCATTGTCGAAGTTGTGCCCCTCTTACTGTGCTTTAAAGGCGATTCCAACGTACCTATTGAAATCTGTTTCCTGCTATTCTGTCTCGCATTCAAGTCCGCCTCGTTGCCTTCCCTCAACAGATTTTTGGACGATAGTTGTCCTTTATTACTCTGCCAGTTTGTGAAGTGCTGTGCCCCTGAGCTCCATTTTTTAACTCGTTTTTTGTGAGCTGAACACAAGTGCAGAATTTTGGTTCAGGACCTATACTGGTTCCCGGTGGGTGGCTGAGACTTTGGTTAATTCTTCTTCCTCCCAGCATATAAGAGTGACATGTGCCCATCCAAATGCCTAACAGCTTCTCTCTCATTGGTTCTCCCTCTTCCCTTTCATCCTCTTCCAAATTGGCAACCTGTGTGAACCCAGAGGCTAAAGGGGCTGTCTCTCCAAGTTGGGAGATTGATAGTAAAGAAGTTGGAAAGTCAAACGGGAGCACCAAGAGAGTGACAATTTGTTGAGTTTTGGAGACGTTTCGTATTCAGAGTGTGTCCATATTCTATGTTTCCCGTACATGTTATTGCTGTAGTAATATTCCCTTCAACCTGGAGACATGGGACCCATGGAATGGGTGCCATGCATTATTGCTTTAAAGGGGCTGTATTTGCTCCCCCAGTCTCACCAATCCTCTCAGTCCTATGTGTCCAGACTTATGCCACCTCCAGCTGTCATTGTAGATAGGGTCATTCCAGGTTTCATCAAAGACCCTGAAGGAATTGTAAAGAATTTCCCTGTTTTTTTGTTTTGTTTTTGAAATTCCTTTTTATACTGGTTATGAGCTTATTCTCGCTGCCATATTTATGCCAGGCTAGAAACACTTGATTCCCTTACGGAGACATATCAATACATAAGTATTAAGATTCTTACTAGTCAAATATATTCCTCTACGGGAAATATGGGGTTTTGAGTCCCTTTCACTGAGGAAGGTGTAAGTCTTGTCTATTCCATAGTTGGTTTTTGGAACGGTACGTGGGCTTATATCAAACTCTGGTTTTATGCATCACCCCACCTCTCCTTCCCCCTTAAGCAGGCATAAGAGTGTTTTCTAAATGTGAGACTCTGTTCTCTTTCCTAACTCAGTTCATGTGTAGCCATGTTTACAGGATCTTCCTATGTGATATCTTGTGATAAGTTTCTTTTTCTGTGTGACTTATTTCACTTAGAATCATCGTACCTGAATCCACTCATTTTGCTGCTACTGGTCTTATGACATTGATTTCATGGCTGAGGGATATTCCATCGTACGTAAGTACAATAATTTTTTGAACCATTTTTATCTTTCCTGGGATATTTAAGGTGTACCCAAGTTGAGGTTCTTGTAAGCAGTGCAGCCCTAAATTTTGGGGTGTCTCTGTCTTATTGATTTTCAGCATTCCCACTGTATATTCCCCAGACTGGTAATTGCCCTTGGCTCTGTAGCTCTGTTGTTTACTTGTTTTCGGGAACACAATGCACTCCTCCAGAGAGGCATTTGGCAATTTACATTACGCCCATCAGCATAACAAGGCTCCCTGTTGTCCAGTGCCTGTCTTGACTTTCTGGTTTTTTCACATTTTGTGGATGTCCCTTTTGACCGATCGGAAGTGATACTCCTTAGTAGTGAATATTTGCATTGCCCGCTTGCTTGCTTTGCCAAAAAGGGCATATGCGTTGTCTCCTGAATATATTCAGGACGTAACGCATATGCCCTTTTTGGCCAAGTGCATCATTGTCGAAGTTGTGCCCCTCTTCCTGTGCTTTAAAGGCTATTCCAACGTATCTCTTGAAAGCTGTTTCCTGCAATTCTGCCTCGCTTTCAAGTCTGTCTCTTTGCCTTCCCTCAACAGATTTTTGGACGATAGCTGTCCTTTACTATTCTGCCAGTTTGTGAATTGTTGTGCCACTGAGCTCCGTTTTTCAACTCGTTTTTTGTGAGCTGAAGGCAAGTCCAAAATTTTGGTTCAGGACCTATACTGGTTCACGGTGGGTGGCTGAGACTTTGGTTACTTCTTCTTCCTGCCGGGAAATTAGAGTGACATGTGCCCGTCCAAATGCCTAACAACTACTCTCTCATTGGTTCACCTTCTTCCCATTCATCCTCTGCCAAATTGGCAACCTGTGTACCAGGAGGTTAAAGGTGCTGTCTCTCCAAGTGGGGAGATTGTTAGTAAAGCAGTTGTTAAGTCAAACCGGAGCACCAGGAGAGGGACTATTAATTGAGTTTTAGAAATCTTTCGTATTCACTGTGTGTCCATTCTCTAGGTTTCCCGTACATGTTATAGCTGTAGTAATATTGCCTTCAACCTGGAGAATTGGGACCCATGGAATGGGTGCCATGCATTATTGCTTTAAAGGGTCTACATTTGCTCACCCAATCTCACCAATCCTCTCAGTCCCAAGTGTCCAGCCTTATGCCACATCCAGCTGTCGTTGTAGATAGGGTTATTCCAGGTTTCATCAGCGACCCTGAAGGTATAGTGTAAGAATTTTTCTGTATTTATGTTTCGTTTTGAAATTCATTTTTATATTGGGTTTGAGCTGATTCTCCCTGCCATGTTTATGTCGTTCTAGACACACTTAGTTACCTTACGGAGACATATCAATACATAGGTTTTAAAATTCTTACTAGTCAGATATATTTCTCTGTGGGGAATAGGGATGTTGAGTTCCGTTCTCTGAGGAAGGAGTAGGGCTTGTCTCTTTTGTTTTTGGATTATGGAACGGTACCTGTGCTAATATCAAACTTTTGTTTTGTGCATCTCCCCACCTGTCTTTCCCCTTAAGCAAGCGTTAGAGTGTTTTCTAAATCTGAGACTCTGTTCTCTTCCCTAAATCAGTTCATATGTAGCCATGTTTACATTCCCTTCATAAGTGATATCTTATGTCTGAATGCACCATGGCCCTTGTCATAATAATGCTCCATGACCCCTGTCATCAGAGTGATCCATGCCCTGGTTATCAAAATGCTCCATGTCCCTTGTCATCAAAATTCTCCACGTCCTTGTCATCACAATGCTACATGACACTTCTCATCAAAATGTTACATGCTCTTTTCATCACAATTCTCCATTCTCTTGATATTGCAATGCTCCATGCACTTGTCATCACAATGCTCCATGCCCTTGTCATCACAATGCTCCATGCCTTTGTCATCACATTGCTCCATGAACCCTGTCATCACATTGCTCCGTGACACCTGTCATCACAATGCTTCTATCCCCTTGTCATTACAGTGCTCCATGATGCTCGACATCACAATTACCCAAGGTCTTCTCATCACAATGCTCCACGGTTTTGCCATCACCATGCTCCATGCCTTGCCATCTCTAAGCTCAATGTCCCTTGTCCTCACAATTCTCCACGTCCTTGTCATTAAAATGCTCCATGGCACTTCACATCACAATGTTATATGCTCTTGTCATCACAATACTCCATGCACTTTTCATCACAATGCTCCATGACCCCTGTCATAGGAAGCTCCATGCGCTTTTCATCAAAATGTTTCACGACCAGGAGATTAAATTCTCAATGGCCCTTGATATCACAATGCTCCATGCCCTTGTCATCACAATGCTCCTTTACTTTGTCACAACAATCCTCCATAAAAATTGGCATCACAATGCTCCATGTTATTGTCATCAAACTGGAACATGACATATTTCATCACAATGCTCCCTGACAGCTTTCTTCACAATAATCCATGACATTGTCATCACAGTGCTCCATGACCTTCTCATCAAAATGTGTCATGCCCATACTTATCACAATAATCCAAGAAACTTGTCAGACCAATGCTCCATGCCACTTTTCATCACAATGCTCCATGAACGGTGTCATCCAAATGCACCATGCCCATCATCATAATGCTTCATGCTATTGTCATCACAATGAAATCTAAATGATCCATGACATCTGTCATCAAATTGTTGCAAACCCTTGTGATCACAATGTCCCATAACACTTGTCATCACAATGCCCCATGACACTGGTCAACACAGTTATCCATGGTCTTCTCATCAAAATGCACCATGACTTTTGTCAGCACAATGCTCAATACCCTTGTCAACACAATACTCTCTGACTACTGACCTCAGTATGCACCGTGCACACTTTCATGACAAGGCTCCATGGCTTATTCATCACAATGCACCATGGCGTTTTCATCACAATACATCATGCCATTGTCATCAAAATACTCCACAAGCTTGTCATCAGAATGCTCCATGACCCTTGTCATCACAATTCTCCATGCACTTGTCAGAACAATGCTCCCTGACCCTTATCATCACAATGCTCCAAGCCATTGTCATCACAATGGGCCATTACATATGTCATCACAATGCTACCTGACACGTGTCTTTACAATACTGCATGACCTGGTCATCACAATGCTCCATGCCATTTTCATCACAATGCGCCGTTCCGACTGTCATCACAATAATCCATGAAACTTATTAGACCAATGTTCCATGCCCTTGTCATCACAACGCTCCATGCCCTTGTTATCACAATGCTCCATGGCCCCGGTCATCACAATGCTCCGTGACTCCAGTCATCACAGTGCTTCATGAATTTTCTCATCAAAATGGTCCATGCCCACGTCATCAACAGTCTCTGTGACATTTTTAACCACAATGTTCCATGAACATTTCATCACAATGCTCTTTGACCCTTGTCAACACAGTGCTCCATGCGCTTGTCAGCACAATGCTCCATGACACATGTCATCACAATGCACCATGCGCTTGTCATCACAGTGCTCGAAAATCTTTTCATCACAATGCTCCTTAAAATTTGTCATCACAATGCTCCATGCATTTCTCATCAAAATGCTCTCTCACAACTGATATCACAATGCTACAACACTATTTGTCACAATACTCCCTCACCCCTGTCATCACAATGTTCCATGACTCCTGTCATCACAGTGCTTCATGCACTTATCATCACAATGTTCGATGACCCCTGACATCACAGTGTTCCATAACACCTGTCATCAAAATGTTCCATGACACTTTTCATCAAATTGCTCCATGACCCTGTCATCAGAATGCTCCCTGCCCTTCTCATCACAATGCACAACGCCCTTGCCATCTAAATGCTCCATGACATTTGTCATCACAAAGATCCATGACCCTTGGCATCACATTTCTCCATGTCATTTTCATCACAATGCTCCATGAACGCTCTCATCACATTGCTCCATGCCAATGTCTTCACAAAGCTCCATGACACATGTCATCAGAATGCTCCATGGCCTTCTCATCACAATGCTCCATGCCCTTGCCATCACAATGCTCCATTACCCCAGTCATAACAATGCTCCATGACCCCTGCCATCATGATGTTCCATGGCCTTGTCATCACAAAGCTCCATGACCCTTCTCATCACAATGCTCCAAGAACCCTGTAATCACAATGCTCTATGCCATTTTTCATCTCAGTGATCCATGAACCTGTCATCACAGTGGACCATGCCCATCATCATAATGCTTCATGCTATTGTCATCACAGTGAAATCAAAATGCTCCATGAACTCTGTCATAACAATGCTCCAAACCCTTGTGATCACAATATTCCCTATCACTTGTCATCACAATGCCCCATGACACTCGTCATCACAATTATCAATGGTCTTCTCATCACAATGCTCAATACACTTGTCATCAATATGCTCCCTGACACTTGTTGTCTGTATGCTCCTTGAACCCTGTCATGACAAGGCTCCATGCCTTTTTCATCACAATGATCCATGCCCTTTTCATCACAATGCTCCAAGACCCATGTTATCACAATGCTCCATGCCCTTGTCATCACAAAGCTCAATGACGCATGCCATCAGAATGCTCCTTGGTCTTCTCCTCACAATGCTCCATGCCCTTGTCATCACAATGCGCCAAGACCCCTCTAATCACAATGCTCCATGCCCCTTTTCATCAGTATGCTCCATGAGACTTGTCATCACAAGGCTCCATGGTTTTGCCATCACAATGCTCCAGGACCTTGTCATCACAATGCTTCTCGACCTTGTCATGAAAATTTTCAATGGCCCTTGTCATCATAATGCTCCAAGCCCTAATCATAGAAATGCTCCATTATAGTTGTCATCACAATTCTCCCATATATTTTGCATCACAATGCTCCATGCCATTGTAATGGCAATGGACCATGACATATGTCATAACAATGCTCCCTGACAACTGTCTTCACAATACTCCATGACGTTCTCATCAAAATGCTCCAGGCCCTGGTCATCACAATGCACCATGCCCACTGTCATCACAATAATCTATGAAACGTGTCAGAACAATGCTCCATGCCCCTGTCATCACAATGCTCCATGCCCTTGTCATCACAAAGCTACATGACCCCTGTCTTCACAATGCTCCCTGACTCCAGTCATCACAATGTTTCATAACGTTTATCATCACAATGGTCCAGGCCCGCGTCATCACAAGGCTCTGTGACCTTTGTAACCACAATGCTCCCTGAAATTTTCATCACAATTCACTGTGACCCTTGTCATCATAATGCTCCATGTATTTTTCAGAACCATTCTCCATGACCATAGACATGACAGTGTGCCACGTGCATTTCATCACAACGGTCCAAAACTTTGTCACTGCAATGCTCCCTAAAACTTGTAATCACAATGCTCCATGCACTTCTCATCAAAATGCTCTCTCACCAGAGATATCACAATGTTCCATCACTAGTCATCACAATACTCCCTCACCCCTGTAATCGCAATGTTCCATTAACCGGTCATCACAATGCTACATCCCCTTATCAGCACAATGTTCCATGACCCCTGACATCACAATGTTCCATAACCCCTGTCATCAAAATGCTCCATGACCCTTTTCATCCCAAAGCTCCAAGACCCCTGACATCACAATGTTCTATAACCCCTGCGATCAAAATGTACCTTTACACGTTTCATCAAATTGCTGCATGACCCGGCCATCAAAATGCTCCCTGCCTTTCTCATCACAATGCAACATGCCCTTGTCATCAAAATGCTCCATGACATATCATCACAAAGCTCCATGACACGTGGCATCACAGTGCTCAATGTCATTGTCATCACAATGCTCCGTGAACCCTCTTATCACATTGCTCCATGCCCTTGTCATCACAAAGCTCCCTGATACTTGTCATCACAATGCTCGATGCCCTTCTCATCACAATGCTCCATGCCCTTGTCATTACAATCCTGCATGACCCATGTATCACAGTGTTCCGTGCCCTTGTCATCACAATGCTCCATGCCCACTCTCATCACAATAATCCATGAAATATTTCAGACCAATGTTCCATGCCCTTCTCATCAAAATCCTGCATTACACCTGTCATAACAGTGCACCATGACCTTTGCCATGAAAATGTTCCACGGCCTAGTCATCACAAGGTTCCATGACACTTGTCCTCACAATGCTGAAGACCCCTGAAATCACAATGCTCCATGCCCTTGTCATCACAAATCTCCATGACGCATGTCATCAGAATGTTCCGGGGCCTTTTCATCACAATGCTCCATGCCCTTGTCATCACAATGTTACAAGACCCTTGTAATCACAATGCTCCCTGCCCCTTTTCATGTCAATGCTCCATGAACACTGTCATCACAATGCACCATGCCCATCATCATAATGCTTCAGGCTATTGTCATCGCAATGAAATCAATATTTTCCATGACCTCTGTCATCATAATGCTCCAAACCCTTGTGATCAAAATGTTCCATAACACTTATCATCACAACACCCCATGATGCTCATCATCACAATTATCCATGGTCTTCTCATCAAAATGCTCCATGATCTTTGTCATCACAATGCTCAATACACTTGTCATCACAATGCTCCTTGACATTTGTCGTCAGTATGCTCCTTGAACACTGTCATGACTAGGCTCCATGCCTTTTTCATAACAATGATCCATGCCCTTTTCATCACAATGCTCCAAGATCCCTGTAATCACAATGCTCCAGGCCCTTGTCATCACAAAACTCCATGATGCATGTCATTAGAATGCTCCATGGCTTTCTCATCACAATGCTCCATGCCCTAGTTATCACAATGCTCCAAGACCCCTGTAATCACAATGTTCCATTTTCATTTTCATCAGAAAGCTCCATGAGACTTGTCATCACAAGTCTCCATGGTCTTCTCATCACGATGCTCCAGGTCCTTGTCATTGCCCTGCTCAATTCCCTTGTCATCACAATGCTCCATGCCCTAGTTATCACAATTCTCCATGACCCCTGTCATCACAATAATCCATGAACATTTTCAGCCCAGTGCTCCAGGACCTACTCATCACAATGCTCCATGGCCAATATCATCACAATGCTCCATGACCACTGTCATCACAACACTCCATGACACCTGACAACACAATGATCCGGGACTCCTGTCGTCACAATGCTCCATTCCCTAGTCATCACAATGCTCCATGAACCCTGTCATCACAACACTCCATGAACATTTTCAGCCCAGTGTTCCATGATCATTTTCATCACAATGATCCATGCCCTTGTCATCCCAATGCTCCATGACCCCTGTATTCACAATGCTCCGTGACGCTTTTCATCACAGTGCTCCTTGACACATGTCATCACAATGCTCCATGCCTTTGTCAGCAAAATGCTACATGACCTTGTCATTAAAATGCTCTATGTGCTTGTCACCACAATACTCCATTTCCATTGTCATCACAATCCTCCATGAACCTTGGGATCACATTGCTTCATGCCCTCGTCCTCACAATGCTCCATGCTCCTTGAAATCAAAATGATCCATGACCACTGTCATCACAATGCTCCAAACACTTGTGATCACATTGTTCCATAACACTTGTCATCACAATGCTCCATGATGCCTGTCATCACAATACTCCATGCCCTTTTCATCACAATGCTCCATGTCCTTGAAATCAAAATGATCCATGACCTCTCTCATCACAATGCTCCAAAGACTTGTGATCACAGTGTTCCATAACACTTGTCATCACAATGCTCGATGATGCCTGTACATCACAATAATCCATGCACTTTTCATCACAATGCTCCATGACCTTTGTCATCACAATGCTCAATACACTTATCATCAAAATGCTCCCTGACACTTGTTGTCTGTATGCTCCTTGAACCCTGTCATGACAAGGCTCCATGCCTTTTTCATCACAATGATCCATGCCCTTTTCATCACAATGCTCCAAGACCCATGTAATCTCAATCTCCATGCCATTGTCATCACAAAGCTCAATGACACATGCCATCAGAATGCTCCGTGGTCTTCTCCTCACAATGCTCCATGCCCTTGTCATCACAACGTACCAAGACCCCTGTAATCACAATATTCCATGGCCTTGTCATCAAAAAACTCCATGATGCATGTCATCAGTATGCTCCATGGCCTTCTCATCACAAAACTCCATGCCATAGTCATCACAATGGTCCAAGACCCCTGTAATCACAATGATTCATGCCCCTTTTCATCAGAATGTTCCATGAGACATGTCATCACAAATATTCATGGCCTTCTCATCACAATCCTCCAGGACCTTGTCATCCCCATGCTCCATTTCCTGGTCATCAAAATGCTCCATGACCACTGTCATCACAACACTCCATGACACCTGACAACACAATGATCCGGGACTCTTGTCATCACAATGCTCCATTCCCTAGTCATCACAATGCTCCATGACCCGTGTCATCACAATAATCCATGAATATTTTCAGCCAAGTGCTCCATGACCCTTGTCATCCCAATGCTCCATGACCCGTGTATTCACAATGCTCCGTGACGCTTGTCATCACAGTGCTCCATGACACATATCATCACAATGCTCCATGCTTTAGTCAGCAAAATTCTACATGACCTTGTCATTATAATGCTCTATGCGCTTGTCATCTCAATACTCCATTTCCATTATCATCACAATCCTCCATGAACCTTGAGATCACATTGTTTCATGCCCTTGTCATCACAATGCTCCATGCTCCTTGAAGTCAAAATGATCCATGACCTCTGTCATCACAATGCTCCAAACCCTTGTGATCACATTGTTCCATAACACTTGTCATCACAGCGCTCCATGATGACTGTCATTACAATACTCCATGCCCTTTTCATCACAATGCTCCATGACCATTGTCATCACAATGCTCAATACACTTGTCATCACAATGCTCCCTGACACTTGTGATCAGAATGCTACTGGAAGCCTGTCAGGAAAAGGCTCCATGCCTTTTTTATCACAATGCCCCTTGCCGTTTTCATCACAATGCTCCATGTCATTGTCATCAAAATACACCACAAGCTTGTCATCAGAATGCTCCATGACCCTTGTCATCACAATTCTCCATGCACTTTTCAGCACAATGCTCCCTGACCCTTGTCATCACAATGCTCCAAGCCATTGTCATCACAATGCTCCATTACCTTTGTCATCAGATTGCTCCATGACACTTGGCATCACAATGCTCCATGCCATTGCCATCACAATGGGCCATTACTTATGTCATCACCATGCTCCCTGACACCTGTCTTCACAATACTGCATGACATGGTCATCACAATGCTCCATGCCCTTGTCATCACAATGTTCGATGACCCCTGACATCACAATGTTCCATAACACCTGTCATCAAAATATTCCATGACACTTTTCATCAAATTTCTCCATGACCCTGTCATCAGAATGCTCCCTGCCTTTCTCATCACAATGCACAATGCCCTTGCCATCAAAATGCTCCATGACCTTTGTCATCACAAAGATCCATGACCCTTGGCATCACAGTGCTCCATGTCATTGTCATCACAATGCTCCATGAACGCTCTCATCACATTGCTCCAGGCCCTTGTCTTCACAAAGCTCCATGACACATGTCTTCCGAATGCTCCATGGCCTCCTCATCACAATGTTCCATGCCCTTGCCATCAAAATGCTCCATTACCCAAGACATAACAATGCTCCATGACCCCTGCCATCACGATGTTCCATGGCCTTGTCATCACAAAGCTCCATGACCCTTCTCATCACAATGCTCCAAGAACCCTGTATTCACAATGCTCTATGCCTTTTTTCATCTCAATGATCCATGAACCCTGTCATCACAATGCACCATGCCCATCATCATAATGCTTCATGCTATTGTCATCACAATGAAATCAAAATGCTCCATGACCTCTGTCTTAACAATGTTCCAAACCCTTGTGATCACAATATTCCATAACACTTGTCATCACAAAGCTCAATGACGCATGCCATCAGAATGCTCCTTGTTCTTCGCCTCACAATGCTCCATGCCCATGTCATCACAATGTTCCAAGATCCCTGTAATCACAATGCTCCATGCCCTTGTCATCAAATAACTCCATGATGCATGTCATCAGAATGCTCCATGTCCTTCTCATCACAATGCTCCATGCCCTAGTCATCACAATGCTCCAAGACCCCTGTAATCACAATGTTCCATTTCCCTTTTCAACAGAATGCTCCCTGTGACTTGTCATCACAAGTCTCCATGGTCTTCTCATCACAGTGCTCCAGGACCTTGTCATTACCATGCTCCATTCCCTTGTCATCACAATGATACATGACCCGTGTCATCACAATAATCCATGATTATTTTCATCCCAATGCTCCACGACGTACTCATCCAAAGATCCATGGCCAATATCATCACAATGCTCAATGACCACTGTCTTCACAACACTCCATGACACCTGACAAAACAGTGATCCGGGACTCTTGTCATCACAATGCTCCATTCCCTAGTCATCACAGAGCTCCATGACCCCTGTCATCACAACACTCCATGAACATTTTCATCCCATTGTTCCATGACATTTATCATCACAATGATCCATGCCCTTGTCATCCCAATGCTCCATGACCCCTGTATTCACAATGCTCCGTGACGGTTGTCATCACAGTGCTCCATGACACATGTCATCACAATGCTCCATGCCTTTGTCAGCAAAATGCTACATGACATTGTCATTACAATGCTCTATGCGCTTGTCATCACAATTCTCCATTTCCATTGTCATCACAATCCTCCATGAACCTTGGGATCACATTGCTTCATGCCCTTTTCATCACAATGATCCATGCTCATTGAAATCAAAATGGTCCATGACCTCTGTCATCACAATGCTCCAAAACCTTGTGATCACAGAGTTCCATAACCCTTGTCATCACAACGCTACATGATGCCTGTCATCACAGTACTCCATGCACTTTTCATCACAATGCTCCATGACATTTGTCATTACAATGCTCAATACACTTGTCATCAAAATGCTCCCTGACGCTTGTTGTCTGTATGCTCCTTGAACCCTGTCATGAAAAGGCTCCATGCCTTTTTCATCACAATGATCCATGCCCTTTTCATGACAATGCTCCAAGACCAATGTAATCACAATGCTCCATGCCCTTGTCATCAAAAAACTCCATGACATATGTCATCAGTATGCTCCATGGCATTCTCATCAAAATGCTCCATGCCCTAGTCATCACAATGCTCCAAGACCCCTGAAATCACAATGCTCCAGGCCCCTTATCATCAGAATGCTCCATGAGACTTGTCATCACAACTCTTCATGGTCTTCTCATAACAGTGCTCCAGGACCTTGTCATCCCCATGCTCCATTCCCTTGTCATCACAATGCTCCATGACCACTGTCATCACAACACTCCATGACACCTGACAACACAATGATCCGGGACTCTTGTCATCACAATGCTCCATTGCCTAGTCATCACAATGCTCCATGACCCGTGTCATCACAATACTCCATGAACATTTTCAGCCAAGTGCTCCATGACACTTGTGATCTCAATGACCCTTGACCTTGTCATCCCAATGATCCATGACACCTGTATTCACAATGCTCCGTGACGCTTGTCATCACAGTGCTCCATGACACATGTCATCACAATGCTCCATGCCTTTGTCAGCAAAATGCTACATGACATTGTCATTATAATGCTCTATGCGCTTGTCATCTAAATACTCCATTTCCATTGTCATCACAATCCTCCATGAAACTTGGGATCACATTGCTTCATGCCCTTGTCATCACAATGCTCCATGCTTCTTGAAATCAAAATGATCCATGACCTCTGTCATCACAATGCACCAAACCCTTGTGATCACATTGTTCCATAACACTTGTCATCACCATGCTCCATGATGCAAGTCATCACAATACTCCATGCCCTTTTCATCACAATGCTCCATGTCATTGTCATCAAAATACTCCACAAGCTTGTCATCAGAATGCTCCATGACCCTTGTCATCACAATTCTCAATGCACTTGTCAGCACAAAGCTCCCTGACCCTTGTCATCACAATGCTCCAAGCCATTGTCATGACAATGCTCCAAGACCTTTGTCATCACAATGGTCCATGCCCTCGTCATCAACAGTCTCTGTGACCTATTTAACCACAATGCTCCATGAACTTTTCTTCACAATGCTCTTTGACATTTGTCATCACTATGCTCCATGACTTGTCATCACAATGCTCCATGACCCTTGGCATCAAAATGCTCCATGTCATTTTCATCACAATGCTCCATGAACACTCTCATCACATTGCTCCATGCCCTTGTCATCACAAAGCTCCATGACACTTTTCATCACAATGCTCGATTCCCTTCTCCACAGAGTGCTCCATGCCCTTGTCATTACAATCCTGCATGTCCCATGTATCACAGTGTTCTGTGCCCTTGTCATCACAATGCTCCATACCAACTCTCATCACAATAATTCATGAAACATTTCAGACCTATGTTCCATGCACTTCTCATCAAAATGCTCCATTACCCCTGTCATAAAAATGCACCATGACCCTTGCCATCACAATTTTCCACGGCCTAGTCATCACAAGGTTCCATGACACTTGTCATCACAATGCTCAATATCTCTGAAATCACAATGCTCCTTGCCCTTGTCATCACAAAGCTCCATGACGCATGTCATCAGAATGTTCCATGGCCTTCTCATCACAATGCTCCATGCCCTTGTCATCACAAGGCTCCACGACCCTTGTAATCACAATGCTCCATGCCCCTTTTCATCTCAATGCTCCATGAACCCTGTCATCACAATGCACCATGCCCATCATCATAATGCTTCAGGCTATTGTCATCACAATGAAATCAATTTTCTCCATGACCTCTGTCATCATAATGCTCCAAACCCTTGTGATCACAATGTTCCATAACACTTATCATCACAACACCCCATGACGCTCATCATCACAATTATCCATGATCTTCTCATCACAGTGCTCCATGATATTTGTCATCACAATGCTGAATACACTTGTCATCACAATTCTCCCAGACACTTGTCGTCAGTATGCTCCTTGAACCCTGTCATGACAAGGTTCTATGCAATTTTCATAACAGTGACCCACGCATTTTCATCACAATGCTCCAAGATCCCTATAATCACAATGCTCCATGCCCTTGTCATCACAAAACTCCATGATGCATGACATCAGAATGCTCCATGGCCCTCTCATCACAATGTTCCATGCCCTAGTCATCACAATGCTCCAAGACCTCTGTAATCACAATGTTCCATGTCCCTTTTCATCAGAATGCTCCATGAGACTTGTCATCACAAGTCTCCATGGTCTTCTCATCAGAATGCTCCAGGACCTTGTCATCACCATGCTCAATTCCCTTGTCATCACAATGCTCCATGACCCCTGTCGTCACAATAATCCATGAATATTTTCAGCCCAATATTCCATGACCTACTCATCACAATGCTCCATGGCCAATATCATCACAATGCTCCATGACCACTGTCATCACTACAGTCCATGACACCAGACAACACAATGATCCGGGACTCTTTTCATCACAATGCTCCATTCCCTAGTCATCACAATGCTCCATGACCCCTGTCATCACAACACTCCATGAACATTTTCAGCCCAGTGCTCCATGACACTTGTCATCATAATGATCCATGCCCTTGTCATCCCAATGCTCCATGACCACTGTATTCACAATGCTCCGTGACGCTTGTCATCACCGTGCTCCATGACACCTGTCATCACAATACTCCATGCCTTTGTCAGCAAAATGCTACTTTACCTTATCATTACAATGCTCTATGCGCTTGTCATCACAATACTCCATTTCCATTGTCATCACAATCCTCCATGAACATTGGGATCACATTGCTTCATGCCATTGTCATCACAATGCTCCATGCTCCTTGAAATCAAAATGATCCATGAGCTCTGTCATCACAATGCTCCGAACACATAGGATCACTGTGTTCCATAACACTTGTCATCACAATGCTCCATGATGCCTGTCATCACATTACTCCATGCCCTTTTCATCACAATGCTCCATGACCTTTGTCATCACAATGCTCAATACACTTGTCATCTCAATGCTCCCTGACACTTGTCATCACAATGCTCCTTGAATCCTGTCACAAAAAGGCTCCATGCAATTTTCATCACAAAGCCCCATGCTGTTTTCATCACAATGCTCCATGCCATTGTCATCAAAATACTCCACAAGCTTGTCATCAGAATGCTCCATGACCCTTGTCATCACAATTCTCCATGCATTTGTCAGCACAATGCTCCCTGACCCTTGTCATCACAATGCTCCAAGCCATTGTCATGACAATGCTCCAAGACCTTTGTCATCACAATTCTCAATACACTTGTCATCACAAAGCTCCCTGACACTTGTCATCAGAATGCTCCTTCAAACCTGTCACGAAAATGCACCATGCCCCTTTCATCACAATGCCCCATGCCATTTTCATCTCAATGCTCCATGCCATCGTCATTAAAATACTCCACAAGCTTGTCATCAGAATGCTCCATGACCCTTGTCATCACAGTTCTACATGCACTTGTCAGCACAATGTTCCCTGACCCTTGTCATCACAATGCTCCAAGCCATTGTCATCAAAATGCTCCATTACCTTTGTCATCAGAATCCTCCCTGACACTTATCATCACAATGATCCAAGCCATTGTCATCACAATGGGCCATTACATATGTCATCACAATGCTACCTGACACGTGTCTTCACAATACTGCATGACCTGGTCATCACAATGCTCCATGCCCTTTTCATCACAATGCGCCATTCCAACTGTCATCACAATAATCCATGAAACTTATTAGACCAATGTTCCATGCACTTGTCATCACAACGCTCCATGCCCTTATTATCACAATGCTCCATGGCCACTGTCATCACAATGCTCCGTGACTCCAGTCATCACAGTGCTTCATGACCTTTCTCATCACAATGGTCCATGCCCTCGTCATCAACAGTCTCTGTGAACTTTTTAACCACAATGCTCCATGAACTTTTCATCAAAATGCTCTTTGACCCTTGTCATCACAATTCTCCATGCACTTGTCAGCACAATGCTCCATGACTCATGTCATCACAATGCACCATGACCTTGTCTTCAGAGTGCTCCACAATCTTGTCATCACATTGCTCCTTAAAATTTGTCATCACAATGCTCCATGCACTTCTCATCAAAATGCTCTCTCACCACTGATATCACAATGCTACATCACAATTTTTCACAATACTCCCTCACTCTGTCATCACAATGTTCCATGACTCCTGTCATCACAATGCTACATGCACTTATCATCACAGTGTTCGATGACCCCTGACATCACAATGTTCCATAACACCTGTCATCAAAATATTCCATGGCACTTTTCATCAAATTGCTCCATGACCCTGTCATCACAATTCTGCCTGCCCTTCTCATCACAATGTACAACGCCCTTGCCATCAAAATGCTCCATGACCTTTGTCATCACAAAGATCCATGACCCTTGGCATCACAATGCTCCATGTCATTGTCATCACAATGCTCCATGAACGCTCTCATCACATTGCTCCAGGCTCTTGTCTTCACAAAGCTCCATGACACATGTCATCAGAATGCTCCATGGCATTCTCATCACAATGCTCCATGCCCTTGCCATCACAATGCTCCATTACCCAAGACATAACAATTCTCCATGACCCCTGCCATCACGATGTTCCATGGCCTTGTCATCACAAAGCTCTATGACCCTTCTCATCACAATGCTCCGGGAACCCTGTAATTACAATGCTCTATGCCCTTTTTCATCTCAATGATCCATGAACCCTGTCATCCCAATGCACCATGCCCATCATCATATTGCTTCATGCTATTGTCATCACAATGAAATCAAAATGCTCCATGACCTCTGTCATAACAATGCTCCAAACCCTTGTGATCACATTATTCCATAACACTTGTCATCACAATGCCCCATGAGGCTCGTCATCACAATTATCAATGGTCTTCTCATCACAATGCTCCATAACCTTTGTCATAACAATGCTCAATACACTTGTCATCAAAATTCTCCCTCACACTTGTTGTCTGTATTCTCCTTGAATCCTGTCATGACAAGGCTCCATGCCTTTTTCATCACAATGATCCATGTCCTTTTAAACACAATGCTCCAATACACATGTAATCTCAATTCTCCATGCCCTTTTCATCACAATGTTCCAAGACCCCTGTAATCACAATGCTCCTTGCCCTTGTCATCAAAAAACTCCATGACGTATGTCATCAGAATGCTCCATGGCCTTCTCATCACAATGCTCCATGCCCTAGTCATCACAATGCTCCAAGACCCCTGTAATCACAATGTTCCATTTCCATTTTCATCAGAAAGCTCCATGAGACTTGTCATCACAAGTCTCCCTGGTCTTCTCCTCACAATGATCCAGGACCTTGTCATTGCCATGCTCCATTCCCTTGTCATCACAATGCTCCATGACGCCTCTCATCACAATAATCCATGAACATTTGCAGCCCAATGCTCCACGACCTACACATCACAATGCTCCATGGCCAATATCATCACAATGCTCCATGACCACTGTCATCACAACACTCCACGACAACTGACAACACAATGATTCGGGACTCTTGTCATCAAAATGCTCCATTCCCTAGTCATCACAATGCTCCATGAACCCTGTCATCACATCACACCATGAACATTTTCAGTCCAGTGTTCCATGACCCTTGTCATCACAATGATCCATGCCCTTGTCATCCCAATGCTCCATGACCCCTGTATTCACAAAGATCCGTGACGGTTGTCATAACAGTGCTCCATGACACCTGTCATCACAATGTTCCATGCCTTTGTCAGCAAAATGCTACATGACCTTGTCATTACAATGCTCTCTGCGCTTGTCATCACAATACTCCATTTCCATTGTCATCACAATCCTCCATGAACCTTGGGATCACATTGCTTCATGCCCTTTTCATCACAATGCTCCATGCTCCTTGAAATCAAAATGATCCATGACCTCTCTCATCACAATGCTCCAAACCCTTGTGATCACATTGTTCCATAACACTTGTCATCACAACGCTCGATGATGCCTGTACATCACAATACTCCATGCACTTTTCATCACAATGCTCCATGACCTTTGTCATCACAATGCTCAATACACTTGTCATCAAAATGCTCCCTGACACTTGTTGTCTGTATGCTCCTTGAACCCTGTCATGACAAGGCTCCATGCCTTTTTCATCACAATGATCCATGTCCTTTTCATCACTATGCTCCAAGACCCATGTAATCTCAATGCTCCATGCCATTGTCAAGACAAAGCTCAATGACACATGTCATCAGAATCATCCGTGGTCTTCTCCTCAAAATGCTCCATGCCCTTGTCATCACAATGTACCAAGACCCCTGTAATCACAATATTCCATGGCCTTGTCATCAAAAAACTCCATGACGCATGTCATCAGAATGCTCCATGGCCTTCTCATCACAATGCTCCATGCCCTAGTCATCACAATGCTCCAAGACCACAGTAATCACAATGCTCCATGCCCCTTTTCATCAGAATGTTCCATGAGACTTGTCATCACAAGTCTTCATGGACTTCTCATCACAATGCTCCAGGACCTTGTCATCCCCATGCTCCATTCCCTGGTAATAACAGTGCTCCATGACCACTGTCATCACAACACTCCATGACACCTGACAACACAATGATCCGGGACTCTTGTCATCACAATGCTCCATTCCCTCGTCATCACAATGCTCCATGACCCGTGTCAACACAATAATCCATGAACATTTACAGCCAAGTGATCCATGACCCTTGTCATCCCAATGATCCATGCCCTTGACATCCCAATGCTCCATGACCCGTGTATTCACAATGCTCCGTGACGCTTGTCATCACAGTGCTCCATGACACATGTAATCACAATGCTCCATGCCTTTGTCAGCAAAATGCTACATGACCTTGTCATTATAATGCTCTATGCGCTTGTCATCACAATACTCCATTTCCATTGTCATCACAATCCTCCATGAACCTTGGGATCACATTGCTTCATGCCCTTGTCATCACAATGCTCCATGCTGTTGAAATCAAAATGATCCATGACCTCTGTCTTCACAATGCTCCAAACCCTTGTGATCACATTGTTCCATAACACTTGCCATCACAACGCTCCATGATGCCTGTCATCACAATACTCCATGCACTTTTCATCACAATGCTCCATGACCTTTGTCATCACAATGCTCAATACACTTGTCATCACAATGCTCCTTGACACTTGTCGTCAGATGCTCCTTGAACCCTGTCAGGAAAAGGCTCCATGCCATTTTAATCACAATGCCCCATGCCGTTTTCATCACAATGCTCCATGTCACTGTCATCAAAATACTCCACAAGCTTGTCATCAGAATGCTCCATGACCTTTGTCATCACAATTCTCCATGCACTTCTCAGCACAATGCTCCATGACCCTTGTCATCACAATGCTCCATGCCATTGTCATCACAATGGGCCATTACATATGTCATCACAATGCTCCCTGACACCTGTCTTCCCAATACTGCATGACATGGTCATCACAATGCTCCATGCCCTTGTCATTACAATGTGCCATTCCAACTGTCATCGCAATAATCCATGCAACTTATTAGACCAATGTTCCATGCCCTTGTCATCTCAATGCTCCATGCCCTTGTTATCACAATGCTCCATGACCCCTGTCATCACAATGCTCCGTGACTCCAGTCATCACAATGCTTCATGTCCTTTGTCATCACAATGGTCCATGCCCTCGTCATCAACAGTCTCTATGACCTTTTTAACCACAATGCTCCATGAACTTTTCTTCACAGTGCTCTTAGACCATTGTCATCACAATGCTCCATGTGCTTTTCAGCACAATGCTCCATGACACATGTCATCACAATGCACCATACGCTTGTCATCACAGTGCTCCACAATCTTGTCATCACAATGCTCCTTAAAATTTGTCATCACAATGCTCCATGCACTTCTCATCAAAATGCTCTCTCACCACTGATATCACAATGCTACATCATTATTTGTCACAATACTCCCTCACCCCTGTCATCACAATGTTCCATGACTCCTGTCATCACAATGCTACATGCACTTATCACCACAATGTTCGATGACCCCTGAAATCACAATGTTCCAAAACACTTGTCATCAAAATATTCCATGACACTTTTCATCAAATTGCTCCATGACCCTGTCATCAGAATGCTCCCTGCCCTTCTCATCACAATGCACAATGCCCTTGCCATCAAAATGCTCCATGACCTTTGTCATCACAAATATCCATGACCCTTGGCATCACAGTGCTCCATGTCATTGTCATCACAATGCTCCATGAACGCTCTCATCACATTGCTCCATGCACTTGTCTTCACAAAGCTCCATGACACATGTCATCAGAATGCTCCATGGCCTTCCCATCACAATGCTCCATGCCCTTGCCATCACAATGCTCCATTACACAAGACATACCAATGCTCCATGACCCCTGCCATCACGATGTTCCATAACACCTGTCATCAAAATATTCCATGACACTTTTCATCAAATTGCTCCATGACCCTGTCATCAGAATGCTCCCTGCGCTTCTCATCACAATGGACAATGCCCTTGCCATCAAAATGCTCCATGACTGTTCATCACAAAGCTCCATGACCCTTCTCATCGCAATGCTCCAGGAACCCTGTAATCACAATGCTCTATGCCCTTTTCCATCTCAATGATCCATGAACCCTGTCATCAAAATGCACCATGCCCATCATCATAATGCTTCATGCTATTGTCATCACAATGAAATCAAAATGCTCCATGACCTCTGTGATAACAATGCTCCAAACCCTTGTGATCACAATATTCCGTAACACTTGTCATCACAAATCTCAATGACGCATGCCATCAGAATGCTCCTTGTTATTCGCTTCACAATGCTCCATGCCCTTGTCATCACAATGTTCCAAGACCCCTGTAATCACAATGATCCTTTCCCTTGTCATCAAAAAACTCCATGACGCATGTCATCAGAATGCTCCATGGCCTTCTCATCACAATGCTCCATGCCCTAGTCATCACAATGCTCAAAGACCCCTGAAATCACAATGTTCCATTTCCATTTTCATCAGAATGCTCCCTGAGACTTGTCATCACAAGTCTCCATGGTCTTCTCATCACAATGCTCCAGGAACTTGTCATTACCATGCTCCATTCCCTTGTCATCACAATGCTCCATGACACCTTTCATCACAATAATCCATGACTATTTTCATCCCAATGCTCCATGGCCTACTCATCACAATGCTCCATGGCCAATATCTTCACAGTGCTCCATGACCACTGTCATCACAACACTCCATGACACCTGACAAGACAGTGATCCGGGACTATTGTCATCACAATGCTCCATTCCCTAGTCATCACAATGCTCCATGACCCCTGTCATCACAACACTCCATGAACATTTTCAGCCCATTGATCCATGTCCCTTGTCATCACAATGATCCATGCCCTTGTCATCCCAATGCTCCATGACCACTGTATTCACAATGTTCCGTGACGGTTGTCATCACAGTGCTCCATGACACCTGTCATCAAAATGCTCCATGCCTTTGTCAGCAAAATGCTACATGACCTTGTGATTACAATGCTCTATGCGCTTGTCATCACAATACTCCATTTCCATTGTCATCACAATCCTCCATGAACATTGGGATCACATTGCTTCATGCCCTTTTCATCACAATGCTCCATGCTCCTTGAAATCAAAATGAATCATGACCTCTCTCATCACAATGCTCCAAACACTTGTGATCACAGTGTTCCATAACACTTGTCATCACAACGCTCCATGATGCCTGTCATCACAGTACTCCATGAACTTTTCATCATAATGCTCCATGACCTTTGTCATCACAATGCTCAATACACTTGTCATCAAAATGCTCCCTGACACTTGTTTTCTGTATGCTCCTTGAACCCTGTCATGACAAGGCTCCATGCCTTTTTCATCACAATGATCCATGCGCTTTTCATCACAATGCTCCAAGACCCATGCAATCTCAATGCTCCATGCCATTATCATCAAAAAGCTCAATGACGCATGCCATCATAATGCTCCTTGGTCTTCTCCTCACAATGCTCCATGCCCTTGTCATCACAATGTTCCAAGACCCCTGTAATCACAATGCTCCATGCCCTTGTCATCAAAAATCTCCATGATGCATGTCATCAGAATGTTCCATGGCATTCTCATCACAATGCTCCAGGCCCTAGACATCACAATGCTCCAAGACCCCTGAAATCACAATGCTTCTGGCCCCTTTTCATCAGAATGCTCCATGAGACTTGTCATCACAGCTCTTCATGGTCTTCTCATAACAGTGCTCCAGGACCTTGTCATCCCCATGCTCCATTCCCTTGCCATCACAATGCTCCATGAACACTGTCATCACAACACTCCATGACCACTGTCATCACAACACTCCATGACAACTGACAACACAATGATCCGGGACTCTTGTCATCACATTGCTCCATTCCGTAGTCATCACAATGCTCCATGACCCGTGTCATCACAATACTCCATGAACATTTTCAGCCAAGTGCTCCATGACACTTGTCATCCCAATGATCCATGCCCTTGTCATCCCAATGCTCCATGACCCGTGTATTCACAATGCTCCGTGACGCTTGTCATCACAGTGCTCCATGACACATGTCATCACAATGCTCCATGCCTTTGTCAGCAAAATGCTACATGACCTTGTCATTATAATGCTCTATGCGCTTCTCATCTCAATACTCCATTTCCATTGTCATCACAATCCTCCATGAACCTTGGGATCACATTGCTTCATGCCATTGTCATCACAATGCTCCATGCTCCTTGAAATCAAAATGATCCATGACCTCTGTCATCACAATGCTCCAAACCCTTGTGATCACATTGTTCCATAACACTTGTCATCACAACGCTCCATGATGCCAGTCATCACAATACTCCATGCCCTTTTCATCACAATGCTCCATGACCTTTGTCATCACAATGCTCAATACACTTGTCATCACAATGCTCCCTGACACTTGTTGTCTGTATGCTCCTTGAACCCTGTCATGACAAGGCTCCATGCCTTTTTCATCACAATGATCCATGTCCTTTTCATCACAATGCTCCAAGACCCATGTAATCTCAATGCTCCATGCCATTGTCAAGACAAAGCTCAATGACACATGTCATCAGAATCCTCCGTGGTCTTCTCCTCAAAATGCTCCATGCCCTTGTCATCACAATGTACCAAGACCCCTGTAATCACAATATTCCATGGCCTTGTCATCAAAAAACTCCATGACGCATGTCATCAGAATGCTCCATGGCCTTCTCATCACAATGCTCCATGCCCTAGTCATCACAATGCTCCAAGACCACAGTAATCACAATGCTCCATGCCCCTTTTCATCAGAATGTTCCATGAGACTTGTCATCACAAGTCTTCATGGACTTCTCGTCACAATGCTCCAGGACCTTGTCATCCCCATGCTCCATTCCCTGGTAATAACAGTGCTCCATGACCACTGTCATCACAACACTCCATGACACCTGACAACACAATGATCCGGGACTCTTGTCATCACAATGCTCCATTCCCTCGTCATCACAATGCTCCATGACCCGTGTCAACACAATAATCCATGAACATTTACAGCCAAGTGATCCATGACCCTTGTCATCACAATGATCCATGCCCTTGTCATCCCAATGCTCCATGACCCGTGTATTCACAATGCTCCATGACGCTTGTCATCACAGTGCTCCATGACACATGTCATCACAATGCTCCATGCCTTTGTCAGCAAAATGCTACATGACCTTGTCATTATAATGCTCTATGCGCTTGTCATCTCAATACTCCATTTCCATTGTCATCACAATCCTCCATGAACCTTGGGATCACATTGCTTCATGCCATTGTCATCACAATGCTCCATGCTCCTTGAAATCAAAATGATCCATGACCTCTGTCATCACAATGCTCCAAACCCTTGTGATCACATTGTTCCATAACACTTGTCATCACAACGCTCCATGATGCCAGTCATCACAATACTCCATGCCCTTTTCATCACAATGCTCCATGACCTTTGTCATCACAATGCTCAATACACTTGTCATCACAATGCTCCCTGACACTTGTCATCAGAATGCTCCTTGAACCCTGTCAGGAAATGGCTCCATGCCTTTTTCATCACAATGCCCCATGCCGTTTTCATCACAATGCTCCATGTCATTGTCATCAAAATACTCCACAAGCTTGTCATCAGTATGCTCCATGACCCTTGTCATCACAATTCTCCATGCACTTGTCAGCACAATACTCCCTGACCATTGTCATCACAATGCTCCAAGCCATTGTCATCAAAATGCTCCATTACCTTTGTCATCAGAATCCTCCATGACACTTGGCATCACAATGCTCCATGCCATTGTCATCACAAAGGGCCATTACATATGTCATCACAATGCTCCCTGACACCTGTCTTCACAATACTGCATGACCTGGTCATCACAATGCTCCATGCCCTTGTCATCACAATATGCCATTCCAACTGTCATCGCAATAATCCATGCAACTTATTAGACCAATGTTCCATGCCCTTGTCATCACAATGCTCCATGCCCTTGTTATCACAATGCTCCATGACCCCTGTCATCACCATGCTCCGTGACTCCAGTCATCACAATGCTTCATGACCTTTGTCATCACAATGGTCCATGCCCTCATCATCAACAGTCTCTGTGACCTATTTAACCACAATGCTCCATGAACTTTTCTTCACAATGCTCTTTGACATTTGTCATCACAATGCTCCATGTGCTTGTCAGCACAATGCTCCATGACACATGTCATCACAATGCACCATACGCTTGTCATCACAGTGCTCCACAATCTTTTCATCACAATGCTCCTTAAAATTTGTCATCACAATGCTCCATGCACTTCTCATCAAAATGCTCTCTCACAACTGATATCACAATGCTACATCACTATTTGTCACAATACTCCCTCACCTCTGTCATCACAATATTCCATGACTCCTGTCATCATAATGCTACATGCACTTATCATCACAATGTTCGATGACCCCTGACATCACAATGTTCCATAACACCTGTCATCAAAATATTCCATGACACTTTTCATCAAATTGCTCCATGACCCTGTCATCAGAATGCTCCCTGCGCTTCTCATCACAATGCACAATGCCCTTGCCATCAAAATGCTCCATGACATTTGTCATCACACAGATCCATGATCCTTGGGATCACAATGCTCCATGTCATTGTCATCGCAATGCTCCATGAATGCTCTCATCACATTGCTCCAGGCCCTTGTCTTCACAAAGCTCCATGACACATGTCATCAGAATGCTCCATGGCCTTCTCATCACAATGCTCCATGCCCATGCCATCACAATGCTCCATTACCCAAGACATAAAAATGCTCCATGGCCCCTGCCATCATGATGTTCCATGGCCTTGTCCTCACAAAGCTCCATGACCCTTCTCATCACAATGCTCCAAGAACCCTGTAATCACAATGCTCTATGCCCTTTTTCATCTCAATGATCCATGAACCCTGTCATCACAATTCACCATGCCCATCATCATAATGCTTCATGCTATTGTCATCACAATGAAATGAAAATGCTCCATGACCTCTGTCATAACAATGCTCCAAACCCTTGTGATCACAATATTCCGTAACACTTGTCATCACAAATCTCAATGACGCATGCCAACAGAATGCTCCTTGTTCTTCGCCTCACAATGCTCCATGCCCTTGTCATCACAATGTTCCAAGACCCCTGTAATCACAATGCTCCTTTCCCTTGTCATCAAAAAACTCCATGACGCATGTCATCAGAATGCTCCATGGCCTTCTCATCACAATGTTCCATGCCCTAGTCATCACAGTGCTCCAAGACCCCTGTAATCACAATGTTCCATTGCCCTTTTCATTAGAATGCTCCCTGAGACTTGTCATCACAAGTCTCCATGGTCTTCTCATCACAATGCTCCAGGACCTTGTCATTACCATGCTCCATTCCCTTGTAATCACAATGCACCATGACCCCTGTCATCACAGTAATCCATGATTATTTTCATCCCAATGCTCCACGACATACTCATCACAATGCTCCATGGCAAATATCATCACAATGCTCCATGACCACTGTCATCACAACACTCCATGACACCTGACAACACAATGATCCGGGACTCTTGTCATCACAATGCTCCATTCCCTAGTCATCACAATGCTCCACGACCCCTGTCATCCGAACACTCCATGAACATTTTCAGCCCATTGCTCCATGACCCTTGTCATCACAATGATCCATGCCCTTGTCATCCCAATGCTCCATGACCCCTGTTTTCACAATGTTCCGTGACGGTTGTCATCACAGTGCTCCATGACACCTGTCATCAAAATGCTCCATGCCTTTGTCAGCAAAATGCTACATGACCTTGTCATTACAATGCTCTCTGCGCTTGTCATCACAATACTCCATTTCCATTGTCATCACAATCCTCCATGAACCTTGGGATCACATTGCTTCATGCCCTTTTCATCACAATGCTCCATGCTCCTTGAAATCAAAATGATCCATGACCTCTCTCATCACAATGCTCCAAACCCTTGTGATCACAGTGTTCCATAACACTTGTCATCACAACGCTCTATGATGCCTGTCATCACAGTACTCCATGAACTTTTCATCATAATGCTCCATGACATTTGTCATCACAATGCTCAGTACACTTGTCATCAAAATGCTCCCTGACACTTGTTGTCTGTATGCTCCTTGAACCCTGTCATGACAAGGCTCCATGCCTTTTTCATCACAATGATCCATGCCCTTTTCATCACAATGCTCCAAGACCCATGTAATCTCAATGCTCCATGCCATTGTCATCACAAAGCTCAATGACGCATGTCATCAGAATCCTCCGTGGTCTTCTCCTCAAAATGCTCCATGCCCTTGTCATAACAATGTACCAAGACCCCTGTAATCACAATATTCCATGGCCTTGTCATCAAAAAACTCCATGACGCATGTCATCAGAATGCTCCATGGCTTTCTCATCACAATGCTCCATGCCCTAGTCATCACAATGCTCCAAGACCACAGTAATCACAAAGCTCCATGCCCCTTTTCATCAGAATGTTCCATGAGACTTGTCATCACAAGTCTTCATGGACTTCTCATCACAATGCTCCAGGACCTTGTCATCCCCATGCTCCATTCCCTGGTAATAACAGTGCTCCATGACCACTGTCATCACAACACTCCATGACACCTGACAACACAATGATCCGGGACTCTTGTCATCACAATGCTCCATTCCCTCGTCATCACAATGCTCCATGACCCGTGTCAACACAATAATCCATGAACATTTACAGCCAAGTGATCCATCACCCTTGTCATCCCAATGATCCATGCCCTTGTCATCCCAATGCTCCATGACCCGTGTATTCACAATGCTCCGTGACGCTTGTCATCACAGTGCTCCATGACACATGTCATCACAATGCTCCATGCCTTTGTCAGCAAAATGCTACATGACCTTGTCATTATAATGCTCTATGCGCTTCTCATCTCAATACTCCATTTCCATTGTCATCACAATCCTCCATGAACCTTGGGATCACATTGCTTCATGCCATTGTCATCACAATGCTCCATGCTCCTTGAAATCAAAATGATCCATGACCTCTGTCATCACAATGCTCCAAACCCTTATGATCACATTGTTCCATAACACTTGTCATCACAACGCTCCATAATGCCAGTCATCACAATACTCCATGCCCTTTTCATCACAATGCTCCATGACCTTTGTCATCACAATGCTCAATACACTTGTCATCACAATGCTCCCTGACACTTGTCATCAGAATGCTCCTTGAACCCTGTCAGGAAATGGCTCCATGCCGTTTTCATCACAATGCTCCATGTCATTGTCATCAAAATACTCCACAAGCTTGTCATCAGTATGCTCCATGACCCTTGTCATCACAATTCTCCATGCACTTGTCAGCACAATACTCCCTGACCATTGTCATCACAATGCTCCAAGCCATTGTCATCAAAATGCTCCATTACCTTTGTCATCAGAATCCTCCATGACACTTGGCATCACAATGCTCCATGCCATTGTCATCACAAAGGGCCATTACATATGTCATCACAATGCTCCCTGACACCTGTCTTCACAATACTGCATGACCTGGTCATCACAATGCTCCATGCCCTTGTCATCACAATATGCCATTCCAACTGTCATCGCAATAATCCATGCAACTTATTAGACCAATGTTCCATGCCCTTGTCATCACAATGCTCCATGCCCTTGTTATCACAATGCTCCATGACCCCTGTCATCACCATGCTCCGTGACTCCAGTCATCACAATGCTTCATGACCTTTGTCATCACAATGGTCCATGCCCTCATCATCAACAGTCTCTGTGACCTATTTAACCACAATGCTCCATGAACTTTTCTTCACAATGCTCTTTGACATTTGTCATCACAATGCTCCATGTGCTTGTCAGCACAATGCTCCATGACACATGTCATCACAATGCACCATACGCTTGTCATCACAGTGCTCCACAATCTTTTCATCACAATGCTCCTTAAAATTTGTCGTCACAATGCTCCATGCACTTCTCATCAAAATGCTCTCTCACAACTGATATCACAATGCTACATCACTATTTGTCACAATACTCCCTCACCTCTGTCATCACAATATTCCATGACTCCTGTCATCATAATGCTACATGCACTTATCATCACAATGTTCGATGACCCCTGACATCACAATGTTCCATAACACCTGTCATCAAAATATTCCATGACACTTTTCATCAAATTGCTCCATGACCCTGTCATCAGAATGCTCCCTGCGCTTCTCATCACAATGCACAATGCCCTTGCCATCAAAATGCTCCATGACATTTGTCATCACACAGATCCATGATCCTTGGGATCACAATGCTCCATGTCATTGTCATCGCAATGCTCCATGAACGCTCTCATCACATTGCTCCAGGCCCTTGTCTTCACAAAGCTCCATGACACATATCATCAGAATGCTCCATGGCCTTCTCATCACAATGCTCCATGCCCATGCCATCACAATGCTCCATTACCCAAGACATAAAAATGCTCCATGGCCCCTGCCATCATGATGTTCCATGGCCTTGTCCTCACAAAGCTCCATGACCCTTCTCATCACAATGCTCCAAGAACCCTGTAATCACAATGCTCTATGCCCTTTTTCATCTCAATGATCCATGAACCCTGTCATCACAATTCACCATGCCCATCATCATAATGCTTCATGCTATTGTCATCACAATGAAATGAAAATGCTCCATGACCTCTGTCATAACAATGCTCCAAACCCTTGTGATCACAATATTCCGTAACACTTGTCATCACAAATCTCAATGACGCATGCCAACAGAATGCTCCTTGTTCTTCGCCTCACAATGCTCCATGCCCTTGTCATCACAATGTTCCAAGACCCCTGTAATCACAATGCTCCTTTCCCTTGTCATCAAAAAACTCCATGACGCATGTCATCAGAATGCTCCATGGCCTTCTCATCACAATGTTCCATGCCCTAGTCATCACAGTGCTCCAAGACCCCTGTAATCACAATGTTCCATTGCCCTTTTCATTAGAATGCTCCCTGAGACTTGTCATCACAAGTCTCCATGGTCTTCTCATCACAATGCTCCAGGACCTTGTCATTACCATGCTCCATTCCCTTGTAATCACAATGCACCATGACCCCTGTCATCACAGTAATCCATGATTATTTTCATCCCAATGCTCCACGACATACTCATCACAATGCTCCATGGCAAATATCATCACATTGCTCCATGACCACTGTCATCACAACACTCCATGACACCTGACAACACAATGATCTGGGACTCTTGTCATCACAATGCTCCATTCCCTAGTCATCACAATGCTCCATGACCCGTGTCATCCGAACACTCCATGAACATTTTCAGCCCATTGCTCCATGTCCCTTGTCATCACAATGATCCATGCCCTTGTCATCCCAATGCTCCATGACCCCTGTTTTCACAATGTTCCGTGACGGTTGTCATCACAGTGCTCCATGACACCTGTCATCAAAATGCTCCATGCCTTTGTCAGCAAAATGCTACATGACCTTGTCATTACAATGCTCTCTGCGCTTGTCATCACAATACTCCATTTCCATTGTCATCACAATCCTCCATGAACCTTGGGATCACATTGCTTCATGCCCTTTTCATCACAATGCTCCATGCTCCTTGAAATCAAAATGATCCATGACCTCTCTCATCACAATGCTCCAAACCCTTGTGATCACAGTGTTCCATAACACTTGTCATCACAACGCTCTATGATGCCTGTCATCACAGTACTCCATGAACTTTTCATCATAATGCTCCATGACATTTGTCATCACAATGCTCAGTACACTTGTCATCAAAATGCTCCCTGACACTTGTTGTCTGTATGCTCCTTGAACCCTGTCATGACAAGGCTCCATGCCTTTTTCATCACAATGATCCATGCCCTTTTCATCACAATGCTCCAAGACCCATGTAATCTCAATGCTCCATGCCATTGTCATCACAAAGCTCAATGACGCATGTCATCAGAATCCTCCGTGGTCTTCTCCTCAAAATGCTCCATGCCCTTGTCATAACAATGTACCAAGACCCCTGTAATCACAATATTCCATGGCCTTGTCATCAAAAAACTCCATGACGCATGTCATCAGAATGCTCCATGGCTTTCTCATCACAATGCTCCATGCCCTAGTCATCACAATGCTCCAAGACCACAGTAATCACAAAGCTCCATGCCCCTTTTCATCAGAATGTTCCATGAGACTTGTCATCACAAGTCTTCATGGACTTCTCATCACAATGCTCCAGGACCTTGTCATCCCCATGCTCCATTCCCTGGTAATAACAGTGCTCCATGACCACTGTCATCACAACACTCCATGACACCTGACAACACAATGATCCGGGACTCTTGTCATCACAATGCTCCATTCCCTCGTCATCACAATGCTCCATGACCCGTGTCAACACAATAATCCATGAACATTTACAGCCAAGTGATCCATGACCCTTGTCATCACAATGATCCATGCCCTTGTCATCCCAATGCTCCATGACCCGTGTATTCACAATGCTCCGTGACGCTTGTCATCACAGTGCTCCATGACACATGTCATCACAATGCTCCATGCCTTTGTCAGCAAAATGCTACATGACCTTGTCATTATAATGCTCTATGCGCTTGTCATCTCAATACTCCATTTCCATTGTCATCACAATCCTCCATGAACCTTGGGATCACATTGCTTCATGCCATTGTCATCACAATGCTCCATGCTCCTTGAAATCAAAATGATCCATGACCTCTGTCATCACAATGCTCCAAACCCTTGTGATCACATTGTTCCATAACACTTGTCATCACAACGCTCCATGATGCCAGTCATCACAATACTCCATGCCCTTTTCATCACAATGCTCCATGACCTTTGTCATCACAATGCTCAATACACTTGTCATCACAATGCTCCCTGACACTTGTCATCAGAATGCTCCTTGAACCCTGTCAGGAAATGGCTCCATGCCTTTTTCATCACAATGCCCCATGCCGTTTTCATCACAATGCTCCATGTCATTGTCATCAAAATACTCCACAAGCTTGTCATCAGTATGCTCCATGACCCTTGTCATCACAATTCTCCATGCACTTGTCAGCACAATACTCCCTGACCATTGTCATCACAATGCTCCAAGCCATTGTCATCAAAATGCTCCATTACCTTTGTCATCAGAATCCTCCATGACACTTGGCATCACAATGCTCCATGCCATTTTCATCACAAAGGGCCATTACATATGTCATCACAATGCTCCCTGACACCTGTCTTCACAATACTGCATGACCTGGTCTTCACAATGCTCCATGCCCTTGTCATCACAATATGCCATTCCAACTGTCATCGCAATAATCCATGCAACTTATTAGACCAATGTTCCATGCCCTTGTCATCACAATGCTCCATGCCCTTGTTATCACAATGCTCCATGACCCCTGTCATCACCATGCTCCGTGACTCCAGTCATCACAATGCTTCATGACCTTTGTCATCACAATGGTCCATGCCCTCATCATCAACAGTCTCTGTGACCTATTTAACCACAATGCTCCATGAACTTTTCTTCACAATGCTCTTTGACATTTGTCATCACAATGCTCCATGTGCTTGTCAGCACAATGCTCCATGACACATGTCATCACAATGCACCATACGCTTGTCATCACAGTGCTCCACAATCTTTTCATCACAATGCTCCTTAAAATTTGTCGTCACAATGCTCCATGCACTTCTCATCAAAATGCTCTCTCACAACTGATATCACAATGCTACATCACTATTTGTCACAATACTCCCTCACCTCTGTCATCACAATATTCCATGACTCCTGTCATCATAATGCTACATGCACTTATCATCACAATGTTCGATGACCCCTAACATCACAATGTTCCATAACACCTGTCATCAAAATATTCCATGACACTTTTCATCAAATTGCTCCATGACCCTGTCATCAGAATGCTCCCTGCGCTTCTCATCACAATGCACAATGCCCTTGCCATCAAAATGCTCCATGACATTTGTCATCACACAGATCCATGATCCTTGGGATCACAATGCTCCATGTCATTGTCATCGCAATGCTCCATGAACGCTCTCATCACATTGCTCCAGGCCCTTGTCTTCACAAAGCTCCATGACACATGTCATCAGAATGCTCCATGGCCTTCTCATCACAATGCTCCATGCCCATGCCATCACAATGCTCCATTACCCAAGACATAAAAATGCTCCATGGCCCCTGCCATCATGATGTTCCATGGCCTTGTCCTCACAAAGCTCCATGACCCTTCTCATCACAATGCTCCAAGAACCCTGTAATCACAATGCTCTATGCCCTTTTTCATCTCAATGATCCATGAACCCTGTCATCACAATTCACCATGCCCATCATCATAATGCTTCATGCTATTGTCATCACAATGAAATGAAAATGCTCCATGACCTCTGTCATAACAATGCTCCAAACCCTTGTGATCACAATATTCCGTAACACTTGTCATCACAAATCTCAGTGACGCATGCCAACAGAATGCTCCTTGTTCTTCGCCTCACAATGCTCCATGCCCTTGTCATCACAATGTTCCAAGACCCCTGTAATCACAATGCTCCTTTCCCTTGTCATCAAAAAACTCCATGACGCATGTCATCAGAATGCTCCATGGCCTTCTCATCACAATGTTCCATGCCCTAGTCATCACAATGCTCCAAGACCCCTGTAATCACAATGTTCCATTGCCCTTTTCATTAGAATGCTCCCTGAGACTTGTCATCACAAGTCTCCATGGTCTTCTCATCACAATGCTCCAGGACCTTGTCATTACCATGCTCCATTCCCTTGTAATCACAATGCACCATGACCCCTGTCATCACAGTAATCCATGATTATTTCCATCCCAATGCTCCACGACATACTCATCACAATGCTCCATGGCAAATATCATCACAATGCTCCATGACCACTGTCATCACAATACTCCATGACACCTGACAACACAATGATCTGGGACTCTTGTCATCACAATGCTCCATTCCCTAGTCATCACAATGCTCCATGACCCCTGTCATCCGAACACTCCATGAACATTTTCAGCCCATTGCTCCATGACCCTTGTCATCACAATGATCCATGCCCTTGTCATCCCAATGCTCCATGACCCCTGTTTTCACAATGTTCCGTGACGGTTGTCATCACAGTGCTCCATGACACCTGTCATCAAAATGCTCCATGCCTTTGTCAGCAAAATGCTACATGACCTTGTCATTACAATGCTCTCTGCGCTTGTCATCACAATACTCCATTTCCATTGTCATCACAATCCTCCATGAACCTTGGGATCACATTGCTTCATGCCCTTTTCATCACAATGCTCCATGCTCCTTGAAATCAAAATGATCCATGACCTCTCTCATCACAATGCTCCAAACCCTTGTGATCACAGTGTTCCATAACACTTGTCATCACAACGCTCTATGATGCCTGTCATCACAGTACTCCATGAACTTTTCATCATAATGCTCCATGACATTTGTCATCACAATGCTCAGTACACTTGTCATCAAAATGCTCCCTGACACTTGTTGTCTGTATGCTCCTTGAACCCTGTCATGACAAGGCTCCATGCCTTTTTCATCACAATGATCCATGCCCTTTTCATCACAATGCTCCAAGACCCATGTAATCTCAATGCTCCATGCCATTGTCATCACAAAGCTCAATGACGCATGTCATCAGAATCCTCCGTGGTCTTCTCCTCAAAATGCTCCATGCCCTTGTCATAACAATGTACCAAGACCCCTGTAATCACAATATTCCATGGCCTTGTCATCAAAAAACTCCATGACGCATGTCATCAGAATGCTCCATGGCTTTCTCATCACAATGCTCCATGCCCTAGTCATCACAATGCTCCAAGACCACAGTAATCACAATGCTCCATGCCCCTTTTCATCAGAATGTTCCATGAGACTTGTCATCACAAGTCTTCATGGACTTCTCATCACAATGCTCCAGGACCTTGTCATCCCCATGCTCCATTCCCTGGTAATAACAGTGCTCCATGACCACTGTCATCACAACACTCCATGACACCTGACAACACAATGATCCGGGACTCTTGTCATCACAATGCTCCATTCCCTCGTCATCACAATGCTCCATGACCCGTGTCAACACAATAATCCATGAACATTTACAGCCAAGTGATCCATGACCCTTGTCATCACAATGATCCATGCCCTTGTCATCCCAATGCTCCATGACCCGTGTATTCACAATGCTCCGTGACGCTTGTCATCACAGTGCTCCATGACACATGTCATCACAATGCTCCATGCCTTTGTCAGCAAAATGCTACATGACCTTGTCATTATAATGCTCTATGCGCTTGTCATCTCAATACTCCATTTCCATTGTCATCACAATCCTCCATGAACCTTCGGATCACATTGCTTTATGCCCTTGTCATCAAAATGCTCCATGCTCCTTGAAATCAAAATGTTCCATGACCTCTGTCATCACAGTGCTCCAAACCCTTGTGATCACATTGTTCCATAACACTTGTCATCACAACGCTCCATGATGCCAGTCATCACAATACTCCATGCCCTTTTCATCACAATGCTCCATGACGTTTGTCATCACAATGCTCAATACACTTGTCATCACAATGCTCCCTGACACTTGTCATCAGAATGCTCCTTGAACCCTGTCAGGAAATGGCTCCATGCTTTTTTCATCACAATGCCCCATGCCGTTTTCATCACAATGCTCCATGTCATTGTCATCAAAATACTCCACAAGCTTGTCATCAGTATGCTCCATGACCCTTGTCATCACAATTCTCCATGCACTTGTCAGCACAATACTCCCTGACCATTGTCATCACAATGCTCCAAGCCATTGTCATCAAAATGCTCCATTACCTTTGTCATCAGAATCCTCCATGACACTTGGCATCACAATGCTCCATGCCATTGTCATCACAAAGGGCCATTAAATATGTAATCACAATGCTCCCTGACACCTGTCTTCACAATACTGCATGACCTGGTCATCACAATGCTCCATGCCCTTGTCATCACAATATGCCATTCCAACTGTCATCGCAATAATCCATGCAACTTATTAGACCAATGTTCCATGCCCTTGTCATCACAATGCTCCATGCCCTTGTTATCACAATGCTGCATGCCCCTTTTCTTCAGTATGCCCCATGAGAATTGTCATCACAAGGCTCAATGCTTTTGTCATCACAATGCTCCAGGACATTGTCATCACAATGCTTCACGACCTAGTCATGAAAATTTTAAATGGCCCTTGTCATCATAATGCTCCAAGCCCTAATCATCACAATGCTCTTTTATATTTGTCTTCACAATTCTCCATTACATTTGGCATCACAATGCTCCATGCTATTTTCATCGCAATGGCCCATGACATATGTCATCAGAATGCTCCCTGACACCTGTCTTCACAATACTCCATCACCTTATCATCACAATCCTCCATGCCCTTGTCATCAAAATGCACCATGACCACTCTCATCACAATAATCTATGAAACATCTCAGACCAGTGCTCCATGCCCGTGTCATCACAATGCTCCATGACCCCTGTCATCACAATGCTCCGTGACTCCAGTCATCACAATGCTTCATAACGTTTGTCATCATAATGGTCCATGCCCGTGTCATCACAAGGCTCTGTGAGCTTTGTAAACACAATGCTCCATGAAATTTTAATCACAATTCTGTGACAATTGTCATCACAGTGTGCCATGTCTTTGTCAGAACAATGCTCCATGACCATTTTCATCACAATGTGCCACGCGCATTTCATCACAACGGTCCACAAACTTGTCATTGCAATGCCCCTTAAACGTTGTAATCACAATGTTCCATGCACTTCTCATCAAAATGCTGTCTCACCAGAGATATCACAATGTTCCATCACTAGTCATCACAATACTCCCTCATCCCTGTAATCACAATGTTCCATGACACTGTCATCACAATGCTACATCCCCTTATCATCGCAAAGTTCCATGACCCCTGCCATCACAATGTTCCATAACCCCTGTCATCAAAATGCTCCATGACCCTTTCCATCCCAAAGCTCCAAGTCCCCTGACATCACAATGTTCTATAAACCCTGCCATCAAAATGTTCCATTACACTTTTTATCAAATTGCTGCATGACCCGGTCATCAAAATGCTCCCTGCACTTCTCATTACAATGCACCATGCCCTTGTCATGAAAATGCTCCATGACTTGTCATCACAAATCTCCATGACCCTTGGCATCACAATGCTCCATGTCATTGTCATCACAATGCTCCATGAACACTCTCATAACTTTGCTCAATGCACTTGTCATCAAAAAGCTCCATGACACTTGTCATCACAATGCTCGATGCCCTTCTCATCACCATGCTCCATGCCCTTGTCATTACAGTCCTGCATGACCCATGTATCACAGTGTTCCGTGCCCTTGTCATCACAATGCTCCATGCCCACTCTCATCACAATAATCCATGGAACATTTCAGACCAATGTTCCATGCCCTTCTCATCACAATGCTCCATTACTCCTGTCATAACAATGCTCCATGACTCCTGCCATCACAATGTTCCACGGCCTAGTCATCAAAAGGTTCCATGACACTTCTCATCACAATGCTCAAGACCCCTGAAATCACAATGCTCCATGCCCTTGTCATCACAAAGCTCCATGACGCATGTCATCAGAATGATCCATGGCCTTCTCATCACAATGTTCCATGCCCTTGTCAGCACAATGCTCCAAGACCCTTGTAATCACAATGTTCCATGCCACTTTTCATCTCAATGCCCCAGGAACCCTGTCATCACAATGCACCATGCCCATCATCATAATGCTTCAGGCTATTGTCATCACAATGAAATCAATATTCTGCATGTACTCTGTCAACATAATGCTCCAAACCCCTGTGATCACAATTTTGCATAACACTTATCATCACAACACCCCATGACGCTCATCATCACAATTATCCATGGTCTTCTCATCACAATGCTCCATGATCTTTGTCATCACAATGCTCAATACAATTGTCATCACAATGCTCCCTGACACTTGTCGTCAGTATGCTCTTTGAACCCTGTCATGACAAGGCTCCATGCCTTTTTCATCACAATGATCCACACCCTTTTCATCACAATGCTCCAAGATACCTGTAATCACAGTGCTCCATGCCCTTGTCATCACAAAACTCCAGGAAACATGTCATCAGAATGCTCCATGGCCTTCTCATCACAATGCTCCATGCCCTAGTCATCACAATGCTCCAAGACCCCTGTAATCACAGTGCTCCATGCCCCTTTTCATCAGAATGCTCCATGAGACTTGTCATCACAAGTCTCCATGGTCTTCTCATCAGAATGCTCCAGGACCTTGTCATCACCATGCTCCATTTCCTTGTCATCACAATGCTCCAGGACCCCTATCATCACAATACTCCATACAAATTTTCAGCCCAATGCTCCACGGCCTACTCATTACAATGTTCCATGGCCAATATCATTACAATGCTCCATGACCACTGTCATCACAACACTCCATGACACCTCACAACACAATGATCCGGGACTATTGTCATCACAATGATCCATGCCCTTATCATCCCAATGCTCCATGACCCCTGTATTCACAATGCTCCGTGACGCTTGTCATCACAGGGCTCCACGACACATATCCTCACAATGCTCCATGCCTTTTTCAGCAAAATGCTACATGACAATGTCATTACAATGCTTTGTGCGTTTGTCATCACAATACTCCTTTTCCATTGTCATCACAATCCTCCATGAACCTTTGGATCACATTGCTTCATTCCTTTGTCATCACAATGCTCCATGCTCCTTGAAATCAAAATGATCCATGACCTCTGTCATCACAATGCTCCAAAACCTTGTGATCACAGTGATCCATAACACTTGTCATCACAATGCTCCATGATGCCTGTCATCACAATACTCCATGCCCTTTAAAACACAATGCTCCATGACCTTTTTCATCACAATTCTCAATATACATGTCATCACAATGCTCCCAGACACTTGTCATCAGAATGTTCCTTGAACCCTGTCATGAAAAAGCTCCATGCCTTTTTCATCACAAAGCCCCATACCGTTTTCATCACAATGCTCCATGCCATTGTCATCAAAATACTCCACAAGCTTGTCATCAGAATGCTCCATGACCATTGTCATCACAATTCTCCATGCACTTGTCAGCACAATGCTCCCTGACAATTGTCATCACAATCCTCCAAGCCATTGTCATCAAAATGCTACATTACCTTTGTCATCATAATCCTCCATGATACTTGGCATCACAATGCTCCATGCAATTGTCATCACAATGGGCCATTACATATGTCATCACAATGCTCCCTGACAACTGTCTTCACAATACTGCATGATCTGGTCAACACAATGCTCCATGCCCTTGTCATCACAATGCGCCATTCAAACTGTCATCGCAGTAATCCATGAAACTTATTAGACCAATGATCCATGCCCTTTTCGTCACAATGCTCCATCCCCTTGTTATCACAATGCTCCATGACCCCTGTCATCACAATGCTCTGTGACTCCAGTCATCAAAATGCTTCATGACCTTTGTCATCACAATGGTCCATGCCTTCGTCATCAACAGTCTCTGTGACATTTTTATCCACAATGCTCCATGAACTTTTCATCCCAATGCTCTTTGACCCTTGTCATCACAATGCTCTATGCCTTTCTCAGCACAATGCTCCTTGACCATTGTCATCACAATATTCCAAGCCTTTGTCATCACAATGCTCCATTATATTTGTCATCAGTATCCTCCATGACACTTGTCATCACAATGCTCTTTGACACTTGTCATCAGAATCCTCCATGACACCTGGCATCACAATTCTCTATGCCATTTTCATCACAATGGACCATTACATATGTCATCACAATGCTACCTCACACCTGTCTTCACAATACTGCATGACCTGGTCATCACAATGGTCCATGCCCTTGTCATCACAATGCGCCCTTCCATCTTTCATCACAATAATCCATGAAACGTATTAGACCAATGCTCCATGCCATTGTCATCACAATGCTCCATGCCCTTGTTATCACAATGTTCCAAGACCCCTGTAATCAGAATGCTCCATGCCCCTTTTCATCAGTATGCTCCATGAGACTTGTCTTCACAAGGCTCCATGGATTTCTAATCACATATCTCCAGGACCTTTTCATCACAATGCTTCAACACCTTGTCATGAAAATTCTCAATGGCCCTTGTCATCATAATGCTCCAAGCCCTAGTCATCACAATGCTCCATTATATTTGTCATCACAATACTCCATTACATTTGGCATCTCAATGCTCCCTGCCATTGTCATCGCAATGGACCATGACATATGACATCACAATGCTCCCTGACACCTGTCTTTACAATACTCCATGACCTTCTCATCAAAATGATCCATGCCCTTGTCATCCCAATGCTCCATGACCCCTGTATTCACAATGCTCCGTGACTCTTGTCATCACAGTGCTCCATGACACCTGTTTTCACAATACTCCATGACCTTCTCATCACAATGCTCCATGCCCTTGTCATCACAATGCACCATGTCCACTGTCATCACAATAATCTATGAAACTTTTCAGACCAATGCTCCATGCCCCTGTAATCGCAATTCTCCATGCCCTTGTCATCACACTGCTCCATTACCCCTGTCATTACAATGCTCAGTGAATCCACTCATCACAATTCTTCATAACGTTTGTCAACACAACGGTCCATGCTCGCATCCTCAAAAGGCTCTGTCTTTTGTAACCTCAATGCTCCATGAAATTTTCATCACAATGCTCCATGACCCTTGTCATCACAATGCTCCATGCCTTTGTCAGAACAATACCTCATGACCCTTGTCATCACAATGTGCCACGCGCTTTTCATCACAATGATCCACAACCTTGTCATCACTATCCGCCATAAACATTGTAATCACGATGCTCCATGCACTACTCATCCAAATGCTCTCTCACCTGAGATATCACAATGTTCTGTCACTAGTTATAACAATCCTCCCTCACCCCTGTAATCACAATGTTCCATGACCCCTGTCATCAGAATGCTACATCCCCTTATCAGCACAATGTTCCTTAACCCCTGACATCACAATCTTCCATAAGCCTGTCATCAAAATGCTCCATGACCCATTTCATCCCAAAGCTCCATGACACCTGGCATCAAAATGTTCTATAACCCCTGTCATCAAAATGTTCCATTACACTTTTCATCAAATTGCTGCATGACCCTGTCATCAAAATGCTCCCTGCCCTTCTCATCACAATGCACCACACACTTGTCATCAAAATGTTCTATGACGTTTGTCATCACATATATCCATGACACTTGGCATCACAATGCTCCATGTCATTGTCATCACACTGCTCCATAAACCCTCTCATCACATTGCTCCATGCCCTTGTCATTACAAAGCTCCATGACACTGGTCATCACAATGCTCGATGCCCTTCTCATCACAATGCTCCTTGCCCTTGTCATTACAATCCTCCATGACCCATGTATCACAGTGTTCCGTGCCCTTGTCCTCACAATGCTCCATGCCCACTACCATCACAATAATCCATGAAACATTTCAGACCAATGCTCAATGCCCTTCTCATCACAATGATCCATTACCACTGTCATAACAATGCTCCATGACCACTGCCATCACAATGTTCCATTACACTTTTCATCAAATTGCTGCATGACCTGGTCAGCAAAATGCTTCCTGCTCTTCTCATCACAATGCACCATGCCCTTGTCATCAAAATGCTCCATGACTTGTCATCACAAAGCTCCATGACACCTGTCATCACAATGCTCCATGCATTTGTCAGCAAATTTCTACATGAACTTGTCATTGGAAAGCTCTATGCGCTTGTCATTCAATGCTCCAAGAACCCTGTAATCACAATGCTCCATGCCCTTTTTCATGTCAGTGCTCCATGAACCCTGTCATCACAATGCACCATGTCCATCATCATAATGCTTCAGGCTATTGTCATCACAATGAAATCAAAATTCTCCATGACCTCTGTCATCATAATGCTCCAAACCCTTCTGATAACAATGTTCCATAACACTTATCATCACAACACCGCATGACGATCATCATCACAATTATCCATGGACTTCTCATCACAATGCTCCATGATCTTTGTCATCACAATGCTCAATACACTTGTCATTACAAAGCTCCCTGACACTTGTCGTCAGTATGCTCCTTGAACCCTGTCATGACAAGGCTCCATGCCTTTTTCATCACAGTTATCCATGCCCTTATCATCACAATGCACCATGACCCCTGTAATCACAATGCTCTATGCCCTTGTCATCACAAAGCTCCATGACGCAAGTCATCAGAATGCTCCATGGCCTTCTCCTCACAACGCTCGATGTCATTGTCATCACAATGCTCCATGAACCCTCTCATCACATTGCTCCTTGCCCTTGACATTACAATCCTCCATGACCCATGTATGACAGTGTTCCGTGCCCTTGTCATCACAATGCTCCATGCCCAATCTCATCACAATAATCCATGAAATATTTCAGACCAGTGCTCAATTCCCTTCTCATAACAATGCTCCATTACCTCTGTCATAACAATGCTCCATGACCATTGCCATCACAATGTTCCAGCGCCTTGTCATCACAAGGCTCCATTACCCATGTCATCGCAATGATCCAAGACACGTGTAATCAAAATGCTCCATGAACTTGTCATAACAAAGCTCCATGACGCATGTCATCAGTAGGTTCCATGGACTTCTCTTCACAATGTTCCATGCCCTTGTCATCAAAATGCTCCATGACCCCTTTAATCACAATGCTTCTTGCCCCTTTTCATCTCAATGATCCATGAACCCTGTCATCAAAATGCACCATGCCAATCATCCTAATGTTTCATGCTATTGTCATCACAATGAAATCAAAATGCTCCATGACCTCTGTCATAACAATGTTCCAAACCCTTGTGATCACAATATTCCATAACAGTTGTCATCACAATGCCCCATGACGCTCGTCATCACAATTATCCATGGTTTTCTCATCACAATGCTCCATGTCCTTTGTCATCACAATGCTCAATACACTTGTCATCAAAATGCTCCCTGACACTTGTTGTCTGTATGCTCCTTGAACCCAGTCATGACAAGGCTCCTTGCCTATTTCTTCACAATTATCCAGGCCCTTTTCATCACAATCCTCCCTCACCCCTGTTATCACAATATTCCATGGCCCCTGTCATCACAATGCTTCATCCCCTTATCAGCACAATGTTCCATGACCCCTGACATCACAATGTTCCATAACACCTGTCATCAATATGCTCCATGACCCATTTCATCCCAAAGCTCCATGACCCCTGGCATCACAATGCTCTATAACCCCTGTCATCAAAATGTTCCATTACACTTTTCAGCAAATTACTCCATGACCCTGTCATCAAAATGCTCCCTGCCCTTCTCATCACAATGCACCACACACTTGTCATCAAAATGTTCCATGACTTTTGCCATCACAAACCTCCATGACCCACGGCATCACAATGCTCCATGTCATTGTCATCATAATGCTCCATGAACCCTCTCATCACATTGCTCCATGCCCTTGTCATCACAAAGCTCCATGACAGTTGTCATCACAATGCTCGATGCCCTTCTCATCACAATGCTCCATGCCCTTGTCATTACAATCCCCCTTGACCAATGTATCACAGTATACCCTGCCCTTGTCATCACAATAAACCATGAAATATTTCAGACCAATGCTCAATGCCCTTCTCATCACAATGCTCCATGACCTCTGTCATAACAATGCTCCATGACCCCTGCCATCAAAATGTTCCACGGCCTTGTCATCACAAGGCTCCATGACCCTTGTCATCACAATGCTCCAAGACCCCTGTAATCACAATGCTCCATGCCCTTGTCATCACAAAGCTCCATGACGCATGTCATCAGAATGTTCCATGGACTTCTCCTCACAGTGCTCCATGCCATTGTCATCACAATGGTCCAAGACCCCTGTAATCACAATACTCCATGCACCTTTTCATCAGAATGCTCCATGAGACTTGTCATCACAAGTCTCCATGGTCATCTCATCACAATGCTCCAGGACCATGTCATCACCACGCTCCATTCCCTTGTCATCACAATGCTCCATGACACCTGTCATCACAATACTCCATGAATATTTTCAGCCAAGTGCTCCATGACCTTCTCATCACAATGCTCCATGACCAATAGCATCACAATGATCCATGACCACTGTCATCACAACACTCCATGACATATGACAACACAATGATCCGGGACTCTTGTCATCACAATGCTCCAAGACCCCTGTAATCACAATGCTCCATGACCCCTGTCATCACAATACTCCATGAACATTTTCAGCCCAATGTTGCATGACCCTTGTCATCACAATGATCCATGCCCTTGTCATCACAAAGCTCCATGACACATGTCTTCAGAATTTTAGATGGCCTTCTCATCACAATGTTCCATGCACTTGTCATCACAATGCTCCATGCCCTTGTCATCACAATGTGCCTAGACCCCTGTAATCACAATGCTCCATGCCCCTTTTCATCAGTATGCTCCATGAGATTTGTCATCACAAGGCTCCATGATTTTCTCAACACAATGCTCCAGGACCTTGTCATCACAATGCTTCACGACCTTGTCATGAAAATTCTCAATGGCCATTGTCATCATAATGCTCCAATCCCTAGTCATCACAATGCTCCATTATATTTGTCATCACAATCCTCCATTACATTTGGCATCACAATACTCCCTGCCATTGTCATCGCAATGGATCATGACATAAGTCATCACAATGCTCCCTGACACATGTCTTCACAATACTCCATGACCTTCTCTTCACAATGCTCCATGCCATTGTCATCACAATGCACTATGTCCACTGTCATCACAATAATCTATGAAACTTCTCAGCCCAATGCTCCATGCCACTGTCATAACAATGCTCCATGACTTGTCATTACAAAGCTCCATGACCCATGACCCATGTATCACAGTGTTCCGTGCCCTTGTCATCACAATACACCATGCCACTCTCATCACAATAATCCATGAAATATTTCAGACCAATGTTCCATGCACTTCTCATCAAAATGCTTCATTACCCCTGTCATAACAATGCTCCATGACCCCTGCCATCACAATATTCCACGGCCTTGTCATCACAAGGCTCCATTACAGTTGTCATCACAATGCCCCATGACGCTCGTCATCACAATTATCCATGGTCTTCTCATCACAATGTTCCATGATCTTTGTCATCACAATACTCAATACACTTGTCATCACAATGATCCCTGACACTTGTCGTCAGTATGCTCCTTGAACCATGTCATGACAAGGCTGCATGCCTTTTTCATCACAATGTTTCATGCCCTTTTCATAACAATGCTCCAAGACCCATGTAATCACAATGATCCATGCCCTTGTCATCACAAAGCTCCATGACGCATGTCATCAGAATGCTCCATGGCCTTGTCATCACCATGATCCATGCCCTTGTCATAACAATGCTACAAGACCCCTGTAATCACAATGCACCATGCCCCTTTTCAACAGAATGCTCCATGAGATTTCTCATCAGAAGTCTCCATGGTCTTCTCATCACAATGCTCTAGGACTTGTCATCACCATGCTCCATTCCCTTGTCATCGCAATGCTCCATGACCAATATCATCACAATACTCCATGACCACTGTCATCACCACACTCCATGACACCTGACAACACAATGATCCGGGAATCTTGTCATCACAATGCTCCAAGACCCCTGTAATCACAATGCTCCATGCCCTTGTCATCACAAAGCTCAATGACACATGTCATCAGAATGTTCCATGGCCTTTTCATCAAATGCTCCATGCCCTTGTCATCACAATGCACCATGCACTTGTCAGCTCAATGCTCACTGACACTTGTCATCACAGTGCTCCAAGCCATTGTCATCACAATGCTCCATTAACTTTGTCATCAGAATCCTCCATGAAACTTGGCATCACAATGCTCCATGCCATTGTCATCACAATGGGCCATTACATATATCATCACAGTGCTCCCTGACAACTCTCTTCACAATAGAGCAAGACCTGGTCATCACAATTCTTCACACCCTTGTCATCACAATGCTCCATGACCCCTGCCATCACAATGTTCCACTGCCTTGTCCTCACAAGTCTCCATGACACTTTTCATCACAATGCTCCAAGACCCCTGTAATCACCATGCTCCATGCCCTTGTCATCACAAAGCTCCATGACACACGTCATCAGAATGATCCATGGCCTTCTCATCAAAAAGCTCCATGTCCTTGTCATCACCATTCACCATGTCCAATGTCATCACATTAGTCTATGAAACTTGTCAGACCAATGCTCCATGCCCCTGTCATCACAATGCTTAATGCCCTTGTCATCAAAATGCTCCATGACCCCTGTCATCACAATGCTCCGTGACTCCAGTCATCACAATGCTTCATAACGTTTGTCATCCGAACGGTCCATGCTCGCGTCATCACAAGGCTCTATGACCTTTGTAACCACAATGCTCCATGAACTTTTCATCCCAATGCTCCGTGACCCTTGTCATCACAATGCTCCATGCCTTTGTCAGAACAATGCTCCATGACCCTTGTCATCACAATGTGCCATGCGCTTTTCATCACGATCCACAACATTGTCATCGCTATGCTAAATAAACCATGTAATCACAATGCTCCATGCACTTCTCATCCAAATCTTCTCTCACATGAGATATCACAATGTTCCATCACTAGTCATCAGAATCCTCCCTCACCCCTGTTATCACAATGTTCTATGACCCCTCTCAACACAATGCTACATCCCCTTATCATCACAATGTTCCATGACCCATGACATCACAATGTTCCATAACCACTGTCATCAAAATGCTCCATGACACTTTTCATCCCAAAGCTCCATGGACCTTGGCATCACAATGTTCTATAACCCCTGACATCAAAATGTTCCATTACATTTTTTTTTTTTTTTTTTTTTTTTGCTCTACGCGGGCCTCTCACTGTTGTGGCCTCTCCTGTTGTGGAGCACAGGCTCCGGACGCACAGGCTCAGCGGCCATGGCTCACGGGCCCAGCCGCTCTGCGGCATATGGGATCCTCCCAGACCGGGGCACGAACCCGCATCCCCTGCATCGGCAGGCGGACTGTCAACCACTGCGCCACCAGGGAGGCCCCATTATATTTTTCATCAAATTTCTGCATGACCCAGTCATCAAAATGCTCCCTGCCTTTCTCATCACAATGCACCACACACTTGGCATCAAAATGCTCCATGACTTTTGTCTTCACAAATCTCCATGACCCTTGGCATCACAATGCTCCATGTCATTGTCATCACAATGCTCCATGAACCCTCTCATCATATTGCTCCATGCCCTTGTCTTCACAAAGCTCCATGACACTTGTCATCGCAATGCTTGATGCCCTTCTCATCACAGTGATCCATGCCCTATTCATTACAGTCCTGCATGACCCATGTATCACAGTGTTCCGTTCCCTTGTCATCAGAATGCTCCATGCCCACTCTCATCACAATAATCCATGAAATATTTCAGACCAATGGTCAATGCCATTCTCATCACAATACTCCATTACCTCTGTCATAACATTGATCCATGACCCTTGCCATCACAATATTCCACGGCCTTGTCATCACAAGGCTCCATGACACTTGTCACCACAATGCTCCAAGACCCCTGTAATCACAATGCTCCATGCCCTTGTCAGCACAAAGCTCCTTGACACATGACATAAAAATGTTCCATGGCCTTCTCATCACAATGCTCCATGCCCTTGTCATGACAATGCTCCAAGACCCCTGTAATCACAATGCTCCATGCTACTTTTCATCTCAATGCACCTTGAAGCCTGTCATCAAAATGCACCATGCCCATCATCATAATGCTTCAGGCTATTGTCATCACAATGAAATCAAAATTATCCATGACCACTGTCATCATAATGCTCCAAACCCTTGTGATCACAATGTTTTATAACACTAATCATCACAACACCCTCTGACGCTCATCATCACAATTATCCATGGTCTTCTCATCACAATGCTCCATGACCTTTGTCATCACAATTCTCAATACACTTGTCATCAGAATGCTCCCTGACACTTGTCGTCAGTATGCTCTTTGAACCCTGTCATGACAAGACTCCATGCCTTTTCATCACAATGATCCATGCCCTTTTCATCACAGTGCTCCCAGACCCCTGTAATCACAATGCTCCATGCCCTTGTCATGACAAAGCTCCATGACACATGTCATCAGAATGCTCCATTGCCTTCTCCTCACAATGCTCCATGCTTTTGTCATCACAATGCTCCAAGACCCCTGTAATCACAATGCTCCATGCCCCTTTTCATCAGAATGCTCCATGAGAGTTGTCATCACAAGTCTCCATGGTCTTATCATCACAATGCTCCAGAATCTTGTCATTAACATGCTCCATTCCCTTTTCCTCACAATGCTCCATGACCACTGTCATCAAAATACTCCATGAATATTTTCAGCCCAATGCTCCATGAAATTCTCATCACAATGCTCCATGACAAATATCATCAAAATGCTCCATGACGACTCTCATCACAACACTCCATGACACCTGACAACACAATGATATGGGACTCTTGTCATCACAATGCTCCATTCCCTACTCATCACAATGCTCCATGACCCATGTCATCACAATACTCCATGAACACATTCAGCCCAATGATCCATGACCCTTGTCATCACAATCATGAATGCCCTTGTCATCCCAATGCTCCAAGACCCCTGTATTCACAATGCTCCGTGACGCTTGTCATAACAGTGCTCCATGACACCTGTCATCACAATGCTCCATGCCTTTGTCAGCAAAATGCTACGTGACTTTTTCATTACAATGCTCTATGCGCTTGTCATCACAATAATCCATTACCATTGTCATCACAATCCTCCATGAACCTTGGGATCACATTGCTTCATGCCCTTGTCATCACAATGCTCCATGATCCTTGAAATCAAAATGATCCATGACCTCTGTCATCACAATGCTCCAAACACTTGTGATCACAATGTTCCATAACACTTGTCATCACAACGCTCCATGATGCCTGACATCAAACACTCCATGCCGTTTTCATCACAATGCTCCATGACCTTTGTCATCACAATTCTCAATACACATGTCATCACAATGCTCCCTGACACTTGTCGTCAGAATGCTCCTTGAACACTGTCACAAAAAGGTTCCATGCCTTTTTCATCACAAAGCCCCATGCCATTTTCATCAACATGCTCCATGCCATTGTAATCAAAATACTCCACAAGCTTGTCATCAGAATGCTTCATGACCCTTGTCATCACAATTCTCCATGCACTTGTCAGCACAATGCTCCCTGACCCTTGTCATCACAATGCTCCTAGCCATTGTCATCACAATGGGTCATTACATATGTCTTCACAGTGCTCCCTGAGACCTCTCTTCACAATACTGCAAGACCTGGTCATCACAATGCTCCATGCCCTTGTCATCACAATGCGCCATTCCAACTGTCATCAAAATACTCCATGGAACTTATTAGAAGAATGCTCCATGCCCTTGTCATCACAATGCTCCATGCCCTTGTTATCACAATGTTCCATGACCCCTGTCATCACAATACTCCGTGACTCCAGTCATCACAATGCTCCATGACCTTTGTCATCACAATGGTCCATGCCGTCATCATCAACAGTCTCTGTGACCAATTTAACCACAATGCTCCATGAACATTTCATCAAAATGCTCTTTGACCCTTGTCATCACAATGCTCTATGCCTTTCTTATCACAATGCTCCATGCCCTTCTCATCACAATGCTCCATGACCCCTGTCATCAAAATGCTGCGTGACTCCAGTCATCACAATTCTTCATAACATTTGTCATCACAATGGTCAATGCCCGCATCATCACAAGGCTCTGTTACCATTGTAACCACAATGCTCCATGAACTTTTCATCACAATGCTCCATGCCTTTGTCAGAAAAATGCGCCATGACCCTTGTCATCACAATGGGCCACGCGCATTTCATTCCAACGGTCCAGAAATTTGTCATTGCAATGCTCCATAAAACTTGTAATCACAATGCTCCATGCCCTTCTCATCACAATGCTCCATTACACCTGTCATAACAATGATCCATGACCCCTGCCATCAAAATGTTCCACGGCCTTGTCATCACAAGGCTGCATGACACTTTAATCACAATGCTCCAAGACCCCTGTAATCAAAATGCTCCATGCCCTTGTCATCACAAAGCTCCATGACACATGTCATCAGAATATTCCATGGCCTTCTCATCAAAATGCTCCATGCCCTTGTCATCACAATGCTCCCAGACCCCTGTAATCACAGTGCTCCATGCCCCTTTTCCTATCAATGGTCCATGAACCCTGACATCACAGTGCATCATACCAATCATCATAATGCTTCTGGCTATAGTCACCACAATGAAATCAAAATTCTCTATGACCTCTGTCATCACAATGCTCCATGACCCAAAGCATCACAATACTCCATGAATATTTTCATCACAATGCTCCATGACCCTTGTTATCACAATGATCCATGCCCTTCTCATCCCAATGCTCCATGACCCCTGTATTCACAATGCTCCGTGACGCTTGTCATCAGAGTTCTCCAAGACACCTGTCATCACAATGCTCTATGCCTTTGTCAGCAAAATGCTACATGACCTTGTCATTACAATGCTCTAAGTGATTGTCATCACAATACTCCATTACCATTGTCATCACAATCCTCCATGAAACTTTTGATCACATTGCTTCATGCCTTTGTCATCACAATGCTCCATGCTCCTTGAAATCAAAATGATCCATGACCTCTCTCATCACAATGCTCCAAAACCTTGTGATCACAATGTTCCATAACACTTGTCATGACAACGCTCCATGATGCCTGTCATCACAATACTCCATGCCCTTTTCATCACAAGGCACCATGACCTTTGTCATCACAATTCTCAATACACTTGTCATCACAATGCTCCCTGACACTTGTCGTCACAATGCTCCTTGAACCCTGTCACCAATGGATCCATGACATTTTCATCACAAGGCCCCATGCCGTTTTCATCAAACTGATCGATGTCATTGTCATCAAAATACTCCACAAGCTTGTCATCAGAATGTTCCATGACACTTGTCATCATAATTCTCCATGCACTTGTCAGCAAAATGCTCCCTGACCCTTGTCATCACAATGCTCCAAGCCATTGTCATCACAATGCTCCATTACGTTTGTCATCACAATCCTCCATGACAATTGGCATCACAATGCTCCATGCCATTGTCATCACAATGGGCCATTACATATGTCATCACAATGCGCCCTGACACATCTCTTCACAATACTGCATGACCTGGTCATCAAAATGCTCCATGCCCTTGTCATCAAAAATTGCCATTCCAACTCTCATCGAATAATCCATGAAACTTATTAGACCAATGCTCCATGCCCTTGTCATCACAATGCTCCCTGCCCTTCTTATCACATTGCTCCATGAACCCTGTCTTCAAAATATTCCGTGAATACAGTCATCAAAGTGCTTCATGACCTTTGTCATCACAATGGTCCATGCCCTCATCATCAACAGTCTCTGTGACATTTTTAACCACAATGCTCCATGAACTTTTCATCACAATGCTCTTTGGCCCTTGTCATCGCAATGCTCTATGCCTTTCTCAGCACAATGCTCCATGACCATTGTCATCACAATGCTCCATGCGCTTGTCAACACAATGCTCCATGACACATGTCATCACAATGCTCCATGCGCTTGTCATCACAGTGCTCCACAATCTTGTCATCACAATGCTCCATAAACCTTGTCATCACAATGCTCCATGCGCTTCTCATCACAATGCTCTCTCACAACTGATATCACAATGTTACATCATTATTCGTCACAATACTCCCTCACCCCTGTCATCACAATGTTCCATGACTCCTTTCATCACAATGCTACATGCATTATCATCACAATGTTCGATGAGCACTGTCATCACAATGTTACATAACCCCTGTCATCAAAATACTCCATGACCATTTTCATCAAAATGCTCCATAACCTGTGACATCACAATGTTCCATAACCCCTATCATCAAAATATTCCATGACATTTTTCATCAAATTGCTCCATGACCCTGTCATCACAATGCTTCTTGCCCTTCTCATCACAATGCACAACGCACTTGTCATCAAAATGCACCTTGACCTCTGTCATCACAACGATCTATGACCCGTGGCATAACAATGCTCCAAGTCTTTGTCATCACAATGCACAATGAATGCTCTCATCACATTGCTTCATGCCCATGTCATCACATAGCTCCATGACACATGTCATCAGAATGTTCCATGGCCTTCTCATCACAGTGTTCCTTTCCCATGCCATCACAATGCTCCATTACCCCTGTCATAACAATGATCCATGACCCCTGCAATCACAATGTTCCACGGCCTTGTCATCACAGGGCTCCATGACACTTGTCTCCAAAATGATCTGAGACCCCTGTAATCAAAATGATCCATGCACCTTTTCAACACAATGCTCCATGAACCCTGTCATCACAATGCCACATGCCCATCATCATAATGCTTCATGCTATTGTCAGCACAATTAAATCAAAATTCTTCATGACCTCTGTCATAACAATGATCCAAACACTTGTGATCACATTATTCCATAACACTTGTCATCACAATGCCCCATGACGCTCGTCACCACAATTATCCATGGTCTTCTCATCACAATGCTCCATGACCTTTCTCATCACAATGCTTAATACACTTGTCATCACAATGCTCCCTGACACTTGTCGTCAGTATGCTCCTTGAACCCTGTCATGACAAAGCTCCATGCCTTTTTCATCACAATGATCCATGCCCTTTTCATCACAATTCTCCTAGAACCCTGTAATCACAATGTTCCATGCCCTTGTCATCACAAAGCTCAATGACGCATATCTTCAGAATGCTCCTTCGCCTTCTCCTCACAATGCTCCATACCCATGTCATCACAATGTTCCAAGACCCCTGTAATCACAATGGTCCATGGCCCTTTTTATCAGTATGCTCCAAGAGATTTGTCATCACAGTGCACCATGGTTTTCTCATCACAATGCTCCAGGACCTTATCATCACAATGCTTCACGACATTGTCCTGAAAATTCTCAATGGCCCTTGTCATCATAATGCTCCAAGCCCTAGTCCTCACAATGCTCCATTATATTTGTCATCACAATCCTCCATTACATTTGGCATCACAATGCTCCCTGCCTTTGTCATCGCAATGGACCATGACATATGTCATCACAATGCTCCCTGACACCTATCTTCACAATACTCCATGACCTTCTCATCACAATGATCCATTCCATTGTCATCACAATGCACCATGTCCCCTGTCATCACAATAATCTATGAAACTTGTCAGAACAATGATCCATGCCCCTGTCATCAAAATGCTCCGTGCCCTTGTCATCACAATGTTCCATGCCCTTGTCATCACAGTACTCCATGACCCCTGTCATCAAAATGCTCCGTGACTCCAGTCAACACAATGCTTCATAAGATTTGTAATCACAATTGTCCATGCCCGCGTCATCACAAGGCTCTGTGACTTTTGTAACCACAGTGCTCCATGAACATTTCATCACAATGCTCCGTGATACTTGTCATCACAATGCTCCATGCCTTTGTCAGAAAAATGCTCCATGACCGTTGTCATCAGAATGTGCCATGCGCTTTTCATCACAATGGTCCACATATTTGTCATAGCAATGCTCCATAAACCCTGTAATCACAATGCTCTATGCCCCTTTTCATCTTAATGAACCATGAACCCTGTCATCACAATGCACAATGCCCATCATCATAATGCTTTATGCTATTGCCATCACAATGAATTCAAAATGCTCCATGATCTCTGTCATAACAATGCTCCAAACCCTTGGGATCATAATATTCCATAACACTTGTCATCACAGTGCCCCATGACACTCGTCATCACAATTATCCATGGTCTTCTCATCACAATGCTCCATGACATTTGTCATCACAATGCTCAATACACATGTCATCAAAATGCTCCCAGACACTTGTTGTCTGTATGCTCCTTGAACCCTGTCATGACAAGGCTCCATGCCTTTTTCATCACAATGATCCATGCTCTTTTCCTCACAATGCTCCAAGACCCCGTTAAACACAATGCTCCATGCCCTTGTCATCACAAAGCTCAATGAAACAGGTCTTCAGATTGCTCATTGGCCTTCTCCTCACAGTGTTCCATGCCCATGTCATCTCAATGTTCCAAGACCCCTGTAATCAAAATGGTCCATGCCCCTTTTCATAAGTATGCTCCATGAGATTTGTCATCACAAGTCTCTATGGATTTCTCATCACAATGCTCCAGGACCTTGTCATCACAATGCTTCACGACCTTGCAATGAAAATTCTCAATGGCCCTTGTCATCATAATGCTCCAAGCGCTAGTCATCACAATGCTCCATTTTATTTGTCATCAAAATCCTCCATTACATTTGGCATCACAATGCTCCCTGCCATTGTCATTGAAATGGACCATGACATATGTCATCACAATGTGCCATGACAACTGTCTTCACAATACTCCACGACCTTCTCATCACAATGATCCGTGCCCTTGTCATCACAATGCACCATGTCCACTGTCATCACAATAATCTATGAAAATTGTCAGACCAATAGTCCATGCCCCTGTCACCACAATGCTCCATGCCCTTGTCATCACAATGCTCCATGACCCCTGTCATCACATTGCTCCGTGACTCCAGTCATCACAATGCTTCATAACATTTGTCATCACAGTGGTCCAAGCCCGCGTCAGCAAAAGGCTCTGTGTCCTTTGTAACCACAATGCTCCATGAACTTTTCATCACAATGCTCCGTGACCTTTGTCGTCAACATGCTCCATGCCTTTGTCAGAAAAATGCTCCTTGACCCTTGTCATCACAATGTTCTACACGCTTTTCATCACAACGGTCCACAAATTTGTCATGGTAATGCTCCATAAACCTTGTAATCACAATGCTCCATGCCCTTCTCATCACAATGCTCCATTACCCCTGTCATAACAATTCTCCATGACCCCTGCCATCACAATATTCCACGGCCTTGTCATCACAAGGCTCCATGACACTTGTCATCACAATGCTCCAAGACCCTTGTAATCACAAAGCTCCATGCTCTTGTCATCACAAAGCTCCATGACACATGCCATCAGAATGTTCCATGTCCTTCTCATCAAAATGCTCCATGCCCTTGTCATCACAGTGCTCCAAGACACCTGTAATCACAATGCTCCCTGCCCCTTTTCATCTCAATGCTCCATGAACCCTGTCATCACAATGCACCATGCCCATCATCATACTGCTTCTGGCTATTGTCACCACAATGAAATCAAAATTCTCCATGACCTCTGTCATCACAATGATCCATGCCCTTGTCATCCCAATGCTCCATGACCCCTGTCATCAAAACACTACATGAACATTTGCAGCCCAATGCTCCATGACCATTGTCATCACAATGATCCATGCCCTTGGCATCCCAATGCTCCATGACCCCTGTATTCACAATGCTCCGTGACGCTTGTCATCACAGTGCTCCATGACACCTGTCATCACAATGCTCCATTCCCTTGTCATCCAATGCTCCATGACCCCTGTATTCACAATGCTCCGTGACGCTTGTCACCACAGTGCTCCATGACACCTGTCATCACAATGTTCCATGCCTTTGTCAGCAAAATGCTACATGACTTTGTCATTACCATGCTCTATGCGCTTGTCATCACAGTACTCCATTACAATTGTCATCACAATCCTCCATGAATCTTGGGATCACACTGCTAAATGCCCTTGTCATCACAATGCTCCATGCTCCTTGAAATCAAAATGATCCATGACCTCTGTCATCACAATGCTCAAAAATCTTTTGATCAAAATGTTCCATAACACTTGTCATCCCAACGCTCCATGATGCCTGTCATCACAATACCCCATGCACTTTTCATCACAATGCTCCCCGACCTTTGTCATCACAATTCTCAATACACTTGTCATCACAATGCTCCCTGACACTTGTCGTCAGAATGCTCCTTGAACCCTGTCACGAAAAGTCTCCATGCCTTTTTCAACACAATGCCTCGTGCCATTTTCATCACAATACTCCACGCCACTGTCAGCAAAATACTCCACAAGCTTATCATGAGAATATTCCATGACCATTGTCATCACAATTCTCCATGCACTTGTCAGCACAGTGCTCCCTGACACTTGTCATCTGAATGCTCCAAGCCACTGTCATCACAATGCACCATTACCTTTGTCATCAGAATCCTCCATGACACTTGGCATCACAATGATCCATGTCATTGTCATCACAATGGGCCATTACATATGTCATCACATTGCTCCCTGACACCTCTCTTCACATTACTGCATGACCTGGTCCTCACAATGTTCCATGCCCTTGTCACCACAATGCACCATTCCAACAGTCATCACAATAATCCATGAAACTTTTTAGACCAATGCTCCATGCCCTTGTCATCACAATGCTCCATGACCCTTGTCATCACAATGCTCCATAAACTTTTCATCACAATGCTCTTTGATCCTTGTCATCACAATTCTCCATGCCTTTCTCAGCGCAATGCTCCGTGACCCTTGTCATCACAATGCTCCATGCGCTTGTCAGCACGATGCTCCATGACACATGTCATCATAATGCACCATGTGCTTGTCATCACAGTGCTCCACAAGCTTGTAATCGGAATGCTCCATAAACCTTGTCATCACAATGCTCCATGCACTTCTCATCAAAATGTTCTCTCACCACAGATATCACAATGTTACATCACTATTCGTCACAATACTCCCTCACCCCTGTTATCACAATGTTCGATGACCCCTGACATCACAATGCTCCATAACCCCTGTCAGCAAAATGCTTCATGACCCTTTTCATCATAATGCTCCATGACACCTGACATCACAATGTTCCATAACCCTTCTCATCAAAATGTTCCATAACCCTTTTCATCAAATTGCTCCATGACCCTGTCATCACAATGCTCCCTGCCCTACTCATCACAGTGCACCATGCCCTTGTCATCAAAATGCTCCATGACCTTTGTCATCACAAAGATCCATGACCATTGGCATCACAATGCTCCATGCCCTTGTCCTCACAAAGCTCCATGACACATGTCAACAGAATGCTCCATGGCCTTCTCATCACAATGCTCCATGCCCTTGCCGTCACAATGCTCCATTACACCTGTCATAAAAATGCTCCATGACACCTGCCATCACGATGTTCCGTGGCCTTTTCATCACAAGGCTCCATGACCCTTCTCATCACAATGCTCCAAGACCCCTGTAATCACAATGCTCAATGCCCATTTTTCATCTCAATGATCCATGAACCCTGTCATCACAATGCACCATGCCCATCATCATAATGCTTCATGCTATTGTCATCACAATGAAATCAAAATGCTCCATGACCTCAGTCATAACAATGCTCCAAACCCTTGTGATCACAATATTCCATAACACTGGTCATCACAGTGCCCCATGACACTCGTCATCAAATTATCCAAGGTCTTCTCATCACAGTGCTCCATGACCATTGTCATCACAATGCTCAATACACTTGTCATCAAAATGCTCCCTGACACTTGTTGTCTGTATGCTCCTTGAACCCTGTCATGACAAGGCTCCATGCCTTTTTCATCACAATGATCCATGCCCTTTTCTTCACAATGCTCCAAGACCCCTTTAAACACAATGCTCCATGCCCTTGTCATCACAAAGCTCAATGACACATGTCTTCAGAATGCTCCTTGGCCTTCTACTCACAATGCTCCATGCCCATGTCATCACAATGTTCCAAGACCCCTGTAATCACAGTGGTCCATGCCCCTTTTCATCACTATGCTCCATGAGATTTGTCATCAGAAGACTCTGTGGATTTCTCATCACAATGCTCCAGGAACTTGTCATCACAATGCTTCTCGACCTTTTTCTGAACATTCTCAATGGCCCTTGCCATCATAATGCTCCAAGCCCTAGTCATCACAATGCTCCATTATATATGTCATCAAAATCCTCCATTACATTTGGCATCACAATGCTCCCTGCCATTGTCATTGCAATGGACCATGACATATGTCATCACAATGCTCCCTGACACCTGTCTTTACAATACTCCATGACCTCATCACAATGATCCATGGCCTTGTCATCCCAATGCTCCATGACCCCTGTATTCACAATGCTCCATGACGCTTGTCATCACAGTGCTCAATGACACCTGTCATCACAGTGCTCCATGGCTTTGTCAGCAAAATGATACATGACCTTGTCATTACAATGCTCTATGCGCTTTTCATCACAATACTCCATTTCAATTGTCATCACAATCCTCCATGAACCTTGAGAGCACATTGCTTCATACCCTTGTCATCACAATGCTCCATGCTCCTTGAAATCAAAATGATCCATGACCTCTGTCATCGCAATGCTCCAAATCCTTGTGATCCCAATGTTCCATAACACTTGTCATCACAATGCTCCATGATGCCTGTCATCACAAAATTCCATGCCCTTTTCATCACAGTGCTCCATGACATTTGTCATCACAATGCTCAGTACACTTGTCATCACAATGCACCCTGACACTTGTCATCAGAATGCTCTTTGAACCCTGTCACGAAAAGGCTCCATACCTTTTTCATCACCATGCCCCATTCCGTTTTCATCACAATGCTCCGTGACCATTGTCATCAAAATGCTCCATGACTTTGTCTGAAAAATGTTCCATGACCCTTGTCATCACAATGTGCCATTCGCTTTTCATCACAACGGTCCAGAAAATTGTCATTGCAATGCTCCATAAACCTTTTAATCACAATGCTCCATACACTTCTCATCAAAATGCTCTCTCACCAGATATATCACAGTGTTCCATCACTAGTTGTCACAATACTCCCTCTCCACTGTAATCACAATGTCCCATGACCCCTGTCATCACAATGCTACATCCCTTTATCATCACAATGTTCCATGACCCCTGACATCACAATATTCTATAACCCCTGTCATCAAAATGTTCCAATACACTTTCCATCATATTGCTGCATGACCCTGTCATCAAAATACTCCCTGCCCTTCTCATCACAATGCACCATGCAATTGTCTTCAAAATGCTCCATGACCTTTGTCATCACAAAGTGCCATGACCCTTGGCATCACAATGCTCCATGTCATTGTCATCAAAATGCTCCATGAACCCTCTCATCACATTGCTCCATGCCCTTGTCATCACAAAGCTCCATGTCACTTGTCATCACAATGCTCGATGCCTTTCTCATCCCAATGCCCCATGACCTTGTCATTACAATCCTCCATGACCCATGTATCACAGTGTTCCATGCCCTTATCATCACAATGCTCTATGCCCACTCTCATCACAATAATCCATGAAACATTTCAGACCAATGCTCCATGCCCTTCTCATCACAATGCTCCTTTACCTCTTTCATAACAATGCTCCATGACACCTGCCATCACAATGTTCCACGGCCTTGTCATCACAAGGCTCCATGACACTTGTCATCACAATGCTCCACGACCCCTCTAATCAAAATGCTCCATGCCCTTGTCATCAAAAAGCTACATGACGCATGTCATCAGAATGTTCCATGGCCCTGTCATCACAAAGCTCCATTCACTTGTCATCACAATGCTCCAAGACTCTTTTAATCAAAATGCTCCATGCGTCTTTTCGTCTCAATGCCCCATGAACCCTGTCATCACAATGGAGCCTTCCCATCATCAAAATGCTTCAGGCTATTGTCATCACAATTAAATCAAAATGCTCCATGACCTCTGTCATCACAATGCTCCAATCCCTGGTGATCACAATGTTCCATAGCCCTTAACATCACAACACTCCATGACGCTCATCATCACAATTATCCATGGTCTTCTCATCACCATGCTCCATGAACTTTGTCATCACAATGCTAAATACACTTGTCATCACAATGCTCCCTGACACTTGTCATCAGTATGCTCCATTAACCCTGTTATGACACGTCTGCATGCCATTTTCATCATAATGATCCATGTCCTTTTAATCACAATTCTCCAAGACACATGTAATCACAATGCTCCATGCCCTTGTCATCACAAAACTCAATGACGCATGTCATCAGAATGCTCCACGGCCTTCTCATCAAAATGCTCCATGCCCTTGTCATTACAGTGCTCCAAGACCCCTGTAATCACAATGCTCCATGCCCCTTTTCATCTCAATGCTCCATGAACCCTGTCATCACAATGCATCATACCCTTCATCATAATGCTTCCGGCTATTGTCACCACAATGAAATAAAAATTCTCCATGATTTCTGTCATCACAATGCTCCATGACCACTGTCATCAAAATACTCCATGAACATTTTCAGCCCAATGCTCCATGACCCTTGTCATCACAATGATCCATGCCCTTGTCATCCCAATGCTCCAAGAACCCTGTATTACAATGCTCCATGATGCTTGTCATCACAGTGCTCCATGACATCTGTCATCACAATGCTCCATGCCCTTCTCATCACAGTGCTCCAAGACACCTGTAATCACAATGCTCCCTGCCCCTTTTCATCTCAATGCTCCATGAACCCTGTCATCACCATATTCCATGCCTTTGTCAGCAAAATGCTACATGACTTTGTCATTACCATGCTCTAAGCGCTTGTCATCACAATACTCCATTACAATTGTCATCACAATCCTCCATGAACCTTGGGATCACATTGCTTCATGCCCTTTTCATCACAATGCTCCATGCTCCTTGAAATCAAAATGATCCATGACCTCTGTCATCACAATGCTCCAAAACCTTGTGATCACAATGTTCCATAACACTTGTCCTCCCAATGCTCCATGATGCCTGTCATCACAATACTCCATGCACTTTTCATCACAATGCTCCATGACTTTTATCATCACAATTCTCAATACACTTGTCATCACAATGCTCCCTGACACTTGTCGTCAGAATGCTCTTTGAACGCTGTCACGAAAAGGTTCCATGCCTTTTTCAACACAATGCCCCATGCCGTTTTCATCACAATGCTCCACGCCACTGTCAGCAAAACACTCCTCAAGCTTATCATGAGAATGTTCCATGACCCTTTTCATCACAATTCTCCATGCACTTGTCAGCACAATGCTCCCTGACCCTTGTCATCTCAATGCTCCATGCCACTGTCATCACAATGCACCATTACCTTTGTCATCAGAATCCTCCATGACACCTGGAATCACAATGCTCCATGCCATTGTCATCACTATGGGCCATTACATATGTCATCACAGTGCTCCCTGACACCTCTCTTCACAATACTGCATGACCTGGTCATCACAATTCTCCATGCTCTTTTCACCACAATGCACCATTCCAACAGTCATCACATTAATCCATGAAAATTATTAGACCAATGCTCCATGCCCTTGTCATCACAATGCTCCATGACCCTTGTAATCACAATGCTCCATGAACTTTTCATCACACTGCTCTTTGATCCTTGTCATCACAATGCTCTATGTCTTTCTCAGCGCAATGCTCCATGACCCTTGTCATCACAATGCTCCATGCGCTTGTCAGCACGATGCTCCATGACGCATGTCATCATAATGCACCATGTGCTTGTCATCACAGCGCTCCACAAGCTTGTCATCACAATGCTCCATAAACATTGTCATCACAATGCTCCATGCACTACGCATCAAAATGCTCTCTCACCACAGATATCACAATGTTACCTCACTATTCATCACAATACTCAGACACCCCGGTTATCACAATGTTCCATGACCCCTGTCGTCACAATGCTACATGCATTTATCATCACAATGTTCGATGACCCCTGACATCACAATGCTCCATAACCCCGGTCATCAAAATGCTCCATGACCCTTTTCATCATAATCCTCCATGACCCCTGTCATCACAATGTTCCATATCCCCTGTCATCAAAATGTCCCATGACACTTTTCATCAAATTTCTCTATGACCCTCTCATCACAAGGCTCCCTGCCCTTCTCATCACAATGCACAATGCCCTTGTCATCAAAATGCTCCATGACCTTTGTCATCACAAAGATCCATGACCCTTGGCATCAAAATGCTCCATGTAATTGTCATCACAATGCTCCATGAACACTCTCATCACATTGTTCCATGCCCTTGTCATCATAAAGCTCCATGACACATGTCTTCAGAATGCTCCATGGCCTTCTCATCACAATGCTCCATGCCCTTGCCGTCAAAATGCTCCATGACCCCTGGCATCACGATGTTCCGTGGCATTGTCATCACAAGGCTCCATGACCCTTCTCATCACAATGCTCCAAGACCCCTGTAATCACAATGCTCCATGCCCATTTTTCATCTCAATGATCAATGAACCCTGTCATCACAATGCACCATGCCCATCATCATAATTCTTCATGCTATTGTCATCACAATGAAATCAAAATGCTTCATGACCTCAGTCATAACAATGCTCCAAAACTTGTGATCACAATATTCCATAACACTTGTCATCACAGTGCCCCATAACACTCGTCATCACAATTATCCATGTTCTTCTCATCACAATGCTCCATGACCTTTGTCATCACAATGCTCAATACACTTGTCATCAAAATGCTCCCTGACACTTGTTGTCTGTATGCTCCTTGAACCCTGTCATGACAAGGCTCCATGCCTTTTTCAACACAATGATCCATGCCCTTTTAATCACAATGCTCCAAGACCCATGTAATCACAATGCTCCATGCCCTTGTCATCACAAAGCTCAATGACGCATGTCATCAGAATGCTCCATGGCCTTCTCATCACAATGCTCCATGCCCTTGTCATCACAATGCTCCAAGACCCCTGTAATCACAATGCTCTATGTCCCTTTTCATCAGAATGCTCCATGAGACTTGTCATCACAAGTCTCCATTGTCTTCTCATCAAAGTGCTCTAGGAACTTGTCATCAAAATGCTCCATGATCCCTGTCATCACAATACTCCATGAACATTTTCAGCCCAATGCTCCATGACCTTCTCATCAAAATGCTCCATGACCCCTGTCATCACAATACTCCATGAACATTTTCAGCCCAATTCTCCATGACCCCTGTCATCACAATGATCCATGCCCTTGTCATCCCAATGCTCCATGACCCCTGTATTCACAATGCTCCGTGACGCTTGTCATCACAGTGCTCCATGACACCTGTCATCACAATGCTCCATGACTTTGTCAGCAAAATGCTACCTGACCTTGTCATTGCGATGCTCTATTCGTTTGTCATCACAATACTCCATTACCATTGTCATCACAGTCCTCCATGTACCTTGGGATGACATTGCTTCATGCCCTTGTCATCTCAATGCTCCATGCTCCTTGAAATCAAAATGATCCATGACTTCTGTCATCACAATGCTCAAAACCCTTGTGATCACAGTGTTCCATAACACTTGTCATCACAACGCTGCATGATGCCTGTCATCACAATACTCCATGCACTTTTCATCACAATGCTCCAAGGCTTTGTCATCACAATTCTCAATACACTTGTCATCACAATGCCCCATGCCATTTTCATCACAATGCTCCATGCCATTGTCATCAAAATACTCCACAAGCTTGTCATCAGAATACTCCATGACCCTTTTCATCACAATTCTCCATTCACCTGTTAGCACAATGCTCCATGACCCTTGTCATCACAATGCTCCAAGCCATTGTCATCACAATGCTCCATTACCTTTGTCATCAGAATCCTCCATGACACTTGGCATCACAATGCTCCATGCCATTGTCATCACTATGGGCCATTACATATGTCATCACAATGCTCCCTGACACCTGTCTTCACAGTACTGCATGACCTGGTCATCACAATGCTCCATGGCCTTGTCATCACAATGCGCCATTCCAACTGTCATCACAATAATCCATGAAACTTATTAGACTAATGCTCCATTCCCTTGTCATCACAAGTCTCCATGCCCTTGTTATCACAATGGTCCATGACCCCTGTCATCACAATGCTCCATGCCTCCATTCATCACAATGCTTCATGACCTTTGTCATCACAGTGGTCCATGCCCTAGTCATCAACAGTCTCTGTGACATATTTAACCACAATGCTCCATGAACTTTTCATCACAATGCTCTTTGAACCTTGTCATCACAATGCTCTATGCCTTTCTCAGCACAATGCTCCATGACCCTCGTCATCTCCATGCTCCATGCACTTGTCAGCACAATGTTCCATGACCCATGTCATCACAATGCACCCTGCACTTTTCATCACTGTGCTCCACAATCTTGTCACCACAATGCTCCATAAAACTTGTCATCACAATGCTCCATGCACTTCTCATCAAAATGCTCTCTCAACACTGATATCACAATGTTCCATAACTTCTCTCTTTGCAATGCTAAATGCACTTATCATCACAAATTTCGATGACCCCTGACATCACAATGTTCCCTAACCCCTGTCATCAAAATGCTCCATAACACTTTTCCTCAAAATGCTCATTGACCCCTGACATCACAATGTACCATAACACCTGTCATCAAAATATTCCATGACCCTTTTCATCAAATTGCTCTATAACCCTGTCATCACAATGCTCCCTGCCCTTCTCATCACAATGTACCACGCCCTTGTCATCAAAATGCTCCATGACCTTTGTCATCACAAGGATCCATGACCCTTGGCATCTCAATGCTCCATGCCATTGTCATCACAATGCTCCATGAACCCTCTAATCACAATGCTCCATGCCCCTTTGCATCTCAATGCTCCATGAACCCTGTCATCAAAATGCACCATGCCCATCATCATAATGCTTCAGGTTATTGTCATCACAATGAAATCAATATATTCGATGATCTATCTCATCACAATGCTCCAAATCCTTGTGATCACAATGTTCCATAACACTTATCATCACAACGTCACTTGACGCTCATCATCACAATTATCCATGGACTTCTCATCACAGTGCTCCATGACCTTTGTCATCACAGTGCTCTATACACTTGTCATCACAATGCTCCCTGACACTTGTCATCAGTATGCTCCTGGAACACTGTCATGACAAGGCTCCATACCATTTTCATAACAATGATCCATGCCAATTTCATCACAATGCTCCAAGACACCAGTAATCAAAATGCTCCATGTCCTTGTCATCACAATGCCCCAAGACCCCTGTAATCACAATACTCCATGCCCCTTTTCATCAGAATGCTCCATGAGACTTGTTATTACAAGGCTCCATGGTCTTCTCATCACAATTCTCCAGGAACTTTTCATCACAGTGCTCCATTCCCTTGTCATCACTATGCTCCATGACCCCTGTCCTCACAATACTTCCTGAACATTTTCAGTCCAATTCTCCAGGAACTTCTCATCACAATGCTTCATGATCCCTATCATCACAATGCTCCATGACCACTGTCATCACAACGCTCCATGACCCCTGACAACACAGTGATCCGGGACTCTTGTCATCACAATGCTCCATTCCCTAGTCAACACAATGCTCCATGAACATTTTCATCCCAATGCTCCATGACACTTGTCATCACAATGATCCATGCCCTTGCCATCCCAATGCTCCATGACCCCTATAATCACAATGATCCGTGATGCTTCTCATCACAGTGCTCTATGACCCTTATCATCACAATGCTCCATGCCTGTGTCAGCAAAATGCTACATTACCTTGTCATCACAATGCTCCATTTGCTTGTCATCACAATACTCCCTTACCATTGTCATCAAAATCCTCCATGAACCTTGGGATCACATTGATTCATGCCCTTGTCATCCCAATGCTCCATGCTCCTTGAAAACAAAATGATCCATGACTTCTATCATCACAATGCTCCAAACCCTTGTGATCACAATGTTCCATAACACTTGTCATCACAACGCTCCATGATGCCTGTCATCACAATACTCCATGCCCTTTTCGTCAAAATGCTCCATGATCTTTTTCATCAGCATTCTCAATACACTTGTCATCACAATGTTCCCTGACACTTGTCGTCAGAATGCTCCTTGAAATCTGTCATGAAATGGCTTCATGCCTATTTCATAACAATGCTCCCTGCCCTTTTCATCACAATGTTCCATGCCATTGTCGTCACAATACTCCACATGCTTGTCATTAGAGTGCTCCATGACACTTGTCATCACAATGCTCCATGGCCACTGTCATCACAATGCTCCATACCCCTTGTCATTACTGTGCTCCATGACGCTCGTCATCACAATTATCCATGGTCTTCTCATCACAATGCTCTACGCCCTTGTCATCAAAATGCTACATGACCATTGTCATCACAATGCTCCATGGCCACTGTCATCACAATGCTGCATTCCCCTTGTCATTACAGTGCTCCATGACGCTCGTCATCACAATTATCCATGGTCTTCTCATCACAATGATCCACGGTCTTTCCATCACAGTGCTCCAAGCCCTGGTCATCGCAATGCTCCATGACCCCTGTCATAGGAAGCTCCATGTGCTTCTCATCACAATGCTTCATGAACATGTCATCAAAATTCTCAATGGCCCTTGTCATCACAATGCTCCATGCACTTGTCATCACAATGCTCCATGTCCCTTGTCATCACAATGCTCCAAGCCCTTGTCATCAAAATGCTCCATTACATTTGTCATCACAATCCTCCATGACACTTGGCATCACAATGTTCCATTCCATTTTCATCGCAATGCACCATGACATATGTCATCAAAATGCTCCTTGAGACCTGTCTTCAAAATACTCCATGACCTTCTCATCACAATGCTCCATGCCTTTGTCATCACATTGCACCATGCCCACTGTCATCACAATAATCCATGAAACATGTCAGGCCAATGCTCCATGCCCCTGTCATCACAATGCTCCGTGACTCCAGTCATCACAATGCTTCATGACCTTTGTCATCACAATGGTCCATGCCCTCGTCATCACAAGGCTCTGTGACCTTTGTCACCAAAATGCTCCATTAAATTTTCATCACAATGCTCGGTGACCCTTGTCATCACATTGCTCCATGTCTTTGTCAGCACAGTGCTCCATGACCCATGTCATCACAATGCGCCATGTGCTTGTCATCACAATGCTCCACAATCTTGTCATCACAATGCTCCATAAAACTTGTCATCACAATGCTCCATGCACTTCTTATCAAAATGCTCTCTCACGAATGATATCAAAATGTTCCCTCACTAGTCATCACAATACACCCACTCCCCTGTCATTACAATGGTCCACAACACCATCATGAAAATGTTCCATGACTCCTGACATCACAATGTTCCATAACCCCTGTCATCAAAATGTTCCATGACACTTTTCATCAAATTGCTCCATGACCCTGTCATCACAATTCACAAGAGAATTCACCACACCCTTGTCATCAAAATGCTCCATGACCTTTGTCATCACAAAACTCCATGACCCTTGGCATCACAATGCTCCATGCCATTGTCATCACAATGCTCCAAAAACCTCTCATCACATCGTTCCAAGCCCTTGTCATCACAGGAACCATGATGCTCTTCATCACAATGCTCGATGCCATTCTTCTCACAATGCTCCATGCGCTTGTCATTACAATCCTCCATGAACCATGTATCACAGTGTTCCGTGCCATTGTTATCTCAATGCTCCTTGCCCCCTCTCATCACAATAATCCATGAAACATCTCAGACCAATGTTCCATGCCCTTTTCATCACAATGATCCAAGACCCCTCTAATCATAATTCTCCATGCCCCTTTTCATCTCAATGCACCATGAACGCTGTCATCACAATGCACCAATGCACATCATCATAATGCTTCATGCTATTGTCATCACAGTGAAATCTAAATGCTCTATGACCTCTGTCATCACAAGGCTCCAAATCCTTGCGATCACAATATTCCATAACACTTATCATCACAGCTCCCCATAACGCTCGTAATCACAATTATCCATGGTCTTCTAATCACAATGCTCCATGACATTTGTCATCACAATGTTCAATACCCTTGTCATCACAATGCTCCAAGAACCCTGTAATCACAATGCTCAATGCCCTTGTCATCACAAAGCTCCTTGATTCATGTCATCAGAACGCTCCATGACATTCTCATCACAATGTTCAATGCCCTTGTCATCACAATGCTCCAAGACCCCTGTAATCACAATGCTCCATGAGCCTTTTCATCAGAATGCTCCATGAGACTTGTCATCACATGTCTCCATGGTCTTCTCATCACAGTGCTCCAGTACCTTGTCATCACAATGCTCCTTGACTCCTGTCATCACAATACTCCATGAACATTTTCAGCCCAATGCTCCATGACGTTCTCATCACAATGTTCCATGACCTCTGTCATCACAATGCTCCATGACCACTGTCATCACAATGCTCCATGAACGCTGACAACACAATGATCCGGGACTCTTGTCATCAAAATGCTCCATGCCCTTGTCATCCCAATGCTCCATGAACCCTTTAATCACAATGATCCATGACGCTTGTCATCACAGTGCTCCATGAACCTTGTCATCACAATGCCTTTGTCAGCAAAATGATACATAATCTTGTCATCACAATGCTCCATGTGCTTGTCATCACAATCCTCCATGACCCTTGGGATCATATTGCTTTATGCCCTTGTCATCTCTATCTTGCCTTTCTGGTTTTTACAGATTTTCGGATGCCCTTTTTGACCGGTGGGAAGCGACAATTCTTTGTAGTGTGGATTTGCATTGCGCGCTTGCTTGATTGGCCAAAAAGGGCCTCTGACTTTTCTCCTGAATATATTCAGGAGAAAATCATACGCTGTTTTTGGCCTAGTGCATCATTCTCGAAGTTGTGATGCCTTTCCTGTGCTTTAAAGGCGATTCCAATTTACCTCTTGAAATATGTTTTGTGCAATTCTGCCTCATTTTCAAGTCCGCTTTGTTGCCTTCCCTCAACAGATTTTTGGAAGAGAGTAGTCCTTTGTAACTCTGCAGGTTTTTGATTTGCTTGGCCCCTGAGCTCCAATTTTCAAATCCCATTATTGGGAGCTGACTGCAAATCCACAATTTTGCTTCAGGACCTATATTGGTTCCAGGGGTGGCTATACTGGTTCCCTGTTGGTGGCTGAGGCTTTGGTTAATTCTTCTTCCTGACGGGAATTTAGAGTGACATGTGTCCGTCCAAATGCCTACATCTACTCTCTGATTGGTTCTCCCTCTTCCCTTTCATCCTCTGCACAATTAGCAAACTGTGCGAACCAGGAGGTTATAGGGGATGACTCTCCTAAGTTGGGAGATTGATAGTAAAGTTGTTGGAATGACAAACTGTAGCACAAGGAGAGGAAAAAGTAGGAGACTTTCAGAAACATTTCGCCATCACAGGGTGTCCATTCTCTAGGTTTCCCATACATGTTATAACTGTAGTGATATTCCCTTCTACCTGGAAATTTGGGACCCATGGAATGGTGGCATGCATTACTACTTTAAAGGGTCTGCATTTTCTTTCCCAATCTCACCAGTCCTCTCAGTCCCAAGTGTCCAGCCTTATGTCTCATCCAGCAGTCTTTGCATATAGGGTCATTCTAGGTTTCATCAGAACCCCTGAAGGAATTGTGTAAGAATTTCGCTGTTTTTTTGTTTTGTTTTTGAAATTCATTTTTATAATGGGGTTGAGCTGATTTTCCCTGACGTGTTTATGCCGGTCTAGACACACTTGATTCCCTTACAGAGGCATATCAATACATAGGTTTTAAGATTCTTACTAATCAGATATATTCCTCTGTGGGGAATAGGGGTTTTGAGTCCCGTTCACTGAGGAAGGTGTAGGTCTTGTCTATTCTGTATTTGGTTTATGGAATGGTACCTGTGCTAATATCAAACTCTGGTTTTATGCATCACCCCACCTCTCCTTTCCCCTTAAGGAGGCATAAGAGTGTTTTCTAAATGTGAGACGCTGCTCTCTTTCCTAATTCAGTTCATGTGTTGTGATGTTGACATTCCCTCTGTAAGTGATATCTTATGATAAGATTATTTTTCTGTGTGACTAATTTCCCTTAGAATCATCATACCTAAATCCTCTCATTATGCTGCTACTGGCCTTATGACATTGATTTCACGTCTGAGTGATATTCCATTGTACAAAATTACCACAAGTTCTTTATGCATTTCTCTTTTTCCTGGGATACTTTAGGTGTACCGAAGTTGAGGTTCTTGTATGCAGAGCAGCCCTAAACTTTGGGGTGCCTGTGTCTTGTTGATATTTAGTCTTCCCAAGTTATATGTCCATGAGTTGAAGTCCCCTTTGCTCGGGGGCTTTTTATTTTAGATGTTTTAGGAAACAGCATACACTTCTTCAGAGTAGCTCTTGCATATTTATACCCCAACCATCAGTGTGACTAGTCTCCCTGTTTTCCATGGCCTCTCCTGCATTTTTTATTTGTACACATTTTTTGGATGGACTTTCTGAGCAGTGGAAATTGAGACTTCTTTATTGTGCGGATTTGCATTTCCCCCTTGCTTGGTTGGCCAAAAACTCTGTATGTGTTTTTTTCCTGAAGATATTCACGAAAAAAACGCATACACCCTTTTGCCCAACTGCATCATTTTAGAAATTCTGCTGCTTTTCATATGCTTTAAATGTGAGTACAATCTACCTTTTGTAAAATGTTTCCTGCAATTCTGCCTCTCATTCAGAACCTCTTCGTTGCCTTACCTGAATATATTTTTGGACATTGGTTATCATTTATATCTTTTCAGGTCTTTGAATTGTCTGCTCCTGAGCTCCATTTTGCAACTCGCTTTTTTTGTGAGCTGACCCCCAAACCATTGGATTGATTCCGGCACTATTCTGGTTCTGGGGAGGCAGGCTGAGCCTTTGGTTAATTCTTCTTCCTAATGGGAAATTAGAGTGACATGTGCCTGTCACAACTCCTACAGTTAATCTCTCATTGGTTCCTCCTCTTCCCATTTATCCTCTGCAAAAATTGCAAACTGTGTGAAACAGGAGGTTAAAGGTGCTGATTCTGCAAGTCGGGAGATTGTTAGTAATGTGGCTGGAATGGCGAACCCCAGCACCAGGAGATCAAAAATGAGGTGCATTTTAGACACCTCTCCTGAGCACACGGTGTACATTCATCTCGGTTTCCCAGGCATGTTTTCACTGTCAGAAGATTCCCTTAAAAGTGCAGATTTCGGACCCATGGAATGGGTACCAGGCAGTATTACTTTAAAAGGTCTGCATTTCCTCACCCAGGCTCTCTAACATCTCTTAGCGTGCATAGCTTCCAGCCTTATATATCATCCTGCTGTGGGTCTACATGTGTTCAATCCATGTTACATCGTAGCCCTTCAACAAAAGTTGTAAGAATTTTTGTCTGTCTCACTGTTTTTATAAATATTTTTAAATTTATTTTTATAATGGTTACAGCTGATTTTCAAAGCTCTGTTTTTTGCTGCTGTACATCCACTTGATTCATGTACTGTGAGACAACAATAAATTCTTTCTCAGATGCTTATGAGTCATATGTATTATTTTCCAGTGACTTGAGTGGACTGAGTGCAGTTCTTTGAGGTACCGTGTAGGCCTTGCCAGTTATTCAATTCAGTACTTGGAATGGTATCTTTGCTAATTTCAACCTGCTGGATAATACCTCACCATTCCCCACCTTTCCCATTTAGCAGCCTTATGGCTATTTTCTACATATTTGACTATGTTTCTGTTTTGTAGTTTATTTCATGTGTAGCCATTTTTGATTCCACCTTTAAGTGACATCTTATGATATGTGTCTTTCTCTTTCTGACATATGTCACTTAGAATGATCGTATGTAACTCCTCCAGAGTTGTTCCAACTGGCCTTATTTCATTGATTTCTGGATGAGTAATATTCCACTCTACATAAGTACCCCATCTCTTTTATCCATTTTATCCTTCCAGGGACATTTAGGTTATATCCAAGTGGAGGCCCTTTTTAACAGAGAGGTGGTAAACGTTGGGGTGCCTGTTTTCTGTTATTTTTTGTTTTTCCGAAGGTATACGCCCATGAGTGCAAGTGCCCTATGCTCTGTAGCTCAGTTTTCAGATGTTTTAGCAAACACAATACACTTCTCCAGAGTGGCCGTTGGCAAATTACATTTCCACTATCAGCCTCACAGGGCTCCCTTTTCTCCTCACCCTGTCCTGCATTTCTGGTGTTTACACTTTATGTGGATGGCCCTTCTGACTGATGTGAAGTGATACATTTTGTAGTATTGATTTCCAGTGCCCACCTGTTTGGTTGGATAAAAAGTGTGAATGGCCTTTACTTGAATATATTCAGAAAAAAATGCATACGACCTTTTGAGCCAAGTGCATCATTGGCGATGTTCAGCCCCTTTTCTTGTGATTTAATGGGGAGTCCTTTCTACCTCTTCAAATCTGTTTCCTGCCACTCCCCCTTGCTTACAAGTCCTTTTCTGTGACTTACCTCAAGACATTTTTCAACAATAGATATTTCCGACTCTGCAGTTTCATGAATTTTAGTGCCCCTGAGTTCCATTTTTCAACTTGTGTTTTTGGAAACTGGACACAAAACAGCGGGATTTTCTCTAGCCCTAATCTCTTTCTGTGGGCAATTCTAGCCTTTGATGAATTTGTCTTCCGGATTGGAAATTAGAGTGGCATGTGCCTGTCCGAACACCTAAGATTTGTCTCTAAATTTTTCTCATCCTTCCGCTTCATCCTCTGGACAAATTCCAAACTGTGTGCAACAGGATGTTGACGGTGCTGATATCCCCAAGTGAGGAGATTGTTAGGAAATATGCTGGAGGGGTGAACCCGAGCACAAGGCGATGAGGAGATGAGGTGCCTTTTCCAAACTCTTTCCGATCAAACGGTGTACCATCCTCTAGGTGTGACAGGCATGTTTTAGCTGTAGGAAGGGTCCCGTGCATGGAAGGAGAACACCAGGGATTTTTCCAAATCAGTGCCTCCCCGAACCCCAAACTGGGGAATTTTTAAGCTACGGCTACACGTATGTCCATTAAGGGCCTTGGGAAATAGGCAGAGCCCAAACTTTAGATGATTGAAATCTTCAGGGTCAGAAGCGCTCACCATCGGCCTTGCTTAGGTTACATTTTATCTGTCATTGATAGATGATGTCAATAAAAATATCTATTCTTTTTCAGATTATTTCCCCTTATAGGTTATTGCAAAATATTCAGTGTAGTTCCCTGTGCTATACAGTAGTTCCTTGTTGATGATCTATTTTATACATAGCAGTGTGTATGTGTTAATCCCAAACTGTTAATTTATCCCTTCTCCTACCTTTCCCCTTTGGTAATAATAAATTATAAGATTTTATACTTCTCAGAAATGGGGGAGCTGAAAGAGAGGTATCCTTTTCAATGGAAAAGCATTCAAAACAAGATTGAAGCTTCAGCCAAGAGTATTCGATGTACATCCATGGAAATAAATCACTTCCTTTCTCTAATGTTGACCTGACAAATAAGACAGACGTCTTCACTGAACTTGCTCATAGTAAAGTGATGGAAATATCAAATGTAAGTCTTAGAAAAATCTTATTTTACCCGAGCATTATACACTGCTCTATGTTAACTACAGTTTGGCTCACACATCCGTTCAATGAAGTTACAATGTTCTCAATTTCTGTTACTGATCATCCAGAGGGAACCCCAACAGGAGTCCCCGTGCCCAGTGTCATTGGAGCCAACAGATCAAGACTGAGTTTGGTTCAGAAGCAAAGGAAACATTATTTTGAAAACCGAATGGAGAGGTGAGAGTGTGCACTCCTCCACGGGCTGTGGGCTGGGATGCTGAGTAGGGATCCCGGCAGCGTCAGTGGGAGTTAGGGGATGGAGCTCTCGAGGGCTGGGTTGGCTGCAGCTCAGGCTCTATGACGTGGAGTCTGCATGGGACTCCGCTAGCTGTGGTGTCGACCCAGCCATTTTGCAATAGGAAATCGGGTCTGAAGTGCCGGGTGTGGGACCTCTGCATGCGGGACCCAAGGAGCACGTGAAATTAGACAAAGCACAAAGGAAAAACAGGTTAGACTTTATTTTATTGCCCAGATTCTCTTTTTATCTCCCAGGAATTTTTAATGAACGTTGCCAGAGACGAACCCCTCCCCTGCTTTTTGTTCCGTTCCTCATTCTTGGTGTGTTGAGGGTGCAGACCCCTCTTTTGTAACGGCTTCATGCTGTGGTGGGAGCCCTGATACGTGGGGGAAGGGGCAAAACGTCTGCCCACCAGCCTCCAGGTGAGGTTGATTGTCCCAAAGCCTCCTGCATCACTTCTCGTCCGCCTGAGCACCAGCATTGGAAGTGTTATAGATTCTAATGTCTTTTAAGGGTCCAGGAAAGAGATGCGCAGAAATGCTGTGGTGGCAGGTTTCACCCCACCCCACATTTGTTCGGTGACATTAGGCTGACATTTTTTGCCAGCCTATATGCTCTGACCAGTAGTCTGTGCTTTCTTTAATTAGGACCCTGAATTAATGTACAAACAGCACCATGTGTCAGAGCCCTGCCCGTGCAACTCCCAGACAGTCCAGGGTCAGTGGTGATCCAGGACCATGACGTCCACTGAGTCAACGGCCTTTAGAAGTAGCCAGCAGTCCAGGCGGTCATATTGGCCACCATCACCGTGGTGTCTGTAGGGTTTTCTATGGTGAAAGCGTTATATACGTTTCCCCCGCCAAGCTTATTAGCTCCCCTCTGGGTGAAGTAAGTCCTACAAGCAGTAGTCTGCTCTTTCGGGGCACAGTCTTCTTGTTTTCTGAGAGAAACTCCAGGTCAAGTGATGGTCACACGAGTCATCTTGGGGGCCCGTTGCCCCCATTTGTCTCTCTGGAGGTAGGAGTTGGAGGGCCTCCTCACTCGAGGTCAGTGTGTCCACAGAGTGACCCCTGCAACTTTAGGACATGATGGGTGCTTAGGATCACCACGTGGGGTCCTTTTCCCTTAGGAGGGAGCTGGCCTTGTGGGCTGCTGATTTCCAGCTTTTTAGATACCCCAGTATCCTGGCCTGATGAGTGGGTGGGCGAAGCCCTTGGTGACCATAGTTTATCATACCTGAAGGGCATTCTTGTGTTGCTCCATTTCAAGTGGTCCCAGTTTTTGCACTAAGGCTCCAAGGGCGATTAACCATTGACCGAGTATGTAAAGGTCAAAGGGTTTAGCTAAATTAGCGAGTTCCTGGGCAAGGATCTGAATTGATTGCTCTTTCCATTTTTGAAAGTCTGCTTCTGGATTCTATTCAAAAAGATCATCATCTTTTCGTGTCAGTGTTTCATGTAGAGGCCCAGCTATTAGACTGTAGTTAGGGATCCAGATGCAGAAAACCTTGGCCTCCCCAGGAACCCCTAAGCTGTCTTCTAGTTTTAGAAGAGGTAAGGCTGCAAATGGCTTCTTCCCTATCCTGGGATGCGTTTCTCCAAATATCTGTGAGGATGAAGCCCAGGCATGTCACCTGAGCCTGGGATATTTGAGCCTTTTTCTTGGACACCTTCTATCCTTTCTTGGCTAGGTAGTTCAGAGGCGTCTTTAGCAGGCATGGCGATCAGAATGTCATCTGCACATTGAAGGAGGGTTCCCTTTTACAGAGGTAGAACTTTTAGGTCTTTAGAGGACATTTCCCCAATGATGGTGTGGGGATTTTTGAACCATTGGGGCAGGACGGCCCAGCATTATTAGTTTTGTTGCATGTTGTGTCCTGCCACTCACAAGCCAAAAATTCTTGTGACTCTGAGATGAATGGAATACAGAAGAAGGCATCATTGAAGTGTAATACAGAATGCCATGGCCTGGTGGATGGTAGAATTTCCAGCAGGGTGTAGGAAATAGGAGCTACTGGATGTATATCCTCGGTGGCTTCACTGACTGTCCTGATATCCTTTACCAGGTCTCCAGCAGCCCATGGGGCTCTCGTGGTCAGGCCAATCCCAGGATATGGAGCTCACCTGGGCTGCATCCCGCACCCCACAGCCCACGGGGCTCTCGTGTTCAAGTCCCTCCCAGGGTATGGAGCTCACCTCTGCAGCTACCCAGCAGCCATGGGGCTCTCATAGTCTGGCCCTTCCCAGGATATGGAACTCCCCTGGGCAAGTACCCCAGCAGGGCTGGACACACAGGAACTGTGCACATAGCCCACCTTGCAGAGAACCCCCAGCTCACCTGTCGCTCACAGCTGACACAGAACACCTCCGAGCAGGACTTGAACTAAAAAACAGCAGCTCTGACAGGTCTGTGACCCTGCCTATCACTCCGTGCAGCCTCTCTCTGCCTGGTCTTCCAGACACTTCCACTGCAGTCAGGGCACCAGGCCTCTCTCTCCACCCACCATCACTCCTCTCCCTGACACCTGGGTTCCTCTCATTAGGATAGGGTCTTCTTGAAGTTGTTTTCCACTCATGGACCAGATAAAATGATAAGAAAACAATCCGCAGCTGCAGCCCCTTGTCTATCCTGACTCTCAAGAGCCCACACCTGTTCCTTGGGACTGACCCGTTTAGCAAGGTTCATTTTCTGCAACTGTGAGCCCCTGAGGGGTGAGGATTGGCTGATTTGGGCAGCCTGACACTGCCTGCCAGCCCCCCCCACAGGTGTGCCTGTGTTGAGGTCAATATAAACACCTCTCCAGTCAGCAAGAGCCCCTGTAGCTGTGCCTGACGCCATATTCTCTGCCCCGTCAGCAGTGTCGGGGCTGGGGTGGTGGGAGGGAGTGAGGGGCCGTGGCTTTGTGGGTGGCCCAGTGTAAGTGGGGCTCTGCTGGACTCTCTGCAGGAGGTGCCAGGCTGCCACCTGCTAAAGAAGAGGATGTGTCACCCATACCTGCCACTGGAATTTCTCCCCAGGCAGAGGTGAGGAAGTAAAAAAGCAGTGGGGGCCGTGGCAGGAGGGGTATCTCAGGCAGGGAAATGGAAAGATTCCAGAAGAGCATCTGGGGCCAGGACCATCCTGGCTGGCCTGCAGGCACCAAGTCGGCCTGCGTGCTCTCGCTAGTGTGGCTCCACAGCCCTTTCTCTAGGCTTGCAAGTGCTTGTACATATTCAGGTGTTTTACCTGGAAAGGGTGGGAAGAGTTCAGCTGCAGCAGGACTGGGGCTCAGCTCACATTTACTCACAGACGCCTCGACACAGTCCCCCAGCTTTGCAATGAGGATGCTCCTTGTGGGGGGGAGCGCTGCTGAGTGCATGGGAGACGATTTCCCACCTCTGACCAACTTAAGAATTTTTTACCACTGGAGCAAGTGCCCTGATACCCTTTTCCTCTGTATAACTGGTGAGTTCCGTTTTTTTTTTTCTTTTTTTCTTTTTGGTTCAAGTTAGATTTTATTTATTCATCTTTTTTTTTTTAATTTGGAGATATAAACATGGAAATAATGCATTAATATAAAGACGTCTATGTGAAGGGAAAAACTTTTTTTCTGTTTTATTTTATTAAATGTTATTTATTTATTTTTAATTTTTTTAAATTTATTTCTTTAAACAGCAGGTTCTTATTGGATATGTATTTTATACATATAAGTGTGCACATGTGAATCCCAGTCTCCCAATTCATCCCACCACCACCCTCACATGGCGTTCCCTCCTTGGTGTCCATATGTTTGTTCTCTACATCTGTCTCTATCTCTGCCCTGCAAACTGGTTCATCTGTACCATTTTTCTAGGTTCCACATATATGCATTAATATACAATATTTGTTTTTCTCTTTCTGACTTACTTCACTCTGTATGACAGTCTCTAGATCCATGAAGGTCTCTACAAATGACCCAATTTCATTCCTATGTATGGCTGAGTAATATTCCGTTGTATATATGTACCACGTCTTTATCCATTCGTCTGTCTGTGGGCACTTAGGTTGCTTTCATTACCTGTCTATTGTAAATAGTGCTGCAGTGAACATTGTGGTGAATGTGTCTTTTTGATTTATGGTTTTCTCTGGGTATATGCCCAGTAGTGGGATTGCTGGATTATATGGTAATTCTATTTTTAGTTTTTTAAGGAACCTCCATACTGTTCTCCATAGAGACTGTATCGATTTACATTCCCAACAATAGTGGAAGAAGGTTCCTTTTCTCCACACCCTCTCCAGCATTTGTTGTTTTTAGATTTTCTGATGATGCCCATTCTAACAGGTCTGACGTGATACCTCATTGTAGTTTCGATTTCCATTTCTCTAATAATTAGTGATGTTCAGCAGATTTTCATGTGTGTACTGGCCATCTCTATGTCTTCTTGGAAGGAATGTCTATTTAGATCTTCCATTTTTGTATTGGGTTGTTTGTTTTATTAATATTGAGCTGCATGAGCTGTTTATATATATTGGAGATTAATCATTTGTCCATTGATTCGTTTGCAAATATTTTCTGCCATTCTGAGGGTTGTCTTTTCGTCTTGTTTGTAGTTTCCTTTGCTTTGCAAAAGCTTTTACGTTTCATTAGTCCCATCTGTTTAGTTTTCTTTTTTATTTCATTACTATAGGAGGTGGATCAAAAAAGATCTTGCTGTGATTTACGTCAGAGTATCCTTCGTAAGTTTTCCTCTCAGAGTTTTATACTGTCTGGTCTTACATTAAGGTCTCTAATCCATTTTGAATATATTTTTATGTATGGTGTTGCGGAGTGTTCTAATTTCATTCTTTTACATGTAGCTCTCCATATTTCCCAGCACCAATGATTGAAGAGACTGTCTTATCTCCATTGTATAGTCTTGCCTCCTTTCTCATAGATTAGTTGACCATAGGTGTGTAGGTTTATCCTTGGGCTTTTTTTTTTTTTTCTTTTACACGTTTATTGGAGTATAATTTCTTTACAATGGAGTGTTCGTTTCTGCTGTATAACAAAGTGAATCAGCTATACATATACAAATATCACCAGATCCCCTCCCTCTTGCATCTCCCTCCCACACTCCATAACCCACCCCTTTATGTGGTCACAAAGCACCGAGCTGATCTCCCTCTTCTATGTGGCTGATTCTCAGTAGCTATCAGTGTTACATTTGGTAATGTATTTATGTCCATGCCACTCTCACACTTCGTCCCAGCTTACCCATCCCCCTTCCGGTGTCCTCAAGTCCTTTCTCTATGTCTGTGTCCTTACTCCTGTCCTGCCACTAGGTTCTTCAAAATCTTTTTTTTTCTTCATTAGATTCCATATATCTCTGATAACATACAGTATTTGTTTTTCCCTTTCAGACTTACTTCACTGTGTAGGACAGATTCTAAGTCCATCCACCTCAGTACAAATAACTCAGTTTTGCTTCTTTTTATGATTGAGTAATATTTGATTGTATATATGTGCCAGATATTCTTTATCCATTCATCTGTCGATGGACACTTAGGTTGCTTCCATGTCCTGGCTAATGCAAATAGAGCTGCAATGAACAGTTTTGTACATAACTTTTTTTGAATTATGGTTTTCGCAAGGCAAATGCCCAGTAGTTGGATTGTTGTGTCATATGGAACTTCTATTGTTAGTTATTTAAAGGAACCTCCGTACTGTTCTCCCTAGTGCTCATATCAATTTACATTCCCACACACAGTGCAAATGTGTTCCCTTTTCTCCAATAAAGGCCTCTCCAGCATTTATTGTTTTGTAGATTTTTTTGATGATTGCCACTCTGATTGCTGTGAGGTGATACCTCACGGTAGTTTTGATTTACATTACTCCAATGATTAGTGATGTTCAGCATCCTTTCATGTGTTTCTTGGTAATCTGTATATCTTCTTTGGAGAAATGTCTATTAGGTCTTCTGCCCGTTTTTGGATTGGGTTGTTTGTTTTTCTGATATTGAGCTACATGCGGTGCTTGTAAAATTTGGAGATTAATCCTTTGTCAATTGCTTCATTTGATAATATTTACTCCCATTCTGAGGGTTGTTTTTGCATCTTGTTTATGTTTTCCTGTACTGTGTAAAAGCTTTTAAGTTTCATTAGGTCCCATTTGTTGATTTCTGTTTTTATTTCCATTTCTCTAGGAGGTGGGTCCAAAAGGATCTTGCTGTGATTTATGTCATAGAGTGTTCTGCCTATGGTTTCCTCTAAGTGTTTTATAGTGTCTGGTCTTATATTTAGATCTCTAATCAATTTAGAGTTTATTTTTGTGTATGGTGTTATGGAGTGTTCTAATTTCATTCTTTTATGTGTAGGGGTCCAGTTTTCCCAGTACCAATTACTGAAGAGACTGTCTTTTCTCCATTGTATATCCTTAGCTCCTTTGTCATAGATGAGATAGCCATAGGTATGTAGGTTTATCTCTGGGCTTTCTGTCCTGTTCCATTGATCTGTGTTTATGCCAATCTACATATACTTGATTCCATTATGCAGACATATAAATACATAGGTTTCAAGGTTATTACCAGTCAGATATATTCCTCTTCAGTGAATAGGTTGTTTTGTGTCCAGTTCATTGAGAAAGGAGTAGGTCTTGTCTATTACATATTGGTATATGAAATGAAATCTGTGCTAATTTCAAACTCTGCTTTTACACATCACCCCACGTCACCTTTCCCCTTAAGGAGGCATAAGTGTGTTTTCTAAATGTGTAACTCTGTTCTCTTTTGAAATTCAGTTCATGTGTAGCCATGTTTACATTTCCTCTATAAGTGATATATTACAATAAGTTTCTTTTTCTTTGTGGCTCATTTCCCTTAGCATCATCGTATCTAAAGCCACTCATTAAGCTGCTATTGGCCTTATGACATTGATTTTATGTCTGAGTGACATTCCATTGTATATAAGTACCACAACATCTATATCCAGTTTTTTTTCCTTTCCTGGGATATATAAAGTGTACCAAAGTCGAGGTTCTTGTAAACAGAGCAGCCCTAAAGTTTGGGCTGGCTGTGTGTTGTGGATTTTTAGTTTTCCCAAAATACACGCCCATGAGTGGAAGTGTGCTATGCTCTGTAGCTCTGTTTTAGAAAACAACATACAGTTCTCCAGAGAGTCTGTTGGCAGTTTACATCCTGTCCATCGGCGTAACCAGGCTCCCTTTTCTCCATGGCCTGTCCTGCATTTGTGGCTTTTACACTATTTGTGGATGGTCCTTTTGACGGGAGGTAAGGGACACTTCTATGTAGTGTGGATTTGCAATGCCTGATGGCTTGCTTGGCCAAAAAGGGCATATGCATTTTTTCCCGAATATATTCAGGAAAATACACATAGTACCTTTTCAGCCAAGGGCAACATTGTCGAAATTCTGTCGCTTTTCATGTGCTTTAAAGACGACTCCAATCTACCTCTTGAAATCTGTTTCCTTCAATTCTGCCTTGCATTCAAATCCTCTTCACTGCCTTTCCTGAATATATTTCTGGATGATAGTTGTCCTTTATAACTCTGCAAGTTTGTGAATTGCTGTGCCCCTGATTTCCATTTTTCAACTCGCCTCTTTGTGAGCTGGCTGCAATACCGCAGGATGGCTTTTGGCCCTACTCTGGTTCCAGGGCTTCAGGCTGAGCCTTTGGTTAATTCTTCTTCCTGATGGGAAACTAGAGTGACATGTGCCCATCCAAACACCTACAGCTAATCTCTCATTTATTTCCCCTCTTCCTGTTCATCCTCTGCACAATTTGCAAACTGTGCACAACGGGAGGGTAAAGGCGCTGACACTCCAAGTGGGGAGATTTTTAGTAATGCAGATGGAAGTGCGAAGCTGAGCACGACAAAAGGAAAAATGAGGTACCTTTTAGAAAACTTTCCCAATTACACAGTGTACCATCCACTGGGTTTCCCATGCATGTTTTAACTGTAGGAAGATTCCCTTAAACCTGGAGAGTTGGGACCACTAGAATGGGTAGCACAGAGTATTGCTCTAAGTGGTGTTCTTTTGTTCACACAACCTCAGCAATCTTGTCCGCCCCAAGTGTCCTGTCTTATGTCTCATCCAGCTGTGGGTGTAAAGGTGGACAATCTAGCTTGCATCACAGGCCCTGAACGTAAATTTTAAGACTTTCTCTCTGTTTTTGCATTTTGCTTTTGAAATTTATTCTTATAAGTGGGTTTAACTGAATTTCAGTGCTGTGTTCATGCCGTTATACACACACATGATTCCTTTATGGAGACATGAGAATACATATGTTTTTAAATACATAGAGTCAGACATATTCCTCTGCAATGAATAGGGGGTGTTGAGTCCAGTTCATTGTGCCGGGAGTAGGTGTTGTCTATTACATACATGGTTTATATAACGGTATCTGTGCTAATTTAAAACTGTGGTTTTATGCATCACCCCGCCTCGGCTTTACTCTTAAGCAGGCAAAAGATGTTTCCTAAATGTGCGACTCTGTTGTGTTTGTCATTCAGTTCATGTGTAGTCATGTGTACATTCCCGCTATGAGTGATATCTTATTATAAGATTAGTTACTCTGTAATCTTTCCTTACTCCGTTCATCTGTAGCCATGTTTACAAGACCTTCATAAGTGATATCTTATGATAAGTTTCTTTTTCTGTGTGACTTATTTCACTTAGAATCATCGTACCTGAATCCACTCATTTTGTTGCTACTGGTCTTATGACATTGATTTCATGGCTGAGGGATATTCCATCGTACGTAAGTACCACTATTTTTTGAACAATTTTTAACTTTCCTGGGATATTTAAGGTGTACCCAAGTTGAGGTTCTTGTAAGCAGTGCATCCCTAAATTTTGGGGTGGGTCTCTCTTATTGATTTTCAGTTTTCCCAAGGTATATTCCCTAGACTGGAAGTGCCCTTGGCTATGTAGCTCTGTTGTTTCCATGTTTTAGGGAACACAATACACTCCTCCAGAGAGGCAGTTGCCAACTTACATCCCGCCAAACAGCATAACAAGCCTCCCTGTTCTCCAGGTCCTCTCTTGCCTTTCTGGTTTTTACACATTTTGCCTATGTCCCTTTTGACCGGTGGGAAGGGATATTTCCTTGTACTGCAGATTTGCCTTGCCCGCTTGCTTGCTTGGCCAAAAAGGGCGTATGCATTTTCTCCTGAATATATTCAGGAGAAAACTAATACACCATTTTTGGACAAGTGCATCATTGTCGAAGTTGTGCCCTTCTTCCTGTGCTTGAAAGGTGATTCCAATGTACCTCTTGAAATCTGTTTACTGCGATTCTGCCTCGCTTTCAAGTCCACGTCGTTCCCTTCCTTCAAACAATTTTTGGACGATAGCTGTACTTTATTACTCTGCCAGTTTGTGAACTGCTGTGTCTCTGAGCTCCATTTATCAAATAGTTTTTTGTGAGCTGAGCGCAAGTCCAAAATTTTGGTTCAGGACCTATACTGGTTTCCGGCAGCGGGATGAGGCTTTGGTTAATTCTTCTTCCTGCCGGGCAATTAGAGTCACATGTGCCCGTCCAAATGCCTAACAACTACTCTCTCATTGGTTCTCCCTGGTCCCTTTCATCCTCTGCCAAATTGGCAACCTGTGTTATCCAGGAGTTTAAAGGGGCTGTCTCTCTAAGTTGGGAGATTGATATTCAAGCGGTTGGAAAGTCAAATTGGAACACCAGTAGAGGGACAATTCCTTGAGATTTAGAAAGTTTTCGTATTCACAGTGTGTCCATTCTCTAGGTTTCCAGTACATGTTATAGCTGTATTAATATTCCCTTCAACCTGGAGAGTTTGGAACCATGGAATGGAGGCCACGCATTATTGCTTTAAATGGTCTGTGTTTGCTCATGCAGTCTCACCAAGCCTCTCAGTCCCAAGTGTCCAGCCTTATGCCCCATCAAGCTGTAGTTGTAGATAGATTCAGTCCACGTTTCATCAGAGACCCTGAAGGAATTGTAAAGAATTTCCCTTTTTTTTTGTTTTGTTTTTGAAATTCCTTTTAATAGTGGGTTTGAGATGATTCTCACTGCCATGTTTATGCCAGTCTAGACACACTTGATTCCCTTATGGAGACATATCAATACATAGGTTTTAAGATTCTTACTAGTCAGATATATTCCTCAGTGGAAAATATGGTGTTTTGAGTCCCTTTCCCCGAGGAAGGTGTAGGTTTAACTATTCCATAGTTGGTTTTGGAACAGTACCTGTGTTATATCAAACTCTGGTTTTATGCATCACCCCACCTCTCCTTCCCCCTTAAGCAGGCATAAGCGTGTATTCTAAATGTGAGACTCTGTTCTGTTTCCTAACTCAGTTCATGTGTAGCCATGTTTACAGGATCTTCATAAGTCATATCCTATGATAAGCTTCTTTTTCTGTGTGACTTATTTCACTTAGAATCATCGTACCTGAATCCACTCATTTTGCTGCTACGGGTCTTATGACATTGATTTCATGGCTGAGGGATATTCCATCCTACGTATGTACCACAATTTTTTGAACCATTTTTAACTTTCTTGTGATAATTAATATGTACCCAAGTTGAGGTTCTTGTAAGCAGTGCATCCCTAATTTTTGGGGTGGCTCTGTCTTATTGATTTTCAGTTTTCCCAAGGTATATTCCCTATACTTGAAATGCCCTTGGCTCTGTAGCTCAGTTGTTTACTTGTTTTAGGGAACACAATGCACTCCTCCAGAGTGGCAGTTGGCAACTTACATTCCGCCCATCAGCATAATAAGGCTCCCGGTTCTCCAGGTCCTCTTTTGCCTTTCTGGTTTTTACACATTTTGTGGATGTCCCTTTTGACTGGTGGGAAGTGATACTTCTTTGTACTGCAGATTTGCATTGCCCGCTTGCTTGCTTGGCCAAAAAGGGCGTATGCGTTTTCCCCTGAATATATTCAGGAGAAAACACATACACACTTTTTGGCCAAGTGCATCATTGTCGAAGTTGTGCCCCTCTTCCTGTGCTTTACAGGTGATTCCAACGTACCGCTTGAAATCTGTTTCCTGCTATTCTGCCTCGCTTTCAAGTCCGCCTCTTTGCCTTCCTTCAAAAGATTTTTGGAAGATAGCTGTCCTTTATTACTCTGCCAGTTTGTGAATTGCTGTGCACCTGAGCTCCATTTATCAAATCGTTTTTTGTGAGCTGACCGCAAGTCCAAAATTTCGGTTCAGGACCTATACTGGTCCCCGGCAGGGTGAAGAGTCTTTGGTTAATTCTTCTTCCTGCCAGGCAATTAGAGTGACATGTGCCAGTCCAAATGCCTAACAGCTACTCTCTCATTGGTTCTCCCTCTTCCCTTTCATCCTCTACCAAATTGGCAACCTGTGAGAACCAGGAGGTTAAAGGTGCTGTCTCTCCAAGTTGGGAGATTGATTGTAAAGCTGTTGGAAAGTCAAACTGGCGCACAAGGAGAGGGACTATTCGTTGAGTTTTAGAAACCTTTCTTATTCACTGTGTGTCCATTCTCTAGGATTCCCGTACATGTTATAGCTGTAGTAATAATCCCTTCAACCTGGAGAGTTGGGACCCATGGAATGGGTGCCATGCATTATTGCTTTAAAGGGTCTGCATTTGCTCACCCAGTCTCACCAATCCTCCCAGACCCAAGTGTCCAGCCTTATGCCACATCCAGCTGTCATTGTAGACATGGTCATTTCAGGTTTCATCAGAGACCCTGAAGGAATTGTAAAGAATTTCCCTGTTTTTTTGTTTTGTTTTTGAAATTTTTTTTATAGTGGGTATGAGCTGATTCTCGCTGCCATGTTTATGCCAGTCTAGACACACTTGATTCCCTTATGGAGACATATCAGTACATAGGTTTTAAGATTCTTATTAGTCAGATATATTCCTCTGCACGGAATATGGGTTGTTGCGTCCCATTCACTGAGGAAGTTGTAGGTCTTGCTATTACGTATTAGGTTTTTGGAACGGTACTTGTTCTAATATTAAACTCTTGTTTTATGCATCACCCCACCTCTCCTTCCCCCTTATGCAGGCAACAGAGTGTTTTCTAAATGTGAGACTCTGTTCTCTTTCCTAACTCAGTTCATGTGTAGCCATGTTTACAGGATACCTATAAGTTTTATCTTATGATAAGTTTCTTTTTCTGTGTGACTTATTTCACTTAGTATCATCGCACCTGAATCCACTCATTTTGCTGCTACTGGTCTTATGACATTGATTTCATGCCTGAGGGATATTTCATCGGACGTAAGTACCACAATTTTTTGTACCATTTTTATCTTTCAGGGATATTTAAGGTGCACCCAAATGAGCTTCTTGTAAGCAGTGCAGCCCTAAATAGTGGGGTGGCTCTGTCTTATTGATTTTCAGTTTTCCCAAGGTATATTCCCTAGACTAGAAGTGCCCTTGGCTCTGTACCTCTGTTGTTTACTTGTTTTAGGGAACTCAATGCACTCCTCCAGAGAGGCAGTTGACAATTTACATCCCGCCCATCAGCATAACAAGGCTCCCTGTTCTCCAGGACCTGTCTTGCCTTTCTGATAATTACCCATTTTGTGGATGTCCCTTTTGACCGGTGGGAAGTGATACTTCTTTGTAGTGCAGATTTGAATTGCCTGCTTGCTTGCCTGGCCAAAAAGCGTATATGTGTTTTCTCCTGAATATATTCAGGAGAAAACTCATACGCCCTTTTTGGCCTAGTGCATCATTGTCGAAGTTGTGACCCTATTCCTGTGCTTTAAAGGTGATTCCAACGTAACTCTTGAAATCTGTCTCCTGCTATTCTGCCTCGCTTTCAAGTCCGCCTCGTTGCCTACATTAAACAGATATTTGGACGATAGTTGTCCTGTATTTCTCTGCCAGTTTGTGAATTGCTCTGCCCCTGAGCTCCATTTTTCAACTCGTTTTTTGTGAGCTGAATGCAAGTCCAAACTTTGGAACAGGACCTATACTGGTGTCCATTGGGTGGCTGAGACTTTGGTTAATTCTTCTTCCTCCCGGGAAAGAAGAGTGACATGAGCCCGTCCAAATGCCTAACAGCTACTCTCTCATTGGTTCTCCTTCTTCCGTTTCATCCTCTGCCAAATTGGCAACCTGTGAGAACCAGGAGGTTAAAGCGGCTATCTCTCCATGTTGGGAGATTGATAGTAAAGCAGTTGCAAAGTGAAACAGGAGCACCAGGAGAGGGAATATTCGTTGAGTTTTAGAGACCTTTCCTATTCACAGTGTGTCCATTCTCTAGGTTTCCCGTACATGTAATAGCTATAGTAATATTCCCTTCAACCTGGAGAGTTGGGAAACATGGAATGGGTGCCACTCATTATTGCGTTAAAGGGTCTGCATTTGCTCACCCAATCTCACCAATCCTCTCAGTCCCAAGTGTCCAGCCTTATGCCACATCCAGCTGTCATTGTAGATAGGGTCATTCCAGGTTTCATCAGAGACCCTAAAGGAATTGTAAAGAATTTCCCTTTTTTTTGTTTTGTTTTTGAAATTCCTTTTTATAGTGGGTTTGAGCTCATTCTCGCTGCCATGTTTATGCCAGTCTAGACACACTTGTTTCCCTTATGGAGACATATCAATACATAGGTTTTATGATTCATACTAGTAAGATATATTACTCTGCGGTGAATATGGGGTGTTGAGTCCCTTTCACTGAGGAAGGTGTAGGTCTTGTCTCTTCCGTATTTGGTTTTTGAAACGGTACCTGTACTAATATCAAACTCTGGTTTTATGCATCACCCCACCTCTCCTTTCCCCTTAAGCAGGCATAAGGGTGTTTGTTAAATGTGAGTCTCTCTTCTCTTTCCTAACTCAGTTCATGTGTAGCCATGTTTACAGGATCTTCATAAGTGATATATTATGATGAGTTTCTTTTTCTGTGTGACTTATTTCACTTAGAATTATCGTACATGAATCCACTCATTTTGCTGCTACTGGCTTTATGACATTGATTTCATGGCAGAGGGATATTCCATCATATGTAAGTACCACAGTTTCTTGAACCATTTATGTCTTTCCTGGGATATTTCCAGTGTACCCATATTGAGGTTTTTTTAAGCAGTTCATCCCTGAATTTAGGTGTGGATCTGTCTTATTTATTTTCAGTTTTCCCAAGGTATATTCCCTAGACTGGAAGTGCCCTTGGCTCTGTAGCTCTGTTGTTTACTTGTTTTAGGGAACACAATGCACTCCTCCAGAGAGGCAGTTGGCAATTTACATCCCGCCCATCAGCATAACCAGGCTCCCTGTTCTCCAGGGCCTGTCTTGCCTTTCTGTTTTTTACACATTTTGTGGATGTCCCTTTTGAACGGTAGGAAGTGATACTTCTTTGTAGTGCTGATTTGCATTGCCCACTTTCTTGCTTTTCCAAAAAGGGCATATGCGTTTTCTCCTGTATATATTCACGTGAAAACCCATATGCCCTTTATGGCCATTTCCATAATTTTCGTTGTTGTAATGCTTTTCCTGTGTTTAAAGGCGATTCCAGTGTACCTCTTGAAATCTGTTTCATGCCATTCTGCCTCATTTTCCCTTCCGCCTCGTGGCTTTCTCTCAACAGATTTTTGGAAGAGAGTAGTCCTTTATAACTCTGCAGGTTAGTGAATTGCTGTGGCCCTGAGCTCCATTTTTCATCTCACGTTTTTGTGAGCTGACTGCAAATCAACAGTTTTGCTTCTGGACTTATAATGATTCTGGGGGGGCAGGCTGAGACGTTGGTTAATTCCTCTTTGTGACGGAAAATTATAGTGACATGTGGCTGTCCAAATGCCTACGGCTACTCTCTCATTGGTTCTCTCTCTTCCCTTATATCCTCTGCACAATTTGCCAACTGTGCGAACCAGGAGTTTATAGGGGCTGACTTTCAAATTTGGGAGATTGATAGTAAAGCAGTTGGAATGTCAAACTGGAGCACAAGGAGAGAAAAAAAGTAGTAGAGTTTTAGAAACCTTTCACCATCAGATGGTTTCCATTCTCTAGGTTCCCATACACGTTATAAATGTAGTGATATTCCCTTCTACCTGGAGAGATGGGAACCATGGAATGGGTGGCAGGCATTATTGCTTTAAACGGTCTGCATTTTTTCACCCAATCTCACCAATGCTCTCAGTGCCAAGTGACCAGCCTTATGCCACATCTAGCTGTCATTGTAGATAGGGTCATTCCAGGTTTCATCAGAACCCCTGAAGGTATTGTGTAAGAATTTTACAGTTTTTATGTTTTGTTTTGAAATTCAGTTTTATATTGGGTTTGAGCTGATTCTCACTGCCATGTTTATGTCATTCTAGACACACTTGTTTCCCTTACGGAGACATATCAATACATAGGTATTAAAATTCTTACTAGTCAGATAAGTTTCTCGGTGGGGAATAGGGATGTTGAGTTCCATTCACTGAGGAAGGAGTAGGGCTTGTCTCTTCTGTTTTTGGATTATGGAACGGTACCTGTGCTAATATCAATCTTATGTTTTGTGCATCTCCCCACCTCTCTTTTCCCTTAAGCAAGCGTTAGAGTGTTTTCTAAATCTGAGACTCTGTTCTCTTCCCTAAATCAGTTCATATGTAGCCATGTTTACATTCCCTTCATAAGTGGTATCTTATGTCAGAATGCACCATGGCCATTCTCATAATAATGCTCCATGACCCCTGTCATCACAATGCACCATGCCCTGGTTATCACAATGCTCCATGTCCCTTGTCATCACAATTCTCCACGTCCATGTCATCACAGTGCTACATGACACTTCTCTTCAATATGTTACATGCTCTTGTCATCACAATTCTCCATCAACTTGACATTGCAATGCTCCATGCACTTGTCATCACAATGCTCCATGCACTTGTCATCACAACGCTCCATCCCCTTGTCATCACAATGCTCCATGAACCCTGTCATCACAATGCTCCCTGACACCTGTCATCACAATGCTTCATGCCCCTTGTCATTACAGTGCTCCATGATGCTCGACATCACAATTACCCAAGGTCTTCTCATCACAAAGCTCCAAGGCCAATATCATCACAATGCTCCATGACCACTGTCAACACAACACTCCATGACACCTGACAACACAATGATACGGCACTCTTGTCATCACAATGTTCCATTCCCTAGTCATCACAATGCTCCATAGCCCCTGTCTTCACAATACTCCATGAACATTTTCAGCCCAATGTTCCATGACACTTGTCATCACAATGATCCATGTCCTTGACATCCCTATGCTCCATGACCCCTGTATTCACAATGCTCCGTGACGCTTGTCATCACAGTGCTCCATGACACATGTCATCACAATGTTCCATGCCTTTGTCAGCAAAATGCTACATGACCTGGTCATTACAATGCTCTATGCGCTTGTCATCACAATACTCCATTTCCATTGTCATCACAATCCTCCATGAAACTTGGGATCACATTGCTTCATGCCCTTGTCATCACAATGATCCATGCTACTTGAAATCAAAATGATCCATGACCTCTGTCATCACAATGCTCCAAATCCTTGTGATCACAGTGTTCCATAACACTTATCATCACAACGCTCCATGATGCCTGTCATCACAATAATCCATGTCCTTTTCATCACAAAGCTCGATGATCTTTGTCATCACAATTCTCAATACACTCGTCACCACAATGCTCCCTGACACTTGTCATCAGAATGCTCCTTGAATCCTGTCACGAAAAGGCTCCATGCCTTTTTAATCACAATGCCCCATGCCGTTTTCATCACAATGCTCCATGACATTGTCATGAAAATAATCCACAAGCTTCTCCTCAGAATTCTCCATGACCCTTGTCATCAAAATTCTCCATGCACTTGTCAGCCCAATGCTCCCTGACCCTTGTCATCACAATGCTCCAAGCCATTGTCATCACAATGCTCCATTACCTTTGACATCAGAATCCTCCATGACACTTGGCATCACAATGCTCCATGCCATTGTCATCACAATGGGCCATTACATATGTCATCACAATGCTCCCTGACACCTCTCTTCACAATACTGCATGACCTGGTCATCACAATGCTCCATGCCCTTGTCATCAAAATGCGCCATTCCAACTGTCATTGCAATAATCCATGAAACTTATGAGAACAATGATCCATGCCCTTGTCATCACAATGCTACATGCCCTTGTTATCACAATGCTCCATGACCCCTGTCATCACAATGCTCCGTGAATCCAGTCATCACAATGCTTCATGACCTTTGTCATCACAGTGGTCCATGCCCTCGTCATCAACAGTCTCTGTGACCTATTTAACCACAATGCTCCATGAAATTTTCATCACAATGCTCTTTGACCCTTGTCATCACTATGCTCCATGTGCTTGTCAGCACAATGCTCCATGACACATGTAATCACAATGCACCATGCACATGTCATCACAGTGCTCCCCAATCTTGTCATCACAATGCTCCTTAAAATTTGTCATCACAATGCTCCATGCACTTCTCATCAAAATGCTCTCTCACCACTGATATCACAATGCTACATCACAATTTGTAACAATACTACCTCACACCTGTCATCACAATGTTCCATGACTCCTGTCATCAGAAAGCTACATGCTCTTATCATCACAATGTTCGATGACCCCTGACATCACAGTGTTCCATAACACCTGTCATCAAAATGTTCCATGACACTTTTCATCACATTGCTCCATGACCCTGTCATCAGAATGCTCCCTGCCCTTCTCATCACAATGCACAACGCCCTTGCCATCAAAATGCTCCATGACCTTTGTCATCACAAAGATCCATGACCCTTGGCATCACAAAGCTCCATGTCATTGTCATCACATTGCTCCATGACATTGACTTCACAAAGCTCCATGACACATATCTTCAGAATGCTCCATGGCCTTCTCATCACAAAGCTCCATGCCCTTGCCATAACAATGCTCCATTACCCCTGTCATAACAATGCTCCATGACCCCTGCCATCACGATGAACCATGGACTTGTCATCACAAAGCGCCATGACACTTCTCATCACAATGCTCTAAGAACACTGTCATCACAATGCAACATGCCCATCATCATAATGCTTCATGCTATTGTCATCACAATGAAGTCAAAATACTCCATGACCTCTGTCATAACAATGCTCCAAACACTTGTGATCACAATATTCCATAACAATTTTCATCACAATGCCCCATGACGCTCGTCATCACAATTACCAATGTTCTTCTCATCACAATGCTCCATGACCTTTGTCATCTCAATGCTCAATACACTTTTCATCAAAATGCTCCCTGACACTTGTTTTCTGTATGCTCCTTGAACCCTGTCATGACAAGGCTCCATGCCTTTTTCATCACAATGATCCATGCTCTTTTAATCACAATGCTCCAAGACCCAAGTAATCACAATGCTCCATGCCCTTGTCATCACAAAGTTCAATGACGCATGCCGTCAGATTGTTCCTTGGTCTTCTCCTCACAATGCTCCATGCCCTTGTCATCACAATGTTCCAAGACCCCTGTAGTCACAATGCTCCATGCCCCTTTTAATCTGTATGCTCCATGAGACATGTCATCACAAGGCTCCATGGTTTTGTCATCACAATGCACTAGGACCTTCTCATCACAATGCTTCTCGACCTTGTCATGAAAATTTTCAATGGCCCTTGTCATCATAATCCTCCAAGCCCTAATCATCACAATGCTCCATTATATTTGTCATCACAATTCTCCATTACATTTGGCATCACAATGCTCCCTGACACCTGTCTTCACAATACTTCATGCCCCTTGTCATTACAGTGCTCCATGATGCTCGACATTACAATTACCCAAGGTCTTCTCATCACAAAGTTCCATGGCCAATATCATCACAATGCTCGATGACCACTGTCAACACAACACTCCATGACACCTGACAACACAATGATACGGCACTCTTGTCTTCACAAAACTCCATGACCTTCTCATCACAAAGCTCCATGCCCTTGTCATCACAATGCACCATGCCCACTGTCATCACAATAATCTATGAAACTTGTCAGACCAATGCTCCATGTCACTGTCATCACAGTGCTCCATGCCCTTGTCATCACAATGCTCCATGACCTCTGTCATCACAATGCTCTGTGACTCCAGTTATCACAATGTTTCATAACATTTGTCATCACAGTGGTCCATGCCCGCGTCATCACAAGGCTCTGTGACATTTGTAACCACAATGCTCCATGAACTTTTCATCACAATTCTTTGTGACCCTTGTCATCACCATACTCCATGTCTTTGTCAGAACAATGCTCCATGACCATTGTCATCACAAAGTGCCACGCGCATTTCATCACAACGGTCCACAACCTTGTCATTGCAATGCTGCATAAACCTTGTAATCACAATGGTCCATGCACTTCTCATCAAAATGCGCTCTCACCAGAGATATCACAATGTTCCATCACTAGGCATCACAAAACTCCCTCACCTCTGTAATCACAATGATCCATGACACTGTCATCACAATGCTACATCCCCTTATCATCACAATGTTCTGTGACCCCTGACATCTCAATGTTCTATAACCCCTCTCATCAAAATGCTCCATGACACTTTTCATCCCAAAGCTCCAAGACCCCTGACATCACAATGTTCTCTAACCACTGCCATCAATGTGTTCCATTACACTTTTTATCAAATTGCTGCATGACACGGTCATCAAAATGCTCCCTGCCCTTCTCATCACAATGCACCCTGCCCTTGTCATCAAAATGCTCCATGACTTGTCATCACAAAGCTCCATGACCCTTGGCATCACAATGCTCCATGTCATTGTCATCACAATGCTCCATGAACCCTCTCATCACATGGCTCCATGTCCTTGTCATCACAAAGCTCCATGACACTTGTCATCACAATGCTTGATGCCCTCCTCATCACAGTGCTCCATGCCCTTCTCATTACAATCCTGCATGACCCATGTATCACAGTGTTCCGTGCCATTGTCATCACAATGATCCATGCCCTCTTCATCACAATGCTCCAAAATCGCTGTAATCACAATGCTCTATGTCCTTGTCATCACAAAACTCCATGACGCATGTCATCAGAATGCTCCATGGCCTTCTCATAAAAATGTTCCATGCCCTCGTCATCACAATGCACCAAGACCCCTGTAATCACGATGCTCCATGCCCCATTTCATCAGAATGCTCCTTGAGACTTGTCATCACATGTCTCCATGGTCTTCTCATCACAGTGCTCCAGGACCTTGTCATCACCATGCTCCATTCCCTTGTCATCACAATGCACCTTGACACCTTTCATCACAATAAACCATGAAATTTTTCAGCCCAATGCTCCACGACCTACTCATCACAAAGCTCCATGGCCAATATCATCACAATGCTCCATGACCACTGTCATCACAACACTCCATGACACCTGACAACACAATGATCCAGGACTCTTGTCATCACAATGCTCCATTCCCTAGTCATCACAATGCTCCGTGACCCCTGTCATCACAACGCTCCATGAATATTTTCAGCCCAGTGCTCCATGACCCTTGTCATCACAATGATCCATGACCTTGTCATCCCAATGCTCCATGACCCCTGTATTCACAATGCTCCGTGACGCTTGTCATCACAGTGCTCCATGACACATGTCATCACAATGTTCCATGCCTTTGTCAGCAAAATGCTACATGACCTGGTCATTACAATGCTCTATGCGCTTGTCATCACAATACTCCATTTCCATTGTCATCACAATCCTCCATGAACCTTGGGATCACATTGCTTCATGCCCTTGTCATCACAACGCTCCATGCTCCTTGAAATCAAAATGATCGATGACCTCTGTCATCACAATGCTCCAAACCCTTGTGATCACAATGTCCCATAACACCTGTCATCAAAATGTTCCATGACACTTTTCATCAAATTGCTCCATGACCCTCTCATCAGTATGTTCCCTGCCCTTGTCATCACAATGCACAACGTCCTTGCCATCAAAATGTTCCATGACCTTTGTCATCACAAAGATCCATGACACTTGGCATCATAATGCTCCATGTCATTGTAATCACTATGCTCCATTAAGGCTCTCATCACACTGCTCCATGCCCTTGTCTTCACAAAACTCCATGACACATGGCATCAGAATGCTCCATGGCATTCTCATCACAATGATCCATGCCCTTGCCATCACAATGCTCCATTACCCCAGTCATAACAATGCTCCATGACCACTGCCATCACGATATTCCATGGCCTTGTCATCACAAAGCTCCATGACCCTTCTCATCACAAAGATCCAAAAACCCTGTAATCACAATGCTCTATGCCCCTTTTCATCTCAATGATCCATGAAACCTGTCATCACAATGCACCATGCCCATCATCATAATGCTTCATGCTATTGTCATCACAATGAAATCAAAATTCTCCATGACCTCTGGCATAACAATCCTCCAAACCCTTGTGATCACAATATTCCATATCACTTGTCATCACAATGCCCCATGACACTGCTCATCACAATTATCAATGGTCTTCTCATCAAACTGCTCCATGACCTTTGTCATCACAATGCTCAATACACTTGTTATCAAAATGCTCCCTGACACTTGTTGTCTGTATGCTCCTTGAATCCTGTATTGACAAGGCTCCATGCCTTTTTCATCACAGTGATCCATGTCCTTCTCATCACAATGCTCCAAGACCCATGTAATCTCAATGATCCATGCACTTGTCATCACAAAGCTCAATGATGCATGCCATCAGAATGCTCCTAAGTCTTCTCCTCGCAATTCTCCATGCCCTTGTCATCACAATGTTCCAAGACCCCTGTAATCACAATACTCCATGCCCTTGTCATCAAAAAACTCCATGACGCATGTCATCAGAATGCTGCATTGCCTTCTCATCATAGTGCTCCATGCCCTTGTCATCACAAGGCTCCAAGACCCCAGTAATCACAATGCTCCATGCCCCTTTTCATCAGAATGCTTCATGAGACTTGTCATCACATTTCTCCATGGTCTTCTCATCACAATGCTCCAGGAACTTGTCATCACCATGCTCCATTACCTTTTTATCACAATGCTACGTGACCCCTGTCTTCACAATAATCCATGAATATTTTCAGCCCAAAGCTCCACGACCTACTCATCACAATGATCCTTGGCCAATATCATCACAATGCTCCATGACCACTGTCATCACAACACTCCATGACACCTGACAACACAATGATCCGGGACTCTTGTCATCACAGTGTTCCATTCCCTAGTCATCACAATGCTCCATGACCCCTGTCATCACAACACTCCATGAACATTTTCAGCCCAGTGCTCCATGACCCTTGTCATCACAATGATCCATGCCCTTGTTATCCCAATGCTCCATGACCCCTGTATTCACAATGCTCCGTGACGCTTGTCATCACAGGGCTCCATGACACATGTCATCACAATGCTCCATGCCTTTGTCAGCAAAATGCTACATGACCTTGTCATTACAATGCTCTATGCGCTTGTCATCAAATTACACCATTTCCATTGTCATCACAATCCTCCATGAATATCGGGATCACATTGCTTCATGCCCTTGTCATCAAAATGCTCCATGCTTCTTGAAATCCAAATGATCCATTACCTCTGTCATCACAATGCTCCAAATCCTTGTGATCACAGTGTTCCATAACACTTGTCATCACAACGCTCCATGATTCCTGTCATCACAATACTCCATGCCCTTTTCATCACAATGCTCCATGACCTTTGTCATCACAATTCTCAATACACTTGTCATCACAATGCTCCCTGACACTTGTCATCAGAATGCTCCTTGAACCCTGTCACGAAAAGGCTCCATGCATTTTTCTTCACAATGACCATGCAGTTTTCATCACAATGCTCCATGGCATTGTAATCAAAATACTCCACAAGCTTGTCATCAGAATGCTCCCTGACCCTTGTCATCACAATGCTCCAAGCCATTGTCATCACAAAGCACCATTATCTTTGTCATCAGAATACTCCATGACACTTGGCATCACAATGCTCCATGTCCTTGTCATCAAAATGCGCCATTCCAACTGTCATTGCAATAATCCATGAAAATTATTAGATCAATGTTCCATGCTCTTGTCATCACAATCCTCCATGCCCTTGTTATAACAATGCTCCATGACCCCTGTGATCACAATGCTGCGTGACTCCAGTCATCACAATGCTTCATGACCTTTGTCATTACAGTGGACCATGCCCTCGTCATCACCAGTCTCTGTGACATTATTAACCACAATGCTCCATGAAATTTTCATCACAATGCTCTTTGACCCTTGTCATGACATTGCTCTATGACTTTCTCAGCACAGTGCTCCATGACACGTCATCACAATGCACCATGTGCTTATCATCACAGTGCTCTAAAATTTTGTCATCACATTGCTCCATAAAATTTGTCATCACAATTCTCCATGCACTTCTCATCCAAATGCTCTCTCACCTGAGATATCACAATGTTCCATCACTAGTTATCACAATCCTCCCTCACCCCTGTAATCACAGTGTTCCATGACCCCTGTCATCACAATGCTACATCCCCTTATCAACACAATGTTCCATGACCCGGGACATCACAATGTTCCATAAGCCCTGTCATCAAAATGCTCCATGACCTTTTTCATCAGAATGCTCCATGAGACTTATCATCACAAGTCTCCATGGTCTTCTCATCACAGTGCTCCAGGACCTTGTCATCACCATGCTCCATTCCCTTGTCATCACCATGCTCCATGACCACTGTCATCACAATAATCCATGAACATTTTCAGCCCAATGCTCCACGACCTACTCATCACAATGCTCCATGGCCAATATCATCACAATGCTCCATGACCACTGTCATTACAACACTCCATGACACCTGAAAACACAATGATCTGGGACTTTTGTCATCACAGTGCTCCATTCTATAGTCATCACAATGCTCCATGACCCCTATCATCATAACACTCCATGAACATTTTCAGCCCAGTGCTCCATGACCCTTGTCATCACAATGATCCATGCCCTTGTCATCCCAATGCTCCATGACCCCTGTATTCACAATGCTCCGTGACGCTTGTCATCACAGTGCTACATGACACTTGTCATCACAATGCTCCATGCCTTTGTCAGCAAAATGCTACATGTCCTTGTCTTTACAATGCTCTATGCGCTTGTCATCACAATACTCCATTTCCATTGTCATCAAAATCCTCCATGAACCTTGGGATCACATTGCTTCATGCCCTTGTCATCACAATGCTCCATGCTCCTTGAAATAAAAATGATCCATGAGCTCTGTCATCACAATGCTCCGAACACATGGGATCACTGTGTTCCATAACACTTGTCATCACAATGCTCCATGATGCCTGTCATCACAATACTCCATGCCCTTTTCATCACAATGCTCCATGACCTTTGTCATCACAATTCTTAATACACTTGTCATCACAATGCTCACTGACACTTGTCATCAGAATGCTCCTTGAACCCTGTCACGAAAAGGCTCCATGCCTTTGCATCACAATGCCCCATGCCGTTTTCATCACAATGCTCCATGCCATTGAAATCAAAATACTCCACAAGCTTGTCATCAGAATGCTCCATGACCCTTGTCATCAGATTTCTCCATGCACTTGTCAGCACAATGCTCCCTGACCCTTGTCATCTCAATGCTCCAAGCCATTGTCATCTCAATGCTCCATTACCTTTGCCATCAGAATCCTCCATGACACTTGGCATCACAATGCTCCATGCCATTGTCATCACAATGGACCATTACATATGTCATCACAATGCTCCCTGACACGTGTCTTCACAATAATGCATGACCTGGTCATCACAATGCTCCATGCCTTTGTCATCACAATGCGCCATTCCAACCGTCATCACAATAATCCATGAAACTTATTAGACAAATATTCCATGCCCTTGTCATCACAATGTTCCATGCCCTTGTTATCACAAAGCTCCATGACCCCTGACATCACAATGCTCCGTTACTCCAGTCATGACAATGCTTCATGACTTTTGTCATCACAATGGTCCATGCCCTCATCATCAACAGTCTCTGTGACCTTTTTAACCACAATGCTCCATGAACTTTTCATCACAATGTTGTTTGACCCATGTCATCACAATGCTCCATGTGCTTATCAGCACAATGCCCCATGACACATGTCATCACAATGCACCAGGTGCTTGTCACCACAGTGCTCCACATTCTTGTCATCACAGTGGTCCTTAAAATTTGTCATCAGAATGCTCCATGCACTTCTCATCAATACGCTTTCACCACTGATATCACAATGCTACCTCACTATTTATCACAATTCTCCCTCACCCCTGTCATCACAATGTTCCATGACTCCTGTCATCACAATGCTACATGCACTTCTCATCACAATATTCGATGACCCCTGACATCACAGTGTTCCATAACACCTGTCATCAAAATGTTCCATGACACTTTTCATCAAATTGCTCCATGACCCTGTCATCAGAATGTTCCCTGCCCTTCTCATCACAATGCACAATGCACTTGCCATCAAAATGCTCCATGTCCTTTGTCATCACAAAGATCCATGACCCTTGGCATCACAATGCTCCATGAACCCTGTCATCACAATATTCCATGAAGATTTTCAGCCCAATGCTCCATGATATTCTCATCACAATGCTCGATGAAAAATATCATCAAAATGCTCCATGACCACTGTCATCACAACACTCAATGACACCTGACAACACAATGTTCCGGGACACTTGTCATCACAATGCTACATTCCCTACTCATCACAATGCTCCATGACCCTTGTCAACACAAAACTCCATGAACATTTTCAGCCCAATGCTCCATGACCATTGTCATCACAATCATCCATGCCCTTTTCATCCCAATGCTCCATGACCCATGTATTCACAAAGCTCCGTGACGCTTGTCATCACAGTGCTCCATGACACATGTAATCACAATGCTCCATGACTTTGTCAGCAAAATGCTACATGACCTTGTCATTACAATGTTCTATGCGCTTGTCATCACAATACTCCATTACCAATGTCATCACAATCCTCCATGAAACTTGGGATCACATTGCTTCATGCCCTTGTCATCACAATGCTCCATGCTCTTTGAAATCAAAATGATCCATGACCTCTGTCATCACAATGCTCCAAACACTTGTGATCACAATGATCCATAACACTTGTCATCACAACGCTCCATGATGCCTGTCATCACAATACTCCATGCCCTTTTCATCACAATGCTCCATGACCTTTGTCATCACAATTCTCAATACACTTGTCATCACAATCCTCCCTGACACTTGTCATTAGAATGCTCCTTGAACCCTGTGAGGAAAAGGCTCCATGCCTTTTTCATCACAAAGCCCCATGCCATTTTCATCACAATGCTCCATGCCATTGTCATCAAAATACTCCACAAGCTTGTCATCAGAATGCTCCATGACCCTTGTCATCACAATTCTCCATGCACTTGTTAGCACAATGCTCCCTGACCCTTTTCATCCCAATGCTCCAAGCTGTTTTCATCACAATGCTCCATGCCATTGTCATCACAATGGGCCATTAAATATGTCATCACAGTGCTCCCTGACACCTCTCTTCACAATACTGCAAGACCTAGTCATCACAATGCTCCATGCCCTTGTCATCACAATGCGCCATTCCAACTGTCATCGCAATACTCCATGAAAATTATTAGACCAATGTCCCATGCCCTTGTCATCACAATGCTCCATGCCCTAGTTATCACAATGTTCCATGACCTCTGTCATCACAATGCTCCGTGACTCCAGTCATCACAATGCTCCATGACCTTTGTCATTACAATTGTCCATGCCCTCATTATCAACAGTCTCTGTGATATTTTTAAGCACAATGCTCCATGAACATTTCATCACAATGCCCTTTGACCCTTGTCATCACAGTGCTCTATGCTTTTCTCAGCACAATGCTCCATGCACTTCTCATCACATTGCTCCATGACCCCTGTCATCACAATGCTCTGTGACTCCTGTCATCACAATTTTTCATAATATTTGTCATCACAAGTGTCGATGCCCGCGTCATCAAAAGGCTCTATTACCTTTGTAACCACAATGCTCCATGAACTTTTCATCACAATGCTCAGTGACACTTGTCATCACAATGCTCCATGCCTTTGTCAGAAAAATGTTCAATGACCCTTGTCATCACAATGTGCCACGCGCTTTTCATCCCAATCGTCCACAAATTTGTCTTTGCAATGCTCCATAAAACTTGTAATCACAATGTTCCATGCCTTTCTCATCACAATGCTCCATTACCCCTGTCGTAAAAATGCTCCATGACACCTGCCATCACAATGTTCCATGGCCTTGTCATCACATGGCTCCATGACCCTTGTCATCACAATGCTCCACGCCTCCTGTAATCACAATGCTCCATGCCCTTGTCATCACAAAGCTCCATGACACATGTCATCAGAATGTTCCATGGCCTTCTCATCAAAATGCTCCATGCCCTTGTCATCACAATACACCATGTCCAATGTCATCACAATAATCTATGAAACTTGTCAGACCAAAGCTCCATGCCCCTGTCATCACAATGCTCCATGCACTTGTCATAACAATGCTCCGTGACTGCAGTCATCACAATGCTTCATAACGTTTGTCATCACAACGGTCCATGCCCACGTCATCACAAGGCTCTGTGACCTTTGTAACCACAATGTTCCATGAACTTTTCATCACAATTCTCTGTGACCCTTGTCATCACAATGCTCCATGTCTTTGTCAGAACAATGCTCCATGACCATTGTCTTCACAATGTGCCACACACATTTCATCACAACGGTCCACAAACTTGTCATTGCAATGCTCCATAAACATTGTAATCACAATGCTCCATGCACTTCTCATCCAAATGCTCTCTCACCAGAGATATCACAATGTTCCATCACTAGTCATCACAATACTCCCTCACCCCTGTAATCACAATGTTCCATGACCCCTGTCATCACAATGCTCCAAACCCTTATGATTACAATGTTCCATAACACTTGTCATCACAACGCTCCATGATGCCTGTCATCACAATACTCCATGCCCTTTTCATCACAATGCTCCATGACATTTGTCATCAAAATTCCCAATACAGTTGTCATCACAATGCTCCCTGACACTTGTCATCACAATGCTCCAAGCCATTGTCATCACAATGCTCCATTACATTTGTCTTCATAATCCTCCATGACACTTGGCATCACAATGCTCCATGTCACTGTTATCACAATGGGTCACTACGTATGTCATCACAATGCGCCCTGACACCTCTCTTCACAATACTGCATGACCTGGTCATCACAAAGCTCCATGCCCTTGTCATCACAAATCGCAATTCCAACTCTCATCGCAATAATCAATGAAACTTATTAGACCAATGCTCCATGCCCTTGTCATCACAATGCTCCATGCCATTGTTATCACAATGCTCCATGACCCCTGTCTTCACAATGCTCCGTGACTCCAGTCATCACAATGCTTCATGACCTTTGTCACCACAATGGTCCATGCCCTCGTCATCAACAGTCTCTGTGACCTTTTTAACCACAATGCTCCATGAACTTTTCATCACAATGCTCTTTGACCCTTGTCATCACAATGCTCTATGCCTTTCTCAGCACAATGATCCATGACCATTTTCATCACAATGCTCCATGCTCTTGTCAGCGCAATGCTCCATGACATATGTCATCACAATGAACCATGAACTTGTCATCACTGTGCTCCACAATCTTTTCATCACAATGCTCCATAAACTTGTTATCACAATGCTCCATGCACTTCTCATCAAAATGCTCTCACACCACTGATATCACAATGTTACATCACTATTCGTCACAATACTCCCTCACCCCTGTCATCATAATGTTCCCTGACTCCTGTAATCACAGTGCTACATGCACATATCATCACAATCTTTGATGACCCCTGGCATCACAATGTTCCATAACCCCTCTCATCAAAATATTCCATGATCCTTTTCATCAAATTGCTCCATGACCCTGTCATCACAATGCTCCCTGCCCTTCTCATCACAATGCACAACGCCCTTGTCATCAAAATCCTCCATGACATTTGTCATCAGAAATATCCATAACCCTTGGCATCACAATGCTCCATGTCATTGTCATCACAGTGCTCCATGAACGCTCTCATCACATTGCTCCATGCCCTTGTCATCACAAAGCTCTATGACACATGTCCGCAGAATGCTCCATGGCCTTCTCATCACAATGCTCCATGCCCTTGCCATCACAATTCTCCATTACCCCTGTCATAACAATGCTCCATGAACCCTGCCATCACAATGTTCCACGGCCTTGTCATCACAAGGCTCCATGACACTTGTCTTCACAATGCTCCAAGACCCCTTAAATCACAATGCTCCATGCCCCTTTTCATCTCAATGCTCCATGAACCCTGTCATCACAATGCATCATGCCCATCATTATAATGATTCAGGCTATTGTCAGCACAATTAAATCAAAATTCTTCATGACCTCTGTCATAACAATGATCCAAACCCTTGTGATCACAATATTCCATAACACTTCTCATCACAATGCCCCATGACACTCGTCATCACAGTTATCCATGGTCTTCTCATCACAATGCTCCATGACCTTTGTCATCACAATGCTCAATACATTTGTCACCAAAATGCTCCCTGAAACTTGATGTCTGTATGCTCCTTGAACCCTGTCTTGACAAGGCTACATGCATTTTTCATCACAATGATCCATGCCCTTTTCATCACAATGCTCCAAGACCCATGTAATCACAATGTTCCATGCCCTTGTCATCACAAAGCTCAATGACGCATGTCTTCAGAATGCTCCTTCGCCTTCTCCTCACAATGCTCCATACCCATGTCATAACAAAGTTCCAAGACCCCTGTAATCACAATGCTCCATGCCCCTTTTCATCAGTGTGCTCCAAGAGATTTGTCATCACAGTGCTCCATGGTTTTCTCATCACAGTGCTCCAGGAAATTATCATCACAGTGCTTCACGACATTGTCCTGAAAATTCTCAATGGCCTTTGTCATCATAATGCTCCAAACCCTAGTCCTCACAATGCTCCATTATATTTATCATCACAATCCTCCGTTACATTTGGCATCACAATGCTCCCTGCCATTGTCATCGCAATGGACCATGACATATTTCATCACAATGCTCCCTGGCACCTGTCTTCACAATACTCCATGACCTTCTCATCACAATGATCCATGCCCTTGTCATCACAATGCACCATGTCCACTGTCATCACAATAATCTATGAAACCTGTCAGACCAATGATCCATGCCACTATCATTACAATGCTCCATGCCCTTGTCATCACAATGCTCGATGCCCTTTTCATCACAGTACTACATGACTCCTGTCATCAAAATGCTCCGTGACTCCAGTCATCACAGTGCTTCATAACATTTGTCATCACAATTGTCCATGCCCGCGTCATCACAAGGCTCTGTGACTTTGTAACCACAATGCTCAATGAACTTTTCATCACAATGCTCCGTGATCCTTGTCATCACAATGCTCCATGCCTTTGTCAGAAAAATGCTCCATGACCCTTGTCATCACAATGTGCCACGCGCTTTTAATCACAACGGTCCAAAAATTTGTCAGAGCAATGCTCCATAAACTTTTTAATCACAGTGATCCATGCCCTTGTCATCACAAAGCTCCATGACACATGTCATCAGAATGTTCCATGGCCTTCTCATCAAAATGCTCCATGTCCTTTTCATTACAGTGCTCAAAGACCACTGTAATCACAATGCTCCATGCCTCTTTTCATCTCAATGCTCCATGAACCCTGTCATCACAATGCATCATACACTTCATCATAATGCTTCCGGCTATTGTCAGCACAATGAAATCAAAATTATCCATGACCTCTGTCATCACAGTGCTCCATGACCCCTGTCTTCACAATACTCCATGAACATTTTCAGCCCAGTGCTCCATGACCCTTGTCATCACAATGATCCATGTCCTTGTCATCCCAATGCTCCATGACCCCTGTATTCACAATGCTCCATGACGCTTTTCATCACCGTGCTCCATGACATCTGTCATCACAAAGCTCCATGCCCTTGTCACCACAATGCATCATTCCAACAGTCATCGCAATAATCCATGAAACATATCAGACCAATGCTCCATGACCCTTTCATCAAAATGCTCCATGACCCTTGTCATCACAATGCTACATGAACTTTTCATCACAATGCTCTTTGATCCTTGTCATCACAATTCTCTATGCATTTCTCAGCACAATGCTCCATGACCCTTGTCATCACAATGCTCCATGCGCTTGTCAGCACGATGCTCCATGACATATGTCATCACAATGCACCATGCACTTGTCATCACAGGGCTCCACAATCTTTTCATCACAATGCTCCATAAACCTTGTCATCACAATGCTCCATGCACTTCTCATCAAAATGCTCTCTCACCACAGATATTACAATGTTACATAACTATTCATCACAATACTCCCTCACCCTTGTTATCACAATGTTCCATGACTCCTGTCATCACAATGCTACATGCACTTATCATCACAATGTTCGATGATCCCTCACATCACAATGCTCCATAACACCTGTCATCAAAATGCTCCATGACCCATTTCATCAAAATGCTCCATGACCCCTGACATCACAATGTTCCATAACCCCTGTCATCAAAATGTTCCATGACCCTGTCATCACAATGCTCCCTGCCCTTCTCATCACAATGCACAACGCACTTGTCATCAAAATGCTCCATGACCTTTGTCATCACAAAGAACCATGACCATTGGCATCACAATGCTCCATGTCATTGTCATCACAATGCTCCATGAACACTCTCATCACATTGCTCCATGCCTTGTTATCACAAAGCTGCATGACACATGTCATCAGAATGCTCCATGGCATTCTCATCACAATGCTCCATGCGCTTGCCAAAACAATGCTCCATTACCACTGTCATAACAATGCTCCATGACCCCTGCCATCACGATGTTCCGTGGGCTTGTCATCACAAGGCTCCATGACCATTGTCATCACAATGCTCCAAGACCCCTGTAATCACAATGCTCCATGCCCCTTTTCATCTCAATGATCCATGAACCCTGTCATCACAATGCACCATGTCCATCATCATAATGCTTCATGCTATTGCCATCACAATGAAATAAAAATGCTCCATGACCTCTGTTATAACAATGCCCCAAACCCTTGTGATCACAATATTCCATAACACTTGTCATCACAGTGCCCCATGACGCTTGTCATCACAATTATCCATGTCCTTCTCATCGCAATGCTCCATGTCCACTGTTATCACAATAATCTATGAAACTTGTCAGACCAATGCTCCAAGCCCCTGTCACCACAATGCTCCATGCCCTTGTCATCACAATGCTCCATGACCACAGTCATCACAGTGCTCCGTGACTCCAGTCATCACAATGCTTCATAACATTTGTCATTACAATGGTCCATGTCCGCGTCATCACAAGGCTCTGTTACCTTTATAACCACAATGCTCCATGAACTTTTCATGACAATGCTCCGTGACACTTGTCATCAAAATGCTCCATGCCTTTGTCAGAAAAATGCTCCATGACCCTTGTCATCACAATGTTCTACGCACTTTTCATCACAACGGTCCACAAATTAGTCATGATATTGCTCCATAAACATTGTAATTACAATACTCCATGCTCTTCTCATCACAATGCTCCATTCCCCTGTCATAACAATGGTACATGACCCTTGCCATCACAATATTCCACGGCCTTGTCAGCACAAGGCTCCATGACACTTGTCATCACAATGCTCCAAGACCCCTTTAATCACAATTCTCCATGCCCTTGTCATCACAAAGCTCCATGACACATGCCATCAGAAAGTTCCATGGCCTTCTCATCAAAATGTTCCATGCCCTTGTCATTACAGTGCTCCAAGACGTCTGTAATCACAATGCTCCATGCCCCTTTTCATCTCAATGCTCCATGAACTCTGTCAGCACAATGCATCATGCACATCATCATAATGCTTCCGGCTATTGTCAGCACAATGAAATCAGAATTCTCCTTGACCTGTGTCATCACAATGCTCCATGGCCCCTGTCATCACAATACTCCATGAACATTTTCAGCCCAATGCTCCATGACACTTGTCATCACAATGATCCATGCCCTTGTCATCCCAATACTCCATGACCCGTTTATTCACAATGCTCCATGACTCTTGTCATCACAGTGCTCCATGACACCTGTCATCACAATGCTCCATGCCTTTGTCAGCAAAATGCTACCTGACCTTGTCATTACAATGCTCTATGCGCTTGTCATCACAATACTCCATTACCATTGTCATCACAATCCCCCGTGAACCTTGGGATCACATTGCTTCATGCTCTTGTCATCACAATGCTCCATGTTCCTTGAAATCAAAATGATCCATGACTTCTGTCATCACAATGCTCCAAACCCTTGTGATCACAGTGTCCCATAACACTTGTCATCACAATGCTCCATGATGCCTGGCATCACAATACTGCATGCCCTTTTCATCACAATGCTCCATGACCATTGTCATCAGAATGCTCCTTGAAACCTGTCACGAAAAGGCTCCATGCCTTTTTCATCACAATGCCCCATGCCATTTTAATCACAATGCTCTGTGACCATTGTCATCAAAATGCTCCATTCCTTTGTCTGAAAAATGTTCCATGACCCTTGTCATCACAATGTGCCATTCGCTTTTCATCACAACGGTCCAGAAAATTGTCATTGCAATGCTGCATAAACCTTCTAATCACAATGCTCTATAAACTTCTCATCAAAATGCTCTCTCACCAGAGATATCACAGTGTTCCATCACTAGTCGTCACAATACTCCCTCACCCCTGTAATCACAATATCCCATGACCCCTGTCATCACAATGCTACATCCCTTTATCATCACAATGTTCCATGACCCCTGACATCACAATATTCTATAACCCCTGTCATCAAAATGTTCCAATACACTTTTCATCATATTGCTGCATGACACTGTCATCAAAATACTCCCTGCCCTTCTCATCACAATGCACCATGCACTTGTCAACAAAATGCTCCAATACCTTTGTCATCACAAAGCGCCATGACCCTTGGCATCACATTGCTCCATGTCCTTGTCATCACAAAGCTCCATGACAGTTGTCATCACAATGCTCGATGCCCTTCTCATCAAAATGCCCCATGCCCTTGTCATTACAATCCTCCATGACCCATGTATCACAGTGTTCCATGCCCTTATCATCCCAATGCTCTATGCCCACTCTCATCACAATAATCCATGAAACATTTCAAACCAATGCTCCATGCCCTTCTCATTACAATGCTCCTTTACCTCTGTCATAACAATGCTCCATGACCGCTGCCATCACAATGTTCCACGGCCTTGTCATCAGAAGGCTCGAAGACACTTGTCATCACAATGCTCCACGACCCCTCTAATCAAAATGCTCCATGCCCTTGTCATCAAAAAGCTCCATGACGCATGTCATCAGAATGTTCCATGGCCCTTTCATCACTATGCTCCATGCCTTGTCATCACAATGCTCCAAGACCCTTGTAATCAAAATGCCCCATGCGTGTTTTCATCTCAAAGCTCCATGAACCCTGCCATCACAATGGACCATGCCCATCATCATAATGCTTCAGGCTATTGTCATCACAATGAAATCAATATTCTCCATGACCTCTGTCCTCATAATGCTCCAATCCCTTGTGATCACAATATTCCATAACACTTACCATCACAACACCCCATGACGCTCATCATCACAATTATCCATGGTCTTCTCATCACAATGTTCCATGACCTTTGTCATCACAATGCTCAATACACTTGTCATCACAATGCTCCCTGACACTTGTCATCAGTATGCTCCATTAACCCTGTCATGACACGTCTCTATGCCTTTTTCATCACAATGATACATGCCCTTTTAATCATAATGCTCCAAGACCCCTGAAATCACAATGCTGCATGACCTTGTCATCACAAAGCTCAATGACGCATGTCATCAGAATTCTCCATGGCCTTCTCCTCACAATGTTCCATGCCCTTGTCATCACAATGCTCCTAGACACCTGTAATCACAATGCTCCATGTCCCTTTTCATCAGAATGCTCCATGAGACTTGTCATCACAAGTCTCCATTGTCCGCTCATCAAAGTGCTCCAGGAACTTGTCATCAAAATGCTCCATGATCCCTGTCATCACAATACTCAATGAATATTTTCAGCCCAATGCCCTATGAACATCTCATCAAAATGCTCCATCACCCCTGTCATCACAATACTCCATGAACATTTTCAGCCCAATGCTCCATGACATTTGTCATCACAATGATCCATGCCCTTGTCATCACAATGCTCCATGACCCCTGTATTCACAATGCTTCGTGACGCTTGTCATCACAGTGCTCCATGACACCTGTCATAACAATGCTCCATGACATTTGTCATCACAATGATCCATGCCCTTGTCATCACAATGCTCCATGACCCCTGTATTCACAATGCTTCGTGACGCTTGTCATCACAGTGCTCCATGACACCTGTCATAACAATGCTCCATGACATTTGTCATCACAATGATCCATGCCCTTGTCATCACAATGCTCCATGACCCCTGTATTCACAATGCTTCGTGACGCTTGTCATCACAGTGCTCCATGACACCTGTCATAACAATGCTCCATGCCTTTTTCAGCAAAATGCTACCTGACCTTGTCATTGCAATGCTCTATTCGCTTGTCATCACAATACTCCATTACCATTGTCATCACAGTCCTCCATGAACATTGGGATCACATTGCTTCATGCCCTTGTCATCACAATGCTCCATGGTCCTTGAAATCAAAATGCTCCATGACCTCTGTCATCTCAATGCTCAAAATACTTGTGATCACAATGTACCATAACACTTGTCATCACAACGCTCCATGATGCCTGTCATCAAAATACTCCATGCCCTTTTCATCACAATGCTCCATGACCTTTGTCATCACAATTCTCAATACACTTGTCATCACAATGCCTCATGCCTTTTTCATCACAATGCTCCTTCCCATTGTCATCAAAATACTGAACAAGCTTTTCATCAGAATACTCCATGACCCTTTTCATCACAATTCTCCATGCACCTGTCAGCACAATGCTCCCTGACCCTTGTCATCACAATGCTCCAAGCCATTGTCATCACAATGCTCCATTACATTTCTCATCAGAATCCTCCATGACCCTTGTCATCACAATGCTCCAAGCCATTGTCATCACAATGCTCCATTAGCTTTCTCATCAGAATCCTCCATGACCCCTGTCATCACAATGCTACATACCCTTATCATCACAATATTCCATAACCCCTGTCATCAAAATGCTCCATGACCCTTTTCATCCCAATGCTCTATGACACCTGGCATCACAATGTTCTATATCCCCTGTCATCAAAATGTTCCATTACACTTTTCATCAAATTTCTGCATGACCCTGTCATCAAAATGCTCCCTGCACTTCTCATCACAATGCACCACACACTTGTCATCAAAATGCTCCATGACCTTTGTTATCACAAAGCTCCATGACCCTTGGCATCACAATGCTCCATGTCATTGTCATCACAATTCTACATGAACACTCTAATCACACTGCTCCAAGCCCTTGTCATCACAAAGCTCCATGACACTTGTCATCACAATGCTCGATGCCCTTCTCATCCCAATGCTTCATGCCCTTGTCATTACAATCCTCCATGACCCATGTATCACAGTGTTCCCTGCCCTTGTCATCACAATTCTCCATGCCCACTCTAATGACAATAATCCATGAAATATTTCACACCAATGCTCAATGCCCTTCTCATTACAATGCTCCATTACCTCTGTCATAACAATGCTCTATGACCCGTGCCATCACAATGTTCCACGGCCTTGTCATCAGAAAGCTCCATGACCCTTGTCATCACAATGCACCAAGACCCATGTAATCACAAGGCTCCATGCCCTTGTCATCACAAAGCTCCGTGACGCATGTCATCAGAATGTTCCATGGCCTTCTCCTCACAATGCTCCTTGCACTTGTCATCACAATGCTTCAAGACCTCTGTAATCACAGTGTTCCATGAGCCTTTTCATCTCAATGCTCCATGAACCCTGTCATCACAATGAACCATGCCCATCATCATGATGCTTCAGGCTATTGTCATCACAATGAAATCAAAATTCTCCATGACCTGTGTCATCATAAATCTCCAAACCCTTGTGATCACAATGTTCCTTAACACTTATCATCACAATACACCATGACGCTCATCATCACAATTATCCATGGTCTTCTCATCACAATGCTCCATTACCTTTGTCATCAGAATCCTCTATGACACTTGGCATCACAATGCTCCATGCCATTGTCATCACAATGGGCCATTACATATGTCATCACAATGCTCCCTGACACCTGTCTTCACAATACTGTATGTCCTGGTTATCACAATGCTCCATGCCCTTGTCATCACAATGCGCCATTCCAACTCTCATCGCAATACATCATGAAACTTATTATTCCAATGCTCCATGCCCTTGTCATCACAATGCTCCAATCCCTTGTTATCACATTGTTCCATGACCCCTGTCATCACAATGCTCCGTGACTTCATTCATCACAATGATTCATGACCTTTATCATTTCTTTTTTTTTTTTTATTTTTAATTTTTATTTTATTTTATTTTATTTTATTTTATTTTATTTTTTTGCTTTATTACAAATTTAATCAGTTATACATATACATATGTTTCCATATCCCCTCCCATTTGCGTCTCCCTCCCACCCTCCCTATCCCACCCCTCCAGGCGGTCACAAGGCACCAAGCTGATCTCCCTGTGCTATGCGGCTGCTTCCCACTAGCTATCTACCTTACGTTTGGTAGTGTATATATGTCCATGCCGCTCTTTCACTTTGTCACAGCTTACCCTTCCCCCTCCCCATATCCTCAAGTCCATTCTCTAGTAGGTCTGGGTCTTTATTCACGTCTTACCCCTAGGTTCTTCATGACATTTTTTTTTCTTAAATTCCATATATATGTGTTAGCATACAGTATTTGTCTTTCTCTTTCTGACTTACTTCACTCTGTATGACAGACTCTAGGTCTATCCACCTCATTACAAATAGCTCAATTTCATTTCTTTTTATGGCTGAGTAATATTCCATTGTATATATGTGCCACATCTTCTTTATCCATTCATCCGATGATGGACACTTAGGTTGTTTCCATCTCCGGGCTATTGTAAATAGGGCTGCTATGAACATTTTGGTACATGACTCTTTTTGAATTATGGTTTTCTCAGGGTATATGCCCAGTAGTGGGATTGCTGGGTCATATGGTAGTTCTATTTGTAGTTTTTTAAGGAACCTCCATACCGTTCTCCATAGCGGCTGTACCAATTCACATTCCCACCAGCAGTGCAAGAGTGTTCCCTTTTTTCCACACCCTCTCCAGCATTTATTGTTTCTAGATTTTTTGATGATGGCCATTCTGACTGGTGTGAGATGATATCTCATTGTAGTTTTGATTTGCATTTCTCTAATGAGTAAAGATGTTGAGCATCCTTTCATGTGTTTGTTGGCAGTCTGTATATCTTCTGTGGAGAAATGTCTATTTAGGTCTTCTGCCCATTTTTGGATTGGGTTGTTTGTTTTTTTGTTATTGAGCTGCATGAGCTGCTTATAAATTTTGGAGATTAATCCTTTGTCAGTTGCTTCATTTGCAAATATTTTCTCCCATTCTGAGGGTTGTCTTTTGGTCTTGTTTATGGTTTCCTTTGCTGTGCAAAAGCTTTTAAGTTTCATTAGGTCCCATGTGTTTATTTTTGTCTTTATTTCCATTTCTCTAGGAGGTGGGTCAAAAAGGATCTTGCTGTGATTTATGTCATAGAGTGTTCTGCCTATGTTTTCCTCTAAGAGTTTGATAGTGTCTGGCCTTACATTTAGGTCTTTAATCCATTTTGAGCTTATTTTTGTGTATGGTGTTAGGGAGTGATCTAATCTCATACTTTTACATGTCCCTATCCAGTTTTCCCAGCACCACTTATTGAAGAGACTGTCCTTTCTCCACTGTACATTCCTGCCTCCTTTATCAAAGATAAGGTGACCATATGTCCGTGGGTTTAACTCTGGGCTTTCTATCCTGTTCCATTGATCTATCTTTCTGTTTTTGTGCCAGTACCATACTGTCTTGATTACTGTAGCTTTGTAGTATAGTCTGAAGTCAGGGAGCCTGATTCCTCCAGCTCCATTTTTCGTTCTCAAGATTGCTTTGGCTATTCGGGGTCTTTTGTGTTTCCATACAAATTGTGAAATTTTTTGTTCTAGTTCTGTGAAAAATGCCAGTGGTAGTTTGATAGGGATTGCATTGAATCTGTAGATTGCTTTGGGTAGTAGAGTCATTTTCACAATGTTGATTCTTCCAATCCAAGAACATGGTACATCTCTCCATCTATTTGTATCATCTTTAATTTCTTTCATCAGTGTCTTATAATTTTCTGCATACAGGTCTTTTGTCTCCTTAGGTAGGTTTATTCCTAGATATTTTATTCTTTTTGTTGCAATGGTAAATGGGAGTGTTTCCTTGATTTCACTTTCAGATTTTTCATCATCAGTATATAGGAATGCCAGAGATTTCTGTGCATTAATTTTGTATCCTGCAACTTTACCAAATTCATTGATTAACTCTAGTAGTTTTCTGGTAGCATCTTTAGGATTCTCTATGTATAGTATCATGTCATCTGCAAACAGTGACAGCTTTACTTCTTCTTTTCCAATTTGGATTCATTTTATTTCCTTTTCTTCTCTGATTGCTGTGGCTAAAACTTCCAAAACTATGTTGAATAAGAGTGGTGAAAGTGGGCAACCTTGTCTAGTTCCTGATCTTAGTGGAAATGGTTTCAGTTTTTCACCATTGAGGACGATGCTGGCTGTGGGTTTGTCATATATGGCCTTTATTATGTTGAGGAAAGTTCCCTCTATGCCTACTTTCTGCAGGGTTTTTATCATAAATGGGTGTTGAATTTTGTCAAAAGCTTTCTCTGCATCTATTGAGATGATCATATGGTTTTTCTCCTTCAATTTGTTAATATGGTGTATCACGTTGATTGATTTGCGTATATTGAAGAATCCTTGCATTCCTGGAATAAACCCCACTTGATCATGGTGTATGATCCTTTTAATGTGCTGTTGGATTCTGTTTGCTAATATTTTGTTGAGGATTTTTGCATCTATGTTCATCAGTGATATTGGCCTGTAGTTTTCTTTCTTTGTGACATCCTTGCCTGGTTTTGGTATCAAGGTGATGGTGGCCTCGTAGAATGAGTTTGGGAGTGTTCCTCCCTCTGCTATATTTTGGAAGAGTTTGAGAAGGATAGGTGTTAGCTCTTCTCTAAATGCTTGATAGAATTCGCCTGTGAAGCCATCTGGTCCTGGGCTTTTGTTTGTTGGAAGATCTTTAATCACAGTTTCAATTTCAGTGCTTGTGATTGGTCTGTTCATATTTTCTATTTCTTCCTGATTCAGTCTTGGCAGGTTGTGCATTTCTAAGAATTTGTCCATTTCTTCCAGGTTGTCCATTTTATTGGCATAGAGTTGCTTATAGTAATCTCTCATGATCTTTTGTATTTCTGTAGTGTCAGTTGTTACTTCTCCTTTTTCATTTCTAATTCTATTGATTTGAGTCTTCTCCCTTTTTTTCTTGATGAGTCTGGCTAATGGTTTATCAATTTTGTTTATCTTCTCAAAGAACCAGCTTTTAGTTTTATTGATCTTTGCTATCGTTTCCTTCATTTCTTTTTCATTTATTTCTGATCTGATTTTTATGATTTCTTTCCTTCTGCTAACTTTGGGATGTTTTTGTTCTTCTTTCTCTAATTGCTTTAGGTGCAAGGTTAGGTTGTTTATTCGAGATGTTTCCTGTTTCTTAAGGTGGGATTGTATTGCTATAAACTTCCCTCTTAGAACTGCTTTTGCTGCATCCCATAGGTTTTGGGTAGTCGTGTCTCCATTGTCATTTGTTTCTAGGTATTTTTTAATTTCCTCTTTGATTTCTTCAGTGATCACTTCGTTATTAAGTAGTGTATTGTTTAGCCTCCATGTGTTTGTATTTTTTACAGCTCTTTTCCTGTAATTGATATCTAGTCTCATAGCATTGTGGTCGGAAAAGATACTTGATACAATTTCAATTTTCTTAAATTTACCAAGGCTTGATTTGTGACCCAAGATATGATCTATCCTGGAGAATGTTCCATGAGCACTTGAGAAAAATGTGTATTCTGTTGTTTTTGGATGGAATGTCCTATAAATATCAATTAAGTCCATCTTGTTTAATGTATCATTTAAAGCTTGTGTTTCCTTATTTATTTTCATTTTGGATGATCTGTCCATTGGTGAAAGTGGGGTGTTAAAGTCCCCTACTATGATTGTGTTACTGTCGATTTCTCCTTTTATGGCTGTTAGTATTTGCCTTATGTATTGAGGTGCTCCTATGTTTGGTGCATAAATATTTACAATTGTTATATCTTCTTCTTGGATCGATCCCTTGATCATTATGTAGTGTCCTTCTTTGTCTCTTCTAGTAGTCCTTATTTTAAAGTCTATTTTGTCTGATATGAGAATTGCTACTCCAGCTTTCTTTTGGTTTCCATTTGCATGGAATATCTTTTTCCATCCCCTTACTTTCAGTCTGTATGTGTCTCTAGGTCTGAAGTGGGTCTCTTGTAGACAGCATATAGATGGGTCTTGTTTTTGTATCCATTCAGCCACTCTGTGTCTTTTGGTGGGAGCATTTAGTCCATTTACATTTAAGGTAATTATCGATATGTATGTTCCTATTCCCATTTTCTTAATTGTTTTGGGTTCATTATTGTAGGTATATTCCTTCTGTTGTGTTTCTTGCCTAGAGAAGTTCCTTTAGCATTTGTTGTAAAGCTGGTTTGGTGGTGCTGAACTCTCTCAGCTTTTGCTTGTCTGTAAACGTTTTAATTTCTCCATCAAATCTGAATGAGATCCTTGCTGGGTAGAGTAATCTTGGTTGCAGGTTTTTCTCCTTCATCACTTTAAGTATGTCCTGCCACTCCCTCCTGGCTTGTAGAGTTTCTGCTGAGAGATCAGCTGTTATCCTGATGGGGATTCCCTTGTGTGTTATTTGTTGTTTTTGCCTTGCTGCTTTTAATATGATTTCTTTGTGTTTAATTTTTGACAGTTTGATTAATATGTGTCTTCGCGTATTTCTCCTTGGATTTATTCTGTATGGGACTCTCTGTGCCTCCTGGACTTGATTAACTATTTCCTTTCCCATATTAGGGAAGTTTTCAACTATAATCTCTTCAAATATTTTCTCAGTCCCTTTCTTTTTCTCTTCTTCTTCTGGAACCCCTATAATTCGAATGTTGGTGCGTTTAATGTTGTCCCAGAGGTCTCTGAGACTGTCCTCTGTTCTTTTCATTCTTTTTTCTTTATTTTGCTCTGCAGCAGTTATTTCCACTATTTTATCTTCCACCTCACTTATCCGTTCTTCTGCCTCAGTTATTCTGCTATTGATCCCATCTAGAGTATTTTTCATTTCATGTATTGTGTTTTTAATCGATGCTTGATTCATCTTTAGTTCTTCTAGGTCCTTGTTAACTGTTTCTTGCATTTTGTCTATTCTATTTCCAAGATTTTGGATCTGGGAAATAGAATCTTGGATCATCTTTACCATCATTATTCTGAATTCTTTTTCAGGTAGAGTGCCTATTACCTCTTCATTTGTTAGGTCTGGTGGGTTTTTATCTTGCTCCTTCTCCTGCTGTGTGTTTTTCTGTCTTCTCATTTTGCTTATGTTACTGTGTTTGGGGTCTCCTTTTTGCAGGCTGCAGGTTCGTAGTTCTTGTTGTTTTTGGTGTCTGTCCCCAGTGGCTAAGGTTGGTTTAGTGGGTTGTGTAGGCTTCCTGGTGGAGGGGACTAGTGCCTGTGTTCTGGTGGATGAGGCTGGATCTTGTCTTTCTGGTGGGCAGGTCCACGTCTGGTGGTGTGTTTTGGGGTGTCTGTGGACTTTTTATGATTTTAGGCCACCTCTCTGCTAATGGGTGGCGTTGTGTTCCTGTCTTGCTAGTTGTTTGGCTCAGGGTGTCCAGCACTGTAGCCTGCTGGTCGTTGAGTGAAGCTGGGTGCTGGTGTTGAGATGGAGATCTCTGGAAGATTTTCGCCGTTTGATATTATGTGGAGCTGGGAGGTCTCTTGTGGACCAGTGTCCTGAAGTTGGCTCTCCCACCTCAGAGGCACAGCACTGACTCCGGGCTCCTCAATTTGGGATGATGTGTTGTCTATTCATGTATTCCACAGATGCAGGGTACATCAAGTTGATTGTGGAGCTTTAATCCGCTGCTTCTGAGGCTGCTGGGAGAGGTTTCCCTTTCTCTTCTTTGTTCTCACAGCTCCTGGGTCTCAGCTTTGGATTTGGCCCCGCCTCTGCATGTAGGTCGCCGGAGGGCGTCTGTTCTTCGCTCAGATAGGACAGGGTTAAAGGAGCAGCCTCTTCGGGGACTCTGGCTCACTCAGGCCGGGAGGGAGGGAGGGGCACGGAGTGCGGGGCGAGCCTGCAGCGGCAGAGGTCGGCGTGACGTTGCACCAGCCCGAGGCGCGCCGTGCGTTCTCCCAGGGAAGCCGCCCCTGGATCCCGGGACCCCGGCAGTGGCGGGCTGCACAGGCTCCCGGAAGGGCGGTGTGGGCAGTGACCTGCACTCGCACACAGGCTTCTTGGCGGCGGCAGCAGCAGACCCAGCGTCCCACGCCTGTCACTGGGCTCCGCGCTTTCAGTCGCGACTCGCGCCCGTCCGTGGAGCCCCTTTAAGCAGCGCTCTTAATCCCCTCTCCTCGCGCACCAGGAAACCAAGAGGGAAGAAAAAGTCTCTTGCCTCTTCGGCAGCTCCAGGGTTTTCCCGGACTCCCTCCCGGCTAACTGTGGCACATTAGCCCCCTTCAGGCTGAGTTCTCGCCGCCAGCCCCAGTCCTCTCCCTGCGCTCTGACCGAAGCCCGAGCCTCAGCTTCCAGCGCTGCGCGCCCCGGCGGGCAAGCAGACAAGCCTCTCGGGCTAGTGAGTGCCACTCGGCACCGATCCTCTGTGTGCGTATCTCTCCGCTTTGCCCTACCCAGGTTGTGGGGAGTTTCTTGCCTTTTGGGAGGTCTGGGGTCTTCTGCCAGTGTTCAGTAGGTGTTCTGTAGGAGTTGTTCCACGTGTAGCTGTATTTCTGTTGTATCCGTGGGGAGGAAGGTGATCTCCGCGTCTTACTCTTCCGCCATCTTACCCGGAAGTTGACCTTTATCATTTCAATGGTCCATGCCCTCGTCATCAACAGTCTCTGTGACCATTTTAACCACAATGCTCCATGAAATTTTCATCACAATGCTCTTTGACCCTTGTCATCACAATCCTATATGCCTTTCTCAGCACAATGCTCCATGACCCTTGTCATCACAAGGCTCCATGTGCTTGTCAGCACGATGCTCCATGACACATGTCATCAAAATGCACCATGCGCTTGTCATCACAGTGCTCCACAATCTTGTCCTCACAATGCTCCATAAAACTTGTCATCACAATGCTCCATGCACTTCTCATCAAAATGCTCTCTCACCACTGATATCACAATGTTACATCACTATTCGTCACAATACTCACTCACCCCTGTCATCACAATGTTCCATGACTCCTGTCATCACAATGCTACATGCACATATCATCACAATGTTCGATGGCCCCTGACATCACAATGTTCCATAACCCCTGTCATCAAAATGATCCCAAAATTTTTTCATCAAAATGCTCCATGACCCATGGCATCACAATGTTCCATAACCCCTGTCATCAAAATATTCCATGACCATTTTCATCAAATTGCTCCATGACCCTGTCATCACAATGCTCCCTGCCCTTGTCCTCACAATGCACAACACCCTTTTCTTCAAAATCCTCCATGACCTTTGTCATCACAAAGATCCATGACCCTTGGCATCACAATGCTCCATGTCATTGTCATCACAATGCTCCATGAACGCATTCATCACATTGCTCAATGCCATTGTCATCACAAAGCTCCATGACACATGTCATCAGAATGCTCCATGGCCTTCTCATCACAATCCTCCATGCCATTGCCATCACAATGTTCCATTACCGCTGTCATAACAATGCTCCATGACCCCTGCCATCACGATGTTCCATGGCCTTGTCATCACAAGGCTCCATGACTATTCTCATCACAATGCTCCTAGACCCCTGTAATCACAATGTTCCATGACCCCTGTCATCACAATGCTACATCCCCTTATCATCATAATGTTCCATGACACCTGTCATCACAATGGTACATCACCTTTCATCACAATGTTCTATAACCACTGTCATCAAAATATTCCATTACAATTTTCATCAAATTGCTGCATGACACTGTCATCAAAATGCTCCCTGCCCTTCTCATCACAATGCACCACGCCCTTGTCATCAAAATGCTCCGTGACTTTTGTCATCACAAAGCTCCATGACCCTTGACATCACAATGCTCCATGTCATTGTCATCACAATGCTCCATGAACCCTCTCATCACATTGCTCCATGCCCTTGTCATCACAAAGCTCCATGACACTTGTCATTACAGTGTTCAATGCCCTTCTCATCACTATGCTCCATGCCCTTGTCATTACAATCCTCTATGATCATTGTATCACAGTGTTCCGTGCTCTTGTCATCACAATGCTCCATGCCCACTCTCATCACAATAATCCATGAAACATTTCACACCAATGCTTCCTGTCCTTCTCATCACAATGCTCCATTACAACTGTCATAACAATGTTCCATGACCCCTGCCATCACAATGTTCCATGGCCTTGTCATTCACAAGGATATATGACACTTGTCATCACCATGTTCCAAGACCCCTGTAATCACAATGCTCCATGCCCTTGTCATCACAAAGCTCCATGACGCATGTCATTAGAATGTTCCATGGACTTCTCATCACAATGCTCCATGCCCTTGCCATCACAATGCTCCAAGACCCCTGTAATCACAATGCTCCATGCCACTTTTCATCTCAAAGCTCCATGAATCCTATCATCACAGTGCACCATGCCCATTATCATAATGCTTCAGGGTATTTTCATCATAATGAAATCAAAATGCTCCATGACCTCATTCATCACAATGCTCCAAACCGTTGGGATCACAATGTTCCATAACATTTCTCATCACAACAACCCATGATGCTCATAATCACAATTATCCATGGTCTTCTCATCACTATGCTCCATAAACTTTGTCATCACAATGCTCAATACACTTGTCATCACAATGCTCCCTGACACTTGTCGTCAGTATGCTCCTTGAACCCTGCCATGACAAGGCTCCATGCATTTTTCATCAAAATGTTCCATGCCCTTTTCTTCACAATGCGCCAAGACACCTCTAATCACAATGCTCCATGCACTTGTCATCACAGTGTTCCATGACGCATTCATCAGAATGCTCCATGGCCTTCTCTTCACAATGCTCCATGCCCTTGTCATCACAATGCTCCAAGACCCCTGTAATCACAATGCTCCATGCCGCTTGTCATTATAGCGCTCCATGACGCTCGTCATCACAATTATCCATGGTCTTCTCATCACAGTGCTCCACGGTCTTGCCATCACAATGCTCCATGCCCTGGTCATCACAATGCTCTATGTTCCCTGTCATCACAATTCTCCACGTTCTGGGCATCACTATGTTCCATGACACTTCCCATCACAGTGTTAAATTCTTTGTCATCACAATACTCCACAAGCTTGTCATCAGAATACTCCATGACCCTTGTCATCACAATGATCCATGACCCCTGTCATCACAATGCTCCATGAGACGTATCATCACAATGCTCCATGCCCCTTGTCATTACAGTGCTCCATGTTGCTCGTCACCAGAATTATCCATGGACTTCTCATCACAGTGCTCCACGGTCTTGCCATAACAATGCTCCATGCCCTGGTCATCACAATGCTCCATGTCCCTTGTCATCACAATTCTCCAGGTCCTTGTCATCACAATGCTCCATGACAGTTCTCATCACAATGTTACATGCTCTTGTCATCACTATTCTCCGTGCACTTGTCATCGCAATGACCCATGACCCCTGTCATAGCAAGCTCCATTCATTTGTCATCACAATGCTTCACGACATTTTCATCAAAATTCTCAATGGCCATTGTCATCACAATGCTCCATGCACTTGTCATCACAAAGCTCCATGACACATGTCATCAGAATGTTCCATGGCCTTCTCATCAAAATGCTCCATGCTCTTTTCATTACAGTGCTCCAAGACCCCTGTAATCAAAATGCTCCATGTCCCTATTCATCTCAATGCTCCATGAACCCTGTCATCACAATGCAACATACCCTTCATCATAATGCTTCCGGCTATTGTCAGCACAATGAAATCAAAATTCTCCATGACCTCTGTCATCACAATGCTCCATGGCCCCTGTCATCACAATACTCCATGAACCTTTTCAGCCCAATGCTCCATGACACTTTTCATCAAAATGATCCATGCCCTTGTCATCCCAATGCTCCATGACCCCTGTATTCACAATGCTCCGTGACGCTTGTCATCACAGTGCTCCATGACACCTGTCATCACAATGATCCAAGGCTTTGTCAGCAAAATGCTACATGACCTTGTCATTACAATGCTCTATGCGTGTGTCTTCACAATACTCCATTACCATTGTCATCAAAATCGTCCATGAACCTTGGGATCACCTTGTTTCATGCCTTTGTCATCACAATGATCCATGCTCCTAGAAATCAAAATGATCCATGACCTCTGTCATCAAAATGCTCCAAACGCTTGTGATAACAATGTTCCATAACACTTGTCGTCACAACGCTCCATGATGCCTGTCATCACAATACTCCATGCCCTTTTCATCACAATGCTCCATGACCTTTGTCATCACAATTCTCAATACACTTGTCATCAAAATGCTCCCTGACATTTGTCGTCAGAATGCTCCTTGAACCTTGTCATGGAAAGCCTCCATGCCTTGTTCATCACAATGCCCCATGCCGTTTTCATCACAATGCCCCATGCCATTGTGATCAAAATACTCCAGAAGCTTGTCATCAGAATGCTCCATGACCCTTGTCATCACAGTTATCCATGCACTTGTCAGCACAATGCTCCCTGACCCTTGTCATCACAATGCTCCAAGCCATTGCCATCACAATGCTCAATTACCTTTGTCATCAGTATCCTCCATGACACTTGGCATCACAATGCTCCATGCCATTGTCATCACAATGGGCCATTACATATGTCATCACAATGCTCCCTGACACCTGTCTTCACAATACTGCATGACCTGGTCATCACAATGCTCCATGCCCTTGTCATCACAATGCACCATTCCAACTGTCATCACAATAATCCATGAAATTTATTAGACCAATGCTTCATGCCCTTGTCATCACAATGCTCCATGCACTTTTTATCACAATGCTCCCTGACCCCTGTCATCACAATGCTCCGTGACTCCAGTCATCAAAATGCTTCATGACATTTGTCATCACAATGGTCCATGACCTCGTCATCAACAGTCTCTGTGACCTTTTTAACCACAATGCTCCATGAACTTTTCATCACAATGCTCTTTGACCCTTTTTATCACAATGCTCTATGCCTTTCTCAGCACAATGCTCCATGACCCTTGTCATCACAATGCTCCATGCGCTTGTGAGCACGATGCTCCATGACACATGTCATCACAATGCACCATGCGCTTATCATCACAGTGCTCCACAATCTTGTCATCACAATGCTCCATAAACCTTGTCATCACAATGCTCCATGCCATTCTCATCGAAATGCTCTCTCACCACAGATATCACAATGTTACATCACTATTCGTCACAATACTCCCTCACCCCTGTCATCACAATATTCCATGACTCCTGTCATCACAATGCTACATGCACTTATCATCACAATGTACGATGACCCCTGACATCACATTGTTCCATAACCCCGTCATCAAATTGCTCCGTGACCCTTTTCATCAAAATGTTCCATGACCCCTGACATCACAATGTTCCATAACCCCTGTCATCAAAATGTTCCATGACCCTTTTCATCAAATTGCTCCATGACCCTGTCATCGCTATGCTCCCTGCCCTTCTCTTCACAATGCACAACGCCCTTGTCATCAAAATGCTCCATGACCTTTGTGATCACAAATATCCATGACCCTTGGCATCAAAATGTTCCATGTCATTCTCATCACAATGCTCCATGAACGCTCTCATCACATTGCTCCATGCACTTTTCATCACAAAGATCCATGAAACATGTCATCAGAATGCTCCATGGCCTTCTCTTCACAATGCTCCACGCCCTTGCCATCACAATGCACCATATCCACTGTCATCACAATAATCTATGAAACTTGTCAGACCAATGCTCCATGACCCTGTCATCACAATACTCCATGCCCTTGTCATCACAATGCTCCATGACCCATGTCATCACAATGTTCCGTGACTCCAGTCATCACAATGCTTCATAATGTTTGTCATCACAGTGGTCCATGCCTGCGTCATCACAAGGCTCTGAGATCTTTGTAACCACAATGCTCCACGAACATTTCATGACAATGCTCCGTGACCCTTATCATCACAATTCTCCATGCATTTGTCAGAACAATACTCAATGACCCTTGTCATCACACTGTGCCACATGCTTTTCATCACAACGGTCCACAAGTTTGTCATTGCTATGCTCCATAAAACTTGAAATCACAATGCTCCATGCACTTTTCATCCAAATGCTCTCTCACCAGAGATATCACAATGTTCCATCCCTAGTCATCACAATACTCCCTCACCCCGGTAATCACAATGTTCCATGACCCCTGTCATCACAATGCTACATCCCCTTATCATCACAAAGTTCCATAACCCCTGTCATCAAAATGCTCCATGACCCTTTTCATCCCAAAGCTCCATGACCCCTGGCATCACAATGTTCTATAACCCCTGTCATCAAAATGTTCCATTACACTTTTCATCAAATTGCTCCATGACCCTGTCATCACAATTCTCCCTGCCCTTCTCATCACAATGCACAACGCCCTTGCATTCAAAATGCTCCGTGACTTTTGTCGTCACAAAGCTCCATGACCCTTGACATCACAATGCTCCATGTCATTTTCATCACAATGCTCCATGAACCCTCTCATCATATTGCTCCATGCCCTTGTCATCACAAAGCTCCTTGACACTTGTCTTCACAATGCTCAATGCCCTTCTCATCACAATGCTCCATGCCCTTGTCATTAAAATCCTCTATGATCATTGTATCACAGTGTTCCGTGCTCTTGTCATCACAATGCTCCATGCCCACTCTCATCACAATAATCCATGAAACATTTCACACCAATGTTTCCTGTCCGTCTCATCACAATGCTCCATTACACCTTTCATAACAATGTTCCATGACCCCTGCCATCACAATGTTCCACGGCCTTGTCATTCACAAGGCTTCATGACACTTGTTATCACAATGTTATAAGACCCCTTTAATCACAATGCTCCAAGCCCTTTTCATCACAAAGCTCCATTACGCATGTCATTAGAATGTTCCATGGACTTCTCATCACAATGCTCCATGCCCTTTTCATCACAATGCTCCAAGACACTTTTTATCACAATGCTCCATCCCCCTTTTCATCTCAAAGCTCCATGAATCCTATCATCACAATGCACCATGCCCATTATCATAATGCTTCAAGGTATTTTCATCACAATGAAATCAAAATGCTCCATGACCTCTGTCATCACAATTCTCCAAACCGTTGGGATCACAATGTTCCATAACACTTCTCATCACAACAACCCATGATGTTCGTAATCACAATTATCCATGGTCTTCTCATCACTATGCTCCATAACCTTTGTCATCACAATGCTCAATACACTTGTCATCACAGTGCTCCCTGTCACTTGTCGTCAGTATGCTCCTTGAACACTGTCATGACAAGGCTCCATGCATTTTTCATCACAATGATCCATGCCCTTTTCATCACAATGCTCCAAGACACCTCTAATCACAATGCTCCATGCACTTGTCATCACAGTGCTCCATGACGCATTCATCAGAATGCTCCATGGCCTTCTCTTCACAATGCTCCATGCCCTTGTCATCACAATGCTCCAAGACCCCTGTAAACACAATGCTCCATGCCGCTTGTCATTATAGCGCTCCATGACGCTCGTCATCACAATTATCCATGGTCTTCTCATCACAGTGCTCCATGCCCTGGTCATCACAATGTTCTATGTTCCCTGTCATCACAATTCTCCACGTTCTTGGCATCACTATGTTCCATGACACTTCCCATCACAGTGTTAAATGCTTTGTCATCACAATACTGCACAAGCTTGTCATCAGAATACTCCATGACCCTTGTCATCACAATGATCCATGACCCCTGTCATCACAATGCTCCATGAGACGTATCATCACAATGCTCCATGCCCTTTCTCATTACAGTGCTCCATGATGCTCGTCACCAGAATTATCCATGGACTTCTCATCACAGTGCTCCACGGTCTTGCCATAACAATGCTCCATGCCCTGGTCATCACAATGCTCCATGTCCCTTGTCATCACAATTCTCCACGTCCTTGTCATCACAGTGCTCCATGACAGTTCTCATCACAATGTTACATGCTCTTTTCATCACAATTCTCCATGCACTTGTCATCACAATGCCCCATGACCCCTGTCATAGCAAGCTCCATTCCTTTGTCATCACAATGCTTAAAGACTTTTTCATCAAAATTCTCAAAGGCCGTTGTCATCACAATGCTCCATGACCTTGTCATCACAATGCTCCAGGACCCTTGTCATCTCAATGCTCCAAGCCCTTGTCGTCACAGTGCTCCATTACCTTTGTCATCACAATCCTCCATAACACTTGGCATCACAATGCTCCATGTCATTGTCATCACAATGGAACATGAAATATGCCATCACAATGCTCCCTGACACCTGTCTTCACAATACTCCATGACCTTTTCATCACAATGCTCCATTCCCTTGTCATCACATTGTGCATGTCCACTGTCAACACAGTTATCCATGAAACTTGTCAGACCAATGCTTCATGCTCCTGTCATCACAATGCTACATGACCCCAGTCATCACAATGCTCCGTGTGTCCCGTCATCACAAGGCTCCATGACCTGTGTCACCACAAATGTCAATGTCCTCATCATCACAAGGCTCTGTGAAATGTGTCACCACAATGCTCCATGAACTTTTCACCACAATGCTCAATGTCATTGTCATCACAATGCTCCATGAACGCTCTCATCACATTGCTCCATGACTTGTCATCACAAAGCTCCATGACGCATGTCATCAGAATGCTCCATGGCCTTCTCATCACAATGTTCCATGCCCTTGCCATCACAATTCAAAATAACCCCTGTCATAACAATGCTCCATGACCCCTGCCATCACGATGTTCCATGGCCTTGTCATCACAAGGCTCAATGCCCTTGTCATCACAATGCTCCAAGACCCCTGTAATTAAAATGCTCCATGCCCCTTTTCATCTCAATGCTCCAAGAACCCTGTCATCACAATACACCATGCCCATCATCAAAATGCTTCATGCTATTGTCATTACAATGAAATCAAAATGCTCCAGACCTCTGTCATCACAATGCTCCAAATCCTTGTGATCAAAATGTTCCATAACACTTATCATCACAACGCCCCATGACGCTCGTCATCACATTTATCCATGGTCTTCTCATCACAATGCTCCATGACCTTTGTCATCACAGTGCTCAATACACTTGTCATCACAATGCTCCCTGACACTTGTCGTCAGTATGCTCCCTTAACCCTGTCATGACAAGGCTCCATGCCTTTTTCATCACAATGTTCCATGCCCTTGTCTTCAAAAGCTCCATGATGCATGTCATCCAAACGCTCCATGGCCATCTCATCCCAATGCCCCATGCCGTTGTCATCACTATGCCCTAAGACCCCTGTAATCACAATGATCCATGCCCCTTTTCATCAGAATATTCCATGAGACTTGTCATCACATGTCTCCATGGTCTTCTCATCACAATGCTCCAGTACCTTGTCATCACAAGCCTCCATGGCCCCTGTCATCACAATACTCCATGAACGTTTTCAGCCCAATACTCCTTGACCTTCTCATCACAATGCTCCATGACCCCTGTCATCACAATTCTCCATGACTCCTGTCATCACAGTGATCCATGAAACCTGACAACACAATGATCCGGGACTCTTGTCATCAAAATGCTCCATGCCCTTGTCAACCCAATGCTCCATGACCCCTGTAATCACAATGCTCCGTGACACTTGTCATCAGAGTGCTCCATGAAACTTGTCATCACAATGCTCCATGCCTTTGTCAGCAATATGCTACATAATCTTGTCATCACAATGCTCCATGCGCTTGTCATCACAATCCTTCATGACACTTTGTATCATATTGCTTCATGCCCTTGTCATCTCCCTCTTGCCTTTCTGGTTTTTACAGATTTTCAGATGTCCCTTTTGACCCGTGGGAAGTGACAATTCTTTGTAGTGTGGATTTGCATTGTGCGCTTGCTTGATTGTCCAAAAAGGTCGTATGCGTTTTCTCCTGAATATATTCAGGAGAAAAAGCATACACCCTTTTTGGCCAAGTGCATCATTGTCGAAGTTGTGATGCTTTTCCTGTGCTTTAAGGGCGATTCCTATTTACCTCTTGAAATATGTTTTGTGCAATTCTGCCTCATTTTCAAGTCAGCTTCGTTGCCTTCCCTCAACTGATTTTTGGAAGACAGTAGTCCTTTATAACTGTAGGTTTGTGAATTGCTGTGACCGTGAGCTACATTTTTCAAATCCCATTTTTGGGAGCTGACCGCAAATCCAGAATTTTGCTTCAGGACCTATACTTGTTCCAGGGGTGGATATACTGTTCCCTGTGGGTGGCTGAGGCTTTGGTTACTTCTTCTTCCTGACGGGAATTTAGAGTGACATGTGCCCATCCAAATGCCTACATCTACTCTCTGATTGGTTCTCCCTCTTCCCTTTCATCCTCTTCACAATTAGCAAACTGTGCGAACCAGTAGGTTATAGGGGCTGGCTCTCCTAAGTTGGGAGATTGATAGTAAAGCAGTTGGAATGCCAAACTGGAGCACAAGGAGAGGAAAAATTATGAGACTTTTAGAAACCTTTCACCATCACAGGGTGTCCATTCTCTAGGTTTCCCATACATGTTATAACTGTAGTGATATTCCCTACTACCTGGAGATTTGGGATCCATGGAATGGTGGCATGCATTACTACTTTAAAGGGTCTGCATTTTCTCTCCCAATCTCACCAGTCCTCTCAGTCCCAAATGTCCAGCCTTATGTCTAATCCAGCTGTCTTTGCAGATATGGTCATTCCCGGTTTCATCAGAACCCTTGAAGGAATTGTGTAAGAATTTCACTGTTTTTTGTTTGTTTTTGAAATTCATTTTTATAGTGTGGTGAGCTGATTTTCACTGACGTGTTTATGCCAGTCTAGACACACTTGATTCCCTTATGGAGACAAATCAATACATAGGATTTAAGATTCTCACTAGTCAGATATATTCCTCTGTGTGGAATAGGGCGTTTGAGTCCCGTTCACTGAGTAAGGGGTAGGTCTCGTCTATTCTCTATTTGGTTTATGGAATGGTACCTGTGCTAATATCAAACTCTGGTTTTATGCATCACCCCACCTCTCCTATCACATTAAACAGGAATAAGAGTGTTTTCTAAATGTGAGACTCTGTTCTCTTTCTTAATTCAGTTCATGTGTTGTGATGTTGACATTCCCTCTATAAGTGATATCTTATGAATAGATTATTTTTCTGTGTGACTAATTTCACTTAGAATCATCATACCTAAATCCACTCTTTATGCTGCTACTGGCCTTATGACATTGATTCCACGTCTGAGTGATATTCCGTTGTACAAAATTACCACAAGTTATTTATGCATTTCTCTTTTTCCTGGGATATTTTAGGTGTACCAAAGTTGAGGTTCTTGTATGCAGAGCAGCCCTAAACTTTGGGGTGCCTGTGTCTTGTCGATATTTAGTCTTCCCAAGTTATATGTCCATGAGTTGAAGTTCCCTTTGCTCGGGGGCTTTGTATTTAAATGTTTTAGGAAACAACATACACTTCTTCAGAGTGGCTCTTGGATATTTATACCCCACCCATCAGCGTGACTAGGCTCCCTGTTCTCCATGGCCTCTCCAGCATTTCTGGTTTGTACACATTTTTTGGATGGCCTTTCTGAGCAGTGGAAATTGAGACTTCTTTGTTGTGCGGATTTGCATTTCCCGCTTGGTTGGTTGGCCAAAAACTCTGTATGTGTTTTTTTCCTGAAGATATTCACGAAAAAAAGGCATACACCCTTTTGCCCAACTGCATCATTTGAGAAATTCTGCTGCTTTTCATACGCTTTAAATGTGAGTACCATCTACCTTTTGAAATCTGTTTCCTGCAATTCTGCCTCTCATTCAGATCCTCTTCGTTGCCTTACCTGAATATATTTTTGGACGTTGGTTATCATTTATATCTTTGCAGGTCTTTGAATTGTCTGCTCCTGAGCTCCGTTTTGCAACTCGCTTTTATTATGAGCTCGCCGCCAAACCTTTGGATTTCTTCTGGCCCTATTCTGGTTATGAGGAGGCAGGCTGAGCCTTTGGTTAATTCTTCTTCTAATGGGAAATTAGAGTGACATGTGCCTGTCAAAAATCCTACAGCTAATCTCTCATTGGTTCCCCCCTTCCCATTTATCCTCTGCACAAATTGCAAACTGTGTGAAACAGGAGGTTAAAGGTGCTGATTCTCAAAGTTGGGAGATTTTTAGTAATGTGGCTGGAATGGCGAACCCCAGCACCAGGAGATCAAAAATGAGGTGCATTTTAGACACCTTTCCTGAGCACACGGTGTACATTCATCTCGGTTTCGCAGGCATGTTTTCGCTGTCAGAAGATTCCCTTGAACCTGCCGATTTGGGACCCATGGAATGGGTACCAGGCAGTATTACTTTAAAAGGTCTGCATTTCCTCACCCAGCCTCTCTAACATCTCTTAGCGTGCATAGCTTCCAGCCTTATATATCATCCTGCTGTGGGTCTACATGTGTCCAATCCATGTTACATCGTAGCCCTTCAACAAAAGTTGTAAGAATTTTTGTCTGTCTCACCGTTTTTATAAATATTTTTAAATTTATTTTTATATTGGTTACAGCTGATTTTCAAAGCTCTGTTTTTTGCTGCTGTACATCCACTTGATTCATGTACTGTGAGACAACAAGAAATTATTTTTCAGATGCTTATGATTCATATGTATTATTGTCCAGTGACTTGAGTGGGCTGAGTGCAGTTCTTTGAGGTACCGTGTAGGCCTTGCCAGTTATTCAATTTGGTACTTGGAATGGTATATTTGCTAATTTCAACCTCCTGGATAATACCTCACCATTCCCCACCTTTCCCATTTAGCAGCCTTATGTCTATTTTCTACATATTTGACTATGTTTCTGTTTTGTAGTTTATTTCATGTGTAGCCATTTTTCATTCCACCTTTAAGTGACATCTTATGATATGTGTCTTTTTCTTTCTGACATATGTCACTTAGAATGATCGTATGTAACTCCTCCAGAGTTGTTCCAACTGGCCTTATTTCATTGATTTCGGGATGAGTAATATTCCACTCTACATAAGTACCCCATCTCTTTTATCCATTTTATCCATCCAGGGACATTTTGGTTATATGCAAGTGAAGGCCCTTTTTAACAGAGAGGTGGTAAACGTTGTGGTGCCTGTTTACTGTCCATTTTTGTTTTTCCCAAGGTATATGCCCATGACTGCAAGTGCCCTATGCTCTGTAGCTCATCTTTTAGATGTTTTAGCAAACACAATACACTTCTCCAGAGTGGCCGTTGGCAAATTACATTTCCAGTATCAGCCTCACAGGGCTCCCATTTCTCCTCGCCCTGTCCTGCATTTCTGGTGTTTACACTTTATGTGGATGGCCCTTCTGACTGATGTGAAGTGATACATTTTGTAGTATTGATTTCCAGTGCCCACCTGTTTGGTTGGATAAAACGTGTGTATGGCCTTTACTTGAATATATTCAGAAAAATTTCTTATGCCCTTTTGTGCCAACTGCATCATTGGTGATGCTGAGCCCCTTTTCTTGTGCTTTAATGGGGAGTCCTTTCTACCTCTTCCAATCTGTTTCCTGCCACACCCCCTTGCTTACAAGTCCTTTTCTGTGACTTACCTTAAGACATTTTTCGATGATAGATATTTTCAACTCTGCAGTTTCATGAATTTTAGTGCCCCTGAGTTCCATTTTTCAACTTGTGTTTTTGGAAACTGGACACAAAACAGCGGGATTTCCTCTAGACCTATTCTGTTTCCGTGGGCAATTCTAGCCTTTGATTAATTTGTCTTCCAGATTGGAAATTAGAGTGGCATGTGCCTGTCCAAACACCTAAGACTTGTCTCTAAATTTTTCTCATCCTTCCGCTTCATCCTCTGGACAAATTCCAAACTGTGTGCAACAGGATGTTGACGGTGCTGATATCCCCAAGTGAGGAGATTGTTAGGAAATATGCTGGAGGGGTGAACCCGAGCACCAGGCGATGAGGAGAAGAGGTGCCTTTTCCAAACTCTTTCCGATCAAACGGTGTACCATCCTCTATGTGTGACAGGCATGTTTTAGCTGTAGGAAGGGTCCCGTGCATGGAAGGAGAACACCAGGGATTTTTCCAAATCATTGCCTCCCCGTACCCCAAACTGGGGAATTTTTAAGCTACAGCTACACATATGTCCATTAAGGGCCTTGGGAAATAGGCAGAGCCCAAACTTTAGATGATTGAAATCTTCAGGGTCAGAAGCGTTCACCATCGGCCTTGCTTAGGTTACATTTTATCTGTCATTGATAGATGATGTCAATAAAAATATCTATTCTTTTTTCAGATTATTTCCCCTTATAGGTTATTGCAAAATATTCAGTGTAGTTCCCTGTGCTATACAGTTGTTCCTTGTTGATGATCTATTTTATACATAGCAGTGTGTATGTGTTAATCCCAAACTGTTAATTTATCCCTTGTCCTACCTTTCCCCTTTGGTAATAATAAATTATAAGATTTTATACTTCTCAGAAATGGGGAAGCTGAAAGAGAGGTATCCTTTTCAATGGAAATGCATTCAAAACAAGATAGAAGCTTCAGCCAAGAGTATTTGATGTACATCCATGGAAATAAATCACTACATTTCTCTAATGTTGACCTGACAAATAAGACAGACGTCTTCACTGAACTTGCTTATAGTAAAGTGATGGAAATATCAAAGGTAAGTCTTAGAAACATCTTATTTTAGCCGAGCATTATACACTGCTCTATGTTAACTACAGTTTGCCTCACACATCTGTTCATTGAAGTTACAATGTTCTCAATTTCTGTTACTGATCCTCCAGAGTGGACCCCAACAGGAGTCCCCATGCCCAGTGTCATTGGAGCCAACAGATCAAGACTGAGTTTGGTTCAGAAGCAAAGGAAACATTATTTTGAAAACAGAATGGAGAGGTGAGAGCGTGCAGTCCCCCACGGGCTGTGGGCTGGGCTGCTGTGTAGGGATCCCGGCAGCGTCAGTGGGAGGGAGGGGATGGAGCTCTCGAGGGCTGGGTTGGCTGCAGCTCAGGCTCTATGCCGTGCAGTCTGCATGGGACCCCGCTAGCTGAGGTGTCGACCAAGACATTCTGCACTAGGAAATCGGGTCTGAAGTGCCGGGTGTGGGACCTCTGCATGCGGAACCCTAGGAGCACGTGAAATTAGACAAAGCACAAAGGAAAAACAGGTTAGACTTTATTTTATTGCCCAGGTTCTCTTTTTATCTCACAGGAATTTTTAATGAACGTTGCCGGAGACGAACCCCTCCTCTGCTTTTTGTTCCGTTCCTCATTCTTGGGGTGTTGAGGGTGCAGACCCCTCTTTTGTAACTGCTTCATGCTGTGGTGGCAGCCCTGATACCTGGGGGGAGGGGCAAAACATCTCCCCACCAGCCTTCAGGTGAGGTTGATTGTCCCAAGGCCTCCTGCCTCACTTCCCGTACACCTGAGCACCAGCATTGGAAGTGTTATAGATTCTAATGACCTTTAAGTGTCCAGGAAAGAGATGCGCAGAGATGCTGAGGTGGCAGGTTTCACCCCACCCCACATTTGTTCGGCGACCTTAGGCTGACGGTTTTTGCCAGCCTAGATGCTCTGACCAGTAGTCTGTGCTTTCTTTACTTAGGTCCCTGAATTAATGTACAAACAGCACCATGTGTCAGAACCCTGCCCGCGCAACTCCCAGACAGTTCTTGGTCAGTGGTGATCCAGGACCATGTCGTCCACTGCGTCAACGGCCTTTAGAAGTAGCCAGCAGTCCAGCCGGTCATATTGGCCACCATCACTGCGTTGTCTGTAGGGTTTTCTATGGTGAAATCGTGATATAAGTTTCCCCCGCCAAGCTTATTAGCTCCCCTCTTGGTGCAGTAAGTCCTGCAAGCAGTAGTCTGCTCTTTCGGGGCACAGTCTTGTTGTTTTCTGAGAGAAACTCCAGGTCAAGTGATGGTCACACGAGTCATCTTGGGGCCCCGTTGCCCCCGTTTGTCTCTCTGGAGGTGGAGTTGGAGGGCCTCCTAACTCGAGGTCAGTGTGTCCACAGAGCGACCCCTGCAACTTCACGGCATGATGGGTGGTTAGGATCACGACGTGGGGTCCTTTTCCCTTAGGAGGGAGCTGGCCTTGTGGGCTGCTGATTTGTAGCTTTTTATATACCCCATTATCCTGGCCTGATGAGTTGGTGGGCAAAGCCCTTCGTGACCATAGTTTATCATACCTGAAGGGCATTCTTGTGTTGCTCCATTTCAAGTGGTCCCAGTTTTTGCACTAAGTCTCCAAGGGCAATGAACCTTTGACTGGGTATGTAAAGGTCAAAGGGTTTAGCTAAATTAGGGAGTTCTTGGGCAAGGGTCTAAATTGACTGCTCTTTCCATTCTTGAAAGGCTGCTTCTGGATTCTATTCAAAAGGATCATCATCTTTTCGTGTCAGTGTTTCAGGTAGAGGCCCAGCTCTCAGACTGTAGTTAGGCATCCAGATGCAGAAAACCTTGTCCTCCCCAGGAACCCCTAAGCTGTCTTCTAGATTTAGAAGAGGTAAGGCTGCAAATGGCTTCTTCCCTGTCCTGGAATGCGTTTCTCCGAATATCTGTGAGGATGAAGCCCAGGCATGTCACCTGAGCCTGGGATATTTGAGCCTTTTTCTTGGACACCTTCTATCCTTTCTTGGCTAGGTAGTTCAGAGGCGTCTTTAGTAGGCCTGGCGATCAGAATGTCATCTGCATATTGAAGGAGGGTTCCCTTTTACAGAGGTAGAACTTTTAGGTCTTTAGAGCACATTTCCCCAATGATGGTGTGGGGATTTTTGAACCATGGGGGCAGGACGGCCCAGCATTATTGCTTTTGTTGCATGTTTTGTCTTGCCACTCACAAGCCAAAAATTCTTGTGACTCTGAGATGAATGGAATACAGAAGAAGGCATCATTGAAGTGTAATACAGAAAGTCATGGCCTGGTGGATGGTAGAATGAGCAGCAGGGTGTAGGAAATAGGAGCTACTGGATGTATATCCTCGTTGGCTTCACTGACTGTCCTGATATCCTTTACCAGGTCTCCAGCAGCCCATGGGGCTCTCGTGGTCAGGCCAATCCCGGGATATGGAGCTCACCTGGCTGCACCCACCACCCCACAGCCCACGGGGCTCTCGTGTTCAAGTCCCTCCCAGGGTATGGAGCTCACCTGTGCAGCTACCCAGCAGCCCATGGGGCTCACATAGTCAGGCCCTTCCCAGGATACAGAACTCCCCTGGACAGGTACCCCAGCAGGGCTGGACACACAGGAACTGTGCACATAGCCCACCTTGCAGAGAACCCCCAGCTCACCTGTCGCTGACAGCTGACACAGAACACCTCAGAGCAGGACTTGAACTAACAAACAGCAGCTCTGACAGGTCTGTGACCCTGGCTATCACTCTGTGCAGCCTCTCTCTGCCTGGTCTTCCAGACACTTCCACTGCAGCCAGGGCACCGGCCTCTGTCTCCACCCACCATCACTCCTCTCCCTGACTCCTGGGTTCCTCTCATTAGGATAGGGTCTTCTTGAAGTTGTTTTCCACTCATGGACCAGATAAAATGATAAGAAAACAAGCCGCAGCTGCAGCCCCTTGTCTATCCTGACTCTCTAGGGCCCACACCTGTTCCTTGGGCCTGGCCCGTTTAGCAAGGTTCATTTTCTGCTACTGTGAGCCCCTGCGGGGTGAGGATTGGCTGATTTGGGCAGCCTGACACTGCCTGCCAACCCTCCCCATGTGTGCCTGGGTTGAGGTCAATATAAACACCTCTCCAGTCAGCAAGAGCCCCTGTAACTGTGCCTGACACCATATTCTCTGCCCCGTCAGCAGTGTCGGGGCTGGGGTGGTGGTAGGGAGTGAGGGGCCGTGGCTTTATGGGTGGCCCAGTGTGAGTGGGGCTCTGCTGGACTTTTCGCAGGAGTTGCTAGGCTGCCACCTGCTAAAGAAGAGGATGTGTCATCCAGACCTGCCGCTGGATTTTCTCCCCAGGCAGAGGTGAGGAAGTAAAAAAGCAGTGTGGGCCGTGGCAGGAGGGGTATAACAGGCAGGGAAATGGAAAGATTCCACAAGGGCATCTGGGGCCAGGACCATCCTGGCTGGCCTGCAGGCACCAAGTCGGGCTGCGTGCTGTCGCTTGTGTGGCTCCACAGCCCTTCCTCTAGACTTGCAAGTACTTGTACATATCCAGTTGTTTTACCTGGAAAGGGTGGGAAGAGTTCAGCTGCAGCAGGACTGGGGCTCAGCTCACATTTACTCACAGACGCCTCGACACAGTCCCCCAGCTTTACAATGAGGATGCTCCTTGTGAGGGGGAGTGCTGCTGACTGCATGGGAGACGATTTCCCACCTCTGACCAACTTAAGAATTTTTTACCACTGGAGCAAGTGCCCTGATAAGATTTTCCTCTGTATCACTGGAGGGTTCTTTTTTTTTTTTTTTCTTTTTTTGTTTTTGGTTCAAGGTAGATTTTATTTATTCCTCTTTTTTTTTAATTTTGGAGATATAAACATGGAAATAATGCATTAATATAAAGACGTCTATGTGAAGGGAAAAACCTTTTTTTCTGTTTTATTTTATTAAATGTTATTTATTTATTTTTATTTTTTTAATATTTATTTATTTCTTTTATACAGCAGGTTCTTATTGGATATCTATTTTATACATATAAGTGTGCACATGTGAATCCTAGTCTCCCAATTCATCCCACCACCACCCTCACATGGTGTTCCCCCCTTGGTGTCCATATGTTTGTTCTCTACATCTGTGTCTCTATCTCTGCCCTGCAAACCGGTTCATCTGTACCATTTTTCTAGGTTCCACATATATGCATTAATATACAATATTTGTTTTTCTCTTTCTGACTTACTTCACTCCGTATGACAGTCTCTAGGTCCATCAAGGTCTCTACAAATGACCCAATTTCATTCCTATGTATGGCTGAGTAACATTCCATTGTATATATGTACCATGTCTTTATCCATTCGTCTGTCTGTGGTCACTTAGGTTGCTTTCATTACCTGGCTATTGTAAATAGTGCTGCAATGAACATTGTGGTGAATGTATCTTTTTGATTTATGGTTTTCTCTGGGTATATGCCCAGTAGTGGGATTGCTGGATTATATGGTAATTCTATTTTTAGTTTCTTAAGGAACCTCCATACTGTTCTCCATAGAGACTGTATCGATTTACATTCCCAACAATAGTGGGAGAAGGTTCCTTTTCTCCACACCCTCTCCAGCATTTGTTGTTTGTAGATTTTCTGATGATTTGACGTGATACCTCATTGTAGTTTTGATTTCCATTTCTCTAATAATTAGTGATGTTGAGCAGATTTTCATGTGTGTACTGGCCATCTCTATGTCTTCTTGGAAGAAATATCTCTTTAGATCTTCTTCCATTTTTGTATTGGGTTGTTTGTTTTATTAATATTGAGCTGCATGAGCTGTTTATATATATTGGAGATTAATCATTTGTCCATTGATTCGTTTGCAATTATTCTCTGCCATTCTGAGGGTTGTCTTTTCATCTTGTTTGTAGTTTCCTTTGCTTTGCAAAAGCTTTTAAGTTTCATTACGTCCCATCTGTATAGTTTTCTGTTTTACTTCATTACTATAGGAGGTGGATCAAAAAAGATCTTTCTGTGATTTACGTCAGAGTATCCTTCGTAAGTTTTCCTCTCAGAGTTTTATACTGTCTGGTATTACATTAATGTCTCTAATCCATTTTGAATATATTTTTATGTATGGTGTTGGGGAGTGTTCTAATTTCATTCTTTTACATGTAGCTGTCCATATTTCCCAGCACCAATGATTGAAGAGACTGTCTTATCTCCATTGTATAGTCTTGCTTCATTTGTCATAGATTAGTTGATCATAGGTGTATAGGTTTATCCCTGGGCCTTCTTTCTTTTTATTTTTTTCCTTTTACACGTTTATTGGAGTATAATTGATTTACAATGGAGTGTTCGTTTCTGCTGTATAACAAAGTGAATCAGCTATACATATACAAATATCACCAGATCCCCTCCCTCTTGCATCTCCCTCCCACACTCCATATCCCACCCCTTTATGTGGTCACAAAGCACCGAGCTGATCTCCCTGTTCTATGTGGCTGCTTCCCAGTAGCTATCGGTGTTACATTTGGTAATGTATTTATGTCCATGCCACTCTCTCACTTCGTCCCAGCTTACCCATCCCCCTTCCGGTGTCCTCAAGTCCTTTCTCTATGTCTGTGTCCTTAATCCTGTCCTGCCACTAGGTTCTTCAAAATCTTTTTTTTTCTTCATTAGATTCCGTATATCTCTGTTAACATACAGTATTTGTTTTTCCCTTTCTGACTTACTTCACTGTGTAGGACAGATTCTAAGTCCATCCACCTCAGTACAAATAACTCAGTTTTGTTTCATTTTATGGCTGAGTAATATTCCATTGTATATATATGCCAGATCTTCTTTAAACATTCATCTGTCGATGGACACTTAGGTTGCTTCCATGTCCTGGCTATTGCAAATAGAGCTGCAATGAACATTTTTCTACATAACTCTTTTTGAATTATGGTTTACACAAGGCAAATGCCCAGTACTTGGATTGTTGTGTCATATGGTACTTCTATTGTTAGTTATTTAAAGGACCCTCCGTACTGTTCTCCCTAGTGCCCATATCAATTTACATTCCCACCCACAGTGCAAGTGTGTTCCCTTTTCTCCAATAAAGGCCTCTCCAGCGTTTATTGTTTTGTAGATTTTTTTGATGATTGCCACTCTGACTGCTGTGAGGTGATACCTCAGGGTAGTTTTGATTTGCATTTCTCTAATGATTAGTGATGTTCAGCATCCTTTCATGTGTTTCTTGGTAATCTGTATATCTTCTTTGGAGAAATGTCTATTTAGGTCTTTTGCCCGTTTTTGGATTGGGTTGTTTGTTTTTGTGATATTGAGCTACATACGGTGATTGTAAAGTTAGGAGATTAATCCTTTGTCAATTGCTTCATTTGAAAATATTTTCTCCCATTCTGAGGGTTGTTTTTGCATCTTGTTTATGTTTTCCTGTACTGCGTAAAAGCTTTTAAGTTTCATTAGGTCCCATTTGTTGATTTCTGTTTTTATTTCCATTTCTCTAAGTGGTGGGTCAAAAAGGATCTTGCTGTGATTTATGTCATAGAGTGTTCTGCCTATGGTTTCCTCTAAGTGTTTTATAGTGTCTGGTCTTATATTTAGATCTCTAATCAATTTAGAGTTTATTTTTGTGTATGGTGTTATGGAGTGTTCTAATTTCATTCTTTTATGTGTAGGGGTCCAGTTTTTCCAGCACCAATTACTGAAGAGACTGTCTTTTCTCCATTGTATATCCTTAGCTCCTTTGTCATAGATGAGATAGCCATAGGTATGTAGGTTTATCTCTGGGCTTTCTGTCCTGTTCCATTGATCTGTGTTTATGCCAATCTACATACACTTGATTCCATTATGGAGACATATAAATACATAGGTTTCAAGGTTATTACCAGTCAGATATATTCCTCTTCAGTGAATAGGGTGTTTTGTGTCCAGTTCATTGAGAAAGGAGTAGGTCTTGTCTATTATATATTTGGTATATGGAATGGGATCTGTGCTAATTTCAAACTCTGCTTTTACACATCACCCCACGTCACCTTTCCTCTTAAGGAGGCATAAGTGTGTTTTCTAAATGTGTAACTCTGTTCTCTTTTGAAATTCAGTTCATGTGTGGCCATGTTTACATTTCCTCTATAAGTGATATATTACAATAAGATTCTTTTCCTTTGTGGCTCATTTCACTTAGCATCATCGTACCTAAAGCCACTCATTATGCTGCTATTGGGCTTATGACATTGATTTTATGTCTGAGTGACATTCCATTGTATATAAGTACCACAACATCTATATCCAGTTTTTTTTCTTTTACTGGGATATTTAAAGTGTACCGAAGTCGAGGTTCTTGTAAACAGAGCAGCCCTAAAGATTGGGCTGTCTGTGTGTTGTGGAATTTTAGTTTTCCCAAAATACACGCCCATGAGTGGAAGTGTGCTATGCTCTGTAGCTCTGTTTTAGAAAACAACATACAGTTCTCCAGAGAGGCTGTTGGCAATTTACATCCTGTCCATCGGCGTAACCAGGCTCCCTTTTCTACATGGCCTGTCCTGCATTTGTGGTTTTTACACTATTTGTGGATGGCCCTTTTGACTGGAGGTAAGGGACACTTCTCTGTAGTGTGCATTTGCAATGCCTGATGGCTTGCTTGGCCAAGAAGCGCATATGCATTTTTTCCCGAATATATTCAAGAAAATACACATAATCCCTTTTCAGCCAAGGGCAACATTGTCAAAATTCTGTCGCTTTTCATGTGCTTTAAAGACGACTCCAATCTACCTCTTGAAATCCGTTTCCTTCAATTCTGCCTTGCATTCAAATCCTCTTCACTGCCTTACCTCAATATATTTCTGGATGATAGTTGTCCTTTATAACTCTGCAAGTTTGTGAATTGCTGTGCCCCTGATTTCCATTTTTCAACTCGCCTCTTTGTGAGCTGGCTGCAATACCGCAGGATGGCTTTAGGCCCTAGTCTTGTTCCGGGGCTTCAGGCTGAGCCTTTGGTTAATTCTTCTTCCTGATGGGAAACTAGAGTGACATGTGCCCATCCAAACACCTACAGCTTATCTCTCATTTATTTCACCTCTTCCTGTTCATCCGCTGCAGAATTTGCAAACTGTGCATAACAGGAGGGTAAAGACGCTGACACTCCAAGTGGGGAGATTTTTAGTAATGCAGATGGAATGGCGAAGCCGAGCACGACAAAAGGAAAAATGAGGTACCTTTTAGAAAACTTTCCCAATTACACAGTGTACCATCCACTGGGTTTCCCATGCATGATTTAACTGTAGGAGGATTCCCTTACACCTGGAGAGTTGGGACCACTAGAATGGGTAGCACACAGTATTGCTCTAAGTGGTGTTCTTTTGTTCACACAACCTCAGCAATCTTGTCCGCCCCAAGTGTCCAGTCTTATGTCTCATCCAGCTGTGGGTGTAAAGGTGGTCAATCTAGCTTGCATCACAGGTCCTGAACGTAATTTTTAAGACTTTCTCTCTGTTTTTGCATTTTGCTTTTGAAATTTATTTTTATAAGTGGGTTTAACTGAATTTCAGTGCTGTGTTCATGCCATTATACACACACATGATTCCTTTATGGCGACATGAGAATACATATGTTTTAAAATTCTTAGAGTCATATATATTCCTCAGAAATGAATAAGGGTTGTTGAGTCCAGTTCATTATGCCGGGAGTAGGTGCGGTCTATTAAATACTTGGTTTATGTAACGGTATGTGTGCTAATTTAAAACTGTGGTTTTATGCATCACCTCACCTCGCCTTTCCCATTAAGCAGGAAGAAGATTCTTTTCTAAATGTGTGACTCTGTTGTGTTTCTAATTCAGTTCACGTGTAGTCATGTGTACACTCCCACTATGAGTGATATCTTATGATAAGACTTGTTACTCTGTTATCTTTCCTAAATCAGTTCATGTGTAGCCATGTTTTCAGGACCTTCATAAGTGATATCTTATGATAAGTTTCTTTTTCTGTGTGACTTATTTCACTTAGAATCATCGTACCTGAGACCACTCATTTTAGTGCTACTGGCCTTATGACATTAATGTCATTGCTGAGGGATATTCCATCGTACGTAAGTACCACAATTTCTTGAATCATTTTTGTCTTTCCTGGGATATTTAAGGTGTACCCAAGTTTAGGTTCTTGTAAGCAGTGCAGCCCTAAATTTGGGCATGGATGTGTCTTATCGATTTTCAGTTTTCCAAAGGTATATTCCCTAGACGGGAACTGCCCTTGGATTTTTAGCTCTGCTGTTTATTTGATATAGGGAACACAATGCACTCCTCCAGAGAGGTAGTTGGCAATTTATATCCTGCCCTTTAGACTAACAAGGTTCACGTATCTCCAGGGCCTATCTTGACTTTCTGGTTTCTACACATTTTTCGGATATCCCTTTTGACCTGTGGGAAGTGATCGTTCTTTTAGTGAAGATTTGCATTGCCCGCTTGCTTGCTTGCCCAAAAAGGGCATATGCTTTCTTTCCTGAATATATTCAGGATAAAACACATACGCCCTTTTTGGCCAAGTGCATCACTGTCGAAGTTGTGCCCCTCTTCCTGTGCTTCAAAGTCGATTCCAATGTACTTCATGAAATCTGTTTCCTGTTATTCTGCCTCATTTTCAAATCCGCCTCATTGCCTTCCCTCAATAGATTTTTGGACGATAGTTGTCCTTTATTACTCTGCCAATTTGTGAATTGCTGTGCCCCTGAGCTCCATTTTTCAGCTCGCTTTTTTGTGATCTGACCGCAAATCCACAATTTTGGTTCAGGACTTATACTCGTTCCTACAGGCAGGCTGAGACTTTAGTAAATTCTTCTTCCTGATGGGAAATTAGAGTGACATGTGCCCGTCCAAATGCCTAACAACTACTCTCTAATTGGTTCTCCCTCTTCCCTTTCATCCTCTGCCTAATTGCTAACCTGTGCGAACCAGGAAGTTAAAGGGGATGTCTCTCCAAGTAGGGATATTGATAGTAAAGCAGTTAAAAGGTCAAACCGGAGCACCAGGAGAGGGACTATTCGTTGAGTTTTAGATACCATTCGTATCCACAGTGTGTCCATTCTCTAGGATTCCCGTACATGTTATAGCTCTAGTAATAATCCCTTCAACCAGGAGAGTTGGGACCAATGCAATATGTGCAACGCATTATTGCTTTAAAGGGTCTTCATTTGCTCACCCAATCTCACCAATCCTCTCAATCACAAGTATCCAGCCATAAGACACATCCAGCTGTCATTGTAGATACGGTCATTTCAGGTTTCATCAGAGCCCCTGAAGGAATTGTAAAGAATTTCCCTATTTTTGTTTTGTTTTTGAAATTCCTTTTTATAGTGGGTTTGAACTGATTCTCACGGCCATGTTTATGCCAGTCGAGACACACTTGAATCCCTTAAGGACACATTTCAATACATAGGTTTTAAGATTTTACTAATCAGATATATTCCTCTGAGGGGAATATGGGGTGTTGAGTCCCTTCCACTTAGGAAGGTGTAGGTCTTGTCTATTCCCTATTAGGGTTTTGGATTGGTACCTGTACTAATATCAAACTCTGGTTTTATGCATCACCCCACCTCTCCTTCCCCCTTGAGCAGGCATAAGTGTTTTCTAAATGTGAGACTCTTCTCTTTCCTAACTCAGTTCATGTGTAGCCATATTTACTGGTTTTTCATAAGTGATATCTTATGATAAGTTTCTTTTTTTGTGTGACTTATTTCACTTAGAATCATCGTACCTGAATCCACTCATTTTGTTCCTACTGGTCATAAGACATTGATTTCATGGCTGAGGGATATTCCATCGTACGTAAGTACCACAATTTTTTGAACCATTTTTATATTTCATGGGATATTTAAGGTGTACCCAATTTGAGCTTCTTGTAAGAAGTGCAGCCCTAAATATTGGGGTGTCTCTGTCTTATTGATTTTCAATTTTCCCAAGGTATATTCCCTAGACTGGAAATGCCCTTGGCTCTGTAGCTCTGTTGTTTACTTGTGTTAGGGAACACAATGCACTCCTCCAGAGAGGCAGTTGGCAATTTACATCCCACCCATCAGCATAACAAGGCTCCCTGTTCTCCAGGACCTGTCTTGCCTTTCTGATTTTTAAATATTTTGTGGATGTCCCTTTTTACAGGTGGGAAGTGATACTTCTTAGTAGTGCAGATTTGCATTGCCTGCTTGCTTGCTTGGCCAAAAAGGGCGTATGCGTTTTCTCCTCCATATATTCAGGAGAAAACACATACGCACTTTTTGGCCAAGTGCATTATTGTAGAAGTTGTGCCCCTCTTCCTGTGTTTAAAGATGATTCCAACGCACCTCTTGAAATCTGTTTCTTGCTATTCTGCCTCGCATTGATGGCCGCCTCGTTGCGTTCCCTCACCAGATTTTTGGATGCTAGTTGTCCTTTATTACTCTGCCAGTTTGTGAATTGCTGTGCCCCTGAGTTCCATTTATCAACTCGATTTTTGTGAGCTGAATGCAAGTCCAAAATTTTGGTTCAGGAACTATACTGTTTCCTGGTGGGTGGCTGAGACTTTGGTTAATTCTTCTTCCTGCCAGGAAATCAGAGTGACATATGCCCCTCCAAATGCCTAACAACTACTCTCTCATTGGTTCTCCCTCTTCCCTTTCATCCTCTGCCAAATTGGCAACCTCTGTGAAACAGCAGGTTAAAGGTGCTGTCTCTCCAAGTTGGGAGATGGATAGTAAAGCAGTTGGAAACTAAAACCGGAGCACCAGGAGAGGGACTATTAGTTGAGGTTTAAAAACCTTTCGTATTCACAGTGTGTCCATTCTCTAGGTTTCCCGTACATGTTATAGATGTAGTAATATTCCCTTAAACCTGGAGAGTTGGGACCCATGGAATGGGTGCCACACATTATTGCTTTAAAGGGTCTGCATTTCCTTACACAATCTCACCTATCGTCTCACACCCAAGTGTCCAGCCTTATGCCACATCCAGCTCTCGTTGTAGATAGGGTCATTCCAGATTTCATCAGAGACCCTGAAGGAATTGTAAAGAATTTCCCTGTTTTGTTGTTTTGTTTTTGAAATTCCTGTTTATAGTGGGTTTGAGCTGATTCTCACTGCCATGTTTATGCCAGTCTAGACACACTTGTTTCCCTTATGGAGACATATCAATACACAGGTTTTAAGATTCTTACTAGTAAGATATATTCCTCTGCAGGGAATATGGGGTGTTGAGTCCCTTTCACTGAGGAACGAGTAGGTCTTGTCTAATCCGTATTAGGGTTTTGGAATGGTATATGTGCTTATATCAAACTCTGGTTTTATGCATCACCCCACCTCTCCATCACCCTTAAGCAGGCATAAGATTGTTTTCTAAATGTGAGACTCTGTTCTCTTTCCTAACTCAGTTCATGTGTAGCCATGTTTACAGGATCTTCATAAGTGATATCTTATGATAAGTTTCTTTTTCTGTGTGACTTATTTCACTTAGAATCATCGTACCTCAATCCACGCATTTTGCTGCTACTGGTCTTATGACATTGATTTCATGGCTGAGGGATCTTCCATCGTACGTATATACCACAATTTTTTGAACCATTTTTATCTTTCCTGGGATATTTAAGGTGTACCCAAGTTGAAGTTCTTGTAAGCAGTGCAGCCCTAAATTTGTGGGTGGCTCTGTCTTACTTATTTTCAGTTTTCCCAAGGTATATTCCCTAGACTGGAAGTGCCCTTGTCTGTAGCTCTCTTGTTTACTTGTTTTACAGAACACAATGCACTCATGCAGATAGGCAGTTGGCAATTTATTTCCCACCCATCAGCATTACAAGGCTCCATGTTCTCCAGGGAATGTCTTGTCTTTCTGGTTTTTACACATTTTGTGGATGTCCATTTTGACCGGTGGGAAGTGATACTTCTTTGTAGTTCAGATTTGCATTGCCCGGTTACTTGCTTGGCAAATAATGGCGTATGCGTTTTCTCCTGAATATATTCAATAGAAAACGCATATGCTCTTTTTGACCAAGTGCATCATTGTCGAAGTTTTGCCCCTCTTCCTTTGCTTTACAGGTGATTCCAACATACATCATGAAATCTGTTTACTGCTATTGTGCCTCGCTTTCAAGTCCACATCGGAGCCTTCCTTCAAAAGATTTTTGGATTTAAGTTGTCCTTTATTATTCTGCCAGTTTTTGAATTGCTGTGCCCCTGAGCTCCATTGCTCAACTCGTTTTTTGTGAGCTGACCGCAAGTGCAAAATTTTGGTTCAGGACCTATACTGGTTCCCGGTGGGTGACTGAGACTTTGGTTAATTCTTCTTCCTGCCGGGCAATTATAGTTACATGTGCCCGTCCAAATGCCTAACAGCTACTCTCTCATTGGTTCTCCCTCTTCCCTTTCATCCTCTGCCAATTTGGCAACCTGTGTGAACCAGGAGGTTAAAGGGCCTGTCTCTCCAAGTTGGGTGATTGATAGTAAAGCAGCTGGAGAGTGAAACCGGAGCAGCAGAAGAGGGACTATTAGTTGAGTTTTAGAAAACTTTCGTATTCACAGTGTTTCCTTTCTCTAGGTTTCACGTTCCAGTTATAGCTGTAGTAATATTCACTACAACCTGTTGAGTTGGGACCCATGGAATGGAGCCCACGCATTATTGCTATAAATGGTCTGCGTTTGCTCACCCAATCTCACCAATCCTCTCAGTCCCATGTGTCCAGCCTTATGCCACATCCAGCTGTCGTTGTAGATAGGGTCATTACATGTTTCATCATATACCCTGAAGGAATTGTATAGAATTTACCTTTTCTTTTGTTTTTGAAATTCCTTTTTATAGTGGGTTTGAGCTGATTCTCGCTGCCATGTTTATGCCAGTCTAGACACACTTGATTCCCTTATGGAGACATATCAATACATAGGTTTTAAGATTCTTACTAGTCAGATATATTCCTCTGTGGGAAATATGGGGTTTGAGTCCCTTTCACTGAGGAAGGTATAGGTAGGTCTTGTCTATTCCATAGTTGGTTTTTGGAACGGTACCTGTGCTTATATCTAACTCTGGTTTCATGCATCGCCCCACCTCTCCTTCCCCCTTAAACAGGCATAAGAGTGTTTTCTAAATGTGAGACTCTGTTCTCTTTCCAAACTCAGTTCATGTGTAGCCATGTTTACAGGATCTTCATAAGTGATATCTTATGATAAGCTTCTTTTTCTGTGGGACTTATTTCACTTAGAATCATCGTACCTGAATCCACTCATTTTGCTACTACTGGTCTTATGACATTGATTTCATGGCTGAGGGATATTCCATCGTACCTAAGTACCACAATTTTTTGAACCATTTTAATATTTCCTGGGATATTTAAGGTGTACCCAAGTTGAGGTTCTTGTAAGCAGTGCAGCCCTAAATTTGACGGTGGCTCTGTCTTATTGATTTTCAGTTTTCCCAAGGTATATTCCCTAGACTGGAAGTGCCCTTGGCTCTGTAGCTCTGTTGTTTACTTGTTTTAGGGAAAACAATGCACTCCTCCAGAGAGAAAGTTGGCAGTTTACATCACGCCCAACAGCATAACAAGGCTCCCTGTTCTCCAGGGCCTGTCTTGCCTTTCTGGTATTTACCCATTTTGTAGAGGACCCTTTTGGCCTGTGGGAAATGATACATCTTTGTAGTGCAGATTTGAATTGCCTGCTTGCTTGCTTGGCCAAAAAGGGCGTATGGGTTTTCTCCTGCATATGTTAACAAGAAAATGCATACGCCATTTATGGCCAAGTGCCTCATTGTCGAAGTTGTGCCCCTCTTCCTGTGCTTTACAGGTGATTCCAACGTACCTCTTGAAATCTGTTTCCTGCTATTCTGCCTCACTTTCAAGTCCGCCTCGTTGCCTTCCCTCAACAGATTTTTGGATGATAGTTGTCCTTTATTTCTTTGCCAATTTGTGAATTGCTGTGTCCTTGAGCTCCATTTTTCAACTCGTTTTTTGTGAGCTGAACGCATGTCCAAAATTTTGGTTCAGGACCTACACTGGTTCCCGGTGGGTGGTTGCAATGTTGGTTAATTCTTCTTCCTGCCCGGGAAATTAGAGTGACCTATGCCCGTCCAAATGCCTAACAGCTACTCTCTCATTGGTTCTCCCTCTTCACTTTCATCCTTTGCCAAATTGGAAACCTGTGTGAACCAGGAGGTTAAAGGGGCTGTCTCTCCAAGTTGGGAGATTGATAGTAAAGCAGGTGGAAAGTCAATCTGGAGCACCAGGAGAGGGACTATTCGTTGAGTTTCAGAAACCTTTCATATTCAGAGTGTCTCCATTCTCTAGGTTTCCCGTACATGTTATATCTGTAATATTCCCTTTAACCTGGAGAGTTGGGACCCATGGAATGGGGGCGATGCATTATTGCTTTAAAGTGTCTGTATTTGCTCACTGAATCTCACCAATCCTCTCAGTCCCAAGTGTCCAGCCTTATGCCACATCCAGCTTTCATTGTAGACAGGGTCATTCCACGTTTCATCAGAGACCCTGAAGGAATTGTAAAGAATTTCCCTGTTTTTTGGTTTTGTTTTTGAAATTCCTTTTTATAGTGGGTTTGAGCTGATTCTCGCTGCCTTGTTTATGCCAGTCTAGACACACTTGATTCCCTTATGGAGACATATCAATACATAGGTTTTATGATTCTTACTAGTCAGATATATTCCTCTGCAGGAAATATGGGGTTTTGAGTCCCTTTCACTGAGGAAGGTGTAGGTCTTGTCTATTCCATAGTTGGTTTTTGGAACGGTACCTGTGCTTATATCAAACTGTGGTTTTATGCATCACCCCACCTCTCCTTCCCCCTTAAGCAGGCATAAGAGTGTTTTCTAAATGTGAGACTCTGTTCTCTTTCCTAACTCAGTTCATGTGTAGCCATGTTTACAGGATCTTCATAAGTGATATCTTATGATAAGCTTGTTTTTCTGTGTGACTTATTTCACTTAGAATCATCGTAGCTGAATCCACTCATTTTGCTGCTACTGGTCTTATGACATTGATTTCATGGCTGAGGGATATTCCATCGTACCTAAGTACCACAATTTTTTGAACCATATTTATGTTTCCTGGGATATTTAAGGTGTACCCAAGTTGAGGTTCTTGTAAGCAGTGCAGCCCTAAATTTGAGGGTGGCTCTGTCTTATTGCTTTTCAGTTTTCCCAAGGTATATTCCCTAGACTGGAAGTGCCCTTGGCTCTCTAGCTCTGTTGTTTACTTGTTTTAGGGAACACAATGCACTCCTCCAGTGAGGCAGTTGGCAATTTATATCCCGCCCATCAGCATAACAAGGCTCCCTGTTCTCCAGGGCCTGTCTTGCCTTTCTGGTATTTACACATTTTGTGGATGTCCCTTTTGACCGGTGGAAAGTGATACTTCTTTGTAGTGCAGATTTGCATTGCCCGCTTGCTTGCTTGGCCAAAAAGGGTGTATGCGTTTTCTCCTGCATATATTCAGGAGAAAATGCATAAGCCCTTTGTGGCCAAGTGCATCATTGTCGAAGTTCTACCCCTCTTCCTGTGCTTTACAGGTGATTCCAACGTACCTCTTGAAATCTGTTTCCTGGTATTCTGCCTCGCTTTCAAGTCCACCTCGTTTCCTTACCTCAACATATTTTGGGATGATAGTTGTCCTTTATTACTCTGCCAGTTTGTGAATAGCTGTTCCCTTGAGCTCCATTTTTCAACTCTTTTATTGTGAGCTGAAAGCATGTCCAAAATTTTGGTTCAGGACCTATATTGGTTCCCGGTGGGTGGCTGCAACTTTGGTTAATTCTTCTTCCTGCCGGGAACTTAGAGTGACATATGTCCGTCCAATTGCCTAACAGCTTCTCTCTCATTGGTTCTCCCTGTTCCCTTTCATCTTCTGCCAAATTGGCAACCTGTGAGAACCAGGAGGTTAAAGAGGCTGTCTCTCCAAGTTGGGAGATTGATAGTAAAGCAGTTGGAAAGTCAAACCGGAGCACCAGGAGATGGACTATTTGTTGAGTTTTAGAGACCTTTCGTATTCACAGTTTGTCCATTCTCTAGATTTCCTGTACATGTTATAGCTGTAGTAATATTCCCTTCAACCTGGAGAGTTGGGACCCATGGAATGTGTGACACGCATTATTGCTTTAAATGGTCTGCATTTGCTCACCCAATTTCAACAATCCCCTCAGTCCCAAGTGTCAAAACTTATGCCACATCCAGCTGTCATTGTAGACAGGATCATTCCATGTTTCATCAGAAACCCTGAAGGAATTGTAAAGAATTTCACTGTTTTTTTGTTTTGTTTTTGAAATTCCTTTTTATAGTGGGTTTGAGCTGATTCTTGCTGCCATGTTTATGCCAGTCTAGAAACACTTGATTCCCTTATGGAGACATATCAATATATAGGTTTTAAGATTCTTACTAGTCAGATATATTCCTCTGCGGGAAATATGTGGTTTTGAGTCCCTTTCACTGAGGAAGGTGTAGGTCTTGTCTATTTCATAGTTGGTTTTTGGAAGGGTACCTGTGCTTATATCAAACTCGGATTTTTTGCATCACGCCACCTCTCCTTCCACGTTAAGCAGGCATAAGAGTGTTTTCTAAATGTGAGAGTCTGTTCTCTTTCCTAACTCAGTTCATGTGTAGCCATGTTTACAGGATCTTCATAAGTGATATCTTATGATTAGCTTCCTTTTCTGTGTGACTTATTTCACTTAGAATCATCGTACCTGAATCCAGTCATTTTGCTGCTACTGGTCTTATGACATTGATTTCATGGCTGAGGGATATTCCATCGTACGTAAGTACCACAATTTTTTGAACCATTTTTATATTTCCTGGGATATTTCAGGTGTACCCAAGTTGAGGTTCTTGTAAGCAGTGCAGCCCTAAATTTGAGGGTGGTTCTGTCTTATTGATTTTCAGTTTTCCTAAGGTATATTCCCTAGACTGAAAGTGCCCTTGGCTCTGTAGCTCTGTTTTTTACCTGTTTTAGGGAACACAATGCACTCCGCCAGAGAGAAAGTTGGCAATTTACATCCCGCCCAAGAGCATAACAACGCTCCCTGTTCTCCAGGGCCTGTCCTGCCTTTCTGGTTTTTACACATTTTGTGGATGTCCCTTTTGACCGGTGGGAAGTGATACTTCTTTGTAGTGCAGATTTGCATTGTCCGCTTGCTTGCTTGGCCAAAAAGGGCGTATGCATTTTCTCCTGCATATGTTCAGGAGAAAATTCATACGCCATTTTTGGCCAAGTGCATCATTGACGAAGTTGTGCCCCTCTGCCTGTGCTTTACAGGTGATTCCAACGTACCTCTTGAAATCTGTTTCCTGCTATTCTGCCTATCTTTCAAGTCTGCCTCGTTGCCTTCCCTCAACAGATTTTTGGATGATAGTTGTCCTTTATTACTCTGCCAGTTTGTGAATTGCTGTGCCCTTGAGCTCCAATTTTCAACTCGTTTTTTGTGAGCTGAACGCATGTCCAAAATTTTCGTTCAGGACCTATACTGGTTCCCGGTGCGTGGCTGCAACTTTGGTTAATTCTTCTTCCTGCCGGGAAATTAGAATGACATATGTCCGTCCAAATGCCTAACAGCTACTCTCTCATTGGTTCGCCCTCTTCCCTTTCATCCTCTGCCAAATTGGCAACCTGTGAGAACCAGGAGGTTAAAGGGGCTGTCTCTCCAAGTTGGGAGATTGATAGTAAAGTAGTTGGAAAGTCAAACCGGAGCACCAGGAGAGGGACTATTCGTTGAGTTTTAGAGACCTTTCGTATTCACTGTGTGTCCATTCTCTAGGTTTCCCGTACATGTTATAGCTGTAGTAATATTCCCTTCAACCTGGAGAGTTGGGACCCATGGAGTGGGTGCCATGCATTATTGCTTTAAATGGTCTGTATTTGCTCACCCAATCGCACCGTTCGCCTCAGTCCCAAGTGTCCAGCCTTATGCCACATCCAGCAGTTATTGCAGACAGGGTCATTCCAGGTTTCATCAGAGACCCTGAAGGAATTGTAAAGAATTTCCCTGTTTTTTGGTTTTGTTATTGAAATTCCTTTTTATAGTGGGTTTGAGCTGATTCTCGCTGCCATGTTTATGCCAGTCTAGGCACACTTGATTGCCTTACGGAGATATTTCAATACATAGGTTTTAAGATTCTTACTAGTCAGATATATTCCTCTGCGGGAAATATGGGGTTTTGAGTCCCTTTCACTGAGGAAGGTATTGGTAGGTCTTGTCTATTCCATAGTTGGTTTTTGGAACGGTACCTGTGCTTATATCAAACTCTGGTTTTATGCATCACCCCACCTCTCCTTCCCCCTTAAGCAGGCATAAGTGTGTTTTCTAAATGTGAGACTCTGTTCTCTTTCCTAACTAAGTTCATGTGTAGCCATGTTTACAGGATCTTCATAAGTGACATCTTATGATAAGCTTCTTTTTCTGTGTGATTTATTTCACTTAGAATAATCGTATCTGAATCCACTCATTTTCCTGCTACTGGTCTTATGACATTGATTTCTTGGCTGAGGGATATTCCATCGTACATAAGTACCACAATTTTTTGAACCATTTTTATATTTCCTGGGATATTTAAGGTGTACCCGAGTTGAGGTTCTTGTAAGCAGTGCAGCCCTAAATTTGAGGTTGGCTCTGTCTTATTGATTTTCAGTCTTCCTAAGGTATATTCCCTAGAATGGAAGTGCCCTTGGCTCTGTAGCTCTGTTGTTTACATGTTTTAGGGAACAAAATGCACTCCTCCAGTGACAAAGTTGGCAATTTACCTCCCGCCCATCAGCATAACAAGGCTCCCTGTTCTCCAAGGCCTGTCTTGCCTTTCGCTTATTTACACATTTCGTGGATGTCCCTTTTGACCGGTGGGAAGTGATACTTCTTTGTAGTGCAGATTTGCATTGCCCGCTTGCTTGCTTGGCCAAAAAGGGCGTATGCGTTTTCTCCTGCATATAATCAGGAGAAAACACATACGCCCTTTTTGGCCAAGTGCATCATTGACGAAGTTGGGCCCCTCTTCCTGTGCTTTACAGGTGATTCCAACGTACCTCTTGAAATCTGTTGCCTGCTATTCTGCCTCACTTTCAAGTCCGCCTCGCTGCCTTCCCTCAACAGATTTTTGGAGGATAGTTGTCCTTCATTACTTTGCCAGTTTGTGAATTGCTGTGCCGGTGAGCTCCATTTTTCAACTCGTTTTTTTTGAGCTGAACGCATGTCCAATATTTTGGTTCAGTAACTATACTGGTTCCTGGTGGGTGGTTGAAACTTTGTTTAATTATTCTTCCTGCCGGGAAATTAGAGTGACATATGCCCGTTCAAATGCCTAACAGCTACTCTCTCATTGGTTCTCCCTCTTCCCTTTCATCCTCTGCCAAATTGGCAACCTGTGAGAACCAGGAGGTTAAAGGGGCTGTCTCTCCAAGTTGGGAGATTGATAGGAAAGCAGTTGGAAAGTCAAACTGGAGCACCATGAGAGGGACTATTCGTTGAGTTTTAGAAACCTTTCGTATTCACAGTGTGTCCAAGCTCTAGGTTTCCCGTACTTGTTATAGCTGTAGAAGTATTCCCTTCAACCTGGAGAGTAGGGACCCATGGAATGGGTGCCATGCATTATTGCTTTAAAGGTTCTGCATTTGCTCACCCAGTCTCACAAATCCTCTCAGTCCCTAGTGTCCAGCCTTATGCCACATCCAGCTGTCATTGTAGACAGGGTCATTCCACGTTTAATCAGAGACCCTGAAGGAATTGTAAAGAATTTCTCTGTTTTTTTGTTTTGTTTTTGAAATTCCTTTTTATACTGGGTTTGAGCTGATTCTTGCTGCCATTTTTAAGCTAGTCAAGACACACTTGATTCCCTTATGGAGACTTATCAATACATAGGTTTTAAGATTCTTACTAGTCAGATATATTCCTCTGTGGGAAATATGGGGTTTTGAGTCCCTTTCACTGAGGAAGGTATAGGCATGTCTTGTCTATTCCATAGTTGGTTTTTGGAATGGTACCTGTGCTTCTATCAAACTCTGGTTTTATGTATCACCCCACCTCTCCTTCCCCCATAAACAGGCATAAGTGTGTTTTCTAAATGTTAGACTCTGTTCTCTTTCCTAACTCAGTTCATGTGTAGCCATGTTTACAGGATCTTCATAAGTGATATCTTATGATAAGCTTCTTTTTCTGTGTGACTTATTTCACTTAGAATCATCGTACCTGAATCCACTCATTTTGCTGATCCTGGTCTTATGAAATTGATTTCGTGGCTGAGGTATATTCCATCGTACGTAAGTACCACAATATTTTGAACCATTTTTATATTTCCTGGGATATTTCAGGTGTACCCAAGTTGAAGTTCTTTAAACAGTGCAGCCCTAAATTTGAGGGTGGCTCTGTCTTATTGATTTTCAGTTTTCCCAAGTTATATTCCCGAGACTGGAAGTGCCCTTGGCTCTGTAGCTCTGTTGTTTACATGTTTTAGGGAACAAAATGCACTCCTCCAGTAAGGCACTTGGTAATTTACATCCCGCCAATCAGCATAACAAGGCTCCCTGTTCTCCAGGGCCTGTCTTGCCTTTCTGGTTTTTACACATTTTGTGGATGTCCCTTTTGACCGGTGGAAAGTGATACTTCTTTGTAGTGCAGATTTGCATTGCCCGCTTGCTTGCTTGTCCAAAAAGGGCGTTTGCGTTTTATCCTGCATATATTCAGGAGAAAATGCATACGCCCTTTTTGGCCAAGTGCATCATTGTCGAAGTTGTGCCCCTCTTCCTGTGCTTTACAGGTGATTCCAACGTACCTCTTGAAATGTGTTTCCTGCTATTCTGCCTTGCTTTTAAGTCCGCCTCGTTGCCTTCCCTAAACAGATTTTTGGATGATAGTTGTCCTTTATTACTCTGCCAGTATTTGAATTGCTGTGCCCTTGAGCTCCATTCTTCAACTCGTTTTTTGTGAGCTGAATGCATGGCCAATATTTTGGTTCAGGACCTATACTGGTTCCCTGAGGGTGGTTGCAAATTTGGTTAATTCTTCTTCCTGCTGGGAAATTAGAGTGACATATGCACGTCCAAATGCCTAACAGCTACTCTCTCATTGGTTCTCCCTCTTCCTTTTCATCCTCTGCCAAATTGGCAACCTGTGAGAACCAGGAGGTTAAAGGGGCTGTCTCTCCAAGTTGGGAGATTGATCGTAAAGCAGTTGGAAAGTCAAACTGGAGCACCAGGAGAGGGACTATTCGTTGAGTTTTAGAAACCTTTCGTATTCACAGTGTGTCCATTCTCTAGGTTTCCCGTACATGTTATAGCTGTAGTAATATTCCCTTCACCCTGGAGAGTTGGGAGCCATGGAATGGGTGCCATGCATTATTGCTTTAAATGGTCTGCATTTGCTCACCCAATCTCACCAATCCTCTCAGTCCCAAGTGTCCAGCCTTATGCCAAATCCAGCTGTCATTGTAGATAGGGTCTTTCCAGGTTTCATCAGAGACCCTGAAGGAATTGTAAAGAATTATCCTTTATTTTTTTGTTTTTCAAATTCCTTTTCATAGTGGGTTTGAGCTGATTCTCACTGCCATGTTTATGGCAGTCTAGACACACTTGATTCCCTTATGGAGACATATAAATACATAGGTTTTAAGATTCTTACTAGTCAGATATATACCTCTGCGGAAAATATGGGGTTTTGAGTCCCTTTCAGTGAGGAAGTTGTAGGTCTTCTCTATTCCATAGTTGGTTTTTGGAACGGTACCTGTGCTTATATCAAACTCTGTATTATGCATCACCCCACCTCTCTTTCCCCCTTAAGCAGGCATAAGAGTGTTTTCTAAATGTGAGACTCTGTTCTCTTTCCTAACTCAGTTCATGTGTAGCCATGTTTACAGGATCTACATAAGTGATATCTTATGATAAGTTTCTTTTTCTGTGTGACTTATTTCACTTAGAATCATCGTACCTGAATCCACTCATTTTGCTGCTACTTGTCTTATGACATTGATTTCATGGCTGAGGGATATTCCGTCATACGTATGTACCACAATTTTTTGAACCATTTTTATGTTTCCTGGGATATTTAAGGTGTACCCAAGTTGAGGTTCTTGTAAGAAGTGCAGCCCTAAATTTAAGGGTGGCTCTGTCTTATTGATTTTCAGTTTTCACAAGGTATATTACCTAGACTGGAAGTGCAGTTGGCTCTGTAGCTCAGTTGATTACTTGTTTTAGGGAACACAATGCACTCCTCCAGTGAGGCAGTTGGCAATTTACATCCCGCCCATCAGCATTACAAGGCTCCCTGTTTTCCAGGGCCTGTCTTGCCTTTCTGGTTTTTACACATTTTGTGGATATCCCTTTTGACCAGTGGGAAGTGATACTTCTTTGTAGTGCAGATTTGCATTGCCTGCTTGCTTGCTTGGCCAAAAAGGTCATATGCGTTTTCTCCTGCATATATTCAGGAGAAAATGCATACGCCCTTTTTGGCCAAGTGCATCATTGTCGAAGTTGTGTCCCTCTTCCTGTGCTTTACAGGAGATTCCAACGTACCTCTTTAAATCTGATTCCTGCTATTTTGCTTCGCTTTCAAGTCCGCCTCATTGCCTTCCCTCAACAGATTTTTGGATGATAGTTGTCCTTTATTACTTTGCCAGTTTGTGAATTGCTGTACACTTGAGCTCCATTTTTCAACTCATTTTTTGTGAGCTGAACGCATGTGCAAAATTTGGGTTCAGGGCCTATACTGATTCCCGGAGGGTGTTTGCAACTTTGGTTAATTCTTCTTCCTGGCCAGAAATTAGAGTGACATATGCCCGTTCAAATGCCTAACAGCTACTCTCTCATTGGTTCTCCCTCATCCCTTTCATCCTCTGCCAAATTGGCAACCTGTGAGAAACAGCAGGTTAAAGGGGCTGTCTCTCCAAGTTGGGAGATTGATAGTAAAGCAGTTGGAAAGTCAAACTGGAGCACCAGGAGAGGGACTATTCGTTGAGTTTTACAAACTTTTCGTATTCAGAGTGTGTCCATTCTCTAGGATTCCCGTACATGTTATAGCTGTAGTAATATTCCCTTCAACCTGGAGAGATGGGACCCATGGAATGGTTGCCATGCATTATTGATTTCACGGGTCTGCATTTGCTCACCCAATCTCAACAATCCCCTCAGTCCCAAGTGTCCAGCCTTATGCCACATCCAGCTGTCATTGTAGACAGGGTCATTCCACGTTTAATCAGAGACCCTGAAAGAATTGTAAAGAATTTCTCTATTTTATTGTTTTGTTTTTGAAATTCCTTTTTATAGTGGGTTTGAGCTGTTTCTCTCTGCCATGTTTATGTCAGTCTAGACACACTTGATTCCCTTATGGAGACATATCAATACATAGGTTTTAAGATTCTTACTAGTCAGATATATTCCTCCGCGTGAAATATGGGGTTTTGAGTCCCTTTCACTGAGGAATGTATAGGTAGGTCTTTTCTATTCCATAGTTGGTTTTTGGAACGGTACTTGTGCTTATATCAAACTCTGGTTTTAAGCATCACCCCACCTCTCCTTCCCCCTTAAGCAGGCATAAGAGTGTTTTCTATATGTGAGACTCTGTTCTCTTTCCTAACTCAGTTCCTGTGTAGCCATGTTTACAGGATCTTCATAAGTGATATCTTATGATAAGCTTCTTTTTCTGTGTGACTTATTTCACTTAGAATCATCGTACCTGAATCCACTCATTTTGCTGCTACTGGTCTTATGACATTGATTTCATGGCTGAGGGATATTCCATCGTACGAAAGTACCATAAATTTTTTAACCATTTGTTTATTTCCTGGGATATTTCAGGTGTAACCAAGTTGAGGTTCTTGTAAGCAGTGCAGCCCTAAATTTGAGGGTGGTCTGTCTTATTGATTTTCAGTTTTCCCAAGGAATATTCCCTAGACTGGAAGTGCCCTTGGCTCTGTAGCTCTGTTGTTTACTTGTTTTAGGGAACACAGTGCACTCCTCCAGTGAGGCAGTTGGCAATTTACATCCCGCCCATCAGCATTACAAGGCTTCCTTTTCTCCAGGGCCTGTCTTGCCTTTCTGGTTTTTACACATTTTGTGGATGTCCCTTTTGACCGGTGGGAAGTGATACTTCTTTGTAGTGCAGATTTGCATTGCCCGCTTGCTTGCTTGGCCAAAATGGATGTATGCGTTTTCTCCTGCATATATTCAGGAGAAAACGCATACACCCTTTTTGGCCAAGTGCATCATTTTCGAAGTTGTGCCCCTCTTCCTGTGCTTTACAGGTGATTCCAACGTACCTCTTGAAATCTGTTTCCTGCTATTCTGCCTCGCTTTCAAGTCCGCCTCGTTGCCTTCCCTCAACAGATTTTTGTATGATAGTTGTCCTTTATTACTTTGCCAGTTTGTGAATTGCTGTGCCCTTGAGCTCCAATTTTCAACTCGTTTTTTTGTGAGCTGAACGCATGTCCAAATTTTGGTTCAGGACCTATACTGGTTCCCCGTGGTTGGTTGCAACTTTGGTTAATTCTTCTTCCTGCCGGGAAATTAGAGTGACATATGCCGTCCAAATGCCTAACAGCTACTCTCTCATGGGTTCGCCCTCTTCCCTTTCATCGTCTGCCAAATTGGCAAACTGTGAGAACCAGGAGGTTAAAGGGGCTGTCTCTCTAATTTGGGAGATTGATAGTAAAGCAGGTGGAAAGTCAAACTGGAGGACCAGGAGAGGGACTATTCGTTGAGTTTTAGAAACCTTTCGTATTCACAGTGTGTCCATTCTCTAGGTTTCCCGTATATGTTATAGCTGTAGTAGTATTCCCTTCAACCTGGAGAGTTGGGACCCATGGAGTGGGTGCCATGCATTATTGCTTTAAAGTGTCTGCATTTGCTCACCCAATCTCACAATTCCTCTCAGTCACAAGTGTCCAGCCTTATGCCACATCCAGCTGTCATTGTAGACAGGGTCATTCCACGTTTCATCAGAGACCCTGAAGGAATTGTAAAGAAATTCCCTGATTTTTTGTTTTGTTTTTGAAATTCCTTTTTATAGTGGGTTTGAGCTGATTCTCGCTGCCATGTTTATGCCAATCTAGACACACTTGATTCCCTTACGGAGACATATCAATACATAGGTTTTAAGATTCTTACTAGTCAGATATATTCCTCTGCGGGAAATACGGAGTTTTGAGTCCCTTTCACTGAAGAAGGTATAGGTAGGTCTTGTCTATTCCATAGTTGGTTTTTGGAACGGTACCTGTGCTTATATCAAACTCTGGTTTTATGCATCACCCCACCTCTCCTTCCCCCTTAAGCAGGCATAAGAGTGTTTTCTAAATGTGAGACTCTGTTCTCTTTCCTAACTCAGTTCATGTGTAGCCATGTTTACAGGATCTTCATAAGTGATATCTTATGATAAGCTTCTTTTTCTGTGTGACTTATTTCACTTAGAATCATCGTACCTGAATCCACTCCTTTTGCTGCTACTGGTCTTATGACATTGATTTCGTGGCTGACGGATATTCCATCGTACGTAATTACCACAATTTTTTGAACCATTTTTATATTTCCTGGTATATTTAAGGTGTACTCAAGTTGAGTTTCTTGTAAGCAGTGCAGCCCTAAATTTGAGGGTGTCTCTGTCTTATTGATTTTCAGTTATCCCAAGGTATATTCCCTAGACTGGAAGTGCCCTTGGCTCTGTAGCTCTGTTGTTTACTTTTTTTAGGGAAAACAATGCACTCCTCCAGTGAGGCAGTTGGCAATTTACATCCCGCCCATCAGCATAAAAAGGCTCCCTCTTCTCCAAGGCCTGTCTTGACTTTCTGGTATTTACACATTTGTGGTTGTCCCTTTTGACAGGTGGAAATTTATACATCTTTGTAGTGCAGATTTGCATTGCCCGCTTGCTTGCTTGGCCAAAAAGGGCGTATGCGTTTTCTCCTGAATATACTCAGGAGAAAACACATACGCCCTTTTTGGCCAAGTGCATCATTGTCGAAGTTGTGCCCCTCTTCCTGTGCTTTAAAGGGGATTCCAACGTACCTCTTGAAATCTGTTTCCTGCTATTCGGCCTCACTTTCATGTCCGCTTCTTTGCCTTCCCTTAACAGATTTCTGGACTATAGTAGGCCTTTATTACTCTGCCAGTTTGTGAATTGCTCTGCCACTGAGCTCCATTTTTCAACTCGTTTTTTGTGAGCTGAATGCAAGTCCAATATTTTGGTTCAGGACCTATACTGGTTCCCTGTGGGTGGTGGCAACTTTGGTTAATTCTACTTCCTGCCGGGAAATTAGAGTGACATATGCCCGTCCAAATGCCTAACAGCTACTCTCTCATTGGTTCTCCCTCTTCCTTTTCATCCTCTGCCAAATTGGCAACCTGTGAGAACCAGGAGGTTAAAGGGGCTGTCTCTCCAAGTTGGGAGATTGATAATAAAACAGTTGGAAATTCAAACTGGAGAACCAGGAGAGGGACTATTCGTTGAGTTTTAGAAACCTTTTGTATTCACATTGTGTCCATTCTCTAGGTTTCCCGTACATGTTATAGCTGTAGTAATATTCCCTACAACCTGTAGAGTCGGACCCATGGAATGAGTGCCATGCATTATTGCTTTAAAGGGTCTGCATTTGCTCACCCAATCTCACCAATCCTCTCAGTCCCAAGTGTCCAGACTTATGACACATCCAGCTGTCATTGTAGACAGGGTCATTCCACGTTTCATCAGAGACCCTGAAGGAATTGTAAAGAATTTCCCTGTTTTTTTTTGGTTTGATTTTGAAATTCCTTTTTATAGTGGGTTTGAGCTGATTCTCGCTTCCATGTTTATGCCAGTCTAGACTCACTTGATTCCCTTACGGAGACATATCAATACATAGGTTTTAAGATTCTTACTAGTCAGATATAATCCTCTGTGGGAAATATGGGGTTTTGAGTCCCTTTCACTGAGGAAGGTATAGGTAGGTCTTGTCTATTCCATAGTTGGTTTTTGGAACGGTTCCTGTGCTCATATCAAACTCTGTTTTTATGCATCACCCACATCTCCTTCCCCCTTAAGCAGGCATAAGAGTGTTTTCTAAATGTGAGACTCTGTTCTCTTTCCTAACTCAGTTCATGTGTAACCATGTTTACAGGATCTTCATAAGTGATATCTTATGATAAGCTTCTTTTTCTGTGTGACTTATTTCACTTAGAATCATCGTACCTGAATCCACTCATTTTGCTGCTACTGGTCTTATGACATTGTTTTCACGGCTGAAGGATATTCCATCGAACGTAAGTACCACTATGTTTTGAACCATTTTTATATTTCCTGTGATATTTAAGGTGTACCCAAGTTGAGGTTCTTGTAAGCAGTACAGCCCTAAATTTGAGGGTGGCTCTGTCTTATTGATTTTCAGTTTTCCTAAGGTATATTCCCTACACTGGAAGTGCACTTGGCTCTGTAGCTCTGTTGATTACTTCTTTTAGGGAACTCAATTCACTCCTCCAGTGAGGCAGTTGGCAATTTACATCCCGCCCATCAGCATTACAAGGCTCCCTGTTCTCCAGGGCCTGTCTTGCCTTTCTGGATTTTACACATTTTGTGGATGTCTCTTTTGACCGGTGGGAAGTGATACTTCTTTGTAGTGCAGATTTGCATTGCCCGCTTGCTTGCTTGGCCAAAAAGGGCGTATGCGTTTTCTCCTGCATATATTCAGGAGAAAACGCATAGGCCCTTTTTGGCCAAGTGCATCATTGTCGATGTTGTGCCCCTCTTCCTTTGCCTTAAAAACGATTCCAACGTACCTCTTGAAGTCTGTTTCCTGCTATTCTGCCTCACTTTCAAGTCCGCCTCGTTGCCTTCCCTCAACAGATTTTTGGACGATAGTTGTCCTTTATTACTCTGCCTGTTTGTGAATTGTTGTGCACTGAGCTACATTATTTAACTCGTTTTTTTGTGAACTGAACGCAAGTCCAATATTTTGGTTCAGGACCTATACTGGTTCCCGGTGGGTGGCTGAGGCTTTGCTTATTTCTTCTTCTTCCCGCGAAGTAAGATGACATGTGCCCGTACAAATGTCTAACAGCTAATCTCTCACTGGTTCTCCCTCTTCCCTTTCATCCTCTGCCAAATTGGCAACCTGTGCGAACCAGAAGGTTAAAGGTGCTGTCTCTCCAAGTTGGGAGATTGATAGTAAAGCAGTTGGAAAATCAAATGGGAGCACCAGGAGTGGGACTATTCGTTGAGTTTTATAAACTTTTCGTATTCACACTGTGTCCATTCTCTAGGGTTCCCGTACATATTATAGCTGTAGTAATATGCCCTTAAACCTGGCCTGTTGGGACCGATGGAATGGGTGCCACACATTATTGCTTTAAAGGGTCTACATTTGCTCACCCAATCTCACCAATCCTCTCAGTCCCAAGTGTCCAGCCTTATGCCACATCCAGCTGTCGTTGTAGATAGGGTCATTCCAGGTTTCATCAGCGACCCTGAAGGTATTGTGTAAGAATTGTTCTGTTTTTATGTTTTGTGTTGAAATTCATTTTTTATTGGGTTTGAGCTGATTCTCCCTGCCATGTTTATGTCATTCTAGACACACTTAGTTACCTTAAGGAGACATATCAATACATAGGTTTTAAAATTCTTTCTAGTCAGATATATTTCTCTGTGGGGAATAGGGATGTTGAGTTCCATTCACTGAGGAAGGAGTAGGGCTTGTCTCTTTTGTTTTTGGATTATGGAACGGTGCCTGTGCTAATATCAATTTTTTGTTTTGTGCATCTCCCCACCTGTCTTTCTCCTTAAGCAAGCGTTAGAGTGTTTTCTAAATCTGAGACTCTGTTCTATTCCCTAAATCAGTTCATATGTAGCCATGTTTACATTCCCTTCATAAGTGATATCTTATGTCAGAATGCACCATGGCCCTTGTCATAATAATGCTTCATGACCCCTGTCATCACAATGATCCATGCCCTGGTTATCAAAATGCTCCATGTCCCTTGTCATCAAAATTCTCCACGTACTTGTCATCACAGTGCTACATGACACTTCTCATCAAAATGTTACATGCTCTTGTCATCACAATTCTCCATTCTCTTGACATTGCAATGCTCCATGACCCCTGTCATCACATTGCTCCCTGACACCTGTCAACACAATGCTTCATGCCCATTGTCATTACAGTGCTCCATGATGTTCAACATCACAATTACCCAAGGTCTTCTCATCACAATGCTCCACGGTTTTGCCATCACCATGCTCCATGCCTTGTCATCTCAAAGCTCAATGTCCCTTGTCCTCACAATTCTCCACGTCCTTGTCATTACAATGCTCCATGGCTCTTCACATCACAATGTTATATGCTCTTGTCATCACAATACTCCATGCACTTGTCATCGCAATGCTCCATGACCCCTGTCATAGGAAGCTCCATGCGCTTTTCATCAAAATGTTTCACGACCAGGACATTAAAATTCTCAATGGCCTTTGATATCACAATGCTCCATGCCCTTGTCATCACAATGCTCCTTTACTTTGTCACAACAATCCTCCATAACAATTGGCATCACAATGCTCCATGATATTGTCATCAAACTGGAACATGACATATTTCATCACAATGCTCCCTGACACCTTTCTTCACAATAATCCATGACCTTGTCATCACAGTGCTCCATGACCTTGTCATCACATTGTGCCATGCCCATTCTTATCACAATAATCCAATAAACTTGTCAGACCAATGCTCCATACCACTTTTCATCACAATGCTCCATGAACGCTGTCATCAAAATGCACCATGCCCATCATCATAATGCTTCATGCTATTGTCATCACAATGAAATCAAAAAGCTCCATGACATCTGTCATCACAATGCAGCAAACCCTTGTGATCACAATGTCCCATAACACTTGTCATCACAATGCCCCATGACGCTGGTCACCACAGTTATCCATGGGCTTCTCATCACAATGCACCATGACTTTTGTCAACACAATGCTCAATACCATTGTCAACACAATGCTCTCTGATTATTGACCTCAGTATGCACCGTGCACTCTTTCATGACAAGGCTCCATGCCTTTTTCATCACAATGATCCATGGCCTTCTCATCAAAATGTTCCAAGAAACCTGTGATCACAATGCTCCTTGCAATTGTCATCACAAAGCTCCATGACGAATGTCATCAGAATGCTCCATGGCCTTCTCATCATAATGTTCCATGCCCTTGTCATCACAATGCTCCAAGACCCCTGTAATCAAAATGATCCCTCTGCCTTTTCATCAGAATGCTCCATGAGACTTGTCATCACAATGTTCCATGGTCTTCACATCAGAGTGCTCCAGGACCTTGTCATCACCATGCTCCATTCCCTTGTCATCACAATGCTCCATGACCCCTGTCATCACAATAATCCATGAACATTTTCAGCCCAGTGCTCCACGACATACTCATCACAATGCTCCATGGCCAATATCATCACAATGCTCCATGACCACTGTCATCACAACACTATATGAAACCTGACAACACAATGATCTGGGACTCTTGTCATCACAATGCTCCATTCCGTAGTCATCACAATGCTTTATGACCCCTGTCATCACAACACTCCATGAATATTTTCAGCCGAGTGCTCCATGACCCTTCTCATCACAATGATCCATGCCATTGTCATCCCAATGCTCCATGACCCCGTATTCACAATGCTCCATGACTCTTGTCATCACAGTGCTCCATGACACCTGTCATCACAATGCTCCATGCATTTGTCAGCAAAATGCTACATGACGTTGTCATTACAATGCTCTATGCGCTTGTCAGCACAGTACTCCATTTCCATTGTCATCACACTCCTCCATGAACCTTGGGATCACATTGCTTCATGCCCTTGTCATCACAATGCTCCATGCTCCTTGAAATCCAAATGATCCATGACCTCTGTCATCACAATGCTCCTAACCCTTGTGATCACAGTGTTCCATAACACTTCTCATCACAACGCTCCATGATGCCTGTCATCACAATACTCCATGCCCTTGTCATCACAATGCTCCATGACCATTGTCATCACAATTCTCAATACACTTGTCATCAAAATGCTCCCCGACAATTGTCGTCAGAATGCTCCTTGAACCCTGTCACGAAACGGCTCCATGCCTTTTTCATCACAATGCCCCATGGCGTTTTCATCACAATGCTCCATGCCATTGTCATCAAAATACTCCAAAAGTTTGTCATCAGAATGCTCCATGACCCTTGTCATCACAATTCTCCATGCACTTGTCCGCACAATGCTCCCTGACCCTTATCATCACAATGATCCAAGCCATTGTCATCACAATGGGCCATTACATATGTCATCACAATGCTACCTGACACGTGTCTTCACAATACTGCATGACCTGGTCATCACAATGCTCCATGCCCTTTTCATCACAATGCGCCATTCCAACTGTCATCACAATAATCCATGAAACTTATTAGACCAATGATCCATGCCCTTGTCATCACAACGCTCCATGCCCTTATTATCACAATGCTCCATGGCCCCTGTCATCACAATGCTCCGTGACTCCAGTCATCACAGTGCTTCATGACCTTTGTCATCACAATGGTCCATGCCTTCGTCATCAACAGTCTCTGTGACCTTTTTAACCACAATGCTCCATGAACTTTTCATCACAATGCTCTTTGACCCTTGTCATCACAACGCTCCATGCGCTGGTCAGCACAATGCTCCATGACACATGTCATCACAATGCACCATGTGCTTGTCATCACAGTGCTCCACAATCTTGTCATCACAATGCTCCTTAAAATTTGTCATCACAATGCTCCATGCACTTCTCATCAAAATGCTCTCTCACCACTGATATCACAATGCTACATCACTATTTGTCACAATACTCCCTCACACCTCTGATCACAATGTTCCATGACTCCTGTCATCACAATGCTACATGCACTTATCACAATGTTCGATGACCCCTGACATCACAGTGTTCCATAACACCTGTCATCAAAATGTTCCATGACACTTTTCATCAAAGTGCTCCATGTCCCTGTCATCAGAATGTTCCCTGCCCTTCTCATCACAATGCACAGCGCCCTTGCCATCTAAATGCTCCATGACCTTTGTCATCACAAAGATCCATGACCCTTGGCATCACAATGTTCCATGTCATTGTCATCACCAGGCTCCATGAACCCTCTCATCACATTGCTCCATGCCCTTGTCTTCACAAAGCTCCATGACACATGTCATCAGAATGCTCCATGGCCTTCTCATCACAATGCTCCATGCCCTTGCCATCACAATGCTCCATTACCCCAGTCATAACAATGCTCCATGACCCCTGCCATCACGATGTTCCATTATCTTGTCATCACAAAGCTCCATGACCCTTCTCATCACAATGCTCCAAGAACCCTGTAATCACAATGCTCTATGCCCTTTTTCATCTCAATGATCCATGAACCCTGTCATCACAATGCACCATGCCCATCATCATAATGATTCATGCTATTGTCATCACAATGAAATCAAAATGCTCCATGACCTCTGTCATAACAATGCTCCAAACCCTTGTGATCACAATATTCCCTATCACTTGTCATCACAATGCCCCATGACACTCGTCATCACAATTATCAATGGTTTTCTCATCACAATGCTCAATACACTTGTCATCAAAATGCTCCCTGACACTTGTTGTCTGTATGCTCCTTGAACCCTGTCATGACAAGGCTCCATGCATTTTTCATCACAATGATCCATGCCCTTTTCATCATAATGCTCCAAGACCCATGTAATCACAATGCTCCATGTCCTTGTCATCACAAAGCACAATGACGCATGCCATCAGAATGCTCCTTGATCTTCTCCTCACAATGCTCCATGCCGTTGTCATCACAATGTGCCAAGACCCCTCTAATCACAATGCTCCATGAGACTTGTCATCACAAGGCTCCATGGTTTTGCCATCACAATGCTCCAGGACCTTGTCATCACAATGCTTCTCGACATTGTCATGAAAATTTTCAATGGCCCTTGTCATCATAATGCTCCAAGCCCTAATCATCAAAATGCTCCATTATATTTGTCATCACAATTCTCCATTACATTTTGCATCACAATGCTCCATGCCATTGTAATCGCAATGGACCATGACATATGTCATCACAATGCTCCTTGACACCTGTCTTCACAATACTCCATGACGTTCTCATCAGAATGCTCCAGGCCCTGGTCATCAAAATGCACCATGCCCACTGTCATCACAATAATCTATGAAACATGTCAGACCAATGCTCCATGCCCCTGTCATCATAATGATCCATGTCCTTATCATCACAAAGCTACATGACACCTGTCTTCACAATGCTCCATGACTCCAGTCATCACAATATTTCATAACGTTTGTCATCACAGTGGTCCATGCCCGCATCATCACAAGGCTCTGTGACCTTTGTAACCACAATGCTCCATGAACTTTTCATCACAATGCTCTTTGACCCTTGTCATCACAATGCTCCATGCGCTCGTCAGCACAATGCTCCATGACACATGTCATCACAATGCACCATGCGCTTGTCATCACAGTGCTCCACAATCTTGTCATCACAATGCTCCTTAAAATTTGTCATCACAATGCTCCATGCACTTCTCATCAAAATGCTCTCTCACCACTGATATCACAATGCTACATCACTATTTGTCACAATACTCCTTCACCCCTGTCATCACAATGTTCCATGACTCCTGTTATCATAATGCTACATGCACTTATCACAATGTTCGATGACCCCTGACATCACAGAGTTCCATAACACCTGTCATCAAAATGTTCCATGACACTTTTCATCAAATTGCTCCAAGACCCTGTCATCAGAATGCTCCCTGCCCTTCTCATCACAATGCACAACGCCCTGGCCATCTAAATGCTCCGTGACCTTTGTCATCACAAAGATCCATGACCCCTGTCTTCACAATACTCCGTGACTCCAGTCATCACAATGTTTCATAACGTTTGTCATCACAGTGGTCCATGAGCATGTCATCACAAGGCTCTGTGACCTTTCTAACCACAATGCTCCCTGAAATTTTCATCACAATTCTCTGTGACCCTTGTCATCATAATGCTCCATGTCTTTTTCAGAACAATGCACAATAACCATTGTCATCACAACGTGCCACGCGATTTTCATCACAACGGTCCACAACCTTGTCATTGAAATGCTCCATAAACCTTGTAATCACAATGCTCCATGCACTTCTCATCAAACTGCTCTCTCACACGAGATATCACAATGTTCCATCACTAGTCATCACAATATTCCCTCACCCCTGTAATCACAATGTTCCACGAACCTGTCATCACAATGCTACATCCCTTTGTCATCACAATATTCCATGACCCCTGACATCACAATGTTCCATAACCCCTGTCATCAAAATGCTCCATGACGCTTTTCATCCCAAAGCTCCAAGACCCCTGACATCACAATGTTCTATAACCCCTGCCATCAAAATGTTCCATTACACTTTTCATCAAATTGCTGCATGACCCGGTCATCAAAATGCTCCCTGCCCTTCTCATCACAATGCACCATGCCCTTGTCATCAACATGCTCCATGACTTGTCATCACAAAGCTCCATGACCCTTGGCATCACAATGCTCCATGTCACTGTCATCTCAATGCTCCATAAACCCTCTTATCACATTGCTCCATGCCCTTGTCATCACAAAGATCCCTGATACTTGTCATCACAATGTTCGATGCCCTTCTCATCATAATGCTCCATGCCCCTGTAATTACCATCCTGAATGACCCATGTATCACAGTGCTCCGTGCCCTTGTCATCACAATGCTCCATGCCCACTCTCATCACAATAATCCATGAAATATTTCAGACCAATGTTCCATGCCCTTCTCATCAAAATGCTCCATTACCCCTGTCATAACAATGCACCATGACCCTTGCCATCAAAATGTTCCTCGGAATAGTCATCACAAGGTTCCATGACACTTGTCATCACAATGCTTAAGACCCCTGAAATCACAATGCTCCATGACCTTGTCATCAAAAAGCTCCATGACGCATGCCATCAGAATGTTTCATGGCCTTTTCATCACAATGCTCCATGCCCTTGTCATCACAATGCTCCATGACCCTTGTAATCACAATGCTCCATGCCCCTTTTCATCTCAATGCTCCATGAACCCTGTCATCACAATGCACCATGGCCATCATCATAATGCTTCAGGCTATTGTCATCACAATGAAATCAATATTCTCCATGACCTCGGTCATAATAATGCTCCAAACCCTTGTGATCACAATGTTCCATAACACTTATCATCACAACACACCATGACGCTCATCATCACAATTATCCATGGTCTTCTCATCACAATGCTCCATGATCTTTGTCATCACAATGCTCAATACACTTGTCGTCACAATGCTCCCGGACACTTGTCGTCAGTATGCTCCTTGAACCCTGTCATGACAAGGCTCCATGCCTTTGTCATCACAATGATCCATGCACTTTTTATCACAATGCACCAAGATGCCTGTTATCACAATGCTCCATGCCCTTGTCATCACAAAACTCTATGACGCATGTCATCAGAATGCTCAATCGCCTTCTCATCACAATGCTCCATGCCCTACTCATCACAATGCTCCATGGCCAATATCATCACAATGCTCCATGACCACTGTCATCACAACACTCCATGACACCTGACAACAGAATGATCTGGGACTCTTGTCATCACCATGCTCCATTCCGTTGTCATCACAATCCTTCATGACACCTGTCATCACAACACTCCATGAACATTTTCAGCCCAGTGCTCCATGACCCTTGTCATCAAAATGCTCTATGACCCCTGTATTCACAATGCTCCGTGACGCTTGTCATCACTGTGCTCCATGACACATGTCATCACAATGCTCCATGTCTTTGTCAGCAAAATGCTACATGACATTGTCATTACAATGCTCTATGCGCTTGTCATCACAATATTCTATTTCCATTGTCATCACAATCCTCCATGAACCTTGGGATCACATTGCTTCATACCCCTGTCATCACAATGCTCCATGCTCCTTGAAATCAAAATGATCCATGATGTCTGTCATCACAATGCTCCAAACACTTGTGATCACAATGTTCCATAACACTTGTCATCACAATGCTCCATGATGCCTGTCATCACAATACTCCATGCCCTTTTCATCCCAATGCTCCATGACCTTTGTCATCACAATTCTCAATACACTTGTCATCACAAAGCTCCCTGACACTTGTCATCAGAATGCTCCTTCAAACCTGTCACGAAAAGGCACCATGCCTATTTCATCACAATGCCCCATGCCATTTTCATCTCTATGATCCATGCCATGCTCATTAAAATACTCCACAAGCTTGTCATCAGAATGCTCCATGACCCTTGTCATCACAGTTCTGCATGCACTTGTCAGCACAATGTTCCCTGACCCTTGTCATCACAATGCTCCAAGCCATTGTCATCACAATGCTCCATTACTTTTGTCATCAGTATCCTCCATGACACTTGGCATCACAATGCTCCATGCCATTGTCATCACATTGGGCCATTACATATGTCATCACAATGCTTCCTGACACCTGTCTTCACAATACTGCATGACCTGGTCATCACATTGCTCCATGCCCTTGTCACCACAATGCGCCATTCCAACTGTCATCACAATAATCCATGAAACTTATTAGACCAATGTTCCATGCCCTTGTCATCACAATGCTCCATGCCCTTGTCATCACAAAACTCCATGACGCATGTCATCAGAATGCTCCATGGCCTTCTCATCACATTGCTCCATGCCCTAGTCATCACAATGCTCCAAGAAGCCTGTAATCACCATGCTCCATGCCCCTTTTCATCAGAATGTTCCGTGAGACTTGTCATCACAAGTCTTCATGGACTTCTCATCACAATGCTCCAGGACCTTGTAATCCCCATGCTTCATTCCCTAGTCTTCAAATTGCTCCATGACCACTGTCATCACAACACTCCATGACACCTGACAACACAATGATCCTTGACCCTTGTCATCACAATTCTCCATTCCCTAGTCATCACAATGCTGCATGACGCGTGTCATCACAACACTCCATGAACATTTTCAGACCAGGGCTCCATGACCATTGTCATCACAATATTCCATGCCCTTGTCATCCCAATGGTCCATGACCCCTATATTCACAAAGCTCCGTGACGCTTGTCATCACAGTGCTCCATGACACATGTCATCACAATGTTCCATGCCATTGTCAGCAAAATACTACATGACCTTGTCATTACAATGCTCTATGCACTTGTCATCAAAATACTCCATTTCCATTGTCATCACAATCCTCCATGAACTTTGGGATCACATTGCATCATGCCCTTCTCTTTACAATGCTCCATGCTCCTTGAAATCAAAATGATCCATGACCTCTCTCATCACAATGCTCCAAACCCTTGTGATCACTGTGTTCCATAACACTTGTCATCACAATGCTCCATGATGCCTGTCATCAAAATACACCATGCACTTTTCATCACAATTTTCCATGCCATTGTCATCAAAATACTCCACAAGCTTGTCATCAGAATGCTCCATGACCCTTGTCATCACAATTCCCATGCACTTTTCAGCACAATGCTCCCTGTCCCTTGTCATCACAATGCTCCAAGCCATTGTCATCACAATGCTCCATTACCTTTGTCATCAGAATCCCCCATGACACTAGGCCTCACAATGCTCCATGCCATTGTCATGACAATGGGCCATTACATATGTCATCACAATGCTCCCTGACACCTGTCTTCACAATAGAGCATGACCTGGTCATCACAATGCTCCATGCCCTTGTCATCACAATGCACCATTCCAACAGTCATCGCAATAATCCATGAAACATATTAGACCAATGATCCATGCCCTTGCAATCACAATGCTCCATTACCCCTGTCATAACAATGCTCCATGACCTCTGCCATCACGATGTTCCATCGCCTTGTCATCACAAGGATCCATGACCCTTCTCATCACAATGCTCCAAAACCCCTGTAATCACAGTGCTCCACAAAATTCTCATCACAATGCTCCATGGCCAATATCATCACAATGCTCCATGACCACTGTCATCACAACACTCCATGACACCTGACAACCCAATGATCCAGGACTCTTGTCATCACAGTGCTCCATTCCCTAGTCATCACTATACTCCATGACCCCTGTCATCACAACACTCCATGAACATTTTCAGCCCATTGCTCCATGACCCTTGTCATCACAATGATCCATGCCCTTGTCTTCCCAATGCTCCATGACCAATATATTCACAATGATCCGTGATTGTTGTCATCACAGTGCTCCATGACACGTGTCATTGCAATGCTCCCTGCCTTTGTCAGCAAAATGCTACATGACCTTGTCATTACAATGCTCTATGCGCTTGTCATCACAATACTCCATTTCCATTGTCATCAAAATCCTCCATGAAACTTGGGATCACATTGCTTCATGCCCTTTTCATCACAATGCTCCATGCTCCTTGAAATCAAAATGATCCATGACCTCTGTCATCACAATGCTCCAAACCCTTGTGATCACAGTGTTCCATAACACTTGTCATCACAACACTCCATGATGCCTGTCATCACAATACTCCATGCACTTTTCATCACAATGCTACATGACCTTGGTCATCACAATGATCAATACACTTGTCATCAAAATGCTCCCTGACACTTGTTGTCTGTATGCTCCTTGAACCCTGTCATGACAAGGCTCCATTCCTTTTTCCTCACAATGATCCATGTCCTTTTCATCACAATGCTCCAAGACCAATATAATCTCAATGCTCCATGCCTTTGTCATCACAAAGCTCAATGACACATGTCATCAGAATGCTATATGGCCTTCTCATCACAATGATCCATGCCCTAGTCATCACAATGCTCCAAGACCCCTGTAATCACAATGCTCCATGCCCCTTTTCATCAGAATGTTCCATGAGATTTGTCATCACAAGCCTTCATGGCCTTCTCATCACAATGCTCCAGGACCTTGTAATCCCCATGCTCCATTCCCTGGTCTTCAAAATGCTCCATGACCACTGTCATCACAACACTCCATGACACATGACAACACAATGATCCGGGACCTTGTCATCACAATGCTCCATTCCCTAGTCATCACAATGCTCCATGACCCGTGTCATCACAATATTCCATGAACATTTTCAGTCAAGTGTTCCATGACCCTTGTCATCCCAATGATCCATGCCCTTGTCATCCCAATGCTCCATAACCGGTGTATTCACAATGCTCCGTGACGCTTGTCATCACAGTGCTCCATGACATATGTCATCACAATGGTCCATGCCTTTGTCAGCACAATGCTCCACGACCTTGTCATTATAATGCTCTATGCGCTTGTCATCTCAATACTCCATCTCCATTGTCATCACAATCCTCCATGAACCTTGTAATCACATTGCTTCATGCCCTTGTCATCACAATGCTCCATGCTCCTTGAAATCAAAATGATCCATGACCTCTGTCATCACAATGCTCCAAACCCTTGTGATCACAGTGTTCCATAACACTTGTCATCACAACGCTCCATGATGCCTGTCATCACAATACTTCATGCCCTTTTCATCACAATGCTCCATGACCTTTGTCATCACAATGCTCAATACACTTGTCATCACAATGCTCCCTGACACTTGTCGTCAGAATGCTCCTTGAAACCTGTCATGACAAGGCTCCATGCATTTTTCATCACAATGCCCCATGCCGTTTTCATCACAATGCTCCATGTCATTGTCATCAAAATACTCAACAAGCTTGTCATCAGAATGCTCTATGACACTTGTCATCACAATTCTCCATGCACTTGTCAGCACAATGCTCCCTGACCATTTTCATCACAATGCTCCAAGCCACTGTCATCACAATGCTGCATTACCTTTGTCATCAGAATCCTCCATGACACTTGGCATCACAATGCTCCATGCCATTGTCATCACAATGGGCCATGACATATGTCATCACAATGCTCCCTGACACCTCTCTTCACAATACTGCATGACATGGTCATCACAATGCCCCATGCCCTTGTCATCACAATGTGCCATTCCAACTCTCATCGCAATAATCCATGCAACTTATTAGACCAATGTTCCATGCCCTTGTCATCACAATGCTCCATGCCCTTGTTATCACAATGCTCCATGACCGCTGTCATCACAATGCTCCGTGACTCCAGTCATCACAATGCATCATGACCTTTGTCATCACAATGGTCCATGCCCTCGTCATAAACAGTCTCTGTGACCTTTTTAACCACAATGGTCCATGAACTTTTCTTCACAATGCTCTTTGACACTTGTCATCACAATGCTCCATGTTCTTGTCAGCATAATGCTCCATGACACATGTCATTACAATGCACCATACGCTTGTCATCTCAGTGCTCCACAATCTTGTCATCACAATGCTCCTTAAAATATGTCATCACAATGCTCCATGCACTTCTCATCAAAATGCTCTCTCACCACTGATATCACAATGCTACATCACTATTTGTCACAATACTCGCTCAACCCTTTCATCACAATGTTCCATGACTCCTGTCATCACAATGCTACATGCACTTATCATCACAATATTCGATGACCCCTGACAACACAATGTTCCATAACACCTGTCATCAAAATGTTCCATGACACTTTTCATCAAATTGCTCCATGACCCTGTCATCAGAATGCTCCCTGCACTTCTCATCACAATGCACAATGCCCTTGCCATCAAAATGCTCCATGACCTTTGTCATCACAAAGATCCATGACCCTTGGCATCACAATGCTCCATGTCATTGTCATCACAATGCTCCATGAACGCTCTCATCACATTGCTCCAGGCACTTGTATTCACAAAGCTCCATGACACATGTCATCAGAATGCTCCATGGCCTTCTCATCACAATGCTCCATGCTCTTGCCATCACAATTCTCCATTACCCCTCTCATAACAATGCTCCATGACCCCTGCCATCACGATGTTCCATGGCCTTGTCATCACAAAGCTCCATGACCCTTCTCATCACAATGCTCCAAGAACCCTGTAATCACAATGCTCTATGCCCTTTTTCATCTCAATGATCCATGAACCCTGTCATCACAATGCACCATGCCCATCATCATAATGCTTCATGTTATTGTCATCACAATGAAATCAAAATGCTGCATGACCTCTGTCATAACAATGCTCCAAACCCTTGTGATCACAATATTCCGTAACACTTGTCATCACAAAGCTCAATGACGCATGCCATCAGAATGATCCTTGTTCTTTGCCTCACAATGCTCCATGCCCTTGTCATCACAATGATCCAAGACCCCTGTAATCACAATGCTCCTTTCCCTTGTCATCAAAAAACTCCATGACGCATGTCATCAGAATGCTCCATGGCCTTCTCATCACAATGCTCCATGCGCTAGTCATCACAATGCTACAAGACCCCTGTAATCACAATGTTCCATTTCCGTTTTCATCAGAATGCTACCTGAGACTTGTCATCACAAGTCTCCATGGTCTTCTCATCACAATGCTCCAGGACCTTGTCATTACCGTGCTCCATTCGCTTGACATCACAATGCTCCATGACCCCTGTTATCACAATAATCTATGAACATTTTCAACCAAATGCTCCACGACCTACTCATCACAATGCTCCATGTCCAATATCATCACAATGCTCCATGACCACTCTCATCACAACACTCCATGACACCTGACAACACAATGATCCGGGACTCTTTTCATCACAATGCTCCATTCCCTAGTCATCACAATGCTCCATGACCCCTGTCATCACAACACTCCATGAACATTTTCAGCCCATTGCACCATGACACTTGTCATCACAATGATCCATGCCCTTGTCATCCCAATGCTCCATGACCCCTGTATTCACAATGTTCCGTGACGGTTGTCATCACCGTGCTCCATGACACCTGTCATCACAATGCTCCATGCCTTTGTCAGCAAAATGCTACATGACCTTGTCATTATAATGCTCTATGCGCTTGTCATCTCTATACTCCACTACCATTGTCATCACAATCCTCCATGAACCTTGTGATCAGATTGCTTCATGCAGTTTTCATCACAATGCTCCATGCTCCTTGAAATCAAAATGATCCATGACCTCTCTCATCACAATGCTCCAAACCCCTGTGATCACACTGTTCCATAACACTTGTCATCACAACGCTCCATGATGCCTGTCAGGACAATATTCCATGGTTTTCCATCACAGTGCTCCATGACCTTTGTCATCACAATGCTCAATACACTTGTCATCACAGTGCTCCCTGACACTGGTCATCAGAATGCTCCTTGAAACCTGTCATGACAAGGCTCCATGCCTTTTTCATCACAATGCCCCATGCGGTTTTCATCACAATGCTCCATGTCATTGTCATCAAAATACTCCACATGCTTGTCATCAGAATGCTCCATGACCCTTGTCATCACAATTCTCCATGCACTTGTCAGCACAATGCTCCCTGACCCTTGTCATCACAATGCTCCAAGCCATTGTCATCACAATTCCCCATTACCTTTGTCATCAGAATCCTCCATGACACATGGCATCACAATGCTCCATGCCATTGTCATCACAATGGGCCATTACATATGTCATCACAATGCTCCCTGACACCTCTCTTCACAATACTGCATGACATCGTCATCACAAGGCTCCATGCCCTTGTCAACACAATGTGCCATTCCAACTGTCATCGCAATAATCCATGCAACTTATTAGACCAATGTTCCATGCCCTTGTCATCACAATGCTCCATGCCCTTGTTATCACAATGCTCCACGACCCCTGTCATCACAATGCTCCGTGAATCCAGTCATCACAATGAATCATGACCTTTGTCAGCACAATGGTCCATGCCCTCGTCATCAACAGTCTCTGTGACCTTTTTAACCACAATGGTCCATGAACTTTTCTTCACAATGCTCTTTGACACTTGTCATCACAATGCTCCATGTGCTTGTTAGCACAATGCTCCATGACACATATCATCACAATGCACCATAGGCTTGTCATCACAGTGCTCCACAATCTTGTCATCACAATGCTCCTTTAAATTTGTCATCACAATGCTCCATGCACTTCTCATCAAAATGCTCTCTCACCACTGATATCACAATGCTATATCACTATTTGTCACAATACTCCCTCACCCCTGTCATCAAAATGTTCCATGACTCCTGTCATCACAATGCTACATGCTCTTATCATCACAATGTTCGATGACCCCAGACATCACAGTGTTTCATAACACCTGTCATCAAAATGATCCATGACACTTCATCAAATTGCTCCATGACCCTGTCATCACAATGCTCCCTGCCCTTCTCATCACAATGCACAACGCCCTTGCTATCAAAATGCTTCTTGACTTTTTTCATCACAAAGATCCATGACCTTTGGCATCACAATTCTCCATGTCATTGTCATCACAATGCTCCATGAACGCTCTCATCACATTGCTCCATGCCATTGTCTTCACAAAGCTCCATGACACATGTCATCAGAATGCTCCATGGCCTTCTCATCACAATGCTCCACGCCCTTGCCATCAGAATGCTCCATTACACCTGACATAACAATGCTCCATGACCCCTTCCATCACGATGTTCCATGGCCTTGTCATCACAAAGCTCCATGACCCTTCTCATCACAATGCTCCGTGACCCCTGTAATCACAATGCTCTATGCCCCTTTTCATCTCAATGATCCATGAACCCTGTCATCACAATGCACCATGCCCATCATCATAATGCTTCATGCTATTGTCATCACAATGAAATCCAAATGCTCCATGACCTCTGTCATAACAATGCTACAAACCCTTGTGATCACAATATTCCATAACACTTGTCATCACAATGCCCCATGACGATCGTCATCACAATTATCAATGGTGTTCTCATCACAATGTTCCAAGGTCTTTGTCCTCACAATGCTCAATACACTTGTCATCAAAATGCTCCCTGACACTTGTTGTCTGTATGCTCCTTGAATCCTGTCATGACAAGGCTCCATGCCTTTTTAATCACAATAATCCATGTCCTGTTCATCACAATGATCCAAGACACATATAATCTCAATGCTCCATGCCCTTGTCATCACAAAGCTCAATGTTGCAGGCCATCAGAATGCTCCTTGGACTTCTGCTCTCATTGCTCCATGCCCTTGTCATCACAATTTTCCAAGACCCCTGTAATCACAATGCTCCATGCCCTTGTCATCAGAAAACTCCATGACGTATGTCATCAGAATGCTCCATGGCCTTCTCATCACAATGCTCCATGCCCTAGTCATCACAATGCTCCAAGACCCCTGTATTCACAATGCTCCATGCCCCTTTTCATCAGAATGCTCCATGAGACTTGTCATCACAAGTCTCCATGGTCTTCTCATCACAATGCTCCAGGACCTTGTCATAACCATGCTCCATTCCCTTGTCATCACAATGTTCCATGACACCTGTCATCACAATACTCCATGAACATTTTCAGCCCAATGCTTCACGACCTACTCATCACAATGCTCCATGGTCAATATCACAAAGCTCCATGACCACTGTCATCAAAACACTCCATGACTCCTGACAACACAATGATCCGGGACACTTGTCATCACAATGCTCCATTCCCTAGTCATCACAATGCTCCATGACCCCTGTCATCACAATAATCCATGAACATTTTCAGCCCAATGCTCCATGACACTTGTCATCACATTGAACCATGCCCTTGTCATCCCAGTGCTCCATGACACCTGTATTCACAATGCTCCGTGACTCCAGTCATCACAATGCTTCATAAGGTTTGTCTACACAACGGTCCATGCCCGCATCTTCACAAGGCTCTGTGACCTTTGAAACCACAATGCTCCATGAACATTTCATCACAATTCTCCGTGACCCTTGTCATCACAATGCTCCATGCGTTTTTCAGAACAATGCTCCATGACATTTGTCATCACAATGTGCCATGCGCTTTTCATCACAATGATCCACAACCTTGTCATCGCTATGCTCCATAAACATTGTAATCACAATGCTCTATGCACTTCTCATCCAAATGCTCTCTCACATGAGATATCACAATGTTCCATCACTAGTCATCACAATCCTCCCTCACCCATGTTATCACAATGTTCCATGACCCCTGTCATCACAATGCTACATCCCATTATCAGCAAAATGTTCCATGACCCATGACATCACAATGTTCCATAACCCCTGTCATCAAAATGCTCCATGACCCTTTTCATCCCAAAGCCCCAAGACCCCTGGCATCACAATGTTCTATAACCCCTGCCATCAAAATGTTCCATTACACTTTTCTTCAAATTGCTGCATGACCCGGTCATCAAAATGCTCCCTGCCCTTCTCATCACAATGCACCACACGCTTGTCATCAAAATGCTCCATGACCTTTGTCATCACAAAGCTCCATGACCCTTGGCATCAGAAGGCTCCATGTCATTGTCATCACAATGCTCCATGAACCCTCTCATCACATGTCTCCATGCCCTTGTCATCACAAAGCTCCATGACACTTGTCATCACAATGCTCGATGCCCGTCTCATCACAATGCTCCATGCCCTTCTCATTACAATCCTCCATGATCCATGTATAACAGTGTTCCGTGCCCTTGTCATCACAATGCTCCATGCCCACTCTCATCACAATAATCCATGAAATTTTTCAGACCAATGCTCAATGCCCTTCTCATCACAATGCTCCATTACCTCTGTCATAACTATGCTCCATTACCCCTGCCATCACAATGTTCCATGGCCTTGTCATCACAAGGCTCCATGACCCTTGTCATCACAATGCTCCAAGACCACTGTAATCACAATGCTCCATGCCCTTGTCATCACAAAGCTCTATGACACATGCCATCAGAATATTCCATGGCCTTCTCATCACATGCTCCATGCCCTTTTCATGAAAATGCTGAAAGACCCTTGTAATCACAATGCTCCATGCCCCTGTTCATCTCAATGCTCCATGAACACTGTAATCAAAATGCACCATGCCCATCATCATAATGCTTCAGGCTCTTGTCATCACAATGAAATCAAATTTCTCCATGACCACTGTCATCATAATGCTCCAAACCCTTGTGATCACAATGTTCCTTAACACTTATCATCACAACACCCTATGACGCACATCATCACAATTATCCATGGTCCTCTCATCACAATGCTCCATGATCTTTGTCATCACAATTCTCAATACACTTGTCATCACAATGCTCCCTGACACCTGTTGTCAGTATGCTCCTTGAACCCTGTAATGACATGGCTCCATGTCCTTTCATCACAATGATCCCTGCCCTTTCATCACAATGCTCCAAGACACGTGTAATCACAATGCTCCATGCCCTTGTCATCACAAAGCTCCATGACGCATGTCATCAGAATGCTCCATTGCCTCCTCCTCACAATTCTCCATGCACTTGTCATCACAATGCTCCAAGTAACATGTAATCACAATGCTCCATGCCCCTTTTCATCACAATGCTCCATGAGACTTGTCATCACAAGTCTCCATGGTCTTCCCATCACAATGCTCCAGGACCTTGTCATCACCATGCTCCATTCCCTTGTCATCACAATGCTCCATGACCCCTCTCATCACAATACTCCATGAACATTTTCAGCCCAGTGCTCCATGAACTTCTCATCACAATGCTCAATGACAAATATCATCAAAATACTCCATGACCACTGTCATCACAACACTCCATGACACCTGACAACACAATGACCCGGGACTCTTGTCATCACAATGCTCCATTCCCTACTCATCACAATGCTCCATGACCCCTGTCATCACAGTACTCCATGAACATTTTCAGCCCAATGATCCATGACCCTTGTCATCACAATCATCCATGCCCTTGTCATCCCAATTCTCCATGACACTAGTAATCACAATGCTCCAAGAAACCTTAATCAAAATGCTCCATGCCCCTGTCATCACAGAGCTCCATGACGCATGTCATCAGAATGTTCCATGGGATTCTCCTCACAATGTTCCATGCCCTTGTCATCACAATGCTCCATGACCCCTGTAATCACAATGTTCCATGCCCTTGTCTTCACAATGCTCCATGACCCCTGTAATCACAATGCTCCATGCCCTTATCATCACAAAGCTCCATAACACATGTCATCAGAATGTTCCATGGCCTTCTCATCAATATGTTCCATGCCCTTGTCATCACAATGCTCCCAGACCCCTGTAATCACAATGCTCCATGCCCCTTTTCATCTCAATGCGCCATGAACCCTGTCATCACAATGCATCATGCCCATCATCATAATGCTTCCGGCTATTGTCAGCACAATGAAATCAAAATTCTCCATGACCTCTCTCATCACAATGCTCCATGACCCCTGTCATCCCAATATTCCATGAACATTTTCTGCCCAATGCTCCATGACACTTGTCTGCACAATGATCCATGCCCTTGTCATCCCAACTCCCAATGACCCATGTATTCACAATGCTCCGTGACGCTTCTCATCACAGTGCTCCATGACACCTGTCATCACCATGCTCCAGGCATTTGTCAGCAAAATGCTACGTGACCTTTTCATTACAATGCTCTATGCGCTTGTCATCACAATACTCCATTACCACTGTCATCACAATCCTCCATGAACCTTAGGATCAGATTGCATCATGCCCTTGACATCACAATGCTCCATGCTCCTTGAAATCAAAATGATCCATGGCCTCTGTCATTGCAATGCTCCAAACCCTTGTGATCACAATGTTCCATAACTCTTGTCATCACAACGCTCCATGATGCCTGTCATCACAATACTCCATGCCCTTTTCATCACAATGTTCCATGAACTTTTTCATCACAATTCTCAATACACTTGTCATCACAATGCTCCCTGACTCTTGTCGTCAGAATGCTCCTTGAAACCTGTCACGAAAAGGCTCCATGCCTTTTGCATCACAAAGACCCATTCCATTTCCTTCACAATTCTCCATGCCATTGTCTTCAAAATACTCCTCAAGATTGTCATCAGAATTTTCCATGACCCTTGTCATCAAAATTCTCCATGCACTTGTCAGCCCAATGCTCCCTGACCCTTGTCATCACAATGCTCCAAGCCATTGTCATCACAATGCTCCATTACCTTTGACATCAGAATCCTCCATGACACTTGGCATCACAATGCTCCATGCCATTGTCATCACAATGGGCCCTTACATATGTCATCACAATGCTCCCTGATACCTCTCTTCACAATACTGCATGACCTGGTCATCACAATGCTCCATGCCCTTGTCATCACAATGCGCCATTCCTACTGTCATCACAATAATCCATGAAACTTATTAGACCAATGTTCCATGCCCTTGTCATCACAATGCTCCATGCCCTTGTTATCACAATGTTCCAACACCCCTGTAATCAGAATGCTCCGTGCCCCTTTTCATCAGTATGCTCCATGAGACTTGTCATCACAAGGCTCCATGGTTTCTCATCACAATGCTCAAGGACATTGTCATCACAATGCTTCATGACATTGTCATGAAAATTCTCAATGGCCCTTTTCATCATAATGCTCCAAGCCCAAGTCATGACAATGCTCCATTATATTTGTCATCACATCCTCCATTACATTTGACATCACAATGCTCCATGCCATTGTCATCGCAATGGACCATGGCATATGTCATCACAATGCTCCCTGACACCTGTCTTCACAATACTCCATTCCCTTGTCTTCACAATGCTCCATGCCCTTGTCATCACAATGCACGATGTCCTCTGTCATCACAATAATCTATGAAACTTGTCAGACCAATGCTCCATGCCCCTGTCATCACAGTGCTCCATGCCCTTGTCATCACAATGCTCCATGACACCTGTCATCACAATGTTCCGTGACTCCAGTCATCACAATGCTTCATAACGTTTGCCATCACAACGGTCCATGCCCGCATCATCACAAGGCTCTGTGACCTTTGTAACCACAATGCTCCATGAATTTTTCATCACAATGCTCCGTGATCCTTGTCATCACAATGCTCCATGCCTGTGTCAGTACAATGCTCCATGACCCTTGTCATCACAATGTGCCATGCGCTTTTCATCACAATGATCCACAACTTTGTCATCGCTATGCTCCATAAACCTTGTCATCACAATGCTCCATGCACTTCTCATCCATATGCTCTCTCTCATGAGATATCTCAATGTTCCATGACTAGTCATCACAATCCTCCCTCACCCCAGTAATCACAATGTTCCATGACCCCTATCATCACAATGCTATATCCCCTTATCAGCACAATGTTCCATGACCCCTGACATCACAATGTTCCATAACCCCTGTCATCAAAGTGCTCCATGACCCTTTTCATCCCAAAGCTCCATGAACCCTGGCATCACAATGTTCTATAACTCCTGTCATCAAAATATTCCATTACACTTTTCATCAAATTGCTGCATGACCCTGTCATCAAAATGCTCCCTGCAATTCTCATCACAATGCACCACACACTTGTCATCAAAATGCTCCAAGACCTATGTCATCACAAACTCCATGACCGTTGGCATCACAATGCTCCATGTCATTGTCATCACGATGCTCCATGAACCCTCTCATCACATTGCTCCATGCCCTTGTCATCACAAAGCTCTATGACACTTGTCTTCACAATGATCGATGCCCTTCTCATCACAATGCTCCATGCCCTTGACATTACAATCGTCCATGACCCAAGTATCACAGTGTTCCGTGCCCTTCTCATCACAATGCTCCACATCCAATCTCATAACAATAATCCATGAAATATTTCAGACCAATCCTCAATGCCCTTCTCATAACAATGTTCCATTACCTCTGTCATAACAATGCTCCATGACCCCTGCCATCACAATGTTCCACGGCCTTGTCATCACAAGGCTCCATGACACTTGTCATCACAATGCTCCAAGACCCTTGTAATTACAAAGCTCCATGCACTTGTCATCACAAAGCTCCATGACACATGTCATCAGAAGGTTCCATGGCCTTCTCGTCACAATGCTCCATGCCCTTGTCATCACAATGCTCCAAGAACCCTGCAGTCACAGTGATCCACGCACCTTTACATCAGAATGCTCCATGAGACTTGTCATCACAAGTCTCCATGGTTATCTCATCACAATGCTCCAGGACCTTGTCATCACCATGCTCCATGCACTTGTCATCACAATGCTCCAAGACCCCTGTAATCACAATGCTCCCTGCCCCTTTTCATCAGAATGCTCCATGAGACTTGTCATCACAAGTCTCCATGGTCTTCTCATCACAATGCTCCGGGTCCTTGTTATCACCATGCTCCATTCCCTTGTCATCACAATGCTCCATGACCCATGTCATCAAAATACTCTATGAATATTTTCAGCCAAATGCTCCATGACCTTCTCATCACAATGCTCCATGACCAATATCATCACAATGCTTCATGACCACTGTCATCACAACACTCCATAACACCTGACAACACAGTGATCCGGGACTCTTGTCATCACAATGCTCCAAGCCCCCTGTAATCAGAGTGATCCATGACCCCTGTCATCACAATAATCCATGAACATTTTCAGCCCAATGTTCCATGACCCTTGTCATCACAATGATCCATGCCCTTGTCATCCCAATGCTCCATGACCCCTGTAATCACAATGCTCCATGAGGCTTTTCATCACAGTGCTCCATGACTCCTGTCATCACAATGCTCCATGCCTTTGTCAGCAAAATGCTACATGACATTGTCATTACAAAGCTCTATGCACTTGTCATCACAATACTCCATTACCATTGTCATCACAATCCTACATGAAACTTGGAATCACATTGCTTCATGCCCTTGTCATCACAATGCTCCATGCTCCTTGAAATCAAAATGATCCATTACCTCTGTTATCACAATACTCCAAACACTTGTGATCACAATGTTCCATAACACTTGTCATCCCAACGCTCCATGATGCCTGTCATCACAATACTCCATGCCCTTTTCATCACATTGCTCCATGACACTTGTCATCAGAATGCTGCTTGAACCCTGTCACGAAAAGGCTCCATGCATTTTTCATCACAAAGTCACATGCCATTTTCATCACAATGTTCCATGCCATTGTCATCAAAATACTCCACATGCTTGTCATCAGAATGCTCCATGACCCTTGTCATCACAATTCTCCATGCACTTGTCAGCACAATGCTCCCTGATCCTTGTCATCACAATACTCCAAGCCATTGTCATCACAATGCTCCATTACTTTTATTATCAGAATCCTCCATGACACTTGGCATCACAATGCTCCATGCCATTGTCATCACAATGGGCCATTACATATGTCATCACAATGCTCCCTGACACCTCTCTTCTCAATACTGCCTGACCTGGTCATCAGAAAGCTCCATGCCCTTGTCATCACAATGTGCCATTACAACTGTCATCACAATAATTCATGAAACTTATTAGACCAATGCTCCATGCCCTTGTCATCACAATGCTCCATGCCCTTGTTATCACAATGTTCCTAGACCCATGTAATCAGAATGTTCCATGCCCCTTTTCATAAGTATGCACCATGAGACTTGTCATCACAAGGCTCCATGGTTTTCTCATCACAATGCTCCATGCCCTTGTCATCTCAATGCTCCATGACCCCTGTCATCACAATGCTCCGTTACTCCAGTCATCACAATGCTTCATAACGTTTGTCATCACAATGTTCCATGCCCGCGTCATCACAAAGCTCTGTGACCTTTGTAACCACAATGATCCATGAACTTTTCATCACAATGCTCCGGACACTTGTCATCACAATGCTCCATGCATTTGTCAGAACAATGTTCAATGACACTTGTCATCACAATGCACCATGCGCTTTCCATCACAATGATCCACAACCTTGTCATCGCTATGCTCCATAAACCTTGTAATCACAATGCTCCATGCACTTCTCATCCAAATGCTCTCTCACATGTTATATCACAGTGTTCCATCACTAGTCATCACAATCCTCCCTCACCCCTGTTATCACAATGTTCCATGACCCCTGTCATCACAATGCTACATTTGCTTATCAGAACAATGTTCCATGACCCCTGACATCACAATGTTCCATAACCCCTGTCATCAAAATGCTCCATGACCATTTTCATCTCAAAGCTTTATGACGCCTGGCATCACAGTGTTATATAACACCATTCATCAAAATGTTCCATTACAAATTTCATCAAATTGCTGCATGACCCGGTCATCAAAATGCTCCCTGCCTTTCTCATCACAATGCACTGCACCCTTGTCATCAAAATGCTCCATGACTTTGGTCATCACAAAGCTCCATGACCCTTGGCATCACAATGCTCCATGTCATTGTCATCACAATGCTCCATAAACCCTCTCATCACATTGCTCCATGCCCTTGTCATCACAAAGCTCCATGACACTTGTCACCACAATGCTCCATAAACCCTCTCATCACATTGCTCCATGCCCTTGGCATCACAATGCTCCATGTCATTGTCATCACAATGCTCCATAAACCCTCTCATCACAATGCTCCAAGCCCTTGTCATTAAATCCTCCATGACCCATGTATCACAGTGTACCGTGCCCTTGTCATCATAATGCTCCATGCCCACTCTCAGAGCAATAATCCATGAAATATTTCAGACCAATGCTCAATGCCCTTCTCATCACAATGCTCCATTACCTCTGTCATAACAATGCTCCATGACCCCTGCCATCAGAATGATCCACGGCCTTGTCATCACAAGGTTCCTTGACCCTTGTCATCACAATGCTCCCAGACCCATGTAATCACAGAGCTCCATGCCATTGTAATCACAAAGCTCCATGGCGCATGTATTCAGAATGTTCCATGGCCTTCTCCTCACAATGCTACATGCCTTTGTCATCAGAATGCTCCAAGACCCCTATAATCACAATGCTCCATGCCCCTTTTCATCAGAATGCTCCATGAGACTTGTCATCACAAGTCTCCATTGTCATCTCATTCCAATGCTCCAGGAACTTGTCATCACCATGCTCCATTCCCTTGTCATTACAATGCTCCATGACCCCTGTCATCACAATACTCCATGATCATTTTCAGCCCAATGCTCCATGACATTCTCATCACAATGCTCCATGACCAATATCATCACAATGCTCGATTACTTTTGTCATCAGAATCCTCCATGACACTTGCCATCACAATGGTCCATGCAGTTGTCATCACAATGGGACATTACATATGTCATCACAAGGCTCCCTAATACCTCTCTTCACAACACTGCATGAAATGGTCATCACAATGCTCCATGCCCTTGTCATTAAAATGCGCCATTCCAACTGTCATCACAATAATCCATGAAACTTATTAGACCAAAGCTCCATGCCCTTGTCATCACAATGCTCCATGCACTTGTTATCACAATGTTTCAAAACCTCTGTAATAAGAATGCTCCATGCCCCTTTTCATCAGTATGCTCCATGAGACTTGTCCTCACAAGGCTCCATGGTTTTCTCATCACAATGCTCCAGGACCTTGTCATCACAATGCTTCACGACATTGTCATGAAAATACTCAATTGCTCTTGTCATCATAATGCTCCAAGCCCTATTCATCACAATGCTCCATTATATTTGTCATCACAATCCTCCATTACATTTGGCATCCCAATGCTCCATGCCATTGTCATCGCAATGGACCATGACATATGTCATCACAATGCTCCCTGACACCTTTCTTCACAATACTCCATGCCCTTGTCATCACAATGCTCCATGCACTTGTCATCACAATGCACCATGTCCACTGTCATCACAATAATCTATGAAACATGTCAGACCAATGCTCCATGCCCCTGTCATCACATTGCTCCATGCCCTTGTCATCACAATGCTCCATTATCCCTGTAATCACAGTGGTCCGTGACTCCAGTCATCATAATGCTTCATAACGTTTGTCATTACAACGGTCCATGCCCGCGTCATCACAAGGCTCTGTGACATTTGTAACCACAATCCTCCATGAACTTTTCATCACAATGCTCCGTGACCCTTGTCATCACAATGCTCCATTTCTTTGTCATCACCATGCTGCATTCACTTGTCATCACAATGCTCCATGACACCAGTCATCACAATAATCCATTAACATTTTCAACCCAATGCTCCACGACCTACTCATCACAATGCTCCATGGCCAATATCATCACAATGCTCCATGACCACTGTCATCACAGCACTCCATCACACCTGACAACACAATGATCCAGGACTCTTGTCGTCACAATGCTCCATTCCCTAGTCATCACAATGCTCCATGACCCATGTATTCACAATGCTCCAAGCCCTTGTCATCACAATGCCCCATTAAATTTGTCATCAGAATCCTCCATGACACTTGACATCACAATGTTCCATTCCATTGTCATCACAATGGGCCATTACATATATCATCACAATGCTCCCTGAAACCTGTCTTCACAATAGTGCATGACCTGGTCATCACAATGCTCCATGCCCCTGTCATCACAATGCACCATGCCCACTGTCAGCACAATAATCTATGAAACATTTCAGACCAATTCTCCATGCCCCTGTCATCACAATGCTCCATGCTCTTGTCATCACAATGCTCCATGACCCCTGTCATCATAATTCTCCATGACTCCAGTCATCACAATGCTTCATAACGTTTGTCATCACAACGGTCCATGCCCGTGTCATCACAAGTCTCTGTGACCTTTGTAACCACAATGCTCCATGAACTTTTCATCACAATGCTCCGTGACCCTTGTCATCACAATGCTCCATGCCTTTGTCAGAACAATGCTCCATGACCCTTGTCATCACAATGTGCCATGTGCTTTTCATCACAATGATACACAAATTTGTCATCGCTATGTGCCATAAACCTTGTAACCACAATGCTCCATGCACTTCTCATCAAAATGCTCTCTCACCAGAGATATCACAATGTTCCATCACTAGTCATCACAATCCTCTCTCACCCCTGTTATCACAATGTTCCATGACCCCTGTCATCACAATGCTACATCCGCTTATCAGCACAATATTCCATGACCCCTGACATCACAATGTTCCATAACCCCTGTCATCAAAATGCTCCATGACCCTTTTCATCCCAAAGCTCCATGACCCCTGGCATCACAATGTTCTATAAAACCTGTCATCTAAGTGTTCCATTACACTTTTCTTCAAATTGCTGCATGACCCTGTCATCAAAATGCTCCCTGCCCTTCTCATCACAATGCACCACACCATTGTCATCAAAATGCTCCATGACCTTTGTCATCACAAAGATCCATGACCCTTGGCATCACAATGCTCCATATCATTGTCATCACAAAGCTCCATGACCCTTGGCATCACATTGCTCCATGTCATTGTCATCACAAATCTCCATGACCCTTGGCATCACATTGCTCCATGTCATTGTCATCACAATGCTCCATGAACCCTCTCATCACATTGCCCCATGCCCTTGTCATTACAATCCTCCATGACTCATGTATCACAGTGTACCGTGCCCTTATCATCACAATGCTACATGCCCACACTCCTCACAATAATCCATGAAACATTTCAGACCAATGCACAATCCCCTTCTCATCACAATGTTCCATAACCTCTGTCATAACAGTGCTCAATGTCCCCTGCCATCACAATGTTCCACGGCCTTGTCATCACAAGGCTCCATGACCCTTGTCATCACAATGCTCAAAGACACCTGTAATCACAATGCTTAATGCCCTTGTCATCACAAAGCTCCATGACACATGTCATTAGAATGTTCCATGGTCTTCTCCTCACAATGCTCCATGCCCTTGTCATCACAATGCTCCAAGACCACTGTAATCACAATGCTCCATGCCCCTTTTCATCAGAATGCACCATAAGAATTGTCATCACAAGTTTACATGGTCCTCTAATCAAAATGCTCCAGGACCTTGTCGTCACCATGCTCCATTTCCTTGTCATCACAATGCTCCATGACCACTGTCATCACAATAATCCATGAATATTTTCAGCCCTATTATCCATGACCTTCTCATCACAATTCTCCATGACCAGTATCATCACAATGCTGAATGACCGCTGTCATCACAACACTCCATGACACCTGACAACACAATGATCCGGGACTCTTGTCATCACAATGCTCCAAGACCCATGTAATCACAATGCTCCATGAACCCTGTCATCACAATACTCCATGAACTTTTTCAGCCTAATGTTCCATGACCCTTGTCATCACAATGATCCATGCCCTTGACATCGCAATGCTCCATGACCCCTGCATTCACATTGCTCCGTGACGCTTGTCATCACAGTGCTCCATGACACCTGTCATCACAATGCTCCATGCCTTTGTCAGCAAAATGCTACATGACCTTGTCATTAAAATGCTCTATGCGCTTGTCATCACAATACACCATTACCATTGTCATCACTATCCTCCATGAACCTTGGGATCACATTGCTTCATGCCCTTGTCATCCCAATGCTCCTTGCTCCTTGAAATCAAAATGATCCATGCCCTCTGTCATCGCAATGCTCCAAACACTTGTGATCACAATGTTCCATAACTCTTGTCATCACAATGCTCCATGATGCCTGTCATCACAATACTCCATGCCCTTTTCATCACAATGCTCCAAGACCTTTGTCATCACAATTCTCAATACACTGGTCATCACAATGCTCCCTGACACTTGTCGTCAGAATGCTCCTTGAACCCTGTCACGAAAAAGCTCCATGCATTTTTCATCACAATGCCCAATGCCGCTTTCATCACAATGCTCCATGCCATTGTCATCAAGATACTCCACAAGCTTGTCATCAGAATGCTCCATGACCCTTGTCATCACAATTCTCCATGCACTTGTCAGCACAATGCTCCCTGACCATTGTCATCACTATGCTCCAAGCCCTTGTCATCACAATGCTCCATTACCTTTGTCATCAGAATCCTCCTTGACACTTGGCATCACAATGCTCCATGCCATTGTCATCACAATGGGCCAATACATATGTCATCAGAATGCTCTCTGACACCACTTTTCACAATACTGCATGACCTGGTCATCACAATGCTCCTTGCCCTTATCATCACAATGCTCCATTACCTCTGTCATAACAATGCTCCATGAACCCTGCCATCACAATGTTCCATGCCCTTGTCATCACAAGGCTCCATGACCCTTGTCATCACAATGCTCCAAGACACCTGTAATCACAAAGCTCCATGCCCTTGTCATCACAAAGCTCCATGACGCATGTCATCAGAATGTTCCATGGTCTTCTCCTCACAATGCTCCATGTCCTTGTCATCACAATGCTCAATGCCCTTGTTATCACAATGTTCCATGACCCCTGTAATCACAATGCTCCGTGACTCCAGTTATCACAATGCTCCATGACCTTTGTCATCACAATGGTCCATGCCCTCATCATCAACAGTCACTGTGACATTTTTAACCACAATGCTCCAAGAACATTTCATCACAATGCCCTTTGACCCTTGTCATCACAATGCTCTATGCCTTTCTCAGCACAATGCTCCATGCATTTTTCATCACAATCCTCCATGACCCCTGTTATCACAATGCTCCGTGACTCCAGTCATCACAATTCTTCATAACATTTGTCATCACAGTGGTCGATACCAGCGTCATCACAAGGCTCTGTTACCTTTATAACCACAGTGCTCCATGAACTTTTCATCACAATGCTCCGTGACCCTTGTCATCACAATGCTCCATGCCTTTGTCAGAACAATGCTCCATGACCCTTGTCATCACAATGTGCCATGCGCTTTTCATCACAATGATCCACAACCTTGTCATCGCTATGCTCCATAAACCTTGTAATCACAATGCTCCATGCATTTCTCATCCAAATGCTCTCTCACATGAGATATCACAATGTTCCATCACTAGTCATCACAATCCTCCCTCACCCTTGTTATCAAAATGTTCCATGGCCACTGTCATCAAAATGCTACATCCCCTTATCAGCACAATATTCCATGACCCATGACATCACAATGTGCCATAATCCCTGTCATCAAAATGTTCCATGACCCTTTTCATCCCAGAGCTCCATGACCCCTGGCATCACATTGTTCTATAACCCCTGCCATCAAAATGTTCCATTACATTTTTCATCAAATTGCTGCATGACACGGTCATCAAAATGTTCCCTGCCCTTCTCATCACAATGCACCATGCCCTTGTCATCAAAATGCTCCATGACCGTTGTCATCACAAAGCTCCATGACCCTTGGAATCACAATGCTCCATGCCATTGTCATCACAATGCTCCATGAACCCTCTCATCACATTGATCCATGCCCTTGTCATCACAAAGCTCCATGACACTTGTCATCACAATGCTCGATGACCTTCTCATCACAATGCTCCATGCCCTTGTCATTACAATCCTCCATGACCCATGTATCACAGTGTACCGTGCCCTTGTCATCACAATGCTCCATGCCCACTCTCATCACAATAATTTATGAAACATTTCAGACCAATGCTCAATGCCCTTCTCATCACAATGCTCCATTACCTCTGTCATAACAATGCTCCATGACATCTGCCATCAAAATGTTCCACGGCCTTGTCATCACAAGGCTCCAAGACCCTTGTCATCACAATGCTCCAAGACCCATGTAATCACAATGCTCCATGCCGTTGTCATCACAAAGCTCCATGATTCATGTCATCAGGATATTCCATGGCCTTCTCCTCACAATGCTCCATGCCCTTGTCATCAAAATGCTCCAAGACACCCGTAATCACAATGCTCCATGCCCCTTTTCATCAGAATGCTCCATGAGACTTGTCATCACAAGTCTCCATTGTCATCTCATCACAATGCTCCAGGACCTTGTCATCACCATGCTCCATTCCCTTGTCATCACAATGCTTCATGACCCCAGTCATCACAATACTCCATGAATATTTTCAGCCCAATGCTCCATGACCTTCTCATCACAATGCTCCATGACGAATATCATCACAATGCTCCATGACCACTGTTATCATACACTCCATGACAGCTGACAACACAATGATCCGGGACACTTGTCATCACAATGTTCAAACACCCCTATAATCACAATGCTCCATGACCCCTGTCATCACAATACTCCATGAATATTTTCAGCCCAATGCTCCATGACCCTTGTCATCACAATGATCCAGGCCCTTGTCATCCCAATGCTCCATGACCCCGGTATTCACAATGATCCGTGACGCTTGTCATCACAGTGCTCCATGACACCTGTCATCACAATGCTCCATACCTTTGTCAGCAAAATGCTACATGACCTTGCCATTACAATGCTCTATGCGCTTGTCATCAAAATACTCCATTACCATTGTCATCACAATGCTCCATGAATCTTGGGATCACATTGCTTCATGTCCTTGTCATCACAATGCTCTATGTTCCTTGAAATCAATATGATCCATGACCTCTATCATCACAATGTTCCAAAACTTTGTGATCACAATGTTCCATAACACTTGTCATCACAACGCTCCATGATGCCTGTCATCACAATACTCCATGTACTTTCCAACACAATGATCCATGCCCTTTTCATCACAATGCTCCAAGACCCCTGTAATCACATTGTTCTATGCCCTTGTCATCACAAAGCTCCATGACGCATGTCATCAGAATGCTCCATGGACTTCTCCTCATAATGCTCCATGCCCTTGCAATCATAATGCTCCAAGACCACTGTAATCACAATGCTCCATGCCCCTTTTCATCAGGATACTCCATGAGACTTGTCATCACAAGTCTCTATGGTCTTCTCATCACAATGCTCCAGGACCTTGTCATCACCATGCTCCATTCCCTTGTCATCTAAATGCTCCATTACCACTGTCCTCACAACACTCCATGACACCTGACAACACAATGATCCGGGACTCTTGTCATCACAATGCTCTATACCCTACTCATCACAATGCTCCGTTACCCCTGTCATCACAATTCCCCATGAACATTTTGCGCCCAATGCTCCATGCCTTTGTCAGAAAAATTTTCCATGACACTTGTCATCACAATGTGCCACGCAATTTTCATCACAATGGTCCAAAATTTGTCATGGCAATGCTCCATAAATCTTGTAATCACAATGCTCCAGGCCCTTCTCATAACAATGCTCCATTACCCCTGTCATAACAATGCTCCATGACCCCTGCCATCACAATGTTCCAAGGCCTTGTCATCACAAGGCTCCATGACACTTGTCATCACAATGCTCCAAGACTCCTGTGATCACAATGCTCCATGCCCTTGTCATCACAAAGCTCCATGACACATGCCATCAGAATGTTCCATGTCCTCCTCATCAAAATGCTCCATGCCCTTGTCATCACAGTGCTCCAAGACCCCTGTAATCACAATGCTCCATGTCCCTTTTCATCTCAATGCCCCATGAAGCCTGTCATCACAATGCATCATGCCCAACATCATAATGCTTCCGGCTATTGTCAGCAAAATGAAATCAAAATTCTCCATGACCTCTGTCATCACAATGCTCCAAACCCTTGTGATCACAATGTTCCATAACACTTATCATCACAACACCCCATGATGCTCATCATCACAATTATTCATGGTCTTCTCATCACAATGCTCCATGATCTTTGTCATCACAATGCTCAATACACTTGTCATCACAATGCTCCCTGACACTTGTCGTCAGTATGCTCCTTGAACCCTGTCGTGACAAGGCTCCGTGCCTTTTTCATAACAATGATCCATGCCCTTTTTATCACAATGCTCCAAGATGCCTGTAATCACAATGCTCCATGCCCTTGTCATCACAAAACTCTATGACGCATGTCATCAGAATGCTCCATGGCCTTCTCATCACAATGCTCCATGCCCTACTCATCACAATGCTCCATGGCCAATATCATCACAATGCTCCATGACCACTGTCATCACAACACTCCATGACACCTGACAACACAATGATCTGGGACTCTTGTCATCACAATGCTCCATTCCGTAGTCATCACAATGCTTCATGACCCCTGTCATCACAACACTCCATGAACATTTTCAGCCCAGTGCTCCATGACCCTTGTCATCACAATGCTCTATGACCCCTGTATTCACAGTGCTCCGTGACGCTTGTCATCACTGTGCTCCATGACACATGTCATCATAATGCTCCATGTCTTTGTCAGCAAAATGCTACATGACCTTGTCATTACAATGCTCTATGCGCTTGTCATCACAATACTCTATTTCCATTGTCATCACAATCCTCCATGAAACTTGGGATCACATTGCTTCATACCCCTGTCATCACAATGCTCCATGCTCCTTGAAATCAAAATGATCCATTACGTCTGTCATCACAATGCTCCAAACCCTTGTGATCACAATGTTCCACTTGTCATCACAATGCTCCATGATGCCTGTCATCACAATACTCCATGCCCTTTTCATCCCAATGTTCCATGACCATTGTCATCACAATTCTCAATACACTTGTCATCACAAAGCTCCCTGACACTTGTCATCAGAATGCTCCTTCAAACCTGTCACGAAAAGGCACCATGCCCCTTACATCACAATGCCCCATGCCATTTTCATCTCAATGATCCATGCCATTCTCATTAAAATACTCCACAAGCTTGTCATCAGAATGCTCCATGACCCTTGTCATCACAGTTCTACATGCACTTGTCAGCACAATGTTCCCTGACCCTTGTCATCACAATGCTCCAAGACATTGTCATCACAATGCTCCATTACCTTTGTCATCAGAATCCTCCATGACACTTGGCATCACAATGCTCCATGCCATTGTCATCACATTGGGCCATTACATATGTCATCACAATGCTTCCTGACACCTGTCTTCACAATACTGCATGACCTTGTCATCACATTGCTCCATGCCCTTGTCATCACAATGCGCCATTCCAAATGTCATCACAATAATCCATGAAACTTATTAGACCAATGTTCCATGCCCTTGTCATCACAATGCTCCATGCCCTTGTCATCACAAAACTCCATGACGCATGTCATCAGAATGCTCCATGGCCTTCTCATCACATTGCTCCATGCCCTAGTCATCACAATGCTCCAAGAACCCTGTAATCACAATGCTCCATGCCAATTTTCATCACAATGCTCCATGAGATTTGTCATCACAATTCTACATGGTCTTCTCATCACAATGCTCCAGGACCTTGTCATCACCATGCTCCAATCCCTTGTCATCATAATGCTCCATGACCACTGTCATCACAACACTCCATGACACCTGACAACACAATGATCCTTGACTCTTGTCATCACAATTCTCCATTCCCTAGTCATCACAATGCTGCATGACCCGTGTCATCACAACACTCCATGAACATTTTCAGCCCAGGGATCCATTACCCTTGTCATCACAATATTCCAAGCCCTTGTCATCCCAATGGTCCATGACCCCTATATTCACAAAGCTCCGTGACGCTTGTCATCACAGTGCTCCATGACACATGTCATCACAATGTTCCATGCCATTGTCTGCAAAATGCTACATGACCTTGTCATTACAGTGCTCTATGCGCTTGTCATCACAATACACCATTTCCATTGTCATCACAATCCGCTATGAACTTTGGGATCACATTGCATCATGCCCTTGTCATTACAATGCTCCATGCTCGTTGAAGTCAAAATGAACCATGACCTCTCTCATCACAATGCTCCAAACCCTTGTGATCACAGTGTTCCATAACACTTGTCATCACAACGCTCCATGATGCCTGTCATCAAAATACACCATGCCCTTTTCATCACAATGTTCCATGCCATTGTCATCAAAATACTCCACAAGCTTGTCATCAGAATGCTCCATGACCCTTTTCATCACAATTCCCATGCACTTTTCAGCACAATGCTCCCTGTCCCTTGTCATCACAATGCTCCAAGCCATTGTCATCACATTGCTCCATTACCTTTGTCATCAGAATCCTCCATGACACTTGGCCTCACAATGCTCCATGCCACTGTCATGACAATGGGCCATTACATATGTCATCACAATGCTCCCTGACACCTGTCTTCACAATACTGCATGACCTGGTCATCACAGTGCTCCAAGTCATTGTCATCACAATGCTCCATTACCTTTGTCATCAGAATCCTCCATGACACTTGGCATCACAATGCTCCATGCCATTGTCATCACAATGGGCCCTTACAAATGTCATCTCATTGCTCCCTGATACCTCTCTTCACAATACTGCATGACCTGGTCATCACAATGCTCCATGCCCTTGTCATCACAATGCGCCATTCCTACTGTCATCACAATAATCCATGAAACTTATTAGACCAATGTTCCATGCCCTTGTCATCACAATGCTCCATGCCCTTGTTATCACAATGTTCCAACACCCCTGTAATCAGAATGCTCCGTGCCCCTTTTCATCAGTATGCTCCATGAGACTTGTCATCACAAGGCTCCATGGATTCTCATCACAATGCTCAAGGACCTTGTCATCAGAATGCTTCATGACATTGTCATGAAAATTCTCAATGTCCCTTTTCATCATAATGCTCCAAGCCCAAGTCATGACAATGCTCCATTATATTTGTCATCACATCCTCCATTACATTTGACATCACAATGCTCCATGCCATTGTCATCGCAATGGAGCATGGCATATGTCATCACAATGCTCCCTGACACCTGTCTTCACAATACTCCATTCCCTTGTCTTCACAATGCTCCATGCCCTTGTCATCACAATGCACGATGTCCACTGTCATCACAAAAATCTATGAAACTTGTCAGACCAATGCTCCATGCCCCTGTCATCACAATGCTCCATGCCCTTGTCATCACAATGCTCCAAGACCCCTGTCATCACAATGTTCCGTGACTCCAGTCATCACAATGCTTCATAACGTTTGCCATCACAACGGTCCATGCCCGCATCATCACAAGGCTCTGTGAACTTTGTAACCACAATGCTCCATGAACTTTTCATCACAATGCTCCAAGACCCATGCAGTCACAGTGATCCATGCACCTTTTAATCAGAATGCTCCATGAGATTGTCATCACAAGTCTCCATGGTCATCTCATCACAATGCTCCAGGACATTGTCATCACCATGCTCCTTACCCTTATCATCACAATGCTCCATTACCCCTGTCATAACAATGCTCCATGATCCCTGCCATAACGATGTTGATGGCCTTGTCATCACAGGGTTCCATGACCCTTCTCATCACAATGCTCCAAGACCCCTGTAATCACAATGCTCCATGCTCCTTTTCATCTCAATGATCCATGAACCCTGTCATCACAATGCACCATGCCCATCATCATAATGCTTCATGCTATTGTCATCACAATGAAATCAAAATGCTCCATGACCTCTGTGATCACAATGCTCCAATCCCTTGTGATCACAATATTCCATAACACTTGTCATCACAATGCCCCATGACGCTCATCATCACAATAATCCATGGTCTTCTCATCACAATGCTCCATGACCTTTGTCATCACAATGCTCAATACACTTGTCATCAAATGCTCCCTGACACTTGTTGTCTGTACCTTCCCTGAAACCTGTCATGACAAGGTTCCATGCCATTTTCATCACAATGTTCCAAGACCCCTGTAAACACAATGGTCCATGCCCCTTTTCAACAGTATGCTCCATGAGATTTGTCATCACAAGGCTCCATGGTTTTCTCATCACAATGCTCCAGGACATTGTCATCACAATGCTTCACGACCTTGTCATGAAAATTCTCAATGGCCCTTGTCATCATAATGCTCCAAGCCCTAGTCATCACAATGCTCCATTATATTTGTCATCACAATCCTCCATTTCATTTGGCATCACAATGCTCCATGCCATTGTCATCGCAATGGACCATGACATATGTCATCACAATGCTCCCTGACACATATCTTCAAAATAATCCATGACCTTCTCATCACAATGCTCCATGCCCTTGTCATCACAATGCACCATATCCACTGTCATCACAATAATCTATGAATCTTGTCAGACCAATGCTCCATGCCCCTGTCATCAAAATGCTCCATGCCCTTGTCATCACAACGCTCCATGAACCCTGTCATCACAATGCTCCGTGACTCCAGTAATCACAATGATTCATAACATTTGTCATCACAGTGGTCCATGCCCCCGTCATCACAAGGCTCTGTGACCTTTGTAACCACAATGCTCCATGAACTTTTCATCACAATGCTCCGTGACCCTTGTAATCACAATGCTCCATGCCTTTGTCAGAAAAATTTTCCATGACGCTTGTCATCACAATGTGCCACGTGAATTTCATCACAACGGTCCACAAATTTGTCATGGCAATGCTCCATAAACCTTGTAATCACAATACTCCATGCCATTCTCATCACAATGCTCCATTACCCCTGTCATAACAGTGCTCCATGACCCCTGCAATCACAATGTTCCACGGCCTTGTCATCATAAGGCTCCATGACACTTGTCATCACAATGCTCCAAGACCCCTGTAATCACAATGCTCCATGCCCCTGTCATCACAATACTCCATGAACATTTTCAGCCCAATGCTCCATGACCCTTGTCATCACATTGATCCATGCCCTTGTCATCCCAATGCTCCATGACCCCTGTATTCACAATGCTCCGTGACGCCTGTCATCACAGTGCTCCATGACACCTGTCATCACAATCCTCCATGCCTATGTCAGCAAAATGCTACATGACCTTGTCATTACAATGCTCTATGTGCTTGTCATGACAATTCTCCATTACCATTGTCATCACAATCCTCCATGAACATTGGGATCACATTGCTTCATGTCCTTGTCATCACAATGCTCCATGCTCCTTGAAATCAAAATGATCCATGACCTCTGTCATCACAATGCTCCAAACCATTTTGATCACAATGTTCCATAACACTTGTCAACACAACGCTCCATGATGCCTATCATCACAATACTCCATGCCATTTTGATCACAATGCTCCATGACCTTTGTCATCACAATTCTCAATACACTTGTCATTACAATGCTCCCTGACACTTGTCGCCAGAATGCTCCTTGAACCCTGTCACGAAAAGGCTCCATGACTTTTTCATCACAATGCCCCATGGCGTTTTCATCACAATGCTCCATGCCATTGTCATCAAAATACTCCACAAGCTTGTCATCAGAATGCTCCATGACGCTTGTCATCACAATGCTCCATGCCCTTGTCAGCACAATGCTCCATGACCCCTGTCATCACCATGCTCCGTTACTCCAGTCATCACAATGCTTCATGACCTTTGTCATCACAATGGTCCATGCCCTCGTCTTCAACAGTCTCTGTGACCTTTTTAACCACAATGCTCCATGAACTTTTCATCACAATGCTCTTTGACCCCTGTCATCACAATGCTCTATGCCTGTCTCACCACAATGCTCCATGACCCTTGTCATCATAATGCTCCATGCACTTGTCATCACAGTGCTCCACAATCTTGTCATCACAATGCTCCATAAACGTTGTCATCACAATGCTCCATGCACTTCTCATCAAAATGCTCTCTCACCACTGATATCACAATGATTCATCACTATTCGTCACAATACTCCATCACCCCTGTCATCACAATATTCCATGACTCCTGTCATCACAGTGCTACATGCACTAATCATCACAATGTTCGATGACCCCTGACATCACAATGTTACATAACCCCTGTCATCAAAATGCTCCATGACCATTTTCATCAAAATGCTCCATGACCCCTGACATCACAATGTTCCATAAACACTGTCATCAAAATGTTCCATGACCCTTTTCATCAAATTGCTCCATGACACTGTGATCACAATGCTCCTTGCCCTTCTCATCACAATGCACAACGACATTGTCATCAAAATGCTCCCTGACACTTGTTGTCTGTATGCTCCTTGAACCCTGTTATGACGAGGCTCCATGCCTCTTTCATCACAATGATCCATGCCCTTTTCTTCACAGTGCTCCAAGACCCCTCTAATCACAATGCTCCATGCCCTTGTCATCACAAAACTCAATGACGCATGTCATCAGAATGCTCCTTGTCCTTCTCCTCAAAATGCTCCATGCCCTTGTCATTACAATGTTCCAAGACCCCTGTATTCACAATGCTCCATGCCCCTTTTCATCAGTATGCTCCATGAGACTTGTCATCACAAGGCTCCATGGTTTTCTCTTCACAATGCTCCAGGACATTGTCATCACAATGCTTCACGACATTGTCATGAAAATTCTCAATGGCACTTGTCATCATAATGCTCCAAGCCCTAATCATCACAATGCAACATTATATTTGTCATCACTATCCTCCATTACATTTGGCATCAAAATGCTCCATGCCATTGTCATCGCAATGGACCATGACATATATCATCCCAATGCTCGCTGACACCTGTCTACACAATACTCCATGACATTCTCATCACAATGCTGCATGTCCTTGTCATCGCAGTCGACCATGACATAGGTCATCACAATGCTCCCTGACACCTGTCTTCACAATAATCCATGACCTTCACATCACAATGCTCCATGCCCTTGTCATCACAATGCACCATGCCCACTGTCATTACAATAATCTATGAAAGTTTTCAGACCAATTCTCCATGCACCTGTCATCACAATGCTCAATGTCCTTGTCATCACAATGCTCCATGACCCCTGTCATCACAACGCTCCGTGACTCCAGTCATCACAATGCTTCATAACGTTTGTCATCACAATGCTCCATGCCCCAGTCATCATAAGGCTCTGTGACCATTGTAACCACAATGCTCCATGAAATTTTCATCACAATGCTCCATGACACTTGTCATCACAATGTTTCTTGCCTTTGTCTGAACAATGCTCCATGACCCTTGTCATCACATTGTGCTACACACTTTTCATTACAAAGGTTCACAAACTTGTCACTGCTATGCTCCATAAAACTTGTAATCACAGTGATCCATGCACTTCTCATCAAAATGCTCTCTCACCAGAGATATCACAATGTTCCATCACTAGTCATCACCATACTCCCTCATCCCTGTAATCACAATGTTCCATGACCCCTGTCATCTCAATGCTACATCCACTTATCATCACAATATTCCATGACACCTGACATCACAGTGTTCCACAACCCCTGTCATCAAAATGCTCCATGACCCTTTTCAACCCAAAGCTCCATGACCAATGACATCACAATATTCTATATCCCCTCTCATCAAAATATTCCATTACACTATTCCTCAAATTGCTGCATGACACTGTCATCAAAATGCTCCCTGCCCTTCTCATCACAATGCACCACGCCCTTGTCATCAAAAGGCTCCATGACCTTTGTCTTCACAAAGCTCCATGATCCTTGACATCACTATGCTCAATGTCATTGTCATCACAATGATCCATGAACCCTCTCATCACATTGCTCAATGCCCTTGTCATCAGAAAGCTCCATGACACTTGTCATCACAGTGCTCTATGCCCTTCTCATCACAATGCTCCATGCCGTTGTCTTTACATTCCTCCATGACCCATGTAACAGTGTTCCGTGGCCATGTCATCACAATGCTTCATGCCCACTCTCATCACAATAATCCATGAAATATTTCAGACCAATGTTCAGTGCTCTTCTCATCACAATGCTCCATTACCTCTGTCATAACAATGCTCCATGACGCCTGCCATCACAATTTTCCACGGCCTTGTCATCATAAGGCTCCATGACCCTTGTCATCACAATGCTCCTAGACCCATGTAATCACAATTCTGCATGCCCTTGTCATCACAAAGCTCCATGTCGTATGTCATCAGAATATTCCATGTCTTTCTCATCACAATGCTAAATGCCCGCTTCATCAAAATGCTCTAAGACCCCTGTAATCACAATGCTTCATGCCTTTTTTCATCAGTATGCTCCATGAGACTTGTCATCACAAGGCTCCATGGTCTTCTCATCACAATGCTCCATGCCCTTGTCATCACACTGCCCCATGACCCCTGTCATCACAATGCTCCGTGACTCCATTCATCACAATGCTCCATGACATTTGTCATCACAATGGTCCATTACCGAGTCATCAAAAGTCTCTGTGATATTTTTTACCAAAATGTTCCATGAAATTTTCATCACAGTGCTCCATGCCTTTGTCAGAACAATGCTCCATGACCCTTGTCATCACAATGTGCCACGTGCTTTTCATCACAACGGTCCACAACCTTGTCATCGATATGCTCCATAAACCTTATAATCCCAATGCTCCATGCACTTCTCATCAAAATGCTCTCTCACATGAGATATCATAATGTTCCATCACTAGTCATCACATTACTCCCTCACCCCTGTAATCACAATGTTCCATGACCCCTGTCATCACAATGCTACCTCCCCTTATCATCACAATATTCCATGACACCTGGCATCACAATGTTCCACAACCCCAGTCATCAAAATGCTCCATGACCCTTTTCATCCCAAAGCTCCATGACCCCTGACATCACAATGTTCTATAACCCATGTCATCAAATTGTTCCATTACAATTTTCATCAAATTGCTGCATGATCCTGTCCTCAAACTCCTCCCTGCCCTTCTCATCACAATGCACCACGCCCTTGTCATCAACATGCTGAATGACTTTTGTCATCACAAAGCTCCATGACCCTTGACATCACAATGCTCCATGTCATTGTGTTCACAATGCTCCATGAACCCTCTCATCATATTGCTCCATGCCCTTGTCATCACAAAGCTCCATGACACTTGTCTTCACTGTGCTCGATGCCCTTCTCATCACAATGCTCCATGCCCTTGTCATTACAATCCTCCATGACCAATGTATCACAGCGTTCCGTGCTCTTGTCATCACAATGCTCCATGCCCACTCTCATCACAATAATCCATGAAATATTTCACAACAATGCTTCCTGCCCTTCTCATCACAATGCTCCATTACACCTTTCATAACAGTGTTTCATGACCCCTGCCATCACAATGTTCCACGGCCTTGTCATTCACAAGGCTCCATGACACTTGTCATCACAATGTTCCAAGAACCCTGTAATCACAATGCTCCATGCCCTTGTCATCAGAAAGCCCCATGACGCATGTCATCAGAATGTTCCATGGACTTCTCATCACAATGCTCCATGCCCTTGTCATCACAATGCTCCAAGACCCTTGTTATCAAAATGCTCGATGCCCCTTTTCATCTCAAAGCTCCATGAATCCTATCATCACAATGCACCATGCCCATCATCATAATGCTTCAGGCTATTGTCATCACAATGAAATCAAAATGCTCCATGACCTCTGTCATCACAATGCTCCAAACAGTTGTGATCACAATATTCCATAACACTTATCATCACAACACCCCATGATGCTCATAATCACAGTTATCCATGGTCTTCTCATCACTATGCTCCATAACTTTTGTCACCACAATGCTCAATACACTGGTCATCACAATGCTCCGTGACACTTGTCGTCAGTATGCTCCTTGAACACTGTCATGACAAGGCTCCATGCGTTCTTCATCACAATGATCCATGCCCTTTTCATCACAGTGCTCCAAGACACCTGTAAACACAATGTTCCATGCACTTGTCATCAAAGTGCTCCATGACGCATTCATCAGAATGCTCCATGTACTTCTCTTCACAATACTCCATGCCCTTGTCATAACAATGCTCCAAGACCACTGTAATCACAATGCTCCATGCCCCTTTTCATCAGAATACTCCATGATAGTTTTCATCACATGTCTCCATGGTCTTCTCATCACAGTGCTCCAGGACCTTGTCATCACCATGCTCCATTTCCTTGTCATCACAATGTTCCATGACCCCTGACATCAGAGTACTCCATGAACATTTTCAGCCCAATTCTCCATGACACTCTCATGACAATGCTCCATGACCAATATCATCACAATGCTCCATGACCACTGTCATCACAACACTTCATTACCCCTGACAACACAGTGAGCCGGGACTCTTGTCATCACAATGCTCCATGACCCCTGTCATCACAATACTCCATAAACATATTCAGCCCAATCTTCCATGACACTTGTCATCACAATGATCAATGCCCTTTTCATCCCAATGCTCCATGACCCCTGTATTCACAATGCTCTGTGACGCATGTCATCACAGTGCTCCATGACACCTGTCATCACAATTCTCCATGCCTTTGTCAGCAAAATGCTACATGAACTTGTCATTACAATGTTCTATGAGATTGTCATAACAATTCTCCTTTACCATGGTCATCACAATCCTCCATGAACCTTGGAATCACATTGTTTCTTGCCCTTGCCATCACAATGCTCCATGCTTCTTGAAATCAACATGATCCATGACCTGTGTCATCACAATGCTCCAAACACTTGTGATCACCAAGTTCCATAACACTTGTCATCACAAAGCTCCATGATGCCTGTCATCAAAATACTCCATGCACTTTTCATCACAATGCTCCATGACCTTTGTCATCACAATTCTCAATACACTTGTCATCACAATGCTCCCTGACACTTGTCGCCAGAATGCTCCATGAAACCTGTCACGAAAAGGCTCCATGCCTTTTTCCTCACAATGCCCCATGCAGTTTTCATCACAATGATCCATGCCATTGTCATCAAAATACTCCACAAGCTTGTCATCAAAATGCTCCATGACCCTTGTCATCACAATTCTCCATGCACTTGTCAGCACAATGCTCCCTGACCCTTGTCATCACAATGCTCCAAGCCATTGTCCTCACACTGTTCCATTAACATTGTCATCAGAATCCTCCATGACACTTGCATCACAATGCTCCATGCCATTGTCATCACAATGGGCCATTACATATGTCATCACAATGCTCCCTGACACCTGTCTTCACAATACTGTATGACCTGGTCTTCACAATGCTCCGTGCCCTTGATATCGCAAAGCTCCATGACCCCTGTCATCACAATGCTCCGTGACTCCAGTCATCACAATGCTTCATGACCTTTGTCATCACAATGGTCCATGCCCTCATCATCAACAGTCTCTGTGACCTTTTTCACCACAATGCTCCATGAACTTTTCATCACAATGCTCTTTGACCCTTGTCATCACAATACTCTATGCCTTTCTCAGCACAATGCTCCATGACCGTTGTCATTACAATGCTCCTTTCGCTTGACAGCACAATGCTCCTTGACACATGTCATCACAATTTGCCATGCGCTTGTCATCACAGTGCTCCACAATCTTGTCATCACAATGCTCCATAAACCTTGTCATCACAATGCTACATGTACTTATCATCACAATGTTCGATGACCCCTGACATCACAATGTTCCATAACCCCTGTCACCAAAATGCTCCATGACCCTTTTCATCAAAATGTTCCATGTCCCCTGACATCACAATGCTCCATGACCCCTGTCATCACAGTGCTCCATGCTCCTTGAAATCACAATGATCCATGACCTCTGTCTTCACAATGCTCCAAACCCATGTGATCACAATGTTCCATAACCCTTGTCATCACAACGCTCCATGATGCCTGTCATCACAATACTCCATGCCTTTGTCATCACAATGCTCCATGATATTTGTCATCACAATTCTCAATACACTTGTCATCACAATGCTCTCTGACACTTGTCGTCAGAAAGCTCCTTGAACCCTGTCATGAAAAGGCTCCATGCATTTTTCATCACAATACTCCATGCCCTTTTCATCACAATGCTCCATGCCATTGTCTTCACAATACTCCACATGCTTGTCATCTGAATGCTCCATGACACTTGTCATCACAATGCTCCACGAGCACTGTCATCACAATGCTCCATACCACGTGTCATTACAGTGCTCCATGACGCTGGCCATTCACAATTATCCGTGGTCTTCTCATCACAATGCTCCACACGCTTGTCATCAAAATGCTCCATGACTCTTGTCATCACAATGTTCCATGGCCACTGTCATCACAATTATCCACACCCCTTGTCCTTATAGCGCTCCATGACGCTCATCCTCAAAATTATCCATGGCCTTCTCATCACAATGCTCCACGGTCTTGCCATCACAATGCTCCATGCCCTGGTCGTCACAATGCTCCATGTTCCCTGTCATCACAATTCTTCACGTTCTTGGCAACACTATGTTCCATGACACTTCCCATCACAGTGTTAAATGCTTTGTCATCACAATACTCCACAAGCTTGTCATCACAATACTCCATGACCCTTGTCATCACAAAGTTCCATGACCCCTGTCATCACAATGCTCCATGAGACGTATCATCACAATGCTCCATGCCCCTTGTCATTACAGTGCTCCATGATGCTCGTCACCAAAATTATCCATGGTCTTCTCATCACAGTGCTCCTCGGTCTTGCCATAACAATGCTCCATGCCCTGGTCATCACAGTTCTCCACGTCCTTGTCATCACAATGCTCCATGACAGTTCTCATCACAATGTTACATGCCCTTGTCATCACAATTCTCCATGCACTTGTCATCGCAATGCCCCCTGACCCCTGTCATAGCAAGCCCCATGCCTTTGTCATCACAATGCTTCACGAACTTTTCATCAAAATTCTCAAAGGCCGTTGTCATCACAATGCTCCATGACCCTTGTCATCACAATGCTCCAAGCCTTCGTCATCACAATGCTCCATTACCTTTGGCATCACAATCCTCCATAACACTTGGCATCACAATGCTCCATGCCATTGTCATCACAATGGTACATGAAATATGCCATCACAATGCTCCCTGACACCTTTCTTCACCATACTCCATGACCTTGTCATCACAATGCTCCATGCCCTTGTCATCACAATGTGCCATGCCCACTGTCAACACACTTATCCATGAAATTTGTCAGACCAATGCTCCATGTCCCTGTCATCACAATGCTACATGAACCCAGTCATCACAATTCTCCGTGTGTCCCGTCATCACAAGGCTTCATGACCTGTGTCATCACAATGGTCAATGCCCTCATCATCACAATGCTCTGTGAAATTTGTCACCACAATTCTCCATGACCTTTTCATCACAGTGCAGATACGTCCATGAGTACAAGTGTCCTATGCTCTGTAGCACATCTTTTAGATGTTTTACCAAACACAATACACTTCTCCATAGTGGCCTTTGGTAAATTACAATTCCACTATCAGCCTCACAGTGCTCCCTTTTCTCCTCGCCCTGTCCTGCATTTCTGGTGTTTACACTTTATGTGGATGGCCCTTCTGACTGATGTGAAGTGATACATTTTGTAGTATTGATTTCCAGTGCCCACCTGTTTGGTTGGATAAAAAGTGTGTATGGCCTTTACATGAATATATTTGGAAAAAATGGCATACGCCCTTTTGGGCCAACTGCATCATTGGCGATGTTCAGCCCCTTTTCTTGTGCTTTAATGGGGAGTCCTTTCTACCTCTTCAAATCTGTTTCCTGCCACTCTCCCTTGCTTACAACTCCTTTTCTGTGACTTACCTCAAGACATTTTTCGACGATAGATATTTTCAACTCTGCAGTTTCATGAATTTTAGTGCCCCTGAGTTCCATTTTTCAACTTGTGTTTTTGGAAACTGGACACAAAACAGCGGGATTTCCTCTAGACCTATTCTGGTTCCGTGGGCAATTCTAGCCTTTGATGAATTTGTCTTCCAGATTGGAAATTAGAGTGGCATGTGCCTGTCCGAACAACTAAGACTTGTCTCTAAATTTTTCTCATCCTTCCGCTTCATCCTCTGGACAAATTCCAAACTGTGTGCAACAGGATGTTGACGGTGCTGATATCCCCAAGTGAGGAGATTGTTAGGAAAGATGCTGGAGGGGTGAACCCGAGCACCAGACAATGAGGAGATGAGGTGCCTTTTCCAAACTCTTTCCGAACAAATGGTGTACCATCCTCTAGGTGTGACAGGCATGTTTTAGCTGTAGGAAGGGTCCAGTGCATGGAAGGAGAACACCAGGGATTTTTCCAAATCAGTGCCTCCCCGTACCCCAAACTGGGGAATTTTTAAGCTACGGCTACACGTATGTCCATTAAGCGCCTTGGGAAATAGGCAGAGCCCAAACTTTAGATGATTGAAATCTTCAGGGTCAGAAGCGTTCACCATCGGCCTTGCTTAGGTTACATTTTATCTGTCTTTGATAGACGATGTCAATAAAAATATCTATTCTTTTTCAGATTATTTCCCCTTATAGGTTATTGCAAAATATTCAGTGTAGTTCCCTGTGCTATACAGTAGTTCCTTGTTGATGATCGATTTTATACATAGCAATGTGTATGTGTTAATCCCACACTGTTAATTTATCCCTTGTCCTACCTTTCCCCTTTGGTAATAATAAATTATAAGATTTTATACTTCTCAGAAATGGGGGAGCTGAAAGAGAGGTATCCTTTTCAATGGAAATGCATTCAAAACATGATTGAAGCTTCAGCCAAGAGTATTTGATGTACATCCATGGAAATAAATCACTTCATTTCTCTAATGTTGACCTGACAAATAAGACAGATGTCTTCACTGAACTTGCTTATATTAAAGTGATGGAAATATCAAATGTAAGTCTTGGAAACATCTTATTTTACCCGAGCATTATACACTGCTCTATGTTAACTACAGTTTGGCTCACACATCTGTTCATTGAAGTTACAATGTTCTCAATTTCTGTTACTGATCCTCGAGAGTGGACCCCAACAGGAGTCCCCGTGCCCAGTGTCATTGGAGCCAACAGATCAAGACTGAGTTTGGTTCAGAAGCAAAGGAAACATTATTTTGAAAACAGAATGGAGAGGTGAGAGCGTGCACTCCCCCACGGGCTGTGGGCTGGGCTGCTGTGTAGGGATCCCAGGAGCGTCACTGGGAGGGAGGGGATGGAGCTCTCGAGGGCTGGGTTGGCTGAAGCTCAGGCTCTATGCCGTGGAGTCTGCATGGGACCCCGCTATCTGAGGTGTGGACCCAGCCATTCTGCAATACGAAATCGGGTCTGAAGTGCCGGGTGTGGGACCTCTGCATGCGGAAACCTAGGAGCACGTGAAATTAGACAAAGCACAAAGGAAAAACAGGTAAGACATTATTTTATTGCCCAGATTCTCTTTTTATCTCCCAGGAATTTTTAATGAACGTTGCCAGAGACGAACACCTCCTCTGCTTTTTGTTCTGTTCCTCATTCTTCGGGTGTTGAGGGTGCAGACCACTGTTTTGTAACTGCTTCATGCTGTGGTGGGAGCCCTGATACTTGGGGGGAGGGGCAAAACGTCTCCCCACCAGCCTCCAGGTGAGGTTGACTGCCCCAAGGCCTCCTGCCTCACTTCTCGTACGCCTGAGCACCAGCATTGGAAGTGTTATAGATTCTAATGACCTTTAAGTGTCCAGGAGAGAGATGTGCAGAGATGCTGAGGTGGCAGGTTTCACCCCACCCCACATTTGTTCGGTGACCTTAGGCTGACGGTTTTTGCCAGCCTATATGCTCTGACCAGTAGTCTGTGCTTTCTTTAATTAGGTCCCTGAATTAATGTACAAACAGCACCATGTGTCAGAACCCTGCCCGCACAACTCCCAGACACTCCAGGGTCAGTGGTGATCCAGGACCATGACGTCCACTGAGTCAACGGCCTTTAGAAGTAGCCAGCAGTCCAGCCGGTCATATTGGCCACCATCACCGTGGTGTCTGTAGGGTTTTCTATGGTGAAAGCGTGATATACGTTTCCCCCGCCAAGCTTATTAGCTCCCCTCTGGGTGCAGTAAGTCCTGCAAGCAGTAGTCTGCTCTTTCGGGGCACAGTCTTCTTGTTTTCCGAGAGAAACTCCAGGTCAAGTGATGGTCACATGAGTCATCTTGGGGGCCCGTTGCCCCCATTTGTCTCTCTGGAGTTTGGAGTTGGAGGGCCTCCTCACTCGAGGTCAGTGTGTCCACAGAGCGACCCCTGCAACTTCAGGGCATGATGGGTGGTTAGGATCACGACGTGGGGTCCTTTTCCCTTAGGAGGGAGCTGGCCTTGTGGGCTGCTGATTTCTAGCTTTTTAGATACCCCAGTATCCTGGCCTGATGAGTCGGTGGGCAAAGCCCTTGGTGACCATATTTTATCATACCTGAAGGGCATTCTTGTGTTGCTCCATTTCAAGTGTTCCCAGTTTTTGCACTAAGGCTCCAAGGGCAATTAACCTTTGACTGGGTATGTAAAGGTCAAAGGGTTTAGCTAAATTAGCGAGTTCTTGGGCAAGGATCTGAATTGACTGCTGTTTCCATTCTTGAAAGGCTGCTTCTGGATTGTATACAAAAGGATCATCATCTTTTCGTGTCAGTGTTTCATGTAGAGGCCCAGCTATTAGACTGTAGTTAGGGATCCAGATGCAGAAAACCTTGGCCTCCCCAGGAACCCCTAAGCTGTCTTCTAGTTTTAGAAGAGGTAAGGCTGCAAATGGCTTCTTCCCTATCCTGGGATGCGTTTCTCCGAATATCTGTGAGAATGAAGCCCAGGCATGTCACCTGAGCCTGGGATATTTGAGCCTTTTTCTTGGACACCTTCTATCCTTTCTTGGCTAGGTAGTTCAGAGGCGTCTTTAGTAGGCCTGGCGATCAGAATGTCATCTGCATATTGAAGGAGGGTTCCCTTTTACAGAGGTAGAACTTTTAGGTCTTTAGAGGACATTTCCCCAATGATGGTGTGGGGATTTTTGAACCATTGGGGCAGGACGGCCCAGCATTATTGCTTGTGTTGCATGTTGTGTCCTGCCACTCACAAGCCAAAAATTCTTGTGACTCTGAGATGAATGGAATACAGAAGAAGGCATCATTGAAGTGTAATACAGAATGCCATGGCCTGGTGGATGGTAGAATGAGCAGCAGGGTGTAGGAAATAGGAGCTACTGGATGTATATCCTCGGTGGCTTCACTGACTGTCCTGATATCATTTACCAGGTCTCCAGCAGCCCATGGGGCTCTCATGGTCAGGCCAATCCCAGTATATGGAGCTCACCTGGGCTGCACCACCCATCCCCACAGCCCACGGGGCTCTCATGGTCAAGTCCCTCCCAGGGTATGGAGCTCACCTGTGCAGCTACCCAGCAGCCCATGGGGCTCTCATAGTCAGGCCCTTCCCAGGATACGGAACTCCCCTGGGCAGGTACCCCAGCAGGGCTGGACACACAGGAACTGTGCACATAGCCCACCTTGCAGAGAACCCCCAGCTCACCTGTCACTCACAGCTGACACAGAACACCTCAGAGCAGGACTTGAACTAACAAACAGCAGCTCTGACAGGTCTGTGACCCTGGCTATCTCTCTGTGCAGCCTCTCTCTGCCTGGTCTTCCAGACACTTCCACTGCAGCCAGGGCACCAGGCCTCTGTCTCCACCCACCATCACTCCTCTCCCTGACTCCTGGGTTCCTCTCATTAGGATAGGGTCTTCTTGAAGTTGTTTGCCACTCATGGACCAGATAAAATGATAAGAAAACAAGCCGCAGCTGCAGCCCCTTGTCTAGCCTGACTCTCAAGAGCCCACACCTCTTCCTTTGGCCTGGCCCGTTTAACAAGTTTCATTTTCTGCAACTGTGAGACCCTGAGGGGTGAGGATTGGCTGATTTGGGCAGCCTGACACTGCCTGCCAGCCCTCCCCAGGTGTGCCTGTGTTGAGGTCAATATAAACACCTCTCCAGTCAGCAAGAGCCCCTGTAGCTGTGCCTGATGCCATATTCTCTGCCCCGTCAGCAGTGTCGGGGCTGGGTTGGTGGTACGGAGGGAGAGGCCGTGGCTTTGTGGGTGGCCCAGTGTGAGTGGGGCTCTGCTGGACTTTCTGCAGGAGTTGCCAGGCTGCCACCTGCTAAAGAAGAGGATGTGTCATCCATACCTGCCGCTGGAATTTCTCCCCAGGCAGAGGTGAGGAAGTAAAAAAGCAGTGTGGGCCATGGCAGGAGGGGTATCTCAGGCAGGGAAATGGAAAGATTCCAGAAGAGCATCTGGGGCCAGGACCATCCTGACTGGCCTGCAGGCACCAAGTCGGCCTGCGTGCTGTCGCTAGTGTGGCTCCACAGCCCTTCCTCTAGGCTTGCAAGTGCTTGTACACATTCAGGTGTTTTACCTGGAAAGGGTGGGAAGAGTTCAGCTGCAGCAGGACTGGGACTCAGCTCACATTTACTCACAGACGCCTCGACACAATCCCCCAGCTTTGAAATGAGGATGCTCCTTGTGGGGGTGAGTGCTGCTGAGTGCATGGGAGACGATTTCCCACCTCTGACCAACTTAAGAATTTTTTACCACTAGAGCAAGTGCCCTGATACGATTTTCCTCTGTATAACTGGTGGGTTCTGTTTTTTTTTTTTTTTTTTTTTTTTTTTTTCTTTATTTTCTTTTTGGTTCAAGGTAGATTTTATTTATTCTTCTTTTTTTTTTAATTTGGAGATATAAACATGGAAATAATGCATTAATATAAAGACATCTATGTGAAGGGAAAAACTTTTTTTCTGTTTTATTTGATTAAATGTTATTTATTTATTTTTAATTTTTTAAAATTTATTTATTTCTTTTATACAGCAGGTTCTTATTGGATATCTATTTTATACATATAAGTGTGCACATGTGAATCCTAGTCTCCCAATTCATCCCACCAACACCCTCACATGGTGTTCCCCCCTTGGTGTCCATATGTTTGTTCTCTACATCTGTGTCTCTATCTCTCCCCTGCAAACTGGTTCATCTGTACCATTTTTCTAGGTTCCACATATATGCATTAATATACAATATTTGTTTTTCTCTTTCTGACTTACTTCACTCTGTATGACAGTCTCTAGATCCATCAAGGTCTCTACAAATGACCCAATTTCATTCCTATGTATGGCTGAGTAATATTCCATTGTATATATGGGCCAGATCTTCTTTATCCATTCATCTGTTGATGGACACTTAGGTTGCTTCCATGTCCTGGCTATTGCAAATAGAGCTGCAATGAACATTTTTGTACATAACTCTTTTTGAATTATGGTTTTCACAAGGCAAATGTCCAGTAGTTGGATTGTTGTGTCGGATGGTACTTCTATTGTTAGTTATTTAAAGGAACCTCCGTAGTGTTCTCCCTAGTGCCCATATCAATTTACATTCCCACCCGCAGTGGAAGTGTGTGCCATTTTCTCCAATAAAGGCCTCTCCAGCATTTATTGTTTTGTAGATTTTTTTTGATGATTGCCACTCTGACTGCTGTGAGGTGATACCTCACGGTAGTTTTGATTTGCATTTCTCTAATGATTAGTGATGTTCAGCATCCTTTCATGTGTTTCTTGGTAATCTGTATATCTTCTTTGGAGAAATGTCTATTTAGGTCTTCTGCCCGTTTTTGGATTGGGTTGTTTGTTTTTGTGATATTGAGCTACATACGGTGATTGTAAAGTTAGGAGATTAATCCTTTGTCAATTGCTTCATTTGAAAATATTTTCTCCCATTCTGAGGGTTGTTTTTGCATCTTGTTTATGTTTTCCTGTACTGTGTAAAAGCTTTTAAGTTTCATTAGGTCCCATTTGTTGATTTCTGTTTTTATTTCCATTTCTCTAAGTGGTGGGTCAAAAAGGATCTTGTTGTGATTTATGTCATAGAGTGTTTTGCCTATGGTTTCCTCTAAGTGTTTTATAGTGTCTGGTCTTATATTTAGATCTCTAATCAATTTAGAGTTTATTTTTGTGTATGGTGTTATGGAGTGTTCTAATTTCATTCTTTTATGTGTAGGGTTCTTGTTTTCCCAGCACCAATTACTGAAGAGACTGTCTTTTCTCCATTGTATATCCTTAGCTCCTTTGTCATAGATGAGATAGCCATAGGTATGTAGGTTTATCTCTGGGCTTTCTGTCCTGTTCCATTGATCTGTGTTTATGCCAATCTACATACACTTGATTCCATTATGGAGACATATAAATACATAGGTTTCAAGGTTATTACCAGTCAGATATATTCCTTTTCAGTGAATAGGTTGTTTTGTGTCCAGTTCATTGAGAAAGGAGTAGGTCTTGTCTATTACATATTTGGTATATGGAATGGGATCTGTGCTAATTTCAAACTCTGCTTTTACACATCACCCCACGTCACCTTTCCCCTTAAGGAGGCATAAGTGTGTTTTTTAAATGTGTAACTCTGTTCTCTTTTGAAATTCAGTTCATGTGTAGCCATGTTAACATTCCCTCTATAAGTGATATATTACAATAAGTTTCTTTTTCTTTGTGGCTCATTTCACTTAGCATCATCCTACCTAAAGCCACTCATTAAGCTGCTATTGGCCTTATGACATTGATTTTATGTCTGAGTGGCATTCCATTGTATATAAGTACCACAATATTTATATCCATTTTTTTTTCCTTTCCTGGGATATTTAAAGTGTACCGAAGTCGAGGTTCTTGTAAACAGAGCAGCCCTAAACTTTGGGCTGGCTGTGTGTTGTGGATTTTTAGTTTTCCCAAAATACACGCCCATGAGTGGAAGTGTGCTATGCTCTGTAGCTCTGTTTTAGAAAACAACATACAGTTCTCCAGAGAGGCTGTTGGCAATTTACATCCTGTCCATCGGCGTAACCAGGCTCCCTTTTCTCCATGGCCTCTCCTGCATTTGCGGTTTTTACACTATTTGTGGATGGCCCTTCTGACTGGAGGTAAGGGACACTTCTATGTAGTGTGGATTTGCAATGCCTGATGGCTTGCTTGGCCAAGAAGCGCATATGCATTTTTTCCCTAATATATTCAAGAAAATACACATAATCCCTTTTCAGCCAAGGGCAACATTGTCGAAATTCTGACGCTTTTCATGTGCTTTAAAGATGACTCCAATCTACCTCTTGAAATCTGTTTCCTTCAATTCTGCCTTGCATTCAAATCCTCTTCACTGCCTTTCCTCAATATATTTCTGGATGATAGTTGTCCTTTATAACTCTGCAAGTTTGTGAATTGCTGTGCCCCTGATTTCCATTTTTCAACTCGCCTATTTGTGAGCTGGCTGCAATACCGCAGGATGGCTTTAGGCCCTAATCTGGTTCCGGGGCTTCAGGCTGATCCTTTGGTTAATTCTTCTTCCTGGTGGGAAACTAGAGTGACATGTGCCCATCCAAACACCTACAGCTAATCTCTCATTTATTCCCCCTCTTCCTTTTCATCCTCTGCACAATTTGCAAACTGTGCATATCAGGAGGGTAAAGGCGCTGACACTCCAAGTGGGGAGATTTTTAGTAATGCAGATGGAATGGCGAAGCCGAGCACGACAAAAGGAAAAATGAGGTACCTTTTAGAAAACTTTCCCAATTACACAGTGTACCATCCACTGGGTTTCCCATGCATGTTTTAACTGTAGGAAGATTCCCTTAAACCTGGAGAGTTGGGACCACTAGAATGGGTAGCACACAGTATTGCTCTAAGTGGTGTTCTTTTGTTCACACAACCTCAGCAATCTTGTCAGCCCCAAGTGTCCAGTCTTATGTCTCATCCAGCTGTGCGGGTAAAGGTGGTCAATCCAGGTTGCATCACAGGCCCTGAACGTAATTTTTAAGACTTTCTCACTGTTTCGCTGTTTTTGCATTTTGCTTTTGAAATTTATTTTTATAAGTGGTTTTAACTGAATGTCAGTGCTGTGTTCATGCCGTTATACACACACATGATTCCTTTATGGAGACATGAGAATACATATGTTTTAAAATACTGAGAGTCAGACATATTCCTCTGCAATGAATAGGGGGTGTTGAGTCCAGTTCATTGTGGCGGGAGTAGGTGTTGTCTATTACATACTTGGTTTATGTAACGGTATCAGTGCTAATTTAAAACTGTGATTTTATGCATCACCCCACCTCGCCTTTCCCCTTAAGCAGGCAGAAGTTTGTTTTCTAAATGTGTGATTCCGTTGTGTTTGTAAATCAGTTCATGTGTAGCCATGTGTACATTCCCGCCAAGAGTGATATCTTATGATAAGATTCGTTACTCTGGTATCTTTCCTAACTCAGTTCATGTGAGGCCATGTTTATAGGACCTTCATAAGTGATATCTTATGATAAGATTATTTTTCTGTGTTACTTATTTCACTTAGAAACATCATACCTGAATCCACTCATTTTGCTGCTACTGGCCTTATGAAATTGATTTCATGGCTGAGGGATATTCCATCGTACGTAAGTACCAAAATTTCTTGAACCATTTTTGTCTTTCCTTGGATATTTAAGGTATACACAAGTTGAGATTCTTGTAAGCAGTGAAGCCCTAAATGTTGGGGTGGCCCTGTCTTATTGATTTTCAGTTTTCCCAAGGTATATTTCCTAGACTGGAAGTGCCCTTGACTCAGTAGCTCTGTTGTATACTGGTTTTAGGGAACACAATGCACTCCTCCAGAGAGGCAGTTGGCAATTTATATCCCGCCCATCAGCATAACAAGGCTCCCTGTTCTCCAGGGCCTGTCTTGCCTTTCTGGTTTTTACACATTTTGCAGATGTCCCTTTTGACCAGTGGGAAGTGATACTACTTTGTAGTGCAGATTTGCATTGCCCGCTTGCTTGCTTGGCCAAAAAGGGCGTATGCGTTTTCTCCTGAATATATTCAGGAGAAAACGCATACGCTCATTTTGGCCAAGTGCATCATTGTCGAAATTTTGCCCCTCTTCCTGTGCTTTAAAGGCGATTCCAACATACCTCTTGAAATCTGTTTCCTGCTATACTGCCTCCCTTTCAAGTCCGCCTCGATTCCTTCCCTCAACAGATTTTTAGGCGATAGTTGTCCTTTATTACTCTGCCAGTTTCTGAATTCCTGTGCCCCTGAGCTCCATTTTTAAATTCGTTTTTTGTGAGCAGACCGCAAGTCCAAAATTTTGGTTCAGGAACTATACTGGTTCCCGGCGCGTGGCTGAGACTTTGGTTAATTATTCTTCCTGCGGGGCAATTAGTGTCACATGTACCCGTCCAAATGCCTAACATCTACTCTCTCATTTGTTCTCCCCCTTCCGTTTTATTTTTGCCAAATTGGTAACTGTGCGAACCAGGAGGTTAAAGGGGCTGTCTCTCCAATTTGGCAGATTGATAGTAAAGCAGTTGGAAAGTCAAACCGGAGCACCAGGAGAGGGATAATTAGTTGAGTTTTAGAAACCTTTCGTATTCACAGTGTGTCCATTCTCTAGGTTTCTTGTACATGTTATAGCGGTAGTAATAGTCCCTTCAACCTGGACACATGGGACCCATGGAATGGGTGCTATGCATTATTTCGTTAAAGGGTCTGCATTTGCTCACCCAATCTCACCAATCCTCTCAGTCCCATGTGTCCAGCTTTATGCCACATCCAGCTCTTATTGTAGATAGGGTCATTCAAGGTTTCATCAGAGACACTGAAGGAATTGTAAAAAATATCACTTTTGATTTGTTTTTCAAATTCCTTTTTATAGTGGGTTTGAGCTGAATCTCGCTGCCAAGTTTAGGCAAGACTAGGCACAATTGATTCCCTTATGGAGACATATCAATACATAGGTTTTAAAATTCTTACTAGTCAGATATAATCCTCTGTGGGAAATATGGGGTTTTGAGTCTCTTTCACTGAGGAAGGTGTAGGTCTTGTCTATTCCATAGTTGGTTTTTGGAACGGTACCTGTGCTTATATCAAACTCTGGTTTTATGCATCACCCCACCTCTCCTTCCCCGTTAAGCAGGCATAAGTGTGTTTTCTAAATGTGAGACTCTGTTCTCTTTCCTAACTCAGTTCATGTGTAGCCATGTTTACAGGATCTTCATAAGTGATATCTTATGATAAGTTTCTTTTTCTGTGTGACTTATTTCACTTACAATCATCGTACCTGAATCCACTCATTTTGCTGCTACTGGTCTTATGACATTGATTTCATGGCTGAGGGATATTCCATTGTATGTAAATAACATAATTTTTTGAACCGTTTTTATCTTTCCTTGGATATTTTAGGTGTACCCAAGTTGAGGTTCTTGTAAGCAGTGCAGCCCTAAATTTTGGAATGGCTCTGTGTTATTGATTTTCAGTTTTCCCAAGATATATTCCCTAGACTGGAAGTGCCCTTGGCTCTGTAGCTCTGCTGTTTACTTGGTTTAGGGAACACAATGCAGACCTCCAGAGAGGCAGTTGGCAATTTACATCCCGTGCATCAGCATAACAATGCTCCCTGTTCTCCAGGGCCTGTCTTGCCTTTCTGGATTTTACCCATTTTGTGGATGTCCCTTTTGACAGGTGGGAAGTGATACTTCTTTGTAGTGCAGATTTGCATTGCCCGCTTGCTTGCTTGGCCAAAATTGTTGTATGCATTTTCTCCTGAATATATTCAGGAGAAAACGCATACACCCTTTTTGGCCAAGTGCATCATTGTCGAAGTTGTGCCCCTCTTCCTGTGCTTTAAAGGCGATTCCAATGTACCTCTTGAAATCTGTTTCCTGCTATTCTGCCTCGCTTTCAAGTCCGCCTCGTTGCCTTCCCTCAACAGATTTTTGGACGATAGTGGTCCTTTATTACTCTGCCTGTTTGTGAATTGCTTTGCCCCTGAGCTCCATTATTTAACTCGTTTTTTGTGAGCTGAATGCAAGTCCAATATTTTGGTTCAGGACCTATACTGGTTCTCATTGGGTGGCTGAGACTTTAGTTAATTCTTCTTCCTCCAGGAAATAAGAGTGACATGTGCGAGTCCAAATGCCTAACAGCTTCTCTTTCATTGGTTCTCCCTCTTCCCTTTCATCCTCTGCCTAATTGGCAACCTGTGCGAACCAGGAGGTTAAAGGTGCAGTCTTTGCAACCTGGGAGATTGATAGTAAAGCAGTTGGAAAGTCAAACCAGAGCACCAGCAGAGGGACTATTTGTTGAGTTTTAGAGACCTTTCATGTTCACAGTGTGTCCATTCTCTAGGTTTCCCATACATGTTATAGCTGTAGTAATATTCCCTTCACCCTGGAGAGTTGGGACACATGGAAGGGTGGCCATGCATTATTGCTTTAAAGGGTCTGCATTTGCTCACCCAATCTCACCAGTCGTCTCAGTCCCAAGTGTCCAGCCTTATGCCAAATCCAGCTGTCGTTGTAGATAGGGTCATTCCAGGTTTCGTCAGAGACCATGAAGAAATTGTAAAGAATTTCCTGTTTTTTTGGTGTGTCTGAAATTCCTTTTTATAATGGGTTTGAGCTGATTCTCACTGCCATGTTTATGCCAGTCTAGACACAGTTGATTCCCTCATGGAGACATATCAATAAATAGGTTATAAGATTCTTACTAGTCAGATATATTCCTCTGAGGGAAATATGGGGTTTTGAGTCCCTTTCACTGAGGAAGGTGTAGGTCTTTTCTATTCCATATTTGATTTTTTGAACGGTACCTGTGCTTATATAAAACTCTGGGTTTTATGCATCACCCCACCTCTCCTTCCCCCTTAAGCAGGCATAAGAGTGTTTTCTAAATGTGAGACTCTGTTCTCTTTCCTAACTCAGTTCATGTGTAGCCATGTTTACAGAATATCTATAAGTGATATCTTATGATAACTTTCTTTTTCTGTGTGACTTATTTCACTTAGAATCATCGTACCTGAATCCACTCATTTTGCTGCTACATGTCTTATGGCATTGATTTTATGGCTGAGGGATATTTCATCGGACGTAAGTACCACAAATTTTTGAACCATTTTTATCTTTCCTGGGATATTTAAGGTGAATCCAAGATGAGGGTCTTGTAAGCAGTGCACCCCTAAATATCGGGGTGGCTGTATCTTATTGATTTTCAGTTTTCCCAAGGTATCTTATGTAGACTGGATATGCCCTGGGCTCTGTAGCTCTGTTGTTTACTTGTTTTAGGGAACACAATGCACTGCTCCAGAGAGGCCATTGGCAATTTGCCTCCCACCCATCAGCATAACAAGGCTCCCAGTTCGCCAGGGCCTGTCTTGCCTTTCTGGTTTTTACCCATTTTGTGGATATCTCCTTTGACTTGTGGGAAGTTATACTCCTTTGTAGTGCAGATTTGCATTGCCTGCTTGCTTGCTTGGCCAAAAAGGGTGTATGAGTTTTCTGCTGAATATATTCAGGAGAAAACTCATACACCCTTTTTGGCCAAGTGCATCATTGTCGAAGTTGAGCCCCTCTTCCTGTGCTTTAAAGGCGATTCCAGCATACCTCTTTAAATCTGTTTCCTGCTATTCTGCCTCGCTTTCACGTCTGCCTCTTAACCTTCCCTCAACAGAGTTTTGGACGAGAGTTGTCCTTTACTACTCTGCCATTTGGTGAATTGCTGTGCCACTGAGCTCCATTATTCACCTCGTTTTTTGTGAGCTGAAAGCAAGTCCAAATTTTGGTTCAGGACTTATACTGGTGTCCGGTGGGTGGCTGGGACTTTGGTTAATTCTTCTGCCGGGCGGAAAATTAGAGTGACATTTGCCGGTCCAAATGCCTAACAGCTATTCTCTCATTGGTTCTCCCTCTTCCGTTTAATCCTCTGCCAAATTGGCAACCTGTGAGAAGCAGGAGGTTAAAGGGGCTGTCTCTCTAAGTTGGGAGATTGATAGTAAAGCAGTTGGAAAGTCAAACCGGAGCACCATTAGAGGGACTATTAGTTGAGCTTTAGAAACCTTTCGTATTCACAGTGTGTCCATTCTCTAGCTTTCCCGTACATGTTATAGCTGTTGTAATATTCCCTTCAACCTGGAGAGTTGGGACCCATGGAATGGGTGCCACTCATTATTGCTTTAAAGTGTCTGCATTTGCTCACCCAATCTCAACAATCCTCTCAGTCCAAAGTGTCCAGCCTTATGCCACATCCAGCTGTCATTGTAGATAGGGTCATTCCAGGTTTCATCAGAGACCCTGAAGGAATTTTAAGGAATTTCCCTGTTTTTTTTTTTTTGTTTTGTTTTTGAAATCCCTTTTTATAGTGGGTTGAGCTGATTCTCACTGCCATTTTTATGCCAGTCTAGACACACTTGATTCCCTTACGGAGACATATCAATACATAGGTTTTCAGATTCTTACTAGTAAGATATATTACTCTGCGGTGAATATGGGGTGTTGAGTCCCTTTCACTGAGGAAGCTGTAGGTCTTGTCTATTCCGTATTTGGTTTTTGGAACTGTACCTGTACTAATATCAAACTCTGGTTTTATGCATCACCCCACCCCTCCTTCCCCCTTAAGAAGGCATAAGGGTGTTTTCTAAATGTGAGACTCCCTTCTCTTTCCTAACTCAGTTCATGTGTAGCCATGTTTACAGGATCTTCATCATTGATATCTTATGATAATTTTTTTTTGTGTGTGACTTATTTCACTTAGATTTATCGTCCCTGAATCCACTCATTTTTCTGCTACTGGCCTTATGACATTGATTTCATGGCTGAGGGATATTCCGCCATATGTAAGTACCACAATTTCTTGAACCATTTTTGTCTTTCCTGGGATATTTAATGTGTACCCAAGTTGAGGTTTTTGTAATCATTGCAGCCCTGAATTTTGGTGTGGATCTCTCTTATTAATTTTCAGTTTTCCCAAGCTATATTCCCTAGACTGGAAGTGCCCTTGGCTCTGTAGCTCTGTTGTTTACTTGTTTTAGGGAACACAATGCACTCCTCCAGAGAGGCAGTTGGCAATTTACATCCCGGCCATCAGCATAACAAGGCTCCCTGTTCTCCAGTGCCTTTCTTGCCTGTCTGGTTTTTACACATTTTGCGGATATCCCTTTTGGCTGGTGGAAAGTGATAGTTCTTTGTAGTGCAGATTTGCATTGCCCGCTTGCTTGCTTGGCCAAAAAGGGCATATGCGTTTTCTCCTGAATATATTCACGTGAAAACCCACATGCCCTTTATGACCATTTCCATTATTTTCGAAGTTGTGATGCTTTTCCTGTGTTTAAAGGCGATTCCAATGTACCTCTTGAAATCTGTTTCATGCCACTCTGCCTCATTTTCACTTCCGCCTCGTGGCTTTCCCTCAACAGATTTTTGGAAGAAAGTAGTCCTTTATAACTCTGCAGGTTAGTGAATTGCTGTGTCCCTGAGTTCCATTTTTCAACTCGTGTTTTTGTGAGCTGACCGCAAATCCACAGTTTTGCTTCTGGACCTATACTGGTTTTGGGGGGTGCAGGCTGAGTCTTTGGTTAATTCCTCTTCGTGACGGGAAATTAGAGTGAAATGTGGCCGTCCAAATGCCTACAGCTACTCTCTCTTTTGTTCTCTCTGTTCCCTTATATCCTCTGCACAATTTGCCAGCTGTTCGAACCAGGAGGTTATAGGGCCTGACTCTCCAAGTTGGGAGATTGATAGTAAAGCATTTGGAATGTCAAACTGGAGCACAAGGAGAGAAAAAAGTAGTAGAGTTTTAGAAACATTTCACCATCAGATGGTTTCCATTCTCTAGGTTCCCATACATGTTATAACTGTAGTGATATTCCCTTCTACTTGGAGAGTTGGGAACCATGGAATGCGTGGCAGGCATTATTGCTTTAAAGATTCTGCATTTTTTCACCCCATCTCACCAATCCTCTCAGTCCAAAGTGACCAGCGTTATGCCACATCCATTTGTCATTGTAGATAGGGTCATTCCAGGTTTCATCAGAACCCCTGAAGGTATTGTGTAAGAATTTTACTGTTTTTATGTTTTGTTTTGAAATTCATTTTTATCGTGGGTTTGAGCTTACTCTCACTGCCATGTTTATGTCGTTCTAGACACACTTAGTTGCCTTACGGAGACATATCAATACATAGGTTTTAAGATTCTTACTAGTCAGATATATTTCTCTGCGGGGAATAAGGATGTTGAGTTCCGTTCACTGAGGAAGGAGTAGGGCTTGTCTCTTCTGTTTTTGGATTATGGAACGGTACCTGTGCTAATATCAAACTTTTTTTTGTGCATCTCCCCACCTGTCTTTCCCCTTAAGCAAGCGTTAGAGTGTTTTCTATATCTGAGACTCTGTTCTCTTCCCTAATTCAGTTCATATGTAGCCATGTTTACATTCCCTTCATAAGTGATATCTTATGTCAGCATGCACCATGGCCTTGTCTTAGTAATGCTCCATGGCCCCTGTCATCACAATGCTCCATGCCCTGGTTATCACAATGCTCCATGTCCCTTGTCATCACAATTCTCCACGTCCTTGTCATCACAATGCTACATGACACTTGTCATCAAAATATTACATGCTCCTGTCATCACACTTCTCCATGCACTTGAAATTGCACTGCTCCATGCACTTGTCATCACAATGCTCAATGCACTTTTCATCACAATGTTCCATGCCCTTGTCATCAGATTGCTCCATGACACCTGTCATCACAATGCTCCCTGACACCTGTCATCACAATGCTTCATGCCCCTTGTCATTACAGTGCTCCATGATGCTCGACACCACAATTACCCAAGGTCTTCTCATCACAATGCTCCACAGTTTTGCCATCACCATGCTCCATGCCTTGTCATCTCAAAGCTCAATGTCCCTTGTCCTCAGAATTCTCCACAACCTTGTCATTACAAAGCTCCATGGTACTTCACATCAAAATGTTATATGCTCTTGTCATCACAATACTCCATGCACTTGTCATCACAATGCTCCATGACCCCTGTCATAGGAAGCTCCATGCGCTGTTCATTACAATGTTTCATGACCTGGATATTAAAATGATCAATGGCCCTTGATATCACAATGCTCCATGCCCTTGTCATCACAGTGCTCCTTTAATTTGTCACAGCAATCCTCCATGACACTTGGCCTCACAATACTCCATGATATTGTCATCAAACTGGAGCATGTCATATTTCATCACAATGCTCCCTGACACCTTTCTTCACAATAATCCATGACCTTGTCATCACAGTGCTCCATGCCCTTGTCATCACAATGTGCCATGGCGACTGTTATCACAATAATGCATGCAACTTATTAGACCAATGTTCCATGCCCCTGTCATCACAATGCTCCATGCCCTGGTTATCACAATGCTCCATGTCCCTTGTCATCACAATTCTCCACGTCCTTGTCATCACAATGCTACATGACACTTCTCATCAAAATATTACATGCTCTTGTCATCACAATTCTCCATGCATTTGAAATTGCAATGCTCCATGCATTTGTCATCACAATGCTCCATGCACTTGTCATCACAATGCTCCATGCCCTTGTCATCACAAAACTCCATGACACCTGTCATCACAATGCTCCCTGACACCTGTCATCACAATGCTTCATGCCCCTTGTCATTACAGTGCTCCATGATGCTCGACACCACAATTACCCAAGGTCTTCTCATCACAGTGCTCCACAGTTTTGCCATCACCATGCTCCATGCCTTGTCATCTCAAAGCTCAATGTCCCTTGTCCTCAGAATTCTCCACGACCTTGTCATTACAATGCTCCATGGCACTTCACATCAAAATGTTATATGCTCTTGTCATCACAATACTCCATGCACTTGTCATCACAATGCTCCATGACCCCTGTCATAGGAAGCTCCATGCGCTGTTCATTACAATGTTTCATGACCTGGATATTAAAATGATCAATGGCCCTTGATATCACAATGCTCCATGCCCTTGTCATCACAGTGCTCCTTTAATTTGTCACAGCAATCCTCCATGACACTTGGCCTCACAATACTCCATGATATTGTCATCAAACTGGAGCATGTCATATTTCATCACAATGCTCCCTGACACCTTTCTTCACAATAATCCATGACCTTGTCATCACAGTGCTCCATGCCCTTGTCATCACAATGTGCCATGGCGACTCTTATCACAATAATGCATGAAACTTGTCAGACCAATGCTCCATGCCACTTTTCATCACAATGCTCCATGAACGCTGTCATCACAATGCACCATGCCCATCATCATAATGCTTCATGCTATTGTCATCACAATGAAATCAAAATGCTCCATGACCTCTGTCCTCACAATGCTGCAAACCATTGTGATCACAATGTTCCATAACACTTGTAATCACAATGCCCCATGACGCTGGTCAGCACAATTATCAATGGTTTTCTCATCACAATGCACCATGATTTTGTCATCACAATGTTCAATACACTTTTCATCACAATGCTCTCTGACTATTGCCCTCAGTATGCACCTTGAACTCTTTCATGACAAGGCTCTTTGCCTATTTCATCACAATGATCCATGCCCTTTTCATCACAATGCTCCAAGACACCTGTGATCACAATGCTCCTTGCACTTGTCATCACAAAGCTCCATGACGCATGTCATCAGAATGCTCCATGGTCTTCTGATCATAATTTTCCATGCCCTTGTCATCACAATGCTCCAATACCCCTGTAATCACAATGTTCCCTACGCCTTTTCATCAGAATGCTCCATGAGAATTGTCATCACAAGGTTCCATGGTCTTCACATAACAGTGTTCTAGGACATTGTCATCACAGTGCTCCATTCCCTTGTTATCACAAAGTGCCATTACATATGTCATCACAATGCTCCCTGACATATGTCTTCACAATAATGCTTGACCTGGTCATCAAAATGCTCCATGCCCTTGTCATCACAATACGCCATTCGAACTGTCATCGCAATAATCCATGAAACTTATTAGACCAATGCTCCATGCCCTTGACATCACAATGCTCCATGCCCATGTTATCAAAATGCTCCATGACCCCTGTCATCACAATATTCCATGACTCCAGTCATCACAATATTTCATGACGTTTGTCATCACAGTGATCCATGCCCTCATCATCAACAGTCTCTGTGACCTTTTTAACCACAATGCTCCATGAACTTTTCATCACAATGCTCTTTGACCCTTGTCATCAATGTGCTCTATGCCTTTCTCAGCACAATGCTCCATAACACTTGTCATCACAATGCTCCATGAGCTTGTCAGCACAATGCTCCATGACACATGTCATCACAATGCGCCATGCACCTGTCATCACAGTGCTCCACAATCTTGTCATCACAATGCTCCATAAAACTTGTCATCACAGTGCTCCATGCACTTCTCATCAAAAGGCTCTCACCACGGATATCACATTGATACATCACTATTCGTCACAATACTACCTCACCCCTGTCATCACAATATTCCATGACTCCTGTCATCACAATGCTACATGGACTTATCATCACAATGTTCGATGACGACTGACATCACAATGTTCCTTAACCCATGTCATCAAAATGCTCCATGACCCTTTTCATCAAAATGCTCCATGACCACTGACATCACAATGATCCATAACCCATGTGATCAAAATGCTCCATGGCATTTTTCATCAAAATGCTCCATGACCACTGCCATCACGATGTTCCATGGCCTTGTCATCACAAAGCTCCCTGACCCTTCTCATCAAAATGCTCCAAGAACGCTGAAATCACAATTTTCCATAACACCTGTCATCAAAATGTTCCATGACACTTTTCATCAAATTGCTCCATGACCCTGTCATCACAATGCTCCCTGCGCTTCTCATCACAATTCACAATGCCCTTGCCATCAAAATGTTCCATGACCTTTGTCATCACAAAGATCCATGACCCTTGGCATCACAATGCTCCATGTCATTGTCATCACAATGCTCCATGAACGCTCTCATCACATTGCTCCATGCACTTGTCTTCACAAAGCTCCATGACACATGTCATTAGAATGCTCCATGGCCTTCTCATCACAATGCACCATGCCCTTGCCATAACAATGCTCCATTACACCAGTCATAACAATGCTCCATGAACCCTGCCATCACGATGTTCCATGGCCTTGTCATCACAAAGCTCCATGACCCTTCTCATCACAATGCTCCAAGAACCCGGTAATCACAGTGCTCTATGCCCCTTTTCATCTCAATGATCCATGAACCCTGTCATCACAGTGCACCTTGCCCATCATCATAAGGCTTCAGGCTATTGTCATCACAATGAAATCAAAATTATCCATGACCACTGTCATCATAATGCCCCAAAACCTTGTGATCACAATGTTCCATAATACTTGTCATCACAACACCCTGTGATGCTCATCATAACAATTATCCATGGTCTTCTCATCACAATGCTCCATGACCTTTGTCATCACAATTCTCAATACAGTTGTCATCACAATGCTCCCTGACACTTGTCGTCAGTATGCTCCTTGAAACCTGTCATGACTAGGCTCCATGACTTTTCATCACAAAGATCCATGCCCTTTTCATCACAATGCTTCAAGACCCCTGTAATCACAATGCTCCATGCGCTTGTCATCACAAAGCTCCATGACACATGTCATCAGAATGCTCCATATCTTCTCCTCACAATGCTCTATGCCCTTGTCATCACAATGCTCCAAGACCCCTGTAATCACAATGCTCCATGCCCATTTCATCAGAAAGCTCCATGAGACTTTTCATCACAAGTCTCCATGGTCTTATCATCACAATGCTCCAGGACCTTGTCATCACCATGCTCCATTCCCTTGTCATCACAATGCTCCATGACCCCTGTCATCACAATAATCCATAAATATTTTCAGCCCAATGCTCCATGATATTCTCATCACAATGCTCCATGACAAATATCATCAAAATGCTCCATGACCACGGTCTTCACAACACTCCATGACACCTGACAACACAATGATGCGGGACTCTTGTCATCACAATGCTCCATTCTCTACTCATCACAATGCTCCATGACCCTTGTCATCACAATGATCCATGCCCTTGTCAGCCCAATGCTCCATGACACCTGTCATCACAATGCTCCGTGACTCCAGTCATCACAATGCTTCATGAACTTTCTCATCACAATGGTCCATGTCCTCGTCATCAACTGTCTCTGTGACCGTTTTAACAACAATGCTCCATGAATTTTCATCACAATGCTCTTTGACCCTTGTCATCAAAATGCTCTATGCCTTTCTCAGCACAATGCTCCATGACCCTTGTCATCACAATGCTCCATGCGCTTGTCAGCACAATGCTCCATGACACATGTCATCACAATGAACCATGCGCTTGTCATCACAGTTCTCCACAATCTTGTCATCACAATGCTCCATGCACATCTCATCAAAATGCTCTCTCACCACTGATATCACAATGCTACAACACTATTTGTCACAGTACTCCCTCATCCCTCTCATCACAATTTTCCATGACTCCTGTCATCACAATGCTACATGCACTTATCATCACAATGTTCGATGAGCCCTGACATCAAAATGTTCCATAACATCTGTCATCAAAATGCTCCATGACCATTTTCATCAAAATGCTCCGTGACCCCTGACATCACAATGTTCCATAACACCTGTCCTCAAAATGTTCCATGACACATTTCATCACATTTCTCCATGACCCTGTCATCACAATGCTCCCTGCCCTTCTCATCACAATGCACAACGCACTTGCCATCAAAATGCTCCATGACCTTTGTCATCACAATGATCCATGACCCTTGGCATCACAATGCTCCATGTCATTGTCATCACAATGATCCATGAACACTCTCATCACATTTCTCCATGTCCTTGTCATCACAAAGCTCCATGACACATGTCATCAGAATGCTCCATGGCCTTCTCATCACAATGTTCCATGCTCTTGCCATCACAATGCTCCTTTACTCCTGTCATAACAATACTCCATGACCCCTGCCATCACGATGTTCCATGGACTTGTCATCACAAGGCTCCATGACCCTTCTCATCACAATGCTCCAAGACCCCTGTAATCACAGTGCTCTATGCCCCTTTTCATCTCAATGATCCATGAACCCTGTCATCACAATGCACCATGCCCATCATCATAATGCTTCATGCTATTGTCATCACAATGAAATCAAAATGCTCCATGACCTCTGTCATAACAATGCTCCTAACCCTTGTGATCACAATATTCCATAACACTTGTCATCACAATGCCCCATGACGCTCGTCATCACAATTATCCATGGTCTTCTCATCACAATGCTCCATGATCTTTGTCATAACTATGCTCAATACACTTGTCATCAAAATGCTCCCTGACACTTGTTGTCTGTATGCTCCTTGAACCCTGTCATGACAAGGTTCCATGCCATTTTCATCACAATGATCCATGCCCTTTTCATCACAATGCTCCAAGACCACTTTAATCACAATGCTCCATGCCCTTGTCATCACAAAGCTCCTGGACGCATGTCATCAGAATGCTCCATGGCCTTCTCATCACCATGATCCATGCCCTTGTCATCACAATGCTCCAAGACCCCTGTAATCACAATGCTCCATGCCCCTTTTCAACAGAATGCTCCATGAGACTTCTCATCAAAAGTCTCCATGGTCTTCTCATCAAAATGTTCCAGGACTTTGTCATCACCATGCTCCATTCGCTTGTCATCGCAATGCTCCATGACCAATATCATCGCAATGCTCCATGACCAATATCATCACAATTCTCCATGACCACTGTCATCACAACACTCCATGACACCTGACAGCACAATGATCCGGGACTCTTTTCATCACAATGTTCCATTCCCTAGTCATCACAATGCTCCAGGACACTTGTCATCACAGTGATCCATGCCCTTGTCATCCCAATGCTCCATAAGCCCTGTATTCACAATGCTCCATGACGCTTGTCATCACAGTGCTCCATGACACCTGTCATCACAATGCTCCATGCCTTTGTCAGCAAAATGCTTCATGACTTTGTCATTACAATGCTCTATGTGCTTGTCATCCCAGTACTCCATTACCATTGTCATCACAACCTTTCATGAACTTTGGGATCACATTGCTTCATGCCCTTGTAATCACAATGCCCCATGCCCCTTGAAATCAAAATGATCCATGACCTCTGTCATCACAATGCTCCAAGCCCTTGTGATCACAATGTTCCATAACACTTGTCATCACAATGCTCCATGATGCCTGTCATCACAATACTCCAAGCCCTTTTCATCAAAATGCTCCATGACCTTTGTCATCACAATTCTCAATACATTTGTCATCACAATGCTCCCTGACACTTGTCATCAGAATGCTCCTTGAACACTTTCACGAAAAGGCTCCATGCCTTTTTCATCACAATGCCTCATGCCATTTACATCACAATGCTCCTTGTCATTGTCATCAAAATACTCCACAAGCTTGTCATCAGAATGTTCCATGACCCGTGTCATCACAAATCTCCATGCACTTGTCAGCACAATGCTCCCTGACCCTTCTCATCACAATGCTCCAAGCCATTGCCATCACAAAGCTCCATTACCTTTGTCATCAGAATCCTCCATGACACTTGGCATCACAATGCTCCATGCCATTGTCTTCACAATGGGCCATGACATATGTCATCACAATGCTCCCTGACACCTGTCTTCACAATACTGCATGACCTGGTCATCACAGTGATCCATGCCCTTGTCATCACAATGCGCCATTCCAACTCTCATCGCAATAACTCATGAAACTTATTAGACCAATGTTCCATGCCCTTGTCATCACCATGCTCCATGCCCTTGTTATCACAATGCTCCATGACCCCTGTCATCACAATGCTCCGTGACTCCAGTCATCACAATGCTTCATGAACTTTCTCATCACAATGGTCCATGTCCTCGTCATCAACTGTCTCTGTGACCATTTTAACAACAATGATCCATGAATTTTCATCACAATGCTCTTTGACCCTTGTCATCAAAATGCTCTATGCCTTTCTCAGCACAATGCTCCATGACCCTTGTCATCACAATGCTCCATGCGCTTGTCAGCACAATGCTCCATGACACATGTCATCACAATGAACCATGCGCTTGTCATCACAGAGCTCCACAATATTGTCATCACAATGCTCCATGCACATCTCATCAAAATGCTCTCTCACCACTGATATCACAATGCTACATCTGTAATTGTCACAGTACTCCCTCATCCCTCTCATCACAATTTTCCATGACTCCTGTCATCACAATGCTACATGCACTTATCATCACAATGTTCGATGACCCCTGACATCACAATGTTCCATAACATCTGTCATCAAAATGCTCCATGACCATTTTAATCAAAATGCTCCATGACCCCTGACATCACAATGTTCCATAACACCTGTCATCAAAATGTTCCATGACACATTTCATCAAATTGCTCCATGACCTTGTCATCACAATGCTCCCTGCCCTTCTCATCACAATGCACAACGCACTTGCCATCAAAATGCTCCATGACCTTTGTCATCACAATGATCCATGACCCTTGGCATTACAATGCTCCATGTCATTGTCATCACAATGCTCCATGAACTCTCTCATCACATTTCTCCATGTCCTTGTCATCACAAAGCTCCATGACACATGTCATCAGAATGCTCCATGGCCTTCTCATCACAATGTTCCATGCTCTTGCCATCACAATGCTCCTTTACTCCTGTCATAACAATATTCCATGACCCCTGCCATCACGATGTTCCATGGCCTTGTCATCACAAGGCTCCATGACCCTTCTCATCACAATGCTCCAAGAACCCTGTAATCACAGTGCTCTATGCCCCTTTTCATCTCAATGATCCATGAACCCTGTCATCACAGTGCACCATGCCCATCATCATAATGCTTCATGCTATTGTCATCACAATGAAATCAAAATGCTCCATGACCTCTGTCATAACAATGCTCCAAACCCTTGTGATCACAATATTCCATAACACTTGTCATCATAATGCCCCATGACGCTCGTCATCACAATTATCCATGGTCTTCTCATCACAATGCTCCATGACCTTTGTCATCACTATGCTCAATACACTTGTCATCAAAATGCTCCCTGACACTTGTTGTCTGTATGCTCCTTGAACCCTGTCATGACAAGGTTCCATGCCATTTTCATCACAATGATCCATGCCTTTTTCATCACAATGCTCCAAGACCCATGTAATCACAATGCTCCATGCCCTTGTCATCACAAAGCTCAATGACGCATGACATCAGAATGCTCCTTGGACTTCTCCTCACAATGTTCCATGCCCTTTCATCACAAAGTTCCAAGACTCCTGTAATCACAATGCTCTATGCCCCTTTTCTTCCGTATGCTCCATGAGAATTCTCATCACAAGGTTCCATGGTTTTGTCATCACAATGCTCCAGGACCTTGTCATCACAATGCTTCATGACTTTGTCATGAAAATTTTCAATGGCCCTTGTCATCATAATGCTCCAAGCCCTAGTCATCACAATGCTCCATTATATTTGTCATCACAATCCTCCATTACATTTGGCATCACAATGCTCCATGCCATTGTCATCGCAATGGACCATGACATATGTGATCACAATGCTCCCTGACACCTGTCTTCACAATACTCCATGACCTTCTCATCACAATGCTCCATGCCCTTGTCATCACAATGCACCATGCCCACTGTCATCACAATAATCTATGAAACTTGTCAGACCAATGCTCCATGCCCCTGTCATCACAATGCTCCATGCCCTTGTCCTCCCAATGCTCCATGACCCCTGTCATCACAGCGCTCTGTGACTCCAGTCATCACAATGCTTCATAACGTTTGTCATCACAATGTTCTATGCCCGACTCATCACAATGTTCCATGCCCGACTCATCACAAGGCTCTGTGACCTTTGTAACCACAATGCTCCATGAACTTTTCATCACAATTCTCTGTGACACTTGTCAACACAATGCTGCATGTCTTTGTCAGAACAATGCTCCATGACACATGTCATCACAATGCACCATGCACTTGTCATCACAGTGCTCCACAATCTTTTTATCACAATGCTCCATAAACCTTGTCATCACAATGCTACATGCACTTCTCATCAAAATGCTCTCTCACCACAGATATCACAATGTTACATCACTATTTGTCACAGTAATACCTCAACCCAGTTATCACAATGTTCCATGACTCCTGTCATCACAATGCTACATGCACTTATCATCACATTGTTCGATGACCCCTGACATCACAATGTTCCATAACCGCTGTCATCATAATGCTCCATGACCCTTTTCATTCCAAAGCTCCAAGACCGCTGACATCACATTGTTCTATAATCCCTGCCATCAAAATGTTCCATTACACATTTCATCAAATTGCTGCATGACCCGGTCATCAAAATGCTCCCTGCCCTTCTCATCACAATGCACCATGCCCTTGTCATCAAAATGCTCCAAGACTTGTCATCACAAATCTCCATGACCCTTGGCATCACAATGCTCCATGTCATCGTCATCACAATGCTCCATGAACCCTCTCATAACATTGCTCAATACCCTTGTCATCAAAAAGCTCCATGATACTTGTCATCACAATGCTCGATGCCCTTCTCATCACAATGCTCCATGCCCTTGTCATTACATTCCTGCATGACCCATGTATCATAGTGTTCCGTACCCTTGACATCACAGTGCTCCATGACCACTCACATCACAATAATCCATGAAATATTTCAGACCAATATTCCATGCCCTTCTCATCACAATGCTCCATTACCCCTTTCATAACAATGCACCATGAACCCCGCCATCACAATGTTCCACGGCCTAGTCATCACATGGTTCCATGACAATTGTCATCACAATTCTCAAGACCCCTGAAATCACAATGCTCCATGCCCTTGTCATCACAAAGCTCCATGACGCATGTCATCAGAAAGTTCCATGGCCATCTCATCTCAAAGCTCCATGCCCTTGTCATCACAATGCTCCAAGACCATTGTAATCACAATGCTCCATGCCCCTTTTCATATTAATGCTCCATGAACCCTGTCATCACAATGCACCATGCCCATCATCATAATGCTTCAGGCTATTGTCATCACGATGAAATCAAAATGCTCCATGACCTCTGTCATCATAATACTCCGAACCCTTGTGATCACAAAGTTCCATAACACTTATCATCACAACACCCCATGACGCTCATCATCTCAATTATCCATGGCCTTCTCATCACAGTGCTCTATGATTTTTGTCATCACAATGCTCAATACACTTGTCATCACAATGCTCCCTGACACTTGTCTTCAGTATGCTCCTTGAAACCTGTCATGACAAGGCTCCATGCCTTTTTCATCACAATGATCCATGCCTTTTTCATCACAGTGCTACAAGACCCCTTTAATCACAAAGGTCCATGCCCTTGTCATCACAAAGCTCCTGGACGCATGTCATCAGAATGCTCCATGGCCTTCTCATCACCATGATCCATGCCCTTGTCATCACAATGCTCCAAGACCCCTGTAATCACAATGCTCCATGCCCCTTTTCAACAGAATGCTCCATGAGACTTCTCATCAAAAGTCTCCATGGTCTTCTCATCAAAATGTTCCAGGAATTTGTCATCACCATGCTCCATTCGCTTGTCATCGCAATGCTCCATGACCAATATCATCACAATTCTCCATGACCACTGTCATCACAACACTCCATGAAACCTGACAGCACAATGATCCGGGACTCTTTTCATCACAATGTTCCATTCCCTAGTCATCACAATGCTCCAGGACACTTGCCATCAAAATGATCCATGCCCTTGTCATCCCAATGCTCCATAACCCCTGTATTCACAATGCGCCATGACGCTTGTCATCACAGTGCTCCATGACACCTGTCATCAAAATGCTCCATGCCTTTGTCAGCAAAATGCTTCATGACCTTGTCATTACAATGCTCTATGTGCTTGTCATCCCAATACTCCATTACCATTGTCATCACAACCCTCCATGAACCTTGGGATCACATTGCTTCATGCCCTTGTCATCACAATGCCCCATGCTCCTTGAAATCAAAATGATCCATGACCTCTGTCATCACAATGCTCCAAGCCCTTGTGATCACAATGTTCCATAACACTTGTCATCACAACGCTCCATGATGCCTGTCATCACATTACTCCATGCCCTTTTCATCAAAATGCTCCATGACCTTTGTCATCACAATTTTCAATACACTTGTCATCACAATGCTCCCTGACACTTGTCATCAGAATGCTCCTTGAACCCTGTCACGAAAAGGCTCCATGCCTTTTTCATCACAATGCCTCATGCCATTTACATCATAATGCTCCATGCCATTGTCATCAAAATACTCCACAAGCTTGTCATCAGAATGTTCCATGACCCATGTCATCAAAAATCTCCATGCACTTTTCAGCACAATGCTCCCTGACTCTTGTCATCACAGTGCTCCATGCCATTGTCATCACAATGGGCCATGACATATGTCATCACAATGCTCCCTGACACCTCTCTTCACAATACTGCATGACCTGCTCATCACAATGATCCATGCCCTTGTCATCACAATGCGCCATTCCAACTCTCATCACAATAATTCATGAAACTTATTAGACAAATGTTCCATGCCCTTGTCATCACCATGCTCCATGCCCTTGTTATCACAATGCTCCATGACCCATGTCATCACAATGCTCCGTGACTCCAGTCATCATAATGCTTCATGAACTTTCTCATCACAATGGTCCATGTCCTCGTCATCAACTGTCTCTGTGACCGTTTTAACAACAATGCTCCATGAATTTTCATCACAATGCTCTTTGACACTTGTCATCAAAATGCTCTATGCCTTTCTCAGCACAAGGCTCCATGACCCTTGTCATCACAATGCTCCATGCGCTTGTCAGCACAATGCTCCATGACACATGTCATCACAATGAACCATGCGCTTGTCATCACAGTGCTCCACAATCTTGTCATCACAATGCTCCATGCACATCTCATCAAAATGCTCTCTCACCACTGATATCACAATGCTACATCACTATTTGTCACAGTACTCCCTCATCCCTCTCATCACAAGTATCCATGACTCCTGTCATCACAATGCTACATGCACTTATCATCACATTGTTCGATGACCCCTGACATCACAATGTTCCATAACCGCTGTCATCAAAATGCTCCATGATCCTTTTCATCCCAAAGTTCCAAGACCACTGACATCACATTGTTCTATAACCCCTGCCATCAAAATGTTCCATGACACATTTCATCAAATTGCTGCATGACCCGGTCATCAAAATGCTCCCTGCCCTTCTCATCACAACGCACCATGCTCTTGTCATCAAAATGCTGCAAGACTTGTCATCACAAATCTCCATGAGCCTTGGCATCACATGCTCCATGTCATCGTCATCACAATGCTCCATGAACCTTCTCATAATATTGCTCAATGCCCTTGTCATCACAAAGCCCTATGATACTTGTCATCACAATGCTCGATGCCCTTCTCATCACAATGCTCCATGCCCTTGTCATTACAATCCTGCATGACCCATGTATCATAGTGTTCCCTACCCTAGTCATCACAGTGCTCCATGACCGCTCACATTACAATAATCCATGAAACATTTCAGACCAATATTCCATGCCCTTCTCATCACAATGCTCCATTACCCCTTTCATAACAATGCACTATGAACCCCGCCATCACAATGTTCCATGGCCTAGTCATCACATGGTTCCATGACACTTGTCATCACAATTCTCAAGACCCCTGAAATCACAATGCTCCATGCCCTTGTCATCACAAAGCTCCATGACGCATGTCATCAGAATGTTCCATGGTCTTCTCATCTCAATGCTCCATGCCCTTGTCATCACAATGTTCCAAGACCATTGTAATCACAATGCTCCATGCCCCTTTTCATATCAATGCTCCATGAACCCTGTCATCACAATGCACCATGCCCATCATCATAATGCTTCAGGCTAATGTCATCACAATGAAATCAAAATGCTCCATGACCTCTGTCATCATAATACTCCGAACCCTTTTGATCACAATGTTCCATAACACTTATCATCACAACACCCCATGACGCTCATCATCACAATTATCTATGGCCTTCTCATCACAGTGCTCTATGACTTTTGTCATCACAATGCTGAATACACTTGTCATCACAATGCTCCCTGACACTTGTCTTCAGTATGCTCCTTGAAACCTGTCATGACAAGGCTCCATGCCTTTTTCATCACAGTGATTCATGCCCTTTTCATCACAGTGCTCCAAGACACCTTTAATCACAATGCTCCATGCCCTTGCCATCACAAAGCTCCTGGACGCATGTCATCAGAATGCTCCATGGCCTTCTCATCACCATGATCCATGCCCTTGTCATCACAATGCTCCAAGACCCCTGTAATCACAATGCTCCATGCCCCTTTTCAACAGAATGCTCCATGAGACTTCTTATCAAAAGTCTCCATGGTCTTCTCATCAAAATGTTCCAGGAATTTGTCATCACCATGCTCCATTCGCTTGTCATCGCAATGCTCCATGACCAATATCATCACAATTCTCCATGACCACTGTCATCACAACACTCCATGAAACCTGACAGCACAATGATCCGGGACTCTTTTCATCACAATGTTCCATTCCCTAGTCATCACAATGCTCCAGGACACTTGTCATCACAATGATCCATGCCCTTGTCATCCCAATGCTCCATAACGCCTGTATTCACAATGCTCCATGACGCTTGTCATCACAGTGCTCCATGACACCTGTCATCAAAATGCTCCATGCCTTTGTCAGCAAAATGCTTCATGACCTTGTCATTACAATGCTCTATGTGCTTTTCATCCCAATACTCCATTACCATTGTCATCACAACCCTCCATGTACCTTGGGATCACATTGCTTCATGCCCTTATCATCACAATGCCCCATGCTCCTTGAAATCAAAATGATCCATGACCTCTGTCATCACAATGTTCCAAGCCCTTGTGATCACAATATTCCATAACACTTGTCATTACAACGCTCCATGATGCCTGTCATCACAATACTACATTCCCTTTTCATCAAAATGCTCCATGACATTTGTCATCACAATTCTCAATACACTTGTCATCACAATGCTCCCTGACACTTGTCATCAGAATGCTCCTTGAACCCTATCAAAAAAAGGCTCCATGACTTTTTCATCACAATGCCCCATGCCATTTACATCACAATGCTCCATGCCATTGTCATCAAAATACTCCACAAGCTTGTCATCAGAATGTTCCATGACCCATGTCATCACAAATCTCCATGCACTTGTCAGCACAATGCTCCTGACCCTTGTCATCACAATGCTCCAAGCCATTGTCATCACAAAGCTCCATTACCTTTCTCATCAGAATCCTCCATGACACTTAGCATCACAATGCTCCATGCGATTGTAATCACAATGGGCCATGACATATGTCATCACATTGCTCCCTGACACCTGTCTTCATAATACTGCATGACCTGTTCATCACAATGATCCATGCCCTTGTCATCACAATGCGCCATTCCAACTCTCATCGCAATAATTCATGAAACTTATTAGACCAATGTTCCATGCCCCTGTCATCACCATGCTCCATGCCCTTGTTATCACAATGCTCCATGACCCCTGTCATCAGAATGCTCCTTGACTCCAGTCATCAAAATGCTTCATGAACTTTCTCATCACAATGGTCCATGTCCTCGTCATCAACTGTCTCTGTGACCATTTTAACAACAATGATCCATGAATTTTCATCACAATGCTCTTTGACCCTTGTCATCAAAATGCTCTATGCCTTTCTCAGCACAATGCTCCATGACCCTTTTCATCACAATGCTCCATGCGCTTGTCAGCACAATGCTCCATGACACATGTCATCACAATGAACCATGCGCTTGTCATCACAGTGCTCCACAATTTTGTCATCACAATGCTCCATGCACTTCTCATCAAAATGCTCTCTCACCACTGATATCACAAATCTACATCACTATTTGTCACAGTACTCCCTCATCCCTCTCATCACAATATTCCATGACTCCTGTCATCACAATGCTACATGCACTTATCATCACAATGTTCGATGAGCCCTGACATCAAAATGTTCCATAACATCTGTCATTAAAATGCTCCATGACCATTTTCATCAAAATGCTCCGTGACCCCTGACATCACAATGTTCCATAACACCTGTCATCAAAATCTTCCATGACACATTACATTAATTGCTCAATGACCCTGTCATCACAATGCTCCCTGCCTTTCTCATCACAATGCACAACGCACTTGCCATCAAAATGCCGCATGACCTTTGTCATCACAAATATCCTTGACCCTTGGAATCACAATGCTCCATGAACACTCTCATCACATTGCTCCATGCACTTGTCATCACAAAGCTCCATGACACATGTCATCAGAATATTCCATGGCTTTCTCATCACAATGATCCATGCCCTTGTCATCCCAATGCTCCATGACCCCTGTATTCACAATGCTCCGTGACGCTTGTCATCACAATGCTCCATGACACATGTCATCACAATGCTCTATGCCATTCTCAGCACAATGCTCCATGCCCTTTTCATCACAATGCTCCATGACCCCTGTCATCAAAATGCTCCGTGACTCCAGTCATCACAATGCTTCATAACGTTTGTCATCACAGCGGTCCATGCCCGCGTCATCACAAGGCTCTGTGTCCTTTGTAACCACAATGCTCCATGAACTTTTCATCACAATGCTCCGTGACCCTTGTCATCACAATGATCCATGCCTTTGTCAGAACAATGCTCCATGGCCCTTGTCATCACAATGTGCCACGCGGTTTTCATCACAATGATCCACAACCTTGTCATTGCTATGCTCCATTAACATTGTAATCACAATGCTCCATGCACTTCTCATCCAAATGCTCTCGCACCTGGGATATCACAATGATCTATCACTAGATATCACAATCCTCCCTCACCCCTGTAATCACAGTGTTCCATTACCCCTGTCATCACAATGCTACATCCACTTATCTACACAATGTTCCATGACTCATGACATCACAATGTTCCATAACCACTGTCATCAAAATGCTCCATGACACTTTTCATCCCTAAGCTCCATGACCCATGGCATCACAATGTTCTATAAACCCTGTCATCAAAATGTTCCATTACACTTTTCATTAAATTGCTCCATCACCCTGTCATCAAAGTGCTCCCTGCCCTTCTCATCAAAATGCACCACACTCTTGACATCAAAATGCTCCATGACATTTGTCATCACAAAGCTCCATGACATTTGGCATCACAGTGCTCCATGTCATTGTCATCACAATGCAACATGAACCCTCTCATCACATTGCCCCATTCCCTTGTCATCACAGAGCTCCATCACACTTGTCATCACAATACTCCATGCCCTTGTCATTACAATCCTCCATGACCCAAGTATCACAGTGTACCGTGCCCTTGTAATCACAATGCTCCATGCCCACTCTCATCACAATAATCCATGAAATATTTCAGACTAATGGTCAATGCCATTCTCATCACAATGGTCCATTACATCTGTCGTAACAATGCTCCATGACCCCTGCCATCGCAATGTTCCACGGCCCTGTCATCACAAGGCTCCATGACCCTTGTCATCACAATGCTCCAAGACCCCTGTAATCACAATGCTCCATTCCCTTTTTCATCAGAATGCTCCATGAGATTTCTCATCACAAGTCCCCATGATCATCTCATTACAATGCTCCAGGACCTTGTCATCACCATGCTCCATTCCCTAGTCATTACAATGCTCCATGACCCATGTCATACCAATACTCCATGAACATTTTCAGCCCAATGCTCCATGACCTTCTCATCACAATGCTCCATGACCAATATCATCACAATGCTCCAAGACCCCTGTAATCACAATACTCCATGCCCCTTTTCATCAGAATGCTCCATGAGACTTGTTATTACAAGGCTCCATGGTCTTCTCATCACAATGCTCCAGGAACTTTTCATCACAGTGCTCCATTCCCTTGTCATCACAATGCTCCATGACCCCAGTCCTCACAATACTTCCTGAACATTTTCAGTCCAATTATCCAGGAAATTCTCATCACAATGCTTCATGATCCCTATCATCACAATGCTCCATGTCCACTGTCATCACAACACTCCATGACCCCTGACAACACAGTGATCCGGGACTCTTTTCATCACAATGCTCCATTCCCTAGTCATCACAATGCTCCATGAACATTTTCAGCCCAATGCTCCATGACACTTGTCATCACAATGATCCATGGCCTTGCCATCCCTATGCTCCATGACCCCTGTAATCACAATGATCCGTGATGCTTCTCATCACAGTGCTCCATGACCCTTATCATCACAATGCTCCATGCCTGTGTCAGCAAAATGCTACATGACCTTGTCATCACAATGCTCCATTTGCTTGTCATCACAATACTCCATTACCATTGTCATCACAATCCTCCATGAACCTTGGGATCACATTGCTTCATGCCCTTGTCATCCCACTGCTCCATGCTCCTTGAAAACAAAATTATCCATGACTTCTATCATCACAATGCTCCAAACACTTGTGATCACAATGTTCCATAACACTTGTCATCACAACGCTCCATGATGCCTGTCATCACAATACTCCATGCCCTTTTCGTCAAAATGCTCCATGATCTTTTTCATCACCATTCTCAATACACTTGTCATCACAGTGTTCCCTGACACTTGTCCTCAGAATGCTCCTTGAAACCTGTCATGAAATGGCTTCATGCCTTTTTTATCACAATGCTCCATGCCCTTTTCATCACAATGCTCCATGCCATTGTCGTCACAATACTCCACAAGCTTGTCATCAGAATGCTCCATGACACTTGTCATCACAATGCTCCATGGCCACTGTCATCACAATGCTCCATACCCCTTGTCTTTACTGTGCTCCATGACGCTCGTCATCACAATTATCCATGGTCTTCTCATCACAATTCTCCACGCCCTTGTCATCAAAATGCTCCATGACCCTTGTCATCACAATGCTCCATGGCCACTCTCATCACAATGCTCCATTCCCCTTGTCATTACAGTGCTCCATGACGCTCGCCATCACAATTATCCATGGTCTTCTCATCACAAAGCTCCACGGTCTTGCCATCACAATGCTCCATGCCCTGGTCATCACAATGCTCCATGTCCCCTGTCATCACAATTCTCCTCGTTCTTGGCATCACTATGCTCCATGACACTTCTCATCACCGTGTTACATGATTTGTCATCACAATTCTGTATGCACTTTTCATCACAATGCTCCATGACCCCTGTAATCACAATGATCCATGACACTTGTCATCACAGTGCTCCATGAACCTTGTCATCACAATGCCTTTGACAGCAAAATGATACATAATCTTGTCATCACAATGCTCCATGCGCTTGTCATCACAATCCTCCATGACCCTTGGGATCATATTGCTTTATGCCCTTGTCACCTCTATCTTGCCTTTCTGGTTTTTACAGATTTTCGGATGTCCTTTTTGAACAGTGGGAAGTGACAATTCTTTGTAGTGTGGATTTGCATTGCTCGCTTGCTTGATTGGCCAAAAACGGCCTATGCCTTTTCTTCTGAATATATTCAGTAGAAAATTCATATGCTGTTTTTGGCCAAGTGCATCATTCTCGAAGTTGTGATGCCTTTCCTGTGCTTTAAAGGCGATTCCAATTTACCTCTTGAAATATGTTTTGTGCAATTCTGCCTCATTTTCAAGTCCGCTTTGTTGCCTTCCCTCAACAGATTTTTGAAAGAGAGTAGTCCTTTGTAACTCTGCAGGTTTTTGATTTGCTTTGCCCCTGAGCTCCAATTTTCAAATCCCATTTTTGGGAGCTGACCGCAAATCCACAATTTTGCTTCAGGACCTATACTGGTTCCAGGGGTGGCTATACTGGTTCCCTGTTGGTGGCTGAGGCTTTGGTTAATTCTTCTTCCTGACGGGAATTTAGAGTGACATGTGTCCGTCCAAAGGCCTACATCTACTCTCTGATTGGTTCTCCCTCTTCCCTTTCATCCTCTGCACAATTAGCAAACTGTGCGAACCAGGAGGTTATAGGGGATGACTCTCCTAAGTTGGGAGATTGATAGTAAAATAGTTGGAATGCCAAACTGTAGCAAAAGGAGAGGAAAAAGTAGGAGACTTTCAGAAACCTTTCGCCATCACATGGTGTCCATTCTCTAGGTTTCCCATACATGTTATAACTGTAGTGATATTCCCTTCTACCTGGAAATTTGGGACCCATGGAATGGTGACATGCATTACTACTTTAAATGGTCTGCATTTTCTCTCCCAATCTCACCAGTCCTCTCAGTCCCAAGTGTCCAGCCTTATGTCTCATCCAGCTGTCTTTGCAGATAGGGTCATTCTAAGTTTCATCAGAACCCCTGAAGGAATTGTGTAAGAATTTCGCTGTTTTTTGTTTTGTTTTTGAAATTCATTTTTATAATGGGGTTGAGCTGATTTTCACTGACGTGTTTATGCCGGTCTAGACACACTTCATTCCCTTACAGAGGCATATCAGTACATAGGTTTTAAGATTCTTACTAATCAGATATATTCCTCTGTGGGGAATAGGGGTTTTGAGTCCCGTTCACTGAGGAAGGTGTAGGTCTTGTCTATTCTGTATTTGGTTTATGGAATGGTACCTGTGCTAATATCAAACTCTGGCTTTATGCATCACCCCACCTCTCCTTTCCCCTTAAGGAGGCATAAGAGTGTTTTCTAAATGTGAGACGCTGCTCTCTTTCCTAATTCAGTTCATGTGTTGTGATGTTGACATTCCCTCTCTAAGTGATATCTTATGATAAGATTCTTTTTCTGTGTGACTAATTTCCCTTAGAATCATCATACCTAAATCCTCTCATTATGCTGCTACTGGCCTTATGACATTGATTTCACGTCTGAGTGATATTCCGTTGTACAAAATTACCACAAGGTCTTTATGCATTTCTTTTTTTCCTGGGATAATTTAGGTGTACCGAAGTTGAGGTTCTTGTATGCAGAGCAGCCCTAAACTTTGGGGTGCCTGTGTCTTGTTGATATTTAGTCTTCCCAAGTTATATGTCCAAGAGTTGAAGTCCCCTTTGCTCGGGGGCTTTGTATTTTAGATGTTTTAGGAAACAGCATACACTTCTTCAGAGTAGCTCTTGGATATTTATACCCCACCCATCAGCGTGACTAGTCTCCCTGTTTTCCATGGCCTCTCCTGCATTTTTGATTTGTACACATTTTTTGGATGGCCTTTCTGAGCAGTGGAAATTGAGACTTCTTTATTGTGCGGATTTGCATTTCCCTCTTGCTTGGTTGGCCAAAAACTCTGTATGTGTTATTTTCCTGAAGATATTCACGAAAAAAATGCATACACCCTTTTGCCCAACTGCATCATTTTAGAAATTCTGCTGCTTTTCATATGCTTTAAATGTGAGTACAATCTACCTTTTGAAAAATGTTTCCTGCAATTCTGCCTCTCATTCAGAACCTCTTCGTTGCCTTACCTGAATATATTTTTGGACGTTGGTTATCATTTATCTCTTTGCAGGTCTTTGAATTGTCTGCTCCTGAGCTCCATTTTGCAACTCGCTTTTTTTGTGAGCTGGCCGCCAAACCATTGGATTGACTCCGGCCCTATTCTGGTTCTGGGGAGGCAGGTTGAGCCTTTGGTTAATTCTTCTTCCTAAAGGGATATTAGAGTGACATGTGCCTGTCAAAACTCCTACAGCTAATCTCTCACTGGTTCCTCCTCTTCCCATTTATCCTCTGCAAAAATTGCAAACTGTGTGAAACAGGAGGTTAAAGGTGCTGATTATCCAAGTGGGGAGATTGTTAGTAATGTGGCTGGAATGGCGAACCCCAGCACCAGGAGATCAAAAATGAGGTGCATTTTAGACACCTTTCCTGAGCACACGGTGTACATTCATCTCGGTTTCCCAGGCATGTTTTCCCTGTCAGAAGATTCCCTTGAAAGTGCAGATTTGGGACCCATGGAATGGGTACCAGGCAGTATTACTTTAAAAGGTCTGCATTTCCTCACCCAGCCTCTCTAACATCTCTCAGCGTGCATAGCTTCCAGCCTTATATATCATCCTGCTGTGGGTCTACATGTGTTCAATCCATGTTACATCGTAGCCCTTCAACAAAAGTTGTAAGAATTTTTGTCTGTCTCACTGTTTTTATAAATATTTTTAAATTTATTTTTATATTGGTTACAGCTGATTTTCAAAGCTCTGTTTTTTGCTGCTGTACATCCACTTGATTCATGTACTGTGTGACAACAATAAATTCTTTCTCAGATGCCTATGAGTCATATGTATTATTTTCCAGTGACTTGAGTGGACTGAGTGTAGTTCTTTGAGGTACCGTGTAGGCCTTGCCAGTTATTCAATTTGGTACTTGGAATGGTATCTTTGCTAATTTCAAACTCCTGGATAATACCTCACCATTCCACACCTTTCCCATTTAGCAGCCTTATGTCTATTTTCTACATATTTGACTATGTTTCTGTTTTGTAGTTTATTTCATGTGTAGCCATGTTTGATTCCACCTTTAAGTGACATCTTATGATATGTGTCTTTTTCTTTCTGACATATGTCACTTAGAGTGATCGTATGTAACTCCTCCAGAGTTGTTCCAACTGGCCTTATTTCATTGATTTCTGGATGAGTATTATTCCACTCTACATAAGTACCCCATCTCTTTTATCCATTTTATCCTTCCAGGGACATTTAGTTTATATCCAAGTGGAGGCCCTTTTTAACAGAGAGGTTGTAAACGTTGGAGTGCCTGTTTTCTGTCATTTTTTGTTTTTCCCAAGGTATACACTCATGAGTGCAAGTGCCCTATGCTCTGTAGCTCAGTTTTTGGATGTTTTAGCAAACACAATACACTTCTCCAGAGTGGCCGTTGGCACATTACATTTCCACTATCAGCCTCACAGGGCTCCCTTTTCTCCTCACCCTGTCCTGCATTTCTGGTGTTTACACTTTATGTGGATGGCCCTTCTGACTGATGTGAAGTGATACATTTTGTAGTATTGATTTCCAGTGCCCACCTGTTTGGTTGGATAAAAAGTGTGTATGGCCTTTACTTGAATATATTCAGAAAAAAATGCATACACCCTTTTGGGCCAACTGCATCTTTGGCGATGTTCAGCCCCTTTTCTTGTGCTTTAATGGGGAGTCCTTTCTACCTCTTCAAATCTGTTTCCTGCCACTCTCCCTTGCTTACAACTCCTTTTCTGTGACTTACCTCAAGACATTTTTCGACGATAGATATTTTTAACTCTGCAGTTTCATGAATTTTAGTGCCCCTGAGTTCCATCTTTCAACTTGTGTTTTTGGAAACTGGACACAAAACAGCGGGATTTCCTCTAGACCAATTCTGTTTCCGTGGGCAATTCTAGCCTTTGATGAATTTGTCTTCCAGATTGGAAATTAGAGTGGCATGTGCCTGTCCAAACGACTAAGACTTGTCTCTAAATTTTTCTCATCCTTCCGCTTCATCCTCTGGACAAATTCCAAACTGTGTGCAACAGGATGTTGACGGTGCTGATATCCCCAAGTGAGGAGATTGTTAGGAAATATGCTGGAGGGGTGAACCCGAGCACCAGGCGATGAGGAGATGAGGTGCCTTTTCCAAACTCTTTCCGATCAGACGGTGTACCATCCTCTAGGTGTGACAGGCATGTTTTAGCTGTAGGAAGGGTCCCGTGCATGGAAGGAGAACACCAGGGATTTTTCCAAATCAGTGCCTCCCCGAACCCCAAACTGGGGAATTTTTAAGCTACGGCTACACGTATGTCCATTAAGGGCCTTGGGAAATAGGCAGAGCCTAAATTTTAGATGATTGAAATCTTCAGGTTCAGAAGCGCTCACCATCGGCCTTGCTTATGTTACATTTTATCTGTCATTGATAGATGATGTCAATAAAAATATCTATTCTTTTTCAGATTATTTCCCCTTATAGGTTATTGCAAAATATTCAGTGTAGTTCCCTGTGCTATACAGTAGTTCCTTGTTGATGATCTATTTTATACATAGCAGTGTGTATGTGTTAATCCCACACTGTTAATTTATCCCTTCTCCTACCTTTCCCCTTTGGTAATAATAAATTATAAGATTTTATACTTCTCAGGAATGGGGGACCTGAAAGAGAGATATCCTTTTCAATGGAAAAGCATTCAAAACAAGATTGAAGCTTCAGCCAAGAGTATTCGATGTACAACCATGGAAATAAATCACTTCATTTCTCTAATGTTGACCTGACAAATAAGACAGACGTCTTCACTGAACTTGCTTATAATAAAGTGATGGAATTATCAAATATAAGTCTTAGAAAAATCTTATTTTACCCGAGCATTATACACTGCTCTATGTTAACTACAGTTTGGCTCACACATCTGTTCATTGAAGTTACAATGTTCTCAATTTCTGTTACTGATCCTCCAGAGTGTACCCCAAAAGGAGTCCCCGAGCCCAGTGTCATTGGAGCCAACAGATCAAGACTGAGTTTGGTTCAGAAGCAAAGGAAACATTATTTTGAAAACCGAATGGAGAGGTGAGAGCGTGCACTCCCCCACGGGCTATGGGCTGGGCTACTGTGTAGGGATCCCGGCAGCATCAGTGGCAGTTAGGGGATGGAGCTCTCGAAGGCTGGGTTGGCTGCAGCTCAGGCTCTATGCCGTGCAGTCTGCATGGGACTCCGCTAGCTGAGGTGTCGACCCAGCCATTCTGCACTACGAAATCGGGTCTGAAGTGCTGGGTGTGGGACCTCTGCATGCGGAACCCTAGGAGCACGTGAAATTAGACAAAGCACAAAGGAAAAACAGGTTAGACTTTATTTTATTGCCCAGATTCTCTTCTTATCTCCCAGGAATTTTTAATGAACGTTGCCAGAGACGAACCCCTCCTCTGCTTTTTGTTCCGTTCCTCATTCTTCGGGTGTTGAGGGTGCAGACCCCTCTTTTGTAACTGCTTCATGCAGTGGTGGCAGCCCTGATACCTGGGGGGAGGGGCAAAACGTCTCCCCACCAGCCTCCAGGTGAGGTTGATTGTTCCAAAGCCTCCTGCCTCACTTCTCGTCCGCCTGAGCACCAGCATTGGAAGTGTTATAGATTCTAATGACCTTTAAGGGTCCAGGAAAGAGATGAGCAAAGATGCTGTGGTGGCAGGTTTCACCCCACCCCACATTTGTTCGCTGACCTTAGGCTGACGGTTTTTGCCAGTCTAGATGCTCTGACCAGTAGTCTGTGCTTTCTTTAATTAGGTCCCTGAATTAATGTACAAACAGCACCATGTGTCAGAGCCCTGCCCGCGCAACTCCCAGACAGTCCAGGGTCAGTGGTGATCCAGGACCATGACGTCCACTGAGTCAACGGCCTTTAGAAGTAGCCAAGTGTCCAGCTGGTCATATTGGCCAACATCACCGCGGTGTCTGTAGGGTTTTCTATGGTGAAAGCGTGATATACGTTTCCCCCGCCAAGCTTATTAGCTCCCCTCTGGGTGCAGTAAGTCCTGCAAGCAGTAGTCTGATCTTTCGGGGCATAGTCTTGTTGTTTTCTGAGAGAAACTCCAGGTCAAGTGATGGTCACACAAGTCATCTTGGGGGCCCGATACCCCCATTTGTCTCTCTGGAGGTTGGAATTGGAAGGCCTCCTCACTCGAGGTCAGTGTGTCCACAGAGCGACCCCTGCAACTTCAGGGCATGATGGGTGGTTAGGATCACGACGTGGGGTCCTTTTCCCTTAGGAGGGAGCTGGCCTTGCGGGCTGCTGATTTCTAGCTTTTTAGATACCCCAGTATACTGGCCTGATGAGTCGGTGGGCAAAGCCCTTGGTGACCATATTTTATCATACCTGAAGGGCATTCTTGTGTTGCTCCATTTCAAGTGTTCCCAGTTTTTGCACTAAGGCTCCAAGGGCAATTAACCTTTGACTGGGTATGTAAAGGTCAAAGGGTTTAGCTAAATTAGCGAGTTCTTGGGCAAGGATCTGAATTGACTGCTGTTTCCATTCTTGAAAGGCTGCTTCTGGATTGTATACAAAAGGATCATCATCTTTACGTGTCAGTGTTTCATGTAGAGGCCCAGCTATTAGACTGTAGTTAGGGATCCAGATGCAGAAAACCTTAGCGTCCCCAGGAACCCCTAAGCTGTCTTCTAGTTTTAGAAGAGGTAAGGCTGCAAATGGCTTCTTCCCTATCCTGGGATGTGTTTCTCCGAATATCTGTGAGAATGAAGCCCAGGCATGTCACCTGAGCCTGGGATATTTGAGCCTTTTTCTTGGACACCTTCTATCCTTTCTTGGCGATGTATTTCAGAGGCGTCTTTAGTAGGCCTGGCGATCAGAAGGTCATCTGCATATTGAAGGAGGGTTCCCTTTTACAGAGGTAGAACTTTTAGGTCTTTAGAGGACATTTCCCCAATGATGGTGTGAGGATTTTTGAACCATTGGTGCAGGACGGCCCAGCATTATTGCTTGTGTTGCATGTTGTGTCCTGCCACTCACAAGCCAAAAATTCTTGTGACTCTGAGATGAATGGAATACAGAAGAAGGCATCATTGATGTCTAATACAGAATGCCATGGCCTGGTGGATGGTAGAATGATCAGCAGGGTGTAGGAAATATGAGCTACTGGATGTATGTCCTCGGTGGCTTCACTGACTGTCCTGATATCCTTTACCAGGTCTCCAGCAGCCCATGGGGCTCTCGTGGTCAGGCCAATCCCAGGATATGGAGCTCACATGGGCTGAATCCCGCACCCCACAGCCCACGGGGCTCTCGTGTTCAATTCCCTCCCAGGGTACGGAGCTCACCTCTGCAGCTACCCAGCAGCCCATGGGGCTATCATAGTCAGGCCCTTCCCAGGATATGGAGCTCCCCTGGGCAGGTACCCCAGCAGAGCTGGACACACAGGAACTGTGCACATAGCCCACCTTGCAGAGAACCCCCAGCTCACATGTCGCTCACAGCTGACACAGAACACCTCAGAGCAGGACTTGAACTAACAAACAGTAGCTCTGACAGGTCTGTGACCCTGGCTATCACTCTGTGCAGCCTCTCTCTGCCTGGTCTTCCAGACACTTCCACTGCAGCCAGGGCACCAGGCCTCTGTCTCCACCCACCATCACTCCTCTCCCTGACTCCTGGGTTCCTCTCATTAGGATAGGGTCTTCTTGAAGTTGTTTTCCACTCATGGACCAGATAAAATGATAAGAAAACAAGCCGCAGCTGCAGCCCCTTGTCTAGCCTGACTCTCTAGGGCCCACACCTGTTCCTTGGGAATGACCCGTTTAGCAAGGTTCATTTTCTGCAACTGTGAGCCCCTGAGGGGTGAGGATTGGCTGATTTGGGCAGCCTGACACTGCCTGCCAGACCCCCCACAGGTGTGCCTGGGTTGAGGTCAATATAAACACCTCTCCAGTCAGCAAGAGCCCCTGTAGCTGTGCCTGACGCCATATTCTCTGCCCCGTCAGCAGTGTCGGGGTTGGGGTGGTGGGAGGGAGTGAGGGGCCGTGGCTTTGTGGGTGGCCCAGTGTGAGTGGGGTCTGCTGGACTTTCTGCAGGAGTTGCCAGGCTGGCACCTGCTAAAGAAGAGGATGTGTCACCCATACCTGCCACTGGAATTTCTCCCCAGGCAGAGGTGAGGATATAAAAAAGCAGTGGGGCCCATGGCAGGAGGGGTATCTCAGGCAGGGAAATGGAAAGATTCCAGAAGAGCATCTGGGGCCAGGACCATCCTGGCTGGCCTGCAGGCACCAAGTCGGCCTGTGTGCTCTTGCTAGTGTGGCTCCACAGCCCTTCCTGTAGGCTTGCAAGTGCTTGTACCTATTCAGGTGTTTTACCTGGAAATAGTGGGAAGAGTTCAGCTGCAGCAGGACTGGGGCTCAGCTCACTTTTACTCACAGACGCCTCGACACATTCCCCCAGCTTTGCAATGAGGATGCTCCTTGTGGGGGGGAGCACTGCTGACTACATGGGAGACGATTTCCCACCTCTGACCAACTTAAGAATTTTTTACCACTGGAGCAATTGCCCTGATACGATTATCCTCTCTATAACTGGTGAGTTCTGTTTGTTTGTTTGTTTTTCTTTTTTTCTTTTTGGTTCAAGTTAGATTTTATTTATTCCTCTTTTTTTTTTAATTTGGAGATATATACATGGAAATAATGCATTAATATAAAGACGTCTATGTGAAGGGAAAAACTTTTTTTCTGTTTTATTTTATTAAATGTTATTTATTTAGTTTTTTTTTAATTGAACTCTTTTATACAGCAAGTTCTTATTAGATATCTATTTCATACATATAAGTGTGCACATGTGAATCCCAGTCTCCCAATTCATCCCACCACCACCCTCACATGGCGTTCCCTCCTTGGTGTCCATATGTTTGTTCTTTACATCTGTGTCTCTATCTCTGCCCTGCACACTGGTTCATCTGAACCATTTTTCTAGGTTCCACATATATGCATTAATATACAATATTTGTTTTTCTCTTTCTGACTTACTTCACTCTGTATGACAGTCTCTAGATCCATCAAGGTCTCTACAAATGACCCAATTTCATTCCTATGTATGGCTGAGTAATATTCCGTTGTATATATGTACCACGTCTTTATCCATTCGTCTGTCTGTGGGCACTTAGGTTGCTTTCATTACCTGTCTATTGTAAATAGTGCTGCAGTGAACATTGTGGTGAATGTGTCTTTTTGATTTATGGTTTTCTCTGGGTATATGCCCAGTAGTGGGATTGCTGGATTATATGGTAATTCTATTTTTAGTTTTTTAAGGAACCTCCATACTGTTCTCCATAGAGACTGTATCGATTTACATTCCCAAAAATAGTGGAAGAAGGTTCCTTTTCTCCACACCCTCTCCAGCATTTGTTGTTTGTAGATTTTCTGGTGATGCCCATTCTAACAGGTGTGACGTGATACCTCATTGTAGTTTCGATTTCCATTTCTCTAATAATTAGTGATGTTGAGCAGATTTTCATGTGCGTACTGGCCATCTCTATGTCTTCTTGGAAGAAATGTCTATTTAGATCTTCCATTTTTGTATTGGGTTGTTTGTTTTATTACTATTGAGCTGCATGAGCTGTTTATATATATTGGAGATTAATCATTTGTCCATTGATTCGTTTGCAAATATTTTCTGCCATTCTGAGGGTTGTCTTTTCGTCTTGTTTGTAGTTTCCTTTGCTTTGCAAAAGCTTTTACGTTTCATTAGGTCCCATCTGTTTAGTTTTCTTTTTTATTTCATTACTATAGGAGGTGGATCAAAAAAGATCTTGCTGTGATTTACGTCAGAGTATCCTTCGTAAGTTTTCCTCTCAGAGTTTTATACTGTCTGGTCTTACATTAAGGTCTCTAATTCATTTTGAATATATTTTTATGTATGGTGTTGGGGAGTGTTCTAATTTCATTCTTTTACATGTAGCTGTCAATATTTCCCAGCACCAATGATTGAAGAGACTGTCTTATCTCCATTGTATAGTCTTGCCTCCTTTGTCATAGATTAGTTGACCATAAGTGTGTAGGTTTATCCTTGGGCTTTTTTTTTTTCCTTTTACACGTTTATTGAAGTATAATTGCTTTCAAATGGAGTGTTCGTTTCTGCTGTATAACAAAGTGATTCAGCTATACATATACAAATATCACCAGATACCCTCCCTCTTGCATCTCCCTCCCACACTCCATATCCCACCCCTTTATGTGGTCACAAAGCACCGAGCTGATCTCCCTGTTCTATGTGGCTGCTTCCCAGTAGCTATCGGTGTTACATTTGGTAATGTATTTATGTCCATGCCACTCTCTCACTTCGTCCCAGCTTACCCATCCCCCTTCCGGTGCCCTCAAGTCCTTTCTCTATGTCTGTGTCCTTAATCCTGTCCTGCCACTAGGTTCTTCAAAATCTTTTTTTTTTTCTTGATTTGATTCCATATATCTCTGTTAACATACAGTATTTGTTTTTCCCTTTCTGACTTACTTCACTGTGTAGGACAGATTCTAAGTCCATCCACCTCAGTACAAATAACTCAGTTTTGCTTCTTTTCATGGTTGAGTAATATTTGATGGTATATATGTGCCAGATGTTCTTTATCCATTCATCTGTCGATGGACACTTAGGTTGCTTCCATGTCCTGGCTAATGCAAATAGAGCTGCAATGAACATTTTTGTACATAACTCTTTTTGAATTATGGTTTTCGCAAGGCAAATGCCCAGTAGTTGGATTGTTGTGTCATATGGTACTTCTATTGTTAGTTATTTAAAGGAACCTCCGTACTGTTCTCCCTAGTGCTCATATCAATTTACATTCCCACCCACAGTGCAAGTGTGTTCCCTTTTCTCCAATAAAGGCCTCTCCAGCATTTATTGTTTTGTAGATTTTTTTGATGATTGCCACTCTGACTGCTGTGAGGTGATACCTCAGGGTAGTTTTGATTTGCATTTCTCTAATGATTAGTGATGTTCAGCATCCTTTCATGTGTTTCTTGGTAATCTGTATATCTTCTTTGGAGAAATGTCTATTTAGGTCTTCTGCCCGTTTTTGGATTGGGTTGTTTGTTTTTGTGATATTGAGCTACATGAGGTGCTTGTAAAGTTAGGAGATTAATCCTTTGTCAATTGCTTCATTTGAAAATATTTTCTCCCATTCTGAGGGTTGTTTTTGCATCTTGTTTATGTTTTCCTGTACTGTGTAAAAGCTTTTAAGTTTCATTAGGTCCCATTTGTTGATTTCTGTTTTTATTTCCATTTCTCTAGGAGGTGGGTCCAAAAGGATCTTGCTGTGATTTATGTCATAGAGTGTTCTGCCTATGGTTTCCTCTAAGTGTTTTATAGTGTCTGGTCTTATATTTAGATCTCTAATCAATTTAGAGTTTATTTTTGTGTATGGTGTTATGGAGTGTTCTAATTTCATTCTTTTATGTGTAGGGGTCCAGTTTTCCCAGCACCAATTACTGAAGAGACTGTCTTTTCTCCATTGTATATCCTTAGCTCCTTTGTCATAGATGAGATAGCCATAGGTATGTAGGTTTATCTCTGGGCTTTCTGTCCTGTTCCATTGATCTGTGTTTATGCCAATCTACATACACTTGATTCCATTATGGAGACATATAAATACATAGGTTTCAAGGTTATTACCAGTCAGATATATTCCTCTTCAGTGAATAGGGTGTTTTTTGTCCAGTTCATTGAGAAAGGAGTAGGTCTTGTCTATTAACTATTTGGTATATGGAATAGGATCTGTGCTAATTTCAAACTCTGCTTTTACACATCACCCCACATCACCTTTCCCCTTAAGGAGGCATAAGTGTGTTTTCTAAATGTGTAACTCTGTTCTCTTTTGAAATTCAGTTCATGTGTAGCCATGTTTACATTTCCTCTATAAGTGATATATTACAATAAGTTTCTTTTTCTTTGTGGCTCATTTCACTTAGCATCATCGCACCTAAAGCCACTCATTATGCTGCTATTGGCCTTATGACATTGATTTTATGTCTGAGTGACTTTCCTTTGTATATAAGTACCACAACATCTATATCCATTTTTTTTTCCTTTCCTGGGATATATAAAGTGTACCGAAGTCGAGGTTCTTGTAAACAGAGCAGCCCTAAATTTTGGGCTGGCTGTGTGTTGTGGATTTTTAGTTTTCCCAAAATACACGCCCATGAGTGGAAGTGTGCTATACTCTGTAGCTCTGTTTTAGAAAACAACATACAGTTCTCCAGAGAGGCTGTTGGCAATTTACATCCTGTCCATCGGTGTAACCAGGCTCCCTTTTCTCCATGGCCTGTCCTGCATTTGTGGCTTTTACATTATATGTGGATGGCCCTTTTGACTGGAGGTAAGGGACACTTCTCTGTAGTGAGGATTTGCAATGCCTGATGGCTTTCTTAGCCAAAAAGGGCATATGCATTTTTTCCCGAATATATTCAAGAAAATACACATACTCCCTTTTCAGCCAAGGGCAACATTGTCGAAATTCTGTCGCTTTTCATGTGCTTTAAAGACGACTCCAATCTACCTCTTGAAATCTGTTTCCTTCAATTCTGCCTTGCATTCAAATCCTCTTAACTGCCTTTCCTCAATATATTTCTGGATGATAGTTGTCCTTTATAACTCTGCAAGTTTGTGAATTGCTGTGCCCCTGATTTCCATTTTTCAACTCGCCTCTTTGTGAGCTGGCTGCAATACCGCAGGATGGCTTTAGGCCCTAGTCCTGTTCCGGGGCTTCAGGCTGAGCCTTTGGTTAATTATTCTTCCTGATGGGAAACTAGAGTGACATGTACCCATCCAAACACCTACAGCTAATCTCTCATTTATTTCCCCTCTTCCTGTTCATCCTCTGCACAGTTTGCAAACTGTGCATAACGGGAGGGTAAAGGCACTGACACTCCAATTGGGGAGATTTTGAGTAATGCAGATGGAATGGCGAAGCCGAGCATGACAAAAGGAAAAATGAGGTACCTTTTAGAAAACTTTCCCAATTACACAGTGTACCATCCACTGGGTTTCCCATCCATGTTTTAACTGGAGGAAGATTCCCTTAAACTTGGAGAGTTGGGACCACAAGAATGGGTAGCACACATTATTGCTCTAAGTGGTGTTCTTTTGTTCACACAACCTCAGCAATCTTGTCAGCCCCAAGAGTCCAGTCTTATGTCTCATCCAGCTGTGGGTGTAAAGGTGGTCAATCTAGCTTGCATCACAGGCCCTGAACGTAATTTTTAAGACTTTCTATCTGTTTTTGCATTTTGCTTTTGAAATTTAATTTTATAAGTGGGTTTAACTGAATTTCAGTGCTGTGTTCATGCCGTTATACACACACATGATTCCTTTATGGAGACATGAGAATACATATGTTTTAATATACTTAGAGTCAGACATATTCCTCTGCAATGAATAGGGGGTGTTGAGTCCAGTTCATTGTGCCGGGAGTAGGTGTTGTCTATTACATGCATGGTTTATATAACGGTATCTGTGCTAATTTAAAACTGTGGTTTTATGCATCACCCCACCTCGGCTTTCCCATTAAGCAGGCAGAAGATGTTTTCTAAATGTGTGACTCTGTTGTGTTTGTAATTCAGTTCATGTGTAGTCATGTGTACATTCCCGCTATGAGTGATAACTTATGATAAGATTAGTTACTCTGTAATCTTTCCTAACTCAGTTCATGTGTAGCCATGTTTACAGGACCTTCATAAGTGATATCTTATGATAAGTTTCTTTTTCTGTGTGACTTATTTCACTTAGCATCATCGTACCTGAATCCACTCTTTTTGCTGCTACTGGCCTTATGACATTGATTTCAAGGCTGAGCGATATTCCATCGTACGTAAGTACCACAATATCTTGAACCATTTTAGTCTTTCCTGGGATACTTAAGGTGTACCCAAGTTGAGGTTCTTGTAAGCAGTGCAGCGCTAAATTTTAGGGTGGCTCTGTCTTATTGATTTTCAGTTTTCCCAAGGTATATTCCCTAGACTGGAACTGCCCTTGGCTGTGTAGCTCTGGTTTTTACTTGTTTTAGGGAACACAATGCACTCCTCCAGAGAGTCATTTGGCAACTTATATCCCGCCCATCAGCATAACAAGGCTCCCTGATCTCCAGGGCCAGTCTTGCCTTTCTGGTTTTTACACATTTTGTGGATGTCCCTTTTGACCGGTGGGAAGGGATACTTCTTTGTAGTGTAGATTTGCATTGCTGCTTGCTTGCTTGGCCAAAAATGGCGTATGCATTTTCTCCTGAATATACTCAGGAGAAAACGCATACACCCTTTTTGGCCAAGTGCATCATTGTCGAAGTTGTGCCCCTCTTCCTGTGCTTGAAAGGTGATTCCAACGTACCTCTTGAAATCTGTTTCCTGCTATTCTGCCTCCTTTTAAAGTCCGCCTCTCTGCCTTCCCTCAAAAGATTTTTGGACGATAGTTGTCCTCTATTACTCTGCCAGTTTGTAAATTGCTGTGCCTCTGAGCTCCATTTTTCAACTCGTTTTTGTGTGCTGACAGCAAATCCAAAATTATGGTTCAAAACCTATAGTGGTTCCCAGCGGGTGGCTGAGACATTGGTTAATTCTACTTCCTGCCGGGCAATTAAAGTGACATGTACCTGTCCAAATGCCTAACAGCTACTCTCTCATTGGTTCTCCCTCTTCCCTTTCATCCCCTGCCAAATTGGCAACCTGTGCGAACCAGGAGGTTTTACGGGCTATCGCTCCAAGTTGGGAGATTGATAGTAAAGCCGTTGGAAGTTCAAACTGGAGCACAAGGAGAGGGACTATAAGTTGAGTTTTAGAAACCTTTCATATTCACAGTGTCTCCATTCTCTAGGTTTCCCGTAAATGTTATGGCTGTAGTAATATTCCCTTACACAAGGAGAGTTTGGACACATGGAATGGGTGCCACATATTATTGCTTTAAAGGTCTGCATTTGCTCACCCAGTCTCACCTAACCTCTCAGTCTCAAGTGTCCAGCTTTATGCCACATCCAGCTCTCGTTGTAGGTAGGGTCATTCCAGGTTTCATCAGAGCCCCTGAAGGAATTGTAAAGATTTTCCCTGTTTTTTTTGTTTTGTATTTGAAATTTCTTTTTTTACTGGGTTTGAGCTGTTTCTCACTGCCATGTTTATGCCAGTTTAGACACACTTGATTCCCTTACGGTGACATATCAATACATAGGTTTTAAGATTCTTACTAGTCAGATATATACCTCTGCGCAGAATATTGGGTTTTGCGTCCCTTTCACTGATGAAGGTGTAGGTCTTGTCTATTCCGTATTTTGATTTTGGAATGGTACTTGTACTAATATCAAACTCTGGTTCTATGCATCACCCCACCTCTCCTTCCTCCTTAAGCAGGCATAAGTGTTTTTTCTAAATGTGAGACGCTGTTCCCTTTCCTAACTCAGTTCATGTGTAGCCATGTTACAGAAAATTCATAAGTGCTATCTTATGATAAGTTTGTTTTTCAGTGTGACTTATTTCACTTAGAATCATCGTACCTGAATCCATTCATTTTCCTGTTACTGGCATTATGACATTGATTTCATGGCTGAGGGATAATCCATCGTACATAAGTACCACAATTTTTTGAATCATTTTTATCTATCCTGGGATATTAGAGAGTACTCAATTTGAGATTCTTGTAAGCAGTGCAGCCCTAAATTTTGGGGTGGCTCTATCTTATTGATTTTCAGTTTTCCCAAGGTATATTCCCTAGACTGGAAGTCCCGTTGGATCTGTAGCTCTGTTGTTTACTTGTTTTAGGGAACACAATGCACTCCTCCAGAGAGGCAGTTGGCAATTTACATCCCGCCCCTCAGCATATCAAGGCTCCATGTTCTCCAGGGCCTCTCTAGGATTTCTGGTTTTTACACATTTTGTGGATGTCCCTTTTGACAGGTGGGAAGTGATACTATTTTGCTGTGCAGATTTGCATTGCCCGCTTGCTTGCTTGGCCAAAAAGGGCGTATGCGTTTTCTCCTGAATATATTCAGGAGAAAACGCATACGCCCTTTTTGGCCAAGTGCATCATTTTCGAAGTTGTGCCCCTCTTCCTGTGCTTTACAGGTGATTCCAACGAACCACTTGAAATCTGTTTCCTGCTATTCTGCCTCGCTTAGAAGGTCGCCTCGTTGCCTTCCCTTAACAGATTTTTTGGACGATAGTTGTCCTTTATTACTGTGGTAGTTTGTTAATTGCTGTGCCCTTGAGCTCCATTTTCTAACTCGTTTTTTGTGAGCTGACCACAAGTCCAAAATTTTGGTTCAGGACCTATACTTGTTCACGGTGGGTGGCTGAGACTTTGGTTAATTCTTCTTCCTGCCGGGAATTTAGAGTGACATGTGCCCGTCCAAATGCCTAACAGCTACTCTTTCATTGGTTCCCCCTTTTCCCTTTCATCCTCTTCCAAATTGGCAACCTGAGCAAACCAGGAGGTTAAAGGGGCTGTCTCTCCAAGTTGGGAGATTGATTGTTAAGCAGTTGGAAATTCAAACCAGAGGACCAGGAGAGGGACAATTAGTTGGGTTTTAGAAACCTTTCATATTCACTGTGTGTCCATTCTCTTGGTTTCCTGTACATGTTATAGCTGTAGTAATATTCCCTTCAACATGGAGAGTTGGGAATCATGGAATGGGTGCCACGCATTATTGGTTTGAAGGGTCTGCATTTGCTAACCCAAATTCACCAATCCTCTCAGTCCCAAGTGTCCAGCCTTATGCCACATCCAGCTGTCGTTGTACACAGGGTCATTCAAAGTTTCATCAGAGACCCTGAAGGAATTGTAAAGAATTTCCCTGTTTTGTTGTTTTGTTTCTGAAATTCCTTTTTATAGTGGGTTTGAGCTGATTCTCACTGCCGTGTTTATGCCAGTCTAGACACATTTGTTTCCCTTACGGTGATATATCAATACATAGGTTTTAAGATTCTTACTAGTCAGATATATTCCTCTGTGTGAAGTATGGGGTCTTGATAACCTTTCAGTGAGGAAGGTGTAGATCTTGTCTATTCTGTATTTGGTTTCTGGAATGGTGCCTGTACTTATATCAAACTCTGGTTTTATGCAACACCCCACCTCTCCTACCCCCTTAAGCAGGCGTAAGAGTGTTTTCTAAATGTGAAACTCTGTTCTCTTTCCTCACTCAGTTCATGTGTAGCCATGTTTACAGGATTTTCATAAGTGATATCTTATGATAAGCTTCTTTTTCTGTGTGACTTATTTCACTTAGAATCATCATATCTGAATCCATTCATTTGCTGCTACTGGTTTTATGACATTGATTTCATGGCTGAGGGATATTCCATCATAACGTAAGTACCACAATTTTTTGAACCATTTTTATCTTTCACGGAATATTTAAGGTGTACGCAAGTTGAGGTTCTTGTCAGCAGTGCAGCCCTAAATTTAGGGGTGGCTCTGTCTTATTGATTTTCAGTTTTCCCAAGGTATATTCCCTAGACTGGAAGTGCCCTTGGCTCTGTAGCTCTGTTGTTTACTTGTTTTAGGGAAAACAATGCACTCCTCTAGAGAGGCAGTTGGCAAATTACATCCCGCCCATCAACATAACAAGGCTCCCTGTTCTCCAGGGCCTGTCTTGCCTTTCTGGTTTTTACCCATTTTGTGGATGCCCCTAATGACCGGTGGGAAGTGATACTTCTTTGGAGTGCAGATTTGCATTGCCCGCTTGCTTGCTTGGCCAAAAAGGGCGTATGCGTTTTCTCCTGAATATATTCAGGAGAAAACGCATACGCCCTTTTTGGCCAAGTGCATCATTTTCGAAGTTGTGCCCCTCTTCCTGTGCTTTACAGGTGATTCCAACGAACCACTTGAAATCTGTTTCCTGCTATTCTGCCTCGCTTAGAAGGTCGCCTCGTTGCCTTCCCTTAACAGATTTTTTGGACGATAGTTGTCCTTTATTACTGTGGTAGTTTGTGAATTGCTGTGCCCTTGAGCTCCATTTTCTAACTCGTTTTTTGTGAGCTGACCACAAGTCCAAAATTTTGGTTCAGGACCTATACTTGTTCACGGTGGGTGGCTGAGACTTTGGTTAATTCTTCTTCCTGCCGGGAATTCAGAGTGACATGTGCCCGTCCAAATGCCTAACAGCTACTCTTTCATTGGTTCCCCCTTTTCCCTTTCATCCTCTTCCAAATTGGCAACCTGAGCAAACCAGGAGGTTAAAGGGGCTGTCTCTCCAAGTTGGGAGATTGATTGTTAAGCAGTTGGAAATTCAAACCAGAGGACCAGGAGAGGGACAATTAGTTGGTTTTAGAAACCTTTCGTATTCACTGTGTGTCCATTCTCTTGGTTTCCTGAACATGTTATAGCTGTAGTAATATTCCCTTCAACATGGAGAGTTGGGAATCATGGAATGGGTGCCACGCATTATTGGTTTGAAGGGTCTGCATTTGCTAACCCAAATTCACCAATCCTCTCAGTCCCAAGTGTCCAGCCTTATGCCACATCCAGCTGTCGTTGTACACAGGGTCATTCAAAGTTTCATCAGAGACCCTGAAGGAATTGTAAAGAATTTCCCTGTTTTGTTGTTTTGTTTCTGAAATTCCTTTTTATAGTGGGTTTGAGCTGATTCTCACTGCCGTGTTTATGCCAGTCTAGATACATTTGTTTCCCTTACGGTGATATATCAATACATAGGTTTTAAGATTCTTACTAGTCAGATATATTCCTCTGTGTGAAGTATGGGGTCTTGATAACCTTTCAGTGAGGAAGGTGTAGATCTTGTCTATTCTGTATTTGGTTTCTGGAATGGTGCCTGTACTTATATCAAACTCTGGTTTTATGCAACACCCCACCTCTCCTACCCCCTTAAGCAGGCGTAAGAGTGTTTTCTAAATGTGAAACTCTGTTCTCTTTCCTCACTCAGTTCATGTGTAGCCATGTTTACAGGATTTTCATAAGTGATATCTTATGATAAGCTTCTTTTTCTGTGTGACTTATTTCACTTAGAATCATCATATCTGAATCCATTCATTTGCTGCTACTGGTTTTATGACATTGATTTCATGGCTGAGGGATATTCCATCATAACGTAAGTACCACAATTTTTTGAACCATTTTTATCTTTCACGGAATATTTAAGGTGTACGCAAGTTGAGGTTCTTGTCAGCAGTGCAGCCCTAAATTTAGGGGTGGCTCTGTCTTATTGATTTTCAGTTTTCCCAAGGTATATTCCCTAGACTGGAAGTGCCCTTGCCTCTGTAGCTCTGTTGTTTATTTGTTTTAGGGAACACAATGCACTCCTCCAGAGAGGCAGTTGGCAATTTACATCCCGCCCATCAGCATAAAAAGGCTCCCTGTTCTCCAGGGCCTGTCTTGCCTTTCTGGTTTTTACCCATTTTGTGGATGCCCCTAATGACCGGTGGGAAGTGATACTTCTTTGGAGTGCAGATTTGCATTGCCCGCTTGCTTGCTTGGCCAAAAAGGGCGTATGCGTTTTCTCCTGAATATATTCAGGAGAAAACGCATACGCCCTTTTTGGCCAAGTGCATCATTGTCGAAGTTGTGCCCCTCTTCCTGTGCTTTAAAGGCGATTCCAAGGTGGCTCTTGAAATCTGTTTCCTGCTATTCTGCCTCGCTTATAAGTCCGCCTCGTTGCCTTCCCTCAACAGATTTTTGGACGATAGTTGCCCTTTATTACTCTGACAGTTTGTGAATTGCTGTGCCCCTGAGCTCCATTTTGTAACTCGTTTTTTGTGAGCTGAACGCAAGTTCTATATTTTTTTTTCAGAACCTATACTGGTTTTCGGTGAGTTGCTGAGACTTTGTTTAGTTCTCTTTCCTCACGGGAAATAAGAGTGACATGTGCCCGTCCAAATGCCTGAGAGCTACTCTCTCATTGTTTCTCCCTCTTCCCTTTCATCCTTTGCCAAATTGGCAACCTGTGCGAACCAGGAGGTTAAAGGTTCTGTCTCTCCAAGTTGGGAGATTGATAGTAAAGCAGTTGGAAAGTCAAACTGGAGCACAAGGAGAGGGACTATTCGTTGAGTTTTAGAAACCTTTCATATTCACAATGTGTCCATTCTCTAGGTTTCCCATACATGTTATATCTATACTAATATTCCCTTCAACCTGGGGACTTGCGACCCATGGAACGGGTGCCATGCATTACTGCTATAAAGGGTTTGCTTTGCTCACCCAATCTCACCAATCCTCTCAGTCCCATGTGTCCAGCCTTATGCCACATCCAGCTGTCATTGTAGATAGGGTCATTCCAGGTTTCATCAGAGACCCTGAAGGAATTGTAAAGAATTATCCTTTTTTTTTTTGTTTTTCAAATTCCTTTTCATAGTGGGTTTGAGCTAATTCTCACTGCCATGTTTATGCCAGTCTAGACACACTTGATTCCCTTATGGAGACATATAAATACATAGGTTTTAAGATTCTTACTAGTCAGATATATACCTCTGCGGAAAATATGGGGTTTTGAGTCCCTTTCAGTGAGGAAGTTGTAGGTCTTCTCTATTCCATAGTTGGTTTTTAGAACGGTACCTGTGCTTATATCAAACTCTGTATTATGCATCACCCCACCTCTCTTTCCCCCTTAAGCAGGCATAAGAGTGTTTTCTAAATGTGAGACTCTGTTCTCTTTCCTAACTCAGTTCATGTGTAGCCATGTTTACAGGATCTTCATAAGTGATATCTTATGATAAGTTTCTTTTTCTGTGTGACTTATTTCACTTAGAATCATCGTACCTGAATCCACTCATTTTGCTGCTACTGCTTTTATGACATTGATTTCATGGCTGAGGGATATTCCATCGTACGTAAGTACCACAATTTTTTGAACCATTTTTATATTTCCAGGGATATGTAAGGTGTACCCAAGTTGAGGTTCTTGTAAGCAGTGCAGGCCTAAATATTGTGGTGGCTCTGTCTTATTGATTTTCAGTTTTCCCAAGGTATATTCCCTAGACTGGAAGTGCCCTTGGCTCTGTAGCTCTGTTGTTTACTTGTTTTAGGGAAAACAATGCACTCCTCTAGAGAGGCAGTTGGCAAATTACATCCCGCCCATCAACATAACAAGGCTCCCTGTTCTCCAGGGCCTGTCTTGCCTTTCTGGTTTTTACCCATTTTGTGGATGCCCCTAATGACCGGTGGGAAGTGATACTTCTTTGGAGTGCAGATTTGCATTGCCCGCTTGCTTGCTTGGCCAAAAAGGGCGTATGCGTTTTCTCCTGAATATATTCAGGAGAAAACGCATACGCCCTTTTTGGCCAAGTGCATCATTGTCGAATTTGTGCCCCTATTCCTGTGCATTAAAGGTGATTCCAACGTACCTCTTGAAATCTGTTTACTGCTATTCTGCCTCGCTTATAAGTCCGCCTCGTTGCCTTCCCTCAACAGATTTTCGGACGATAGTTGCCATTTATTACTCTGACTGTTTGTGAGTTGCTGTGCCCCTGAGCTCCATTTTGTAACTCGTTTTTTGTGAGCTGAACGCAAGTTCAATATTTTTTTTCAGAACCTGTACTGGTTTTCGGTGGGTGGCTGAGACTTTGGTTAATTCTTCTTCCTCACGGGAAATAAGAGTGACATGTGTCCGTCCAAATGCCTGACAGCTCCTCTCTCATTGTTTCTCCCTCTTCCCTTTCATCCTTTGCCAAATTGACAACCTGTGCGAAGTAGGAGGTTAAAGGTTCTGTGTCTCCAAGTTGGGAGATTGATAGTAAAGCAGTTGGAAAGTCAAACTGGAGCACAAGGAGAGGGACTATTCGTTGAGATTTAGAAACCTTTCATATTAACAGTGTGTCCATTCTCTAGGTTTCCCATACATGTTATAGCTATACTAATATTCCCTTCAACCTGGAGACTTGGGACACATGGAACGGGTGCCATGCATTACTGCTATAAAGGGTATGCTTTTGCTCACCCAATCTCACCAATCCTCTCAGTCCCATGTGTCCAGCCTTATGCCACATCCAGCTGTCATTGTAGATAGGGTCATTCCAGGTTTCATCAGAGAACCTGAAAGAATTGTAAAGAATTTCCCTTTTTTTTTTGTTTTTCAAATTCCTTTTCATAGTGGGTTTGAGCTGATTCTCACTGCCATGTTTATGCCAGTCTAGACACACTTGATTCCCTTATGGAGACATATCAATACATAGGTTTTAAGATTCTTACTAGTCAGATATATACCTCTGCGGAAAATATGGGGTTTTGAGTCCCTTTCAGTGAGGAAGTTGTAGGTCTTCTCTATTCCATAGTTGGTTTTTGGAACGGTAACTCTGCTTATATCATACTCTGTATTATGCATCACCCCACCTCTCCTTCCCCCTTAAGCAGGCATAAGAGTGTTTTCTAAATGTGAAACTCTGTTCTCTTTCCTAACTCAGTTCATGTGTAGCCATGTTTACAGGATCTTCATAAGTGATATCTTATGATAAGTTTCTTTTTCTGTGTGACTTATTTCACTTAGAATCATCGTACCTGAATCCACTCATTTTGCTGCTACTGGTCTTATGACATTGATTTCATGGCTGAGGGATATTCCATCATATGTATGTACCACAATTTTTTGAACCATTTTTATATTTCCTGGGATATTTAAGGTGTACCCAAGTTGAGGTTCTTGTAAGCAGTGCAGCCCTAAATTTTGGGGTGGCTCTGTCTTATTGATTTTCAGTTTTCCCAAGGTATATTCCCTAGACTCGAAGTGCCCTTGGCTCTGTAGCTCTGTTGTTTACTTGTTTTAGGGAACACAATGCAATCCTCCAGGGAGGCAGTTGACAATTTACATCCCGCCCATCAGCATAGCAAGGCTCCCAGTTCTCCAGGGCCTGTCTTGCATTTCTGTTTTTTAAACATTTTGCGTATGTCCCATTTGACTTGTGGGAAGTGATACTTCTTTGTAGACCAGATTTGCATTGCCCGCTTTCTTGCTTGGCCAAAAAGGGCGTATGCGTTTTCTCCTGAATATATTAGGGACAAAACGCATACGCCCGTTTTGGCCAAGTGCATCATTGTCGAAGTTGTAACCCTCTTCCTGTGCTTTAAAGGTGATTCCAACGTACCTCTTGAAATGTGTTTCCTGCTATTCTGCCTCCCTTTCAATTTCGCCTCACTGCCTTCCCTCAACCGATTTTTGGACGATAGTTGCCCTTTATTACTCTGCCTGTTTGTGAATTGCTGTGCCCCTGAGCTCCATTTTGTAACTCGTTTTTTTGTGAGCTGAACGCAAGTACAGTATTTTGGTTCAGGACCTATACTGGTTCCCGGTGGTTGGCTGAGACTTTGGTTAATTCTTCTTCCTCCCAAGAAATAAGAGTGACATGTGCCCATCCAAATGCCTAACAGCTATTCTCATTGGTTCTCCCTCTTCCCTTTCATCCTATGCCAAATTGGCAACCTGTGCGAATCAGGAGGTTAAAGGTGCTGTCTCTCCAAGTTGGGAGATTGATAGTAAAGCAGTTGGAAAGTCAAATTGGAGCACCATGAGAGGGACTATTCATTGAGATTTAGAAACCTTTTGTATTCACAGTGTATCATTCTCTAGGTTTCCCATACATGTTATAGCTGTAGTAATATTCCCTTCAACCTGGAGAGTTGGGACCCATGAAATGGGTGCCATGCATTATTGCTTTAAAGGGTCTGCATTTGCCCACCCAATCTCACCAATCCTCTCAGTCTCATGTGTCCAGCCTTATGCCACATCCAGCTGTCGTAGATAGTGTCATTCCAGGTTTCATCAGAGACTCTGAAGGAATTGTAAATATTTTCCCTGTTTTTTTTTTGTTTGTTTTTGAAATTCCTTTTTATAGTGGGTTTGAGCTGATTCTCGCTGCCATGATTATGCCAGTCTAGAAACACTTGTTTGCCTTATGGAGACATATCAGTACACAGGTTTTAAGATTCTTAATAGTCAGATATATTCCTCTGTGGGAAATAGGAGATTTTGAGTCCCTTTCACTGAGGAAGTTGTAGGTCTTGTCTATTCCATAGTTGGTTTTTGGAACGGTATCTGTGCTTATATCATACTCTGGTTTCATGCATCACCCCACCTCTCCTTCCCCCTTAAGAAGGCATAAGTGTGTTTTCTAAATGTGAGACTCTGTTCTCTTTCCTAACTCAGTTCATGTGTAGCCATGTTTACAAGATCTTCATAAGTGATATCTTATGATAAGTTTCTTTTTCTGTGTGACTTATTTCACTTAGAATCATCATACATGAATCCACTCATTTTGCTGCTACTGGTCTTATGACATTGTTTTCATGGCTGAGGGATATTCCATCGTACGTAAGTACCACAATTTTTTGAACCATTTTTATCTTTCCTTGAATACTTAAGGTGTACCCAAGTTGAGGTTCTTGTAAGCAGTGCATTCCTAAATTTTGGGGTGGCTCTGTCTTATTGATTTTCAGTTTTCCCAAGGTATATTCCCTAGACTCGAAGTGCCCTTGGCTCCGTAGCTCTGTTGTTTACTTGTTTTAGGAAACACAATGCACTCCTCTAGAGAGGCAGTTGGCAGTTTACTTCAGGCCCATCAGCATAACAAGGCTCCTTGTTCTCCTGGGCCTGTCTTGCCTTTCTGATTTTTACCCATTTTGTGGATATCCCTTTTGACTCGTGGGAAGTGGTACTTCATTGTAGTGCAGTTTTGCATTGCCCTCTTGCCTGCTTTGCCAAAAAGGGTGTATGCATTTTCTCCTGAATATATTCTGGAGAAAACGCATACGCCCTTTTTGGCCAAGTGCATCATTGTCGAAGTTGTGCCCCTATTCCTGTGATTTAAAGGTGATTCGAAAGTACCTCGTGAAATGTGTTTTCTGCTATTCTGCCTCCCTTTAAAGTTCACCTCGATGCCTTCCCTCAACAGACTTTTGGATTATAGTTGCCCTTTATTACTCTGCCAGTTTGTGAATTGCTGTGCCCCTGAACTCCATTTTGTAACTCGTTTATTGTGAGCTGAACGAAAGTCCAATATTTTGGTTCAGGACCTATACTGGTTCCCGGTGGTTGGCTGAGACTTTGGTTAATTCTTCTTCCTCCAGGGAAATAAGAGTGACATGTGCCCATCCAAAAGCCTAACAGCTACTCTCTCATTGGTTCTCCCTCTTCCCTTTCATCCTATGCCAAATTGGCAACCTGTGCAAACCAGGAGGTTAAAGGTACTGTCTCTCCAAGTTGGGAGATTGATAGTAAAGCAGTTGGAAAGTCAAACTGGACCACCAGGAGAGGGACTATTCATTGAGTTTTAGAAACATTTTGTATTCACAGTGTGTCCATTCTCTAGGTTTCCCATACATGTTATAGGTGTAGTAATATTCCCTTCAACCTGGAGAGTTGGGACCCATGGAAAGGGTGCCATGCATTATTGCTTTAAAGAGTCTGCATTTGCTCATCCAATCTCACCAATCCTCTCAGTCCCATGCGTCCAGCCTTATGCCACATCCACCTGTTGTTGTAGATAGTGTCATTCCAGGTTTCATCAGAGACCCTGAAGGAATTGTAAAGAATTTCACTGTTTTTTTTGGTTTGTTTTTGAAATTCTTTTTATAGTGGGTTTGAGCTGATTCTTGCTGCCATGATTATGCCAGTCTAGACACACTTGATTGGGTTATGGAGACATGTCAATACACAGGTTTTAAGATTCTTAATAGTCAGATATATTCCTCTGCGGGAGATATGGGGTTTTGAGTCCGTTTCACTGAGGAAGGTGTAGGTCTTGTCTATTCCATAGTTTGTTTTGGGAAAGGTACCTGTGCTTATATCAAACTCTGGTTTTATGCATCACCCCACCTCTCCTTCCCCGTTAAGCAGGCATAAGAGTGTTTTCTAAATATGAGACTCTCTTCTCTTTCCTAACTCAGTTCATGTGTAGCCACGTTTACAGGAACTTCATAAGTGATATCTTATGATACGATTCTTTTTCTGTGTGACTTATTTCACTTAGAATCATCGTACCTGAATCCACTCATTTTGCTGCTACTGGTCTTATTACATTGATTTCATTGCTGAGGGATATTCCATCATACGTAAGTACCACAATTTTTTGAACCATTTTTATCTTTCCTGGGATACTTAAGTTGTACCCAAGTTGAGGTTCTTGTAAGCAGTGCAGCCGTAAATTGTGGACTGGCTCTGTCTTATTGATTTTCAGTTTGCCCAAGGTATATTCCCTAGACTGGAAGTGCCCTTGGCTCTGTAGCTCTGTTGTTTACTTGTTTTAGGGAACACAATGCACTCCTCCAGACAGGCAGTTGACAAATTACATCCCGCCCATCAGCATAACAAGGCTCCCTGTTCTCCAAGGCCTGTCTTGCCTTTCTGGTTTTTACCCATTTTGTGGATGTCCCTTTTGACCGGTGGGAAGTGATACTTCTTTGTAGTGCAGATTTGAATTGCCCGCTTGCTTGCTTGGCCAAAAAGGGCATATGCATTTTCTCCTGCATATATTCAAGAGAAAATGCATACGCCCTTTTTGGCCAAGTGCATCATTGTCGAAGTTGTGCCCCTCTTCCTCTGCTTTACAGACGATTCCAACGTACCTCTTGAAATCTGTTTCCTTCTATTCAGCCTGACTGTCGGGTTCGCTTCATTGCTTTCCCTCAACAGATTTCTGGAACATAGTTGGCCTTTATTACTCTGCCAGTTTGTGAATTGCTCTGCCCCTGAGCTCCATTTTTCAACTCGTTTTTTGTGAGCTGGAAGCAAGTCCAAATTTTTGGTTCAGGACCTATACTGGATCCCGGTGATTGCCTGAGACTTTGGATAATTATTCTTCCTGCCGGGCAATTAGAGTGACATGTGCCTGTGCAAATGCCTAACAGCTACTCTCTCATTTGTTCTCCCTCTTCCCTTTGATCCTCTGCCAAATTGGCAACCTGTGCGAACCAGGAGGTTAAAGGGGCTGTCTCTCCAAGTTGGGAGATTGATAGTAAAGCAGTTGGAAAGTAAAACCGGAGCATCAGGAGAGGGACTATTCATTGAGTTTTACAAACCTTTCATATTCACAGTGTCCATTATCTAGGTTTCCCGTACATGTTATAGCTGTAGTAATATTCCCTTCAACCTGGAGAGTTGGGACCCATGGAATGGGTGCCCCTCATTATTGATTTAAAGGGTCTGCTTTTGCTCACCCAATCTCACCAATCCTCTCAGTCCCAAGTGTCCAGCCTTATGCCACATCCAGCTGTCATTGTAGATAGGGTCATTCCAGGTTTCATCAGAGACCTTGAAGGAATTGTAAGAAATTTCCCTGTTTTTTTGTTTTGTTTTTGAAATTCCTTTTTATAGTGGGTTTGAGCTGATTCTCACTGTCATGTTTATGTCAGTCTAGACACACTTGATTCCCTTATGGAGACATATCAATACATAGGTTTTAAGATTCATACTTTTAAGATATATTACTCTGTGGTGAATATGGGGTGTTGAGTCCCTTTCACTGAGGAAGGTGTAGGTTTTGTTTATTTCGTATTTAGTTTTTGGAAGGGTACCTGTACTAATATCAAACTCTGATTTTATGCATCACCCCACCTCTCCTTCCCCCTTAAGCAAGCATAAGCATTTTTTTTTAAATGTGAGTCTCTCTTTTCTTTCCTAACTCAGTTCATGTGTAGCCATGTTTACAGGAACTTCATAAGTGATATCTTATGATAAGTTTCTTTTTCTGTGTGACTTATTTCACTTAGAATTATCGTACCTGAATCCACTCATTTTGCTGCTACTGGCCTTATGACATTGATTTTATGGCTGAGGGATATTCCATCATACGTAAGTACCACAATTTCTTGAACCATTTTTGTCTTTCCTGGGATATTTAATGTGTACCCAAGTTGAGGTTTTTGTAAGCAGTGCAGCCCTGAATTTTTTGTGTGGATCTGTCTTATTTATTTTCAGTTTTCCCAAGGTATATTCCCTAGACTGGAAGTGCCCTTGGCTCTGTAGCTCTGTTGTTTACTTGTTTTAGGGAACACAATGCACTCCTCCAGAGAGGCAGTTGGCAATTTACATCCCGGCCATCAGCATAACAAGGCTCCGTGTTCTCCAGGGCCTGTCTTGCCTTTCTGGTTTTTACACATTTTGTGGATATCCCTTTTGACCGGTGGGAAGTGATACTTCTTTGTAGTGCAGATTTGCATTGCCTGCTTGCTTGCTTGTCCAAAAATGGCATATGCGTTTTCTCCTGCATATATGCACGTGAAAACCCATATGCCCTTTATGGCCATTTCCATAATTTTCGAAGTTGTAATTCTTTTCCTGTGTTTAAAGGCGATTCCAATGTACCTCTTGAAATCTATTTCATGCCATTCTGCCTCATTTGCCCTTCCGCCTCGTGGCTTTCCCTCAACAGATTTTTCGAAGAGAGTATTCCTTTATAACTCTGCAGGTTAGTGAATTGCTGTGGCCCTGAGCTCCATTTTTCAACTCGCGTTTTTGTGAGCTGACCGCAAATCAACAGTTTTGCTTCTGGACTTATACTGGTTCTGGAGGGCAGGCTGAGACTTTGGTTAATTCCTCTTTGTGACAGAAAATTAGAGAGACATGTGGCCGTCCATATGCCTACAGCTACTCTCTCATTGGTTCTCTCTCTTCCCTTATATCCTCTGCACAATTTGCCAACTGTGCGTACCAGGAGGATATAGGGGCTGACTTTCCAAGTTGGGAGATTGATAGTAAAGCAGTTGGAATGTCAAACTGGAGCACAAGGAGAGAAAAAAGTAGTACAGTTTTAGAAACCTTTCACCATCAGATGGTTTCCATTCTCTAGGTTCCCATACACGTTATAACTGTAGTGATATTCCCTTCTACCTGGAGAGATGGGAACCATGGAATGGGTGGCAGGCATTATTGCTTTAAAGGGTCTGCATTTTTTCACCCAATCTCACCAATCCTCTCTGTCCCAAGTGACCAGCCTTATGCCACATCCAGCTGTCATTGTAGATACGGTCATTCCAGGTTTCATCAAAACCCCTGAAGGTATTGTGTAAGAATTTTACTGTTTTTATGTTTTGTTTTGAAATTCATTTTTATACTGGGTTTGAGCTGATTCCCACTGCCATGTTTATGTCGTTCTAGACACACTTGGTTCCCTTACGGAGACATATCAATACATAGGTTTTAAAATTCTTACTAGTCAGATATATTTCTCTGAGGGGAATAGGGATGTTGAGTTCCGTTCACTGAGGAAGGAGTAGGGCTTGTCTCTTCTGTTTTTGGATTATGGAACGGTACCTGTGCTAATATCAATCTTATGTTTTGTGCATCTCCCCACCTCTCTTTCCCCTTAGCACGCGTTATATTGTTTTCTAAATCTGATACTCTGTTCTCTTCCCTAAATCAGTTCATATGTAGCCATGTTTACATTCACTTCATAAGTGGAATCTTATGTCAGAATGCACCATGGCCGTTCTCATAATAATGCTCCATGGCCCCTGTCATCACAATGCACCATGCCCTGGTTATCAAAATGCTCCATGTCCCTTGTCATCACAATTCTCCACGTCCTTGTCATCACAGTGCTACATGACACTTCTCATCAAAATGTTACATGCTCTTGTCATCACAATTCTCCATCCACTTGACATTGCAATGCTCCATGCACTTGTCATAACAATGCTCCATGCACATGTCATCACAAAGCTCCATGCCCTTGTCATCACAATGCTCCCTGACACCTGTCATCACAATGCTTCATGCCCCTTGACATTACAGTGCTCCATGATGCTCGACATCACAATTACCCAAGGTCTTCTCATCACAAAGCTCCATGGCCAATATCATCACAATGATCCATGACCACTGTCATCACAACACTCCATGACACCTGACAACACAATGATTCGGGACTCTTGTCATCACAATTTTCCATTCCCTAGTCATCACACTGCTCCATGACACCTGTCATCACAATAATCCATGAACATTTTCAGCCCAATGTTCCATGACCCTTGTCATCACAATAATCCATGTCCTTGTCATCCCTATGCTCCATGACCACTGTTTTCACAATGCTCTGTGACGCATGTCATCACAGTGCTCCATGACACCTGTCATCACAATGCTCCATGCCTTTGTCAGCAAAATGCTACAAGACCTTGTCATTACAATGCTCTATTTGCTTCTCATCACAATCCTCCATGAAACTTGGGATCACATTGCTTCATGCCCATGTCATCACAATGCTCCATGCTCCTTGAAATCAAAATGATCCATGACCTCTGTCATCACAATGCTCCAAACACTTTTGATCACCATGTTCCATAACACTTTTCATCACAACGCTCCATGATGATTGTCATCACAATATTCCATGCCCTTTTCATCGCAATGCTCCATGAGCTTTGTCATCACAATTCTCAATACACTTGTCATCACAATGCTCCCTGACACTTGTCATCAGAATGTTCCTTGAACCATGTCAGGAAAAGGCTCCATGCCTCTTTCATAACAACGCCCCATGCCGTTTTCATCACAATGCTCCATGCCATTGTCATCAAAATACTCCACAAGATTGTCATCAGAATGCTCCATGACCTTTGTCATCACAATTCTCCATGCGATTGTCAGCACAATGCTCCTTGACCCTTGTCATCACAATGCTCCAAGCCATTGTCATCACAATGCTCCATTACATTTGTCATCAGAATCCTCCATGACACTTGGCATCACAATGCTCCATGCCATTGTCATCAGAGCGGGCCACTACATATGTCATCAGAATGCTCCCTGACACCTCTCTTCACAATACTGCATGACCTGGTCATCACAATGCTCCATGCCCTTGTCATCACAATGCGCCATTCCAACTGTCATCGCAATAATCCATGAAACATATTAGACCAATGTTCCATGCTCTTGTCATCACAATGCTCCATGCTCTTGTTATCACAATTCTTCATGACCCCTGTCATCACAATGCTCCATGACACTTGTCAGTATGTTCCTTGAACCCTGTCATGACAAGGCTCCATGCCTTTTTCATCACAATGTTCCATGCCCTTTCCATCACAGTGCTCCAAGACCAATGTAATCACAATGCTCCATGCCCTTGTCATCACAAAACACAAGGACACATGCCATCAGAATGCTCCTTGGTCTTCTCCTCACAATCTGCCATGCCCTTGTCATCACAATGTTCCAAGACCCCTGTAATTACAATGCTCCATGCCCATTTTCATCAGTATGCTCCATGAGACTTGTCATCACAAGGGTCCATGGTTTTGTCATCACAATGCTCCAGGACCTTGTCATCACAATGCTTCTCGACCTTGTCATGAAAATTTTCAATGGCCCTTGTCATCATAGTGCTCCAAGCCCTAATCATCAAAATGCTCCATTATATTTTTCCTCACATTTCTCCATTACATTTGGCTTCACAATGCTCCATGCAATTGTAATCACAATGGACCATGACATATGTCATCACAGTGCTCCCTGACACCTGTCTTCACAATACTCCTTGACCTTCTCATCACAATGCTCCATGCCCTTGTCATCACAATGCACCATGCCCAATGTCATCACAATAATCCATGAAACTTGTCAGACCAATGCTCCATGCCCCTGTCTACACAATGCTCCATGCCCTTGTCATCACAATGCTCCATGATCCCTGTCATCACAATGCTCAGTGACTCCAGTCATCACAATGATTCATAACCTTTGTCATCACAATTGTCCATGCCCGCATCATCACAAGGCTCTGTGACTTTTGTAACCACAATATTCCATGAACTTTTCATCACAATTCTCTGTGACCCTTGTCATCACACTGCTCCATGTCTTTGTCAGAACAATGGTCTATGACCATTGTCATCACAGTGTGCCACGTGCATTTCATCACAGCCGACCACAAACTTTTCATTGCAATGCTCCATAAACCTTGTAATCACAATGGTCCATGGACTTCTCATCAAAATGCTCTCTCATCAGAGATATCACAATGTTCCATCACTAGTCATCACAATACTCCCTCACACCTGGAATCACAATGTTCCATGACACTGTCATCACAGTGCTACATCCACTCATCTGCACAATGTTCCATGACCCCTGACATCACAATGTTCCATAAGCCCTGTCAGCAAAATGCTCCATGACCCTTTTCATCCCAATGATCCAAGACCCCTGACATCACAATGTTATATAAACACTGCCATCACAATATTCCATTACAATTCTTATCAAATTGCTGCATGACCCTGTCATCAAAATGCTCCCTTCCCTTCTCATCACAATGCACCACACCCTTCTCATCAAAATGCTCCATGACTTGTCATCACAAAGCTCCATGTCCCATGGCATCACAATGCTCCATGTCACTGTCATCACAATGCTCCCTGAACCCTCTCATCACATTGCTCCATATCCTTGTCATCAGAAAGCTCCATGACACTTGTCATCACAATGATCGATGCCTTTCTCATGACAATGCTCCATGCCTTTTTCATTACAATCCTGCATGACCCATGTATCACAGTGTTCCGTGCCCTTGTCATCACAATGCTCCATGCCCACTCTCATCACAATAATCCATGAAACATTTCAGACCAATGTTCCATACCCTTCTCATCAAAATCCTCCATTACCCCTGTCATAACAATGCACCATGACTCTTGGCATCACAATGTTCCACTACCTAGTCATCACAAGGTTCCATGACACTTGTCATCACAAAGCTCAAGACCCCTGAAATCAAAATGCTGCATGCCCTTGTCATCACAAAGCTCCATGACGCATGTCATCAGAAAGTTCCATGGCCTTCTCATCACAATGCTCCATTCCCATGTCGTCACAATGCTCCAAGACCCTTGGAATCACAGTGCTCCATGACCCTTTTCATCTCAATGCTCCATGAACCCTGTCATCACAGTACACCATGCCCATCATCATAATGCTTCAGGCTATTGTCATCACAATGAAATCAATATTCTCCATGAACTCTGTCATCATAATGCTCCAAACCCTTGTGATCACAATGTTCAATAACACTTATCATCTCAACACCCCATGACACTCATCATCACAGTTATCCATGGTCTTCTCATCACAGTGCTCCATGATCGTTGTCATCACAGTGCTCAATACACATGTCATCACAATGCTCCCTGACACTTGTCGTCAGTATGCTCCTTGAACCCTGTCATGACAAGGTTCCATGCCTTTTTCATCACAATGATCCATGCCCTATTCATCACAATGCTCCAAGATCCCTGTAATCACAATGCTCCATGCACTTGTCATTAAAAAGCTCCATGACACATGTCATCAGCATGCATCATGGCCTTCTCATCACAATGCTCCATGCCCTTCTCATCACAATGCTCCAAGACCACTGTAATCACAATGCTCCATGCCCCTTTTCATCAGAATGTTCCATGAGACTTGTCATGACAGTGCTTAATGCGCTTGTCATCACAATGCTCAATGACACATGTCATCACAATGCACCATGTGCTTGTCATCACAGTGCTCCACAATCTTGCCATCACAATGCTCCTTAAAATTTGTCATCACAATGCTCCCTGCCCTTCTCATCACATTGCACAACGCCCTTGCCATCAAAATGCTCCATGACCATTGTCATCACAAAGATCCATGACCCTTAGCATCACAATGCTCCATTTCATTGTCATCACAATGCTCCATGAACGCTCTCATCACATTGCTCCATGCCCTTGTCTTCACAAAGCTCCATGACACATGTCATCAGAATGCTCCATGGCCTTCTCATCACAATGCTCCACGACCTTGCAATCACAAGGCTCAATTATCACTGTGATAATAATGCTCCATGACCCCTGCCATCACGATGTTCCATGGTCCTGTCATCACAAAGCTCCATGACCCTTCTCATCACAGTGCTCCAATAACCCTGTAATCACAATCCTCTATGCCTCTTTTCATCTCAATGATCCATGAACCCTGTCATCACAATGCACCATGCCCATCATCATAATGATTCATGCTATTGTCATCAAAATGAAATCAAAATGCTCCATGACCTCTGTCATAACAATGCTCCAAACACTTGTGATCACAATATACAATATCACTTTTCATCACAATGTCCCATGATTCTCGTGATCACAATTATCAATGGTCTTCTCATCACAATGCTACATGACCTTTGTTATCACAATGCTCAATACACTTTTCATTAAAATGCTCCCTGACACCTGTTGTCTGTATCCTCCTTAAATCCTGTCATGACAAGGCTCCATGCCTTTTTCATCACAATGATCCATGTCCTTTTCTTCACAATGCTCCAAGACCCATGTAATCTCAATGCTCCATGCCCTTGTCATCACAAATCTCAATGACGCATGCCATCAGAATGCTCCTTGGTCTTCTCCTCACAATGCTCCAGGCCCTTGTCCTCACAATGTTCGAAGACACCTGTAATCACAATGCTCCATGTTTGTCCTCAAAAAACTCCATGACGCATGTCATCAGAATGCTCCATGGCATTCTCATCACAATGCTCCATGCCCTAGTCATCACAGTGATCCAAGACCCCAGTAATCACAATGCTCCATGCCCCTTTTCATCCGAATGCTCTATGAGACTTGTCATCACAAGTCTCCATGGTCTTCTCATCACAATGCTCCAGGACCTTGTCATAACCATGCTCCTTTCCCTTGTAATCACAATGCTCCATGACCACTGTCATCACAATAATCCATGAAAATTTTCAGCCCAATGCACCACGACCTACTCATCACAATGCTCCATGGCCAATATCATCACAATTCTCCACGACCACTGTCATCACAACACTCCATGTCACCTGAGAACACAATGATTCGGGACTCTTGTCATCACAATGCTCCATTCCCTAGTCATCACAATGCTCCATGACCCCTGTCATCAAAACACTCCATGAACATTTTCAGCCCAGTGCTCCAAGACCCTTGTCTTCACAATGATCCATGCCCTTGTCATCCCAATGCTCCATGACCCCTGTATTCACAATGCTCGTGACCCTTGTCATCACAGTGCTCCATGACACATGTCATCACAATGCTCCATGCCTATGTCAGCAAAATGCTACATGACTTTTTCATTACAATGTTCTCTGCGCTTGTCATCAAAATACTCCATTTCCATTGTCATCACAATCCTCCATGAACCTTGGGATCAGGTTGTTTCAAGCCCTTGTCATCACAATGCTCCATGCTCCTTGAAATAAAAATGATCCATGACCTCTGTCATCACAATGCTCCAAACCCTTGTGATAACAATGTTCCATAACACATGTCATCACAACGCTCCATGATGCCTGTCATCACAATACACCATGCCCTTTTCATCACAATGCTCCATGACCTTTGTCATCACAATTCTCAATAAACTTGTCATCACAATGCTCCCTGACACTTGTCATCAGAATGCTCCTTGAACCCTGTCACGAAAAGGCTCCATGCCCCTTTCATCACAACTCCCCATGCCGTTTTCATCACAATGCTCCATTCCATTGTCATCAAAATAGACCACAAGCTTGTCATCAGAATGCTCCATGCCATTGTCATCACAGTTCTCCATGCAATTGTCAGCACAATGCTCCCTGACCATTGTCATCACAATGTTCCAAGCCATTGTCATCACAATGCTTCATTACCTTTGTCATCAGAATCCTCCATGACAATAGGCATCACAATGCTCCATGCCATTGTCATCACAATGGGCCATTATATATGTCATCACAATGCTCCCTGACACCTCTCTTCACAATACTGCATGACCTGGTCATCACAATGCTCCATGCCCTTGTCATCACAATGCTCCATTCCCACTGTCATCACAATAATCCCTGAAACTTATTAGAGCAATGCTCCATGCGCTTGTCATCACAATGCTCCATGACTCCTGTCATCACAATGCTCCGTGAGTCCAGTCATCACAATGCTTCATAACGTTTGTCATCAGAACGGTCCATGCCCGCCTCAACACAAGGCTCTGTGACATTTGTAACCACAATGCTCCATGAACATTTCATCACAATGCTCCGTGAACCTTGTCATCACAATGCTCCATGTCTTTGTCAGAACAATGCTCCATGACCCTTGTCATCACAATGTGCCATGTGCTTTTCATCACAATGATCCACAACCTTGTCATCGCTATGCTCCATAAACCTTGTAATCACAATGTCGCATGCACTTCTCATCCAAACGCTCTCTCACATGTGATATCACAATGTTCCATCACTAGTCATCACAATCCTCCCTCACCCCGGTTATCACAATGTTCCATGAACCCTGTCATCACAATGCTACAACCCCTTATCAGCACAATGTTCCATGACCCCTGACAAAACAATGTTCCATAACCCCAGTCATCAAAATGCTCCATCACCCGTTTCATCACAAAGTTCCATGATCCCTGGCATCATAGTGTTCTATAACCACTGTCATCAAAATATTCCATTACAATTTTCATCAAATTGCTGCATGACCATGTCATCAAAATGCTCCCTGCCCTTCTCAACACAATGCACCACACCCTTGTCATCAAAAGGCTCCATGACCATTGTCATCACAAAGCTCCATGACCCTTGGCATCACAATGCTCCATGACATTGTCATCACAATGCTCCATGAACCCTCTCATCACATTGCTCCATGCCCTTGTCATCACAAAGATCCATGACACTTGTCATCACAATGCTCGATGCCCTTCTCATCACAATGCTCCTTGCCCTTGTCATTACAATCCCCCATGACCCATGTATCACAGTGTACCGTGCCCTTCTCATCACAATGCTCCATGTCCACTCTCATCACATTAATCCATGAAACATTTCAGACTAATGCTCAATGCCATTCTCATCACAATGATCCATTACCTCTGTCATAACAATGCGCCATGATACCTGCCATCACAATGATCCACAGCCTTGTCATCACAAGACTCCATGACCCTGGTCATCACAATGCTCCAAGACACCTGTAATCACAAAGCTACATGCCCTTGTCATCACAAAGCTCCATGACACATGCCATCAGAATGTTCCATGGCCTTCTCCTCAAAATGCTCCATGCCCTTGTCATCACAATGCTCCAAGATCCCTGTAAACACAATGCTCCATGACCCTTTTCATCAGAATGCTCCATGAGACTTGTCATCACAAGTCTCCATGGTCATCTCATCACAATGCTCCAGGACATTCTCATCACCATGCTCCATTCCCTTGTCATCAGAATGCTCCATGACCCATGTCATCACAATACTCCATGAATATTTTCAGCAATATGCTACATGATCTTCTCATCACAATGCTCCATGAACAATATCATCACAATGCTCCATGACAACTGTCATCACAACACTCCATGACACCTGACAACACAATGATCCGGGTCTCTTGTCATCACAATGCTCCAAGACCCCTGTAATCACAATGCTCCCTGACCCCTGTCATCACAATACTCCATGAACATTTTCAGCCCAATGCTCCATGACAATTGTCATCACAATGATCCATGCGCTTGTCATCCCAATGCTCCATGACCCTTGTATTCACAGTGCTCTGTGACGCTTGTCATCACAGTGCTCCATGACACCTGTCATCACAATGCTCCATGCCTTTGTCAGTAAAATGCTACAGGACTTTGTCATTAAAATGCTCTATGCGCTTTTCATCACAATACTCCATTACCATTGTCATCACAATCCTCCAGGAACCTTGGGATCACATTGCTTCATGCCCTAGTCTTCACAATGCTCCATGCTCCTTGAAATCAAAATGATCCATGACCTCTGTCATCGCAATTCTCCAAACCCTTGTGATCAAAATGATCCATAACACTTGTCATCATAACGCTCCATGATGCCTGTCATCACAATACTCCATGCCCTTGTCATCACAATGCTCCATGCCCTTGTTATCACAATGTTCCAAGACCCCTGTAATCAGAATGCTCCATGCCCCTTTTCATCAGTATGCTCCATGAGAGCTGTCATCACAAGGCTCCATGGTTTTCTCATCACAATGCTCCAGGACTCTGTCATCACAATGCTTCACGACATTGTCATGAAAATTCTCAATGACCTTTGTCATCATAATGCTCCAAGCCCTAGTCATCACAATGCTCCATTATACTTGTCATCACAATCGTCCATTACATTTGGCATCACAATGCTCCATGCCATTGTCATCGCAATGGACCATGACATATGTCATCACAATGCTCCCTGATATCTGTCTTCACAATACTCCATGCCCTTGTCATCACAATGCTCCATGGCCTTGTCATCACAGTGCACCATATCCACTGTCATCTCAATAATCTATGAAACTTGTCAGACCAATGCTCCATGCCCCTGTCATCACAAGGCTCCATGCCCTTGTCATCACAATGCTCCATGAGCCCTGTCATCACAATACTCCGTGACTCCAGTCATCACAATGCTTCATAACGTTTGTCATCACAACGGTCCATGCCCGCGTCATCACAAGGCTCTGTGACATTTGTAACCACAATGCTCCATGAACTTTTCATCACAATGCTCCGTGACCCTTGTCATCACAATGCTCCATGTCTTTGTCAGAACAATGCTCCATGACCCTTGTCATCACAATGTGCCATGCGTTTTTCATCACAGTGATCCACAACCTTGTCATCACTTTGCTCCATAAACCTTGTAATCACAATGCTCCATGCACTTCTCATCCAAATGCTCTCTCACATGAGATACCACAATGTTCCATCACTAGTCATCACAATCCTCCCTCACCCCTGTTATCACAATGTTCCATGGCCCCTGTCATTCACCATGCTACATCCCCTTATCAGCACAATGTTCCATGACCCCTGACATCACAATGTTCCATAACCCCTGTCATCAAAATGCTCCCTGACACTTTTCATCCTAAAGCTCCATAACCCCTGGCATCACAATGTTCTATAGCCCCTGTCATCAAAATGTTCCATTACATTTTTCATCAAATTACTGCAAGAACCTGTCATCAAAATGCTCCCTGCCAATCTCATCACAATGCACCACACCCTTGTCATCAAAATGCTCCATGACCTTTGTCATCACAAAGCTCCATGACACTTGTCATCACAATGCTCGATGCCCTTCTCATCACAATGCTCCATGCCCTTGACATTACAATCCCCCATGACCCATGTATCACCGTGTACGGTGCCCTTGTCATCACAATTCTCCATGCCCACTCTCATCCCAGTAATCCATGAAACATTTCAGACCAATGCTCAATGCCCTTCTCAACACAATGCTCCATTACCTCTGTCATAACATTGCTCCATGACCCCTGCCATCACAATGTTCCACGGCATTGCCATCACAAGGCTCCATGACCCTTGTCATCACAATGCTTCAAGATCCCTCTAATCACAATGCTCCCTGCCCTTGTCAACACAAAGCTCCATGACCCATGTCATCAGAATGTTTCATGGCCTTCTCCTCACAGTGCTACATGCCCTTGTCATCACAATGTTCCAAGAGCCCTGTAATCACAATGCTCCATGCCACTTTTCATCAGAATGCTCCATGAGAATTGTCATCACAAGTCTCCATGGTCTTCTCATCACAATGCTCCAAGACCACTGTAATCACAATGCTCCATGTCCCTTTTCATCAGAATGCTCCATGAGACTTATCATCACAAGTCTCCATTGTATTCTCATAAAAGTGCTCCAGGAACTTGTCATCATAATGCTCCATGATCCCTGTCATCATGATACTCCATGAACATTTTCAGCCCAATGCTCTATGATCTTCTCATCAAAATGCTCCATGACCCCTGTCATCACAATACTCCATGAACATATTCAGCCCAGTGCTCCATGACACTTGTCATCAAAATGATCCATGCCCTTGTCATCCCAATGCTCCATGACCCCTGTATTCACAGTGCACCGTGATGCTTGTCATCACAGTGCTCCATGACACCTGTCATCACAATGCTCCATGCCCTTGTTATCACATTGTTCCATGACCCCTGTCATTACTATGCTCCGTGACTTCATTCATCACAATGCTTCATGACCTTTGTCATTTCAGTGGTCCATGCCCTCGTCATCAAGTCTCTGTGACCATTTTAACCACAATGCTCCATGAACTTTTCATCACAATTCTCTTTGACCCTTGTCATCACAATCCTCTCTGCCTTTCTCAGCACAATGCTCCATGACACTTGTCATCACAATGCTCCATGCGCTTGTCAGCACAATGTTCCATGACACATGTCATCAAAATGCACCATGCACTTGTCATCACAGTGCTCCACAATCTTGTCATCACAATGCTCCATAAAACTTGTCATCACAATGCTCCATGCATTTCTCATCAAAATGCTCTCTCACCACTGATATCACAACGTTACATCACTATTCTTCACAATACTCCCTCACGCCTGTCATCACAATGATCCATGACTCCTGTCATCACAATTGTACATGCACATATCATCACAATGTTCGATGACCCCTGACATCACAATGTTCCATAACCCCTGTCATCAAAATGCTCCCAAAACCTTTTCATCAAAATGCTCCATGACCCCTGGCATCACAATGTTCAATAACCCCTGTCATCAAAATATTCCATGACACATTTCATCCAATTGCTACATGACCCTGTCATCACAATGCTCCCTGCCCTTCTCATCACAATGCACAACGCCCTTGTCATCAAAATCCTCCATGACCTGTGTCATCACAAAGATCCATGACCCTTGGCATCACAATGCTCCATGTCATTTTCATCACAATGCTCCATGATCGCATTCATCCCATTGCTCCATGCCGTTGTCATCACAAAGCTCCATGACACATGTCATCAGAATGCTCCATGGCCTTCTCATCACAATCCTCCATGCCATTGCCATCACAATGTTCCATTAACCCTGTCATAACAATGCTCCATGACCCCTGCCATCACGATGTTCCATGGCCTTGTCATCACAAGGCTCCATGACCCTTCTCATCACAATGCTCCAAGACCCGGTAATCACAATGTTCCATGACCCCTGTCATCACAATGCTACATCCCCTTATCATCACAATGTTCCATGACACCTGACATCACAATGTTCCACAACCCCTGTCATCAAAATGCTCCATGACACTTTTCATCCCAAAGCTCCATGACCCCTGACATCACAATGTTCTATAACCCCTGTCATCAAAATATTCCATTACAATTTTCATCAAATTGCTGCATGACACTGTCATCAAAATGCTCCCTGGCCTTCTCATCACAATGCACCACGCCCTTGTCATCAAAATGCTCCGTGACTTTTGTCATCACAAATCTCCTTGACCCTTGACATCACAATGCTCCATGAACCTTCTCATCACATTTCTCCATGCCCTTGTCATCACAAAGCTCCATGACACATGTCATCACAATGCTCGATGCCCTTCTCATTACTATGCTCCATGCCCTTGTCATTACAATCCTCTATGACCATTGTATCACAGTGTTCTGTGCTCTTGTCATCACAATGCTCCATGTCCACTCTCATCACAATAATCCATGAAACATTTCACACCAATGCTTCCTGTCCTTCTCATCACAATGCTCCATTACACCTGTCATAACAATGTTCCATGACCCCTGCGATCACAAAGTTCCACGGCCTTGTCATTCACAAGGCTCCATGACACTTGTCATCACTATGTTCCAAGACCCCTGTAATCACAATGCTCCATGCCCTTGTCATCACAAAGCTCCATGACGCATGTCATTAGAATATTCCATGGACTTCTCATCACAATGCTCCAAGACACTTTTTATCACGATGCTCCATGCCCCTTTTCATCTCAAAGCTCCATGAATCCTATCATCACAATGCACCATGCCCATTATCATAATGCTTCAGGCTATTTTCCTCACAATGAAATCAAAATGCTCCATGACCTCTGTCATCATAATGCTCCAAACCGTTGGGATCACAATGTTCCATAACACTTCTCATCACAACACCCCATGATGCTCATAATCACAATTATCCATGGTCTTCTCATCACTATGCTCCATAACCTTTGTCATCACAATGCTCCCTGACACTTGTCGTCAGTATGCTCCTTGAACACTGTCATTACAGGGCTCCATGCCTTTTTCATCACAATGATCCATGCCCTTTTCATCACAATGCTCAAAGACACTTGTAATCTCAATGCTCCATGCACTTGTCATCACAGTGCTCCATGACGCATTCATCAGAATGCTTCATGGCCTTCTCTTCACAATGCTCCATGCCCTTGTCATCACAATGCTCCAAGACCCCTGTAAACACAATGCTCCATGCCGCTTGTCATTATAGCGCTCCATGACGCTCGTCATCACAATTATCCATGGTCTTCTCATCACAGTGCTCCACGGTCTTGACATCACAATGCTCCATGCCCTGGTCATCACAATGCTCTATGTTCCCTTTCATCACAACTCTCCAAGTTCTTGGCATCACTGTGTTCCATGACACTTCCCATCACAGTGTTAAATGCTTTGTCATCACAATACTGCACAAGCTTGTCATCAGAATACTCCATGACCCTTGTCATCACAATGATCCATGACCCCTGTCATCACAATGCTCCATGAGAACTATCATCACAATGCTCCATGCCCCTTGTCATTACAGTGCTCCATGATGATCGTCACCAGAATTATCCGTGGTTTTCTCATCACAGTGCTCCACGGTCTTGCCATAACAATGCTCCATGCCCTGGTCATCACAATGCTCCATGTCCCTTGTCATCACAATTCTTCATGTCCTTGTCATCACAATGCTCCATGACAGGTCTCATCCCCATGTTACATGCTCTTGTCATCACAATTCTCCATGCACTTGTCATCGCAATGTCCCATGAACCCTGTCATAGCAAGCTCCATGCCTTTGTCATCACAATGCTTCACGAACTTTTCATCAAAATTCTCAAAGGCCTTTGTCATCACAATGCTCCATGCCCTTGTCATCACAATGCTCCATGGCCCTTGTCATCACAATGCTCCAAGCCCTTGTCATCACAATGCTCCATTACCTTTGTCATCACAATCCTCCATAACACTCGGCATCACAATGCTCCATGCCATTGTCATCACAATGGAACATGAAATATGCCATCACAATGCTCCCTGACACCTGTCTTCACAATAATCCATGACCTTGTCATCACAATGCTCCATGCCCTTGTCATCACAATGTGCCATGCCCACTGTCAACACAATTATCCATGAAACTTGTCAGACCAATGCTCCATGCTCCTGTCATCACAATGCTACATGACCCCAGTCATCACAATGCTCCGTGTGTCCCGTCATCACAAGACCCCATGACCTGTGTCACCACAAAAGTCAATGCCCTCATCATCACAAGGCTCTGTGAAATTTGTCACCACAATGCTCCATGAACTTTTCATCAAAATGCTCAATGTCATTGTCATCACAGTGCTCCATGAACGCTCTCATCACATTGCTCCATGAACATGTCATCACAAAGCTCCATGACGCATGTCATCAGAATGCTCCATTGCCTTCTCATCACAATGTTCCATGCACTTGCCATCACAATTCTCCATTAACCCTGTCATAACAATGCTCCATGACCCCTGCCATCACGATGTTCCATAGCCTTTTCATCACAAGGCTCCAAGACCCCTGTAAACACAATGCTCCATGCCGCTTGTCATCATAGCGCTCCATGACGCTCGTCATCACAATTATCCATGGTCTTCTCATCACAGTGCTCCACGGTCTTGACATCACAATGCTCCATGCCCTGGTCATCACAATGCTCTATGTTCCCTTTCATCAAAATTCTCCACGTTCTTGGCATCACTATGTTCCATGACACTTCCCATCACAGTGTTAAATGCTTTGTCTTCACAATACTGCACAAGCTTGTCATCAGAATACTCCATGACCCTTGTCATCACAATGATCCATGACCCCTGTCATCACAATGCTCCATGAGACCTATCATCACAATGCTCCATGCCCCTTGTCATTACAGTGCTCCATGATGCTCGTCACCAGAATTATCCATGGTCTTCTCATCACAGTGCTCCTCGGTCTTGACATAACAATGCTCCATGCCCTGGTCATCACAATGCTCCATGTCCCTTGTCATCACAATTCTTCATGTCCTTGTCATCACAATGCTCCATGACAGGTCTCACCCACATGTTACATGCTCTTGTCATCACAATTCTCCATGCACTTGTCATCGCAATGTACCATGACACCTGTCATAGCAAGCTCCATGCCATTGTCATCACAATGCTTCACGACCTTTTCATCAAAATTCTCAAAGGCCGTTGTCATCACAATGCTCCATGCCCTTGTCATCACAATGCTCCATGGCCCTTGTCATCACAATGCTCCAAGCCCTTGTCATCACAATGCTCCATTACCTTTGTCATCACAATCCTCCATAACACTCGGCATCACAATGCTCCATGCCATTGTCATCACAATGGAACATGAAATATGCCATCACAATGCTCCCTGACACCTGTCTTCACAATAATCCATGACCTTGTCATCACAATGCTCCATGCCCTTGTCATCACAATGTGCCATGCCCACTGTCAACACAATTATCCATGAAACTTGTCAGACCAATGCTCCATGCTCCTGTCATCACAATGCTACATGACCCCAGTCATCACAATGCTCCGTGTGTCCCATCATCACAAGACCCCATGACCTGTGTCACCACAAAAGTCAATGCCCTTATCATCACAAGGCTCTGTGAAATTTGTCACCACAATGCTCCATGAACTTTTCATCAAAATGCTCAATGTCATTGTCATCACAGTGCTCCATGAACGCTCTCATCACATTGCTCCATGAACTTGTCATCACAAAGCTCCATGATTCATGTCATCAGAATGCTCCATGGCCTTCTCATCACAATGTTCCATGCACTTGCCATCACAATTCTCCATTAACCCTGTCATAACAATGCTCCATGACCCCTGCCATCACGATGATCCATGGCCTTGTCATCACAAGGCTCCATGACCCTTCTCATCACAATGCTCCAAGACCCGGTAATCACAATGTTCCATGACCCCTGTCATCACAATGCTACATCCCCTTATCATCACAATGTTCCATGACACCTGACATCACAATGTTCCACAACCCCTGTCATCAAAATGCTCCATGACACTTTTCATCCCAAAGCTCCATGACCCCTGACATCACAATGTTCTATAACCCCTGTTATGAAAATATTCCATTACAATTTTCATCAAATTGCTGCATGGCACTGTCATCAAAATGCTCCCTGGCCTTCTCATCACAATGCACCACGCCCTTGTCATCAAAATGCTCCGTGACTTTTGTCATCACAAATCTCCTTGACCCTTGACATCACAATGCTCCATGAACCTTCTCATCACATTTCTCCATGCCCTTGTCATCACAAAGCCCCATGACACATGTCATCACAATGCTCGATGCCCTTCTCATTACTATGCTCCATGCCCTTGTCATTACAATCCTCTATGACCATTGTATCACAGTGTTCTGTGCTCTTGTCATCACAATGCTCCATGTCCACTCTCATCACAATAATCCATGAAACATTTCACACCAATGCTTCCTGTCCTTCTCATCACAATGCTCCATTACACCTGTCATAACAATGTTCCATGACCCCTGCGATCACAAAGTTCCACGGCCTTGTCATTCACAAGGCTCCATGACACTTGTCATCACAATGTTCCAAGACCCCTGTAATCACAATGCTCCATGCCCTTGTCATCACAAAGCTCCATGACGCATGTCATTAGAATGTTCCATGGACTTCTCATCACAATGCTCCAAGACACTTTTTATCACGATGCTCCATGCCCCTTTTCATCTCAAAGCTCCATGAATCCTATCATCACAATGCACCATGCCCATTATCATAATGCTTCAGGCTATTTTCCTCACAATGAAATCAAAATGCTCCATGACCTCTGTCATCATAATGCTCCAAACCGTTGGGATCACAATGTTCCATAACACTTCTCATCACAACACCCCATGATGCTCATAATCACAATTATCCATGGTCTTCTCATCACTATGCTCCATAACCTTTGTCATCACAATGCTCCCTGACACTTGTCGTCAGTATGCTCCTTGAACACTGTCATTACAGGGCTCCATGCCTTTTTCATCACAATGATCCATGCCCTTTTCATCACAATGCTCAAAGACACCTGTAATCACAATGTTCCATGCACTTGTCATCACAGTGCTCCATGACGCATTCATCAGAATGCTTCATGGCCTTCTCTTCACAATGCTCCATGCCCTTGTCATCACAATGCTCCAAGACCCCTGTAAACACAATGCTCCATGCCGCTTGTCATTATAGTGCTCCATGACGCTCGTCATCACAATTATCCATGGTCTCCTCATCACAGTGCTCCACGGTCTTGACATCACAATGCTCCATGCCCTGGTCATCACAATGCTCTATGTTCCCTTTCATCACAACTCTCCAAGTTCTTGGCATCACTGTGTTCCATGACACTTCCCATCACAGTGTTAAATGCTTTGTCATCACAATACTGCACAAGCTTGTCATCAGAATACTCCATGACCCTTGTCATCACAATGATCCATGACCCCTGTCATCACAATGCTCCATGAGACCTATCATCACAATGCTCCATGCCCCTTGTCATTACAGTGCTCCATGATGCTCGTCACCAGAATTATCCATGGTCTTCTCATCACAGTGCTCCTCGGTCTTGCCATAACAATGCTCCATGCCCTGGTCATCAATATGCTCCATGTCCCTTGTCATCACAATTCTTCATGTCCTTGTCATCACAATGCTCCATGACAGGTCTCATCCCCATGTTACATGCTCTTGTCATCACAATTCTCCATGCACTTGTCATCGCAATGTCCCATGACCCCTGTCATAGCAAGCTCCATGCCTTTGTCATCACAATGCTTCACGACCATTTCATCAAAATTCTCAAAGGCCTTTGTCATCACAATGCTCCATGCCCTTGTCATCACAATGCTCCATGGCCCTTGTCATCACAATGCTCCATTACCTTTGTCATCACAATCCTCCATAACACTCGGCATCACAATGCTCCATGCCATTGTCATCACCATGGAACATGAAATATGCCATCACAATGCGCCCTGACACCTGTCTTCACAATAATCCATGACCTTGTCATCACAATGCTCCATGCCCTTGTCATCACAATGTGCCATGCCCACTGTCAACACAATTATCCATGAAACTTGTCAGACCAATGCTCCATGCTCCTGTCATCACAATGCTACATGACCCCAGTCATCACAATGCTCCGTGTGTCCCGTCATCTCAAGACTCCATGACCTGTGTCACCACAAAAGTCAATGCCCTCATCATCACAAGGCTCTGTGAAATTTGTCACCACAATGCTCCATGAACTTTTCATCAAAATGCTCAATTTCATTGTCATCACAGTGCTCCATGAACGCTCTCATCACATTGCTCCATGAACTTGTCATCACAAAGCTCCATGACGCATGTCATCAGAATGCTCCATGGCCTTCTCATCACAATGTTCCATGCACTTGCCATCACAATTCTCCATTAACCCTGTCATAACAATGCTCCATGACCCCTGCCATCACGATGTTCCATGGCCTTGTCATCACAAGGCTCCATGACCCTTCTCATCACAATGCTCCAAGACCCGGTAATCACAATGTTCCATGACCCCTGTCATCACAATGCTACATCCCCTTATCATCACAATGTTCCATGACACCTGACATCACAATGTTCCACAACCCCTGTCATCAAAATGCTCCATGACACTTTTCATCCCAAAGCTCCATGACCCCTGACATCACAATGTTCTATAACCCCTGTCATCAAAATATTCCATTACAATTTTCATCAAATTGCTGCATGACACTGTCATCAAAATGCTCCCTGGCCTTCTCATCACAATGCACCACGCCCTTGTCATCAAAATGCTCCGTGACTTTTGTCATCACAAATCTCCTTGACCCTTGACATCACAATGCTCCATGAACCTTCTCATCACATTTCTCCATGCCCTTGTCATCACAAAGCCCCATGACACATGTCATCACAATGCTCGATGCCCTTCTCATTACTATGCTCCATGCCCTTGTCATTACAATCCTCTATGACCATTGTATCACAGTGTTCTGTGCTCTTGTCATCACAATGCTCCATGTCCACTCTCATCACAATAATCCATGAAACATTTCACACCAATGCTTCCTGTCCTTCTCATCACAATGCTCCATTACACCTGTCATAACAATGTTCCATGACCCCTGCGATCACAAAGTTCCACGGCCTTGTCATTCACAAGGCTCCATGACACTTGTCATCACAATGTTCCAAGACCCCTGTAATCACAATGCTCCATGCCCTTGTCATCACAAAGCTCCATGACGCATGTCATTAGAATGTTCCATGGACTTCTCATCACAATGCTCCAAGACACTTTTTATCACGATGCTCCATGCCCCTTTTCATCTCAAAGCTCCATGAATCCTATCATCACAATGCACCATGCCCATTATCATAATGCTTCAGGCTATTTTCCTCACAATGAAATCAAAATGCTCCATGACCTCTGTCATCATAATGCTCCAAACCGTTGGGATCACAATGTTCCATAACACTTCTCATCACAACACCCCATGATGCTCATAATCACAATTATCCATGGTCTTCTCATCACTATGCTCCATAACCTTTGTCATCACAATGCTCCCTGACACTTGTCGTCAGTATGCTCCTTGAACACTGTCATTACAGGGCTCCATGCCTTTTTCATCACAATGATCCATGCCCTTTTCATCACAATGCTCAAAGACACCTGTAATCACAATGTTCCATGCACTTGTCATCACAGTGCTCCATGACGCATTCATCAGAATGCTTCATGGCCTTCTCTTCACAATGCTCCATGCCCTTGTCATCACAATGCTCCAAGACCCCTGTAAACACAATGCTCCATGCCGCTTGTCATTATAGTGCTCCATGACGCTCGTCATCACAATTATCCATGGTCTCCTCATCACAGTGCTCCACGGTCTTGACATCACAATGCTCCATGCCCTGGTCATCACAATGCTCTATGTTCCCTTTCATCACAACTCTCCAAGTTCTTGGCATCACTGTGTTCCATGACACTTCCCATCACAGTGTTAAATGCTTTGTCATCACAATACTGCACAAGCTTGTCATCAGAATACTCCATGACCCTTGTCATCACAATGATCCATGACCCCTGTCATCACAATGCTCCATGAGACCTATCATCACAATGCTCCATGCCCCTTGTCATTACAGTGCTCCATGATGCTCGTCACCAGAATTATCCATGGTCTTCTCATCACAGTGCTCCTCGGTCTTGCCATAACAATGCTCCATGCCCTGGTCATCAATATGCTCCATGTCCCTTGTCATCACAATTCTTCATGTCCTTGTCATCACAATGCTCCATGACAGGTCTCATCCCCATGTTACATGCTCTTGTCATCACAATTCTCCATGCACTTGTCATCGCAATGTCCCATGACCCCTGTCATAGCAAGCTCCATGCCTTTGTCATCACAATGCTTCACGACCATTTCATCAAAATTCTCAAAGGCCTTTGTCATCACAATGCTCCATGCCCTTGTCATCACAATGCTCCATGGCCCTTGTCATCACAATGCTCCATTACCTTTGTCATCACAATCCTCCATAACACTCGGCATCACAATGCTCCATGCCATTGTCATCACCATGGAACATGAAATATGCCATCACAATGCGCCCTGACACCTGTCTTCACAATAATCCATGACCTTGTCATCACAATGCTCCATGCCCTTGTCATCACAATGTGCCATGCCCACTGTCAACACAATTATCCATGAAACTTGTCAGACCAATGCTCCATGCTCCTGTCATCACAATGCTACATGACCCCAGTCATCACAATGCTCCGTGTGTCCCGTCATCTCAAGACTCCATGACCTGTGTCACCACAAAAGTCAATGCCCTCATCATCACAAGGCTCTGTGAAATTTGTCACCACAATGCTCCATGAACTTTTCATCAAAATGCTCAATTTCATTGTCATCACAGTGCTCCATGAACGCTCTCATCACATTGCTCCATGAACTTGTCATCACAAAGCTCCATGACGCATGTCATCAGAATGCTCCATGGCCTTCTCATCACAATGTTCCATGCACTTGCCATCACAATTCTCCATTAACCCTGTCATAACAATGCTCCATGACCCCTGCCATCACGATGTTCCATGGCCTTGTCATCACAAGGCTCCATGACCCTTCTCATCACAATGCTCCAAGACCCGGTAATCACAATGTTCCATGACCCCTGTCATCACAATGCTACATCCCCTTATCATCACAATGTTCCATGACACCTGACATCACAATGTTCCACAACCCCTGTCATCAAAATGCTCCATGACACTTTTCATCCCAAAGCTCCATGACCCCTGACATCACAATGTTCTATAACCCCTGTCATCAAAATATTCCATTACAATTTTCATCAAATTGCTGCATGACACTGTCATCAAAATGCTCCCTGGCCTTCTCATCACAATGCACCACGCCCTTGTCATCAAAATGCTCCGTGACTTTTGTCATCACAAATCTCCTTGACCCTTGACATCACAATGCTCCATGAACCTTCTCATCACATTTCTCCATGCCCTTGTCATCACAAAGCCCCATGACACATGTCATCACAATGCTCGATGCCCTTCTCATTACTATGCTCCATGCCCTTGTCATTACAATCCTCTATGACCATTGTATCACAGTGTTCTGTGCTCTTGTCATCACAATGCTCCATGTCCACTCTCATCACAATAATCCATGAAACATTTCACACCAATGCTTCCTGTCCTTCTCATCACAATGCTCCATTACACCTGTCATAACAATGTTCCATGACCCCTGCGATCACAAAGTTCCACGGCCTTGTCATTCACAAGGCTCCATGACACTTGTCATCACAATGTTCCAAGACCCCTGTAATCACAATGCTCCATGCCCTTGTCATCACAAAGCTCCATGACGCATGTCATTAGAATGTTCCATGGACTTCTCATCACAATGCTCCAAGACACTTTTTATCACGATGCTCCATGCCCCTTTTCATCTCAAAGCTCCATGAATCCTATCATCACAATGCACCATGCCCATTATCATAATGCTTCAGGCTATTTTCCTCACAATGAAATCAAAATGCTCCATGACCTCTGTCATCATAATGCTCCAAACCGTTGGGATCACAATGTTCCATAACACTTCTCATCACAACACCCCATGATGCTCATAATCACAATTATCCATGGTCTTCTCATCACTATGCTCCATAACCTTTGTCATCACAATGCTCCCTGACACTTGTCGTCAGTATGCTCCTTGAACACTGTCATTACAGGGCTCCATGCCTTTTTCATCACAATGATCCATGCCCTTTTCATCACAATGCTCAAAGACACCTGTAATCACAATGTTCCATGCACTTGTCATCACAGTGCTCCATGACGCATTCATCAGAATGCTTCATGGCCTTCTCTTCACAATGCTCCATGCCCTTGTCATCACAATGCTCCAAGACCCCTGTAAACACAATGCTCCATGCCGCTTGTCATTATAGTGCTCCATGACGCTCGTCATCACAATTATCCATGGTCTCCTCATCACAGTGCTCCACGGTCTTGACATCACAATGCTCCATGCCCTGGTCATCACAATGCTCTATGTTCCCTTTCATCACAACTCTCCAAGTTCTTGGCATCACTGTGTTCCATGACACTTCCCATCACAGTGTTAAATGCTTTGTCATCACAATACTGCACAAGCTTGTCATCAGAATACTCCATGACCCTTGTCATCACAATGATCCATGACCCCTGTCATCACAATGCTCCATGAGACCTATCATCACAATGCTCCATGCCCCTTGTCATTACAGTGCTCCATGATGCTCGTCACCAGAATTATCCATGGTCTTCTCATCACAGTGCTCCTCGGTCTTGCCATAACAATGCTCCATGCCCTGGTCATCAATATGCTCCATGTCCCTTGTCATCACAATTCTTCATGTCCTTGTCATCACAATGCTCCATGACAGGTCTCATCCCCATGTTACATGCTCTTGTCATCACAATTCTCCATGCACTTGTCATCGCAATGTCCCATGACCCCTGTCATAGCAAGCTCCATGCCTTTGTCATCACAATGCTTCACGAACTTTTCATCAAAATTCTCAAAGGCCTTTGTCATCACAATGCTCCATGCCCTTGTCATCACAATGCTCCATGGCCCTTGTCATCACAATGCTCCAAGCCCTTGTCATCACAATGCTCCATTACCTTTGTCATCACAATCCTCCATAACACTCGGCATCACAATGCTCCATGCCATTGTCATCACCATGGAACATGAAATATGCCATCACAATGCGCCCTGACACCTGTCTTCACAATAATCCATGACCTTGTCATCACAATGCTCCATGCCCTTGTCATCACAATGTGCCATGCCCACTGTCAACACAATTATCCATGAAACTTGTCAGACCAATGCTCCATGCTCCTGTCATCACAATGCTACATGACCCCAGTCATCACAATGCTCCGTGTGTCCCGTCATCACAAGACCCCATGACCTGTGTCACCACAAAAGTCAATGCCCTCATCATCACAAGGCTCTGTGAAATTTGTCACCACAATGCTCCATGAACTTTTCATCAAAATGCTCAATGTCATTGTCATCACAGTGCTCCATGAACGCTCTCATCACATTGCTCCATGAACATGTCATCACAAAGCTCCATGACGCATGTCATCAGAATGCTCCATTGCCTTCTCATCACAATGTTCCATGCACTTGCCATCACAATTCTCCATTAACCCTGTCATAACAATGCTCCATGACCCCTGCCATCACGATGTTCCATGGCCTTGTCATCACAAGGCTCCATGACCCTTCTCATCACAATGCTCCAAGACCCGGTAATCACAATGTTCCATGACCCCTGTCATCACAATGCTACATCCCCTTATCATCACAATGTTCCATGACACCTGACATCACAATGTTCCACAACCCCTGTCATCAAAATGCTCCATGACACTTTTCATCCCAAAGCTCCATGACCCCTGACATCACAATGTTCTATAACCCCTGTCATCAAAATATTCCATTACAATTTTCATCAAATTGCTGCATGACACTGTCATCAAAATGCTCCCTGGCCTTCTCATCACAATGCACCACGCCCTTGTCATCAAAATGCTCCGTGACTTTTGTCATCACAAATCTCCTTGACCCTTGACATCACAATGCTCCATGAACCTTCTCATCACATTTCTCCATGCCCTTGTCATCACAAAGCCCCATGACACATGTCATCACAATGCTCGATGCCCTTCTCATTACTATGCTCCATGCCCTTGTCATTACAATCCTCTATGACCATTGTATCACAGTGTTCTGTGCTCTTGTCATCACAATGCTCCATGTCCACTCTCATCACAATAATCCATGAAACATTTCACACCAATGCTTCCTGTCCTTCTCATCACAATGCTCCATTACACCTGTCATAACAATGTTCCATGACCCCTGCGATCACAAAGTTCCACGGCCTTGTCATTCACAAGGCTCCATGACACTTGTCATCACAATGTTCCAAGACCCCTGTAATCACAATGCTCCATGCCCTTGTCATCACAAAGCTCCATGACGCATGTCATTAGAATGTTCCATGGACTTCTCATCACAATGCTCCAAGACACTTTTTATCACGATGCTCCATGCCCCTTTTCATCTCAAAGCTCCATGAATCCTATCATCACAATGCACCATGCCCATTATCATAATGCTTCAGGCTATTTTCCTCACAATGAAATCAAAATGCTCCATGACCTCTGTCATCATAATGCTCCAAACCGTTGGGATCACAATGTTCCATAACACTTCTCATCACAACACCCCATGATGCTCATAATCACAATTATCCATGGTCTTCTCATCACTATGCTCCATAACCTTTGTCATCACAATGCTCCCTGACACTTGTCGTCAGTATGCTCCTTGAACACTGTCATTACAGGGCTCCATGCCTTTTTCATCACAATGATCCATGCCCTTTTCATCACAATGCTCAAAGACACCTGTAATCACAATGCTCCATGCACTTGTCATCACAGTGCTCCATGACGCATTCATCAGAATGCTTCATGGCCTTCTCTTCACAATGCTCCATGCCCTTGTCATCACAATGCTCCAAGACCCCTGTAAACACAATGCTCCATGCCGCTTGTCATTATAGCGCTCCATGACGCTCGTCATCACAATTATCCATGGTCTCCTCATCACAGTGCTCCACGGTCTTGACATCACAATGCTCCATGCCCTGGTCATCACAATGCTCTATGTTCCCTTTCATCAGAATTCTCCACGTTCTTGGCATCACTGTGTTCCATGACACTTCCCATCACAGTGTTAAATGCTTTGTCATCACAATACTGCACAAGCTTGTCATCAGAATACTCCATGACCCTTGTCATCACAATGATCCATGACCCCTGTCATCACAATGCTCCATGAGACCTATCATCACAATGCTCCATGCCCCTTGTCATTACAGTGCTCCATGATGCTCGTCACCAGAATTATCCATGGTCTTCTCATCACAGTGCTCCTCGGTCTTGCCATAACAATGCTCCATGCCCTGGTCATCACAATGCTCCATGTCCCTTGTCATCACAATTCTTCATGTCCTTGTCATCACAATGCTCCATGACAGGTCTCATCCCCATGTTACATGCTCTTGTCATCACAATTCTCCATGCACTTGTCATCGCAATGTCCCATGACCCCTGTCATAGCAAGCTCCATGCCTTTGTCATCACAATGCTTCACGACCATTTCATCAAAATTCTCAAAGGCCGTTGTCATCACAATGCTCCATGCCCTTGTCATCACAATGCTCCATGGCCCTTGTCATCACAATGCTCCAAGCCCTTGTCATCACAATGCTCCATTACCTTTGTCATCACAATCCTCCATAACACTCGGCATCACAATGCTCCATGCCATTGTCATCACAATGGAACATGAAATATGCCATCACAATGCGCCCTGACACCTGTCTTCACAATAATCCATGACCTTGTCATCACAATGCTCCATGCCCTTGTCATCACAATGTGCCATGCCCACTGTCAACACAATTATCCATGAAACTTCTCAGACCAATGCTCCATGCTCCTGTCATCACAATGCTACATGACCCCAGTCATCACAATGCTCCGTGTGTCCCGTCATCTCAAGACTCCATGACCTGTGTCACCACAAAAGTCAATGCCCTCATCATCACAAGGCTCTGTGAAATTTGTCAGCACAATGCTCCATGAACTTTTCATCAAAATGCTCAATGTCATTGTCATCACAGTGCTCCATGAACGCTCTCATCACATTGCTCCATTAACTTGTCATCACAAAGCTCCATGACGCATGTCATCAGAATGCTCCATTGCCTTCTCATCACAATGTTCCATGCACTTGCCATCACAATTCTCCATTAACCCTGTCATAACAATGCTCCATGACCCCTGCCATCACGATGTTCCATGGCCTTGTCATCACAAGGCTCCAAGACCCCTGTAAACACAATGCTCCATGCCGCTTGTCATTATAGCGCTCCATGACGCTCGTCATCACAATTATCCATGCTCTTCTCATCACAGTGCTCCACGGTCTTGACATCACAATGCTCCATGGCCTGGTCATCACAATGCTCTATGTTCCCTTTCATCACAATTCTCCACGTTCTTGGCATCACTATGTTCCATGACACTTCCCATCACAGTGTTAAATGCTTTGTCATCACAATACTGCACAAGCTTGTCATCAGAATACTCCATGACCCTTGTCATCACAATGATCCATGACCCCTGTCATCACAATGCTCCATGAGACCTATCATCACAATGCTCCATGCCCCTTGTCATTACAGTGCTCCATGATGCTCGTCACCAGAATTATCCATGGTCTTCTCATCACAGTGCTCCTCGGTCTTGCCATAACAATGCTCCATGCCCTGGTCATCACAATGCTCCATGTCCCTTGTCATCACAATTCTTCATGTCCTTGTCATCACAATGCTCCATGACAGGTCTCATCCCCATGTTACATGCTCTTGTCATCACAATTCTCCATGCACTTGTCATCGCAATGTCCCATGACCCCTGTCATAGCAAGCTCCATGCCTTTGTCATCACAATGCTTCACGACCTTTCAATCAAAATTCTCAAAGGCCGTTGTCATCACAATGCTCCATGCCCTTGTCATCACAATGCTCCATGGCCCTTGTCATCACAATGCTCCAAGCCCTTGTCATCACAATGCTCCTTTACCTTTGTCATCACAATCCTCCATAACACACGGCATCACAATGCTCCATGTCATTGTCATCACAATGTTCCTTGAAACCTCTCATCACACTGCTCCATGCCCTTGTCATCACAAAGCTCCATGACATTTGTCATCACAATGCTCAATTCCCTTCTCATCACTATTCTCCATGCCCTTGTAAATACAATCCTGCATGACACATGTATCACAGTGTTCCGTGCCCTTGTCATCACAATGCTCCATGCCCTCTCATCACAATGATCCATGAAATATTTCAGACCAATGTTCCATATCTTTCTCATCACAATGCTCCATTACCCCTGTCATAACAATGCACCATGACCCCTACCATCACAATGTTCCACGGCCTTGTCATCACAAGGTTCCACGACACTTCTCATCACAATGCTGAAGACCCCTCAAATCATAATGCTCCATGCCCTTGTCATCACAAAGCTCTATGACGCATGTCATCAGAATGTTCTATGGCCTTCTCATCACAATGCTCCATGCCCTTGTCATCACAATGCTCCAAGACCCTTGTAATCACAATGATCCATGCCTCTTTTCATCTCAAAGCTCCATGAACCCTGTCATCACAATGCACCATGCCCATCATCATAATGCTTCAAGCTATTGTCATCACAGTGAAATCAGTATTCAGCATGACCCATGTCATCATAATGCTCCAAACAGTTGTGATCACAATGTTCCATAACACTTATCATCACAACACCCCATGACGCTCATCATCACAATTATCCATGGTCTTCTTACGACAATTCTCCATGATCTTTGTCATCACAATGCTCCCTGACAATTGTCATCAGTATGCTCCTGGAACACTGTCATGACAAGGCTCCATGCCCTTGTCATCACAATGCCCCATGCCGTTTTCATCACAATGCTTCATGACCCTTGTCATCACAATGGTCCATGCCCTCACCATAAACAGTCACTGTGACATTTTAACCACAGTTCTCAATGAACTTTTCATCACAATGCTCTTTGACCCTTGTCATCACAATGCTCTATGACATTCTCAGCACAATGCTCCATGCCCTCGTCATCACAATGCTCCATGCCCCCTGTCATCACAATGCTCCGTGACTCCAGTCATCACAATGCTTCATAACATTTGTCATCACAATGGTCCATGCCCGCGTCATCACAAGGCTCTGTTACATTTGGAACCACATTGATCCAAGCACTTTTCATCACAATGCTCCGTGACCCTTGTCATCACAATGCTCCATGCCTTTGTCAGAAAAATGCTAAATGACCCTTATCTTCACACTGTGCCACGCACATTTCATCAGAAAGGTCTGCAAATTTGTCATTGCAATGCTCCATAAATATTGTAATCACAAAACTCCATGCCCTTCTTATCACAATGCTCCATTACACCTGTCATAACAATGCTCCATTACCCCTGTCATCACAATGTTCCAAGGCCTTGTCATCACAAGGCTCCATGACACATGTCATCACAATGCTCCAAGACCACTTTAATCAGAATGCTCCATGCACTTGACATCACAAAGCTCCATGACACATGTCATCAGAATGTTCCATGCCCTTCTCATCAAAATGCTCCATGCCCGTTTCATCACTGTGCTCCAAGACCCATGTGATCACAATGCTCCATGCCCCTTTTCATCTCAATGCTCCTTGAAACCTGTCATCAAAATACATCATGCCCATCATCATAGAGCTTCCGGCTATTGTCAGAACAATGAAATCAAAATTCTCCATGACCTCTGTCATCACAGTGCTCCATGACCCCTGTCATCACAATACTCCATGAACATTTTCAGCCCAATTCTCCATGACCCTTGTCATCACAATGATCCATGCCCTTGTCATCCCAATGCTCCATAAGCCCTGTATTCACAATGCTCCATGACGCTTGTCATCACAGTGCTCCATGACACCTGTCATCACAATGCTCCATGCCTTTGTCAGCAAAATGCTACATGACCTTGTCATTACAATGCTCTATGCGCTTCTCATCACAATACTCCATTACCATTGTCATCACAATCCTCCTTGAAACTTGGGATCACTTTGCTTCATGCCCTTGTCATCACAATGCTCCATGACCTTTGTCATCACTATTCTCAATACACTTGTCATCACAATGCTCCCTGACACTTGTCATCAGAATGCTCCTGGAACCCTGTCACGAAAAGGCTCCATGTCTTTTTCATCACAAAGCCCCATGCAATTTTCATCACAATGCTCCATGCCATTGTCATCAAAATACTCCACATGCTTGTCATCAGAATGCTCCATGACCCTTGTCATCACAATTCTCCATGCACTTCTCAGCACAATGCTCCCTGACCCTTGTCATCACAATGCTCCAAGCCATTGCCATCACAATGCTCCATTACCTTTGTCATCAGAATCCTCCATGACAATTGGCATCACAATGCTCCATGCCATTGTCATCACAATGGGCCATTACATATGTCATCACAATGCTCCCTGACACCTCTCTTCACAATAATGCATGACCTGGTCATCACAATGCTCCATGCCCTTGTCATCAGAATGCTCCATTCCCACTGTCATCACAATAATCCCTGAAACTTATTAGAGCAATGCTCCATGCGCTTGTAATCACAATGCTCCATGACCCCTGTCATCACAATGCTCCGTGACTCCATTCATCACACTGCTTAATAACGTTTGTCATCAGAACGGTCCATGCCCGCCTCAACACAAGGCTCTGTGACATTTGTAACCACAATGCTCCATGAACATTTCATCACAATGCTCCGTGAACCTTGTCATCACAATGCTCCATGTCTTTGTCAGAACAATGCTCCATGACCCTTGTCATCACAATGTGCCACGCGCTTTTCATCACAATGATCCACAACCTTGTCATCGCTATGCTCCATAAACCTTGTCATCACAATGCTCCATGCACTTCTCATCCAAATGCTCTCTCATATGAGATATCACAACGTTCCATCACTAGTCATCACAATCCTCCCTCACCCCGGTTATCACAATGTTCCATGACCCCTGTCATCACAATGCTACATCCCCTTATCAGCACAATGTTCTATGACCCCTGACATCACAATGTTCCATAACCCCTCTCATCAAAATGCTCCATCACCCTTTTCATCGCAAAGCTCCATGACCCCTGGCATCACAATGTTCTATAACCCCTGTCATCAAAAGGTTCCATTGCAATTTTCATCAAATTGCTGCATGACCATGTCCTCAAAATGCTCCCTGCCCTTCTCAACACAATGCACCACACACTTGTGATCAAAATGCTCCATGACCTTTGTCATCACAAAGCTCCATGACACTTGGCATCACAATGCTCCATGACATTGTCACCACAATGCTCCATGAACCCTCTCATCACATTGCTCCATGCCCTTGTCATCACAAAGATCCATGACACTTGTCATCACAATGCTCGATGCCCTTCTCATCACAATGCTCCATGCCCTTGTCATTACAATCCCCCATGACCCATGTATCACAGTGTACCGTGCCCTTCTCATCACAATGCTCCATGTCCACTCTCATCACAATAATCCATGAAACATTTCAGACCAATGCTCAATGCCCTTCTCATCATAATGATCCATTACCTCTGTCATAACAATGCTGCATGATACCTGCCATCACAATGTTCCACAGCCTTGTCATCACAAGGCTCTATGACCCTTGTCATCACAATGCCCCAAGACCCCTGTAATCACAAAGCTACATGTCCTTGTCATCACAAAGATACATGACGCATGCCATCAGAATGTTCCTTGGCCTTCTCCTCAAAATGCTCCATGCCCTTGTCATCACAATGCTCCAAGACCCCTGTAATCACCATGCTCCATGACCCTTTTCCTCAGAATGCTCCATGAGACTTGTCATCACAAGTCTCCATGGTCATCTCATCACAATGCTCCAGGACATTCTCATCACCATGCTCCATTCCCTTGTCATCAGAATGCTCCATGACCCATGTCATCACAATACTCCATGAATATTTTCGGCAATATGCTACATGATCTTCTCATCACAATGCTCCATGACCAATATCATCACAATGCTCCATGACCACTGTCATCACAACACTCCATGACACCTGACAACACAATGATCCGGGACTCTTGTCATCACAATGCTCCAAGACCCCTGTAATCACAATGCTCCATGACCCGTGTCATCACATTACTCCATGAACGTTTTCAGCCCAATGCTCCATGACAATTGTCATCACAATGATCCATGCACTTGTCATCCCAATGTTCCATGACCCTTGTATTCACAGTGCTCTGTGACGCTTGTCATCACAGTGCTCCATGACACCTGTCATCACAATGCTCCATGCCTTTGTCAGTCAAATGCTACAGGACCTTGTCATTAAAATGCTCTATGCACTTTTCATCACAATACTCCATTACCATTGTCATCACAATCCTCCAAGAACCTTGGGATCACAACGCTTCATGCCCTAGTCATCACAATGCTCCATGCTCCTTGAAATCAAAATGATCCATGTCCTCTGTCATCGCAATTCTCCAAACCCTTGTGATCACAATGATCCATAACAATTGTCATCATAACGCTCCATGATGCCTGTCATCACAATACTCCATGCCCTTGTCATTACAATGCTCCATGCCCTTGTTATCACAATGTTCCAAGACCCCTGTAATCAGAATTCTCCATGCCCCTTTTCATCAGTATGCTCCATGAGACCTGTCATCACAAGGCTCCATGGTTTTCTCATCACAATGCTCCAGGACTTTGTCATGACAATGCTTCACGACATTGTCATGAAAATTCTCAATGGCCCTTGTCATCATAATGCTCCAAGCCCTAGTCATCACAATGCTCCATTATATTTGTCATCAAAATCCTCCAATACTTTTGGCATCACAATGCTCCATGCCATTGTCATCGCAATGGACCATGACATATGTCATCACAATGCTCCCTGACACCTGTCTTCACAATACTCCATGCCTTTGTCATCACAATGCTCCATGGCCTTGTCATCACAGTGCACCATATCCACTGTCATCACAATAATCTATGAAACTTGTCAGACAAATGCTCCATGCCCCTGTCATCACAATGCTCCATGAACACTGTCATCACAATACTCCGTGACTCCAGTCATCACAATGCTTCATAACGTTTGTCATCACAACGGTCCATGCCCGCATCATCACAATGCTCTATGACTTTTGTAACCACAATGCTCCATGAACTTTTCATCACAATGCTCCGTGAACCTTGTCATCACAATGCTCCATGTCTTTGTCAGAACAATGCTCCTGACCCTTGTCATCACAGTGTGCCATGCACTTTTCATCACAGTGATCCACAACCTTGTCATCGCTATGCTCCATAAACCTTGTAATCACAATGCTCCATGCACTTCTCATCCAAATGCTCTCTCACATGAGATATCACAATGTTCCATCACTAGTCATCACAATCCTCCCTCACCACTGTTATCACAATGTTCCATGACCCCTGTCATTCACAATGCTACATCCCCTTATCAGCACAATGTTCCATGACCCCTGACATCACACTGTTCCATAACCCCTGTCATCAAAATACTCCATCACCCTTTTCATCCTAAAGCTCCATGACCCCTGGCATCACAATGTTCTATAACCCCTTTCATCAAAATGTTCCATTACACTTTTCATCAAATTACTTCATGAACCTGTCATCAAAATGCTCCCTGCCCTTCTCATCACAATGCACGACACCCTTGTCATCAAAATGCTCCATGACCTTTGTCATCACAAATCACCATGAAGTTAGGCAACACAATGCTCCATGTCATTGTCATCACAATGTTCCATTACCCTCTCATCACATTGCTCCATGCCCTTGTCATCACACATCTCCATGACCCTTGTCATCACAATGCTCAATGCCCTTCTCATCACAATGCTCCATGCCTTTGTCATTACAATCCCCCATGACCCATGTATCACCGTGTACAGAACCCTTGTCATCACAATTCTCCATGCCCACTCTCATCACAGTAATCCATGAAACATTTCAGAGCAATGCTCAATGCCCTTCTCATCACAATGCTCCATTACCTCTCATAACAATGCTCCATGACCCCTGCCATCACAATGTTCCACGGCCTTGCCATCACAAGGCTCCATGACCCTTGTCATCACAATGCTCCAAGATCACTCTAATCACAATGCTCCATGCCCTTGTCATCACAAAGCTCCATGATGCATGTCATCAGAATGTTTCATGGCCTTCTCCTCACAGTGCTCCATGCCCTTGTCATCACAATGCTCCAAGACCCCTGTAATCACAATGCTCCATGCCCCTTTTCGTCAGAATGCTCCATGAGAATTGTCATCACAAGTCTCCATGGTCTTCTCATCACAATGCCCCAGGACCTTGTCATCACCACGCTCCATTCCCTTGTCATCACAATCCTCCATGACCCCTGTCATCACAATACTCCATGAACATTTTCAGCCCAATTCTCCATGAACTTCTCATCACAAAGCTCCATGACCAATATCATCACAATACTCCAAGACCCCTGTAATCACAGTGCTCCATGACCCCTGTCATCACAATACTCCATGAACATTTTCAGCCCAATGCTCCATGACCCTTGTCATCACAATGATCCATGCCCTTGTCATCCCAATGCTCCATGACCCCTGTATTCACAAGGCTCCTTGACGCTTGTCATCACAGAGCTCCATGACACCTGTCATCACAATGCTCCATGCCTTTGTCAGCAAAATGCTACATGACCTTGTCATTACAATGCTCTATGTGCTTGTCATCACAATACTCCATTACCATTGTCATCACAATCCTCCATGACCCTTGGGATCACTTTGCTTCATGCCCTTGTCATCACAATGCTCCATGCTCCTTGAAATCAAAATGATCCATGACCTCTGTCATCACAATGCTTTAAACACTTGTGATCACAATGTTCCATAACACTTGTCATCACAACGCTACATGATGCCTGTCATCACAATACTCCATGCCCTTTTCATCACAATGCTCCATGACATTAGTCATCACAATTCTCAATACACTTGTCATCACAATGCTCCCTGACACTTGTCATCAGAATGCTCCTTGAACACTGTCACGAAAAGGCTCCAAGTCTTTTTCATCACAAAGCCCCATGCAATTTTCATCACAATGCTCCATGCCATTGTCATCAAAATACTCCACAAGCTTGTCATCAGAATGCTCCATGACCCTTGTCATCACAATTCTCCATGCACTTGTCAGCCCAATGCTCCCTGACCCATGTCATCACAATGCTCCAAGCCATTGTCATCACAATGCTCCATTACCTTTGTCATCAGAATCCTCCATGACACTTGGCGTCACAATGCTCCATGCCATTGTCATCACAATGGGCCATTACATATGTCATCACAATGCTCCCTGACACCTCTCTTCACAATACTGCATGACCTGGTCATCACAATGCTCCATGCCCTTGTCATCACAATGCTCCATTCCCACTGTCATCACAATAATCCCTGAAACTTATTAGAGCAATGCTCCATGCGCTTGTCATCACAATGCTCCATGACTTCTGTCATCACAATGCTCCGTGAGTCCAGTCATCACAATGCTTCATAACGTTTGTCATCACAACGGTCCATGCCCGCCTCAACACAAGGCTCTGTGACATTTGTAACCACAATGCTCCATGAACATTTCATCACAATGCTCCGTGAACCTTGTCATCACAATGCTCCATGTCTTTGTCAGAACAATGCTCCATGACCCTTGTCATCACAATGTGCCACGCGCTTTTCATCACAATGATCCACAAACTTGTCATCGCTATGCTCCATAAACCTTGTAATCACAATGCTCCATGCACTTCTCATCCAAATGCTCTCTCACATGAGATATCACAATGTTCCATCACTAGTCATCACAATCCTCCCTCACCCCGGTTATCAAAATGTTCCATGACCCCTGTCATCAAAATGCTACAACCCCTTATCAGCACAATGTTCCATGACCCATGACATCACAATGTTCCATAACCCCTGTCATCAAAATGCTCCATCACCCATTTCATCGCAAAGCTCCATGACCCCTGGCATCACAATGTTCTATAACCCGTGTCATCAAAATGTTCCATTACAATTTTAATCAAATTACTGCATGACCATGTCATCAATATGCTCCCTGCCCTTCTCAACACAATTCACCACACACTTGTCATCAAAATGCTCCATGACCTTAGTCATCACAAAGCTCCGTGACTCTTGTCATCACAATGATCAATTACATTGTCATCACAATGCTCCATGAACCCTCTCATCACATTGCTCCATGCCCTTGTCATCACAAAGATCCATGACACTTGTCATCACAATGCTCGATGCCCTTCTCATCACAATGCTCCATGCCCTTGTCATTACAATCCCCCATGAACCATGTATCACAGTGTACCGTGCCCTTCTCATCACAATGCTCCATGTCCACTCTCATCACAATAATCCATGAAACATTTCAGACCAATGCTCAATGCCCTTCTCATCACAATGATCCATTACCTCTGTCATAACAATGCTCCATGATACCTGCCATCACAATGTTCCACAGCCTTGTCATCACAAGGCTTCATGACCCTTGTCATCACAATGCTCCAAGACCCCTGTAATCAAAAAGCTACATTCCCTTGTCATCACAAAACTCCATGACACATGCCATCAGAATGTTCCATGGCCTTCTCCTCAAAATGCTCCATGCCCTTGTCATCACAATGCTCCAAGACCCCTGTAAACAAAATGTTCCATGCTCCTTTTCATCAGAATGCTCCATGAGACTTGTCATCACAAGTCTCCATGGTCATCTCATCACAATGCTCCAGGACATTCTCATCACCATGCTCCATTCCCTTGTCATCAGAATGCTCCATGACCCATGTCATCACAATACTCCATGAATATTTTCAGCAATATGCTACATGATCTTCTCATCACAATGCTCCATGACCAATATCATCACAATGCTCCATGACAACTGTCATCACAACACTCCATGACACCTGACAACACAATGATCCGGGACTCTTGTCATCACAATGCTCCAAGACCCCTGTAATCACAATGCTCCATGACCCCTGTCATCACAATACTCCATGAACGTTTTCAGCCCAATGCTCCATGACAATTGTCATCACAATGATCCATGCACTTGTCATCCCAATGCTCCATGACCCTTGTATTCACAGTGCTCTGTGACGCTTGTCATCACAGTGCTCCATGACACCTGTCATCACAATGCTCCATGCCTTTGTCAGTAAAATGCTACAGGACCTTGTCATTAAAATGCTCTATGCGCTTTTCATCACAATACTCCATTACCATTGTCATCACAATCCTCCAAGAACCTTGGGATCACAATGCTTCATGCCCTAGTCATCACAATGCTCCATGCTCCTTGAAATCAAAATGATCCATGACCTCTGTCATCGCAATTCTGAAAACCCTTGTGATCACAATGATCCATAACACTTGTCATCATAACGCTCCATGATGCCTGTCATCACAATACTCCATGCCCTTGTCATCACAATGCTCCATGCCCTTGTTATCACAATGTTCCAAGACCCCTGTAATCAGAATGCTCCATGCCCCTTTTCATCAGTATGCTCCATGAGACCTGTCATCACAAGGCTCCATGTATTTCTCATCACAATGCTCCAGGACTTTGTCATCACAATGCTTCACGACATTGTCATGAAAATTCTCAATGGCCCTTGTCATCATAATGCTCCAAGCACTAGTCATCACAATGCTTCATTATATTTGTCATCACAATCCTCCATTACATTTGGCATCACAAGGCTCCATGCCATTGTCATCGCAATGGACCATTACATATGTCATAACAATGCTCCCTGACACCTGCCTTCACAATATTCCATGCCCTTGTCATCACAATGCTCCATGGCCTTGTCATCACAGTGCACCATATCCACTGTCATCACAATAATCTATGAAACTTGTCAGACAAATGCTCCATGCCCCTGTCATCACAATGCTCCATGCCCTTGTCATCACAATGCTCCATGAACCCTGTCATCACAATACTCCGTGACTCCAGTCATCACAATGCTTCATAACGTTTGTCATCACAACGGTCCATGCTCCCGTCATCACAAGGCTCTGTGACATTTGTAACCACAATGCTCCATGAACTTTTCATCACAATGCTCCGTGACCCTTGTCATCACAATGCTCCATGACCATTGTCATCACAATGTGCCATGCGCTTTTCATCACAATGATCCACAACCTTTTCATCGCTATGCTCCATAAACATTGTAATCACATTGCTCCATGCACTTCTCATCCAAATGCTCTCTCACATGAGATATCACAATGTTCCATCACTAGTCATCACAATCCTCCCTCACCACTGTTATCACAATGTTCCATGACCCCTGTCATTCACAATGCTACATCCCCTTATCAGCACAATGTTCCATGACCCCTGACATCACAATGTTCCATAACCCCTGTCATCAAAATGCTCCATGACCCTTTTCATCCTAAAGCTCCATGACCCCTGGCATCACAATGTTCTATAACCACTGTCATCAAAATGTTCCATTACACTTTTCATCAAATTACTGCATGAACCTGTCATCAAAATGCTCCCTGCCCTTCTCATCACAATGCACCACACCCTTGTCATCAAAATGCTCCATGACTTTTGTCATCACAAAGCTCCATGACACTTAGCATCACAATGCTCCATGTCATTGTCATCACAGTGCTCAATGAACCCTCTCATCACATTGCTCCATGCTCTTGTCATCACACATCACCATGACACTTGTCATCACAATGCTCGACGCCCTTCTCATCAAAATGCTCCATGCCCTTGTCATTACAATCCACCACGACCCATGTATCACCGTGTACGGTGCCCTTGTCATCACAATTCTCCATGCCCACTCTCATCACAGTAATCCATGAAATATTTCAGACCAATGCTCAATGCCCTTCTCATCACAGTGCTCCATTAACTCTGTCATAACAATGCTCCATGACCCCTGCCATCACAATGTTCCACGGCCTTGCCATCACAAGGCTCCATGACCCTTGTCATCACAATGCTCCAAGATCACTCTAATCACAATGCTCCATGCCCTTGTCATCACAAAGCTCCATGACGCATGTCATCAGAATGTTTCATGGCCTTCTCCTCACAGTGCTCCATGCCCTTGTCATCACAATGCTCCAAGATCCCTGTAATCACAATGCTCCATGCTCCTTTTCATCAGAATGCTCCATGAGAATTGTCATCACAAGTCTCCATGGTCTTCTCATCACAATGCTCCAGGACCTTGTCATCACCATGCTCCATTCCCTTGTCATCAGAATCCTCCATGACACCTGTCATCACAATAGTCCATGAACATTTTCAGCCCAATGCTCCATGACCTTCTCATCACAATGCTCCAAGACCAATATCATCACAATGCTCCAAGACCCCTTTAATCACAATGCTCCATGACCCCTGTCATCACAATACTCCATGAACATTTTCAGCCCAATTCTCCATGACCCTTGTCATCACAATGATCCATGCCCTTGTCATCCCAATGCTCCATGACCCCTGTATTCACAATGCTCCGTGATGCTTGTCATCACAGTGCTCCATGACACCTGTCATCACAATACTCCATGCATTTGTCAGCACAATGCTACATGACCTTTTCATTACAATGCTCTATGCGCTTGTCATCACAATTCTCCATTACCATTGTCATCACAATCCTCCATGAACCTTGGAATCACTTTGCTTCATGCCCTTGTCATCACAATGCTCCATTCACCTTGAAATCAAAATGATCCATGACCTCTGTCATCACAATGCTTCAAACACTTGTGATCACAATGTTCCATAACACTTGTCATCACAACGCTCCATGATGCCTGTCATCACAATACTCCATGCCCTTTTCATCACAATGCTCCATGACCTTTGTCATCACAATTCTCAATACACTTGGCATCACAATGCTCCATGCCACTGTCATCACAATGGGCCATTACATATGTCATCACAATGCTCCCTGACACCTGTCTTCACAATACTGCATGACCTGGTCATCAAAATGCTCCATGCCCTTGTCATCACAATGCGAAATTCCAACTGTCATCACAATAATCCATGAAACTTATTAGACCAATGTTCCATGCCCTTGTCATCACAATGCTCCATGCCCTTGATATCACAAAACTCCATGACGCATGTCATCAGAATGCTCCATGGCCTTCTCATCACATTGCTCCATGCCCTAGTCATCACATTGCTCCAAGAACCCTGTAATCACAATGCTCCATGCCCCTTTTAATCACAATGCTCCCTGAGATTTGTCATCAAATGTCTCCATGGTCTTTTCATCACAATGCTCCAGGACCTTGTCATCACCATGCTCCATTCCCTTGTCATTATAATGCTCCATGACCACTGTCATCACAACACTCCATGACACCTGACAACACAATGATCCTTGACACTTGTCATCACAATTCTCCATTCCCTAGTCATCACAATGCTGCATGACCCGTGTCATCACAACACTCCATGAACATTTTCAGCCCAGGGCTCCATGACCCTTGTCATCACAATATTCCATGCCCTTGTCATCCCAATGGTCCATGACCCCTATATTCACAAAGCTCCGTGACGCTTGTCATCACAGTGCTCCATGACACATGTCATCACAATGTTCCATGCCATTGTCCGCAAAATGCTACATGACCTTGTCATTACAATGCTCTATGTGCTTGTCATCACAATACTCCATTTCCATTGTCATCACAATCCTCCATGAACATTGGGATCACATTGCTTCATGCCCTTGTCATTACAATGCTACATGCTCCTTGAAATCAAAATGACCCATGACCTCTCTAATCACAATGCTCCAAACCCTTGTGATCACAGTGTTCCATAACACTTGCCATCAAAATGCTCCATGATGCGTGTCATCAAAATACACCATGCCCTTTTCATCACTATGCTCCATGCCATTGTCATCAAAATACTCCACAAGCTTCTCATGAGAATGCTCCATGACCCTTGTCATCACAATTCCCCTGCACTTTTCAGCACAATGCTCCCTGTCCCTTGTCATCACAATGCTCCAAGCCATTGTCATCACAGTGCTCCATTACCTTTGTCATCAGAATCCTCCATGACACTAGGCCTCACAATGCTCCATGCCATTGTCATCACAATGGGCCATTACATATTTCATCACAATGCTCCCTGACACCTCTCTTCACAATACTGCATGACCTGGTCATCACAATGCTCCATGCCCTAGTCATCACAATGCACTATTCCAACAGTCATCGCAATAATCTATGAAACATATTAGACCAATGATCCATGCCCTTGCCATCACAATGCTCCATTACCCCAGTCATAACAATGCTCCATGACACCTGCCATCACGATGTTCCATGGCCTTGTCATCACAAAGCTCCATGACCCTTCTCATCACAATGCTCCAAGAACCTTGTAATCACAATGCTCTATGCCACTTTTCATCTCAATGATCCATGAACCCTGTCATCACAATGCACCATGCCCATCATCATAATGATTCATGCTATTGTCATCACAATGAAATCAAAATGCTCCATGACCTCTGTCATAACAATGCTCCAAACCCTTGTGATCACAGTATTCCATAACACTTGTCATCACAATGCCCCATGACGCTCGTCATCAGATTTATCAATGGTCTTCTCATCACAGTGCTCCATGACCTTTGTCATCACAATGCTCAATACACTTGTCATCAAAATGCTCCCTGACACTTCTTGTCTGTATGCTCCTTGAATCCTGTCATGACAAGGCTCCATGCCTTTTTCATCAAAATGATCGATGTCCTTTTCTTCACAATGTTCCATGAACCATGTAATCTCAATGCTCCATGCACTTGTCATCAGAAAACTCAATGATATATGCCATCAGAATGCTCCTTGGTCTTCTCCTCTCAATGCTCCATGCCCTTGTCATCACAATGTTCCAAGAAACCTGTAATCACAATGCCCCATGCCCTTGTCATCAAAAAACTCCAGGACGCATGTCATCAGAATGCTCCATGGCATCTCATCACAATGCTCCATGCCCTAGTCATCACAGTGCTCCAAGACCCCTGTAATCACAATGCTCCATGCCCCCTTTTCATCAGAATTCTCCATGAGACTTGTATTCACAACTCTCCATGGTCTTCTCATCACAATGCTCCAGGACCTTGTCATCACCATGCTCCATTCCCTTGTCATCAATATGCTCCATGACCCCTGTCATCACAATAATCCATGAACAATTTCAGCCCAATGCTCCACGACCTACTCATCAGAATGCTCCATGGCCAATATCTTCACAATACTCCATGACCACTGTCATCACAACACTCCATGAACATTTACAGCCCAGTGCTCCATGACACTTGTCATCACAATGATCCATGCCCTTGTCATCACAAGTACTATGTCCACTGTCATCACAATAATCTATGAAAATTGTCAGACCAATGTTCCATGCCCCTGTCATAACAATGCTCCATGCCACTATCATCACAATGCTCCATGCCCTTGTCATCACAATGCTCCATTACTTGCCATCACAAAGCTTCATAACCCCTGACCCATGTATCACAGTGTTCCGTGCCGTTGTCATCACAATGCTCCATGAAATATTTCAGACCAATGTTCCATGCCCTTCTCATCAAAATGCTCCATTACACCTGTCATAACAGTGCTTCATGAACCCTGCCATCACAATGATCCAAGGCTTTGTCATCACAAGGCTCCATGACCCTTGTCTTCACAATGCCCCATGACGCTCGTCATCACAATTATCCATGGTCTTCTCATCACAATGTTCCATGATCTTTGTCATCACAATGCTCAATACACTTGTCATCACAATGATCCCTGACACTTGTCGTCAGTATGCTCCTTGAACCCTCTCATGACAAGGCTGCATGCATTTTTCATCCCAATGATCCATGCCCTTTTCATAACAATGCTCCAAGACCCCTGTAATCACAATGCTCCATGCCCTTGTCATCACAAAGCTCCATGACGCATGTCATCAGAATGCTCTATGGCCTTCTCATCACCATGATCCATGCCCTTGTCATCACAATGCTCCAATAACCCTATAATCACAATGGTCCATGCCCCTTTTCAACAGAATGCTCCATGAGACTTCTCAACAAAAGTCTCCATGGTCTTCTCATCACAATGCTCCAGGACTTTGTCATCACCATGCTGCATTCCCTTGTCATCGCAATGCTCCATGACCAATATCATCACAATTCTCCACTACCAATGTCATCACAACACTCCATGACACCTGACTGCACAATTATCTCGGACTCTTGTCATCACAATGCTCCATTCCCTACTCATCACAATGCTCAATGACACTTGTCACCACAATGATCATTGCCCTTGTCATCCCAATGCGCCATAACCCCTGTATTCACAATGCTCCATGACGCTTGTCATCACAGTGCTCCATGACACCTGTCATCACAATGCTCCATGCCTTTGCAGCAAAATGCTACATGACCTTGTCATTACAATGCTCGATGTCCTTGTCATCACAATACACCATTACCATTTTCATCACAATCCTCCAAGAACCTTGGGATCACATTGCTTCATTCCCTTGTCATCACAATGCCCCGTGCTCCTTGAAATCAAAATGATCCATGACCTCTGTCATAACAATGCTCCAAACCCTTGTGATCACAATATTCCATAACACGTGTCATCACAATGCCCCATGATGATCGACATCACAATTATCCATCGTCTTCTCATCACAATGCTCCATGACCTTTGTCATCACAATTCTCAATACACTTGTCATCACAATGCTCCCTGACACTTGTCGTCAGAATGCTCCTTGAATCCTGTCACGAACAGGCTCCATGCCTTTTCATCACAATGCCCCATGCCGTTTACATCACAATGCTCCATGCCATTGTCATCCAAATACTCCACAAGCTTGTCATCAGAATGTTTCATGACCCTTCTCATCACAATTCTCCATGCACTTGTCAGCACAATGCTCTCTGACCCTTGTCATCACAATGCTCCAAGCCATTGTCGTCACAATGCTCCATTACCTTTGTCATCAGAATCCTCCATGACACTTGGCATCACAATGCTCCATGCCATGTTCATCACAATGGGCCATTACATATGTCATCACAATGCTCCCTGACGCCTGTCTTCACAATACTGCATGACGTGGACATCACAATGCTCCATGCCCTTGTTATCACAATGCTCCATGACCCCTGTCATCACAATGCTCCGTCACTCCAGTCATCACAATGCTCCATGACCTTCATCATCACAATGGTCCATTCCCTCATCATCACCAGTCTCTGTGACCTTTTTAACCACAATGCTCTTTGAACATTTGATCACAATGCTCTTTGACCCTTGTCATCAAAATTCTCTATGCCTTTCTCAGCACAATTCTCCATGAACCTTGTCATCACAATGCTCCATGCGCTTGTCAGCACAATGCTCCATGAGACATGTCATCGCAATGCACCATGCGCTTGTCATCACAGTGCTCCACCATCTTGTCATCACAATGCTCCATAGAACTTGTCATCACAATGCTACATGCACTTCTCATCAAAATGTTCTCTCACCACTGCTATCACTATGCTACATCACTATTTGTCACAGTACTCCCTCATCCCAGTCATCACAATATTCCATGACTCCTGTCACCACAATGCTACATGTACTTATCATCACAATGTTCGATGACCCCTGACATCACTATGATCCATAACACCTGTCATCAAAATGCTCCATGACCCTTTTCATCAAAATGCTCCATGACCCCTGACATCGCAATGTTCCATAACTCCTGTCATCAAAATGTTCCATGACACATTTCATACAATTGCTCCATGACCCTGTCATCACAATGATCCCTGGCCTTCTCATCACAATGCACCATGCCCTTGTCATCAAAATGCTCCATGACTTGTCATCACAAAGCTCCATGACCATTGACATCACAGTGCTCCATGTCATTGTCATCACAATGCTCCATGAACCCTCTCATTACATTGCTCAATGCCCTTGTCATCACAAAGCTCTATGACACTTGTCATCACAATGCTCGATGCCCTTCTCATCACAATGCTCCATGCCCTTGTCATTACAATCCTGCATGACCCATGTATCATAGTGTTCCTTACCCTTGTCATCACAATGCTCCATGCCCACTCTCATCACAATAATCCATGAAACATTTCAGACCAATGTTCCATGTCCTTCTCATCACAATGTTCCATTACCTCTGTCATAACAATGCACCGTGACCCCTGCCATCACAATGATCCACGGCCTAGTCATCACAAGGCTCCATGACACTTGTCATCACAATGCTGAAGGCCCCTGTAATCACAATGCTCCATGCCCTTGTCATCACAAAGCTCCATGACGCATGTCATCAGAATGTTCCATGGCCTTCTCATCACAATGCTCCAAGACCCCTGTAAACACAATGCTCAGTGCCCCTTTTCATCTCAATGCTCCATGAACACTCCCATCACAATGCACCATGCCCATCATCATAATGCTTCAGGCTATTGTCATCACAATGAAATCAATATTCTCCATGACCTCTGTCATCATAATGCTCCAAACCCTTGTAATCACAATGTTCCATAACACTTATCATCACAACACCCCATGACGCTCATCATCACAATTATCCATGGCCTTCTCATCACAATGTTCCATGATCTTTGTCATCACAATGCTCAAAACAATTGTTATCAAAATGCTCCCTGACACTTGTCGTCAGTATGCTCCTTGAACCCTGTCATGACAAGGCTCCATGCCTTTTTCATCACAATGATCCATGCCCTTTTCATCACAATGCTCCAAGATCCCTGTAATCACAATGCTCCCTGCCCTTGTCATCAAAAAGCTCCATGACGCATGTCATCAGAATGCTTCATGTCCTTCTCATCACAATGCTCCATGTCATTGTCATCACAATGCTCCATGAACTCTCTCATCACATTGCTCCATGCACTTATCTTCACAAAGATCCATGACACGTCATCAGAATGCTCCATGGCCTTCTCATCACAGTGCTCCATGCGCTTGTCCTCACAATGCTCCATTACCACTGTCATAACAATGCTCCATGACCCCTGCAATCATGATATTCCATGGCCTTGTCATCACAAGGCTCCATCACCCTTCTCATCACAATGCTCCAAGAACCCTGTAATCACAGTGCTCTATTCCCCTTTTCATTTCAATGATCCATGATACATGTCATCACAATGCACCATGCCCATCATCATAATGCTTCATGCTATTGTCATCACAATGAAATCAAAATGCTCCATGACCTCTGTCATAGCAATGCTCAAAACGCTTGTGATCACAATATTCCATAACACTTGTCATCACAATGCCCCATGATGCTCGTCATCACAATTATCAATGGTCTTCTCATCACAATGCTCCATGACCATTGTCATCACAATGCTCAATACTCTTGTCATCAAAATGCTCCCTGACACTTGTTTTTTGTATGCGCCTTGAAACCTGTCATGACAATGCTCCATGCATTTTTCATCACTATGATCCATGTCCTTTTCATCACAATGCTTCCAAATCCCTGTAATCACAATGCTCCATGCCCTTGTCATCACAAAGCTCAATGACACATGTCATCAGAATGCTCCTTGGCCTTCTGCTCACAATGCTCCATGCCCTTGTCATCACAATGTGGCAAGACCCCTGTAATCAAAATGCTCCATGCAATTTTACATCAGTATGCTCCATGAGACTTGTCATCACAAAGCCTCATGGTTTTCTTATCACAATGCTCCAGGATATTTTCATCACAATTCTTCACGACATTGTCATGAAAATTCTCAATGGTCCTTATCATCATAATGCTCTAAGCCCTAGTCATCACAATGCTCCATTATATTGGTCATCACAATCCTCCATTACATTTGGCATCACATAACTCCCTGCCATTGTCATCGAAATGGACCATGACATATGTCATCCCAATGCTCCCTGACACCTGTCTTCACAATACTCCATGAGCTTCTCTTCACAATGCTCCATGCCATTGTCATAACCATGCACTATGTCCACTGTCATCACAATAATCTATGAAACTTGTCAGACCAATGCTCCATGCCCCAGTCATAACAATGCTCCATGTCCCTGTCATCACAATGCTCCATGCCCTTGTCATTACAATGCTCTATGATTATTCATCGCAAAGCTCCATGACCCATGACCCATGTATCACAGTGTTCCGTGCCCTTGTCATCACAATGCACCATGCCACTCTGATCACAATACTCCATGAAATATTTCAGACCAATGCTCCATGCCATTCTCATCAAAATGCTCCATTACCCCTGTCATAACAATGCTCCATGACCCCTGCCATCACAATGTTACACGGCCTTTTCATCACAAGGCTCCATGAAACTTGTCATCACAATGCCCCATGACGCTCGTCATCACGATTATCCATGGCCTTGTCATCACAATGCTCCATGACCTTTGTCATCACAATGCTCAATACACTTGTCATCAAAATGCTCCCTGACACTTGTTGTCTGTATGCTCCTTGAACACTGTCATGACAAGGCTCCATGCCTTTTTCATCACAATGATCCATGCCCTTTTCATCACAATGCTCCAAGACCCATTTTATCACAATGCTCCACGCCCTTGTCATCACAAAGCTCAATGACTCATGCCATGAGAATGCTCCTTGAACTTCTCCTCAAAACGCTCCATGCGCTTGTCATCACAATGTGGCAAGACCCCTGTAATCACAATGCTCCATGCCCCTTTTCAAAAGAATGCTCCATGAGACTTCTCATCAAAAGTCTCCATGGTCTTCTCATCACAATGCTCCAGGACTTTGTCATCACCATGCTCCATTCCCTTGTCATCGCAATGCACTATGACCAATACCATCACAATTTTCCATGACCACTGTCATCACAACACTCCATGACACCTGACAACACAATGATCTGAGACTCTTGTCATCACAATGCTCCATTCCCTAGTCATCACAATGCTCCATGACACTTGTCATCACAATGATCCATGCCCTTGTTATCCCAATGCTCCATAACCCCTGTATACACAATGCTCTGTGATGCTTGTCATCACAGTGCTCCATGACAACTGTCATCACAATGCTCCATGCCTTTGTCAGCAAAATGCTACATGACTTTGTCATTACAATGCTCTATGCATTTCTCATCACAATACTCCATTTCCATTGTCATCACCATCCTCCATGAACCTTGGGATCACATTGCTTCATTCCCTTGTCATCACAATGCTCCATGCTCCTTGAAATCAAAATGATCCATGACCTCTGTCATTACAATGCTCCAAGCCCTTGTGATCACAATGTTCCATAACACTTGTCATCACAACGCTCCATGATGCCTGTCATCACAATACTCCATGCCCTTTTCATCACAATGCTCCATGACCTTTATCATCACAATGCTCAATACACTTGTCATCACAGTGCTCCCTGACACTTGTCGTCAGAATGCTCCTTGAACCCTGTCACGAAAAGGCTCCATGCCTTTTCATCACAATGCCCCCTTTCGTTTACTTCACAATGCTCCATTCCATTGTCATCAGAATACTCCACAAGCTTGTCATCAGAATATTCCTTGACCCTTGTCATCAGAAATCTCCATGCACTTGTCAGCACAATGCTCCCTGACCCTTGTCATCACAATGCTCCAAGCCAATGTCATCACAATGCTCCATTACCTTTGTCATCAGAATCCTTCATGACACATGGCATCATAATGCTCCATGCCATTGTCATCAAAATGGGCCATTACATATGTCATCACAATGCTCCCTGACACCTGTCTTCACAATACTGCATGACCTGGCCATCACAATGCTCCATGCCCTTGTCATCATAATGTGCCATTCCAACTCTCATCGCAATAATTCTTGAAACTTATTTGACCAATGTTCCAAGCCCTTCTGATCACAATGCTCCATGCCCTTGTTGTCACAATGCTCCATGATCCCTGTCATCACAATGCTCCGTGACTACAGTCATCACAATGCTTCATGATATTTGTAATCACAATGGTCCATGCCCTCATCATCAACAGTCTCTGTGACCATTTTAACCACAATGCTTCATGAACTTTTCATCTCAATGCTCTTTGACAATTGTCATCAAAATTCTCTATGCCTTTCTCAGCACAATTCTCCATGACACTTGTCATCACAATGCTCCATGCGCTTGTCAGCACAATGCTCCATGAAACATGTCATCACAATGCACCATGCGCTTGTCATCACAGTGCTCCACCATCTTGTCATCACAATGCTCCATAAAACTTGTCATCACAATGCACCATGCACTTCTCATCAAAATGCTCTCTCACCACTGATATCACAATGCTACATCACTATTTGTCACAGTACTCCCTCATCCCTGTCATCACAATGTTCCATGACTCCTGTCACCACAATGCTACATGCACTTATCATCACAATGTTCGATGACCACTGACATCACAATTTTTCATAACCCCTGTCATCAAAATGCTCCATGACACTTTCCATCAAAATGCTCCAAGACCCCTGACATCACAATGTTCCATAAGTCCTGTCATCAAAATGTTCCATGACACATTTCATCCAATTACTCCATGACCCTGTCATCACAATGCTCCCTGGCCTTCTCATCACAATGCACAACGCCCTTGCCATCAAAATGCTCCATGACCTTTGTCATCACAAAGATCCATGACCCTTGGCATCACAATGTTCCATGTCATTGTCATCACAATGCTCCATGAACGCTCTCCTCACATGGCTCCATGCCATTGTCATCACAAAGCTCCATGACACATGTCATCAGAATGCTCCATGGCCTTCTCATCACAATGTTCCATGCCCTTGCCATCACAATGCTCCATTACCACTGTCATAACATTGCTCCATGACCCCTGCCATCACGATATTCCATGGCTTTGTCATCACAACGCTCCATCACCCTTCTCTTCACAATGCTCCAAGAAGCCTGTAATCACAATGCTCTATGCCCCTTTTCATTTCAATGACCCATGAACCCTGTCATCACAATGCACCATGCACATCATCATAATGCTTCATGCTATTGTCATCACAGGGAAATCAAAGTGCTCCATGACCTCTGTCATAGCAATGCTACCAAACCTTGTGAATACAATATTCCATAACACTTGTCATCACAATGCCCCATGACGCTCGTCATCACGATTATCCATGGTCTTCTCATCACAATGTTCCATGACCTTTGTCATCACAATGCTCAATACATTTGTCATCAAAATGCTCCCTGACAATTGTTGTCTGTATTCTCATTGAACACTGTCATGACAAGGCTCCATGCCTTTTTCATCACAATGTTCCATGCCCTTTTCATCACATTGCTCCAAGACCCATGTAATCACAATGCTCCACGCCCTTGTCATCACAAATCTCAATGACGCATGACATGAGGATGCTCCTTGGTCTTCTCCTCAAAATGCTCCATGCTCTTGTCATCACAATGTTCCAAGATCACTGTAATCACAAAGCTCCATGCCCCTTTCCATCAGTATGCTCCATGAGACTTGTCATCTCAAGGCTCCATGGTTTTGTCATCACAATGCTCCAGGACCTTGTCATCACAATGCTTCACGACCTTGTCATGAAAATTTTCAATGGCCCTTGTCATCATAATGCTCCAAGCCCTAGTCATCACAATGCTCCATTATATTTGTCATCACAATTCTCCATTACATTTGGCATCACAATGCTCCATGCCCTTGTCATCACAATGCACCATGCCCACTGTCATCACAATAATCTATGAAACTTGTCAAACCAATGCTCCATGCCACTGTCATCACAGTGCTCCATGCCCTTGTCATAACAATGCTCCAAGACCCCTGTAATCACAATGCTCCATGCCCCTTTTCAACAGAATGCTCCATGAGACTTCTCATCCAAAGTCTCCATGGTCTTCTCATCACAATGCTCTAGGACTTGTCATCACCATGCTCCATTCCCTTGTCATCGCAATGCTCCATGACCAATATCATCACAATACTCCTTGACCACTGTCATCACAACACTCCATGACACCTGACAACACAATGATCCGGGACTCTTGTCATCACAATGCTCCAAGACCCCTGTAATCACAATGTTCCATGCCCTTGTCATCACAAAGCTCAATGACACATGTAATCAGAATGTTCCATGGCCTTTTCATCAAATGCTCCATGCCTTTGTCATCACAATGCACCATGCACTTGTCAGCACAATGCTCACTGACCCTTGTCATCACAGTGCTCCAAGCCATTGTCTTCACAATGCTCCATTACCTTTGTCATCAGAATCCTCCATGAAACTTGGCATCACAATGCTCCATGCCATTGTCATCACAATGGGCCATTACATATATCATCACAGTGCTCCCTGACAACTCTCTTCACAATAGAGCAAGACCTGGTCATCACAATTCTTCACGCTCTTGTCATCACAATGCTCCATGTCCCCTGCCATCACAATGTTCCACGGACTTGTCCACACAATGCTCCATGACCCTTGTCATCACAATGCTCCAAGACCCCTGTAATCACCATGCTCCATGCCCTTGTCATCACAAAGCTCCATGACACACGTCATCAGAATGTTCCATGGCCTTCTCATCAAAAAGCTCCATGTCCTTTTCATCCCAATTCACCAAGTCCAATGTCATCACAATAGTCTATGAAACTTGTCAGACCAATGCTCGATGCCCCTGTCATCACAATGCTCAATGCCCTTGTCATCAAAATGCTCCATGACCCCTGTCATCACAATGCTCCGTGACTCCAGTCATCACAATGCTTCATAACGTTTGTCATCCGAACAGTCCATGCCCGCGTCATCACAAGGCTCTGTGACCTTTGTAACCACAATGCTCCATGAACTTTTCATCCCAATGCTCCGTGACCCTTGTCATCACAATGCTCCATGCCTTTGTCAGAACAATGCTCCATGACCCTTGTCATCACAATGTGCCATGCGCTTTTCATCACAATGATCCACAACATTGTCATCGCTATGCTAAATAAACCATGTAATCACAATGCTCCTTGCACTTCTCATCCAAATCTTCTCTCACATGAGATATCACAATGTTCCATCACTAGTCATCAGAATCCTCCCTCAACCCTGTTATCACAATGTTCCATGACCCCTCTCAACACAATTCTACATCCCCTTATCATCACAATGTTCCATGACCCATGACATCACAATGTTCCATAACCACTGTCATCAAAATGCTCCATGACACTTTTCATCCCAAAGCTCCATGGCCCTTGGCAACACAATGTTCTATAACTCCTGTCATCAAAATGTTCCATTACATTTTTCATCAAATTTCTGCATGACCCAGTCATCAAAATGCTCCCTGCCTTTCTCATCACAATGCACCACACACTTGGCATCAAAATGCTCCATGACCTTTGTCTTCACAAATCTCCATGACACTTGGCATCACAATGCTCCATGTCATTGTCATCACAATGCTCCATGCACCCTCTCATCACATTGCTCCATGCCCTTGTCTTCACAAAGCTCCATGACACTTGTCATCGCAATGCTCGATGCCCTTCTCAACAAAATGCTTCATGCCCTTGTCATTACAGTCCTGCATGACCCATATATCACAGTGTTCCGTTCCCTTGTCATCAGAATGCTCCATGCCCATTCTCCTCACAATAATCCATGAAATATTTCAGACCAATGGTAAATGCCATTCTCATCACAATGCTCCATTACCTCTGTCATAACATTGATCCATGACCATTGCCAACACAATATTCCACGGCCTTGTCATCACAAGGCTCGATGACACTTTTCATCACAATGCTCCAAGACCCCTGTAATCACAATGCTCCATGCCCTTGTCAGCACAAAGCTCCTTGACACATGACATCAAAAAGTTCCATGGCCTTCTCATCACAATGATCCATGCACTTGTCATGACAATGCTCCAAGACCCCTGTAATCACAATGCTCCATGCTACTTTTCATCTCAATGCACCTTGAAGCCTGTCATCAAAATGCACCATGCCCATCATCATAATGCTTCAGGCTATTGACATCACAATGAAATCAAAATTATCCATGACCACTGTCATCATAATGCTCCAAACCCTTGTGATCCCAATGTTTTATAACACTAATCATCACAACACCCTCTGACGCTCATCATCACAATTATCCATGGTCTTCTCATCACAATGCTCCATGACCTTTGTCATCACAATTCTCAATACACTTGTCATCACAATGCTCCCTGACACTTGCCGTCAGTATGCTCCTTGAACCCTATCATGACAAGACTCCATGCCTTTTCATCACAATGATGCATGCCCGATTCATCACAGTGCTCCCAGACCACTAATCACAATGCTCCATGCCCTTCTCCTCACAATGCTCCATGCTTTTGTCATCACAATGCTCCAAGACCCCAGTAATCACAATGCTCCATGCCCCTTTTCATCAGAATGCTCCATGAGAGTTGTCATCACAAGTCTCCATGGTCTTATCATCACAATGCTCCAGAATCTTGTCATTAACATGCTCCATTCCCTTGTCCTCACAATGCTCCATGACCACTGTCATCACAATACTCCATGAATATTTTCAGCCCAATGCTCCATGAAATTCTCATCACAATGCTCCATGACAAATATCATCAAAATGCTCCATGACCACTCTCATCACAACACTCCATGACACCTGACAACACAAAGATCTGGGACTCTTGTCATCACAATGCTCCATTCCCTACTCATCACAATGCTCCATGACCCATGTCATCACAATACTCCATGAACACTTTCAGCCCAATGATCCATGACGCTTGTCATCACAATCATGCATGCCCTTGTCATCCCAATGCTCCATGACCCCTGTATTCACAATGCTCCGTGACGCTTGTCATAACAGTACTCCATGACACCTGTCATCACAATGCTCCATGCCTTTGTCAGCAAAATGCTACATGACCTTTTCATTACAATGCTCTATGCGCTTGTCATCACAATAATCCATTACCATTGTCATCACAATCCTCCATGAAACTTGGGATCCCATTGCTTCATTCCCTTGTCATCACAATGCTCCATGATCCTTGAAATCAAAATGATCCATTACCTCTGTCATCACAATGCTCCAAACCCTTGTGATCACAATGTTCCATAACACTTGTCATCACAACGCTCCATGATGCCTGCCATCACAACACTCCATGCCCTTTTCATCACAATGCTCCCTGACCTTTGTCCTCACAATGCTCAATACACTTGTCATCACAATGCTCCCTGACACTTGTCGTCAGAATGCTCCTTGAACACTGTCACAAAAAGGTTCCATGCGTTTTTCATCACAAAGCCCCATGCCATTTTCATCAAAATGCTCCATGCCAGTGTAATCAAAATACTCCACAAGCTTGTCATCAGAATGCTTCATGACCCTTGTCATCACAATTCTCCATGCACTTGTCAGCACAATGCTCCCTGACCCTTGTCATCACAATGCTCCTAGCCATTGTCATCACAATGCTCCATTACCTTTGTCATCAGAATCCTCCATGACACTTGGCCTCACAATGCTCCATGCCATTGTCATCACAATGGGCCATTACATATGTCATCACAGTGCTCCTTGACAACTTTCTTCACAATACAGCAAGACCTGTTCATCACATTGCTCCATGCCCTTGTCATCACAATGCGCCATTCCAACTGTCATCGCAATACTCCATGAAACTTATTAGACCAATGCTCCATGCCCCTGTCATCACAATGCTCCATGCCCTTGTTATCACAATGTTCCATGACCCCTGTCATCACAATGCTCTGTGACACAAGTCATCACAATTCTCCATGACCTTTGTCATCACAATGGTCCATGCCCTCATCATCAACACTCTCTGTGACCTTTTTAAGCGCAATGCTCCATGAACATTTCATCACAATGCTCTTTGACCCTTGTCATCACAATGCTCTATGCCTTTCTCAGGACAATGCTCCATGCCCTTGTCATAACATTGCTCCATGACCCCTGTCATCACAATGCTCCGTGACTCCAGTCATCACAATTCTTCAAAACATTTTTCATCACAATGGTCTATGCTCGCGTCATCAAAATGCTCTGTTACCTTTGTAACCACAATGTTCCATGAACTTTTCATCACAATGCTCCGAGACCCTTGTCATCAAAATGCTCCATGCCTTTGTCAGAAAAATGCTCCTTGACCCTTGTCATCATAATGCTCAAAAATCCCTGTAATCACAATGCTCCATGCCCTTGTCATCACAAAGCACGATGACACATGTCATCAGAATGTTCCATGGCCTTCTCATCAAAATGCTCCCAGACCCCTGTAATCACAATGCTCAATGCCTCCTTTTCAAATCACTGGTCCATTAACCCTGTCATCACAATGCATCATGCCCATCATCATAATGCTTCCAGCTATTGCCAGCACAATGAAATCAAAATTCTCCATGACCTCTGTCATCACAATGCTCCATGTCCCCTGTCATCACAATACTCCATGAACATTTTCAGACCACTGCTCCATGACACCTGTCATCACAATGCTCCATGCCATTGTCATCACAATGGGTCATTCCATATGTATTCACAGTGCTCCCTGAGACCTCTCTTCACAATACTGCAAGAGCTGGTCATCACAATGCTCCATGCCCTTGTCATCACAATGCGCCATTCCAACTGTCATCAAAATACTCCATGGAACTTATTAGAACAATACTGCATGCCCTTCTCATCACAATTCTCCATGCCCTTGTTATCACAATGTTCCATGACCCCTGTCATCACAATGCTCCGTGACTCCAGTCATCACAATGGTCCATGACCTTTGTCATCACAATGGTCCATGCCGTCATCATCAACAGTCTCTGTGACCTTTTTAACCACAATGATCCATGAACATTTCATCATAATGCTCTTTGACCCTTGTCATCACAATGCTCTATGCCTTTCTTATCACAGTGCTCCATGCCCTTCTCATCACAATGCTCCATGACCCCTGTCATCACAATGCTCCGTGACTCCAGTCATCACAATTCTTCATAACATTTGTCATCACAATGGTCAAGGCCCGCGTCATCACAAGGCTCTGTTACCTTTGTAACCACAATGCTCCATGAAATTTTCATCACAATGCTCCATGACTCCTTTCATCACAATGCTCCATGCCTTTGTCAGAAAAATGCTCCATGACCCTCGTCATCACAATGGGTCACGCCCATTTCATCCCAACGGTCCAGAAATTTGTCATCGCAATGCTCCATAAAACTTGTAATCAAAATGCTCCATGCAATTCTCATCACAATGCTCCATTACACCTGTCATAACAATGCTCCATGACCTCTGCCATCACAATGTTCCACGGCCTTGTCATCACAAGGCTCCATGACACTTTTAATCACAATGCTCCAAGACCCCTGTAATCAAAATGCTCCTTGCTCTTGTCATCACAAAGCTCCATGACACATGTCATCAGAATATTCCATGGCCTTCTCATCAAAATGCTCCATGCCCTTGTCATCACAATGCTCCCAGACCCCTGTAATCACAGTGCTCCATGCCCCTTTTCCTATCAATGGTCCATGAACCCTGACATCACAGTGCATCATGCCCATTATCATAATGCTTCTGGCTATTGTCAGCACAATGAAATCAAAATTCTCTATGACCTCTGTCATCACAATGCTCCATGACCCAAAGCATCACAATACTCCATGAACATTTTCATCACAATGCTCCATGACCCTTGTCATCACAATGATCCATGCCCTTCTCATCCCAATGCTCCATGACCCCTGTATTCACAATGCTCCGTGACAATTGTCATCAGAGTTCTCCATGACACCTGTCATCAAAATGCTCCATGACTTTGTCAGCAAAATGCAACATGACCTTGTCATTACAATGCTCTATGTGCTTGTCATCACAATACTCCATTACCATTGTCATCACAATCCTCCATGAAACTTTGGATCACATTGCTTCATGCCTTTGTCATCACAATGCTCCATGCTCCCTGAAATCAAAATGATCCATGACCTCTGTCATCACGATGCTCCAAAACCTTGTGATCACAGTGTTCCATAACACTTGTCATCACAACGCTCCATGATGCCTGTCATCACAATAATCCATGGCCTTTTCATCACAATGCACCATGACCTTTGTCATCAAAATTCTCAATACACTTGTCATCACAATGCTCCCTGACACTTGTCTTCACAATGCTCCTTGGACCCTGTCACCAAAGGTTCCATGACATTTTCATCACAAGGCCCCATGCCGTTTTCATCAAACTGATCGATGTCATGGTCATCAAAATACTCCACAAGTTTGTCATCAGAATGTTCCATGACCCTTGTCATCATAATTCTCCATGCACTTGCCAGCAAAATGCTCCCTGACCCTTGTCATCACAATGCTCCTAGCCATTGTCATCACAATGCTCCATTACCTTTGTCATCACAATCCTCCATGACACTTGGCATCACAATGCTCCATGCCATTGTCATCACAATGGGCCATTTCATATGTCATCACAATGCTCCCTGACACCTGTCTTCACAATACTGCATGACCTGGCCATCACAATGCTCCATGCCCTTGTCATCACAATGCTCCATGCCCTTCTTATCACAATGCTCCATGACCCCTGTCATCAAAATGTTCCGTGACTACAATCATCAAAATGCTTCATGACCTTTGTCATCACAGTGGTCCATGCCCTCATCATCAACAGTCTCTGTGACATTTTTAACCACAATGCTCCATGAACTTTTCATCACAATGCTCTTTCGCCCTTGTCATCGCAATGCTCTATGCCTTTCTCAGCACAATGCTCCATGACCAATGTCATCACAATGCTCCATGTGCTTGTCAGCACAATGCTCCATGACACATGTCATCACAATGCTCCATGCACTTGTCATCTCAGTGCTCCACAATCTTGTCATCACAATGCTCCATAAACCTTGTCATCACAATGCTCCATGCGCTTCTCATCACAATGCTCTCTCACAACTGATATCACAATGTTACATCACTATTCGTCACAATACTCCCTCACCCCTGTCATCACAATGTTCCATGACTCCTGTCATCACAATGCTACATGCATTATCATCACAATGTTCGATGACCACTGACATCACAATGTTACATAACCCCTGTCATTAAAAGATCCATTACCATTTTCATCAAAATGCTCCATAACCCGTGACATCACAGTGTTCCATAACCCCTGTCATCAATATATTCCATGACCTTTTTCATCAAATTGCTCCATGACCATGTCATCACAATGCTTCCGGCCCTTCTCATCACAATGCAAAACGCCCTTGTCATCAAAATGCACCATGACCTTTGTCATCACAAAGATCTATGAACCTTGGCATAACAATGCTCCAAGTCATTGTCATCACAATGCACCATGAACGCTCTCATCACATTGCTTCATGCCCTTGTCATCACATAGCTCCATGACACATGTCATCAGAATGCTCCATGGCGTTCTCATCACAGTTTTCCTTTCCCATGCCATCACAATGCTCCATTACCCCTGTCCTAACAATGCTCCATGACCCCTGCAATCACAAGGTTCCACGGCCTTGTCATCACAAGTCTCCATGACACTTGTCTCCAAAATGATCCAAGACCCCTGTAATCACAATGATCCATGCCCCTTTTCAACACAATGCTCCATGGACCCTGTCATCACAATGCCTCACGCCCATCTTCATAATGCTTCATGCTATTGTCAGCACAATTAAATCAAAATTCTTCATGACTTCTGTCATAACAATGATCCAAACACTTGTGATCACATTATTCCATAACACTTGTCATCACAATGCCCCATGACGCTCGTCACCACAATTATCCATGGTCTTCTCATCACAATGCTCCATGACCTTTCTCATCACAATGCTCAATACACTTGTCATCACAATGCTCCCTGACACTTGTCGTCAGTATGCTCCTTGAACACTGTCATGACAAAGCTCCATGCCTTTTTCATCACAATGATACATGGCATTTTCATCACAATGCTCCTAGAACCCTGTAATCACATTGTTCCATGCCCTTGTCATCACAAAGCTCAATGACGCATATCTTCAGAATGCTCCTTCGCCTTCTCCTCACAATGCTCCATACCCATGTCATCACAATGTTCCAAGACCCCTGTAATAACAATGGTCCATGCCCCTTTTCATCAGTATGCTCCAAGAGATTTGTCATCACAGTGCTCCATGATTTTCTCATCAGAGTGCTCCAGGAACTTATCATCACAATGCTTCACGATATTGTCCTGAAAATTCTCAATGGCCCTTGTCATCATAATGCTCCAAGCCCTAGTCCTCACAATGCTCCATTATATTTGTCATCACAATCCTCCATTACATTTGTCATCACAATGCTCCCTGCCTTTGTCATCGCAATGGACCATGACATATGTCATCACAATGCTCCCTGACACATATCTTCACAATACTCAATTACCTTCTCATCACAATGATCCATGCCCTTGTCATCACAATGCACCATGTCCCCTGTCATCACAATAATCTATGAAACATGTAAGACCAATGAACCATGTCCCTGTCATCAAAAGGCTCCGTGCCCTTGTCATCACAATGCTCCATGCCCTTGTCATCACAATGCGCCATTCTAACTCTCATCACAATAATCCATGAAATTTATTAGACCAATGTTCCATGCCCTTGTCATCACAATGCTCCATGCCCTTGTTATCACAATGCTCCATGACCCCTGTCATCACAATGCTCCGTGACTCCAATCATCACAATGCTTCATGACGTTTGTCATCACAATGGTCCATGCCCTGGTCATCAACAGTCTCTGTGACCTTTTTAACCACAATGCTCCATGAACTTTTCATCAGAATGCTCTTTGACCCTTGTCATCACAATGCTCCATACGCTTGGCAGCATAATGCTCCATGACACATGTCATCACAATGCACCATGTGCTTGTCATCACAGTGCTCCACAATCTTGTAATCACAATGCTCTATAAAATTTGTCATCACAATGCTCCATGCACTTCTCATCAAAATGCTCTCTCACCACTGATATCACAATGCTACATCACTATTTGTCAAAATACTCCGTCACTCCTGTCATCACAATGTTACATGCACTTATCATCACAATGCTCGATGACCCCTGACATCACAATGTTCCATAACACCTGTCATCAAAATGTTCCATGACACTTTTCATCAAATTGCTCAAAGACCCTGTCATCACAATGTTCCCTGCCTTTCTCATCACAATGCACAACGCCCTTGCCATCAAAATGCTCCATACCCTTTGTCATCACAAAGATCCATGACCATTGGCATCACAATGCTCCATGTCATTGTCATCACAATACTCCATGCACGCTCTCATCACATTGCTCCATGCCCTTGTCTTCAAAAGCTCCATGACACATGTCATCAGAATGCACCATGGCCTTCTCATCACAATGATCCATGCACTTGCCATCACAATGCTCCATTACAACTGTCATAACAATTCTCCATGACCCCTGCCATCACGATGTTCCATGGACTTGTCATCACAAAGCTCCATGACCCTTCTCATCACAATGCTCCAAGAACCCTGTAATCACAATGATCTATGCCCCTTTTCATCTCAATGATCCATGAACCCTGTCATCACAATGAACCATGCCCATCATCATAATGCTTCATGCTATTGTCATCACAATGAAATCAAATTGCTCCATGACCTCTGTCATAACAATGCTCCAAAACCTTGTGATCACAATATTCCATAACACTTGTCATCACAATGCCCCATAACGCTCGTCATCACAATAATCAATGGTCTTCTCATCACAATGCTCCATGACAATTGTCATCACAATGCTCAATACACTTGTCATCAAAATGCTCCCTGACACTTGTTGTCTGTATGCTCCCTGAACCCTGTCATGACAAGGCTCCATGCATATTTCATCACAATGATCCATGCCATTTTCATCACAATGCTCCAAGACCCATGTAATCACAATGATCCATGCCCTTGTCATCACAAAGCTCGATGACGCATGCCATCAGAATGCTCCTTGGTCTTCTCCTCACAATGCTCCATGCCCTTGTCATCACAATGTTCCAAGACCCTTTTCATCAGTATGCTCCATGAGACTTGTCATCACAAGGCTCCATGGTTTTGTCATCACAATGCTCAAGGAACTTGTCATCACAATGCTTCACGACATTGTCATGAAAATTCTCAATGGCCATTGTCATCATAATGCTCCAAGCCATAGTCATCACGATGCTCCATTATATTTGTCATCACAATTCTCCATTTCATTTGGCATCACAGTACTCCCTGCCATTGTTATCGCAATGGACCATGACGTATGTCATCACAATGCTCCCTGACACCAGTCTTCACAATACACCATGACCTTCTCTACACAATGATCCATGCCCTTGTCATCACAATGCACCATGTCCACTGTCATCACAATAATCTATGAATCTTGTCACACAAATGCTCCATGCTCCTGTCATCGCAATGCTCCATGCCCTTGTCATCACAAAGCTCCATGACTTGTCATCACAATCCTCCATGACCCATGACACATGTATCACAGTGTTCCATGCCCTAGTCATCACAATGCTCCAAGACCCCTGTAATCACAATGCTCCATGCCCCTTTTCATCAGAATGCTTCATGAGACTTGTCATGACAAGTCTCCATAGACTTCTCATCACAATACTCCTGGACCTTGTCATCACCATGCTCCATTCCCTTCTCATCACAATGCTCCATGACCCCAGTCATCACAATAATCCATGAATATTTTCAGCCCAATGCTCCAAGCCCTATTCATCACAATGATCCATGGCCAATAACATCACAATGCTCCATGACCACTTTCCTCACAACAGTCCATGACACCCGACAACACAATGATCCGCCACTCTTGTCATCACAATGCTCCATTCCATAGTCATCACAATGCTCCATGACACCTGTCATCACAACACTCCATGAACATTATCAGCCCAGTGCTCCATGACCCTTGTCATCACAATGATCCATGCCCTTGTTATCCCAATGCTCCATAACCCCGGAATTCACAATGCTCCATGACGCTTGTCATCACAGTGCTCCATGACACATGTCATCACAATGCTCCATGCCTTTGTCAGCAAAATGCTACATGACGTTTCCATTACAATGCTCTATGTGCTTGTCATCAAAATACTCCATTTCCATTGTCATCACAATCCTCCATGAACCTTGGGATCACATTGCTTCATGCCCTTGTCCTCACAATGCTCCCTGCTCCTTGAAAGCAAAATGATCCATGACCTCTGTCATCACAATTCTCCAAACCCTTGTGATCACAATGTTCCATAACACTTGTCATCACAACGCTCCATGATGCCTGTCATCACAATACTCCATGCTCTTTTCATCACAATGCTCCATGCCATTGTCATCAAAATACTCCACAAGCTTGTCATCAGAATGCTCCATGACCCTTGTCATCACATTTCTCCATGCACTTGTCAGCACAATGCTCCCTGACCCTTGTCATCACAATGCTCCCAGCCATTGTCATCACAATGCTCCATTACCTTTGCCATCAGAATCCTCCATGACACTTGGCATCCCAATGCTCCATGCCATTGTCATCACAATGGGCCATTACATATGTCATCACAATGCTCCCTGACACCTGTCTTCACAATACTGCATGACCTGGCCATCACAATGCTCCATGCCCTTGTCATCACAATGTGCCATTCCAACTGTCATCGCAATAATCCATGAAACTTATTAGACCAATGCTCCTTGCCCTGGTCATCACAATGCTCCATGCCCTTGTTATCACAATGCTCCATGACCCCTGCCATCACAATGCTCTGTGACTCCAGTCATCACAATGCTTCATGACCTTTGTCACCACAATGGGCCATGCCCTCGTCATCTTCACTCTCTGTGAGCTTTTTAACCAAAATGATCCATGAACTTTTCATCACAATGCTCTTTGACCCTTGTCATTAAAATGCTCTATGCCTTTCTCAGCACAATGCTCCATGACCCTTGTCATCACAATGCTCCATGCGCTTGTCAGCACAATGCTCCATGACACATGTCATCACAATGCTCCATGACCCCTGTCATCACAATGCTCCGTGACTCCAGTCATCACAATGCTTCATAACGTTTGTCATCACAATGATCCATGCCTGTGTCATCACAAGGTTATGTGACCTTTGTAACCACAATGCTCCATGAACATTTCATCACAATTCACAGTGATCCTTGTCATCACAAAGCTCCATGTCTTTGTGAGAACAATGCTCCATGACAATTGTCTTCACAATGTGCCACACGCATTTCATCACATCGGTCCACAACCTTGTCATTGCAATGCTCCATAAACCTTGTAATCACAATGCTCCATGCACTTCTCATCAAAATGCTCTCTCACCAGAGATATCACAGTGTTCCATCACTAGTCATCACAATACTCCCTCACCCCTGTAATCACAATGTTCCATGACCCGGTCATCACACTGCTACATCCCCTTATCATCAGAATGTTCCATGACCCCTGACATCACAATGTTCCATAAACCCTGTCATCAAAATGCTCCATGATCCTTTTCATCCCAAAGCTCCAAGACCCCTGACATCACAATGTTCTATAACACCTGCCATCAAAATATTCCATTACACTTTTCATCAAATTGCTGCATGGCCCGGTCATCAAAATGCTCCCTGCACTTCTCATCACAATGCACCATGCCCTTGTCATCAAAATGCTCCATGACTTGTCATCACAAATCTCCATGACACTTGGCATCACAATGCTCCATGTCATTGTCATGACAATGCTCCATGAACACTCTCATCACATTGCTCCATGCCCTTGTCATCACAAAGCTCCATGACACTTGTCATCACAATGCTCGATGCCCTTCTCATCGCAATGCTCCATGCCCTTGTCATTACAATCCTGCATGACCCATGTATCATAGTGTTCCGTACCCTTGTCATCACAATGCTCCATGCCCACTCTCCTCACAATAATCCATCAAACATTTCAGACCAATGTTCCATGCCCTTCTCATCACAATGCTCCATTTCCTCTGTCATAACAATGCACCATGACCCCTGCCATCACAATGTTCCACGGCCTAGTCATCACAAGGTTCCATGACACTTGTCATCACAATGCTGAAGGCCCCTGTAATCACAATGCTCCTTGCCCTTGTCATCACAAAGCTCCATGACGCATGTCATCAGAAAGTTCCATGGCCTTCTCATCACAGTGCTCCATGCCCTTGTCATCACAATGCTCCAAGACCTTTGTAAACACAATGATCCATGCCCCTTTTCATCTCAATGATCCATGAACCCTGCCATCACAATGCACCATGCCCATCATCATAATGCTTCAGGCTATTTTCATCACAATGAAATCAATATTCTCCATTACCTCTGTCATCATAATGCTCCAAACACTTGTGATCACAATGTTCCATAACACTTATCATCACAACACCCCATGACGCTCATCATCACAATTATCCATGGTCTTCTCTTCACAATGCTCCATGATCTTTGTCATCACAATGCTCAATACACTTGTCATCACAATGCTCCCTGACACTTGTCGTCCATATGCTCCTTGAACCCTGTCATGACAAGGCTCCATGCCTTTTCATCACAATGATCCATGCCCTTTTCATCACAATGCTCCAAGATCCCTGTAATCACAATGATCCATGCCCTTGTCATCAAAAAGCTCCATGACGCATGTCATCAGAATGCTTCATGTCCTTCTCATCATAATGCTCCATGCCCTTGTCATCACAATGCTCCAAGACCCCTGAAATCACAATGCTCCATCCCCCTTTTCATCAGAATGCTCCATGAGACTTGTCATCAGAAGTCTCCATGGCCTTCTCCTCACAATGCTCCAGGACCTTGTCATCACCATGCTCCATTCCCTAGTCATCACAATGCTCCTTGACCCCTGTCATCACAATAGTCCATGAACATTTTCAGCCCAATGCTCCACGACCTACTCATCACAATGCTCCGTGGCCAATATCTTCACAATGCTCCATGACCACTGTTATCACAACACTCCATGACAACTGACAACAAAATGATCCGGGACTCTTGTCATCACAATGCTCCATTCCCTAGTCATCACAATGCTCCATGATCCCTGTCATCACAACACTCCATAAACATTTTCAGCCCAGTGCTCCATGACCCTTGTCATCACAATGATCCATGCCCTTGTAATCCCAATGCTCCATGACCCCAGTATTCACAATGCTCCGTGACGCTTTTCATCACAGTGCTCCATGACACATGTCATCACAATGCTCCATGCCTTTGTCAGCAAAATGCTACATGACCTTTCCATTACAATGCTATATGCGCTTGTCATCAAAATACTCCATTTCCATTGTCATCACAATCCTCCATGAACCTTGGGATCACATTGCTTCATGCCCTTGTCATCACAATGCTCCCTGCTCCTTGAAATCAAAATGATCCATGACCTCTGTCATCACAATACTCCAAACCCTTGTGATCACAATGTTCCATAACACTTGTCATCACAACGCTCCATGATGCCTGTCATCACAATAATACATGCCCTTTTCATCACAAGGCTACATGAACTTTGTCATCAAAATTTTCAATACACTTGTCATCACAATGCTCCCTGACACTTGTCATCAGAATGCTCCTTGAAACCTGTCACGAAAAGGCTCCATGCCTTTTTCATCACAATGCACCATGCCGTTTTCATCAAAATGATCCATGCCATTGTCATCAAAATACTCCACAAGCTTGTCATCAGAATGCTCCATGACACTTGTCATTACAATTCTCCACGCACTTGTCAGCACAATGCTCGCTGACCCTTGTCATCACAATGCTCCAAGCCATTGTCATCACAATCCTCCATTACTTTTGTCATCAGAATCCTCCATGACACTTGGCATCACAATGCTCCATGCCATTGTCATCAAAATGGGCCATTACATATGTCATCACAATGCTCCCTGACACCTGTCTTCACAATACTGCATGGCCTGGTCATCACAATGCTCCATGCCGTTGTCATCACAGTGTGCCATTCTAACTGTCATCACAATAATCCATGAAACTTATTAGACCAATGTTCCATGCCCTTGTCATCACAATGCTCCATGCCCTTGTTATCACAATGCTCCATGACCCCTGTCATCACCATGCTCGGTGACTCCAATCATCACAATGCTTCATGACCTTTGTCATCACAATGGTCCATGCCCTGGTCATCAACAGTCTCTGTGACATTTTTAACCACAATGCTCCATGAACTTTTCATCACAATTCTCTTTGACCATTGTCATCACAATGCTCCATGTGCTTGGCAGCACAATGCTCCATGACACATGTCATCACAATGCACCATGTGCTTGTCATCACAGTGCTCCACAATCTTGTCATCACAATGCTCCATAAAATTTGTCATCACAATTCTACATGCACTTCATATCAAAATGCTCTCTCACCACTGATATCACAATGCTACATCACTATTTGTCACAATACTCCGTCACTCCTGTCATCACAATGCTACATGCACTTATCATCACAATGTTCAATGACCCCTGACATCACAATGTTCCATAACACCTGTCATCAAAATGTTCCATGACACTTTTCATCAAATTGCTCAAAGACCCTATCATCAGAATGTTCCCTGCCTTTCTCATCACAATGCACAACACCCTTGCCATCAAAATGCTCCATGACCTTTGTCATCACAAAGATCCATGACCCATGGCATCACAGTGCTCCATGTCATTGTCATCACAATGCTCCATGCACACTCTCATCACATTGCTCCATGCCCTTGTCTTCACAAAGCTCCATGACACATGTCATCAGAATGCTCCATGGCCTTCTCATCACAATGATCCATGCCCTTGCCATCACAATGCTCCATTACCACTGTCATAAAAATTCTCCATGACACCTGCCATCACGATGTTCCATGGCCTTGTCATCACAAAGCTCCATGACCCTTCTCATCACAATGCTCCAAGAACCGTGTAATCACAATGCTCTATGCCCCTTTTCATCTCAATGATCCATGAACCCTGTCATCAAAATGAACCATGCCCATCATCATAATGCTTCATGCTATTGTCATCACAATGAAATCAAATTGCTCCGTGACCTCTGTCATAACAATGCTCCAAACCCTTGTGATCACAATATTCCATAACACTTGTCATCACAATGCCCCATGATGCTCGTCATCACAATTATCAATGGTCTTCTCATCACAATGCTCCATGACCATTGTCATCACAATGCTCAATACACTTGTCATCAAAATGCTCCCTGACACTTGTTGTCTGTATGCTCCTTGAACCCTGTCATGACAAGGCTCCATGCCTATTTCATCACAATGATCCATGCCATTTTCATCACAATGCTCCAAGACCCATGTAATCACAATGCTCCATGCCCTTGTCATCACAAAGCTCGATGACGCATGCCATCAGAATGCGCCTTGGTCTTCTCCTCACAATGATCCATGCCCTTGTCATCACAATGTTCCAAGACCCTTTTCATCAGTATGCTCCATGAGACTTGTCATCACAAGGCTCCATGGTTTTGTCAGCACAATGCTCAAGGAAATTGTCATCACAATGCTTCACGACCTTGTCATGAAAATTCTCAATGGCCATTGTCATCATAATGCTCCAAGCCATAGTCATCACAATGCTCCATTATATTTGTCATCACAATTCTCCATTTCATTTGGCATCACAATACTCCCTGCCATTGTCATCGCAATGGACCATGACATATATCATCACAATGCTCCCTGACACCGGTCTTCACAATACACCATGAACTTCTCTACACAATGATCCATGCCCTTGTCATCACAATGCACCATGTCCACTGTCATCACAATAATATATGAATCTTGTCAGACAAATGCTCCAAGCTCCTGTCATCACAATGCTCCATGCCCTTGTCATCACAATGCTCCATGACTTGTCATCACAATCCTCCATGACCCATGACACATGTATCACAGTGTTTCATGCCCTAGTCATCACAATGCTCCAAGACCCCTGTAATCACAATGCTCCATGCCCCTTTTCATCAGAATGGTCCATGAGACTTGTCATGACAAGTCTCCATGGTCTTCTCATCACAATGCTCCTGGACCTTGTCATCACCATGCTCCATTCCCTTCTCATCACAATGCTCCATGACTCCTGTCATCACAATAATCCATGAATATTTTCAGCCCAATGCTCCATGACCTATTCATCACAATGATCAATGGCCAATATCATCACAATGCTCCATGACCACTGTCCTCACAACACTCCATGACACCAGACAACACAATGATCCGCGACTCTTGTCATCACAATGCTACATTCCATAGTCATCACAATGCTCCATGACACCTGTCATCACAACACTCCATGAACATTTTCAGCCCAATGCTCCATGACCCTTGTCATCACAATGATCCATGCCCTTGTCATCCCAATGCTCCATGACCCCAGTATTCACAATGCTCCGTGACGCTTGTCAACAGAGTGCTCCATGACACGTCATCACAATGCTCCATGCCTTTGTCAGCAAAATGCTACATGACTTTGTCATTACAATGCTCTATGCGCTTGTCATCACAATACTCCATTTCCATTTTCATCACAATCCTGCATGAAACTTGGGATCACATTGCTTCATGCCCTCCTCCTAACAATGCTCCATGCTCCTTGAAATCAAAATGATCCATGACCTCTGTCTTCACAATGCTCCAAACCCTTGTGATCACAATGTTCCATAACACTTGTCATCACAACGCTCCATGATGCCTGTCATCAAAATACTCCATGCTCTTTTCATCACAATGCTCCATGACCTTTGTCATCACAAGGATCCCTGACACTTGTCATCAGTATGCTCCTTGAACCCTGTCAGGAAACGTCTCCATGCCTTTTCATCACAATGCCCCATGCCGTTTTCATCAGAATGCTCCATGCCATTGTCATCAAAATACTCCACAAGCTTGTCATCAGAATGCTCCATGACTCTTGTCATCACATTTCTCCATGCACTTGTCAGCACAATGCTCCCTGACCCTTGTCATCACAATGCTGCAAGCCATTGTCATCACAATGCTTCATTACCTTTGCCATCAGAATGATCCATGACACTTTGCATCCCAATGCTCCATGCCATTGTCATCACAATGGGCCATAATATATGTCATCACAATGCTCCCTGACACCTGACTTCAGAATACAGCATGGCCTGGTCATCACAATGCTCCATGCCGTTGTCATCACTATGCGCCATTCTAACTGTCATCACAATAATCCATGAAACTTATTAGACCAATGTTCCATGCCCTTGTCATCACAATGCTCCATGCCATTGTTATAGCAATGCTCCATGACCCCTGTCATCACAATGCTCCGTGACTCCAATCATCACAATGCTTCATGACCTTTGTCATCACAATGGTCCATGCCCTGGTCATCAACAGTCTCTGTGACATTTTTAACCACAATGCTCCATGAACTTTTCATCACAGTGCTCTTTGACCCTTGTCATCACAATGCTCCATGCGCTTGGCAGCACAATGCTCCATGACACATGTCATCACAATGCACCATGTGCTTGTCAGCACAGTGCTCCACAATCTTGTCATCACAATGCTCCATAAAATTTGTCATCACAATGCTCCATGCACTTCTCATCAAAATGCTCTCTCACCACTGATATCACAATGCTACATCACTATTTGTCACAATACTCCGTCACTCCTGTCATCACAATGTTACATGCACTTATCATCACAATGTTCGATGACCCCTGACATCACAATGTTCCATAACACCTGTCATCAAAATGTTCCATGACACTTTTCATCAAATTGCTCAAAGACCCTGTCATCAGAATGTTCCCTGCCTTTCTCATCACAATGCACGACACCCTTGCCATCAAAATGCTCCATGACCTTTGTCATCACAAAGATCCATGACCCTTGGCATCACAATGCTCCATGTCATTGTCATCAGAATGCTCCATGCACGCTCTCATCACATTGCTCCATGCCCTTGTCTTCACAAAGCTCCATGACACATGTCATCAGAATGCTCCATGGCCTTCTCATCACAATGATCCATGCCCTTGCCATCACAATGCTCCATTACCACTGTCATAACAATGTTCCATGACCTCTGCCATCACGATGTTCCATGGCCTTGTCATCAAAAGGCTCCATGACCCTTCTCATCACAATGCTCCAAGAACGCTCTAATCACAATGCTCTATGCCCCTTTTCATCTCAATGATCCATGAACCCTGTCATCAAAATGAACCATGCCCATCATCATAATGCTTCATGCTATTGTCATCACAATGAAATCAAATTGCTCCATGACCTCTGTCATAACAATGCTCCAAACCCTTGTGATCACAATATTCCATAACACTTGTCATCACAATGCCCCATGATGCTCGTCATCACAATTATCAATGGTCTTCTCATCACAATGCTCCATGACCATTGTCATCACAATGCTCAATACACTTGTCATCAAAATGCTCCCTGACACTTGTTGTCTGTATGCTCCTTTAACCCTTTCATGACAAGGCTCCATGCCTATTTCATCACAATGATCCATGCCATTTTCATCACAATGCTCCAAAACCCGTGTAATCACAATGCTCCATGCCCTTGTCATCACAAAGCTCGATGACGCATGCCATCAGAATGCGCCTTGGTCTTCTCCTCACAATGCTCCATGCCCTTGTCATCACAATGTTCCAAGACACTTTTCATCAGTATGCTCCATGAGACTTGTCATCAGAAGGCTCCATGGTTTTGTCAGCACAATGCTCAAGGAAATTGTTATCACAATGCTTCACGACCTTGTCATGAAAATTCTCAATGGCCATTGTCATCATAGTGCTCCAAGCCATAGTCATCACGATGCTCCATTATATTTGTCATCACAATTCTCCATTTCATTTGCCATCACAATACTCCCTGCCATTGTCATCGCAATGGACCATGACATATGTCATCACAATGCTCCCTGACACCTGTCTTCACAATACACCATGACCTTCTCTACACAATGATCCATGCCCTTGTCATCACAATGCACCATGTCCACTCTCATCACAATAATCTATGAATCTTGTCAGACAAATGCTCCATGCTCCAGTCATCACAATGCTCCATGCCCTTGTCATCACAATGCTCCATGACTTGTCATCACAATCCTCCATGACCCATGACACATGTATCACAGTGTATCATGCCCTAGTCATCACAATGCTCCAAGACCCCTGTAATCACAATGCTCCATGCCCCTTTTCATCAGAATGGTCCATGAGACTTGTCATGACAAGTCTCCATGGTCTTCTCATCACAATGCTACTGGACATTGTCATCACCATGCTCCATTCCCTTCTCATCACAATGCTCCATGACTCCTGTCATCACAATAATCCATGAATATTTTCAGCCCAATGCTCCAAGACCTATTCATCACAATGCTCCATGGAGAATATCATCACAATGCTCCATGACCACTGTCCTCACAACACTCCATGACACCCGACAACACAATGATCCGTGACTCTTGTTATCACAATGCTCCATTCCATAGTCATCACAATGCTCCATGACACCTATCATCACAACACTCCATGAACATTATCAGTGCAGTGCTCCATGACACTTGTCATCACAATGATCCATGCCCTTGTCATCCCAATGCTCCATGACCCCTGTATTCACAATGCTCCATGACGCTTGTCATCACAGTGCTCCATGACACATGTCATCACAATGCTCCATGCCTTTGTCAGCAAAATGCTACATGACTTTGTCATTACAATGCTCTATGCGCTTGTCATCACAATACTCCATTTCCATTGTCATCACAATCCTCCATGAAACTTGGGATCACATTGCTTCATGCCCTCCTCCTCACAATGCTCCATGCTCCTCGAAATCAAAATGATCCATGACCTCTGTCATCACAATGCTCCAAAACCTTCTGATAACAATGTTCCATAACACTTATCATCACAACACCCCATGACGCTCATCATCACAATTATCCATGGTCTTCTCTTCACAATGCTCCATGATCTTTGTCATCACAATGCTCAATACACTTGTCAGCACAATGCTCCCTGACACTTGTCGTCAGTATGCTCCTTGAACCCTCTCATGACAAGGCTCCATGCCTTTGTCATCACAATAATCCATGCCCTTTTCATCACAGTGCTCCAAGATCCCTGTAATCACAATGATCCATGCCCTTGTCATCACAAAGCTCCATGACGCATGTCATCAGAATGCTTCATGGCCTTCTCATCATAATGCTCCATGCCCTTGTCATCACAATGCTCCAAGACCCCTGTAATCACAATGCTCGATGCCCCTTTTCATCAGAATGCTCCATGAGACTTGTCATCACAAGTCTCCATGGTCTTCTCCTCACAATGCTCCAGGACCTTGTCATCACCATGCTCCATTCCCTTCTCATCACAATGCTCCATGACCCCTGTCATCACAATAGTCCATGAACATTTTCAGCCCAATGCTCCACGACCTACTCATCACAATGCTCCATGGCCAATATCTTCACAATGCTCCATTACCACTGTTATCACAATACTCCATGTCAACTGACAGCAAATGATCTGGGACTCTTGTCATCACACTGCTCCATTCCCTAGTCATCACAATGCTCCATGACCCCTGTCATTACAACACTCCATGAACATTTTCAGCGCAGTGCTCCATGACACTTGTCATCACAATGATCCATGCCCTTGTCATCCCAATGCTCCATGACCCGTGTATTCACAATGCTCCATGACGCTTGTCATCACAGTGCTCCATGACACATGTCATCACAATGCTCCATGCCTTTGTCAGAAAAATGCTACATGACCTTTCCATTACAATGCTCTATGCGCTTGTCATCAAAATACTCCATTTCCATTGTCATCAAAATCCTCCATGAACCTTGGGATCACATTGCTTCATGCCCTTGTCATCACAATGTTCCCTGCTCATTGAAATGAAAATGATCCATGACCTCTGTCATCACAATACTCCAAACCATTGTGATCACAATGTTCCATAACACTTGTCATCACAACGCTCCATGATGCCTGTCATCACAATACTCCATGCCCTTTTCATCACAATGCTCCATGACATTTGTCATCACAATTTTCAATAAACTTGTCATCACAATGCTCCATGACACTTGTCATCAGAATGCTCCTTGAACCCTGTCACGAAAAGGCTCCATGCATTTTTCATCACAATGCCCCATGTCGTTTTCATCAAAATGATCCATGCCATTGTCATCAAAATACTCCACAAGCTTGTCATCAGAATGCTCCATGACACTTGTCATTACAATTCTCCACGCACTTGTCAGAACAATGCTCCCTGACCCTTGTCATCACAATGCTCCAAGCCATTGTCATCACAATGCTCCATTACTTTTGTCATCAGAATCCTCCATGACACTTGGCATCACAATGCTCCATGCCATTGTCATCACAATGGCCCATTACATATGTCATCACAATGCTCCCTGACACCTGTCTTCACAATACTGCATGGCCTGGTCATCACAAGGCTCCATGCCGTTGTCATCACTATGCGCCATTCTAACTGTCATCACAATAATCCATGAAACTTATTAGCCCAATGTTCCATGCCCTTGTCATCACAATGCTCCATGACCCCTGTCATCACAATGCTCCGTGACTCCAATCATCACAATGCTTCATGACCTTTGTCATCACAACGGTCCATGCCCTGGTCATCAACAGTCTCTGTGACCTTTTTAAACACAATGCTCCATGAACTTTTTATCACAATGCTCTTTGAACCTTGTCATCACAATGCTCCATGCGCTTGGCAGCACAATGCTCCATGACACATGTCATCACAATGCACCATGTGCTTGTCAGCACAGTGCTCCACAATCTTGTCATCACAATGCTCCATAAAATTTGTCATCACAATGCTCCATGCACTTCTCATCAAAATGCTCTCTCACCACTGATATCACAATGCTATATCACTATTTGTCACAATACTCCATCACTCCTGTCATCACAATGCTACATGCACTTATCATCACAATGTTCGATGACCCCTGACATCACAATGTTCCATAACACCTGTCATCAAAATGTTCCATGACACTTTTCATCAAATTGCTCCATGACCCTGTCATCAGAATGTTCCCTGCCTTTCTCATCACAATGCACAACGCCCTTGCCATCAAAATGCTCCATGACTTTTGTCATCACAAAGATCCATGACCCTTGGCATCACAATGCTCCATGTCATTTTCATCACAATGCTCCATGCACGCTCTCATCACATTGCTCCATGCCCTTGTCTTCACAAAGCTCTATGACACATGTCATCATAATGCTCCATGGCCTTCTCATCACAATGATCCATGCCCTTGCCATCACAATGCTCCATTACCACTGTCATAACAATGCTCCATGACCGCTGCCATCACGATGTTCCATGGACCTGTCATCAAAAAGCTCCAAGACCCTTCTCATCACAATGCTCCAAGAACCCTGTAATCGCAATGCTCTATGCCCCTTTTCATCTCAATGATCCATGAACCTTGTCATCACAATGCACCATGCCCATCATCATAATGCTTCATTCTATTGTCATCACAATGAAATCAAATTGCTCCATGACCCCAGTCATCACAATGCTCCGTGACTCCAGTCAACACAATGCTTCATAAGATTTGTCATCACAATTGTCCATGCCCGCGTCATCACAAGGCTCTGTGACTTTTGTAACCACAATGCTCCATGAACTTTTCATCACAGTGCTCCGTGACACTTGTCATCACAATGCTCCATGCCTTTGTCAGAAAAATGCTCCATGACCCTTGTCATCACAATGTGCCATGCGCTTTTCATCACAACGGTCCACATATTTGTCATAGCAATGCTCCATAAACCCTGTAATCACAATGCTCTCTGCCCCTTTTCATCTCAATGAACCATGAGCCCTGTCATCACAATGCACCATGCCCATCATCATAATGCTTCATGCTATTGTCATCACAATGAAATCAAAATTCTCCATGACCTCTGTCATAACAATGCTCCAAAACCTTGTTATCACAATATTCCATAACACTTGTCATCACAGTGCCCCATGACACTCATCATCACAATTATCCATGGTATTCTCATCACAATTCTCCATGACCTTTGTCATCACAATGCTCAATACACTTGTCATCAAAATGCTCCCTGACACTTGTTGTCTGTATGCTCCTTGAACCCTGTCATGACAAGGCTCCATGCCTTTTTCATCACAATGATCCATGCCCTTTTCCTCACAATGCTCCAAGACCCCTTTAAACACAATGCTCCATGCCCTTGTCATCACAACTCTCAATGAAACATGTCTTCAGAATGCTCCTTGGCCTTCTCCTCACAATGCTTCATGCCCATGTCATCACAATGTTCCAAGACCCCTGTAATCACATTGGACCATGCCCCTTTTCATCAGTATGCTCCAAGAGATTTGTCCTCACAAGTCTCTATGGATTTCTCATCACAATGCTCCAGGACCTTGTCATCACAATGCTTCACGACATTGTCATGAAAATTCTCAATGGCCCTTGTCATCATAATGCTCCAAGCCCTAGTCATCACAATGCTCCATTATATTTGTCATCCAAATCCTCCATTACATTTGGCATCACAATGCTCCCTGCCATTGTCATTGCAATGGACCATGACATATGTCAACACAATGCTCCCTGACACCTGTCTTCACAATACTCCATGATCTTCTCATCACAATGATCCATGGCCTTGTCATCACAATGCACCATGTCCAATGTCATCAAAATAATCTATGAAACTTGTCAGACCAATGCTCCATGCCCCTGTCACCACAATGCTCCAAGCCCTTTTCATCACAATGCTCCATGACCACTGTCATCACAATGCTCCGTGACTCCAGTCATCACAATGCTTCATAACATTTGTCATCACAATGGTCCATGTCCGCATCATTACAAGTATCTGTGACCTTTGTAACCACAATGCTCCATGAACTTTTCATCACAATAATCCGTGACCCTTGTCATCAAAATGCTCCATGCGTTTGACAGAAAAATGCTCCATGACCCTTGTCATCACACATTGCTACGCGCTTTTCATCACAACGGTCCACAAATTTGTCATGGTAATGATCCTTAAACCTTGTAATCACAATGCTCCATGCCCTTCTCATCACAATGCTCCATTACCCCTGTCATAACAATGCTCCATGACCCCTGTGATCACAATATTCCACGGCCTTTTCATCACAAGGCTCCATGACACTTGTCATCACAATGCTCCAAGACACCTGTAATCACAATGCTCCATGTCCTTGTCATCACAAAGCTCCATGACACATGCCATCAGAATGTTCCATGTCCTTCTCATCAAAATGCTCCATGCCCTTGTCATCACAGTGCTCCAAGACCCCTGTAAACACAATGCTCCATGCCCCTTTTCATCTCATTGCTCCATGAACCCTGTCATCACAATGCACCATGCCCATCATCATAATGCTTCTGGCTATTGTCAGCACAATGAAATCAAAATTCTCCATGACCTTTGTCATCACAATACTCCATGAATATTTTAAGCCCAATGCTCCATGACCCTTGTCATCACAATGATCCATGCCCTTGTCATCGCAATGTTCCATGACCCCTGTATTCACAAAGCTCCATGACGCTTGTCATCACAGTGCTCCATGACGCATATCACCACAATGCTCCATGAATTTGTCAGCAAAATGCTACATGACCTTGTCATTACAATGCTCTATGCACTTGTCATCACAATACTCCATTACCGTTGTCATCACAATCCTCCATTAACCTTGGGATCACATTGCTTCATGCCATTGTAATTACAATGTTCCATGCTCCTTGAAATCAAAATGATCCGTGACTTCTGTCATCACAATGCTCCAAACGCTTGTGATCAAAATGTTCCATAATACTTGTCACCACAACGCTCCATGATGCCTGACATCACAATACTCCATGCACTTTTCATCACAATGCTCCATGACATTTGTCATCACAATTCTCAAGGCAATTGTCATCACAATGCTCCCTGACAATTGTCATCAGAATGCTCCTTGAACCCTGTCACGAAAAGGCTCCGTGCCTTTTTCATCACAAGGCCCCATGCCGTTTTCATCACAATGCTCCACGCCACTGTCATCAAAATATTCCACAAGCTTGTCATGAGAATGCTCCATGACCCTTGGCATCACAATTCTCCATGCACTTGTCAGCACAATGCTCCCTGACCCTTGTCATCACAATGATCCAAGCCATTGTCATCACTGTGCTCCATTACCTTTCTCATCTGAATCCTCCATATCACTTGGCATCACAATGCTCCATGCCATTGTCATCAAAATGGGCCATTACATATGTCATCACAATGCTCCCTGACACCTGTCTTCACAATACTGCATGACCTGGTCATCACAATGCTCCATGCCCTTGTCATCACAATGCGCCATTCCAACTGTAATCACAATAATCCATGAAACTTATTAGACTAATGCTCCATGCCCTTGTCATCACAATGCTCCATGCCCTTGTTATCACAATGCTCCATTACCCCTGTCATCACAATGCTCCGTGACTCCAGTTATCACAATGCTTCATGACCTTTGTCACCACAATGGTCCATGCCCTCATCATCAACAGTCTCTGTGTTCTTTTTAACCACAATGCTACATGAACTTTTCATCAAAATGCTCTTTGACCCTTGTCATCACAATGCTCCGTGCACTTCTCATCAAAATGCTCTGTGACCAATGATATCACAATGTTACATCACTATTCGTCACAATATTCCCTCACCCCTGTCATCAAAATGTGCCATGACTCCTGTCATCACAATGCTACATGCACTTATCATCACAATGTTCGATGACCCCTGGCATCACAATGTTCCTTAACCCCTATCATCAAAATGTTCCATGACACTTTTCATCAAATTGCTCCATGACCCTGTCATCACAATGCTCCATGTCATTGTCATCACAGTGCTCCATGAAGGTTCTCATTATATTGCTCCATGTCCTTGTCTTCACAAACCTCCATGACACATGTTATCAGAATGCTGCATGGCCTTCTCATCACAATGCTCCATGCCCTTGCCAACACAATGCTCCATTACCCCTGTCATAACAATGCTCCATGAACCCAGATATCACGATGTTCCATGGCCTTGTTATCACAAGGCTCCATGACCCTTCTCATCACAATGCTCCAAGACCTCTGTAATCACAATGCTCCATGCCCGTTTTCATCTCAATGATCCATGAACCCTGTCATCACAATGCACTATGCCCATCATCATAATGCTTCATGCTTTTGTCATCACAATGAAATCAAAATGCTCCATGATTTCTGGCATAACAATGCTCCAAACCCTTGTGATCACAATATTCCATAACACTTGTCATCACAGTGCCCCATGACACTCATCATCACAATTATCCATGGTCTTCTCATCACAATGCTCCATGACCTTTGTCATCACAATGATCAATACACTTGTCATCAATATGCTCCCTGACACTTCTTGTCTGTATGCTCCTTGAACCCTGTCATGACAAGGCTCCATGCCTTTTTCATCACAATGATCCATGCACTTTTCATCAAAATGCTCCATGACCCCTGACATCACAGTGTTCCATAACCCCTGTCATCAAAATGTTTCATGACCCTTTTCAACAAATTGCTCCATGACCCTGTCATCACAATGCTCCCTGCACTTCTCATCACAATGCACAACGCACTTGTCATCAAAATGCTCCATGACATTTGACATCACAAAGATCCATGACACTTGGCATCACAGTGCTCCATGTCATTGTCATCACAATGCTCCATGAACACTCTCATCACATTGCTCCATGCCCTTGTCATCACAAAGCTCCATGACACATGCCATCAGAATGCTCCATGGCCTTCTCATCACAGTGCTCTATGCGCTTGCCATCACAATGCTCCATTACCCCTGTCATAACAATGCTCCATGACACCTGCCATCACGATGTTCCGTGGCCTTGTCATCACAAGGCTCCATGACCCTTCTCATCACAATGCTCCAAGACCCCTGTAATCACAATGCTCTATGCCCCTTTTCATCTCAATGACCCATGAACACTGTCATCACAATGCACCATGCCCATCATCATATTGCTTCATGCTATTGTCAGCAAAATGAAATCAAAATGCTCCATGACCTCTGACATAGCAATGCACCAAAACCTTGTGATCACAATATTCCATAACACTTGTCATCACAGTGCCCAATGACACTCATCATCACAATTATCCATGGTCTTCTCATCACAATGCTCCATGACCTTTGTCATCACAATGCTCAATACACTTGTCATCAAAATGCTCCCTGACACTTCTTGTCTGTATGCTCCTTGAACCCTGTCATGACAAGGCTCCATGCCTTTTTCATCACAATGGTCCATGCCCTTTTCCTCACAATGCTCCTAGACCCCTTTAAACACAATGCTCCATGCCCTTTTCATCACAAAGTTCCAACACCCCTGTAATCACAATGGTCCATGTCCCTTTTCATCAGTATGCTCCATGAGATTTGTCATCACAAGTCTCTATGGATTTCTCATCACAATGCTCCAGGACATTGTCATCACAATGCTGCACGACCATGTTCTGAAAATTCTCAATGGCCCTTGTCTTCATAATGCTCCAAGCACAAGTCATCAAAATGCTCCATTATATTTGTCATCAAAATCCTCCATTACATTTGGCATTACAATTCTCCCTGCCTTTGTCATTGCAATGGAAAATGACGTATGTCATCACAATGCTCCCTGACACCAGTCTTCACAATACTCCATGACCTTCTCATCACAATGATCCATGCCCTTGTCATCAAAATGCACCATGTCAACTCTCATCACAATAATCTATGAAACTTGTCAGAACAATGCTCCATGCCCCTGTCACCACAACGCTCCATGCCCTTTTCATCACAATGCTCCATGACCACTGTCATCACAATGATCCATGACTCTAGTCATCACAATGCTTCATAACATTTGTCATCACAATGGTCCATGCCCACGTCATCACAAGGCTCTCTGACCTTTGTAACCACAATGCACCATGAACAGTTCATCACAATGCTCCGTGACCCTTGTCATCAAATTGCTCCATGCCTTTGTCGGAAAAATGCTCCTTGACCCTTTTCATCACAATGTGCTACGCGCTTTTCATCACAACGGTCCACAAATTTGTCATGGTAATGCTCCATAAACCTTGTAATCACAATGCTCCATGCCCTTCTCATCACAATGCTCCATTACCCCTGTCATAAAAATGCTCCATGACCCCTGCCATCACAATATTCCACGGCCTTGTCATCACAAGGCTCCATGACACTTGTCATCACAATGCTCCAAGACCCCTTTAATCACAATGCTCCATGCCCTTGTCATCACAAAGCTCCATGACACATGCCATCAGAATGTTCCATGTCCTTCTCATCAAAATGCTCCATGCCCTTGTCATCACAGTGCTCCAAGACCCCTGTAATCACAATGCTCCATGCCCCTTTTCATCTCAATGCTCCATGAACCCTGTCATCACAATACACCATGCCCATCATCATAATGCTTCCGGCTATTGTCAGCACAATGAAATCAAAATTCTCCATGACCTCTGTCATCACAATGCTCCATCACACCTGTCATCAAAATACTCCATGAACATTTTCAGCCCAATGCTCCATGACCCTTGTCATCACAATGATCCATGCCCTTGTCATCCCAGTGCTCCATGACTCCTGTATTCACAAAGCTCCATGACGCTTGTCATCACAGTGCTCCATGACACCTGTCATCAGAATACTCCATGCTCTTGTCATCCCAATGCTCCATGACCCCTGTATTCACAGTGCTCCGTGACGCTTGTCATCACAGTGCTTCATGACGCCTGTCATCACAATGCTCCTTGCCTTTGTCATCACAGTACTCCATGACCCCTGTCATCACAATGCTCCATGACTCCAGTCACCACAATTCTTCATAACACTTGTCATCACAATTGACCATGCCCACTTCATCACAAGGCTTTGTGACCTTTGTAACCACAATGCTCCATGAACTTTTCATCACAATGCTCCGTGATCATTGTCATCACAATGTTCCATGCCTTTGTCAGAAAAATGCTCCATGACCCTTGTCATCACAATGTGCCACGTGCTTTTCATCACAACGGTCCACAGAGTTGTCATAGCAATGTTCCATAAACCTTGCAATCTCAATGCTCCATGCCCTTCTCATCACAATGCTCCATTACCCCTGTCAGAACAATGCTCCATGAGCCCTGTCATCACAATGATCCACGGCCTTGTCATCATAAGGCTCCATGACACTTGTCATCACAATGCTCCAAGACACCTGTAATCACAATGCTCCATGCCCGTGTCATCACAAAGCTCCATGACACATGTCATCAGAAAGTTCGATGGCCTTCTCATCATAATGCTCCATGCCCTTGTCATTACAGTGCTCCAAGACCCCTGTAATCACAATGCTCCATGCCCCTTTTCATCTCAATGCTCCATGAACCCTGTCATCACAATGCATCATACCCTTCATCATAATGCTTCCGGCTATTGTCAGCACAATGAAATCAAAATTCTCCATGACCTCTGTCATCACAATGCTCCATGACCCCTGTCATCAAACCACTACATGAACATTTGCAGCCCAATGTTCCATGACCCTTGTCATCACAATGATCCATGCCCTTGGCATCCCAATGCTCCATGACACCTGTATTCACAATGCTCCGTGACGCTTGTCATCACAGTGCTCCATGACACCTGTCATCAAAATGCTCCATTCCCTTGTCATCCCAATGCTCCATGACCCCTGTATTCACAATGCTCTGTGACGCTTGTCACCACAGTGCTCCATGACACCTGTCATCACAATGTTCCATGCCTTTGTCAGCAAAATGCTACATGACTTTGTCATTACCATGCTCTATGTGCTTGTCATCACAATACTCCATTACCATTGTCATCACAATCCTCCATGAATCTTGGGATCACATTGCTACATGCCCTTGTCATTACAATGCTCCATGCTCCTTGAAATCAAAATGATCCATGACCTCTGTCATCACAATGCTCCAAAACCTTGTGATCAAAATGTTCCATAACACTTGTCATCCCAACGCTCCATGATGCCTGTCATCACAATACCCCATGCACTTTTCATCACAATGCTCCACGACCTTTGTCATCACAATTCTCAATACACTTGTCATCACAATGCTCCCTGACACTTGTCGTCAGAATGCTCCTTGAATCCTCTCACGAAAAGGCTCCATGCCTTTTTCAACACAATGCCCCATGCCGTTTTCATCACAATACTCCACGCCACTGTCAGCAAAAAATTCCACAGGCTTATCATGAGAATATTCCATGACCCTTGTCATCAAATTCTCCATTCACTTGTCAGCACAATGCTCCCTGACACTTGTCATCTCAATGCTCCAAGCCACTGTCATCACAATGCACCATTACCTTTGTCATCAGAATCCTACATGACACCTGGCATCACAATGCTCCATGTCATTGTCATCACAATGGGCCATTACATATGTCATCACAATGCTCCCTGACACCTCTCTTCACAATACTTCATGACCTGGTCGTCACAATGCTCCATGCCCTTGTCACCACAATGCACCATTCCAACAGTCATCGCAATAATCCATGAAACTTATTAGACCAACGCTCCATGCCCTTGTCATCACAATGCTCCATGACCCTTGTCATCACAATGCCCATGAACTTTTCATCACAATGTTCTTTGATCCTTGTCATCACAATTCTCTATGCCTTTCTCAGCGCAATGCTCCGTGACCCTTGTCATCACAATGCTCCATGCGCTTGTCAGCACGATGCTCCATGACACATGTCATCATAATGCACCATGCGCTTGTCATCACAGTGCTCCACAAGCTTGTCATCAGAATGCCCCATAAACCTTGTCATCACAATGCTCCATGCACTTCTCATCAAAATGTTCTCTCACCACCGATATCACAATGTTACATCACTATTTGTCACAATACTCACTCACCCCTGTTATCACAATGATCCATGACTCCTGTCATCACAATGCTACATGCAATTATCATCACAATGTTCGATGACCACTGACATCACAATGCTCCATAACCACTGTCATCAAAATGCTCCATGACCCTTTTCATCATAATGCTCCATGACACCTGACATCAAAATGTTCCATAACCCCTCTCATCAAAATGTTCCATGACCCTTTTCATCAAATTGCTTCATGACCCTGTCATCACAATGCTCCCTGCCCTTCTCATCACAGTGCACAACGCTCTTGTCATCAAAATGCTCCATGACCTTTGTCATCACAAATATCCATGACCCTTGGCATCACAATGCTCCATGCCCTTGTCCTCACAAAGCTCCTTGACACATGTCATCAGAATGCTCCATGGCCTTCTCATCACAATGCTCCATGCCCTTGCCGTCAAAATGCTCCATTACACCTGTCATAAAAATGCTCCATGACCCCTGCCATCACGATGTTCCCTGGCCTTGTCATCACAAGGCTCCATGACCCTTCTGATCACAATGCTCCAAGACCCCTGTAATCACAATGCTCCATGCCCATTTTTCATCTCAATGATCCATGAACCGTTTCATCACAATGCACCATGCCCATCATCATAATGCTTCATGCTATTGTCATCACAATGAAATCAAAATGCTCCATGACCTCAGTCATAACAATGCTCCAAACCCTTGTGATCACAATATTCCATAACACTTGTCATCACAGTGCCCCATGACACTCGTCATCACAATTATCCAAGGTCTTCTCATCACAGTGCTCCATGACCATTGTCATCACAATGCTCAATACACTTGTCATCAAAATGTTCCCTGACACTTGTTGTCTGTATGCTCCTTGAACCCTCTCATGACAAGGCTCCATGCCTTTTTCATCACAATAATCCATGCCCTTTTCTTCACAATGCTCCAAGACCCATTTAAACACAATGCTCCATGCCCTTGTCATCAAAAAGCTCAATGACACATGTCTTCAGAATGCTCCTTGGCCTTCTACTCACAATGCTCCATGCCCATGTCATCACAATGTTCCAAGACCCCTGTAATCACAGTGGTCCATGCCCCTTTTCATCAGTATGCTACATGAGATTTGTCATCACAAGTCTCTGTGTATTTGTCATCACAATGCTCCAGGAATTTGTCATCACAATGCTTCTCGACCTTGTTCTGCACATTCTCAATGGCCCTTGCCATCATAATGCTCCAAGCCCTAGTCATCACAATGCTCCATTATATATGTCATCAAAATCCTCCATTACATTTGGCATCACAATGCGCCCTGCCATTGTCATTGCAATGGACCATGACATATGTCATCACAATGCTCCCTGACACCTGTGTTTACAATAATCCATGACCTTCTCATCACAATGCTTCATGCTCCCTATCATCACAATGCTCCATGACCACTGTCATCACAACGCTCCATGACCCCTGACCACACAGTGATCCGGGACTCTTGTCATCACAATGCTCCATTCCCTAGTCATCACAATGCTCCATGAACATTTTCAGCGCAATGCTCCATGACACTTGTCATCACAATGATCCATGCCCTTGTCATCCCAATGCTCCATGACCCCTATAATCACAATGATCCGTGATGCTTCTCATCACAGTGCTCTATGACCCTTATCATCACAATGCTCCATGCCTGTGTCAGCAAAATGCTACATGACCTTGTCATCAAAATGCTCCATTTGCTTGTCACCACAATCCTCCCTTACCATTGTCATCAAAATCCTCCATGAACCTTGGGATCACATTGATTCATGCCCTTGTCATCCCAATGCTCCATGCTCCTTGAAAACAAAATTATCCATGACTTCTATCATCACAATGCTCCAAACCCTTGTGACCCCAATGTTCCATAACACTTGTCATCACAATGCTCTGACCAGTAGTCTGTGCTTTCTTTATTTAGGTCCCTGAATTAATGTACAAACAGCACCATGTGTCAGAGCCCTGCCCGTGCAACTCCCAGACAGTCCAGGGTCAGTGGTGATCCAGGACCATGACGTCCACTGAGTCAACGGCCTTTAGAAGTAGCCAGCAGTCCAGCCGGTCATATTGGCCACCATCACCGTGGTGTCTGTAGGGTTTTCTATGGTGAAAGCGTGATATACGTTTCCCCCGCCAAGCTTATTAGCTCCCCTCTGGGTGCAGTAAGTCCTGCAAGCAGTAGTCTGCTCTTTCGGGGCACAGTCTTCTTGTTTTCTGAGAGAAACTCCACGTCAAGTGATGGTCACACAAGTCATCTTGGGGACACGTTGCCCCCATTTGTCTCTCTGGAGGTTGGAGTTGGAAGGCCTCCTCACTCGAGGTCAGTGTGTCCACAGAGCGACCCCTGCAACTTCAGGATATGATGGGTGGTTAGGATCACCACGTGGGGTCCTATTCCCTTAGGTGGGAGCTGGCCTTGTGGGCTGCTGATTTCCAGCTTTTTAGATACCCCAGTATCCTGGCCTGATGAGTCGGTGGGCAAAGCCCTTGGTGACCATAGTTTATCATACCTGAAGGGCATTCTTGTGTTGCTCCATTTCAAGTGGTCCCAGTTTTTGCACTAAGGCTCCAAGGGCGATTAAACTTTGACCGGGTATGTAAAGGTCAAAGGGTTTAGCTAAATTAGCGAGTTCCTGGGCAAGGATCTGAATTGACTGCTCTTTCCATTCTTGAAAGGCTGCTTCTGGATTCTATTCAAAATGATCATAAACTTTTCGTGTCAGTGTTTCAGGTAGAGGCCCAGCTATTAGACTGTAGTTAGGGATCCAGATGCAGAAAACCTTGGCGTCCCCAGGAACCCCTAAGCTGTCTTCTAGTTTTAGAAGAGGTAAGGCTGCAAATGGCTTCTTCCCAATCCTGGGATGCGTTTCTCCAAATATCTGTGAGGATGAAGCCCAGGCATGTCACCTGAGCCTGGGATATTTGAGCCTTTTTCTTGGACACCTTCTATCCTTTCTTGGCTAGGTAGTTCAGAGGCGTCTTTAGTAGGCCTGGCGATCAGAATGTCATCTGCACATTGAAGGAGGGTTCCCTTTTACAGAGGTAGAACGTTTAGGTCTTTAGAGGACATTTCCCCAATGATGGTGTGGGGATTTTTGAACCATTGGGGCAGGACGGCCCAGCATTATTGGTTTTGTTGCATGTTGTGTCCTGCCACTCACAAGCCAAAAATTCTTGTGACTCTGAGATGAATGGAATACAGAAGAAGGCATCATTGAAGTGTAATACAGAATGCCATGGCCTGGTGGATGGTAGAATTTCCAGCAGGGTGTAGGAAATAGGAGCTACTGGATGTATATCCTTGGTGGCTTCACTGAATGTCCTGATATCCTTTACCAGGTCTCCAGCAGCCCATGGGGCTCTCGTGGTCAGGCCAATCCCAGGATATGGAGCTCACCTGGGCTGCATCCCGCACCCCACAGCCCACGGGGCTCTTGTGTTCAAGTCCCTCCCAGGGTATGGAGCTCACCTCTGCAGCTACCCAGCAGCCCATGGGGCTCTCATAGTCTGGCCCTTCCCAGGATATGGAACTCCCCTGGGCAGGTACCCCAGCAGGGCTGGACACACAGGAACTGTGCACATAGCCCACCTTGCAGAGAATCCCCAGCTCACCTGTCGCTCACAGCTGACACAGAACACCTCCGAGCAGGACTTGAACTAACAAACAGCAGCTCTGACAGGTCTGTGACCCTGGCTATCACTCCGTGCAGCCTCTCTCTGCCTGGTCTTCCAGACACTTCCACTGCAGCCAGGGCACCAGGCCTCTGTCTCCACCCACCATCACTCCTCTCCCTGACTCCTGGGTTCCTCTCATTAGGATAGGGTCTTCTTGAAGTTGTTTTCCACTCATGGACCAGATAAAATGATAAGAAAACAAGCCGCAGCTGCAGCCCCTTGTCTATCCTGACTCTCAAGAGCCCACACCTGTTCCTTGGGACTGACCCATTTAGCAAGGTTCATTTTCTGCAACTGTGAGCCCCTGAGGGGTAAGGATTGGTTGATTTGGGCAGCCTGACACTGCCTGCCAGCCCCCCCCACAGGTGTGCCTGGGTTGAGGTCAATATAAACACCTCTCCAGTCAGCAAGAGCCCCTGTAGCTGTGCCTGACGCCATATTCTCTGCCCCGTCAGCAGTTTCGGGGCTGGGGTGGTGGGAGGGAGTGAGGGGCCGTGGCTTTGTGTGTGGCCCAGTGATAGTGGTGCTCTGCTGGACTCTCTGCAGGAGTTGCCAGGCTGCCACCTGCTAAAGAAGAGGATGTGTCACCCATACCTGCCACTGGAATTTCTCCCCAGGCAGAGGTGAGGAAGTAAAAAAGCAGTGGGGGCTGTGGCAGGAGGGGTATCTCAGGCAGGGAAATGGAAAGCTTCCAGAAGAGCATCTGGGGCCAGGACCATCCTGGCTGGCCTGCAGGCACCAAGTCGGCCTGCGTGCTCTCGCTAGTGTGGCTCCACAGCCCTTCCTCTAGGCTTGCAAGTGATTGTACATATTCAGGTGTTTTACCTGGAAAGGGTGGGAAGAGTTCAGCTGCAGCAGGACTGGGGCTCAGCTCACATTTACTCACAGACGCCTCGACACTGTCCCCCAGCTTTGCAATGAGGATGCTCCTTGTGGGGGGGGAGCACTGCTGAGTGCATGGGAGACGATTTCCCACCTCTGACCAACTTAAGAATTTTTTACCACTGGATCAAGTGCCCTGATACGATTTTCCTCTGTATAACTGGTGAGTTCTGTTTTTTTTTTTTTTCTTTTTTTCTTTTTGGTTCAAGTTAGATTTTATTTATTCATCTTTTTTTTTTTAATTTGGAGATATAAACATGGAAATAATGCATTAATATAAAGACGTCTATGTGAAGGGAAAAACTATTTTTCTGTTTTATTTTATTAAATGTTATTTATTTATTTTTAATTTTTTTAAATTTATTGCTTTTATACAGCAGGTTCTTATTGGATATGTATTTTATACATATAAGTGTGCACATGTGAATCCCAGTCTCCCAATTCATCCCACCACCACCCTCACATGGTGTTCCCTCCTTGGTGTCCATATGTTTGTTCTCTACATCTGTCTCTATCTCTGCCTTGCAAACTGGTTCATCTGTACCATTTTTCTAGGTTCCACATATATGCATTAATATACAATATTTGTTTTTCTCTTTCTGACTTACTTCACTCTGTATGACAGTCTCTAGATCCATCAAGGTCTCTACTAATGACCCAATTTCATTCCTATGTATGGCTGAGTAATATTCCGTTGTAAATATGTACCACATCTTTATCCATTCGTCTGTCTGTGGGCACTTAGGTTGCTTTCATTACCTGTCTATTGTAAATAGTGCTGCAGTGAACATTGTGGTGAATGTGTCTTTTTGATTTATGGTTTTCTCTGGGTATATGCCCAGTAGTGGGATTGCTGGATTATATGGTAATTCTATTTTTAGTTTCTTAAGGAACCTCCATACTGTTCTCCATAGAGACTGTATCGATTTACATTCCCAACAATAGTGGAAGAAGGTTCCTTTTCTCCACACCCTCTCCAGCATTTGTTGTTTGTAGATTTTCTGATGATGCCCATTCTAACAGGTGTGACGTGATACCTCATTGTAGTTTCGATTTCCATTTCTCTAATAATTAGTGATGTTGAGCAGATTTTCATGTGCGTACTGGCCATCTCTATGTCTTCTTGGAAGAAATGTCTATTTAGATCTTCCATTTTTGTATTGGGTTGTTTGTTTTATTAATATTGAGCTGCATGAGCTGTTTATATATATTGGAGATTAATCATTTGTCCATTGATTCGTTTGCAAATATTTTCTGCCATTCTCAGGGTTGTCTTTTCGTCTTGTTTTTAGTTTCCCTTGCTTTGCAAAAGCTTTTACGTTTCATTAGTCCGATCTGTTTAGTTTTCTTTTTTATTTCATTACTATAGGAGGTGGATCAAAAAAGATCTTGCTGTGATTTACGTCAGAGTATCCTTCGTAAGTTTTCCTCTCAGAGTTTTATACTGTCTGCTCTTACATTAAGGTCTCTAATCCATTTTGAATATATTTTTATGTATGGTGTTGGGGAGTGTTCTAATTTCATTCTTTTACATGTAGCTGTCCATATTTCCCAGCACCAATGATTGAAGAGACTGTCTTATCTCCATTGTATAGTCTTGCCTCCTTTCTCATAGATTAGTTGACCATAGGTGTGTAGGTTTATCCTTGGGCTTTCTTTTTTTTTTTTTTTTGCACGTTTATTGGAGTATAATTGCTTTACGATCGAGTGTTCGTTTCTGCTGTATAACAAAGTGAATCAGCTATACATATACAAATATCACCAGATCACCTCCCTCATGCATCTCCCTCCCGAACTCCATAACCCACCCCTTTGTGTGGTCACAAAGCACCGAGCTGATCTCCCTGTTCTATGTGGCTGATTCTCAGTAGCTATCAGTGTTACATTTGGTAATGTATTTATGTCCATGCCACTCTCTCACTTCGTTCCAGCTTACCCATCCCCGTCCGGTGTCCTCAAGTCCTTTCACTTTGTCTGTGTCCTTAATCCTGTTCTGCCACTAGGTTCTTCAAAATCTTTTTTTTTCTTCATTAGATTCCATATATCTCTGTTAACATACAGTATTTGTTTTTCCCTTTCTGACTTACTTCACTGTGTAGGACAGATTCTAAGTCCATCCACCTCAGTACAAATAACTCAGTTTTGCTTCTTTTTATGTTTGAGTAATATTTGATTGTATATATGTGCCAGATCTTCTTTATCCATTCATCTGTCGATGGACACTTAGGTTGCTTCCATGTCCTGTCTAATGCAAATAGAGCTGCAATGAACATTTTTGTACATAACTCTTTTTGAATTATGGTTTTCACAAGGCAAATGCCCAGTAGTTGGATTGTTGTGTCGTATGGTACTTCTATTGTTAGTTATTTAAAGGAACCTCCGTACTGTTCTCCCTAGTGCTCATATCAATTTACATTCCCACCCACAGTGCAAATGTGTTCCCTTTTCTCTAATAAAGGCCTCTCCAGCATTTATTGTTTTGTAGATTTTTTTGATGATTGCCACTCTGATTGCTGTGAGGTGATACCTCACGGTAGTTTTGATTTGCATTACTCTAATGATTAGTGATGTTCAGCATCCTTTCATGTGTTTCTTGGTAATCTGTATATCTTCTTTGGAGAAATGTCTATTAGGTCTTCAGCCCGTTTTTGGATTGGATTGTTTGTTTTTGTGATATTGAGCTACATGCGGTGCTTGTAAAGTTTGGAGATTAATCCTTTGTCAATTGCTTCATTTGAAAATATTTTCTCCCATTCTGAGGGTTGTTTTTGCATCTTGTTTATGTTTTCCTGTACTGTGTAAAAGCTTTTAAGTTTCATTAGGTCCCATTTGTTGATTTCTGTTTTTATTTCCATTTTTCTAGGAGGTGTGTCAAAAAGGATCTTGCTGTGATTTATGTCATAGAGTGTTCTGCCTATGGTTTCCTCTAAGTGTTTTATAGTGTCTGGTCTTATATTTAGATCTCTAATCAATTTAGAGTTTATTTTTGTGTATGGTGTTATGGAGTGTTCTAATTTCATTCTTTTATGTGTAGGGGTCCAGTTTTCCCAGCACCAATTACTGAAGAGACTGTCTTTTCTCCATTGTATATCCTTAGCTCCTTTGTCATAGATGAGATAGCCATAGGTATGTAGGTTTATCTCTGGGCTTTCTGTCCTGTTCCATTGATCTGTGTTTATGCCAATCTACATAAACTTGATTCCATTATGGAGACATATAAATACATAGGTTTCAAGGTTATTACCAGTCAGATATATTCCTCTTCAGTGAATAGGGTGTTTTGTGTCCAGTTCATTGAGAAAGGAGTAGGTTTTGTCTATTACATATTTGGTATATGAAATGGAATCTGTGCTAATTTCAAACTCTGCTTTTACACATCACCCCACGTCACCTTTCCCCTTAAGGAGGCATAAGTGTGTTTTCTAAATGTGTAACTCTGTTCTCTTTTGAAATTCAGTTCATGTGTAGCCATGTTTACATTTCCTCTATAAGTGATATATTACAATAAGTTTCTTTTTCTTTGTGGCTCATTTCACTTAGCATCATCGTACCTAAAGACACTCATTATGCTGCTATTGGCCTTATGACATTGATTTTATGTCTGAGTGACATTCCATTGTATATAAGTACCACAACATCTATATCCATTTTTTTTTCCTTTCCTGGGATATATAAAGTGTACCGAAGTTGAGGTTCTTGTAAACAGAGCAGCCCTAAAGTTTGGGCTGGCTGTGTGTTGTGGATTTTTAGTTTTCCCAAAATACACGGCCATCAGTGGAAGTGTGCTATGCTCTGTAGCTCTGTTTTAGAAAACAACATACAGTTCTCCAGAGAGGCTGTTGGCAATTTACATCCTGTCCATCGGCGTAACCAGGCTCCCTTTTCTCCATGGCCTGTCCTGCATTTGTGGTTTTTACACTATTTGTGGATGGCCCTTTTGACTGGAGGTAAGGGACACTTCTATGTAGTGTGGATTTGCAATGCCTGATGGCTTGCTTGGCCAAAAAGTGCATATGCATATTTTCCCGAATATATTCAAGAAAATACACATACTCCCTTTTCAGCCAAGGGCAACATTGTCGAAATTCTGTCGCTTTTCATGTGCTTTAAAGACGACTCCAATCTACCTCTTGAAATCTGTTTCCTTCAATTCTGCCTTGCATTCAAATCCTCTTCACTGCCTTTCCTCAATATATTTCTGGATGATAGTTGTCCTTTATAAATCTGCAAGTTTGTGAATTGCTGTGCCCCTGATTTCCATTTTTCAACTCGCCTCTTTGTGAGCTGGCTGCAATACCGCAGGATGGCTTTATGCCCTAGTCTGGTTCCGGAGCTTCAGGCTGAGCCTTTGGTTAATTGTTCTTCTTGATGGGAAACTAGAGTGACATGTGCCCATCCAAACACCTACAGCTAATCTCTCATTTATTTCCCCTCTTCCTGTTCATCCTCTGCACAATTTGCAAACTGTGCATAACGGGAGGGTAAAGGCGCTGACACTCCAAGTGGGGAGATTTTGAGTAATGCAGATGGAATGGCGAATCCGCGCACGACAAAAGGAAAAATGAGGTACCTTTTAGAAAACTTTCCCAATTACACAGTGTACCATCCACTGGGTTTCCCATGCATGTTTTAACTATAGGAAGATTCCCTTACACCTGGAGAGTTGGGACCACTAGAATGGGTAGCACACAGTATTGCTCTAAGTGGTGTTCTTTTGTTCACACAACTTCAGCAATCTTGTCAGCCCCAAGTGTCCAGTCATATGTCTCATCCAGCTGTGGGTGTAAAGGTGGTCAATCTAGCTTGCATCATAGGCCCTGAACGTAATTTTTTAGACTTTCTCTCTGTTTTTGCATTTTGCTTTTGAAATTTATTTTTATAAGTGGGTTTAACTGAATTTCAGTGCTGTATTCATGCCGTTATACACACACATGATTCCTTTATGGAGACATGAGAATACATATGTTTTAAAATACTTAGAGTCAGACATATTCCTCTGCAATGAATAGGGGGTGTTGAGTCCAGTTCATTGTGACGGGAGTAGGTGTTGTCTATTACATACATGGTTTATATAACGGTATCTGTGCTAATTTAAAATTGTGGTTTTATGCATCACCCCACTTCGGCTTTCCCATTAAGCAGGCAGAAGATGTTTTCTAAATGTGTGACTCTGTTGTGTTTGTAATTCAGTTCATGTGTAGTCATGTGTACATTCCCGCTATGAGTGATAATTTATGATAAGATTAGTTACTCTGTAATCTTTCCTAACTCAGTTCATGTGTAGCCATGTTTACAGGAACTTCATAAGTGATATCTTATGATAAGTTTCTTTTTCTGTGTGACTTATTTCACTTAGAATCATCGTACCTGAATCCACTCTTTTTGCTGCTACTGGCCTTATGACATTGATTTCATGGCTGAGCGATATTCCATCATACGTAAGTACCACAATATCTTGAACCATTTTTGTCTTTCCTGGGATACTTAAGGTGTACCCAAGTTGAGGTTCTTGTAAGCAGTGCAGCGCTAAATTTTAGGGTGGCTCTGTCTTATTGATTTTCAGTTTTCCCAAGGTATATTCCCTAGACTGGAAGTGCCCTTGGCTGTGTAGCTCTGTTGTTTACTTGTTTTAGGGAACACAATGCACTCCTCCAGAGAGGCAGTTGGCAACTTACATCCCGCCCATCAGCATAACAAGGCTGCCTGATCTCCAGGGCCTGTCTTGCCTTTCTGGTTTTTACACATTTTGCGGATGTCCCTTTTGACCGGTGGGAAGGGATACTTCTTTGTAGTGCAGATTTGCATTGCTGCTTGCTTGCTTGGCCAAAATAGGCGTATGCATTTTCTCCTGAATATATTCAGGAGAAAAAGCATACGCCCTTTTTGGCCAAGAGCATCATTGTCGAAGTTGTGCCCCTCTTCTTGTGCTTGAAAGGTGATTCCAACGTACCTCTTTTTTTTTTTTTTTTTTTTTTTTTCTTTTTTGCGGTATGCGGGCCTCTCACTGTTGTGGCCTCTCCAGTTGCGGAGCACAGGCTCCGGACGCACAGGCCCAGCGGCCATGGCTCACGGGCCCAGCCGCTCCGCGGCATATGGCATCCTCCCAGACCGGGGCACGAACCCGTATCCCCTGCATCGGCAGGCGGACTCTCAACCACTGCGCCACCAGGGAGGCCCCCAACGTACCTCTTGAAATCTGATTCCTGCTATTCTGCCTCGTTTTAAAGTCCGCCTCTCTGCCTTCCCTCAAAAGATTTTTGGAAGATAGTTGTCCTCTATTACTCTGCCAGTTTGTAAATTGCTGTGCCCCTGAGCTCCATTTTTCAACTCGTTTTTGTGAGCTGACCACAAATCCAAAATTATGGTTCAAAACCTACACTGGTTCCCGGCGGGTGGCTGGGACATTGGTTAATTCTACTTCCTGCCGGGCAACTAAAGTGACATGTACCTGTCCAAATGCCTAACATCTACTCTCTCATTGGTTCTCCCTCTTCCCTTTCATCCTTTGCCAAATTGGCAACCTGTGCGAACCAGGAGGTTAAAGGAGCTGCTCTCCAAGTTCGGAGATTGATAGTAAAGCAGTTGAAAAGTCAAACTGGAGCACAAGGAGAGACACTATCCGTTGAGTTTTAGAAACTTTTCGTATTCACTGTATGTCCATTCTCTACGTTTCCCATACATGTTATAGCTGTAGTAATATTCCCTACAACCTGGAGAGTTGCGATCCATGGAATGGGTGCCATGCATTATTGCTTTAATGGGTCTGCGTTTGCTCACCCAATCTCACCAACCCTCTCAGTCCCATGTGTCCAGCCTTATGCCACATCCAGCTTTCGTTGTAGATAGGGTCATTGCAGGTTTCATCAGAGAATCTGAAGGAATTGTAAAGAATTTGCCTGTTTTTTTGTTTTGTTTTTGAAATTCATTTTTATAGTTGGTTTGAGCTGATTCTCGCTGCCATGTTTATGCCAGTCTAGACACACTTGATTCCCTTAGGGAGACATATCAATACATAGGTTTTAAGATGCTTACTTTTCAGATATATTCCTCTGCGGGACATATGGGGTTTTGAGTCCTTTTCACTGAGGAAGGTGTAGGTGTTGTTTATTCCATAGTTGGTTTTTGGAAGGGTACCAGTGCTTATATCAAACTCTGGTTTTGTGCACCACCCCACCTCTCCTTCCCCCTTAAGCAGGCATAAGAGTGTTTTCTAAATGTGAGACTCTGTTCTCTTTCCTAACTCAGTTCATGTGTAGCCATGTTTACAGGATCTTCATAAGTGATATCTTATGATAAGTTTTTTTTTTTCTTCTGTGTGACTTAATTCACTTAGAATCATCGTACCTGAATCCACTCATTTTGCTGCTACTGGTCTTATGACATTGATTTCATGGCTGAGGGATATTCCATCATACGTAAGTACCACAATTTTTTGAACCATTTTTACCTTTCCTGGGATACTTAAGGTGAACCCAAGTTGAGGTTCTTGTAAGCAGTGCAGCTCTAAATTTTGGGGTGGCTCTGTCTTATTGATTTTCAGTTTTCCCAAGGTATATTCCCTAGACTGGGAGTGGACTTGGCTCTGTAGCTCTGTTGTTTACTTGTTTTAGGGAACACAATGCACTACTCCAGAGAGGCAGTTGGCAACTTACATCAGGGCCATCAGCATAACAAGGCTCCCTGTTCTCCAGGGCCTGTCTTGCCTTTCTGGTTTTTACCCATTTTGTGGATGTCCCTTGTGACCGGTGGGAAATGATACTTCTTTGTAGTGCAGACTTGCATTGCCCACTTGCTTGCTTGGCGAAAAGTGCGTATGCGTTTTGCCCTGAATATATTCAGGAGAAAACGCATACAGCCTTTTTGGCCATGTGCATCATTGTCGAAGTTGTGTTCTTCTTCCTGTGCTTTAAAGGCGATTCCAACGTACCTCTTGAAATCTGTTTCCTGCTATTCTGCCTCGCATTCAAGTCCGCCTAGTTGCCTTCCCTCAACAGATTGTTGGAAGATAGTTGCCCTTTATTACTCTGCCAGTTTGTGAATTGCTTTGCCCCTGAGCTCCATTTTTTAACTCGTTTTTTGTGAGCTGAACGCAAGTCCAGTATTTTGGTTCAGGACCTATACTGGTTTTCGGTGGGTGGCTGAGACTTTTGTTAATTCTTCTTCTGGCCGGAAAATTAGAGTGACATTTGGCGGTCCAAATGCTTAACAGCTACTCTCTCATTGGTTCTCCCTCTTCCCTTTCATCCTCAGCCAAATTGGCAACCTGTGAGCACCAGGAGGTTAAAGGGGCTGTCTCTCTAATTTGGGAGATTGATAGTAAAGCACTTGGAAAGTCATACCGTAGCACCAGGAGAGGGACTATTAGTTTAGTTTTAGAAACCTTTCGTATTCACAGTGTGTCCATTCTCTAGGTTTCCCGAACATGTTATAGCTGTTGTAATATTACCTTCAACCTGGAGAGTTGGGACCCATGGAATGGGTGCCACTCATTATTGCTTTAAAGGGTCTGCATTTGCTCACCCAATCTCAAGATTCCTCTCAGTCCAAAGTGTCCAGCCTTATGCCACATCCAGCTGTCATTGTAGATAGGGTCATTCCAGGTTTCATCAGAGACCCTGAAGGAATTGTAAGGAATGTCCCTGTTTTTTTGTTTTGTTTTTGAAATTCCTTTTTATAGTGGGTTGAGCTGATTCTCACTGCCATGTTTATGCCAGTCTAGACACACTTGATTCCCTTATGGAGACATATCAATACATAGGTTTTAAGATTCTTACTAGTAAGATATATTACTCTGCATTGAATATGGGGTGTTGAGTCCCTTTCACTGAGGAACGTGTAGGTCTTGTCTATTCTGTATTTGATTTTTGGAACTGTACCTGTACTAATATCAAACTCTGGTTTTATGCATCACCCCACCTCTCCTTCCCCCTTAAGAAGGCATAAGGTTGTTTTCTAAATGTGAGACTCCCTTCTCTTTCCTATCTCAGTTCATATGTAGCCATGTTTACAGGATCTTCATAATTGATATCTTATGATAATTTTCTTTTTCTGTTTGACTTATTTCACTTAGAATTATCGTACCTGAATCCACTCATTTTGCTGCTACTGGTCTTATGACATTGATTTCATGGCTGAGGGTTAATCCGTCATACGTAAGTACCACAATTTCTTGAACCATTTTTGTCTTTCCTGGGATATTTAAGGTGTACCCAAGTTGAGGTTTTTGTAAGCAGTGCAGCCCTGAAATTTGGTGTGGATCTGTCTTACTAATTTTCAGTTTTCCCAAGCTTTATTCCCTAGACTGGAAGTGCCATTGGCTCTGTAGCTCTGTTGTTTACTTGTTTTAGGGAACACAGTGCACTCCTCCAGAGAGGCAGTTGGCAATTTACATCCCGCCCATCAGCATAACAAGGCTCCCTGTTCCCCAGGGCCTGTCTTGCCTGTCTGTTTTTTACACATTTTGCGGATGTCCCTTTTGGCTGGTGGGAAGTGACACTTTTTTTATTGCAGATTTGCATTGCCCGCTTGCTTGCTTTGCTGAAAATGGCATATGCGTTTTCTCCTGAATATATTCACGTGAAAACCCATATGCCCTTTATGGCCATTTACATTATTTTCGAAGTTGTGATGCTTTTCCTGTGTTTAAAGGCGATTCCAATGTACCTCTTGAAATCTGTTTCATGACATTCTGCCTCATTTTCACTTCCACCTCGTGGCTTTCCCTCAACAGATTTTTCGAAGAGAGTAGTCCTTTATAACTCTGCAGGTTAGTGAATTGCTGTGGCCCTGAGCTCCATTTTATAACTCGCGTTTTTGCGAGCTGACCGCAAATCCACAGTTTTGCTTCTGGACCTATACTGGTTCTGGTGGGGGCAGGCAGAGTCTTTGGTTAATTCCTCTTCATGACGGGTAATTAGAGTGAAATGTGCCCGTCCAAATGCCTACAGCTACTCTCTCATTGGTTCTCTCTCTTCCCTTATATCCTCTGCACAATTTTCCAACTGTGCGAACCAGGAGGTTATAGGGGCGGACTCTCCAAGTTGGGAGATTGATAGTAAAGCAGTTGGAATGTCAACCTGGAGCACAAGGAGAGAAAAAAAAGTAGTAGAGTTTTAGAAACCTTTCACCATCAGATGGTTTCCATTCTCTAGGTTCCCATACATGTTATAACTGTAGTGATATTCCCTTCTACTTGGAGAGTTGGGAACCATGGAAAGCGTGTCAGGCATAATTGCTTTAAAGGGTCTGCATTTTTTCACCCAATCTCACCAATCCTCTCAGTCCCAAGTGACCAGCATTATGCCACATCCAGCTGTCATTGTAGATAGGGTCATTCCAGGTTTTATCAGAACCCCTGAAGGTATTGTGTAAGAATTTTACTATTTTTATGTTTTGTTTTGAAATTCATTTTTATAGTGGGTTTGAGCTGATTCTCACTGCCATGTTTATGTCATTCTAGACACACTTGGTTCCCTTACGGAGACATATCAATACATAGGTTTTAAAATTCTTACTAGTCAGATATATTTCTCTGTGGGGAATAAGGATGTTGAGTTCCGTTTACTGAGGAAGGAGTAGGGCTTGTCTCTTCTGTTTTTGGATTATGGAACGTTACCTGTGCTAATATCAAACTTTTGTTTTGTGCATCTCCCCACCTGTCTTTCCCCTTAAGCAAGCATTAGAGTGTTTTCTAAATCTGAGACTCTGTTCTCTTCCGTAATTCAGTTCATATGTAGCCCTGTTTACATTCCCTTCATAAGTGATATCTTATGTCAGAATGCACCATGGCCTTGTCATAATAATGCTCCATGACCCCTGTCATCACAATGCTCCATGCCCTGGTTATCACAAAGCTCCATGTCCCTTGTCATCACAATTCTCCACGTCCATGTCATCACAATGCTACATGACACTTCTCATCAAAATATTACATGCTCTTGTCATCACAATTCTCCATGCATTTGAAATTGCAATGCTCCATGCACTTGTCATCACAATGGTCCATGCACTTGTCATCACAATGCTCCATGCCCTCGTCATCACATTGCTCCATGACACCTGTCATCACAATGCTCCCTGACACCTGTCATCACAATGCTTCATGCCCCTTTTCATTATAGTGCTCCATGATGCTCGACACCACAATTACCCAAGGTCTTCTTATCACAATGCTCCACGGTTTTGCCATCAACATGCTCCATGCCTAGTCATCACAAAGCTAAATGTCCCTTGTCCTCACAATTCTCCACGTCCTTGTCATTACAATGCTCCTGGCACTTCACATCAAAATGTTATATGCTCTTGTCATCGCAATCCTCCATGCAGTTGTCATCGCAATGCTCCATGACCCCTGTTATAGGAAGCTCCATGCACTGTTCATCACAATGTATCACGACCTGGACATTAAAATTATCAATGGCCCTTGATATCACAGTGCTCCATGCCCTTGTCATCACAATGCTCCTTTATTTGTCACAGCAAACCTCCATGACACTTGGCATCACAGTGCTCCATGATATTGTCATCAAACTGGAACATGACATATTTCATCACAATGCTTCCTAACACCTTTCTTCACAATAATCCATGACCTTGTCCTCACAGTGCTCCATGCTCTTGTCATTACAATGTGCCATGCCCAATCTTATCACAATAATCCATGAAACTTGTCAGACCAATGCTCCATGCCACTTTTCATCACAATGCTCCATGAACGCTGTCATCACAATGCACCATGCCCATCATCATAATGCTTCATGCTATTGTCATCACAATGAAATCAAAATGCTCCATGACCTCTGTCCTCACAATGCTGCAAACCCTTGTGATCACAATGTTACATAACACTTTTTATCACAATGCCCCATGACGCTGGTCAGCAAAATTATCCATGGTCTTCTCATCACAATGCACCATGACTTTTGTCATCACAATGCTCAATACACTTGTCATCACAATGCTCTCTGACTATTGCCCTCAGTATGCACCTTGAACTCTTTCATGACAAGGCTCCATGCCTATTTCATCACAATGATCCATGACCTTTTCATCACAATGCTCCAAGACCCCTGTAATCACAATGCTCCATGCCCTTGTCATCACAAAGCTCCATGACACATGTCATCAGCATGTTCCATGGCCTTCTCATCAAAATGCTCCATGCCCTTGTCATCACAATGCTCCCAGATCCCTGTAATCACAATGCTCCAGGCCACTTTTCAAATCAATGCTCCATGAACCCTGTCATCACAATGCATCATGCCCATCATCATAATGCTTCCGGCTATGGTCAACACAATGAAATCAAAATTCTCCATGACCTCTGTCATCACAATGCTCCATGACTCCTGTCATCACAATACTCCATGAATATTTTCAGCCCAATGCTCCATGACACTTGTCATCACAATGATCCATGCCCTTGTCATCCCAATGCTCCATGACCCCTGTATTCACAATGCTCCGTGACGCTTGTCATCACAGTGTTCCATGACACCTGTCATCACAATGCTCCATGACTTTGTCAGCAAAATGCTACATGGCCTTGTCATTACAATGCTCTATGCGCTTGTCATCACAATACTCCATTACCATTGTCATCACAATCCTCCATGAACCTTTGGATCACATTGCTTTATGCCCTTGTCATCACAATGCTCCCTGCTCCTTGAAATCAAAATGATCCATGAACTCTCTCATCGCAATGCTCCAAAGCCTTGTGATCACAATGTTCCATAACACTTGTCATCACAACGCTCCATGAGTCATCACAACGCTCCATGATGCCTGTCTTCACAATACTCCATGCCCTTTTCATCACAATGCTCCATGACCTTTGTCATCACAATTCTCAATACACTTGTCATCACAATGCTCCCTGACACTTGTCTTCAGAATGCTCCTTGAACCCTCTCACGAAAAGGCTCCATGACGTTGTTATCACAATGCCCCATGCTGTTTTCATCACAATGCTCCATGCCATTGTCATCACAATGGGCCATTACATATGTCATCACAAATTTCTCTGACACCTATATTCACAATAATGCATGACCGGGTCATCACAATGTTCCATGCCCTTGTCATCACAATGCGACCTTCCAACAGTCATCACAGTACTCCATGAAACATATTAGACCAATGATCCCTGCCCTTTTCATCACAATGCTCCATGCCCTTTTTATCACAATGCTCCATGACCCCTGTCATCTCAATGCTCCGTGACTCCAGTCATCACAATGCTCCATGACCTTTGTTAGCACAGTGGTCCATGCCCTCATCATCAACAGTCTCTGTGAACTTTTTAACCACAAAGCTCCATGAACATTTCATCACAATGCTATTTGACCCATGTCATCACAATTCTCTATGTCTTTCTCAGCAAAATTCTCCATGTCCTTCTCATCACAAGGCTCCATGACCCCTGTCATCACAATGCTCCGTGACTCCAGTCATCACAATTCTTCATAACATTTGTCATCACAATGGTCGATGACCACGTCATCACAAGGCTCTGTTACCTTTGTAACCACAATGCTCCATGAACTTTTCATTACAATGCTCCGTGACACTTGTCATCACAATTCTCCATGCCTTTGTCAGAAAAATGCTCCATGACCCTTGTCATCACAATGTGCCAAGCGCTTCTCATCCCAACGGTCCAAAAATTGGTCATGACAATGCTCCATAAAACTTGTAATCACAATGCTCCATGCCCTTCTCATCACAATGCTCCGTGCCCTTGCCATCACAATGCACCATGTGCACTGTCATCACAATAGTCTATGAAACATGTCAGACAAATGCTCCATGCCCCTTTCATCACAATACTCCATGCCCTTGTCATCACAATGCTCCATGACACATGTCATCACAATGCTCCTTGACTCCAGTCAACACAATGCTTCATAACGTTTGTCATCACAGTGGTCCATGCCCGCGTCATCACAAGGCTCTGTGACATTTGTAACCACAGTGCTCCTTGAACATTTCATCACAATGCTCCGTGACCCTTGTCATCACAATGCTCCATGCCATTGTCAGAACAATGCTCAATGAAACTTGTCATCACACTGTGCCACGCGCTTTTCATTACAACGGTCCACAAATTTGTCATCACTATGCTCCATAAATCTTGTAATCACAATGCTCCATGCACTTCTCATCAAAATTCTCTCTCACCAGAGATATCACAATGTTCCATCACTAGTCATCACAATACTCCCTCACACCTGTAATCACAATGTTCCATTGCACCTGATATCACAATGTTCTATAACCCCTGTCATCAAAATGCTCCATGACCCTTTTCATCCCAAAGCTCCATGACCCCTGGCATCACAATGTTCTATAACCACTGCCATCAAAATGTTCCATGACACTTTTCATCAAATTGCTGCATGACCCTGTCATCAAAATGCTCCCTGCCCTTCTCATCACAATGCACCACACACTTCTCATCAAAATGCTCCATGACCTTTGTCATCACAAAGCTCAATGACCCTTGGCATCACAATGCTCCATGTCATTGTCATCACAATGCTCCATGAACCCTCTATTCACATTGCTCCATGCCCTTGTCATCACAAAGCTCCATGACACTTGTTTTCACAATGCTCGATGCCCTTCTCATCACAATGATCCATGCCCTTGTCATTACAATCCTCCATGACCCATGTATCACAGTGTTCCTTGCCATTGTCATCACAATGCTCCATGCCCTCTCTCATCACAATAATTCATGAAACATTTCAGACCAGTGCTCAATGCCCTTCTCATCACAATGCTCCATTACCTCTGTCATAACAATGCTCCATGAACCCTGCCATAACAATGATCCACGGCCTTGTCATCACAAAGCTCCATGACGCATGTCATCAGAATGTTCCATGGCATTCTCATCACAATGCTCCATGCCCTTGTCATCACAATGTTCCAAAACCACTGTAATCACAGTGCTCCATGACCCTTTTCATCTCAATGCTCCATGAACCCTGTCATCACAATGCACCATGCCCATCATCATAATGCTTCAGGCTATTGTCATCACAATGAAATCAGTAATCTCCATGACCTCTGTCATCATAATGCTCCAAAACCTTTTGATCACAATGTTCCATAACACTTATCATCACAACACACCATGACACTCATCATCACAATTATCCATGGTCTTCTCATCACAATGCTCCATGACATTTGTCATCACAATGCTCAATACACTTGTCATCACAGTGCTCCCTGACACTTGTCGTCAGTATGCTCCTTGAACCCTGTCATGACAAGGCTCCATGCCTTTTTCATCACAATGATCCATGCCCTTTTCATAACAATGCTCCAAGACCCCTGTAATCACAATGCTCCATGCCCTTGTCATCACAAAGCTCCATGACGCATGTCATCAGAATGCTGCATGGCCGTCTCATGACAATGCTCCATGCCCTTGTCATCACAATGCTCCAAGACCACTGTAATCACAATGATCCATGCCCCTTTTCATTAGAATGCTCCATGAAACTTGTCATCACAAGCCTCCATGGTGTTCTCATCACAATGCTACAGGACCTTGTCATCACCAAGCTCCATGACCATTGTCATCACAATACTCAATGAATATTATCAGCACAATGCTCCATGACATTCTCATCACAATGCTCCATGACCAATATCATCACAATGCACCATGACAACTGTCATCACAATACTCCATGAATATTATCAGCAAAATGCTCCATGACCTTCTCATCACAATGCTCCATGTCCAATATCCTCACAATGCACCATGACAATTGTCATCACAACACTCCATGACACCTGACAACACAATGATCCGGGACTCTTGTCATCACTATGCTCCATTCCCTAGTCATCAAAATTATCGATGACCCCTGTCATCACAATGCTCTGTGACACCTGTCATAAGAATGCTTCATAACGTTTGTCATCACAATGGTCCATGCCCTCGTTATCCCAAGTCTCTGTGACCTTTATAACCACAATTCTCAATGAACATTTCATCACAATGCTCCGTGACCCTTGTCATCACAATGCTCCATGACACATGTCATCAGAAAGCTCCATGGCTTTCTCATCACAATGCTCCTTGCCCTTGCCATCACAATGCTACATTACTCCTGTCATAACAATGCTCCATGATCCCTGCCATCACGATGTTCCATGGCAATTTCATCACAAGGCTCCATGACCCTTCTCATCACAATGCTCCAAGAACACTGTAATCACAATGTTCCATGCCCCTTTTCATCTCAATGATCCATGAACCCTGTCATCACAATGCACCATGCCCATCATCATAAAGCTTCATGCTATTGTCATCACAATGAAATAAAAATTCTCCATGACCTCTGTCATAACAATGCTCCAAACCCTTGTGATCACAATATTCCATAACACTTGTTATCACAATGCCCCATGATGCTCGTCATCACAGTTATCTATGGTCTTTTCATCACAAAGCTCCATGACCTTTGTCATCACAATGCTCAGTACTCTTATCATCAAAATGCTCCCTGACACTTGTTGTCTGTACTCTCCTTGAACCCTGTCATAACAAGGTTCCATGACCTTTTCATCACAATGTTCCAAGACCCCTGTAATCACAATGGTCCATGAACCTTTTCATCAGTATGCTCCATTAGATTTGTCATCACAAGGCTCCATGGTTTTCTCATCACAATGCTCCAGGACCTTGTCATCAAAATGCTTCACGACCTTGTCATAAAAATTATCAATGGCCCTTGTCATCATAATGCTCCAAGCCGTAGTCATCACAATGTTCCATTATATTTGTCATAACAATCCTCCATTACATTTGGCATCACAATGCTCTATGCCATTGTCATCGCAATGGACCATGACATAGGTCATCACAATGCTACCGGAAACCTGTGTTCACAATACTCCATGACCTTCTCATCACAATGCTCCATGCCCTTTTCATCACAATGCTCCCTGTCTCCAGTCATCACAATGCTTCATGACCTTTGTCATCCCAATGCTCCATGCCCTTGTCATTACAATCCTGCATGACTCATGCATCATTGTGTTCCATACCCTTGTCATCACAATGCTCTATGCCCACTCTCAACACAATAAACCATGAAACATTTTAGACCAATGTTCCATGCCATTCTCATCACAATGCTCCATTACCTCTGTCATAACAATACACCATGACCGCTGCCATCACAATGTTCCACGGCATAGTCATCACAAGGTTCCATGAGACTTGTTATCACAATGCTGAAGACCCTTGTAATCACAATGCTCGATGCCCTTGTCATCACAAAGCTCCATGACGCATGTCATCAGAATGTTCCATGGACTTCTCATCACAATGCTCCATGCCCTAGTCATCACAGTGCTCCAAGACCCCTGTAATCACAATGCTCCATCCCCTTTTCATCAGAATGCTCCATGAGACTTGTCATCACAAGTCTCCATGGTCTTCTCATCACAATGCTCCAGGACCTTGTCATCACCATGCTCCATTCCCTTGTCATCACAATGCTCCATGACCCGTATCATCACAATAATCCATGAACATATTCAGACCAATGCTCCACGACCTACACATCACAGTGCTCCATGGCCAATATCATCAAAATGCTCCATGACCACTGTCATCACAACACTCCATTACTCCTGACAACACAATGATCCTGGACTCTTGTCATCACAATGCTCCATGACCCCTGTCATCACAACACTCCATGAACATTTCAGCCCAGTGCTCCATGACGCTTGTCATCACAATGATCCATGCCCTTTTCATCCCAATGTTCCATGACCCCTGTATTCACAATGCTCCGTGACGCCTGTTATCACAGTGCTCCATGACACTTGTCATCACAATGCTCCATGCCTTTGTCAGCAAAATACTACATGACCTTGTCATTTCAATGCTCTATGCATTTGTCATCACAATACTCCATTTCCATTGTCATCACCATCCTCCATGAAACTTGGGATCACATTGCCTCATGCCCTTGTCATCACAATGCTCCATGCTCCTTGAAATCAAATGATCCATGACTTCTGTCATCACAATTCTCCAAACCCTTGTGATCACAATGTTCCATAACACTTGTCATCACAACGCTCCATGATGCCAGTCATCACAATATTCCATGCTTTTTTCATCACAATGCTCCATGACCTTTGTCATCAAAATGCTCAATACACTTGTCATCACAATGCTCCCTGATATTTGTCATCAGAATGCTCCTTGAACCCTGTCACAAAAAGGCTCAATGCCTTTTTCATCACAATACCCAATGCCGTTTTCATCACAATGCTCCATGCCATTGTCATCAAAATACTCCACAAGCTTGTCATCAGAATGCTCCATGACCCTTGTCATCACAATTCTCCATGCACTTGTCAGCACAATGCTCCCTGACACTTGTCATCACAATGCTCCAAGCCATTGTCATCACAACTCTCCATTACCTTTGTCATCAGAATTCTCCATGACACTTGGCATCACAATGCTCCATGCCATTGTCATCACAATAGGCCATTGCATATGTCATCACAATGCTCCCTGACACCTGTCTTCACAATAATGCATGACCTGGTCATCACAATGCTCCGTGCCCCTGTCATCACAATGCGCCATTCTAACTGCCATCACAATAATCCATGAAACTTATTAAACCAATGTTCAATGCCCTTGTCATCACAATTCTCCATTCCCTTATTATCACAATGCTCCATGACCCCTGTCATCACAATGCTCCGTAACTCCAGTCATCACAATGCTACATGACCTTTGTCATCACAATGGTCCGTGCCCTCGTCATCAACAGTCTCTGTGACCTTTTTAACCACAATGCTCCATGAAATTTTCATCACAATTCTCTTTGACCCTTGTCATCACAATTCTCTATGCCTTTCTCACCACAATCCTCCATGACCCTTGTCATCACAATGCACCATGCGCTTGTCAGCACAATGCTCCATGACACATGTCATCACAATGCTCCATGACCCCTGTCATCACAATGCTCCGTGACTCCAGTCATCAAAATGCTTCATAACCATTGTCATCACAGTGGTCCATGCCCGCGTCATCACAAGGCTCTTTGACCTTTGTAACCACAATGCTCCATGAATATTTCTTCACAATTCTCTGTGACCCTTGTCATCACAATGCTCCAAGACCCCTGTAATCACAATGCTCCATGCCCCTTTTCATCAGTATGCTCCATGAGACTTGTCATCTCAAGGCTCCATAGATTTGTCATCACAATGCTCCAGGACTTTGTCATCACAATGCTTCACGACCTTGTCATGAAAATTCTCAATGACCCTTGTCATCATAATGCTCCAAGCGCTAATCATCACAATGCTCCATTATATTTGTCATCACAATCCTCCATTACATTCTGTATCACAATGCTCCATGCCATTGTCATCGCAATGGACCATGACATATGTCATCACAATGCTCCCTGACACCTGTCTTCACAATACTACATGACCTTCTCATCACAATGCTCCATGCCCTTGTCATCACAATGCACCATGCCCACTGTCATCACAATAATCTATGAAATTTGTTAGACGAATGCTCCATTCTCCTGTCAAAACAATGCTCCATGCCCTTGTCATTACAATGCTCCATGGCCCCTGTCATCACAATGCTCCGTGACTGCAGTCATCACAATGCTTCATAACGTTTGTCATCACAATGGTCCATTCCAGCGTCATCACAAGGCTCTGTGACCTTTGTAACCACAATGATCCATGAACTTTTCATCACAATTCTCTGTGACCCTTGTCATCACAATGCTCCATGTCTTTGTCAGAACAATGCTCCATGACCATTGTCATCACAATGTGCCACGCGCATTTCATCACAAAGGTCCACAAACTTATCATTGCAATGCTCCATAAGCTTTGTAATCACAATTGTCCATGCACTTCTCATCAAAATGCTCTCTCACCAGAGATATCACAGTGTTCCATCACTAGTCATCACAATACTCCCTCACCCCTGTAATCATAATGATCCATGACCCTGTCATCACAATGCTACCTCCCCTTATCTTCACAATGTTCCATGACCCGTGACATAACAATGTTCCATAACCCCTGTCATCAAAATGCTCCATGACCCTTTTCATCCCAAAGCTCCAAGAACCCTGACATCACAATGTTCTATAACCCCTGCCATCAAAATGTTCCATTACAATTTTTATCAAATTGCTGCATGACCCGGTCATCAAAATGCTCCCTGCACTTCTCATCACAATGCACCATGCCCTTGTCATCAAAATGCTCCATGACTTGTCATCACAAAGCTCCATGACACTTGGCATCACAATGCTCCATCAACACTCTCATCACATTGCTCCATGCCCTTGTCATCACAAAGCTCCATAACACTTGTCATCTCAATGATCGATGCCCTTCTCATCACAATGCTCCATGCCCTAGTCATTAAAATCCTGCATAACCCATGTATCACAGTGTTCCGTGCCCTTGTCATCACAATGCTCCATGCCCACTCTCATCACAATAATCCATGAAACATATCAGACCAATATTCCATGCCCTTCTCATCACAATGCTCCATTACACCTGTCATAACAATGCTCCATGACCCCTGCCATCACAGTGTTCCACGGCCTTGTCATCACAAGGCTCCATGTCCCCTGTCATCACAATACTCCATGAATATTTTCAGACCAGTGCTCCATGACACTTGTCATCACAATGATCCATGCCCTTGTCATCCCATTACTCCATGACACCTTTCATCACAATGCTCCGTGACTCCAGTCATCACAATGCTTCATAACATTTGTCATCACAGTTGTCCCTGCCCGCCTCATCACAAGGCTCTGTGACGTTTGTAACCACAATGCTCCATAACCTTTTCATCACAATTATCCGTGATCCTTGTCATCACAGTTCTCCATGCCTTTGTCAGAAAAATGCTCCATGACCCCTGTCATCACAATGTGCCACGCGATTTTCATCACAACAGTCCACAAATTTGCCATAGCAATGCTCCATAAACCTTGTAATCACAATGCTCCATGCCCTTCTCATCACAATGCTCCATTACCCCTGTCATAACAATGCTCCATGACCCCTGTCATCACAATGTTCCACGGCCTAGTCATCACAAGGCTCCATGACACTTGTCATCACAGGGCTCCAAGACACATTTAATCACAATGCTCCATGCCCTTTCATCAAAATGTTCCATAACACATGTCATCAAAATGTTCCATGACACTTTTCATCAAATTGTTCCATGACCCGGTCATCACAATGCTACCTGCCCTTCTCATCACAGTGCACAACGCACTTGTCATCAAAATGCTCCATGACCTTTGTCATCACAAAGATCCATGACCCTTGGCATCACAATGCTCCAAGTCATTGTCATCACAATGCTCCATGAACACTCTCATCACATTGGTCCATGACTTGTCATTACAAAGCTCCATGACACATGTCATCAGAATGCTCCATGGCCTTCTCATCACAATGCTCCATGCGCTTACCATCACAGTGCTCCATTACCCCTCTCATAACAATGCTCCATGACCACTGCCATCACGATGTTCCGTGGCCTTGTCATCAAAAAGCTCCATGACCCTTCTCATCACAATGCTCCAAGACCCCTTTAATCACAGTGCTTCATGCCCCTTTTCATCTCAATGCTCCAAGAACCCTGTCATCACAGTGCACCATGCCCATCATCATAAAGCTTCATGCTATTGTCATCACAATGAAATCAAAATGCTCCATGACGTCTGTAATAACAATGCTCCAAACCCTTGTGATCACAATATTCCATAACACGTGTCATCACAGTGCCCCGTGATGCTCGTCATCACAGTTATCCATGGTCTTCTCATCACAATGCTCCATGACCTTTGTCATCACAATGCTCAATACACTTGTCATCAAAATGCTCCCTGACACTTGTTGTCTGTATCCTCCTTTCTTTTTTTTTTTGCAACCCTGTTTTCCTACTCTGAGTTCCTCCATGTGGATAACAGCCTGACAATTATCATTATTTACATCCTATACATCTATTTGAGTTATTACCCTGAAGTATTTTACTTCCTCCTACACCTCATTTCAATCATTGTTTTGTGTCTTCTATCTTCACTTCCCTGGAGCTTCATTTTAGTGTTGCAGTCTACTTGATCACTTCTCTACTGTTCAAGTAGCATTTCTTCTAGAGTTTCTCAGAGCCAGACCATGTGCACATGCACGTGCACGCACACACACACACACACACACACACACTCACTTGCACAGTGATAAAGAAAGGCCATGTTGTGTGGACAGTGAAAAGTTGTTTGGTGCGGTTGAAGTACCAGGGCAGTCTGGGGAGAAAAGGGTGGGAGGTATATAGGGGATAGTACAGGTGATGAACACCCAAGGGAGCTGGACTGAACGCAGAAGAAAATTCTGGATTCACAGTATGGGAACAGGAACTATTGTACAATCACAGGTTAATTTTCAAAATAGGCATGTTCTGCAAAAGTAAAGTGAATTTCTAAATATATTTTAATATTTTTTTTTTTTTTCGGTACGCAGGCCTCTCACTGTTGTGGCCTCTCCCGTTGTGGAGCACAGGCTCCGGAAGCGCAGGCTCAGTGGCCATGGCTCACGGGCCCACCCGCTCCGCGGCATGTGGGATCCTCCCGGACTGGGGCATGAACCCGTGTCCCCTGCATCGGCAGGCGGACTCTCAACCACTGTGCCACCAGGGAAGCCCTAATTTTTTTTTTTATGAAAAATATTAGAGTCATGTCTTTGGAGAGAAATTTGGTCCTAATGTATTAGAAAATAAAACCTACAGTCTACTGGTGTCTGCTTCTCCTTTTCCACTTTCAGGGCCCAGTTCCAAATTTCCCCAGTGATCTATATTTCCCTTGAAGTTTTGTGGTACCAGTTAGATGCCATCTTTGTAATTTTTTTTAATATTAAGAAAAATTATCAAAAATCTGTAAATTAAACTTAAGAGGACAATTACATACCCATTCTAGGTTTATTTACTTTTCTGAGAGAATGTATCATTGATTGATTTGTTATTAATGGCCTGAAACAGATAGACTGCCAGATATTTCTCCAGCAAAAATGTGTCTGTATCCTCCTTGAACCCAGTCATGACAAGTCTCCATGCCTTTTTCATCACAATGATCCATGCCCTTTTCATCACAATGCTCCAAGACACCTTTAAACACAATGCTCCATGCCCTTGGCATCACAAAGCTCAATGAAACATGTCTTCAGAATGCTCCTTGGCCTTCTCCTCACAATGCTCCATGCCCATGTCATCACAATGTTCCAAGACCCCTGTAATCACAATGCTCCATGCCCCTTTTCATCACTATGCTCCCTGAGAATTGTCATCACAAGTCTCTATGCATTTCTCATCACAATGCTCCAGGACCTCGTCATCACAATGCTTCATGACGTTTTTCTGAAAATTCTCAATGGCCCTTGTCATCATAATGCTCCAAGCTGTAGTCTTCACAATGCTCAATTATATTTCTCATCAAATTCCTCCATTACATTTGGCATCACAATGCTACCTGCCATTGTCATTGCAATGGAAAATGACATATGTCATCACAATGCTCCTTGACACCTGTCTTAACAATACTCCATGACTTTCTCTTCGCAATGATCCATGGCCTTGTCATAAAAATGCACCATGTCCACTGTCATCACAATAATCTATGAAACTTGTCAGACCAATGCTCCATGCCCCTGTCAACACAATGCTCCATGCCCTTGTCATCACAATGCTCCATGACCCCTGTCATCACAATGCTCCGTGACTCCAGTCATCACAATGATTCATAACGTTTGTCATCAAAACGGTCCATGCCCGCATCATCACAAGGCTCTGTGACCTTTGTTACCACAATGCTCCATGTACTTTTCATCACAATGCTCCGTGACCCTTGTCATCACAATGCTCCATGCCTTTGACAGAACAGTGCTCCTTGCCCCTTGTCATCACAATGTGTCACGTGCTTTTCATCACATCGGTCCACAAATTTGTAATCACTATGCTCCATAAACCTTATAATCACAATGGTCCATGCACTTCTCATCACAATGCTCCATGACTTGTCATCACAATGCTCCATGACTTGTCATCACAATCCTCCATGACCCATGACACATGTATCACAGTGTTCCATGCCCTAGTCATCACAATGCTCCAAGACCCCTGTAATCACAATGCTCCATGCCCCTTTTCATCAGAATGCTCCATGAGACTTGTCATGACAAGTCTCCATCGTCTTCTCTTCACAATGCTCCTGGACATTGTCATCACCATGCTCCATTCCCTTCTCATCACAATGCTCCATGACCCCTGTCATCACAATAATCCATGAATATTTTCAGACAAATACTCCAAGACCTATTCATCACAATGCTCCATGGCCAATATCATCACAAAGCTCCATGACCACAGTCATCACAACACTCCATGACACCCGACAACACAATGATCCGTGACTCTTGTCATCACAATGCTCCATTCCATAGTCATCACAATGCTCCATGACACCTGTCATCACAACACTCCATGAACATTATCAGCCCAGTGCTCCATGACCCTTGTCATCACAATGATCCATGCCCTTGTCATCCCAATGCTCCATGACCCCTGTATTCACAATGCTCCGTGACGCTTGTCATCACAGTGCTCCATGACACATGTCATCACAATGCTCCATGCCTTTGTCAGCAAAACGCTAAATGACCTTGTCATTACAGTGCTCTATGCGCTTGTCATCAAAATACTCCATTTCCATTGTCATCACAATCCTCCATGAAACTTGGGATCACATTGCTTCATGCCCTTGTCCTCACAATGCTCCATGCTCCTTGAAATCAAAATGATCCATGACCTCTGTCATCACAATGCTCCAAACACTTGTGATCACAATGTTCCATAACACTTGTCATCACAACGCTCCATGATACCTGTCATCACAATAATCCATGCTCTTTTCATCACAATGCTCCATGAACTTTGTCATCACAATTCTCAATACACTTGTCATCAAAAGGCTCCCTGACACTTGTCATCAGTATGCTCCTTGAACCCTGTCAGGAAAAGGCTCCATGCCTTTTTCATCACAGTGCCCCATGCCGTTTTCATCACAATGCTCCATGCCATTGTCATCAAAATACGCCACAAGCTAGTCATCAGAATGCTCCATGACCCTTGTCATCACATTTCTCCATGCACTTGTCAGCACAATGCTCCCTGACCCTTGTCATCACAGTGCTGCAAGCCATTGTCATCACAATGCTCCATTACGTTTGCCATCAGAATCCTCCATGACACTTGGCATCCCAATGCTCCATGCCATTGTCATCACAATGGGCCATTACATATGTCATCACAATGCTCCCTGACAGCTGTCTTCACAATACTGCATGACCTGGCCATCACAATGCTCCATGCCCTTGTCATCACAATGTGCCATTCCAACTGTCATTGCAATAATCCATGAAACTTATTAGACCACTGCTCCTTGCCCTGGTCATCACAATGCTCCATGCCCTTGTTATCACAATGCTCCATGAACCCTGCCATCACAATGCTCTGTGACTCCAGTCATCACAATGGTTCATGACCTTTGTCACCACAATGGGCCATGCCCTCGTCATCATCACTCTCTGTGAGCATTTTAACCAAAATGATCCATGAACTTTTCATCACAATGCTCTTTGACCCTTGTCATCACAATGCTCTATGCCTTTCTCAGCACAATGCTCCATGACCCTTGTCATCACAATGCTCCATGCGCTTGTCAGCACAATGCTCCATGACACATGTCATCACAATGCTCCATGACCCTTGTTATCACAATGCTCCGTGACTCCAGTCACCACAATGCTTCATAACGTTTGTCATCACAATGATCCATGCCCGTGTCATCACAAGGTTCTGCGACCTTTGTAACCACAATGCTCCATGAAATTTTCATCACAATTCACAGTGACCCTTGTCATCACAATGCTCCATGTCTTTGTCAGAACAATGCTCCATGACCATTGTCTTCACTATGTGCAACGCGCATTTCATCACAACGGTCTACAACCTTGTCATTGCAATGCTCCATAAAGCTTGTAATCACAATGGTCCATGCACTTCTCATCAAAATGCTCTCTAACCAGAGATATCACAGTGTTCCATGACTAGTCATCACAATACACCCTCACCCCTGTAATCACAATGGTCCATGACCCTGACATCACACTGCTACATCCGCTTATCATCACAATGTTCCATGACCCCTGACATCACAATGTTCCATAACCCCTGTCATCAAAATGCTCCATGATCCTTTTCATCCCAAAGCTCCAAGACCCCTGACATCACAATGTTCTATAACACCTGCCATCAAAATATTCCATTACACTTTTCATCAAATTGCTGCATGGCCCCGTCATCAAAATGCTCCCTGCACTTCTCATCACAATGCACCATGCCCTTGTCATCAAAATGCTCCATGACTTGTCATCACAAAACTCCATGACCCTTGGCATCACAATGCTCCATGTCATTGTCATCACAATGCTCCATGAACACTCTCATAATATTGCTCAATGCCCTTGTCATCACAAAGCTACATGACAATTCTCCTGACAATGCTTGATGCCCTTCTCATCACAATGATCCATGCCCTTGTCATTACAATCCTGCATGACTCATGTATCATAGTGTTCCGTACCCTTGTCATCACAATGCTCAATGCCCACTCTCATCACAATAATCCATGAAATATTTCAGACCAATGTCCCATGCCCTTCTCATCACAATGATCCATTACCTCTGTCATAATAATGCACCATGACCACTGCCATCACAATGTTCCACGGCCTAGTCATCACAAGGTTCCATGACACTTGTCATCACAAGGTTCCATGACACTTGTCATCACAATGCTGAAGGCCCCTGTAATCACAATTCTCCTTGCCCTTGTCATCACAAAGCTCCATGACGCATGTCATCAGAAAGTTCCATGGCCTTCTCATCACAATGCTACATGCCCTTGTCATCACAATGCTCCAAGACCTTTGTAAACACAATGCTCGGAGCCCCTTTTCATCTCAATGCTCCATGAACCCTGCCATCACAATGCACCATGCCCATCATCATCATGCTTCAGGCTATTGTCATCACAATGAAATCAATATTCTCCATGACCTCTGTCATCATAATGCTCCAAACACTTGTGATCACAATGTTCCAAAACACTTATCATTACAACACCCCATGACGCTCATCATCACAATTATCCATGGTCTTCTCTTCACAATGCTCCATGATCTTTGTCATCACAATGCTCAATACACTTGTCATCACAATGCTCCCTGACACTTGTCATCAGTATGGTCCTTGAACCCTGTCATGACAAGGCTCCATGGCTTTGTCATCACAATAATCCATGCCCTTTTCATCACAATGCTCCAAGATCCCTGTAATCACAATGATCCATGCCCTTGTCATCGCAATGCTCCAAGATCCCTGTAATCACAATGATCCATGCCCTTGTCATCAAAAAGCTCCATGACGCATGTCACCAGAATGCTTCATGGCCTTCTCACCATAATGCTCCATGCCCTTGTCATCACAATGCTCCAAGACCCGTGTAATCACAATGCTCCATCCCGCTTTTCATCAGAATGCTCCATGAGACTTGTCATGACAAGTCTCCATGGTCTTCTCCTCACAATGCTCCAGGACATTGTCATCACCATGCTCCATTCCCTTGTCATCACAATGCTCCATGACCCCTGTCATCACAGTAGTCCATTAACATTTTCAGCCCAATGCTCCACGACCTACTCATCACAATGCTCCATGGCCAATATCTTCACAATGTTCCATGACCACTGTGATCACAACACTCCATGACAACTGACAACAAAATGATCTGGGATTCTTGTCATCACAATGCTCCATTCCCTAGTCCTCACAATGGTCCATAACGCCTGTCATCACATCACTCCATGAACATTTTCATCCCAGTGCTCCATGACACTTGTCATCACAATGATCCATGCCCTTGTCATCCCAATGCTCCATGACCCATGTATTCACAATGCTCCATGACGCTTTTCATCACAGTGCTCCATGACACATGTCATCACAATGCTCCATGCCTTTGTCAGCAAAATGCTACATGACCTTTCCATTACAATGCTCTATGCGCTTGTCATAAAAATACTCCATTTCCATTGTCATCTCAATCCTCCATGAAACTTGGGATCACATTGCTTCATGCCCTTGTCATCACAATGCTCCCTGCTCCTTGAAATCAAAATGATACATGACCTCTGTCATCACAATACTCCAAACCCTTTTGATCACAAAGTTCCATAACACTTTTCATCACAACGCTTCATGATGCCTGTCATCACTATACTCCATGCTCTTTTCATCACAATGCTCCATGACCTTTTTCATCACAATTCTCAATACACTTGTCATCACAATGCTCCCTGACACATGTCAGCAGAATGCTCCTTGAACAACGTCACGAAAAGGCTCCATGCCTTTTTCATCACAATGCCCCATGCCGTTTTCATCAAAATGATCCATGCCATTTTCATCAAAATACTCCACAAGATTGTCATCAGAATGCTCCATGACACTTGTCACTACAATTCTCCACGAACTTGTCAGCACAATGCTCCCTGACCCTTGACATCACAATGCTCCAAGCCATTGTCATCACAATGCTCCATTACTTTTGTCATCAGAATCCTCCATGACACTTGGCATCACAATGCTCCATGCCATTGTCATCACAATGGGCCGTTACATATGTCATCACAATGCTCCCTGACACCTGTCTTCACAATACTGCATGGCCTGGTCATCACAATGCTCCATGCAGTTGCCATCACAATGCGCCATTCTAACTGTCATCACAATAATCCATGAAACTTATTAGACCAATGTTCCATGCCCTTGTCATCACAATGCTCCATGCCCTTGTTATCACAATGCTCCATGACCCCTGTCATCACAATGCTCCGTGACTCCAATCATCACAATGCTTCATGACCTTTGTCATCACAATGGTCCATGCCCTGGTCATCAACAGTCTCTGTGACCTTTTTAACCACAATGCTCCATGAAATTTCATCACAATGCTCTTTGACCCTTCTCATCAAAATGCTCCATGCGCTTGTCAGCACAATGCTCCATGACACATATCATCACAGTGCACCATGTGCTTGGCATCACAGTGCTCCACAATCTTGTCATCACAATGCTCCATAAAATTTGTCATCACAATGCTCCATGCACTTCTCATCAAATGCTCTCTCACCACTGATATCACAATGCTACATCACTATTTGTCACAATACTCCGTCACTCCTGTCATCACAATGCTACATGCACTTATCATAACAATGTTCGATGACCCCTGACATCACAATGTTCCATAACACCTGTCATCAAAATGTTCCATGACACTTTTCATCAAATTGCTCAAAGACCCTGTCAACAGAATGTTCCCTTCCTTTCTCATCACAATGCACAACGCCCTTGCCATTAAATGCTCCATGACATTTGTCATCACAAAGATCCATGACACTTGGCATCACAATGCTCCATGTCATTGTCATCACAATGCTCCATGCAAGCTCTCATCTCATTGCTCCATGCCCTTGTCTTCACAAAGCTCCATGACACATGTCATCAGAATGCTCCATGGCCTTCTCATCACAATGATCCATGCCCTTGCCATCACAATGCTCCATTACAACTGTCATAACAATGCTCCATGACCCCTGCCATCACGATGTTCCATGGCCTTGTCATCCCAAAGCTCCATGACTCTTCTCATCACAATGCTCCAAGAACGCTGTAATCACAATGCTCTATGCCCCTTTTCATCTCAATGATCCATGAACCCTGTCATCACAATGCACCATGCCCATCATCATAATGCTTCATGCTATTGTCATCACAATGAAATCAAATTGCTCCATGACCTCTGTCATAACAATGCTCCAAACCCTTGTGATCACAATATTCCATAAAACTTGTCATCACAATGCCCCATGACGCTCGTCATCACAATTATCCATGGTCTACTCATCACAATGCTCCATGACCATTGTCATCACAATGCTCAATACACTTGTCATCAAAATGCTCCCTGACACTTGTTGTCTGTATGCTCCTTGAACCCTCTCATGACAAGGCTCCATGCCTATTTCATCACAATGATCCTTGCCCTTTTCATCACAATGCTCCAAGACCCATGTAATCACAATGCTCCATGCCCTTGTCATCACAAAGCTCGATGACGCATGCCATCAGAATTCTCCTTGGTCTTCTCCTCACAATGATCCATGCCCTTGTCATCACAATGTTCCAAGACCCTTTTCTTCAGTATGCTCCATGAGACTTGTCATCACAAGGCTCCATGGTTTTGTCATCACAATGCTCAGAGAACTTCTCATCACAATGCTTCACGACCTTGTCATGGAAATTCTCAATGGCCATTGTTATCATAATGCTCCAAGCCATAGTCATCACGATGCTCCATTTTATTTGTCATCACAATTCTCCATTTCATTTGGCATCACTATACTCCCTGCCATTGTCATCGCAATGGACCATGACATATGTCATCACAAGGCTCCCTGACACCTGTCTTCACAATACAACATGACCTTTTCTACACAATGATCCATGCCCTTGTCATCACAATGCACCATGTCCACTGTCATCACAATAATCTATGAATCTTGTCAGACAAATTCTCCATGCTCCTGTCATCACAATGATCCATGCCCTTGTCATCACAATGCTCCATGATTTGTCATCACAATCCTCCATGACCCATGACACATGTATCACAGTGTTCCATGCCCTAGTCATCACAATGCTCCAAGACCCCTGTAATCACAATGCTCCATGCCCCTTTTCATCAGAATGCTCAATGAGACTTGTCATGACAAGTCTCCATGGTCTTCTCATCACAAAGCTCCTGGACCTTGTCATCACCATGCTCCATTCCCTTCTCATCACAATGCTCCATGAACCCTGTCATCACAATAATCCATGAATATTTTCAGCCCAATGATCCAAGACCTATTCATCACAATGCTCCATGGCCAATATCATCACAATGCTCCATGACCACTGTCATCACAACACTCCATGACACCAGACAACACAATGATCCGCGACTATTGTCATCACAATGCTCCATTCCATAGTCATCACAATGCTCCATGACACCTGTCATCACAACACTCCATGAACATTATCAGCCCAGTGCTCCATGACACTTGTCATCACAATGATCCATGCCCTTGTCATCCCAATGCTCCATGACACCTGTATTCTCAATGCTCCGTGACGCTTGTCATCATAGTTCTCCATGACACGTCATCACAATGCTCCATGCCTTTGTCAGCAAAATGCTACATGACCTTGTCATTACAATGCTCTATGCGCTTGTCATCAAAATACTCCATTACCATTGTCATCACAATCCTCCATGAAACTTGGGATCACATTGCTTCATGCCCTTGTCGTCACAATGCTCCATGCTCCTTGAAATGAAAATGATCCATGACCTCTGTCATCACAATGCTCCAAACCCTTGTGATCACAATGTTCCATAACACTTGTCATCACAACGCTCCATGATGCTTTTCATCACAATACTCCATGCTCTTTTCATCACAATGCTCCATGACCTTTGTCATCAGAATTCTCAATACACTTGTCATCACAAGGCTCCCTGACACTTGTCATCAGTATGCTCCTTGAACACTGTCAGGAAAAGGCTCCATGTCTTTTTCATCACAATGCCCCATGCCGTTTTCATCACAATGCTGCATGCCATTGTCATCAAAATACTCCACAAGCTTGTCATCAGAATGCTCCATGACCCTTGTCATCACATTTCTCCATGCACTTGTCAGCACAATGCTCCCTGACCCTTGTCATCACAATGCTCCAAGCCATTGTCATCACAATGCTCCATTACCCTTGCCATCAGAATCCTCCATGACACTTGGCATCCCAATGCTCCATGCCATTGTCATCACAATGGGCCATTGCATATGTCATCACAATGCTCCCTGACACCTGTCTTCACAATACTGCATGACCTGGCCATCACAATGCTCCATGCCCTTGTCATCACAATGCGCCATTCCAACTGTCATCGCAATAATCCATGAAACTTATTAGACCAATGCTCCTTGCCATGGTCTTCACAATGCTCCATGCCCTTGTTATCACAATTCTCCATGACCTCTGCCATCACAATGCTCTGTGACTCCAGTCATCACAATGCTTCATGACCTTTGTCACCACAATGGGCCATGCCCTAGTCATCATCAATCTCTGTGAGCTTTTTAACCAAAACGATCCATGAATTTTTCATCACAATGCTCTTTGACCCTTGTCATCACAATGCTCTATGCCTTTCTCAGCACAATGCTCCATGACCCTTGTCATCACAATGCTCCATGCGCTTGTCAGCACAATGCTCCATGACACATGTCATCACAATGCTCCATGACCCCTGTCATCACAATGCTCCGTGACTCCAGTCATCACAATGATTCATAACGTTTGTCATCTCAATGATCCATGCCCGTGTCATCACAAGGTTCTGTGACCTTTGTAACCACAATGCTCCATGAAATTTTCATCACAATTCACAGTGACCCTTGTCATCACAATGCTCCATGTCTTTGTCAGAACAATGATCCATGACCATTGTCTTCACAATGTGCCACGCACATTTCATCACAACGGTCCACAACCTTGTCATTGCAATGCTCCATAAACCTTGTAATCACAATGGTCCATGCACTTCTCATCAAAATGCTCTCTCACCAGAGATATCACAGTGTTCCATGACTAGCCATCACAATACACCCTCACCACTCTAATCACAATGTTCCATGACCCTGTCATCATACTGCTACATCCCCTTATCATCACAGTGTTCCATTACCCCTGACATCACAATGTTCCATAAACCCTGTCATCAAAATGCTCCATGATCCTTTTCATCCCAAAGCTCCAAGAACCCTGACATCACAATGTTCTATAACACCTGCCATCAAAATATTCCATTACACTTTTCATCAAATTGCTGCATGGCCCGGTCATCAAAATGCTCCCTGCACTTCTCATCACAATGCACCATGCCCTTGTCATCAAAATGCTCCATGACTTGTCATCACAAAACTCCATGACCCTTGGCATCACAATGCTCCATGTCATTGTCATCACAATGCTCCATGAACCCTCTCATCACATTGCTCAATGCCCTTGTCATCACAAAACTCCATGACACTTGTCATCACAATGCTCGATGCCCTTCTCATTGCAATGCTCCATGCCCTTGTCATTACAATCCTGCATGACCCATGTATCATAGTGTTCCGTACCCTTGTCATCACAATGCTCCATGCCCACTCTCATCACAATAATCCATGAAACATTTCAGACCAATGTTCCATGCCCTTCTCATCACAATGCTCCATTACCTCTGTCATAACAATGCACCATGACCCCTGCCATCACAATGTTCCACGGACTAGTCATCACAAGGTTCCATGACACTTGTCATCACAATGCTGAAGGCCCCTGTAATCACAATGCTCCTTTCCCTTGTCATCACAAAGCTCCATGAGGCATGTTATCAGAAAATTCCATGGCCTTCTCATCACAATGCTCCATTCCCTTGTCATCACAATGCTCCAAGACCATTGTAATCACAATGCTCCATGCCCCTTTTCATCTCAATGCTCCATGAACCCAGCCATCACAATGCACCATGCCCATCATCGTAATGCTTCAGGCTATTGTCATCACAATGAAATCAATATATTCCATGACCTCTGTCATCATAATGCTCCAAACACTTGTGATCACAATGTTCCATAACTCTTATCATCACAACACCCCATGACGCTCATCATCACAATTATCCATGGTCTTCTCTTCACAATGCTCCATGATCTTTGTCATCACAATGCTCAATACACTTGTCATCACAAGGCTCCCTGACACTTGTCGTCCATATGCTCCTTGAACCCTGTCATGACAAGGCTCCATGCCTTTGTCATCATAATAATCCATGCCTTTTCATCACAATGCTCCAAGATCCCTGTAATCACAATGATCCATGCCCTTGTCATCAAAAAGCTCCATGACGCATGTCATCAGAATGCTTCATGGCCTTCTCATCATAATGCTCCATGCCCTTGTCATCACAATGCTCCAAGACCCCTGTAATCACAATGCTCCATCCCCCTTTTCATCAGAATGCTCCATGAGTCTTGTCATCACAAGTCTCCATGGTCTTCTCCTCACAATGCTCCAGGACCTCATCATCACCATGCTCCATTCCCTGGTCATCACAATGCTCCATGACCCCTGTCATCACAGTAGTCCATTAACATTTTCAGCCCAGTGCTCCACGACCTACTCATCACAATGCTCCATGGCCAATATCTTCACAATGCTCCATGACCACTGTTATCACAACACTCCATGACAACTGACAACAAAATGATCTGGGACTCTTGTCATCACAATGCTCCATTCCCTAATCATCACAATGCTCCATGACCACTGTCATCACAACACTCCATGAACATTTTCCTCCCAGTGCTCCATGACCCTTGTCATCACAATGATCCATGCCCTTGTCATCGAATGCTACATGACCAGTGCATTAACAATGCTCCGTGACGCTTGGCATCACAGTGCTCCATGACACATGTCATCACAATGCTCCATGCCTTTATCAGCAAAATGCTACATAACCTTTCCATTACAATGCTCTATGCGCTTTTCATCAAAATACTCCATTTCCATTGTCATCACAATCTTCCATGAACCTTGGGATCACATTGCTTCATGCCCTTGTCATCACAATGCTCCCTGCTCCTTGAAATCAAAATGATCCATGACCTCTGTCATCACAATACTCCAAACCCTTGTGATCACAAAGTTCCATAACACTTGTCATCACAATGCTCCATGACCACTGTCATCACAACACTCCATGAATATTTTCCTCCCAGTGCTCCATGACCCTTGTCATCACAATGATCCATGCCCTTGTGATCCCAATGCTACATGACCAGTGCATTAACAATGCTCCGTGACGCTTGGCATCACAATGCTCCATGACCTTTGTCATCACAATGCTCAATACACTTGTCATCACAATGCTCCCTGACACTTGTCATCAGAATGCTCCTTGAACCCTGTCACGAAAAGGCTCCATGCCTTTTTCATCTCAATGCCGCATGCCGTTTTCATCAAAATGATCCATGCCATTGTCATCAAAATACTCCACAAGCTTGACATTAGAATGCTCCATGACACTTGTCATTACAATTCTCCACGCACTTGTCAACACAGTGCTCCCTGACCCTTGTCATCACAATGCTCCAAGCCATTGTCATCACAGTGCTCCATTTCTTTTGTCCTCAGAATCCTCCATGACACTTGGCATCACTATGCTCCATGCCATTGTCATCACAATGGGCCATTACATATGTCATCACAATGCTCCCTGACAACTGTATTCACAATACTGCATGGCCTGGTCATCACAATGCTCCATGCCGTTGTCATCACAATGCGCCATTCTAACTATCATCACAATAATCCATGAAACTTATTAGACCAATGTTCCATGCCCTTGTCATCACAATGCTCCAAGCCATTGTCATCACAATGCTCCATTACGTTTGCCATCAGAATCCTCCATGACACTTGGCATCCCAATGCTCCATGCCATTGTCATCACAATGGGCCATTACATATGTCATCACAATGCTCCCTGACACCTGTCTTCACAATACTGCATGACCTGGCCATCACAATGCTCCATGCCCTTGTCATCACAATGCGCCATTCCAACTGTGATCGCAATAATCCATGAAACTTATTAGACCAATGCTCCTTGCCCTGGTCATCACAATGCTCCATGCCCTTGTTATCACAATGCTCCATGACCCCTGCCATCACAATGCTCTGTGACTCCAGTCATCACAATGCTTCATGACCTTTGTCACCACAATGGGCCATGCCCTCGTCATCATCACTCTCTGTGAGCTTTTTAACCAAAATGATCCATGAACTTTTCATCACAATGCTCTTTGACCCTTGTCATCACAACACTCTATGCATTTCTCAGCACAATGCTCCATGACCCTTGTCATCACAATGCTCCATGCGCTTGTCAGCACAATGCTCCATGACACATGTCATCATAATGCTCCATGACCCCTGTCATCACAGTAGTCCATTAACATTTTCAGCCCAATGCTCCACGACCTACTCATCACAATGCTCCATGACCCCTGTCATCACAATGCTCCGTGACTCCAATCATCACAATGCTTCATGACCTTTGTCATCACAATGGTCCATGCCCTGGTCATCAACAGTCTCTGTGACCTTTTTAACCACAATGCTCCATGAACATTTCATCACAATGCTCTTTGACCCTTGTCATCACAATGCTCCATGCCCTTGGCAGCACAAAGCTCCATGACACATGTCATCACAATGCACCATGTGCTTGGCATCACAGTGCTCCACAATCTTGTTATCACAATGCTCCATAAAATTTGTCATCACAATGCTCCATGCACTTCTCATCAAAATGCTCTCTCACCACTGATATCACAATGCTACATCACTGTTTGTCACAATACTCCGTCACTCCTGTCATCACAATGCTACATGCACTTATCATCACAATGTTCAATGACCCCTGACATCACAATGTTCCATAAAACCTGTCATCAAAATGTTCCATGACACTTTTCATCAAATTTCTCAAAGACCCTGTCATCAGAATGTTCCCTGCCTTTCTCATCACAATGCACGACACCCTTGCCATCAAAATGCTCCATGACCTTTGTCATCACAAAGATCCATGACCCTTGGCATCACAATGCTCCATGTCATTGTCATCACAATGCTCCATGCACGCTCTCATCACATTGCTCCATGCCCTTGTCTTCACAAAGCTCCATGACACATGTCATCAAAATGCTCCATGGCCTTCTCATCACAATGATCTATGCCCTTGCCATCACAATGCTCCATTACCACTGTCATAACAATGCTCCATGAACCCTGCCATCACGATGTTCCATGGCCTTGTCATCACAAGGCTCCATGACCCTTCTCATCACAATGGTACAAGACCCCTGTAATCACAATGCTCTATGCCCCTTTTCATCTCAATGATCCATGAACCCTGTCATCACAATGCACCATGCCCTTCATCATAATGCTTCGTGCTATTGTCATCACAATGAAATCAAAATGCTCCATGACCTCTGTCATAACAATGCTCCAAACCCTTGTGATCACAATATTCCATAAAACTTGTCATCACAATGACCCATGACGCTCGTCATCACAATTATCCATGGTCTCCTCATCACAATGCTCCATCCCCTACTCATCACAATGCTCCATGACCCTTGTCATCACAATGATCCATGCCCTTGTCATCCCAATGCTCCATGACCCCTGTATTCACAATGCTCCGTGACGCTGGACATCACAGTGCTCCATGACACATGTCATCACAATTCTCCCTGCCTTTGTCAGCAAAATGCTACATGACCTTTTCATTACAATGCTCTATGCGTTTGTCATCACAATACTCCATTACAATTGCCATCACAATCCTCCATGAACCTTGGATCACATTGCTTCATGCCCTTGTCATCACAATGCTCCATGTTCCTTGAAATCAAAATGATCCTTGACCTCTGTCATCTCAATGCACCAAACCCTTGTGATCACAGTGTTCCATAACACTTTTCATCACAACGCTCCATGATGCCTGTCATCACGATACTCCATGCCCTTTTCATCACAATGCTCCATGACATTTGTCATCACAATTCTCAATACACGTTTCATCACAATGCTCCCTGACACTTGTCATCAGAATGCTCCTTGAAACCTGTCACGAAAAGGCTCCATGCCTTTTTCATCAAAATGTCCCATGCCGTTTTCATCACAATGCTCCATGCCATTGTCATCAAAATACTCTACAGGCTTGTCTTCAGAATGCTCCATTACCCTTGTCATCATAATTCTCCATACACTTGTCAGCACAATGCTCCCTGACCCTTGTCTTCACAATGCTCCTAGCCATTGTCATCACAATGCTCCATTACTTTGTCATCAGAATCCTCCATGACACTTGGCATCACAATGCTCCATGCCATTGTCATCACAATGGGCCTTTACATATGTCATCACAATGCTCCCTGACACCTCTCTTCACAATACTGCATGACCTGGTCATCACAATGCTCCATGCCCATGTCATCACAATGCGCCATTTGAACTGTCATCACAATAATCCATGAAACGTATTAGACCAATGATCCATGCCCGGGTCATCACAATGCTCCATGCCCTTGTTATCACAGTGCTCCATGAACCCTGTCATCACAATGCTCCGTGACTCCAGTCATCACAATGCTCCATGACCTTTGTCATCACAATTGTCCATGCCCTCATCATCAACAGTCTCTGTGACCTTTTTAACCACAATGCTCCATGAACATTTCATCACAATGGTCTTTAACACTTGTCATCACAAAGCTCTATGCCTTTCTCAGCACAATGCTCCATGCCCTTGTCATCACAATGCTCCATGACCCCTGTCATCACAATGCTCCTTGACTCCAGTCATCACAATTCTTCATAACATTTGTCATCACAATGGTCGATGCCAGCGTCATCACAAGGCTCTGTTATCTTTGTAACCACAATGCTCCATGAACATTTCATCACAATGCTCCGTGACCCTTGTCATCAAAATGCTCCATGCCTTTGTCAGAAAAATGCTCCATGACACTTGCCATCACAATGTGCCACACGCTTTTCATCCCAACGGTCCACAAATTTGTCATCGCAATGCTCCCTAAACCTTGTAATCACAATGCTCCATTACCCCTGTCATAACAATGCTCCATGACCCCTGCCATCACAATGTTCCACGGTCTTGTCATCACAAGGCTCCATGACCTTTGTCATCACAATGCTCCAAGACCACATAATCACAATGCTCAATGCCCTTGTCATCACAAAGCTCCATCACACATGTCATCAGAATGTTCCATGGCCTTCTCATCAAAATGCTCCATGCCCTTGTCATCACAATGCTACCACACCCCTGTAATCACAATGCTCCAGGCCACTTTTCATCTCAATGTTCCATGAACAATGTCATCGCAATGCATCATGCCCATCATCATAATGCTTCTGGCTATTGTCAGCACAATGAAATCAAAATTCACTATGACCTCTGTCATCACCATGCTCCATGACCCCTGTCATCACAATACTCCATGAACATTTTCAGCCCAATGTTCCATGACACTTGTCATCACAATGATACATGCCCTTTTCATCCCAAAGCTCCATGACCCCTGTATTCACAATGCTCCTTGACACTTGTCTTCACAGTGCTCCATGACACCTGTCATCACAATGCTCCATGCCTTTGTCAGCAAAATGCTACATGACCCTGTCATTACAATGCTCTATGCGCTTGTCATCACAATACTCCATTACCATTGTCATCACAATCCTCCATGAACCTTGGGATCACATTGCTTCATGCCCTTGTCATAACAATGCTCCATGCTCCTTGAAATCCAAATGATCCATAACCTCTGTCATCGCAATACTCCAAACCATTGTGATAACAATGTTCCATAACAGTTGTCATCACAACACTCCATAATGCCTGTCATCACAATACTCCATGCCCTTTTCATCACAATGCACCATGACCTTTGTCATCACAATTTGCAATACACTTCTCATCACAATGCTCCATGACACTTGTCGTCAGAATGCTCCTTGAACCATGTCACGAAAGGTTCCATGACTTTTTCATCACAATGCCCCATGCCATTTTCATCACAATGTTCCAAGTCATTGTCATCAAAATACTCAAAAGCTTGTCATCAGAATGCTACATGACTCTTGTCATCATAATTCTCTATGCACTTGTCAGCAAAATGCTCCCTGACACTTGTCATCACAATGTTCCAAGCCATTGTTATCACAATGCTCCATTACATTTGTCATCAGAATCCTCCATGACACTTGGCATCACAATGCTCCATGCCATTGTCATCACAATGGGCCATTACATATGTCATCACAATGTGCCCTGACACCTCTCTTTACAATACTGCATGATCTGGTCATCACAATGCTCTATGCCATTTTCATCACAAATCGCCATTCCAACTCTCATCGCAATAATTCATGAAACTTATGAGACCAATGCTCCATGCCCTTGTCATCACAATGCTCCATGCCCTAGTTATCACAGTGCTCCATGACCCGTGTCATCACAGTGTTCCGTGATTCCAGTCATCACAATGCTTCATGATCTTTGTCATCACAATGGTCCATGCCCTCATCATCAACAGTCTCTGTGACATTCTTAAGCACAGTGCTCCATGAACTTTTCATCACAATGCTCTTTGACCCTTTACATAGCAATACTCCATGAACGTTTTCACCCCAATGCTCCATGATATTCTCATCACCATGCTCCATGACCAATATCATCAAAATGTTCCATGACCACTGTCGTCACAACACTACATGACACCTGACAACACAATGATCTGGGACTTTTGTCATCACAATGCTCCATTCCCTAGCCATCACAATGCTCCATGACCCCTGTCATCAAAATACTCCATGAATATTTTCAGCCCAATGCTCGATGACCCTTGTCATCACAATGATCCATGAAATTTGGGATCACATTGCTTCATGCCCTTGTCATCACAATGCTCCATGCTACTTGAAATTAAAATGATCAATGATCTCTGTCATCACAATGCTCCAAACCCTTGTGATCACAATGTTCCATAACACTTGTCATCACAATGCTCCATGATGCCTCTCATCACAATACTCCATGCCCTTTTCATGACAATGCTACATGACTTTGTCATCACAATTCTCAATACACTTGTCATCACAATGCTCCCTGACACTTGTCATTAGAATGCTCATTGAACCCTGTCACGAAACGTCTCCATGCCTTTTTCATCACAAGGCCCCATGCCATTTTCATCACAATGCTCCATGCCATTGTCATCAAAATACTCCACAAGCTTGTCATCAGAATGCTCCATGACCGTTGTCATCACAATTCTTCATGCAATTGTCAGCACGATGCTCCCTGACCCTTGTCATCACAATGCTCCAAGCAATTGTCATCACAAAACTCCATTACCTTTGTCATCAGAATCCTCCATGACACTTGGCATCACAATGCTCCATGCCATTGTCATCAGAATGGGCCATTACATATGTCATCACAATGCTCCCTGACATCTGTCTTCACCATATTCCATGACCTTTTCATCACAATGCTACATGCCCTTGTCATCACAATGTTCCTAGGCCCATGTAATCACTATGGTCCATGCCCCTTTTCATCAGTATGCTCCGTGAGATTTGTCATCACAAGGCTCCATGGTTTTCTCATCAAAATGCTCCAGGACCTTTTAATCACAATGCTTCATGACCTTGTTATGAAAATTCTCAATGGCCCTTGTCATCATAATGCTCCAAGCCCTAGTCATCACAATGCTCCATTATATTTTCCATCACAATCCTCCATTACATTTCGCATCACAATGCTCCATTACACTGTCATCGCAATGGACCATGACATATGTCATCACAATGCTCCCTAACATCTGTCTTCACCATATTCCATGACATTCTCATCACAATGCTCCATGCCCTTGTCATCACAATGCAGCATGTCCACAGTCATCACAATAATCTAAGCAACATGTCAGACCAATGTTTCATGCCCGTGTCATCACAATGCTCCATGCCCTTGTTATCACAATGCTCCATGACCCCTCTATTCACAATGCTCCGTGACGCTTGTCATCCCAGTGCTCCATCACACCAGTCATCACAATGCTCCATGCCTTTGTCAGCAAAATGCTACATGAATTTTTCATTACAATGCTCTATGTGCTTGTCATCACAGTACTCCATTAACATTTTCATCACAATCATCCATGAACCTTGGAATCACATTGCTTCATGCCCTTGTCATCACAATGCTCCATGATCCTTGAAATCAAAATGATCCATGACCTCTGGCATCACAATTCTTCAAACCCTTGTGATCACAATGTTCCATAACACTTGTCATCACAACGCTCCATGATGCCTGTCATCACAATATTACATGCCCTTTTCATAACAATGCTCCGTGACCCTTGTCATCACAATGCTCCATGCCTTTGTCAGAACAATGCTCCATGACCCTTGTCATCACAATATGCCCTGCGCTTTTCATCACAATGATCCACAACATTGTCATCGCTATGCTCCATAAACCTTGTAATCACAATGCTCCATGCACTTCTCATCCAAATGCTCTCTCACATGAGATATCTCAATGTTCCATCACTAGTCATCACAATCCTCCCTCACCCCTGTTATCACAATGTTCCATGACCCCTGTCATCACAATGCTACATCCCCTTATCAGCACAATGTTCCTTGACCCCTGACATCACAATGTTCCATAACCCCTGTCATCAAAATGCTCCATGACCCTTTTCATCCCAAAGCTCCATCATCACTGGCATCACAATGTTCTATAACCCCTGTCATCAAAATATTCCATTACACTTTTCATCAAATTGCTGCATGACCCTGTCATCAAAATGCTCTCTGCCCTTCTCATCACAATGCACCACACTCTTGTCATCAAAATGCTCCATGACCTTTGTCATCAGAAAGCTCCATGACCCTTGGCATCACAATGCTCCATGTCATTGTCATCACAATGATCCATGAACACTCTCATCACATTGCTCCATGTCTTTGTCATCACAAAGCTCCATGACACTTGTCATCACAATGCTCGATGCCATTCTCATCACAATGCTCCATGCCCTTGTCATTACAATCCTCCATGACCCATGTATCACAGTGTACCGTGCCCTTTTCATCACAATGCTCCATGCCCACTCTCATCACAATAATCCATGAAACATTTCAGACCAATGCTCAATGCCCTTCTCATCACAATGCTCCATTACCACTGTCATAACAATGCTCTATGACCACTGCCATCACAATGTTCCACGGCCTTGCAATCACAAAGCTCCTTGACCCTTGTCATCACAATGCTCCAAGACCCCTGTAATCACAATGCTCCATGCCCTTGTCATCACAAATCTCCATGATGCATGCCATCAGAAAGTTCCATGGACTTCTACTCACAATGCTCCATGCCCTTGTCATCACAATGCTCCAAGACCCCTGTAATCACAATGCTCCATGCCCCTTTTCATCAGAATGCTCCATGAGACTTGTCATCACAAGTCTCCATCGTCATCTCATCACAATACTCCAGGACCTTGTCATCACCATGCTCCATTCCCTTGTCATCACAATGCTCCATGACACCTGTCATCACAATACTCCATGAACATTTTCAACCCAGTGCTCCATTGCCTTCTCATCACAATGCTCCATGACCAGTATCATCACAATGCTCCATGACCACTGTCATCACAATGCGCCATTCCAACTGTCATCACAATAATCCATGAAACTTATTATACCAATGTTCCATGCCCTTGTCATCATAATGCTCCATGCCCTTGCTATCACAATGTTCCAAGACCCCTGTAATCAGAATGCTCCATGCCCCTTTTCATCAGTATGCTCCATGAGACCTGTCATCACAAGGCTCCCTGGTTTTCTCATCACAATGTTCAAGGACCTTGTCATCACAATGCTTCACGACATTGTCATGAAAATTCTCAATGGCCCTTGTCATCATAATGCTCCAAGCCCTAGTCATCACAATGCTCCATCATATTTGTCATCACAATCCTCCATTACATTTGGCATCACAATGCACCATGACACTGTCATCGAAATGGACCATGACATATGTCATCAAAATGCTCCCTCACACCTGTCTTCACAATAATCCATGACTTTGTCATCACAATGCTCCATGTCCTTGTCATCACAATGCTCCATGAAGCCTGTCAACACAATGCTCCGTGAATCCAGTCATCACAATGCTTCATAACGTTTGTCATCACAACGGTCCATGCCCGCATCATCACAAGTCTCTCTGAAATTTGTAACCACAATGCTCCATGAACATTTCAACACAGTGCTCCGTGACACTTGTCATCACAATGCTCCAGGCCTTTGTCAGAAAAATGTTCCATGACCCTTTTCATCAAAATGTGCCACGGGCTTTCCATCACAATGATACACAACCTTGTCATCGCTACGCTCCATAAACCTTGTAATCACAATGCTCCATGCTCTTCTCATCCAAATGCCCTCTCACCTGAGATATAACCATGTTCCCTCAATAGTCATCACAATCCTCCCTCACCCCTGGAATCAAAATGTTCCATGACCCCTGTCATCACCATGTTCCATTCCCTTGTCATCACAATGTTCCATGACCACTGTCATCACAATACTCCATGAATATTTTCAGCCAAATACTCCATGACCTTCTCATCACAATGCTCCATGACAAATATAATCACAATGCCCCATGACCACTGTCATCTCAACACTCCATGACACCCGACAACACAATGATCCTGGACTCTTGTCATTACAATGCTCCATTCCCTAGTCATCACAATGCTCCATGACCCCTGTCATCACAATACTCCATGAACATTTTCAGCCCAATGCTCCATGACCCTTGTCATCACAATGATCCATGCCCTTGTCATCCCAATTCTCCATGACCCCTGTATTCACAATGCTCCGTGACGCTTGTCATCACAATGCTCCATGCCTTTGTCATTAAAATGCTCCATGACCATTGTCATCACAATGTGCCACGCGCTTTTCATCCCAACGGTCCAAAAATTTGTCATCACAATGCTCCATAAAAATTGTAATCACAATGCTGCATGCCCTTCTCATCACAATGCTCCATTACACCTGTCATAACAATGCTCCATGACCCCTGCCATCACAATGTTCCACGGCCTTGTCATCACAAGGCTCCATAACACTTGTCATCACAATGCTCCAAGACCCCTTTAATCACAATGCTCCATGCCGTTGTCATCACAAAGCTCCATGACACATGTCATCAGAATGTTCCATGGCCGTATCATCAAAATGCCGCATGCCCTTGTCATCACAGTGCTCCAAAACCACTGTAAACACAGTGCTCCATGCCCCTTTTCATCTCAATGCTCCATGAACCCTGTCATCACAACACTCCATGACACGTGACAACACAATGATCCGGGACTCTTGTCATCACAGTGCTCCAAGACCCCTGTAATCAAAATGCTCCATGACCCCTGTCATCACAATACTCCATGAACATTTTCAGCCCAATGCTCCATGACCCTTGTCATCACAATGATCCATGCACTTGTCATCCCAATGCTCCATGACCCCTGTATTCTCAATGCTCCGTGACGCTTGTCATCATAGTTCTCCATGACACATGTCATCACAATGCTCCATGCCTTTGTCAGCAAAATGCTACATGACCTTGTCATTACAATGCTCTATGCGCTTGTCATCAAAATACTCCATTACCATTGTCATCACAATCCTCCATGAAACTTGGGATCACATTGCTTCATGCCCTTGTCGTCACAATGCTCCATGCTCCTTGAAATCAAAATGATCCATGACCTCTGTCATCACAATGCTCCAAACCCTTGTGATCACAATGTTCCATAACACTTGTCATCACAACGCTCCATGATGCTTGTCATCACAATACTCCATGCTCTTTTCATCACAATGCTCCATGACCTTTGTCATCAGAATTCTCAATACACTTGTCATCACAAGGCTCCCTGACACTTGTCATCAGTATGCTCCTTGAACACTGTCAGGAAAAGGCTCCATGTCTTTTTCATCACAATGCCCCATGCCGTTTTCATCACAATGCTCCATGCCATTGTCATCAAAATACTCCACAAGCTTGTCATCAGAATGCTCCATGACCCTTGTCATCACATTTCTCCATGCACTTGTCAGCACAATGCTCCCTGACCCTTGTCATCACAATGCTCCAAGCCATTGTCATCACAATGCTCCATTACCCTTGCCATCAGAATCCTCCATGACACTTGGCATCCCAATGCTCCATGCCATTGTCATCACAATGGGCCATTGCATATGTCATCACAATGCTCCCTGACACCTGTCTTCACAATACTGCATGACCTGGCCATCACAATGCTCCATGCCCTTGTCATCACAATGCGCCATTCCAACTGTCATCGCAATAATCCATGAAACTTATTAGACCAATGCTCCTTGCCATGGTCTTCACAATGCTCCATGCCCTTGTTATCACAATTCTCCATGACCCCTGCCATCACAATGCTCTGTGACTCCAGTCATCACAATGCTTCATGACCTTTGTCACCACAATGGGCCATGCCCTAGTCATCATCAATCTCTGTGAGCTTTTTAACCAAAACGATCCATGAATTTTTCATCACAATGCTCTTTGACCCTTGTCATCACAATGCTCTATGCCTTTCTCAGCACAATGCTCCATGACCCTTGTCATCACAATGCTCCATGCGCTTGTCAGCACAATGCTCCATGACACATGTCATCACAATGCTCCATGACCCCTGTCATCACAATGCTCCGTGACTCCAGTCATCACAATGCTTCATAACGTTTGTCATCTCAATGATCCATGCCCGTGTCATCACAAGGTTCTGTGACCTTTGTAACCACAATGCTCCATGAACTTTTCATCACAATTCACAGTGACCCTTGTCATCACAATGCTCCATGTCTTTGTCAGAACAATGATCCATGACCATTGTCTTCACAATGTGCCACGCACATTTCATCACAACGGTCCACAACCTTGTCATTGCAATGCTCCATAAACCTTGTAATCACAATGGTCCATGCACTTCTCATCAAATGCTCTCTCACCAGAGATATCACAGTGTTCCATGACTAGCCATCACAATACACCCTCACCACTCTAATCACAATGTTCCATGACCCTGTCATCACACTGCTACATCCCCTTATCATCACAATGTTCCATTACCCCTGACATCACAATGTTCCATAAACCCTGTCATCAAAATGCTCCATGATCCTTTTCATCCCAAAGCTCCAAGAACCCTGACATCACAATGTTCTATAACACCTGCCATCAAAATATTCCATTACACTTTTCATCAAATTGCTGCATGGCCCGGTCATCAAAATGCTCCCTGCACTTCTCATCACAATGCACCATGCCCTTGTCATCAAAATGCTCCATGACTTGTCATCACAAAACTCCATGACCCTTGGCATCACAATGCTCCATGTCATTGTCATCACAATGCTCCATGAACCCTCTCATCACATTGCTCAATGCCCTTGTCATCACAAAACTCCATGACACTTGTCATCACAATGCTCGATGCCCTTCTCATTGCAATGCTCCATGCCCTTGTCATTACAATCCTGCATGACCCATGTATCATAGTGTTCCGTACCCTTGTCATCACAATGCTCCATGCCCACTCTCATCACAATAATCCATGAAACATTTCAGACCAATGTTCCATGCCCTTCTCATCACAATGCTCCATTACCTCTGTCATAACAATGCACCATGACCCCTGCCATCACAATGTTCCACGGACTAGTCATCACAAGGTTCCATGACACTTGTCATCACAATGCTGAAGGCCCCTGTAATCACAATGCTCCTTTCCCTTGTCATCACAAAGCTCCATGAGGCATGTTATCAGAAAATTCCATGGCCTTCTCATCACGATGCTCCATTCCCTTGTCATCACAATGCTCCAAGACCATTGTAATCACAATGCTCCATGCCCCTTTTCATCTCAATGCTCCATGAACCCAGCCATCACAATGCACCATGCCCATCATCGTAATGCTTCGGGCTATTGTCATCACAATGAAATCAATATATTCCATGACCTCTGTCATCATAATGCTCCAAACACTTGTGATCACAATGTTCCATAACTCTTATCATCACAACACCCCATGACGCTCATCATCACAATTATCCATGGTCTTCTCTTCACAATGCTCCATGATCTTTGTCATCACAATGCTCAATACACTTGTCATCACAAGGCTCCCTGACACTTGTCGTCCATATGCTCCTTGAACCCTGTCATGACAAGGCTCCATGCCTTTGTCATCATAATAATCCATGCCTTTTCATCACAATGCTCCAAGATCCCTGTAATCACAATGATCCATGCCCTTGTCATCAAAAAGCTCCATGACGCATGTCATCAGAATGCTTCATGGCCTTCTCATCATAATGCTCCATGCCCTTGTCATCACAATGCTCCAAGACCCCTGTAATCACAATGCTCCATCCCCCTTTTCATCAGAATGCTCCATGAGTCTTGTCATCACAAGTCTCCATGGTCTTCTCCTCACAATGCTCCAGGACCTCATCATCACCATGCTCCATTCCCTGGTCATCACAATGCTCCATGACCCCTGTCATCACAGTAGTCCATTAACATTTTCAGCCCAGTGCTCCACGACCTACTCATCACAATGCTCCATGGCCAATATCTTCACAATGCTCCATGACCACTGTTATCACAACACTCCATGACAACTGACAACAAAATGATCTGGGACTCTTGTCATCACAATGCTCCATTCCCTAATCATCACAATGCTCCATGACCACTGTCATCACAACACTCCATGAACATTTTCCTCCCAGTGCTCCATGACCCTTGTCATCACAATGATCCATGCCCTTGTCATCGAATGCTACATGACCAGTGCATTAACAATGCTCCGTGACGCTTGGCATCACAGTGCTCCATGACACATGTCATCACAATGCTCCATGCCTTTATCAGCAAAATGCTACATAACCTTTCCATTACAATGCTCTATGCGCTTTTCATCAAAATACTCCATTTCCATTGTCATCACAATCTTCCATGAACCTTGGGATCACATTGCTTCATGCCCTTGTCATCACAATGCTCCCTGCTCCTTGAAATCAAAATGATCCATGACCTCTGTCATCACAATACTCCAAACCCTTGTGATCACAAAGTTCCATAACACTTGTCATCACAATGCTCCATGACCACTGTCATCACAACACTCCATGAATATTTTCCTCCCAGTGCTCCATGACCCTTGTCATCACAATGATCCATGCCCTTGTGATCCCAATGCTACATGACCAGTGCATTAACAATGCTCCGTGACGCTTGGCATCACAATGCTCCATGACCTTTGTCATCACAATGCTCAATACACTTGTCATCACAATGCTCCCTGACACTTGTCATCAGAATGCTCCTTGAACCCTGTCACGAAAAGGCTCCATGCCTTTTTCATCTCAATGCCGCATGCCGTTTTCATCAAAATGATCCATGCCATTGTCATCAAAATACTCCACAAGCTTGACATTAGAATGCTCCATGACACTTGTCATTACAATTCTCCACGCACTTGTCAACACAGTGCTCCCTGACCCTTGTCATCACAATGCTCCAAGCCATTGTCATCACAGTGCTCCATTTCTTTTGTCCTCAGAATCCTCCATGACACTTGGCATCACTATGCTCCATGCCATTGTCATCACAATGGGCCATTACATATGTCATCACAATGCTCCCTGACAACTGTATTCACAATACTGCATGGCCTGGTCATCACAATGCTCCATGCCGTTGTCATCACAATGCGCCATTCTAACTATCATCACAATAATCCATGAAACTTATTAGACCAATGTTCCATGCCCTTGTCATCACAATGCTCCAAGCCATTGTCATCACAATGCTCCATTACGTTTGCCATCAGAATCCTCCATGACACTTGGCATCCCAATGCTCCATGCCATTGTCATCACAATGGGCCATTACATATGTCATCACAATGCTCCCTGACACCTGTCTTCACAATACTGCATGACCTGGCCATCACAATGCTCCATGCCCTTGTCATCACAATGCGCCATTCCAACTGTGATCGCAATAATCCATGAAACTTATTAGACCAATGCTCCTTGCCCTGGTCATCACAATGCTCCATGCCCTTGTTATCACAATGCTCCATGACCCCTGCCATCACAATGCTCTGTGACTCCAGTCATCACAATGCTTCATGACCTTTGTCACCACAATGGGCCATGCCCTCGTCATCATCACTCTCTGTGAGCTTTTTAACCAAAATGATCCATGAACTTTTCATCACAATGCTCTTTGACCCTTGTCATCACAACACTCTATGCATTTCTCAGCACAATGCTCCATGACCCTTGTCATCACAATGCTCCATGCGCTTGTCAGCACAATGCTCCATGACACATGTCATCATAATGCTCCATGACCCCTGTCATCACAGTAGTCCATTAACATTTTCAGCCCAATGCTCCACGACCTACTCATCACAATGCTCCATGACCCCTGTCATCACAATGCTCCGTGACTCCAATCATCACAATGCTTCATGACCTTTGTCATCACAATGGTCCATGCCCTGGTCATCAACAGTCTCTGTGACCTTTTTAACCACAATGCTCCATGAACATTTCATCACAATGCTCTTTGACCCTTGTCATCACAATGCTCCATGCCCTTGGCAGCACAAAGCTCCATGACACATGTCATCACAATGCACCATGTGCTTGGCATCACAGTGCTCCACAATCTTGTTATCACAATGCTCCATAAAATTTGTCATCACAATGCTCCATGCACTTCTCATCAAAATGCTCTCTCACCACTGATATCACAATGCTACATCACTGTTTGTCACAATACTCCGTCACTCCTGTCATCACAATGCTACATGCACTTATCATCACAATGTTCAATGACCCCTGACATCACAATGTTCCATAAAACCTGTCATCAAAATGTTCCATGACACTTTTCATCAAATTTCTCAAAGACCCTGTCATCAGAATGTTCCCTGCCTTTCTCATCACAATGCACGACACCCTTGCCATCAAAATGCTCCATGACCTTTGTCATCACAAAGATCCATGACCCTTGGCATCACAATGCTCCATGTCATTGTCATCACAATGCTCCATGCACGCTCTCATCACATTGCTCCATGCCCTTGTCTTCACAAAGCTCCATGACACATGTCATCAAAATGCTCCATGGCCTTCTCATCACAATGATCTATGCCCTTGCCATCACAATGCTCCATTACCACTGTCATAACAATGCTCCATGAACCCTGCCATCACGATGTTCCATGGCCTTGTCATCACAAGGCTCCATGACCCTTCTCATCACAATGGTACAAGACCCCTGTAATCACAATGCTCTATGCCCCTTTTCATCTCAATGATCCATGAACCCTGTCATCACAATGCACCATGCCCTTCATCATAATGCTTCGTGCTATTGTCATCACAATGAAATCAAAATGCTCCATGACCTCTGTCATAACAATGCTCCAAACCCTTGTGATCACAATATTCCATAAAACTTGTCATCACAATGACCCATGACGCTCGTCATCACAATTATCCATGGTCTCCTCATCACAATGCTCCATCCCCTACTCATCACAATGCTCCATGACCCTTGTCATCACAATGATCCATGCCCTTGTCATCCCAATGCTCCATGACCCCTGTATTCACAATGCTCCGTGACGCTGGACATCACAGTGCTCCATGACACATGTCATCACAATTCTCCCTGCCTTTGTCAGCAAAATGCTACATGACCTTTTCATTACAATGCTCTATGCGTTTGTCATCACAATACTCCATTACAATTGCCATCACAATCCTCCATGAACCTTGGATCACATTGCTTCATGCCCTTGTCATCACAATGCTCCATGCTCCTTGAAATCAAAATGATCCTTGACCTCTGTCATCTCAATGCACCAAACCCTTGTGATCACAGTGTTCCATAACACTTTTCATCACAACGCTCCATGATGCCTGTCATCACGATACTCCATGCCCTTTTCATCACAATGCTCCATGACATTTGTCATCACAATTCTCAATACACGTTTCATCACAATGCTCCCTGACACTTGTCATCAGAATGCTCCTTGAAACCTGTCACGAAAAGGCTCCATGCCTTTTTCATCAAAATGTCCCATGCCGTTTTCATCACAATGCTCCATGCCATTGTCATCAAAATACTCTACAGGCTTGTCTTCAGAATGCTCCATTACCCTTGTCATCATAATTCTCCATACACTTGTCAGCACAATGCTCCCTGACCCTTGTCTTCACAATGCTCCTAGCCATTGTCATCACAATGCTCCATTACTTTGTCATCAGAATCCTCCATGACACTTGGCATCACAATGCTCCATGCCATTGTCATCACAATGGGCCTTTACATATGTCATCACAATGCTCCCTGACACCTCTCTTCACAATACTGCATGACCTGGTCATCACAATGCTCCATGCCCATGTCATCACAATGCGCCATTTGAACTGTCATCACAATAATCCATGAAACGTATTAGACCAATGATCCATGCCCGGGTCATCACAATGCTCCATGCCCTTGTTATCACAGTGCTCCATGAACCCTGTCATCACAATGCTCCGTGACTCCAGTCATCACAATGCTCCATGACCTTTGTCATCACAATTGTCCATGCCCTCATCATCAACAGTCTCTGTGACCTTTTTAACCACAATGCTCCATGAACATTTCATCACAATGGTCTTTAACACTTGTCATCACAAAGCTCTATGCCTTTCTCAGCACAATGCTCCATGCCCTTGTCATCACAATGCTCCATGACCCCTGTCATCACAATGCTCCTTGACTCCAGTCATCACAATTCTTCATAACATTTGTCATCACAATGGTCGATGCCAGCGTCATCACAAGGCTCTGTTATCTTTGTAACCACAATGCTCCATGAACATTTCATCACAATGCTCCGTGACCCTTGTCATCAAAATGCTCCATGCCTTTGTCAGAAAAATGCTCCATGACACTTGCCATCACAATGTGCCACACGCTTTTCATCCCAACGGTCCACAAATTTGTCATCGCAATGCTCCCTAAACCTTGTAATCACAATGCTCCATTACCCCTGTCATAACAATGCTCCATGACCCCTGCCATCACAATGTTCCACGGTCTTGTCATCACAAGGCTCCATGACCTTTGTCATCACAATGCTCCAAGACCACATAATCACAATGCTCAATGCCCTTGTCATCACAAAGCTCCATCACACATGTCATCAGAATGTTCCATGGCCTTCTCATCAAAATGCTCCATGCCCTTGTCATCACAATGCTACCACACCCCTGTAATCACAATGCTCCAGGCCACTTTTCATCTCAATGTTCCATGAACAATGTCATCGCAATGCATCATGCCCATCATCATAATGCTTCTGGCTATTGTCAGCACAATGAAATCAAAATTCACTATGACCTCTGTCATCACCATGCTCCATGACCCCTGTCATCACAATACTCCATGAACATTTTCAGCCCAATGTTCCATGACACTTGTCATCACAATGATACATGCCCTTTTCATCCCAAAGCTCCATGACCCCTGTATTCACAATGCTCCTTGACACTTGTCTTCACAGTGCTCCATGACACCTGTCATCACAATGCTCCATGCCTTTGTCAGCAAAATGCTACATGACCCTGTCATTACAATGCTCTATGCACTTGTCATCACAATACTCCATTACCATTGTCATCACAATCCTCCATGAACCTTGGGATCACATTGCTTCATGCCCTTGTCATAACAATGCTCCATGCTCCTTGAAATCCAAATGATCCATAACCTCTGTCATCGCAATACTCCAAACCATTGTGATAACAATGTTCCATAACAGTTGTCATCACAACACTCCATAATGCCTGTCATCACAATACTCCATGCCCTTTTCATCACAATGCACCATGACCTTTGTCATCACAATTCGCAATACACTTCTCATCACAATGCTCCATGACACTTGTCGTCAGAATGCTCCTTGAACCATGTCACGAAAGGTTCCATGACTTTTTCATCACAATGCCCCATGCCATTTTCATCACAATGTTCCAAGTCATTGTCATCAAAATACTCAAAAGCTTGTCATCAGAATGCTACATGACTCTTGTCATCATAATTCTCTATGCACTTGTCAGCAAAATGCTCCCTGACACTTGTCATCACAATGTTCCAAGCCATTGTTATCACAATGCTCCATTACATTTGTCATCAGAATCCTCCATGACACTTGGCATCACAATGCTCCATGCCATTGTCATCACAATGGGCCATTACATATGTCATCACAATGTGCCCTGACACCTCTCTTTACAATACTGCATGATCTGGTCATCACAATGCTCTATGCCATTTTCATCACAAATCGCCATTCCAACTCTCATCGCAATAATTCATGAAACTTATGAGACCAATGCTCCATGCCCTTGTCATCACAATGCTCCATGCCCTAGTTATCACAGTGCTCCATGACCCGTGTCATCACAGTGTTCCGTGATTCCAGTCATCACAATGCTTCATGATCTTTGTCATCACAATGGTCCATGCCCTCATCATCAACAGTCTCTGTGACATTCTTAAGCACAGTGCTCCATGAACTTTTCATCACAATGCTCTTTGACCCTTTACATAGCAATACTCCATGAACGTTTTCACCCCAATGCTCCATGATATTCTCATCACCATGCTCCATGACCAATATCATCAAAATGTTCCATGACCACTGTCGTCACAACACTACATGACACCTGACAACACAATGATCTGGGACTTTTGTCATCACAATGCTCCATTCCCTAGCCATCACAATGCTCCATGACCCCTGTCATCAAAATACTCCATGAATATTTTCAGCCCAATGCTCGATGACCCTTGTCATCACAATGATCCATGAAATTTGGGATCACATTGCTTCATGCCCTTGTCATCACAATGCTCCATGCTACTTGAAATTAAAATGATCAATGATCTCTGTCATCACAATGCTCCAAACCCTTGTGATCACAATGTTCCATAACACTTGTCATCACAATGCTCCATGATGCCTCTCATCACAATACTCCATGCCCTTTTCATGACAATGCTACATGACTTTGTCATCACAATTCTCAATACACTTGTCATCACAATGCTCCCTGACACTTGTCATTAGAATGCTCCTTGAAACCTGTCACGAAACGTCTCCATGCCTTTTTCATCACAAGGCCCCATGCCATTTTCATCACAATGCTCCATGCCATTGTCATCAAAATACTCCACAAGCTTGTCATCAGAATGCTCCATGACCGTTGTCATCACAATTCTTCATGCAATTGTCAGCACGATGCTCCCTGACCCTTGTCATCACAATGCTCCAAGCCATTGTCATCACAATGCTCCATTACCCTTGCCATCAGAATACTCCATGACACTTGGCATCACAATGCTCCATGCCATTGTCATCAGAATGGGCCATTACATATGTCATCACAATGCTCCCTGACATCTGTCTTCACCATATTCCATGACCTTTTCATCACAATGCTACATGCCCTTGTCATCACAATGTTCCTAGGCCCATGTAATCACTATGGTCCATGCCCCTTTTCATCAGTATGCTCCGTGAGATTTGTCATCACAAGGCTCCATGGTTTTCTCATCAAAATGCTCCAGGACCTTTTAATCACAATGCTTCATGACCTTGTTATGAAAATTCTCAATGGCCCTTGTCATCATAATGCTCCAAGCCCTAGTCATCACAATGCTCCATTATATTTTCCATCACAATCCTCCATTACATTTCGCATCACAATGCTCCATTACACTGTCATCGCAATGGACCATGACATATGTCATCACAATGCTCCCTAACATCTGTCTTCACCATATTCCATGACATTCTCATCACAATGCTCCATGCCCTTGTCATCACAATGCAGCATGTCCACAGTCATCACAATAATCTAAGCAACATGTCAGACCAATGTTTCATGCCCGTGTCATCACAATGCTCCATGCCCTTGTTATCACAATGCTCCATGACCCCTCTATTCACAATGCTCCGTGACGCTTGTCATCCCAGTGCTCCATCACACCAGTCATCACAATGCTCCATGCCTTTGTCAGCAAAATGCTACATGAATTTTTCATTACAATGCTCTATGTGCTTGTCATCACAGTACTCCATTAACATTTTCATCACAATCATCCATGAACCTTGGAATCACATTGCTTCATGCCCTTGTCATCACAATGCTCCATGATCCTTGAAATCAAAATGATCCATGACCTCTGGCATCACAATTCTTCAAACCCTTGTGATCACAATGTTCCATAACACTTGTCATCACAACGCTCCATGATGCCTGTCATCACAATATTACATGCCCTTTTCATAACAATGCTCCGTGACCCTTGTCATCACAATGCTCCATGCCTTTGTCAGAACAATGCTCCATGACCCTTGTCATCACAATATGCCCTGCGCTTTTCATCACAATGATCCACAACCTTGTCATCGCTATGCTCCATAAACCTTGTAATCACAATGCTCCATGCACTTCTCATCCAAATGCTCTCTCACATGAGATATCTCAATGTTCCATCACTAGTCATCACAATCCTCCCTCACCCCTGTTATCACAATGTTCCATGACCCCTGTCATCACAATGCTACATCCCCTTATCAGCACAATGTTCCTTGACCCCTGACATCACAATGTTCCATAACCCCTGTCATCAAAATGCTCCATGACCCTTTTCATCCCAAAGCTCCATCATCACTGGCATCACAATGTTCTATAACCCCTGTCATCAAAATATTCCATTACACTTTTCATCAAATTGCTGCATGACCCTGTCATCAAAATGCTCTCTGCCCTTCTCATCACAATGCACCACACTCTTGTCATCAAAATGCTCCATGACCTTTGTCATCAGAAAGCTCCATGACCCTTGGCATCACAATGCTCCATGTCATTGTCATCACAATGATCCATGAACACTCTCATCACATTGCTCCATGTCTTTGTCATCACAAAGCTCCATGACACTTGTCATCACAATGCTCGATGCCATTCTCATCACAATGCTCCATGCCCTTGTCATTACAATCCTCCATGACCCATGTATCACAGTGTACCGTGCCCTTTTCATCACAATGCTCCATGCCCACTCTCATCACAATAATCCATGAAACATTTCAGACCAATGCTCAATGCCCTTCTCATCACAATGCTCCATTACCACTGTCATAACAATGCTCTATGACCACTGCCATCACAATGTTCCACGGCCTTGCAATCACAAAGCTCCTTGACCCTTGTCATCACAATGCTCCAAGACCCCTGTAATCACAATGCTCCATGCCCTTGTCATCACAAATCTCCATGATGCATGCCATCAGAAAGTTCCATGGACTTCTACTCACAATGCTCCATGCCCTTGTCATCACAATGCTCCAAGACCCCTGTAATCACAATGCTCCATGCCCCTTTTCATCAGAATGCTCCATGAGACTTGTCATCACAAGTCTCCATCGTCATCTCATCACAATACTCCAGGACCTTGTCATCACCATGCTCCATTCCCTTGTCATCACAATGCTCCATGACACCTGTCATCACAATACTCCATGAACATTTTCAACCCAGTGCTCCATTGCCTTCTCATCACAATGCTCCATGACCAGTATCATCACAATGCTCCATGACCACTGTCATCACAATGCGCCATTCCAACTGTCATCACAATAATCCATGAAACTTATTATACCAATGTTCCATGCCCTTGTCATCATAATGCTCCATGCCCTTGCTATCACAATGTTCCAAGACCCCTGTAATCAGAATGCTCCATGCCCCTTTTCATCAGTATGCTCCATGAGACCTGTCATCACAAGGCTCCCTGGTTTTCTCATCACAATGTTCAAGGACCTTGTCATCACAATGCTTCACGACATTGTCATGAAAATTCTCAATGGCCCTTGTCATCATAATGCTCCAAGCCCTAGTCATCACAATGCTCCATCATATTTGTCATCACAATCCTCCATTACATTTGGCATCACAATGCACCATGACACTGTCATCGAAATGGACCATGACATATGTCATCAAAATGCTCCCTCACACCTGTCTTCACAATAATCCATGACTTTGTCATCACAATGCTCCATGTCCTTGTCATCACAATGCTCCATGAAGCCTGTCAACACAATGCTCCGTGAATCCAGTCATCACAATGCTTCATAACGTTTGTCATCACAACGGTCCATGCCCGCATCATCACAAGTCTCTCTGAAATTTGTAACCACAATGCTCCATGAACATTTCAACACAGTGCTCCGTGACACTTGTCATCACAATGCTCCAGGCCTTTGTCAGAAAAATGCTCCATGACCATTGTCATCAAAATATGCCACGGGTTTTCCATCACAATGATACACAACCTTGTCATCGCTATGCTCCATAAACCTTGTAATCACAATGCTCCATGCTCTTCTCATCCAAATGCTCTCTCACCTGAGATATAACCATGTTCCCTCACTAGTCATCACAATCCTCCCTCACCCCTGTAATCAAAATGTTCCATGACCCATGTCATCACCATATTCCATTCCCTTGTCATCACAATGTTCCATGACCACTGTCATCACAATACTCCATGAACATTTTCAGCCCAATACTCCATGACCTTCTCATCACAATGCTCCATGAGAAAAATCATCACAATGCTCCATGACCACTGTCATCACAACACTCCATGACACCCGACAACACAATGATCCGGGACTCTTGTCATTACAATGCTCCATTCCCTAGTCATCACAATGCTCCATGACCCCTGTCATCACAATACTCCATGAACATTTTCAGCCCAATGCTCCATGACCCTTGTCATCCCAATGATCCATGCCCTTGTCATCCCAATTCTCCATGACCCCTGTATTCACAATGATCCATGACGCTTGTCAACACAGTGCTCCCTGACACCTGGCATCACAATGCTTCATGCCTTTGTCAGCAGAATGCTACATGACCTTGTCATTACAATGCACTATGCGCTTTTCATCACAATACTCCATTACCATTATCATCACAATCCTCCATGAACCTTGGGATCACATTGCTTCATGCCCTTGTCATCACAATGTTCCATGCTCCTTGAAATCAAAATGATCCATGACCTCTGTCATCACAATGCTCCAAACCCTTGTGATCACAATGTTCCATAGCACTTGTCATCACAACGCTCCATGATGCCTGTCATCACAATAATCCATGCCCTTTTCATCACAATGCTCCATGACCTTTGTCATCACAATTCTCAATATATTGTCATCACAATGCTCCCTGACATTTGTCGTCAGAATGCTCCTTGAACCCTCTAATGAAATGTCTCCATGCCTTTTTCATCACAATGCCCCATGCGGTTTTCATCACAATGCTCCATGCCATTGTCATCAAAATACTCCACAAGCTTGTCAGCAGAATGCTCCATGACCCTTGTCATCAAAATTCTCCATGAACTTGTCAGCACAATGTTCCCTGACCCTTGTCATCACAATGCTCCAAGCCATTGTCATCACAATGCTCCATTACCTTTGTCTTCAGAATCCTCCATGACACTTGGCATCACAATGCTCCATGCCATTGTCATCACAATAGGCCATTATATATGTCAGCACAATGCTCCCTGACAACGGTCTTCACAAATCTGCATCACAAGGTCTTCACAATGCTCCATGCCCTTGTCATCACAATGCTCCATGACCCCTGTCATCACAATGCTCCGTGACTCCAGTCATCACAATGCTTCATGAGCTTTGTCAACACAATGATCCATGCGCTCATCATCAAGAGTCTCTGTGACCTTTTTAACCACAATGCTCCATGAACTTTTCTTCACAATGCTCTTTATCCCCTGTCATCACAATGCTCTATGCCTTTCTCAGCACAATGCTCCATGACGTATGTCATCAGAAAGCTCCATGGCCTTCTCCTCACAGTGCTCCTTGCCCTTGTCATCACAATGCTCCAAGACCCCTGTAATCACAATGTTCCATGCCCCTTTTCATCAGAATGCTCCATGTGACTTGTCATCACAAGTCTCCAGGGTCATCTCATCACAATGCTCCAGGACCTTGTCATCACAATGCTCTGTGACTCCAGTCATCACAGTGCTTCATAATATTTGTCATCACAATGGTCCATGCCCAAGTCATCACAAGGCTCTGTTACCTTTGTATCCACAATGCTCCATGAACATTTCATCACAATGTTCCGTGACCCTTGTCATCACAATGCTCCATGCCTTTTTCATTAAAATGCTCCATGACCATTGTCATCACAATGTGCCACGCGGTTTTCATTCCAACGGTCAAAAATTTGTCATCACAATGCTCCATAAAAATTGTAATCACAATGCTGCATGCCCTTCTCATCACAATGTTCCATTACACCTCTCAAAACAATGCTCCATGACCCCTGCCATCACAATGTTCCACGGCCTTGTCATCACAAGGCTCCATGACACTTGTCATCACAATGCTCCAAGACCCCTTTAATCACAATGCTCCATGCCATTGTCATCACAAAGCTCCATGACACATGTCATCAGAATGTTCCATGGCCATCTCATCAAAATGCCGCATGCCCTTGTCATCACAGTGCTCCAAAACCCCTGTAAACACAGTGCTCCATGCCCCTTTTCATCTCAATGCTCCATGAACCCTGTCATCACAACACTCCATGACACGTGACAACACAATGATCCGGGACTCTTGTCATCACAGTGCTCCAAGACCCCTGTAATCAAAATGCTCCATGACCCCTGTCATCAAAATACTCCATGAACATTTTTAGCCCAATGCTCCATGACCCTTGTCATCGCAAGGATCCATGCACTTGTCATCCCAATGATCCATGACCACTGTATTCAAAATGCTCCGTGACAATTGTGTCACAGTTCTCCATGACATCTGTCATCACAATGCTCCATGCCATTCTCAGGAAAATTCTACATGCCCTTGTCATTACAATGCTCTATGCGCTTGTCATCACAATGCTCCAAGACCCCTGTAATCACAATGCTACATGCCCCTTTTCATCTCAATGCTCCATGCCCACTCACATCACAATAATCCATGAAATCATTCGGGCCAATGCTCAATGCACTTCTCATCACAATGATCCATTACCTTTGTCATAAAAATGCTCCATGACCCCTGCCATCACAATGTTCCACGTCCTTGTCATCACAAGGCTCCCTGACCCTTGACATCACAATGCTCCAAGACCCCTGTAATCACAATGCTCCATGCCCCTTTTCATCTCAATGCTCCATGAACGCTGTCATCACAATGCACCATGCCCATCATCATAATGCTTCAGGCTATTGTCATCACAATGAAATCAAAATTCTCCATGACCTCTGTCATCATAATGCTCCAAACCCTTGTGATCACAATGTTCCATAACACTTATCATCACAAATCCCCATGACGCTCATCATCACAATTACCCATGCTATTCTCATCACAATGCTCCATGAACTTTGTCATCACAATGCTCAATACACTTGTTATCACAATGCTCCCTGACACTTGTCGTCAGTATGCTCCTTGAAACTTGTCATGACAAGGCTCCATGCCTTTTTCATCACAATGATCCGTGCCCTTTTCATCACAATGCTCCAAGATCACTGTCATCACAATTCTCCATGTGTTTGTCATCACAAAACTACATGAAGCATGTCATCAGAATGCCCCATGGCCTTCTCATCACAATGCTCCATGCCCTAGTCATCACAATGCTCCAAGACCCCTGTAATCACAATGCTCCATGCCCCTTTTCATCAGAATGCTCCGTGAGAATTCTCATCACAAGTCTCCATGGTCATCTCATCACAAAGCTCCAGGACCTTGTCATCACCATTCACCATTCCCTTGTCATCACAATGCTCCATGACCCATGTCATCACAATGATCGATTAACATATTCAGCCGAATGTTCCACGACCTACACATCACAATAGTCCATGGCCAATATCATCAAAATGCGCCATGACCACTGTCATCACAACACTCCATGACTCCTGACAACACAATGATCCGGGACTCTTGTCATCACAATGCTCCTTTCCCTACACATCACTATGCTCCATGACCCCTGTCATCACAACACTCCATGAACATTTTCAGCCCAGTGCTCCATGACACTTGTCTGCACAATGATCCATGCCCTTGTCATCCCAATGCTCCATGACCCCTGTATTCACAATGCTCCATGACACTTGTCATCACAGTGCTCCATGACACATGTCATCACAATGCTCCATGCCTTTATCAGCAAAATGCTCCATGACCTTGTCATTACAATGCTCTATGCATTGTCATCACAATACTCCATTTCCATTGTCATCACAATCCTCCATGAAACTTGGGATCACATTGCTTCATGCCCTTGTCATCACAATGCTCCATCTTCCTTGAAATCAATATGATCCATGACCTCTGTCATCACAATGCTCCAAACCCTTGTGATCACAATGTTCCATAACACTTGTCATCACAACGCTCCATGATGCCTGTCATCACAATACTCCATGCCCTTTTCATCACAATGCTCCATAACCTTTGTCATCACAATTCTCAATATACATGTCATCACAATGCTCCCTGACATTTTCATCAGAATGCTCCTTGAAACCTGCCATGAAAAGGCTCCATGCCATTTTCTTCACAATGCCCCATGCCATTTTCATCACAATGCTCCATGCCACTGTCAACAAAATACTCCACAGGCTTGTCATCAGAATGCTCCATGACCCTTGTCATCACAATTCTCCAAGCAATTGTCATCACAATGCTCCCTGGCCCATGTCATCACAATGCTCCAAGCCATTGTCATCACAGTGTTCCATAATCTTTGTCATCAGAATCCTCCATTACACTTGGCATCACAATGCTCCATGCCATTGTCATCACAATGGGCCATTACATATGTCATCACAATGCTCCCTGACACCTCTCTTCACAATACTGCATGACCTGGTCATCACAATGCTCCATGCCCTTGTCATCACAGTGTGCCATTCGAACTGTCATCGCAACAATCCATGGAACTTATTAGACTAATGTTCCATGCCCTTGTCATCACAGTGCTCCATGCCCTTGTTATCACAATGCTCCCTGACCCCTGTCATCACAATCCTCCGTGACTCCAGTCATCACAATGCTTCATGACCTTTATCATCACAATGGTCCATGCCCTCGTCATCAACAGTCTCTGTGACCATTTTAACCACAATGCCCCATGAACTTTTCATCACAATGCTCTTTGACCCTTGTCATCACAATGCTCTATGCGTATCTCAGCACAATGCTCCATGACCCTTGTCATCACAATGATCCTTGCCCTTTCAGCACAATGCTCCATGACACATGTCATCACAATGCACCATGCGCTTGTCATCACAGTGCTCTACAATCTTGTCATCACAATGCTCCATAAACATTGTCATCATAATCTTCCATGCACTTCTCATCAAAATGCTCTCTCACCACTGATCTCACAATGCTACATCACTATTTTTCACAATACTCCCTCCCACCTGTCATCACAATGTTCCATGACTCCTGTCATCACAATGCTACATGCACTTATCATCCAAATGTTCGATGACCCCTGACATCACAATGTTCCATAACAACTGTCATCAAAATGTTCCAGGAAAATTTTCAACAAATTGCTCCATGAACCTGTCATCACAATTCTCCCTGCCCTTCTCATCACAATGCACAACACCCTTGCCATCAAAATGCTCCATGGCCTTTGTCATCTCAAAGATCCCTGACCCTTGGCATCACAATGCTCAATGTCATTGTCATCACAATGCTCCATGAACGCTCTCATCACATTGCTCCATGCCCTTGTCTTCACAAATCTCCATGACACATGTCATCAGAATTCTACATGGCATTCTCATCACAATGCTCCATGCCCTTGCCATCACAATGCTTCATAACCCCTCTCATAACAATGCTGCATGACCCTGCCATCACGATATTCCATGGCCTTGTCATCACAAGGCTCCATGACCCTTCTCATCACAACACTCCAAGAACCCTGTAATCACAATGCTCCATGCCCTTTTTCATCTCACTGATCAATGAACCCTGTTATCACAATGCACCATGCCCATCATCATAATGCTTCATGCTATTGTCATCACAATGAAATCAAAATGCACCATGACCTCTGTCATAACAAAGCTCCAATCCCTTGTGATCACAATATTCCATAACACTTGTCATCACAATGCCCCTTGACGCTCGTCATCACAATTATCCTTGGTCTTCTAATCACAATGCTCCATGACCATTGTCATCACAATGCTCAATACACTTGTTATCAAAATGCTCCCTGACACTTGTTGTCTGTATGCTCCTTTAACTCTGTCATGACAAGGCTCCATGCCTTTTTCATCACAATGATCCATGCCCTTTTCATCACAATGCCCCAAGACCAATGTAATCACAATGCTCCATGCCCTTGTCATCACAAATCTCAATGACGCATGCCATCAGAATGCTCCTTGGTCTTATCCTCACAATGTCCCATGCCCTTGTCATCACAATGTTCCATGTCCCCTGTAATCACAATGCTCCATGCCCCATTTCATCAGTATGCTCCATGAGATTTGTCATAACAAGTCTCTATGCATTTCTCATCACAATGCTCCAGGACCTTGTCATCACAATGCTTCACGACCTTGTTCTGAAAATTCTCAATGACGCTTGTCATCATAATGCTCCAAGACCTAGTCATCACAATGTTCCATTATATTTGTCATCAAAATTCTCCATTACATTTGGCATCACAATGCTCCCTGCCATTGTCATTGCAATGGACCATGACATATGTCATCACAATGCTCCCTGACACCTGTCTTCACAATACTCCATGACCTTCTCATCACAATGATTCATGCCCTTGTCATCACAATGCTCCATGTCCACTGTCATCACAATAATCTATGAAACTTGTCAGACCAATGCTCCATGCCCCTGTCACCACAGTTCTCCATGCCCTAGTCATCACAATGCTCCATGACCACTGTCATCACAATGCAACATGTCCATCATCATAATGCTTCCGGCTATTGTCAGCACAATGAAATCAAAATTCTCCATGACCTCTGTAATCACAATGCTCCATGACCCCTGTCATCACAATACACCATGAGTATTTTCAGCCCAATTCTCCATGACCCTTGTCATCACAATCATCCATGCCCTTGTCATCCCAATGCTCCATGACCGCTGTATTCACAATGCTCCGTGACGCTTGTCATCACAGTGCTCCATGACACCTGTTATCACAATTCTCCATGATTTTGTCAGCAAAATGCTATATGACCTTGTCATTACAATGCTCTATGCGCTTGTCATCACAATACTCCATTTCCAATGTCATCACAATCCTCCATGAATCTTGGGATCACATTGCTTCATGCTCTTGTCATCACAATGCTCCATGTTCCTTGAAATCAAAATGATCCATGACCTCTCTCATCACAATGCTCCAAACCCTTGTGATCACAATGTCCCATAGCACTTGTCATCACAACGCTCCATGATGCCTGTCATCACAATACTCCATGCCTTTTTCATCACAATGCTCCATGACCTTTGTCATCACAATTCTCAATACACTTGTCATCACAATGCTCTCTGACACTGGTCATCAGAATGCTCCTTGAATCCTGTCACAAAAAGGCTCCATGCCTTTTTCATCACAATGCCCCATGCCGTTTTCATCACAATGCTCCATGCCATTGTCATCAAAATACTCCACAAGCTTGTCATCAGAATGCTCCATGACCTTTTTTATCACAATTCTCCATGCACTTGTCAGCACAGTGCTCCGTGACCTTTGTCATAACAATGCTCCAAACCATTGCCATCACAATGCTCCATGACCTTTGTCATCAGAATACTCCATGACACTTGGCATCACAATGCTCCATGCCATTGTCATCAAAATGGGCCATTACATATGTCATCAAATTGCTCCCTGACACCTGTGTTCACAATACTGCATGACCTGGTCATCACAATGCTCCATGCGCTTGTTATCACATTGCTCCATGACCCCTGTCCTCACAATGCTCCGTGACTCCAGTTATCACAATGCTTCATGACCTTTGTCATCACAATGGTCCATGCCCTAATCATCAACAGTCTCTGTGACCTTTTTAACCACAATGCTACATGAAATTTTCATCAAAATGCTCTTTGACCATTGTCATCACAATACTCCATGCACTTCTCATCAAAATGCTCTCTCACCACTGATATCACAATGGTACATCACTATTTGTCACAATACTCCCTCACCCATGTCATCACAATGTTCCATGACTCCTGTCATCACATTGCTACATGCACTTATCATCACAATGTTCGATGACCCCTGGCATCACAATGTTACATAACATCTATCATCAAAATGTTCCATGACACTTTTCATCAAATTGCTCCATGACCCTGTCATCACAAAGCTCCCTACCCTTCTCATCACAATGCACAATGCCCTTGTCATCAAAATGCTCCATGACCATTGTCATCACAAAGATCCATGACACTTGGCATCACAATGCTCCATGTCATTGTCATCACAATGCACCATGAAGGTTCTCATCACATTGCTCCATGTCCTTGTCATCACAAACCTCCATGACACATGTCATCAGAATGCTCCATGGCTTTCTCATCACAATGGTCCATGCCCTTGCCATCACAATGTTCCATTACCCCTGTCATAACAATGCTCCATGAACCCTGTAATCACGATGTTCCATGGCCTTGTCATCACAAGGCTCCATGACCCTTCTCATCACAATGCTCCAAGAACCCTGTAATCACAATGCTCCATGCCCGTTTTCATCTCAATGATCCATGAACCCTGTCATCACAATGCACCATGCCCATCATCATAATGATTCATGCTATTGTCATCACAATGAAATCAAAAGGCTCCATGACATCTGACATAAGAATGCTCCAAACCCTTGTGATCACAATATTCCATAACACTTGTCATCACAATGCCCCATGAAGCTCATCAACACAATTATCCATGGTCTTCTCATCACAATGCTCCATGACCTTTGTCATCACAATGATCAATACACTTGTCATCAATATGCTCCCTGACCCTTGTTGTCTGTATGCTCCTTGAACCCTGTCATGACAAGGCTCCATGTCTTTTTTATCACAATGATCCGTGCACTTTTCATCACAATGCTTCAAGACCCCTGTAATCACAAAGCTCCATGCCCTTGTCATCACAAAGCTCAATGACGTATGTCTTCAGAATGCTCCTTGTCCTTCTCCTCACAATGCTCCATGCACTTGTCATCACAATGCTCCATGACCCCTGTCATCACAATGCTCCGTGATTCCAGTCATCACATTGCTTCATAACGTTTGTCATCACAATTGTCCTTGCCAGCGTCATCACAAGGCACTGTGACCTTTGTAATCACAATGCTCCATGAACTTTTCATCACAATTCTCTGTGACCCTTGTCATCACAGTGCTCCATGTCTTTGTCAGAAAAATGCTCCATGACCATTGTCATCACAATGTGCCACGCGCATTTCATCACAACGTTCCACAACATTATCATTGCAATGCTCCATAAACTTTGTAATCAAAATGGTCCATGCATTTCTCATCAATATGCTCTCTCACCAGAGATATCACAATGTTCCATCACTAGTCATCACAATACTCCCTCAACCATGGAATCAAAATGTTCCATGACCCTGTCATCACAATGCTACCTCCCCTTATCATCACAATGTTCCATGACCTCTGACATCACAATGTTCCATAAGCCCTGTCATCAAAATGCTCCATGACCCTTGTCATCACAATTCTCCATGCACTTGTCAGCACAATGCTCCCTGACCCTTGTCATCACAATGATCCAAGCCATTGTCATCACTGTGCTCCATTACCTTTCTCATCTGAATCCTCCATATCACTTGGCATCACAATGCTCCATGCCATTGTCATCAAAATGGGCCATTACATATGTCATCAAATTGCTCCCTGACACCTGTCTTCACAGTACTGCAAGACCTGGTCATCACAATGCTCCATGCCCTTGTCATCACAATGCGCCCTTCCAACTGTCATTGCAATAATCCATGAAGCTTACTAGACCAATGTTCCATGCCCTTGTCATCACAATGCTCCATGTCCTTGTTATCACAATGTTCCACGACCCCTGTCATCACAATGCTCCGTGACTCCAGTCATCACAATGCTTCATGACTTTTGTCATCACAATGGTCCATGCCCTCGTCATCAACAGTCTCTGTGACATTTTTAACCACAATGCTCCATGAACTTTTCATCACACTGCTCTTTGACCCATGTCATCACAATGCTCTATGCCTTTCTCAGCACAATGCTCCATGACCCTGGTCATCACAATGATCCATGCGCTTGTCAGCACAATGCTCCATGACACATGTCATCACAATGCACCATGCACTTGTCATCACAGTGCTCCACAATCTTGTCATCACAATGCTCCATAAAACTTGTCATCACAATGCTCCATGCACTTCTCATCAAAATGCTCTCTCACCACTGATATCACAATGTTACATCACTATTCGTCACAATACTCCCTCACCTCTGTCATCACAATGATCCATGAATCCTGTCATCACAATGCTACGTGCACTTATCATCACAATGTTCGATGACCCCTGACATCACAATGTTCCATAACACCTGTCATCAAAATTATCCTTGACACTTTTCATCAAATTGCTCCATGACCCTGTCATCAAAATGCTCCCTGCCCTTCTCATCACAATGCACAAGGCCCTTGCCATCAAAATGCTCCATGACCTTTGTCATCACAAATATCCATGACACTTCGCATCACATTGCTCCATGCCCTTGTCATCACTAAGCTCCATGACACATGTCATCAGAATGCTCCATGGACTTCTCATCACAATGCTCCATGCCCTTTCCATCAAAATGCTCCATTACACCTGTCATAACAATGCTCCATGACACCTGCCATCACGATGTTCCATGTATTTGTCATCACAAGGCTCCATGACCCTTCTCATCACAATGCTCCAAGAACCCTGTAATCACAATGCTCCATGCCCCTTTTCATCTCAATGATCTATTAACCCTGTCATCACAATGCACCATGCTCATCATCATAATGCTTCATGCTATTGTCATTACAATGAATTCACAATGCTCCATGACCTCTGTCATAACAATGCTCCAAACCCTTGTGATCACAATATTCCAAACACTTGTCATCACAATGCCCCATGACACTCGTTATCACAATTATCCATGGTCTTCTCATCACAATGCTCCATGACCTTTGTCATCACAATGCTCTATACACTTGTCATCAATATGCTCCCTGACACTTGTTGTCTGTATGCTCCTTGAACCCTATCATGACAAGGCTCCATGCCCTTTTCATCACAATGCTCCAAGATCCCTGTAATCACAATGCTCCATGCACTTGTCATCACAAAGCTCAATGACGCCTGTCCTCAGAATGCTCCTTGGCCTTCTTTTCACAATGCTCCATGCCATTTTCATCACAATGTTCCAAGACCCTAGTAATCACAATGGTCCATGCCCCTTTTCATCAGTATGCTATATGAGACTTGTCATCACAAGGCTCCATGGATTTCTCATCACAATGCTCCATGACACTTGTCATCACAATGCTCGATGCCCTTCCCATCACAATGCTCGATGCCATTGTCATTACAATCCTCCATGAACCATGTATCACAGTGTTCCGTGCCCTTGTCATCCCAATGCTCCAAGCCCACTCTCATCACAATTATCCATGAAATATTTTAGATCAAAGCTCAATGCCCTTCTCATCACAATACTCCATGACCTCTGTCACAAAAATGGTCCATGACCCCTGCCATCACAGTGTTCAATGGCATGTCATCACAAGTCTCCATGACCCTTGTCATCACAATGCTCCAAGACCACTGTAATTACAATGCTCCATGCCCTTGTCATCACAGTGTTCCATGACGCATGTCATCAGAATGTTCCATGGCCTTCTCATCACAATGCTCCATGCCCTTGTCATCACAATGCTCCAAGACACCGGTAATCACAATTCTCCATTCCCCTTTTCATCTCAATGCTCCATGAACCCTGTCATCACAATGCACCATGCCCATCATCATAATGTTTCATGCTATTGTCATCACAATGAATTCTAAATTCTCCATGAACTCTGTCATCATAATGCTCCAAACCCTTGTGATCACAATGTTCCATAAGACTTATCATCACAACACCCCATGACGCGCATCATCACAATTATCAATGGTCTTCTCATCACAATGCTCCATGACCTTTGTCATCAAATGCTCCATGCACTTGTCATCACAATGTTCCAAGACCATTGTAATCACAATGCTCCATTCCCCTTTTCATCTCAATGCTCCATGAACCGTGTCATCACAATGAACCATGCCCATCATCATAATGCTTCTGGCTATTGTCATCACAATGAAATCAAAATTCTCCATGACCTCTGTCATCACAATGCTCAATGACACCTGTCATCACAATACTCGATGAACATTTTCAGCCAAATGCTACATGACACTTGTCATCACAATGATCCATGTCCTTGTCATCCCAATGCTCCATGACCCCTGTATTCACAATGCTCCATGACGCTTGTCATCACAGTGCTCCATGACACCTGTCATCGCAATAATCCATGAAACTTATTAGACCAATGCTCCATAACCTTGTCATCACAATGCTCCCTGACACTTGTCGTCAGTATGCTCCTTGAAACCTGTCATGACAAGGCTCCATGTATTTTTCATCACAATGATCCATGCCCTTTTCATCACAATGCTCCAAGACCCCTGTAATCACAATGCTCCATGCCCTTGTCATCAAAAACCTCCATGACACATGTCATCAGAATGCTCCATGGCCTTTTCCTCACTATGCTCCATGGCATTGTCATCACAATGCTCCATGTACCCTCTCATCACATTGCTCCATGCACTTGTCATTACAATCCTCCATGACCCATGTATCACAGTGTTCCGTGCCCTTATCATCACAATGCTCCAGTCCATCTCATCACAATAAAATATGAAATATTTCAAACCAATGTTCAATGCCCTTCTCATCACAATGCTCCATTACCTCTGTCATAACAATGCACCAGGACCACTGTCATCACAATGTTCCACGGCCTTGTCATCACAAGGCTCCATGACCCTTGTCATCACAATGCTCCAAGAAACATGAAATCAAAATTCTCCATGCCCTTGTCATAACAGAGCTCCATGACGCATGTCATCAGAAGGTCCCAATGCCTTCTCATCACAATGCTCCATGCCCTTGTCATCACAATGCTCCAAGACCCCTGTAAACACAATGCTCCATGCCCCTTTTCATCTCAATGCTCCATGAACCCTGTCATCACAATGCACCATGCCCATCATCATAATGCTTCAGGCTATTGTCACTACAATGAAATCAATATTCTCCATGACTTCTGTCATCATAATGCTCCAAACCCTTGTGATCACAATGTTCCATAACACTTATCATCACAACAACCCATGACGATCATCATCACAATTATCCATGGTGTTCTCATCACAATGCTCCATGATCATTGTCATCACAATGCTCAATACACTTGTCATCACAATACTCCCTGACACCTGTCGTCAGTATGCTCCTTGAACCCTGTGATGACAAGTCTCCATGCCTTTTACATCACAATGATCCATGCCTTTTCATCACAATGCTCCAAGACCCTTGTTATCACAATGCTCCATTGCCTTGTCAGCACAAAGCTCCATGACGCATGTCATCAGAATTCTCCATGGCTTCTCCTCACAATGCTCCATGCCCTTGTCATCACAATGCTCCAAGACCCTTGTAATCACAATGCTCCATGCCCTTTTTCATCAGAATGCTCCATGAGACTTGTCATCACAAGTTTCCATGGTCATCTCATCACAATGCTCCAGGACATTGTCATCAAGATGCTCCATTCCCTTGTCATCACAATGCTCCATGACCCCTGTCATTACAATAATCCATTAATATTTCCAGGCGAATGCTACATGACATTCTCATCACAATGCTCCATGACCAATATCATCACAATGCTCCATGACCCCTGTCATCACAACCATCCATAACACCTGACAACACAATGATCCCTGACTCTTGTCATCACAATACTCCATTACCATTGTCATCACTCTACTCCATGAACCTTGGGATCACATTGCTTCATGCCCTTGTCATCACAATGCTACATGCTCCTTGAAATCACAATGATCCATGACCTCTGTCATCGCAATGCTCCAAAACCTTCTGATCACAATGTTCCATAAAACTATTCATCACAACGCTCCATGATGCCTGTCATCACAATACTTCATGACCTTTTCATCACAATGCTCCATGACATTTGTCATCACAATTCTCAATACACTTGTCATCACAATGCTCCCTGACACTTGTCGTCAGAATGCTCCTTGAACCCTGTCACGAAAAGTCTCCATGCCTTTTTCATCACAATGCCCCATGCCGTTTTCATCACAATGCTCCATGCCATTGTCATCAAAATACTCCACAAGCTTGTCATCAGAATGCTCCATGACCCCTGTCATCACAACACTCCATCACACCTGACAACACAATGATCCGGGACTCTTTTCATCACAATGCTCCATTCCCTACTCATCACAATGCTCCATGACCCCTGTCATCACAATACTCCATGAACATTTTCAGCGCAATGCTCCATGACTCTTGTCATCACAATCATCCATGACCTTTTCATCCCAGTGCTCCATGACCCCTGTATTCACAGTGCTCCATGACACCTGTCATAACAATGTTCCATGCCTTTGTCAGCAAAATACTACCTGACCTTGTCATTGCTATGCTCTATGCGCTTGTCATCACAATACTCCATTACCATTGTCATCACAGTCCTCCATGAACCTTGGGATCACATTGCTTCATGCCCTTGTCATCACAATGCTCAATGCTCCTTGAAATCAAAATGATCCATGACCTCTGTCATCACAATGCTCCAAACCCTTGTGATCACAATGATCCATAACACTTGTCATCACAACGCTCCATGATGCCTGCCATCACAATAATCCATGCTCTTTTCATCACAATGCTCCATGACCTTTGTCATCACAATTCTCAATACACTTGTCATCACAAAGCTCCCTGACACTTGTCATCAGAATGCTCCTTGAACCCTGTTATGAAAAGGCTCCATGCATTTTTCATCACAAAGCCCAATGCCATTTTCATCACAATGCTCCATGCAATTGTCATCAAAATACTCCACAAGCTTGTCATCAGAATGCTCCATGACCCTTGTCATCACAATTCTCCATGCACTTGTCAGCACAATGCACCCTGACCTTTGTCATCACAATGCTCCATGCCCTTGTCATCACAATGCTCCATTACTTTTGTCATCAGAATCCTCCATGACACTTGGCATCACAATGCTCCATGCCATTGTCATCTCAATGGACCATTACATATTTCATCACAATGCTCCCTGACAGCTCTCTTCACAATACTGCATGACCTGGTCACTACAATGCTCCATGCCCTTGTCATCACAGTGCGCCATTCCAACTTTCATCACAATAATCCATGAAACTTATTAGACCAATGCTGCATGCCCTTTTCATCACAATGCTCCATGCCCTAGTTATCACAATGTTCCAAAACCCCTGTAATCAGAATGCTCCATGCCCCTTTTCATCAGTATGCTCCATGAGATTTGTCATCACAAGGCTCCATGGTTTTCTCATCACAATGCTCCAGGACATTGTCATCACAATGCTTCATGACATTTTCGTGAAAATTCTCAATGGCCCTTGTCATCATAATGCTCCTAGCCCTAGTCATCACAATGCTCCATTATATTTGTCATCACAATCCTCCATTACATTTGGCATCACAATGCTCCATGCCAATGTCATCGCAATGGACCATGACATATGTCATCACAATGCTCCCTGACACCTGTCTTCACAATATTCCATGCCCTTGTCATCACAATGCTCCATGCCCTTGTCATCAAAATGCACCATGTCCACTGTAATCACAATAGTCTAGGAAACTTGTCAGACCAATGCTCCATGCCCCTGTCATCACAATGCTCCATGCCCTTGTCATCAAAATGCTCCATGACCCCTGTCATAACAAAGCTCCATGACCCCTGCCATCACAATATTCCACTGCCTTGTCGTCACAAGGCTCCATGACGCTTGTCATCACAATGCTCCAAGACCCCTGTAATCACAATGCTCCATGCTTTTCATCACAATGCTCCATGACACATGTCATCAGAATGTTCCATGGCCTTCAAATCAAAATGCTCCATGCCCTGGGCTTCCCTGGTGGCACAGTGGTTGACAGTCCGCCTGCCGATGCAGGGGACACGGGTTCATGCCCCGGTCCGGGAAGATCCCACATGCCGCGGAGCGGCTGGGCCCGTGAGCCATGGCCGCTGAGCCTGCGCGTCCGGAGCCTGTGCTCCACAACGGGAGAGGCCACAACAGTGAGAGGCCCGCGTACCACAAAAAAAAAAAAAAAAAAAAAAAAAAAAATGCTCCATGCCCTTGTCATCACAAGGCACCATGTCCAATGTCATCACAATAATCTATGAAACTTGTCAGACCAATGCTCCATGCCCCTGTCATCACAATGCTCCATGCCCTTGTCATCACAATGCTCCCTGACCCCTGTCATCACAATGCTCCGTGGCTCCAGTCATCACAATGCTTCATAACGTTTGTCATCACAACGGTCCATGCCCCCGTCATGACAAGGCTCTGTGACATTTGTAACCACAATGCTCCATGAACATTTCATCACAATGCTGTGTGACCTTTGCCATTACAATGCTCCATGCCTTTGTCAGAATAATGCTCCATGACCATTGTCATCACAGTGTGCCATGCGCTTTTCATCACAATGATCCACAACCTTGTCATCGCTATGCTCCATAAAACTTGTAAGCACAATGCTCCATGCACTTCTCATCCAAATGCTCTCTCACATGAGATATCACAATGTTCCATCACTAGTCATCACAATCTTCCCTCACCCCTGTTATCACAATGTTCCATGGACACTGTCATCACAATGCTACATCCCCTTATCAGCACAATGTTCTATGACCCCTGACATCACAATGTTCCATAACAACCTTCATCAAAATGCTCCATGACCGTTTTCATCCCAAAGCTCCATGACCCCTGGCATCACAATGTTCTATAACCCCTGTCATCAAAATGTTCCATTACAATTTTCATCAAATTGCTGCATGACCCTGTTATCAAAATGCTCCCTGCCTTTCTCATCACAATGCACCACACCCTTGTCATCAAAATGCTCCATGACCTTTGTCATCACAAAGCTCCATGACCGTTGGCATCACAATGATCAATGCAATTGTCATCACAATGCTCCATGAACCTTCTCATCACATTGCTCCATGCCCTTGTCATCACAAAGCTCCATGACACTTGTCATCACAATGCTCAATGCCCTTCTCATCACAGTAATCCATGAAATATTTCAGACCAATGCTCAATGCCCTTATCATCACAATGATCCATTACCTCTGTCATAACAATGCTCCATGACCCCTGCCATCACAAAGTTCCATGGCCTTGTCATCACAAAGCTCCATGAAACATGCCATCAGAATGTTCCATGGCCTTCTCATCACAGTGCTACATGCCCTTGTCATGACAGTGCTCTAAGACACCTATAATCACAAAGCTCCATGCCACTTTTCATCTCAATGCTCCATGAAGCCTGTCATCAAAATGCACCATGCCCATCATCATAATGCTTCAGGCTATTGTCATCACAAAGAAATCAAAATTATCCATGACCACTGTCATCATAATGCTCCAAACCCTTGTGATCACAAAGTGCCATAACACTTATCTTCACAACACCCTATGACGCTCATCATCACAATTATCCATGGTCTTCTCATCACAATGCTCCATGACCTTTGTCATCACAATTCTCAGTACACTTGTCATCACAATGCTCCCTGACACATGTCGTCAGTATGCTCCTTGAACCCAGTCATGACAAGGCTCCATGCCTTTTCATCACAATGATCCATGCCCTTTTCATCACAATGCTCCAAGACCCCGGTAATCACAGTGCTCCATGCCCTTGTAATCACAGAGCTCCATGACACATGTCATCAGAATGCTCCAAGACCCCTGTAATCACAATGCTCCGTGCCCCTTTTCATTAGAATGCTCCATGAGACTTGTCATCACAAATCTCCATGCTCTTATCATCACAGTGCTCCAGGACCTTGTCATCACCATGCTCCATTCCCTTGTCATCACAATGCTCCATGACCCCTGTCATCACAATACTCCATGAACATTTTCAGCCCAATGCTCCATGAAATTCTCATCACAGTGCTCCATGTCAAATATCATCAAAATGCTCCATGACCACTGTCATCACAACACTCCATAACACCTGACAACACAATGATCCGGGACTCTTGTCATCACAATGCTCCATTCCCTAGTCATCAAAATGCTCCATGAACATTTTCAGCCCAATGCTCCATGACCCTTGTCATCACAATGATCTTTGCCCTTGTCATCCCAATGCTACATGACCCCTGTATTCACAATGCTCTGTGACGCTTGTCATCACAATGCTCCATGACACCTGTCATCACAATGCTCCATGACTTTGTCAGCAAAATGCTACATGAACTTGTCATTACAATGCTCTAAGCGCTTGTCATCACAGTACTCCATTACCAATGTCATCACAATCCTCCATGAACCTAGGATCACATTGCTTCATGCCCTTGTCATAACGAAGCTCCATGCTCCTTAAAATCAAAATGATCCATGACCTCTGTCATCAAAATGCTACAAACCCTTGTGATCACAATGTTCCATAACAGTTGTCATCACAACGCTCCATGATGTCTGTCATTACAATAATCCATGCCCTTTTCATCACAGTGCTTCATGACCTTTGTCATTACAATTCTCAATACACTTGTCATCACAATGTTCCCTGACACTTGTCGTCAGAATGCTCCTTGAAACCTGTCACAAAAAGGCTCTATGCCTTTTTCATCATAAAACCCCATGCCATTTTCATCAAAATGCTCCATGCCATTGTCATCAAAATACTCCACAGGCTTGTCATCAGAATGCTCCATGAATATTGTCATCACAATTCTCCATGCACTTGTCAGAACAATGCTTCCTGACCCTTGTTATCACAATGCTTCAAGCCATTTTCATCACAAAGCTCCATTACCTTTGTCATCAGAATCCTCCATGACACTTGGCATCACAATGCTCCATGACATTGTCATCACAATGAGCCATTACATATGTCATCACAATGCTCCATGACACCACTCTTCACAATAATGCATAACCTGGTCATCACAATGCTCCATGCCCTTGTCATCACAATGCGCCATTCCAACTGTCATCACAATAATCCATGAAAATTATTAGACCAATGGTCCATGCCCTTGTCATCACAATGCTCCATGCCCTAGTTATCATAATGTTCCAAAACGCCTGTAATCAGAATGCTCCATACCCCTTTTCATCAGTATGCTCCATGGAATTTGTCATCACAAGGCTCCATGATTTTCTCATCACAGTGCTCCAGGACCTTGTCTTCACAATGCTTCCCGACATTTGCATGAAAATTCTCAATGGCCCTTATCAACATAATGCTCCAAGACCTAGTCATCACAATGTTCCATTATATTTATCATCACAGTCCTCCATTACATTTGGCATCACAATGCTCCATGCCATTGTCATCGCATTGGACCCTGACATATGTCATCACAATGCTCCGTGACACCTGTCTTCACAATAATCCATGCCCTTGTCATCACAATGCTCCATGCCCTTGTCATCACAATGAACCATGTCCACTGTCATCACAATAATCTAGGAAACTTGTCAGACCAATGCTCAATGACCCTGTCATGACAATGCTCCCTGCCCTTGTCATCACAATGCTCCATGAAACCTGTCATAACAATGCTCCATGACCCCTGCCATCACAATGTTCCACGGACTTGTCATCAGAAGGCTCCATTACGCTTGTCATCACAATGCTCCAAGACCCCTGTAATCACAATGCTCCATGCCCTTGTCATCACAATGCTCCAAGACCCCTGTAATCACAATGCTCCATGCACTTGTCATCACAAAGCTCCTTGACACATGTCATCAGAATGTTCCATGGCCTTCTCATCAAAATGCTCCATGCCCTTGTCATCACAATGCATGATGTGTAATGTCATCACAATAATCTATGAAACTTTTCAGACCAATGCTCCATGCCCCTGTCATCACAATGCTCCATGCCCTTGTCATCAGAATGCTCCATGAACCCTGTCATCACAATGCTCCGTGACTCCAGTCATCACAATGCTTCATAACGATTGTCATCATAACGGTCCATGTGCACGTCATCACAAGGCTCTATGACCTTTGTAAACACAATGCTCCATGAACCTTTCATCACAATTCTTTGTGACCCTTGTCATCACAATGCTCCATGCCTTTGTTAGGACAATGCTCCATGACCGTTGTCATCACAATGTGTCATGCGCTTTTCATCACAATGATCCACAACCTTGTCATAGCTATGCTCCATAAACCTTGTAATCACAATGCTTCATGCACTTCTCATCCAAATGCTCTCTCACATGAGATATCACAATGTTCCATCACTAGTCATCAGAATCCTCACTCACCCCTGTTATCACAATGTTCCATGACCCCTGTCATCACAATGCTACATCCCCTTATCATCACAATGTTCCATGACCCATGACATCACAATGTTCCATAACCACTGTCATCAAAATGCTCCATGACCCTCTTCATCCCAAAGCTCCATGAACCCTGGCATCACAAAGTTCTAAAACCCCAGTCATCAAAATGTTCCATTCCACTTTTCATCAAATTGCTGCATAACCCTTTCATCAAAATGCTCCCTGCATTTCTCATCACAATGCACCACACCCTTGTCATCAAAATGCTCAATGACTTTGTCATCACAAAGCTCCATGACCATTGGCATCACAATGCTCCATGTCATTGTCATCACAATGCTCCATGAACCCTCTCATCACATTGCTCCATGCCCTTGTCATCACAAAGCTCCATGACACTTGTCATCACAATGCTCGATGTCCTTCGCATCACAATGCTCCATGCACTTGTCATTACAATCCTCCATGACCCATGTATCACAGAGTTCCTTGCCCTTGTCATCACAGTGCTCCATGCCCAATCTCATCACAAATATCCATGAAACCTTTCAGAACAATGCTCAATGCCCTTCTCATCACAATGCTCCATTACCTCTGTCATAACAATGCTCCATGAGCCCTGCCCACACAATGTTCCACGGCCCTGTCATCACAAGGCTCCATGACCCTTGTCATCACAATGCTCCAAGACCCCTGTAATCACAATGCTCCATGCCCTTGTCATCACAAAGCCCCATGACGCATGCCATCAGAATGTTCCATGGCCTTCTCATCACAATCCTCCATGCCCTTGTCATGACAATGCTCCAAGACCCCTGTATTCACAATGCTCCATGCTATGTTTCATCTCAATGCTCCATGAAGCCTTTCATCAGAATGCTCCATGCCCATCATCAAAATGCTTTAGGCTATTGTCATCACAATGAAATCAAAATTTTCCATGACCACGGTCTTCATAATGGTCCAAATCCTTGTGATCACAATGTTCCATAACACTTAACATCACAACACCCTGTGACGCTCATCATCACAATTATCCATGGTCTTCTCATCACAATGCTCCATGACCTTTGTCATCACAATTCTCAATACACTTGTCATCACAATGCTCCCTGACACTTGTCGTCAGTATGCTCCTTGAACCCTGTCATGACAAGGCTCCATGCCTTTTCATCACAATGATCCATGCCTTTTCATCACAATGTTCCAAGACACCTGTAATCACAGTGCTCCATGCCCTTGTCATCTCAAAGCTCAATGACACATGTCATCAGAGTGCTCCATGGCCTTCTCCTCACAATGCTCCAGGCCCTTGTCATCACAATGCTCCAAGACCCCTGTAATCACAATGCTCCATGCCCCTTTTCATCAGAATGCTCCATGAGACTTCTCATCACAAGTCTCCATGCTTTTATCATCACAATTCTCCAGGAACTTGTCATCACCATGCTGCAATCCCTTGTCATCACAATGCTCCATGACCCCTGTCATCACAATACTCCATGAATATTTTCAGCCCAATGCTCCATGAAATTCTCATCACAATGCTCCATGACAAATATCATCAAAATGCTCCATGACCACTGTCATCAAAACACTCCATGACACCTGACAAAACAATGATCCGGGACACTTGTCAAAACAATGCTCCATTCCCTACTCATTACAATGCTCCATGACCACTGTCATCACAATACTCTATGAACATTTTCAGCCCAATGCTCCATGACACTTGTCATCACAATGCTCCATGCCATTGTCAGCAAAATGCTACATGACATTGTCATTACAATGATCTATGCGCTTGTCATCACAATACTCCATTACCATTGTCATCACAAACCTCCATGAACCTTGAGATCACATTGCTTCATGCCCTTGTCATCACAATGCTCCATGGACTTTGAAATCAAAATGATCCATGACCCCTCTCATCATCATGCTACAAACACTTGGAATCACAATGTTCCATAACACTTGTCATCACGACGCTCCATGATGCCTGCCATCACAATACTCCATGCCCTTTTCATCACAATGCTCCATGACCTTTGTCATCACAATTCTCAATACACTTTTCATCACAATGCTCGCTAACACTTGTCGTCAGAATGCTCCTTGAACCCTGTCACGAAAAGGCTCCATGCATTTTTCATCACAAAGCCCCATGCCATTTTCATCACAATGCTCCATGCCATTGTCATCAAGATATTCCACAAGCTTGTCATCAGAATGCTCCATGACCCTTGTCACCACAATTCTCCATGCACTTGTCAGCACAATGATCACTGACCCATGTCTTCACAATGCTCCATTAACTTTGTCATCAGAATCCTCCATGAAACTTGGCATCACAAAGCTCCAGGCCGTTGTTATCACAATGGGCCATTACATATGTCATCACAGTGCTCCCTGACACCTCTCTTCTCAATACAGCAAAACCTGGTCATCACAATGCTCCATGCCCTTGTCATCACAATGCGCCATTCCAACTGTCATCGCAATACTCCATGAAAATTTTTAGACCAATGGTCCATGCCATTGTCATCACAATGCTCCATGCCCTTGTTACCACAATGTTCCATGACCCCTGTCATCACAATGCTCCATGCCCTTGTCATCATAAAGCTCTATGACACATGCCATCAGAATGTTCCATGTCCTTCTCATCAAAGTGCTCCATGCCCTTGTCATCACAGTGCTCCAAGACCCCTGTAATCACAATGCTCCATGCCCCTTTTCATCTCAATGCTCCATGAACCCTGTCATCACAATGCACCAGGCCCATCATCATAATGCTTCCGGCTATTGTCAGCACAATGAAATCAATATTCTCCATGACCTCTGTCATCACAATGCTCCATGACCACTGTCATCACAATACTCCATGAACATTTTCAGCCCAATGCTCCATGACCCTTGTCATCACAGTGATCCATGACCTTGTCATCCCATTGCTCCATGACCCCTGTATTCACAATGCTCTGTGATGCTTGTCATGACAGTGCTCCATGACACCTGTCATCACAATGCTCCATGCCTTTGTCAGCACAATGCTCCCTGACCCTTGTCATCTCAATGCCCCAAGCCATTGTCATTACAGTGCACCAATGCCTTTGTCATCAGAATCCTCCATGACACTTGGCATCACAATGCTCCATGCCATTGTCATCACAATGGGTCATTACATTTGTCAACACAGTGCTCCCTGACACCAGTCTTCACAATACTGCATCACCTGGTCATCACAATGTTCCATGCCTTTGTCACCACAGTGCTCCATTCCAAAAGTCATCGCAATAATCCATGAAACTTATTAGACCAATGCTCCAAGCCCTTGTCATCACAATGCTCCATGACCATTGTCATCACAATGCTCCATGAACTTTTCATCACAATGCACTTTGATCCTTGTCATCACAATTCTCTATGCCTTTCTCAGCACAATGCTACATGACCCTTGTCATCACAATGCTCCATGCGATTGTCAGCACGATTCTCCATGACACATGTCATCACAATGAACCATGCGCTTGTCATCACAGTGCTCCACAGTCTTGTCATCACAATGCTCCATGCACTTCTCATCAAAATGCTCTCTCACCACAGATATCACAATGTTACATCACTATTCGTCACAATACTCCCTCACCCCTGTTATCATAGTTTTCCATGACTCCTGTCATCACAATGCTACATTCACTTATCATCACAATGTTCGATGACCCCTGAAATCACAATGCTCCATAACCCCTGTCATCAAAATGCTCCATGACCATTTTCATCAACATGCTCCATGACCCCTGACATCGCAATGTTCCATAACCTCTCTCATCAAAATGTTCCATAACACTTTTCATCAAATTGCTCCATGACCCTGTCATCACAATGCTCCCTGCCCTTCTCATCTCATTGCACAACGGACTTGTCATCAAAATGCTCCATGACCTTTGTCATCACAAAGATCCATGACCCTTGGCATCACAATGCTCCATGTCATTGTCATCACAATGCTCCATGAACGCTCTCATCACATTGCTCCATCCCCTTGTCATCACAAAGCTCCATGACACAGGTCATCAGAATGCTCCATGGCCTTCTCATCACAATGCTCCATGCCCTTGCCATCACAATGCTCCATTACCCCTATCATAAAAATGTTTCATGACCCCTGCCATCACGATGTTCCATGGCCTTGTCATCACAAGGCTCCATGACCCTTCTCATCACAATGATCCAAGACCCCTGTAATCACAATGCTCCATGCCCCTTTCCATCTCAATGATCCATGAAACCTGTCATCACAATGCACCATGCCCATCATCATAGTGCTTCATGCTATTGTCATCACAATGAAATCAAAATGCTCCATGACCTCTGGCATAACAATGCTCCAAACCCCTGTGATCAAAATATTCCATAACACTTGTCATCACAGTGCCCCATGACACTCGTCATCACAATTATCCATGGTCTTCTCATCACAATGCTCCATGACCTTTGTCATCACAATGCTCAATACACTTGTCATCAAAATTCTCCCTGACACTTGTTCTCTGTATACTCCTTGAACCCTGTCATGACAAGGCTCCATGCCTTTTTCATCAAAATGTTCCATGCCCTTTTCATCACAATGCTCCAAGACCCCTTTAAACACAATGCTCCATGCCCTTGTCATCACAAAGCTCAATGAAACGTGTCTTCAGAATGCTCCTTGGCCTTCTCCTCACAATGCTCCATGCCCATGTAATCACAATGTTCCAAGACCCCTGTAATCACAATGTTCAAAGCCCCTTTTCATCAGTATGCTCCATGAGATTTATCATCACAAGTCTCTATGGATTTCTCATCACAATGCACCAGGAACTTGTCATCACAATGATTCACGACCTTGTTCTGAACATTCTCAATGGCCCTTGTCATCATAATGTTCCAAGCCCTAGTCATCACAATGCTCCATTATATTTGTCATCAAAATCCTCCATTACGTTTGGCATTACAATGCTCCCTGCCATTGTCATTGCAATGGACCATGACATATGTCATCACAATGCTCCCTGACACCTGTCTTCAAAATACTCCATGACCTTCTCATCACAATGATCCATGCCCTTGTCATCACAATGCACCATGTCCAATGTCATCAAAATAATCTATGAAACTTGTCAGACCAATGCTCCATGCCCCTGTCACCACAATGCTCCATGCCCTTGTCATCACAATGCTCCATGACCACTGTCATCACAATGCTCCGTGACTCCAGTCATCACAATGCTTCATAAAATTGGTCATCACAATGTTCCATGCCCGCGTCATCACAAGGCTCTGTGACCTTTATAACCACAATGCTCCATGAACTTTTCATCACAATGCTCCGTGACCCTTGTCATCAAAAAGCTCCATGCGTTTGTCAGAAAAATGCTCCATGACCCTTGTCATCACAATGTGCTACGTGATTTTCATCAAAACGATCCACAAATTTGTCATGGTATTGCTCCATAAACCTTGTAATCACAATGCTCCATGCCCTTCTCATCACAATGCTCCATTACTCCTGTCATAACAATGCTCCATGACACCTGCCATCACAATATTCCACGGCCTTGTCATCACAAGGCTCCATGACACTTGTCATCACAATGCTCCAAGACACCTGTAATCACAATGCTCCATGCCCTTGTCATCACAAAGCTCCATGACACATGCCATCAGAATGTTCCATGTCCTTCTCATCAAAATGCTCCATGCCCTTGTCATCACAGTGCTCCAAGACCCCAGTAATCACAATGCTCCATGCCCCTTTTCATCTCAATTCTCCATGAAACCTGTCATCACAATGCACCATGCCCATCATCATAATGCTTCCGGCTATTGTCAGCACAATGAAGTCAATATTCTCCATGACCTCTGTCATCACAATGCTCCATGACCCCTGTCATCACAATAATCCATGAACATTTTCAGCCCAATGCTCCATGACCCTTGTCATCACAATGATCCATGCCCTTGTCATCCCAATGCTCCATGACCCCTGTATTCACAATGCTCCGTGACGCTTTTCATCACAGTGCTCCATGACACCTGTCATCACAATGTTCCATGCCTTTGTCATCAAAATGCTACATGACTTTGTCATTACCATGCTCTATGCGCTTGTCATCACAATACTGCATTACCATTGTCATCACAATCCTCCATGAATCTTGGGATCACATTGCTACATGCCCTTGTCATTACAATGCTCCATGCTCCTTGAAATCAAAATGATCCATGACCCTGTCATCACAATGCTCCCTGCCCTTCTCATCACAATGCACAACGCCCTTGTCATCAAAATCCTCCATGACATTTGTCATCACAAAGATCCATGACACTTGGCATCACAATGCTCCATGTCATTGTCATCACAATCCTCCATGAACACTCTCATTACATTGCTCCATGCCCTTGTCATCACAAAGCTCCATGACAGATGTCATCAGAATGGTCCATGGCCTTCTCATCACAATGCTCCATGCCCTTGCCGTCACAATGCTCCTTTACCCCTGTCCTAACAATGCTCCATGACCCCTGCCATCACGATGTTCCTTGGCCTTGTCATCACTAGGCTCCATGACACCTGTCATCACAATGCTCCATGACTTTGTCAGCAAAATGCTACATGACCTTGTCATTACAATGCTCTATGCGCTTGTCATCACAATACTCCAATTCCATTGTCATCACAATCCTCCATGAACCTTGAGAGCACATTGCTTCATGCCCTTGTAATCACAATGTTCCATGCTCCTTGAAACCAAAATGATCCATGTCCTCTGTCATCACAATTCTTCAAACCCTTGTGATCCCAGTGTTCCATAACACTTGTCATCACAATGCCCCATGATGCCTGTCATCACAAAATTCCATGCCCTTTTCATCACAGTGCTCCATGACATTTGGCATCAAAATGCTCAGTACACTTGTCATCACAATGCTCCCTGACACTTGTCATCAGAATGCTCTTTGAACCCTGTCACGAAAAGGCTCCATGCCTTTTTCATCACAATGCCCCATTCCGTTTTCATCACAATGCTCCGTGACCATTGTCATCAAAATGCTCCATGACTTTGTCTGAAAAATGTTCCATGACCCTTGTCATCACAATGTGTCATTCGCTTTTCATCACAACGGTCCAGAAAATTTTCATTGCAATGCTCCATAAACCTTGTAATCACAATGCTCCATACACTTCTCATCAAAATGCTCTCTCACCAGAGATATCACAGTGTTCCAACACTAGTTGTCACAATACTCCCTCACTACTGTAATCACAATGTCCCATGACCCCTGTCATCACAGTGCTACATCCCTTTATCATCAAAATGTTCAATGACCCCTGACATCACAATATTCTATAACCCCTGTCATCAAAATGTTCCAATACACTTTCCATTATATTGCTGAATGACCCTGTCATCAAAATACTCCCTGCCCTTATCATCACAATGCACCATGCACTTGTCATCAAAATGCTCCATGACATTTGTCATCACAAAGTGCCATGACACTTGGCATCACAATGCTCCATGAACCCTCTCATCACATTCCTCCATGCCCTTGTCATCACAAAGCTCCATGACATTGTCATCAAAACGCTCGATGCCCTTCTCATCACAATGCCCCACGACATTGTCATTACAATCCTTCATGACCCATGTATCACAGTGTTCCATGCCCTTATCATCACAATGCTCTATGCCCACTCTCATCACAATAATCCATGAAACTAATTAGACCAATGCTCCATTCCCTTGTCATCACAAGGCTCCATGCCCTTGTTATCACAATGTTCCATGACCCCTGTCAACTCAATGCTCCATGCCTCCATTCATCACAATGCTTCATGACCTTTGTCATCACAATGGTCCATGCCCTCGTCATCAGCAGTCTCTGTGACCTTTTTAACCACAATGCTCCATGAACTTTTCATCACAATGCTCTTTGACCCTTGTCATCACAATGATCTATGCCATTCTCAGCACAATGCTCCATGACCCTCGTCATTACAATGCTCCTTGACCCATGTCATCACAATGCACCCTGCAATTTTCATCACAGTGCTCCACAATCTTGTCACCACAATGCTCCATAAAACTTGTCATCACAATTCTCCATGCACTTCTCATCAAAATGCTCTCTCAACACTGATATCACAATGTTACATCACTATTCATCACAATAATCCTTCACCCCTGTCATCACAATATTCCATGACTTCTGTCTTTGCAATGCTACATGCACATATCATCACAAAGTTCGATGACCCCTGAAATCACAATGTTCCATAACCCCTGTCATCAAAATGCTCCATAACAATTTTCCTCAAAATGCTCAATGACCCCTGACATCACAATGTTCCATAACAACTGTCATCAAAATATTCCATGACACATTTCATCAAATTGCTCTATAACCCTGTCATCACAATACTCCCTGCCCTTCTCATCACAATGTACCACGCCCTTGTCATCAAAATGCTCCATGACCTTTGTCATCACAAGGATCCATGACCCTTGGCATCTCAATGCTCCATGCCATTGTCATCACAAAACTCCATGAACCCTCTAATCACAATGCTCCATGCACATTTGCATCTCAATGCTCCATGAACCCTGTCATCAAAATGCACCATGCCCATCATCATAATGCTTCAGGCTATTGTCATCACAATGAAATCAAAATATTTGATGATCTATCTCATCACAATGCTCCAAATCCTTTTGATCACAATGTTCCATAACACTTATCATCAAAATGTCCCATGACGCTCATCATCACAATTATCCATGGTCTTCTCATCACAGTGCTCCATGACCTTTGTCATCACAGTGCTCTATACACTTGTCATCACAATGCTCCCTGACACTTGTCATCAGTATGCTCCTTGAACCTGTCATGACAAGGCTCCATACCATTTTCATAACAATGATCCATGCCAATTTCATCACAGTGCTCCAAGACACCAGTAATCACAATGCTCCATGCCCTTTTCATCACAATGCCCCAAGACCCCTGTAATCACAATACTCCATGCCCCTTTTCATCAGAATGCTCCATGAGACATGTTATTACAAGGCTCCATGGTCTTCTCATCACAATTATCCAGGAACCTTTCATCACAGTGCTCCATTCCCTTGTCATCACAATGCTCCATGACCCCTGTCCTCACAATACTTCCTGAACATTTTCAGTCCATTTCTCCAGGAACTTCTCATCACAATGCTTCATGATCCCTATAATCACAATGTTCCATGACCACTGTCATCACAACGCTCCATGACACCTGACAACACAGTGATCCGGGACTCTTGTCATCACAGTGCTCCGTTCCCTAGTCATCACAATGCTCCATGAACATTTTCAGCCCAATGCTCCATAACCTTTGTCATAACAATGATCCATGACCTTGTCATCCCAATGCTCCATGACCCCTGTAATCATAATGATCCGTGATGCTTCTCATCACAGTGCTCTATGACCCTTATCATCACAATGCTCCATGCCTGTGTCAGCAAAATGCTACATGACCTTGTCATCAAAATGCTGCATTTGCTTGTCATCACAATACTCCCTTACCATTGTCATCACAATCCTCCATGAATCTTGGGATCACATTGCTTCATGCCCTTGTCATCCCAATGCTCCATGCTCCTTGAAAACAAAATGATCCATGACTTCTATCATCACAATGCTCCAAACCCTTGTTATCACAAAGTTCCATAACACTTGTCATCACAATGCTCCATGATGCCTGTCATGACAATACTCCATGTCCTTTTCGTCAAAATGCTCCATGATCTTTTTCATCACAATTCTCAATACACTTCTCATCACAATGTTCCCTGACACTTGTCGTCAGAATGCTCCTTGAAACCTCTCATGAAATGGCTTCATGTCTTTTTCATCACAATGCTCCATGCCCTTTTCATCACAATGCTCCATGCCATTGTCGTCACAATACTCCACAAGCTTGTCATCAGAATGCTCCATGACACTTGTCATCACAATGCTCCATGGCCACTGTCATCACAATGCTCCATACCCCTTGTCATTACTGTGCTCCATGACGCTTGTCATCACAATTATCCATGGTCTTCTCATCACAATGCTCTACGCCCTTGTCATCAAAATGCTCCATGATCCTTGTCATCACAATGCTCCATGGCCACTGTCATGACAATGCTCCATTCCCCTTGTCATTACAATGCTCCATGACGCTCGTCATCACAATGCTCCATTCCCTGGTCATCACAATGCTCCATTCCCTGGTCATCACAATGCTCCATGCCCTGGTCATCACAATGCTCCATGTCCCCTGTCATCACAATTCTCCTCGTTCTTGGCACCACTATGCTCCATGACAGTTCTGATCGCCGTGTTACATGATTTGTCTTCACAATTCTCTATGCACTTGTCATCGCAATGCTCCATGACCCCTGTCATAGGAAGCTCCATGTGCTTGTCATCACAATGCTTCATGAACTTGTCATCAAAATTCTCAATGGCCCTTGTCATCACAATGTTCCATCCCTTGTCATCACAATGCTCCATGTCCCTTGTCATCACAATGCTCCAAGCCCTTGTCATCAAAATGCTCCATTACATTTGTCATCACAATCCTCCATGACACTTGGCATCACAATGTTCCATTCCATTGTCATCGCAATGGACCATGACATATGTCATCACAATGCTCCCTGAGACCTGTCTTCAAAATACTCCATGACCTTCTCATCACAGTGCTCCATGCCTTGTCATCACATTGCACCATGCCCACTGTCATCACAATAATCCATGAAACATGTCAGGCCAATGCTCCATGCCCCTGTCATCACAATGATCATTGCCTTTTCATCACAATGCTCTATGAACCCTGTCATCACAATGCTCCATGACTCCAGTCATCACAATGCTTCATGACCTTTGTCATCACAATGGTCCATGCCCTCGTCATCACAAGGCTCTGTGACCTTTGTCACCAAAATGCTCCATGAAATTTTCATCACAATGCTCGTTGACCCTTCTCATCACAATGCTCCATGCCTTTGTCAGCACAGGGCTCCATGACCCATGTCATCACAATGCGCCATGTGCTTGTCATAACAATGCTCCACAACCTTGTCATCACAATGCTCCATAAAACTTGTCATCACAATGCTCCATGCACTTCTTATCAAAATGCTCTCTCACGAATGATATCAAAATGTTCCCTCACTAGTCATCACAATACACCCACTCCCATGTCATCACAATGGTCCACAACACCGTCATGAAAATGTTCCATGACTCCTGACATCACAATGTTCCATAACCCCTGTCATCAAAATGTTCCATGACACTTTTCATCAAATTGCTCCATGACCCTGTCATCACAATGCTCCCTGCCCTTCACAAGAGAATTCACCACACCCTTGTCATCAAAATGCTCCATGACCTTTGTCATCACAAAACTCCATGACCCTTGGAATCACAATGCTCCATGCCCTTGTCATCACAATGCTCCAAAAACCTCTCATCACATCGTTCCAAGCCCTTGTTATCACAGTATCCATGATGCTTTTCATCACAATGCTCGATGCCATTCTTCTCACAATGCTCCATGCGCTTGTCATTACAATCCTCCATGAACCATGTATCACAGTGTTCCGTGCACTTGTTATCACAATGCTCCTTGCCCCCTCTCATCACAATAATCCATTAAACATCTCAGACCAATATTCCATGCCCTTTTCATCAGAGTGATCCAAGACTCTTCTAATCATAATGCTCCATGCCCATTTTCATCTCAATGCTCCATGAACGCTGTCATCACAATGCACCAATGCACATCATCATAATGCTTCATGCTATTGTCATCACAATGAAATCAAAATGCTCTATGAGGGCCTCCCTGGTGGCGCAGTGGTTGAGAGTCCGCCTGCCGATGCAGGGGATACGGGTTCGTGCCCCGGTCTGGGAGGATCCCATATGACACGGAGCGGCTGGGCCCGTGAGCCACGGCCGCTGGGCCGGCGAGTCCGGAGCCTGTGCTCCGCAACGGGAGAGGCCACAACAGTGAGAGGCCCGCATACCGCAAAAAGAAAAAAAAAATGCTCTATGACATCTGTCATCACAATGCTCCAAATCCTTGTGATGACAATATTCCCTAACACTTATCATCACAGCTCCCCATAACGCTCATCATCACAGTTATCCATGGTCTTCTAATCACAATGCTCCATGATATTTGCCATCACAATGCTCAATACCCTTGTCATCACAATGGTCCCTGACACTTGTCATCAGTATGCTCCTTGAACCCTGTCATGACAAGGCTATATGCCTTTTTCATCACAATGTTACATGCCATTTTCCTCATAGTGCTCCAAGACCCCTGTAATCACAATGCTCCATGCCCTTGTCATCACAAAGCTACATGATGCATGTCATCAGAATGCTCCATGACATTCTCATCCCAATGTTCAATGCCCTTGTCATCACAATGCTCCAAGACCCCTGTAATCACAATGCTCCATGAGCCTTTTCATCAGAATGCTCCATGAGACTTGTCATCACATGGCTCCATGGTCTTCTCATCACAGTGCTCCAGTACCTTGTCATCACAATGCTCCTTGACCCCTGTCATCACAATACTCCATGAACATTTTCAGCCCAATGCTCCATGACGTTCTCATCACAATGCTACATGACCTCTGTCATAACAATGCTCCATGACCACTGTCATGACAATGCTCCATGAACCCTGACAACACAATGATCCGGGATGCTTGTCATCAAAATGCTCCATGCCCTTGTCATCCCAATGCTCCATGAACCCTTTAATCACAATGCTCCATGACGCTTGTCATCACAGTGCTCCATGAACCTTGTCATCACAATGCCTTTGTCAGCAAAATGATACATAATCTTGTCATCACAATGCTCCAAGACCCCTGTAATCACAAAGCTCCATGACCCTTTTCATCAGAATGCTCCAGAATTGTCATCACATGGCTCCATGGTCTTCTCATCACAGTGCTCCAGTACCTTGTCATCACAATGCTCCTTGACCCCTGTCATCACAATACTCCATGTACATTTTCAGCCCAATTCTCCATGACGTTCTCATCACAATGCTGCATGACCTCTGTCATAACAATGCTCCATGACCACTGTCATGACAACGCTCCATGAACCCTGACAACACAATGATCCGGGAGGCTTGTTATCAAAATGCTCCATGCCCTTGTCATCCCAATGCTCCATGAACCCTTTAATCACAATGCTCCATGACGCTTGTCATCACAGTGCTCCATGAACCTTGTCATCACAATGCCTTTGTCAGCAAAATGATACATAATCTTGTCATCACAATGCTCCATGTGCTTGTCATCACAATCCTCCATGACCCTTGGGATCATATTGCTTTATGCCCTTGTCATCACTATCATGCCTTTCTGGTTTTTACAGATTTTCGGATGCCCTTTTTGACCGGTGGGAAGCGACAATTCTTTGTAGTGTGGATTTGCGTTGTGTGCTTGCTTGATTGGCCAAAAAGGGCCTATGCCTTTTCTCCTGAATATATTCAGGAGAAAAGTCATACACTGTTTTTGGCCAAGTGCATCATTCTCGAAGTTGTGATGCCTTTCCTGTGCTTTAAAGGCGATTCCAATTTACCTCTTGAAATATGTTTTGTGCAATTCTGCCTCATTTTCAAGTCCGCTTTGTTGCCTTCCCTCAACAGATTTTTGGAAGAGAGTAGTCCTTTATAACTCTTCAGGTTTTTGATTTGCTTTGCCCCTGAGCTCCAATTTTCAAATCCCATTATTGGGAGCTGACCTCAAATCCACAATTTTGCTTCAGGACCTATACTGGTTCCAGGGGTGGCTATACTGGTTCCCTGTGGGTGGCTGAGGCTTTGGTTAATTCTTCTTCCTGACGGGAATTTAGAGTGACATGTGTCCATCCAAAGGCCTACATCTACTCTCTGATTGGTTCTCCCTCTTCCCTTTCATCCTCTGCACAATTAGCAAACTGTGCGAACCAGGAGGTTATACGGAATGACTCTCCTAAGTTGGGAGATTGATAGTAAAGTTGTTGGAATGCCAAACTGTAGCACAAGGAGAGGAAAAAGTAGGAGACTTTCAGAAACCTTTCGCCATCACAGGGTGTCCATTCTCTAGGTTTCCCATACATGTTATAACTGTAGTGATATTCCCTTCTACCTGGAAATTTGGGACCCATGGAATGGTGGCATGCATTACTACTTTAAAGGGTCTGCATTTTCTCTCCCAATCTCACCAGTCCTCTCAGTCCCAAGTGTCCAGCCTTATGTCTCATCCAGCTGTCTTTGCAGATAGGGTCATTCTAGGTTTCATCAGAACCCCTGAAGGAATTGTGTAAGAATTTCGCTGTTTTTTTGTTTTGTTTTTGAAATTCATTTTTATAATGGGGTTGAGCTGATTTTCCCTGACGTGTTTATGACGATCTAAACACACTTGTTTCCCTTACAGAGGCATATCAATACATAGGTTTTAAGATTCTTACTAATCAGATATATTCCTCTCTGGGGAATAGGGGTTTTGAGTCCCGTTCACTGAGGAAGGTGTAGGTCTTGTCTATTCTGTATTTGGTTTATGGAATGGTACCTGTGCTAATATCAAACTCTGGTTTTATGCATCACCCCACCTCTCCTTTCCCCTTAAGGAGGCATAAGAGTGTTTTCTAAATGTGAGACGCTGCTCTCTTTCCTAATTCAGTTCATGTGTTGTGATGTTGACATTCCCTCTGTAAGTGATATCTTATGATAAGATTCTTTTTCTGTGTGACTAATTTCCCTTAGAATCATCATACCTAAATCCTCTCATTATGCTGCTACTGGCCTTATGACACTGATTTCACGTCTGAGTGATATTCCGTTGTACAAAATTACCACAAGTTCTTTATGCATTTCTCTTTTTCCTGGGATACTTTAGGTGTACCGAAGTTGAGGTTCTTGTATGCAGAGCAGCCCTAAACTTTGGGGTGCCTGTGTCTTGTTGATATTTAGTCTTCCCAAGTTATATGTCCATGAGTTGAAGTCCCCTTTGCTCGGGGGCTTTGTATTTTAGATGTTTTAGGAAACAGCATACACTTCTTCAGAGTAGCTCTTGGATATTTATACCCCACCCATCAGCGTGACTACTCTCCCTGTTTTCCATGGCCTCTGCTGCATTTTTGATTTGTACACATTTTTTGGATGGCCTTTCTGAGCAGTGGAAATTGAGACTTCTTTATTGTGCGGATTTGCATTTCCCTCTTGCTTGGTTGGCCAAAAACTCTGTATGTGTTTTTTTCCTGAAGATATTCACGAAACAAACGCATACACCCTTTTGCCCAACTGCATCATTTTAGAAATTCTGCTGCTTTTCATATGCTTTAAATGTGAGTACAATCTACCTTTTGAAATCTGTTTCCTGCAATTCTGCCTCTCATTCAGAACCTCTTCGTTGCCTTACCTGAATATATTTTTGGACGTTGGTTATCATTTATATCTTTGCAGGTCTTTGAATTGTCTGCTCCTGAGCTCCATTTTGCAACTTGCTTTTTTTGTGAGCTGACCGCCAAACCATTGGATTGATTCCGGCCATATTCTGGTTCTGGGGAGGCAGGCTGAGCCTTTGGTTAATTCTTCTTCCTAATGGGAAATTAGAGTGACATGTGCCTGTCAAAACTACTACAGCTAATCTCTCATTGGTTCCTCCTCTTCCCATTTATCCTCTGCAAAACTTGCAAACTCTGTGAAACAGGAGGTTAAAGGTGCTGATTCTCCAAGTCGGGAGATTGTTAGTAATGTGGCTGGAATGGCGAACCCCAGCACCAGGAGATCAAAAATGAGGTGCATTTTAGACACCTCTCCTGAGCACACGGTGTACATTCATCTCGGTTTCCCAGGCATGTTTTCACTTTCAGAAGATTACCTTGAAAGTGCAGATTTCGGACCCATGGAATGGGTACCAGGCAGTATTAATTTAAAAGGTCTGCTTTTCCTCGCCCAGCCTCTCTAACATCTCTTAGCGTGCATAGATTCCAGCCTTATATATCATCCTGCTGTGGGTCTACATGTGTTCAATCCATGTTACATCGTAGCCCTTCAACAAAAGTTGTAAGAATTTTTGTCTGTCTCACCGTTTTTATAAATATTTTTAAATTTATTTTTATATTGGTTACAGCTGATTTTCAAAGCTCTGTTTTTTGCTGCTGTACATCCACTTGATTCATGTACTGTGAGACAACAATAAATTCTTTCTCAGATGCTTACGAGTCATATGTATTATTTTCCAGTGACTTGAGTGGACTGAGTGCCGTTCTTTGAGGTACCGTGTAGGCCATGCCAGTTATTCAATTCAGTACTTGGAATGGTATCTTTGCTAATTTCAACCTCCTGGATAATACCTCACCATTCCCCACCTTTCCCATTTAGCAGCCTTATGTCTATTTTCTACATATTTGACTATGTTTCTGTTTTGTAGTTTATTTCATGTGTAGCCATTTTTGATTCCACCTTTAAGTGACATCTTATGATATGTGTCTTTTTCTTTCTCACATGTGTCACTTAGAATGATCGTATGTAACTCCTCCAGAGTTGTTCCAACTGGCCTTATTTCATTGATTTCTGGATGAGTATTATTCCACTCTACATAAGTACCCCATCTCTTTTATCCATTTTATCCTTCCAGGGACATTTAGGTTATATACAAGTGGAGGCCCTTTTTAACAGAGAGGTGGTAAACGTTGGGGTGCCTGTTTTCTGTCATTTTTTGTTTTTCCCAAGGTATACGCCCATGAGTGCAAGTGCCCTATGCTCTGTAGCTCAGTTTTCAGATGTTTTTGCAAACACAATACACTTCTCCAGAGTGGCCGTTGGCAAATTACATTTCCACTATCAGCCTCACAGGGCTCCCTTTTCTCCTCACCCTGTCCTGCATTTCTGGTGTTTACACTTTATGTGGAAGGCCCTTCTGACTGATGTGAAGTGATACATTCTGTAGTATTGATTTCCAGTGCCCACCTGTTTGGTTGGATAAAAAGTGTGAATGGCCTTTACTTGAATATATTCAGAAAAAATTGCATACGCCCTTTTGGGCCAACTGCATCATTGGCGATGTTCAGCCCCTTTTCTTGTGCTTTAATGGGGAGACCTTTCTACCTCTTCAAATCTGATTCCTGCCACTCTCCCTTGCTTATAAGTCCTTTTCTGTGACTTACCTCAAGACATTTTTCAACAATAGATATTTTCAACTCTGCAGTTTCATGAATTTTAGTGCCCCTGAGTTCCATTTTTCAACTTGTGTTTTTGGAAACTCGAAACAAAACAGCAGGATTTCCTCTAGCCCTATTCTCTTTCTGTGGGCAATTCTAGCCTTTGATGAATTTGTCTTCCGGATTGGAAATTAGAGTGGCATGTGCCTGTCCGAACACCTAAGACTTATCTCTAAATTTTTCTCATCCTTCCGCTTCATCCTCTGGACAGATTCCAAACTGTGTGCAACAGGATGTTGACGGTGCTGATATCCCCAAGTGAGGAGATTGTTAGGAAAGATGCTGGAGGGGTGAACCCGAGCACCAGGCGATGAGGAGATGAGGTGCCTTTTCCAAACTCTTTCCGATCAAACGGTGTACCTCCTCTAGGTGTGACAGGCATGTTTTAGCTGTAGGAAGGGTCCCGTGCATGGAAGGAGAACACCAGGGATTTTTCCAAATCAGTGCCTCCCCGAACCCCAAACTGGGGAATTTTTAAGCTACGTCTACATGTATGTACATTAAGGGCCTTGGAAATAGGCAGAGCCCAAACTTTAGATGATTGAAATCTTCAGGTTCAGAAGCGCTCACCATCGGCCTTGCTTAGGTTACATTTTATCTGTCATTGATAGATGATGTCAATAAAAATATCGATTCTTTTTCAGATTATTTCCCCTTATAGGTTATTGCAAAATATTCAGTGTAGTTCCCTGTGCTATACAGTAGTTCCTTGTTGATGATCTATTTTATACATAGCAGTGTGTATGTGTTAATCCCAAACTGTTAATTTATCCCTTCTCCTACCTTTCCCCTTTGGTAATAATAAATTATAAGATTTTATACTTCTCAGAAATGGGGGAGCTGAAAGAGAGGTATCCTTTTCAATGGAAAAGCATTCAAAACAAGATTGAAGCTTCAGCCAAGAGTATTCGATGTACATCCATGGAAATAAATCACTTCATTTCTCCAATGTTGACCTGACTAATAAGACAGACGTCTTCACTGAACTTGCTTATAGTAAAGTGATGGAAATATCAAATGTAAGTCTTAGAAAAACCTTATTTTACCCGAGCATTATACACTGCTCTATGTTAACTACAGTTTGGCTCACACATCTGTTCAATGAAGTTACAAAATTCTCAATTTCTGTTACTGATCATCCAGAGGGGACCCCAACAGTAGTCCCCGTGCCCAGTGTCATTGGAGCCAACAGATCAAGACAGAGTTTGGTTCAGAAGCAAAGGAAACATTATTTTGAAAACAGAATGGAGAGGTGAGAGCGTGCACTCCCCCACGGGCTGTGGGCTGGGATGCTGAGTAGGGATCCCGGCAGCGTCAGTGGGAGTTAGGGGATGGAGGTCTCGAGGGCTGGGTTGGCTGCAGCTCAGGCTCTATGCCGTTCAGTCTGCATGGGACTCCGCAAGCTGAGGTGTTGACCCAGCCATTCTGCACTAGGAAGTCGGGCTGAAGTGCCGGGTGTGGGACCTCTGCATACGGAACCCTAGGAGCATGTGAAATTAGACAAAGCACAAAGGAAAAACAGGTTAGACTTTATTTTATTGCCCAGATTCTCTTTTTATCTCCCAGGAATTTTTAATGAACGTTGCCAGAGACGAACACCTCCTCTGCTTTTTGTTCCGTTCCTCATTCTTGGGGTGTTGAGGGTGCAGACCCCTCTTTTGTAACTGCTTCATGCTGTGGTGGGAGCCCTGATACCTAGGGGGAGGGGCAAAACGTCTCCCCACGAGCCTCCAGGTGAGGTTGATTGTCCCAAAGCCTGCTGCCTCACTTCTCGTCCGCCTGTGCACCAGCATTGGAAGTGTTATAGATTCTAATGACCTTTAAGGGTCCAGGAAAGAGATGCGCAGAGATGCTGTGGTGGTAGGTTTCACCCCACCCCACATTTGTTCAGTGACATTAGGCTGACTTTTTTGCCAGCATAGATGCTCTGACCAGTAGTCTGTGCTTTCTTTAATTAGGTGCCTGAATTAATGTACAAACAGCACCATGTGTCAGAGCCCTGCCCGTGCAACTCCCAGACAGTCCAGGGTCAGTGGTGATCCAGGACCATGACGTCCACTGAGTCAACGGCCTTTAGAAGTAGCCAGCAGTCCAGCCGGTCATATTGGCCACCATCACCGTGGTGTCTGTAGGGTTTTCTATGGTGAAAGCGTGATATACTTTTCCCCCACCAAGCTTATTAGCTCCACTCTGGGTGCAGTAAATCCTGCAAGCAGTAGTCTGCTCTTTCGGGGCACAGTCTTGTTGTTTTCTGAGAGAAACTCCAGGTCAAGTGATGGTCACATGAGTCATCTTGGGGGCCCGTTGCCCCCATTTGTCTCTCTGGAGGTTGGAGTTGGAGGGCCTCCTCACTCGAGGTCAGTGTGTCCACAGAGCGACCCCTGCAACTTCAGGACGTGATGGGTGGTTAGGATCACCACGTGGGGTCCTATTCCCTTAGGAGGGAGCTGGCCTTGTGGGCTGCTGATTTCCAGCTTTTTAGATACCCCAGTATCCTGGCCTGATGAGTCGGTGGGCAAAGCCCTTGGTGACCATAGTTTATCATACCTGAAGGGCATTCTTGTGTTGCTCCATTTCAATTGGTCCCTGTTTTTGCACTAAGTCTCCAAGGGCGATTAACCTTTGACCGGTTATGTAAAGGTCAAAGGGTTTAGCTAAATTAGCGAGTTCCTGGGCAAGGATCTGAATTGACTGCTCTTTCCATTCTTGAAAGGCTGCTTCTGGGTTCTATACAAAAGGATCATCATCTTTTCGTGTCAGTGTTTCAGGTAGAGGCCCAGCTATTAGACTGTAGTTAGGGATCCAGATGCAGAAAACCTTGGCCTCCCCAGGAACCCCTAAGCTGTCTTCTAGTTTTAGAAGAGGTAAGGCTGCAAATGGCTTCTTCCCTATCCTGGGATGCGTTTCTCCAAATATCTGTGAGAATGAAGCCCAGGCAAGTCACCTGAGCCTGGGATATTTGAGCCTTTTTCTTGGACACCATCTATCCTTTCTTGGCTAGGTAGTTCCGAGGCATCTTTAGTAGGCCTGGCAATCAGAATGTCATCTGCATATTGAAGGAGGTTTCCCTTTTACAGAGGTAGAACGTTTAGGTCTTTAGAGGACATTTCCCCAATGATGGTGTGGGGATTTTTGAACCATTGGGGCAGGACGGCCCAGCATTATTGGTTTTGTTGCATGTTGTGTCCTGCCACTCACAAGCCAAAAATTCTTGTGACTCTGAGATGAATGGAATACAGAAGAAGGCATCATTGAAGTCTAATACAGAATGCCATGGCCTGGTGGATGGTAGAATTTCCAGCAGGGTGTAGGAAATAGGATCTACTAGATGTAGATCCTCGGTGGCTTCACTAACTGTCCTGTTATCCTTTACCAGGTCTCCAGCAGCCAATGGGGCTCTCGTGGTCAGGCCAATCCCAGGATATGGAGCTCACCTGGGCTGCATCCTGCACCCCACAGCCCACGGGGCTCTCGTGTTCAAGTCCCTCCCAGGGTATGGAGCTCACCTGTGCAGCTACCCAGCAGCCCATGGGGCTCTCATAGTCAGGCCCTTCCCAGGATACGGAACTCCCCTGGGCAGGTACCCCAGCAGGGCTGGACACACAGGAACTGTGCACATAGCCCACCTTGCACAGAACCCCCAGCTCACCTGTCGCTCACAGCTGACACAGAACACCTCAGAGCAGGACTTGAACTAACAAACAGTAACTCTGACAGGTCTGTGACACTGGCTATCACTCTGTGCAGCCTCTCTCTGCCTGGTCTTGCAGACACTTCCACTGCAGCCAGGGCACCAGGCCTCTGTCTCCACCCACCATCACTCCTCTCCCTGACTCCTGGGTTCCTCTCATTAGGATAGGGTCTTCTTGAAGTTGTTTTCCACTCATGGACCAGATAAAATGATAAGAAAACAAGCCGCAGATGCAGCCCCTTGTCTATCCTGACTCTCAAGGCCCACACCTGTTCCTTGGGACTGACCCGTTTAGCAAGTTTCATTTTCTGCTACTGTGAGCCCCTGAGGGTTGAGGTTTGGCTGATTTGGGCAGCCTGACACTGCCTGCCAGCCCCCCCCCACAGGTGTGCCTGGGTTGAGGTCAATATAAACACCTCTCCAGTCAGCAAGAGCCCCTGTAGCTGTGCCTGACGCCATATTCTCTGCCCCGTCAGCAGTTTCGGGGCTGGGGTGGTGGGAGGGAGTGAGGGGCCGTGGCTTTGTGGGTGGCCCAGTGTGAGTGGGGCTCTGCTGGACTTTCTGCAGGAGTTGCCAGGCTGCCACCTGCTAAAGAAGAGGATGTGTCACCCATACCTGCCACTGGAATTTCTCCCCAGGCAGAGGTGAGGAAGTAAAAAAGCAGTGGGGGCTGTGGCAGGAGGGGTATCTCAGGCAGGGAAATGGAAAGCTTCCAGAAGAGCATCTGGGGCCAGGACCATCCTGGCTGGCCTGCAGGCACCAAGTCGGCCTGCGTGCTCTCGCTAGTGTGGCTCCACAGCCCTTCCTCTAGGCTTGCAAGTGCTTGTACGTATTCAGGTGTTTTACCTGGAAAGGGTGGGAAGAGTTCAGCTGCAGCAGGACTGGGGCTCAGCTCACATTTACTCACAGACGCCTCGACACTGTCCCCCAGCTTTGCAATGAGGATGCTCCTTGTGGGGGGGAGCACTGCTGACGGCATGGGAGACGATTTCCCACCTCTGACAAACTTAAGAATTTTTTACCACTGGAGCAAGTGCCCTGATACGATTTTCCTCTGTATCACTGGTGGGTTCGGTTTTATTTTTTTTTTCTTTTTTTCTTTTTGGTTCAAGGTAGATTTTATTTATTCCTCTTTTTTTTTAATTTTGGAGATATAAACATGGAAATAATGCATTAATATAAAGACGTCTATGTGAAGGGAAATACTTTTTTTCTGTTTTATTTTATTAAATGTTATTTATGTATTTTTAATTTTTTTAAATTTATTTCTTTTATACAGCAGGTTCTTATTGGATATGTATTTTATACATATAAGTGTGCACATGTGAATCCCAGTCTCCCAATTCATTCCACCACCACCCTCACATGGCGTCCCCTCCTTGGTGTCCATATGTTTGTTCTCTACATCTGTCTCTATCTCTGCCCTGCAAACTGGTTCATCTGTACCATTTTTCTAGGTTCCACATATATGCATTAATATACAATATTTGTTTTTCTCTTTCTGACTTACTTCACTCTGTATGACAGTCTCTAGATCCATCGAGGTCTCTACAAATGACCAAATTTCATTCCTATGTATGACTGAGTAATATTCCGTTGTATATATGTACCACGTCTTTATCCATTCGTCTGTCTGTGGGCACTTAGGTTGCTTTCATTACCTGTCTATTGTAAATAGTGCTGCAGTGAACATTGTGGTGAATGTGTCTTTTTGATTTATGGTTTCCTCTGGGTATATGCCCAGTAGTGGGATAGCTGGATTATATGGTAATTCTATTTTTAGTTTTTTAAGGAACCTCCATACTGTTCTCCATAGAGACTGTATCGATTTACATTCCCAACAATAGTGGAAGAAGGTTCCTTTTCTCCACACCCTCTCCAGCATTTGTTGTTTGTAGATTTTCTGATGATGCCCATTCTAACAGGTGTGACGTGATACCTCATTGTAGTTTCGATTTCCATTTCTCTAATAATTAGTGATGTTGAGCAGATTTTCATGTGCGTACTGGCCATCTCTATGTCTTCTTGGAAGAAATGTCTATTTAGATCTTCCATTTTGTATTGGGTTGTTTGTTTTATTAATATTGAGCTGCATGAGCTGTTTATATATATTGGAGATTAATCATTTGTCCATTGATTCGTTTGCAAATATTTTCTGTCATTCTGAGGGTTGTCTTTTCGTCTTGTTTGTAGTTTCCTTTGCTTTGCAAAAGCTTTTAAGTTTCATTAGTCCCATCTGTTTAGTTTTCTTTTTTATTTCATTACTATAGGAGGTGGAACAAAAAAGATCTTGCTGTGATTTACATCAGAGTATCCTTCGTAAGTTTTCCTCTCAGAGTTGTATACTGTCTGGTCTTACATTAAGGTCTCTAATTCATTTTGAATATATTTTTATGTATGGTGTTGGGGAGTGTTCTAATTTCATTCTTTTATATGTAGCTCTCCATATTTCCCAGCACCAATGATTGAAGAGACTGTCTTATCTCCATTGTATAGTCTTGCCTCCTTTGTCATAGATTAGTTGACCATAAGTGTGTAGGTTTATCCTTGGGCTTTGTTTTGTTTTTTTTTCCTTTTACACGTTTATTGGAGTATAACTGCTTTACAATGGAGTGTTCGTTTCTGCTGTATAACAAAGTGAATCAGCTATACATATACAAATATCACCAGATCCCCTCCCTCTTGCATCTCCCTCCCACACTCCATATCCCACCCCTTTATGTGGTCACAAAGCACCGAGCTGATCTTCCTGTTCTATGTGGCTGATTCTCAGTAGCTATCGGTGTTACATTTGGTAATGTATTTATGTCCATGCCACTCTCTCACTTCGTCCGAGCTTACCCATCCCCCTTCCCGTGCCCTCAAGTCCTTTCTCTATGTCTGTGTCCTTAATCCTGTCCTGCCACTAGGTTCTTCAAAATCTTTTTTTTTTCTTCATTAGATTCCATATATCTCTGTTAACATACAGTATTTGTTTTTCTCTTTCTGACTTACTTCACTGTGTAGGACAGATTCTAAGTCCATCCACCTCTGTACAAATAACTCAGTTTTGCTTCTTTTTATGGTTGAGTAATATTTGATTGTATATATGTGCCAGATGTTCTTTATCCATTCATCTGTCGATGGACACTTAGGTTGCTTCCATGTCCTGGCTAATGCAAATAGAGGTGCAATGAACATTTTTGTACATAACTCTTTTTGAATTATGGTTTTCACAAGGCAAATGCCCAGTACTTGGATTGTTGTGTCGTATGGTACTTCTATTGTTAGTTATTTAAAGGACCCTCCGTACTGTTCTCCCTAGTGCCCATATCAATTTACATTCCCAACCACAGTGCAAGTGTGTTCCATTTTCTCCAATAAAGGCCTCTCCAGCATTTATTGTTTTGTAGATTTTTTTGATGATTGCCACTCTGACTGCTGTGAGGTGATACCTCAGGGTAGTTTTGATTTGCATTTCTCTAATGATTAGTGATGTTCAGCATCCTTTCATGTGTTTCTTGGTAATCTGTATATCTTCTTTGGAGAAATGTCTATTTAGGTCTTTTGCCCGTTTTTGGATTGGGTTGTTTGTTTTTGTGATATTGAGCTACATGAGGGGCTTGTAAAGTTTGGAGATTAATCCTTTGTCAATTGCTTCATTTGAAAATATTTTCTCCCATTCTGAGGGTTGTTTTTGCATCTTGTTTATGTTTTCCTGTACTGTGTAAAAGCTTTTAAGTTTCATTAGGTCCCATTTGTTGATTTCTGTTTTTATTTCCATTTCTCTAGGAGGTGGGTCCAAAAGGATCTTGCTGTGATTTATGTCATAGAGTGTTCTGCCTATGGTTTCCTCTAAGTGTTTTATAGTGTCTGGTCTTATATTTAGATCTCTAATCAATTTAGAGTTTATTTTTGTGTATGGTGTTATGGAGTGTTCTAATTTCATTCTTTTATGTGTAGGGGTCCAGTTTTTCCAGCACCAATTACTGAAGAGACTGTCTTTTCTCCATTGTATATCCTTAGCTCCTTTGTCATAGATGAGATAGCCATAGGTATGTAGGTTTATCTCTGGGCTTTCTGTCCTGTTCCATTGATCTGTGTTTATGCCAATCTACATACACTTGATTCCATTATGGAGACATATAAATACATAGGTTTCAAGGTTATTACCAGTCAGATATATTCCTCTTCAGTGAATAGGGTGTTTTGTGTCCAGTTCATTGAGAAAGGAGTAGGTATTGTCTATTAACTATTTGGTATATGGAATAGGATCTGTGCTAATTTCAAACTCTGCTTTTACACATCACCCCACGTCACCTTTCCTCTTAAGGAGGCATAAGGGTGTTTTCTAAATGTGTAACTCTGTTCTCTTTTGAAATTCAGTTCATGTGTAGCCATGTTTACATTTCCTCTATAAGTGATATATTACAATAAGTTTATTTTTCTTTGTGGCTCATTTCACTTAGCATCACCGTACCTAAAGCCACTCATTATGCTGCTATTGGCCTTATGACATTGATTTTATGTCTGAGTGACATTCCATTGTATATAAGTACCACAACATCTATATCCATTTTTTTTCCTTTCCTGGGATATATAAAGTGTACCGAAGTCGAGGTTCTTGTAAACAGAGCAGCCCTAAACTTTGGGCTGGCTGTGTGTTGTGGATTTTTAGTTTTCCCAAAATACACAACCATGAGTGGAAGTGTGCTATACTCTGTAGCTCTGTTTTAGAAAACAACATACAGTTCTCCAGAGAGGCTGTTGACAATTTACATCCTGTCCATCGGCGTAACCAGGCTCCCTTTTCTCCATGGCCTGTCCTGCATTTGTGGCTTTTACACTCTATGTGGATGGCTCTTTGGACTGGAGGTAAGGGACACTTCTCTGTAGTGTGGATTTGCAATGCCTGATGGCTTGCTTAGCCAAAAAGGGCATATGCATTTTTTCCCGAATATATTCAAGAAAATACACATAATCCCTTTTCAGCCAAGGGCAACATTGTCGAAATTCTGTGGCTTTTCATGTGCTTTAAAGACGACTCCAATCTACCTCTTGAAATCTGTTTCCTTCAATTCTGCCTTGCATTCAAATCCTCTTCACTGCCTTTCCTCAATATATTTCTGGATGATAGTTGTCCTTTATAATTCTGCAAGTTTGTGAATTGCTGTGCCCCTGATTTCCATTTTTCAACTCGCCTCTTTGTGAGCTGGCTGCAATACCGCAGGATGGCTTTAGGCCCTAGTCTGGTTCCGGGGCTTCAGGCTGAGCCTTCGGTTAATTCTTCTTCCTGATGGGAAACTAGAGTGACATGTGCCCATCCAAACACCTACAGCTAATCTCTCATTTATTTCCCCTCTTCCTGTTCATCCTCTGCACAGTTTGCAAACTGTGCATAACGGGAGGGTAAAGGCGCTGACACTCCAAGTGGGGAGATTTTGAGTAATGCAGATGGAATGGCGAAGCCGAGCACGAAAAAAGGAAAAATGAGGTACCTTTTAGAAAACTTTCCCAATTACACAGTGTACCATCCACTGGGTTTCCCATGCATGTTTTAACTGGAGGAAGATTCCCTTAAACCTGGAGAGTTGGGACCACTAGAATGGGTAGCACACCGTATTGCTCTAAGTGGTGTTCTTTTGTTCACACAACCTCAGCAATCTTGTCAGCCCCAAGTGTCCAGTCTTATGTCTCATCCAGCTGTGGGTGTAAAGGTGGTCAATCTAGCTTGGATCACAGGCCCTGAACGTAATTTTTAAGACTTTCTATCTGTTTTTGCATTTTGCTTTTGAAATTTATTTTTATAAGTGGGTTTAACTGAATTTAAATGCTGTGTTCATGCCGTTATACACACACATGATTCCATTATGGAGACATGAGAATACATATGTTTTAAAATACTTAGAGTCAGACATATTCCTCTGCAATGAATAGGGGGTGTTGAGTCCAGTTCATTGTGCTGGGAGTAGGTGTTGTCTATTACATACATGGTTTATATAACGGTATCTGTGCTAATTTAAAACTGCAGTTTTATGCATCACCCCACCTCGGCTTTCCCATTAAGCAGGCAGAAGATGTTTTCTAAATGTGTGACTCTGTTGAGTTTGTCATTCAGTTCATGTGTAGTCATGTGTACATTCCCGCTATGAGTGATAACTTATGATAAGATTAGTTACTCTGTAATCTTTCCTAACTCAGTTCATGTGTAGCCATGTTTGCAGGACCTTCATAAGTGATATCTTATGATAAGTTTCTTTTTCTGTGTGACTTATTTCACTTAGAATCATCGTACCTGAATCCACTCTTTTTGCTGCTACTGGCCTTATGACATTGATTTCATGGCTGAGCGATATTCCATCGTACGTAAGTACCACAATATCTTGAACCATTTTTGTCTTTCCTGGGATACTTAAGGTGTACCCAAGTTGAGGTTCTTGTAAGCAGTGCAGCGCTAAATTTTAGGTTGGCTCTCTCTTATTGATTTTCAGTTTTCCCAAGGTATATTCCCTAGACTGGAACTGCCCTTGGCTGTGTAGCTCTGTTGTTTACTTGTTTTAGGGAACACAATGCACTCCTCCAGAGAGGCAGTTGGCAACTTACATCCCGCCCATCAGCATAACAAGGCTCCCTGATCTCCAGGGCCTGTCTTGCCTTTCTGGTTTTTACACATTTTGTGGATGTCCCTTTTGACTGGTGGAAAGTGATACTTCTTTGTAGTGCATATTTGCATTGCCCGCTTGCTTGCATGGCGAAAAAGGGCGTAAGCGTTTTCCCCTGAATATATTCAGGCAAAAACACATACGCCCTTTTTGGCCAAGTGCATCATTGTCGAAGTTGTGCCCCTCTTCCTGTGCTTTAAAGGCGATTCCAATGTACCTTTTGAAATCTGTTTCCTGCTATTCTGCCTCGCTTTCAAGTCCGCCTCGTTGCCTCCCCTCAACAGATTGTTGGACGATAGTTGCCCTTTATTACTCTGCCATTTTTTGAATTGCTCTGCCCCTGAGCTACATTATTTACATCGTTTTTGTGTGAGCTGAACGCAAGTCAATATTTTGGTTCAGGACCTATACTGGTTCCGGTGGGTGGCTGAGACTTTGGTTAATTCTTCTTCCTCCCGGGTAATAAGAGTGACATGTGCCCGTCCAAATGCCTAACAGCTACTCTCTCTTTGGTTCCCCCTCTTCCCTTTCATCCTTTGCCAAATTGGCAACATGTGCGAACCAGGAGGTTAAAGGTGCTGTCTCTCCAGGTTGGGAGATTGATAGTAAAGCAGTTAGAAAGTCAAACTGGAGCACAAGGAGTGGGACTATTCGTTGAGTTTTGGAAACATTTCGTATTCACAGTGTGTCCATTCTCTTGGTTTACCATACAGGTTATAGCTGTAGTAATATTCCCTACAACCTGGAGAGTTGGGATCCATGGAATTGATGCCATGCATTATTCTTTTAAAGGGTCTGCATTTGCTCACGAATCTCAGCAATCCTCTCAATACCATGTATCCAGCCTTATGCCACCTCCAGCTGTCGTTGTAGATAGGGTCATTCCAAGTTTCATCAGAGATCCTGAAGGAATTATAAAGAATTTCGCTGTTTTTTTGTTTTGTTTTTGAAATTCCTTTTTATAGTGGGTTTGTGCTGAATCTCGCTGCCATCTTTATGCCAGTCTAGACACACTTGATTCCCTTATGGAGACATATCAATACATAGGTTTTTAGATTCTTACTAGTCAGATATATTCCTCTGCGGGAAATATGGGGTTTTGAGTCCCTTTCTCTGATGAAGCTGTAGGTCTTGTCTATTCCATAGTTGGTTTTTGGAACGATACCTGTTCTTATATGAAACTCTGGTTTTATGCATCACCCCACCTCTCCTTCCCCCTTAAGCAGGCATAAGAGTGTTTTCTAAATGTGAGACTCTGTTCTCTTTCCTAACTCAGTTCATGTGTAGCCATGTTTACAGGATCTTCATAAGTATTATCTTATGATAAGTTTCTTTTTCTGTGTGACTTATTTCACTTGGAATCATCGTCCCTGAATCCACTCATTTTGCTGCTACTGGCCTTATGACATTGATTACATGGCTGAGGGATATTTCTTGTATATAAGTAGCACAATTTCGTGAACCATATTTGTCTTTCCTGGGAAATTTAAGGCGTAACCATGTTGAGGTTCTTGAAAGAAGTGCAGCCCTAAATTTGGGGGTGGATCTGTCTTATTGATTTCCAGTTTTCCGATGGTTTATTCCCTAGACTGGAAGTGCCCTTGGCTCTGTAGCTCTGTTGTTTATTTGTTTTACAGAACACAATGCACTCCTCCAGAGAGGCAGTTGGCAACTTAATCCCGCCAATCAGCATAACAAGGCTCCATGTTCTCCAGTGCCTGTCTTGCCTTTCTGGTTTATACAGATTTTGTGGATGCCCCTTTTGACCGGTGAGACGTGATACTTCTTTGTAGGGCAGATTTGCATTGCCCGCTTGCTTGCTTGGCCAAAATATGTGTATGTGTTTTCTCCTGAATATATTCAGGAGAAAACTCATACTCCCTATTTGGCCAAGTGCATCATTGTCGAAGTTGTGCCCCTCTTCCTGTCCTTTAAAGGCACTTCCAACGTACCTCTTGAAATCTCTTTCCGGCTATTCTGCCTCGCTTTCAAGTCTGCCTCGTTGCCTTCCCTCAACAGATTTTTGCACGATAGTCGTCCTTTACTACTCTGCCAATTTGTGAATTGCTGCGCCCCTGAGCTCCATTTTTCAACTCGTTTTTTGTGAGCTGAATGCAAGTCCAAAATTTTGGTTCAGGACCTATACTGGTTCCTGGCGGGTGGCTGAGACTTTGGTTAATTCTTCTTCCTGCCAGGAAATTAGTGTGATATATGCCCCTCCAAATGCCTAACAGCTACTCTCCCATTGGTTCTTCTTCTTCCCTTTCATCCTCTGCCAAATTGGCCACCTGTGCAAACCAGGAGGTTAAAGGGGCTGTCTCTCCAATTTGGGAGATTGATAGTAAAGCCATTGGAATGTCAAACCGGAGCACCAGGAGAGGGACTATTAGTTGAGTTTTAGAAACATTTCGTGTTCACAGTGGGTCCATTCTCTTGGTTTCCCATACATGTTATAGCTGTAGTAATATTTCCTTCAACCTGGAGAGTTGGGACCAATGGAATGGGTGCCACACATTATTGCTTTAAAGGTTCTGCATTTGCTCACCCAATCTCACCAATCCTCTGATTCCCAAGTGTCCAGCCATATGCCACATCCTGCTGTCATTGTAGATAGAGTCATACCAGGTTTCATCAGAGACCCTGAAGGAATTGTAAAGAATTTCCCTGTTTTTTTGGTTTGATTTTGAAATTCCTTTTTATAGTGGGTTTGAGCTGATTCTCACTGCCATGTTTATGCCAGTCTAGACATACATGATGCCCTTACATGGATATATCAATACATAGGTTTTAAGATTCTTATTAGTTAGATATATTCCTCTGAGGGGAATATGGGTTGTTGAGTCCCTTTCCCTGAGGAAGATGTAGGTCTTGTCTATTCCGTATTAGGTTTTTGGAAAGGTACCTGTACTAATTCAAACTCTGGTTTTATGCATCACCCCACCTCTCAATCCCCCTTAAGTAGGCATAAGAATGTTTTCTAAATGTGAGTCTCTCTTCTCTTTCCTAACACAGTTCATGTGTAGCCATGTTTACAGGATCTTCATAAGTGATATCTTATGATTATTTTCTTTTTCTGTGTGACTTATTTCACTTAGAATCATCGTACATGAATCCACTCATTTTGCTGGTAATGGCCTTATGACATTGATTACATGGCGGAGGGATATTCCTTGTACATAAGTACCCCAATTTCTTGAACCATTTTTGTCTTTCCTGGGATATTTAAGGTGTACCCAAGTTGATGTTCTTGAAAGAAGTGCAGCCCTAAATTTAGGGGTGACTCTGTCTTACTGATTTCCAGTTTTCTAAAGGTATATTCCCTAGACTGGAAGTGCCCTTGGCTCTGTAGCTCTGTTGTTTATTTGTTTTATGGAACACAATGCACTCCTCCAGAGAGGCAGTTGGCAACTTATTCCCGCCAATCAGCATAACAAGGCACCCTGTTCTCCATGGCCTGTCTTGCCTTTCTGGTTTTTACATATTTTGCGGATGCCCCTTTTGACTGGTGGGAAGTGATACTTCTTTGTAGTGCAGATTTGCATTGCCCGCTTGCTTGCATGGCCAAAAAGGGCGTATGTGTTTTCGCCTGAATATATTCAGGAGAAAACATATACGCCCTTTTTGGCCAAGTGCATCATTGTCGAAGTTGTGCCCCTCTTCCTGTGCTTTAAAGGCACTTCGTACGTACCTCTTGAAATCTGTTTCCGGCTATTCTGCCTCGCTTTGAAGTCCGCCTCGGTGCCTTCCTTCAACAGATTTTTGCACGATAGTGGTCTTTTACTCCTTTGCCAGTTTGAGAATTGCTGTGTCCCTGATCTCCATTTTTTAACTCGTCATTTGGGAGCTGACAGCAAGTCCAAAATTTTGGTTCAAGACCTATACTGGTTCCAAGCGGGTGGCTGAGACTTTGGTTAATTCTTCTTCCTCTCAGGAAATTAGAGTGACATGTACCTGTCCAAATGCCTAACAGCTACTCTCTCATTGGTTCTTCCTCTTCCCTTTCATACTCTGCCAAATTGGCAACCTGTGTGAACCAGGAGGATAAAGGGGCTGTCTGTCCAAGTTGGGAGATTGATAGTAAAGCAGTTGGAAAATCAAAACAGAGCACCAGGAGAGGGACTATTAGTTGACTTATAGAAACCTTTCGTATTCACAGTGTGTCCATTCTCAAAGTTTCCCGTACATGTTATAGCTGTAGTAATACTCCCTTCAACATGGAGAGTTGGACCCATGGATTGGGTGCTACACATTATTGCTTTAAAGGGTCTGCATTTGCTCATCCAGTCTCACCAATCCTCTCAGTCCCAACTGTCCAGCCTTATGCCACATCCAGCTGTCGTTGTAGATAGGGTCATTCCAGGTTTCATCAGAGACCCTGAAGGAATTGTAAAGAATTTCCCTTTATTTTTGTTTTGTTTTTGAAATTCCATTTTATAGTCGGTTTGAGCTGATTCTCACTGCTATGTTTATACCAGTCTAGACACACTTGATTCCCTTATGGGGAAATATCAATACATAGATTTTAATATTCTTACTAGTCAGATATATTCCTCTGCGGGAAATATGGGAATTTTGGGTCCCTTTCACTGAGGAAGGTGTAGGCCTTGTCTATTCCATCGTTGGTTTTTGGAACGGTACCTGTGCTTATATCAAACTCTGGTTTTATGTGTCACCCCACCTCTCCTTCCCACTTAATCAGGCATAAGAGTGTTTTCTAAATGTGAGACTCTGTTCTCTTTCCTAACTCAGTTCATGTGTAGCCATGTTTAAGGATCTTCATAAGTGATATCTTATGATAAGTTTCTTTTTCTGTGTGACTTATTTCACTTAGAATCATCGTACCTGAATCCACTCATTTGGCTGCTACTGGCCTTAAGAAATTGATTTCATGGCTGAGGGATATTCCATCGTACGTAAGTTCCACAATTTCTTAAACCCTTTTTGTATTTCCTGGGATATTTAAGGTGGTCCCAAGTTGAGGATCTTTTAAGCAGTGCAAACCTAAAATTTGGGGTGGCTCTGGCTTATATATTTTCAATTTTCTCAATGTATATTACTTAGCCTGGAAGTGCCCTTGGCTCTGTAGCTCTGTTGTTTATTTTTTTAGGGAACACTATGCACTCCTCCAGAGAGGCAGTTGGCATCTTACGTCCCCACCATCAGCATAACAAGGCCCCCTGTTTTCCAGGGCCTGTCTTGCGTTTCTGGTTTTTACACATTTTGCGGATGTCCGTTTTGACAGGTGGGAAGTGATACTTCTTTGTAGTGTAGATTCGCATTGCCCGTTTGCTTGCCTGGCCAAAAAGGTTCTATGTGTTTTCTCCTGAAAATATTCAGGAGAAAACTCCTACGCCCTTTTTGGCCAAGTGCATCATTTTCTAAGTTTTGCCCCTCTTCCTGTGCTTTAACGGCACTTCCAACGTACCTCTTGAAATCTGTTTCTGCCTATTCTGCCTCGCTTTCAAGTCCACCTCGTTGCCTTCCCTGAACAGATTTTTGCATGATAGCGGTCCATTACTCCTCTGCCAGTATGTGAATTATTCTGCCCCTGAGCTCCATTTTTCAACTCGTTTTTTGTGTGCTGCATGCAAGTCCAAAATTTTGGTTCAGGACCTATACTGGTTCCCGGCGGCTGGCTGAGACGTTGGTTAATTCTTTTTCCTCACAGGAAATAAGAGTGACATATGCCCGTCCAAATGCCTAACAGCTACTCTCTCATTGGTTCACCCTCTTCCCTTTCATGCTCTGCCAAATTGGCAACATGTGCGAACCAGGAGGTTAAAGAGGCTGTCTCTGCAACTTGGGAGATTGATAGTAAAGCAGTTGGAAGTCAAACCGGAGCACCAGGAGAGGGACTATTCGTTGAGTTTTAGAGATCTTTCCTATTCACAGTGTGTCCATTCTCTAGGTTTCCCGTACATGTTATAGCTGTAGTAATATTCCCTTCAACCTGCAGAGTTGGGACACATGGAATGGGTGCCATGCATTATTGCTTTAAATGGTCTGCAATTGCTCACACAATCTCACCAATCCTCTCAGTCCCAAGTGTCCAGCATTATGCCACATCCCGCTGTCATTGTAGGTAGAGTCATACCAGGTTTCATCAGAGACCCTGAAGGACTTGTAAAGAATTTCCAGGTGTTTTTGGTTTGATTTTGAAATTCCTTTTTATATTGGGTTTGAGCTGACTCTCACTGCCATGTTTATGCCAGTTTAGATATACGTGATTCCCTTACGGAGATATATCAATACATAGGTTTTAAGATTCTTAATAGTATGATAAAATCCTCTGCGGGGAATATGGGTTGTTGAGTCCCTTTCCCTGAGGAAGGTGTAGGTCTTGTCTATTCCGTATTAGGTTTTTGGAAATGTACATTCTCTTGGTTTCCGGTACATGTTATAGCTGGTGCAATATTCCCTTCAACCTGGAGAGTTGGGACCCATGGAATGGGTGCCACGTATTATTGCAATAAAGGGTGTGCATTTCCTCACCCAATCTCACCAATCCTCTCAGTCCCAGGTGTCCAGCCTTATGCTACTTCCAGCTGTTGCTGTAGTTAGGGTCATTCCAGGTTTCATCATAGACCCTGAATGAATTGTAAAGAATTTCCCTGTTTTTTTGTGTTTTTTTTGAAAGTCCTTTTTATAGTGGGTTTGAGCTGATTCTCACTGCCATGTTTATGCCAGTCTAGACACACTTGATTCCCTTATGGAGACATATCAATATATAGGTTTTAAAATTCTTACTAGTAATATATATTCCTCTGCGGGGAATATGGGCTTTTGAGTCCCTTTCCCTGAGGAAGTTGTAGGTCTTGTCTATTCCATATTTGATTTTTGGAACGGTACCTGTACTAATATCAAACTCTGGTTTTATGCATCACCCCACCACTCCTCCCCCCTTAAGCAGGAATAAGCGTGTTTTCTAAATGTGAGACTCTGTTCTCTTTTTTAACTCAGTTGATGTGTAGCCATATTTACAGGATCTTCATAAGTGATATCTTATGATAAGTTTCTTTTTCTGTGTGACTTATTTCACTTAGAATCATCATACCTGAATCCACTCATTTTGCTGCTACTTGTCTTATGACATTGATTTCATACCTGAGGGACATTCCATCTTACGTAAGTACCACAATTTCTTGAACCATTTTTGTCTTTCCTGGGGTATTTAAGGTGTACCAAAGTTGAGGTTTTTGTAAGCAGTGCAGCCCTAAATTTTGGGGTGGCTCTGTCTTATTGATTTTCAGTTTTCCCAAGGTATATTCCCTAGACTGGAAGTGCCCTTGGCTCTGTAGCTCTGTTGTTTACTTGTTTTAGGGAACACAATGCACTCCTCCAAAGAGGCAGTTGGCAATTTACATCCCGCCCATCAGTATAACAAGGCTCCCTGTTCTCCAGGGCCTGTCTTGCCTGTCTGGTTTTTACCCATTTTTTGGATGTCCCTTTTGACCGGTGGGAAGTGATACTTCTTTGTAGTGCCGATTTGCATTGCCCATTTGCTTGCTTGTCCAAAAAGGGCATATGCGTTTTCTCCTGAATATATTCACGTGAAAACCCATATGCCCTTTATGGCCATTTCCATAATTTTCAAAGTTGTAATGCTTTTCCCGTGTTTAAAGGCGATTCCAATGTACCTCTTGAAATCGGTTTCATGCCATTCTGCCTCATTTTCCCTTCTGCCTCGTGGCTTTCCCTCAACAGATTTTTCGAAGAGAGTAGTCCGTTATAACTCTGCAGTTTAGTTAATTGCTGTGGCCCTGAGTTCCATTTTTCAACTCGCATTTTTGTGAGATGACTGCAAATCAACCGTTTTGCTTCTGGACTTATACTGGTTCTGTGGGGCAGGCTGAGACTTTGGTTAATTCCTCTTTGTGACGGGAATTTGAGAGACATGTGGCCGTCCAAATGCCTACAGCTACTCTCTCATTGGTTCTCTGTCTTCCCTTATATCCTCTGCACAATTTGCCAACTGTGCGAACCAGGAGGTTATAGGGGCTGACTTTCCAAGTTGGGTGATTGATAGTAAAGCAGTTGGAATGTCAAACTGGATCACAAGGAGAGAAAAATGTAGTAGAGTTTTAGAAACCTTTCACCATCAGATGGTTTCCATTCTCTAGGTTCCCATACATGTTATAACTGTAGTGATATTCCCTTCTACCTGGAGAGTTGGGAACCATGGAATGGGGGGCAGGCATTATTGCTTTAAAGGGTCTGCATTTTTTCAACCAATCTCACCAATCCTCTCAGTCCCAAGTGACCAGCCTTATGCCACATCCAGCTGTCATTGTAGATAGGGTCATTCCAGGTTTCATCAGAACCCCTGAAGGTATTGTGTAAGAATTTTACTGTTTTTATGTTTTGTTTTGAAATTCATTTTTATAGTGGATTTGAGCTGATTCTCACTGCCATGTTTATATCGTTCTAGACACACTTGGTTCCCTTACAGAGACATATCAATACATAGGTTTTAAAATTCTTACTAGTCAGATATATTTCTCTGCGGGGAAAAGGGATGTTGAGTTCCATTCACTGAGGAAGGAGTAGGGCTTGTTTCTTCTGTTTTTGGATTATGGAACGGTACCTGTTCTAATATCAATCTTATGTTTTGTGCATCTCCCCACCTCTATTTCCCCTTAAGCAAGCGTTAGATTGTTTTCTAAATCTGAGACTCTGTTCTCTTCCTTAAATCAGTTCATATGTAGCCATGTTTACATTCCCTTCATAAGTAATATCTAATGTCAGAATGCACCATGACCGTTCTCATAATAATGCTCCATGACCCATGTCATAACAATGCACCATGCCCTGGTTATCACAATGCTCCATGTCCCTTGTCATCACAATTCTCCACGTCCTTGTAGTCACAAGGCTACATGACACTTCTCATCAAAATGTTACATGCTCTTGTCATCACAATTCTCCATCCACTTGACATTGCAATGCTCCATGCACTTGTCATCACAATGCTCCATGCACATGTCATCACAAAGCTCCATGCCCTTGTCATCACAATGCTCCATGACACTTGTCATCACAATGATCCATGTCCTTGTCATCCCTATGCTCCATGACCACAGTTTTCACAATGCTACGTGATGCTTGTCATCACAGTGCTCCATGACCCCTGTCATAACAATGCTCCATGCCTTTGTCAGCAAAATGCTACATGGCCTTGTCATTACAATCCTCTATGCGCTTGTCATCAAAATACTCCATTACCATTGTCATCATAATCCTCCATGAACATTGGGATCATATTGCTTCATGCCATTGTCATCACAATGCTCCATGCTCCTTCAAAGCAAAATGATCCATGACCTCTGTCATCACAATGCTCCAATCCCTTTTGATCACAATGTTCCAAAACACTTGTCATCAAAATGCTCCATGACACCTGACATCACAATGTTCCATAACCCGTGTCATCAAAATGCTCCATGACCCTTTTCGTCCAAAGCTCAAAGACCCCTGACATCACAATGTTCTATAACCCCTGCCATCAAAATATTCCATTACACTTTTCATCAAATTGCTGCATGACCCGGTCATCAAAATGCTCCCTGCCCTTCTCATCACAATGCATCATGCCCTTGTCATCAAAGTGCTCCATTACTTGTCATCACAAAGCTCCCTGACACTTGGCATCACAATGCTCCATGTCATTGTCATCACAATGCTCCATGAAACCTCTCATCACATTACTCAATGCCCTTGACATCAGAAGGCTCCATGACACTTGTCATCATAATGCTCGATGCCCTTCTCATCACAATGCTCCATGCACTTGTCATTACAATCCTGCTTGACCCATGTATCATAGTGTTCTGTGCCCTTTTCCTCACAATCCTTCATGCCCACTCTCATCACAATAATCCATGAAATATTCCAGACCAATGTTCCATGCCCTTCTCATCAAAATGCTCCATTACACCTGTCATAACAATGCACGATGACCCCTGCCATCACAATGTTCCACGGCCTAGTCATCACAAGGTTCCATGACACTTGTCATCACAATGCTCAATAACACTGAAATCACAATGCTCCATGCCCTTGTCATCACAATGCTCCAAGACCCTTGTAATCACAATGTTCCATGCCCCTTTTCATTTCAATGCTCCTTGAACCCTGTCATCACAGTGCACCATGCCCATCATCATAATGCTTCAGGCTATTGTCATCACAGTGAAATCAATATTCTCTATGACCTCTGTCATCAAAATGCTCCCAACCCTTGTGATCACAATGTTCCATAACACTTATCATCACAACACTCCATGACGCTCATCATCACAATTATCCATGGTCTCCTCATCACAATACTCCATGATCTTTGTCATCAAAATGCTCAAAACACTTGTCATCACAATGCTCACTGACACTTTTCGTCAGTATGCTCCTTGAACCCTGTTATGACAAGGCTACATGCTTTTTTCATCACAACGATCCATGCCCTTTTCATCACAATGCTCCAAGATCCCTGTAATAACAATGCTCCTTGCCCTTGTCATCACAAAACTCCATGACGCATGTCATCAGAATGCTCCATGGCGTTCTCATCACAATGCTTCATGCCCTAGTCATCACAATGCTCCAAGACCCCTGTAATCACAATGCTCCATGCCCCTTTTCATCAGAATGCTCCATAACACTTGTCATCACAAGTCTCCATGCTCTTCTCATCACAATGCTCCAGGACCTTGTCATCACCATGCTCCACTCCCTTGTCATCACAATGTTCCATGACCGCAGTCATCACAATAATCCATGAACATTTTCAGCCCAGTGCTCCACGACCTACTCATCACAATGCTCCATGGCCAATATCATCACAATGCTCCATGACCACTGTCATCACAACACTATATGACACCTGACAACACAATGATCTGGGACTCTTGTCATCACATTGCTCCATTCCCTAGTCATCAAAATGCTCCATGACCCAAGTCATCACAACACTCCATGAACATTGTCAGCCCAGTGCTCCATGACACTTGTCATCACAATGATCCATGCCCTTGTCATCCCAATGCTCCGTGACCCCTGTATTCACAATGTTCCGTGACGCTTGTCATCACAGTGCTCCATGACACCTGTCAACAAAATCCTCCATGCCTTTGTTAGAAAAATGCTACATGACCTAGTCATTACAATGCTCTATGCACTTGTCATCACAATACTCCATTTCCATTGTCATCACAATCCTCCATGAACATTGGGATAACATTGCTTCATGCCCTTTTCATCACAATGCTCCATGCTCCTAGAAATCAAAATGATCCATGACCTCTGTCATCAAAATGCTCCAAACACTTGTGATCACAGTGTTCCATAACTCTAGTCATCACAACGCTCCATGATGCCTGTCATCACAATACTCCATGCACTTTTCATCACAATGCTCCATGAACTTTCTCATCACAATTCTCAATACACTTGTCATCACAATGCTCCCTGACACTTGTCATCAGAATGCTCCTTGAAACCTGTCACGAAAAGGCTCCAAGCCATTTTCATCACAATGCCCCATGCCATTTTCATCACAATGCTCCATGCCATTGTCATCAAAACACTCCACAAGCTTGTCCTCAGAATGCTCCATGACCCTTGTCATCAAAATTCTCCATGCACTTGTCAGCACAATGCTCCCTGACCCTTGTCATCACAATGCTCCAAGCCATTGTCATCACAATGCTCCTTTACCTTTGTCATCAGAATCCTTCATGACACTTGACATCACAATGCTCCATGCCATTGTCATCACAATGGGCTATTACATATGTCATCACAATGCTCCCTGACACCTGTCTTCACAATACTGCATGACCTGGTCATCACAAAGCTCCATGTCCTTGTCATCATAATGCGCCATTCCAACTTTCATCGCAATAATCCATGAAACATATTAGACCAATGTTCCATGTCCTTGTCATCACAATGCTCCATGCCCTTTTTATCACAATGTTCCATGACCCCTGTCATCACAATGCTCCGTGACTCCAGTCATCACAATGCTTCATGACCTTTGTCATCACAGTGGTCCATGCCCTCGTCATCAACTGTCTCTGTGACCTTTTTAACCACAATGCTCCATGAACTTCTCATCACAATGCTCTTTGACCCTTGTCATCACAATGTTCTATGCGCTTGTCAGCACAATGCTCCATGACACATGTCATCACAATGCACCATGCGCTTGTCATGACAGTGCTCCACAATCTTGTCATCACAATGCTCCTTAAAATTTGTCATCACAATGCTCCATGCATTTCTCATCAAAATGCTCTCTCACCACTGATATCACAATGCTACATCACTATTTGTCACAATACTCCCTCACCCCTGTCACCACAATGTTCCATGACTCCAGTCATCACAATGATACATACACATATCATCACAATGTTCGATGACCCCTGACATCACAGTGTTCTATAACACCTGTCATCAAAACGTTCCATGACACTTTTCATCAAATTGCTCCAAGACCCTGTCATCAGAATGCTCCCTGCCCTTCTCATCACAATGCACAACGCCCTTGCCATCAAAATGCTCCATGACTTTGTCATCACAAAGATCCATGACCCTTGGCATCACAATGCTCCATGTCATTGTCATCACAGTGCTCCATGAACGCTCTCATCACATTGCTCCATGCCCTTGTCTTCACAAAGCTCCATGAAACATGTCATCAGAATGCTCCATGGCCTTCTCATCACAATGCTCCATGCCCTTACCATCACAATGCTCCATTACCCCTATGATAACAATGTTCCATGACCCCTGCCATCACGACGTTACATGGCCTTGTCATCACAAGGCTCCATGACCCTTCTCATCACAATGCTCCAAGAACCCTGTAACCACAATGATCCATGCCCATTTTCATCTCAATGTTTCATGAACCCTGTCATCACTATGCACCATGCCCATCATCATAATGCTTCACGCTATTGACATCACAATGAAATCAATATTCTCCATGACCTCTGTCATCATAATACTCCGAAACCTTGTCATCACAATATTCCAAAACACTTATCATCACAACACCCCAAGACGCTCGTCATCACAATTATCCATGGTCTTCTCATCACAATGCTCCATGATCTTTGTCATCACAATGCTCAATACACTTTTCATCACAATGCTCCCTGACACTTGTCGTCAGTATGCTCCTTGAACACTGTCATGACAAGGCTCTATGCCTTTTTCATCAAAATGATCCATGCCCTTTTCATCACAATTCTCCAAGATCCCTGTAATCACAATGCTCCATGCCCTTGTCATCACAAAGCTCCATGACACATGTCATCAGAATGCTCCATGGCCTTCTCATCACCATGATTTATGCCCTTGTCATTACAATGCTCCAAGACCCCTGTAATCACAATGCTCCATGCCCCTTTTCAACAGAATGCTCCATGAGACTTCTCATCAAAAGTCTCCATGGTCTTCTCATCACAATGCTCCAGGGCTTTGTCATCACCATGCTACATTCCCTTGTCATAAAAATATTCCATGAATATTTTCAGCCAAATGCTCCATGACCTTATAATCACAATGCTCCATGGCCAATATCATTACAGTTATCCATGACCACAGTCAACACAACACTCCATGACACCTGACAATACAATGATCTAGGACTCTTTTCATCAAAATTCTCCCTTCCCTAATCATCACAATGCTCCATGACCTCTGTCATCAGAATACTTCATGAACACTTTCAGCCCAATGCTCCATGGACCTTGCCATCACAATGATCCATGCCCTTGTCATCCCAATGCTCCATGACCCCTGTATTCACAATGATCCGTGACGCTTGTCATCACAGTGCTCCATGACACCTCTCATCACAATGCTCCATGCCTTTGTCAGCAAAATGTTACATGGCCTTGTCATTACAATGCTCTATGCGCTTGTCATCAAAATACTCCATTACCATTGTCATCACAATCCTCCATGAACATTGGGATCACATTGCTTCATGCCCTTGTCATCAAAATGCTCCATGCTCCCTGAAATCAAAATGATCCATGACCTCTGTCATCAAAATGCTCAAATCCCTTGTGATCAGAATGTTCCATAACACTTGTCATCACAACGCTCCATGATGCCTGTCATCACAATGTTCCATGCCCTTTTCATCACAATGTTCCATGAGCTTTGTCATCACAATTCTCAATACACTTGTCATCACAATGCTCCCTGACAATTGTCGTCAGAATTCTCCTTGAACCCTATCATGAAAAGGCTCCATGCCTTTTTCATCACAATGACCCATGTCGTTTTCATCACAATGCCCCATGCAATTGTCATCAAAATACTCCATAAGCTTGTCATCAGAATGTTCCATGACCTTTGTCATCACAATTTTCCATGCACTTGTCAGCACAATGCTCCCTGACCCTTGTCATCACAATGCTCCAAGCCATTGTCATCACAATGCTCCATTACCTTTGTCATCAGAATCCTCCATGACACTTGGCATCACAATGCTCCATGCCATTGTCATCACAATGCCCCATTCCCACTGTCATCAGAATAATCCATGAAACTAAATAGACCACTGTTCCATCCCCTTGTCATCACAATGCTCCATGCCCTTGTTATCACAATGCTCCATGACCCCTGTCATCACAATGCTCCGTGACTCCAGTCATCAAAATGCTTCATGAACTTTGTCATCACAATTGTCCATGTCCTCATCATCAACAGTCTCTGTGACATTTTTAACCACAATGCTCCATGAAATTTTCATCACAATGCTCTTTGACCCTTGTCATCAAAATGCTCTATGCCTTTCTCAGCACAATGCTCCATGACACGTCATCACAATGCACCATGCGCTTGTCATCACAATGCTCCACCAAATTGTCTTCACAATGCTCCATAAAACTTGTCATCACAATGCTCCATGCATTTCTCATCAAAATGCTCTCTCACAACTGATATCACAATGCTACATCACTATTTGTCACAATACTCCCTCACCTCTGTCATCACAATGTTTCATGGCACCTGTCATCACAATGCTACATGCACTTATCATCACAATGTTCGATGATCCCTGACATCAAAATGTTCCATAACACCTGTCATCAAACTGCTCCATGATCCTTTTCATCAAAATGCTCCATGACCCCTGACATCACAATGGTCTATAAACCATGCCATCAAAATATTCCATTACACTTTTTATCAAATTGCTGCATGACACGGTCATCAAAATGCTCCCTGCCCTTCTCATTACAATGCACCATGCCGTTGTCATCAAAATGTTCCATGACTTGTCATCACAAAGCTCCATGACCCTTGGCATCACAATGCTCCATGTCATTGTCATCACAATGCTCCATGAACACTCTCATCACATTGCTCCAAGCCCTTGTCATCACAAAGCTCCATGACACCTGTCATCACAATGCTCGATGCCCTTCTCATCACAATGCTCCATGCCCTTGTCAATACAATCCTGCATGACCCATGTATCACAGTGTTCCTTGCCCTTGTCATCACAATGCTCCATGCCCACTCTCATCACAATAATCCATGAAACATTTCAGACCAAAGTTCCAAACCCTTCTCATCACAATGCTCCATTACTCCTGTCATAACAATTCACCATGACCACTGCCATCACGATCTTCCATGGCCTAGTCAACACAAGGTTCCATGACACTTCTCATTACAATGCTCAAGACCCCTGAAATCACAATGCTCCATGCCCTTGTCATCACAAAGCTTCATGACGCATGCCATCAGAATATTCCATGGCCTTCTCATCACAATGTTCCATGCCCTTGTCAGCACAATGCTCCAAGACCCTTGTAATCACAATGCTCCATGCCACTTTTCATCTCAATGCCCCATGAACCCTGTAATCACAATGCACCATGCCCATCATCATAATGCTTCAGGCTATTGTCATCACAATGAAATCATTATTCTGCATGTCCTCTGTCATCATAATGCTCCAAACACTTGTGATCACAATTTTGCATAACACGAATCATCACAACACCCCATGATGCTCATCATCACAATTATCCATGGTCTTCTCATCACAATGCTCCATGATCTTTGTCATCACAATGCTCAATACACTTGTCATCACAATGCTCCCTGACACTTGTCGTCAGTATGCTCCTTGAACCCTGTCATGACAAGGCTCCATGCCTTTTTCATCACAATGATCCATGCCCTTTTCATCACAATGCTCCAAGATCCCTCTAATCACAATGCTCCATGCCCTTGTCATCACAAAACGCCAGGACACATGTCATCAGAATGCTCCATGGCCTTCTCATCACAATGCTCCTTGCCCTAGTCTTCACAATGCTCCAAGACCCCTGTAATCACAATGCTCCATGCCCCTTTTCATCATAATGCTCCATGAGACTTCTCATCACAAGTCTCCATGGTCTTCTCATCACAGTGCTCCAGGACCTTGTCATCACCATGCTTCATTTACTTGTCATCACCATGCTTCATTTACTTGTCATCACAATGCTCCAGTACCCTTATCATCACAATCCTCCATGCACATTTTCAGCCCAATGCTCCACGACCTACTCATCACAATGCTCCATGGCCAATATCATCACAATGCTCCATGACCACTGTCATCACAACATTCCATGACACCTCACAACACAATGATCCGGGATTCTTGTCATCACAATGATCCATGCCCTTATCATCCCAATGCTCCATGACACCTGTATTCACAATGCTCCGTGACGCTTGTCATCACAATGCTCCATGCCTTTGTCAGCAAAATGCTACATGACCTTGTCATTACAATGCTTTGTGCGCTTGTCATCACAATACTCCATTTCCATTGTCATCACAATCCTCCATGAACCTTGGGATCACATTGCTTCATTCCTTTGTCATCACAATGCTCCATGCTCCTTGAAATCAAAATGATCCATGACCTCTGTCATCACAATGCTCCAAATCCTTGTGATCACAGTGTTCCATAACACTTGTCATCACAACGCTCCATGATGCCTGTCATCACAATACTACATGGACTTTACATCACAATGCTCCATGACCTTTGTCATCACAATTCTCAATATACATGTCATCACAATGCTCCCTGACACTTGTCATCAGAATGTTCCTTTAACCCTGTCACGAAAAGTCTCCATGCCTTTTTCATCACAAAGCCCCATACCGTTTTTATCACAATGCCCATGCCATTGTCATCAAAATACTCCACAAGCTTGTCATCAGAATGCTCCATGACCCTTGTCATCACAATTCTCCATGCACTTGTCAGCTCAATGCTCCCTGACCCTTGTCATCACAATGTTCCAAGCCATTGTCATCACAATGCTCCATTACATTTGTCATCAGAATCCTCCATGACACTTGGCATCACAATGCTCCATGCCATTGTCATCACAATGGGCCATTACATATGTCATCACAAAGCTCCCTGACAACTGTCTTCACAATACTGCATGATCTGGTCAACACAATGCTCCATGCCCTTGTCATCACAATGCGCCATTCCAACTGTCATAGCAATAATCCATGAAACTTATTAGACCAATGTTCCATGCCCTTGTCATCACAATGCTCCATGCCCTTTTTATCACAATGCTCCATGACCCCTGTCATCACAATGCTCCGTGACTCCAGTCATCACAATGCTTCATGACCTTTGTCATCACAATTGTCCATGCCTTCGTCATCAACAGTCTTTGTGACATTTTTATCCACAATGCTCCATGAACTTTTCATCACAATGCCCTTTGACCCTTGTCATCACAATGCTCTATGCCTTTCTCAGCACAATGCACCATGACCCTTGTCATCACAATATTCCAAGCCTTTGTCATCACAATGCTCCATTATATTTGTCATCAGAATCCTCCATGACACTTGTCATCACAATGCTCTTTGACAATTGTGATCAGACTCCTCCATGATACCTGGCATCACAATGCTCCATGCCATTGTCATCACAATGGGCCATTACATATGTCATCACAATGCTCCCTGAAACCTGTCTTCACAATACTGCATGACCTGGTCATCAAAATGCTCCATGCCCTTGTCATCACAATGCGCCATTCCAACTGTCATCACAATAATCCATGAAACTTATTAGACCAATGCTCCATGCCCTTGTCATCACAATGCGCCATTCCAACTGTCATCACAATAATCCATGAAACGTATTAGACCAATGCTCCATGCCCTTGTCATCACAATGCTCCATGCACTTGTTATCACAATGTTTCAAGACCCCTGTAATCAGAATGTTCCATGCCCCTTTTCATCAGTATGCTCCATGAGACTTGTCTTCACAAGGCTCCATGGATTTCTAATCACAAAGCTCCAGGACTTTGTCATCACAATGCTCTTCGACCTTGTCATGAAAATTCTCAATGGCCCTTTTCATCATAATGCTCCAAGCCGTAGTCATCACAATCCTCCATTACATTTGGCATCTCAATGCTCCCTGACATTGTCATCACAGTGGACCATGACATATGTCATCACAATGCTCCCTGACACCTGTCTTTACAATAATCCATGACCTTCTCATCACAATGATCCATGCCCTTGTCATCCCAATGATCCATGACCCCTGTATTCACAATGCTCCGTGACCCTTGTCATCACAGTGCTCCATGACAACTGTCTTCACAATAATCCATGACCTTCTCATCACAATGCTCCATGCCCTTGTCATCACAATGCACCATGTCCACTGTCATCACAATAATCTATGAAATTGTCAGACCAATGCTCCATGTCCCTGTCATCGCAATGCTCCATGCCCTTGTCATCACACTGCTCCATGACCCCTGTCATCACAATGCTCCCTGAATCCAGTCATCACAATTCTTCATAACGTTTGTCAACACAACGTTCCATGCTCGTGTCCTCAAAAGGCTCTGTGTCCTTTGTTACCTCAATGCTCCATGAAATTTTCATCACAATGCTCCGTGACCTTTGTCATCACAATGCTCCATGCCTTTGTCAGGACAATACTCCATGACCCTTGTCATCACAATGTGCCACGCGCTTTTCATCACAATGATCCACAACCTTGTCATCGCTATCCGCCATAATCCTTGTAATCACAATGCTCCAAGCACTTCTCATCCAAATGCTCTCTCACCTGAGATATCACAATGTTCCGTCACCAGTTATAACAATCCTCCCTCACCCCGGTAATCACAATGTTCCATGACCCCAGTCATCACAATGCTACATCCCCTTATCAGCACAATGTTCCATAACCCCTGAAATCACAATCTTCCATAACCCCTGTCATCAAAATGCTCCATGACCCTTTTCATCCCAAAGCTCCATGACCACTGGCATCAAGATGTTCTATAACCCCTGTCATCAAAATGTTCCATTACACTTTTCATCAAATGGCTGCATGAGCCTGTCATCAAAATGCTCCCTGCCTTTCTCATCACAATGCACCACACACTTGTCATCAAAATGTTCTATGACATTTGTCATCACAAAGCTCCATGACCATTGGCATCACAGTGCTCCATGTCATTGTCATCACAGTGCTCCATAAACGCTCTCATCACATTGCTCCATGCCCTTGTCATTACAAAGCTCCATGACACTTGTCATCACAATGCTCGATGCCCTTCTCATCACAATGCTCCATGCCATTGTCATTACAGTCCTCCATGACCCACGTATCACAGTGTTCCGTGCCCTTGTCATCACAATGCTCCATGCGCACTCTCATCACAATAATCCTTGAAACACATCAGACCAATGCTCAATGCCCTTCTCATCAAAATTCTCCATTTCCTCTGTCATAACAATGCTCCATGACCACTGCCATCACAATGTTCCATTACACTTTTCGTCAAATTGCTGCATGACCCGGTCATCAAAATGCTTCCTGCCATTGTCATCAAAAAGCACCATGCCCTTGTCATCAAAATGCTCCATGACTTGTCATCACAAATCTCCATAACACCTGTCATCACAATGCTCCATGCATTGGTCAGCAAAATTCTACATGACCTTGTCATTAGAAAGCACTATGCGCTTGTCATTACAATGCTCCAAGAACTCTGTAATCACAATGCTCCATGCCAATTTCATCTCAATGCTCCATGAACCGTGTCATCACAATGCACCATGCCCATCATCATAATGCTTCGGGCTATTGTCATCACAATGAAATCAAAATTCTCCATGAACTCTGTCATCATAATGCTCCAAACCCTTGTGATCACAATGTTTCATAACACTTATCATCACAACACCGCATGACGATCATCATCACAATTATCCATGGTCTTCTCATCACAATGCTCCATGATCTTTGTCATCACAATGCTCAATACACTTGTCATCACAATGCTCCCTGACACTTGTCGTCAGTATGCTCCTTGAACCCTGTCATGACAAGGCTCCATGCCTTTTTCATCACAGTGATCCATTCCCTTTTCATCGCAATGCTCCAAGACCCCTGTAATCACAAAGCTCTATGCCCTTCTCATCACAAAACTCCATGACGCAAGACATCAGAATGCTCCATGGCCTTCTCCTCACAACGCTCGATGTCATTGTTATCACAGTGCTCCATGAAACCTCTCATCACATTGCTTCTTGCCCTTGACATTACAATCTTCCATGACCCATGTATCACAGTGTTCCGTGCCCTTTTCATCACAATGCTCCATGCCCAATCTCATCACAATAATCCATAAAATATTTCAGACCAATGCTCAATTCCCTTCTCATAACAATGCTCCATTACCTCTGTCATAACAATGCTCCATGACCATTGCCATCACAATGTTCCACGGCCTTGTCATCATAAGGCTCCATTACCCATGTCATCGCAATGCTCCAAGACACCTTTAATCAAAATGCTCCATGATCTTGTCATAACAAAGCTCCATGACGCATGTCATCAGTAGGATCCATGGCCTTCTCTTCACAATGTTCCATGCCCTTGTCATCACAGTGTTCCAAGACCCCTGTAATCACAATGCTCCATGTCCCTTTTCATCTCAATGATCCATGAACCCTGTCATCACAATGCACCATGCCCATCATCATAATGCTTCATGCTATTGTCATCACAATGAAATCAAAATGCTCCATGACCTCTGTCATAACAATGCTCCAAACCCTTGTGATCACAAAATTGCATAACACTTGTCATCACAGTGCCCCATGACACTCGTCATCACAATTATCCATGGCCTTCTCATCACAATGCTCCATGACTTTTGTCATCACAATGCTCAATACACTTGTCATCAAAATGCTCCCTGACACTTGTTGTCTGTATGCTCCTTGAACCCTGTCATGACAAGGTTTCATGCCTTTATCATCACAATGATCCATGCCCTTTTCCTCACAATGCTCCAAGACCCCTTTAAACACAATGCTCCATGCCCTTGTCATCACAAAGCTCAGTGAAACATGCCTTCAGAATGCTCCTTGGCCTTCTCCTCACAATGCTCCATGCCCATGTCATCACAATGTTCCAAGACCCCTGTAATCACAATGGTCCATGCCCCTTTTCAACAGTATGCTCCATGAGATTTGTCATCACAAGTCTCTATGGATTTCTCATCACAATGCTCCAGGACCTTGTCATCACAATGCTTCACGACCTTGTTCTGAAAATTCTCAATGGCCCTTGTCATCATAATGCTCCAAGCCCTAGTCATCACAATGCTCCATTATATTTGTCATCAAAATCCTCCATTACATTTGGCATCACAATGCTCCCTGCCATTGTCATTGCAATGGACCATGACATATATCATCACAATGCTCCCTGACACCTGTCTTCACAATAATCCATGACCTTCTCATCACAATGATCCATGCCCTTGTCATCACAATGCACCATGTCCAATGTCATCACAATAATCTATGAAACTTGTCAGACAAATGCTCCATGCCACTGTCACCACAATGCTCCATGCCCTTGTCATCACAATGCTCCATGACCACTGTCATCACAATGCTCGTTGACTCCAGTCATCAAAATGCTTCATAACATTTGTCATCACAATGGTCCATGCCCGCGTCATCACAAGGCTCTGTGACCTTTATAACCACAATGCTCCATGAACTTTTCATCACAGTGCTCCGTGACCCTTGTCATCAAAATGCTCCATGCGTTTGTCAGAAAAATGTTCCATGACCCTTGTCATCACAATGTGCTACGCAATTTTCATCACAACGGTCCACAAATTTGTCATTGTAATGCTCCATAAAACTTGTAATCACAATGCTCCATGCACTTCTCATCACAATGCTCCATTTCCCCTGTCATAACAATGCTCCATGACCCCTGCCATCACAATATTCCACGGCCTTGTCATCACAAGGCTCCATGACACTTGTCATCACAATGCTCCAAGACCCCTGTAATCACAATGCTCCATGCCCTTGTCATCACAAAGCTCCATGACACATGCCATCAGAATGTTCCATGTCCTTCTCATCAAAATGCTCCATGTCCTTGTCATCACAGTGCTCCCAGACCCCTGTAATCACAATTCTCCATGCCCCTTTTCATCTCAATGCTCCATGAACCCTGTCATCACAAAGCACCATGCCCATCATCATAATGCTTCCGGCTATTGTCAGCACAATGAAATCAAAATTCTCCATGACCTCTGTCATCACAATGCTCTATGACCCCTGTCATCACAGTACTCCATGAATATTTTCAGCCCAATGCTCTATGACACTTGTCATCACAGTGATCCATGACCTTGTCATCCCAATGCTCCATGACCCCTTTATTCACAATGCTCCGTGACGCTTGTCATCTCAGTGCTCCATGACACCTGTCATCACAATGCTCCATGCCTTTGTCAGCAAAATGCTACATGAACTTGTCATTACAATGCTCTATGCGCTTGTCATCACAATACTCCATTACCATTGTCATCACAATCCTCCATGAACCTTGGGATCACATTGCTTCATGCCCTTGTAATCACAATGCTCCATGCTCCTTGAAATCAAAATGATCCATGACCACTGTCCTCACAATGCTCCAAACCCTTGTGATCAAAATGTTCCATAACCCTTGTCATCACAACGCTCCATGATGCCTGTCATCACAATACTCCATGCACTTTTATCAGAATGCTCCATGACCTTTGTCATCACAATTCTCAAATACACTTGTGATCAAAATGCTCCCTGACACTTGTCATCAAAATGCTCCTTGAACCCTGTCACGAAAATGCTCCATGCCTTTTTCATCACAATGCCCCATGCCGTTTTCATCACAATGCTCCACGCCACTGTAATCAAAATACTCCACAAGCTTGTCATGAGAATGCTCCATGACCCTTGTCATCACAATGCTCCATGCACTTGTCAGCACAATGCTCCCTGACCCTTGTCATCACAATGCTCCAAGCCATTGTCATTACAATGCACCATTACCTTTGTCATCAGAATCCTCCATGACACTTGACATCACAATGCTCCATGCCATTGTCATCACAATGGGTCATTACATATGTCAACACAGTGCTCCCTGACACCAGTCTTCACAATACTCCATGACCTGGTCATCACAATGCTCCATGCCCGTGTCACCACAGTGCACCATTCCAACAGTCATCGCAATAATCCATGAAACTTATTAGACCAATGCTCCAAGCCCTTCTCATCACAATGCTCCTTGACCCTTGTAATCACAATGCTCCATGAACTTTTCATCACAATGCTCTTTGATCCTTGTCATCACAATTCCCTATGCCTTTCTCAGCACAATGCTACATGACCCTTGTCATCACAATGCTCCATGCGCTTGTCAGCACGATGCTCCAAGACACATGCCATCACAATGATCCATGCGCTTGTCATCACAGTGCTCCACAATCTTGTCACCACAATGCTCCATAAAACTTGTCATCAAAATGCTCTCTCACCACAGATATCACAATGTTACATCCCTATTCGTCACAATACTCCCTCACCCCTGTTATCACAGTTTTCCATGACTCCTGTCATCACAATGCTACATGCACTTATCATCACAATGTTCGATGACCCCTGACATCACAATGCTCCATAACACCTGTCATCAAAATGCTCCATTTCCTTTTAATCAAAATGCTCCATGACCCCTGACATCACAATGTTCCATAACCCCTGTCATCAAAATGTTCCATAAGACTTTTCTTCAAATTCCTCCATGACCCTGTCATCACAATGCTCCCTGCCCTTCTCATCACATTGCACAACACACTTGTCATCAATATGCTACATGACCTTTGTCATCACAAAGATCCATGACCCTTGGCATCACAATGCTCCATGTCATTGTCATCACAATGCTCCATGAACGCTCTCATCACATTGCTCCATGCTTTTGTCATCACAAAGCTCCATGACACATGTCATCAGAATGCTCCATGGCCTTCTCATCACAATGCTCCATGCACTTGCCATCACAATGCTCCATTACCCCTGTCATAAAAATGCTCCATGACCCCTGCCATCACGATGTTCCGTGGCCTTGTCATCACAAGCCTCCATGACCCTTCTCATCACAATGATCCAAGACCCCGTAATCACAATGCTCCATGCCCATTTTTCATCTCAATGATCCATGAACACTGTCATCACAATGCACCATGCCCATCATCATAATGCTTCATGCTATTGTCATCACAATGAAATCAAAATGCTCCATGACCTCTGTCATAACAATGCTCCAAACCCTTGTGATCACAATATTCCATAACACTTGTCATCACAGTGCCCCATGACACTCGTCATCACAATTATCCATGGTCTTCTCATCACAATGCTCCATGACCTTTGTCATCACAATGCTCAATATACTTGTCATCAAAATGCTCCCTGACACTTGTTGTCTGTATGCTCCTTGAACCCTGTCATGAAAAGGCTCCATGCCTTTTTCATCACAATGATCCATGCCCTTTTCCTCACAATGCTCCAAGACCCCTTTAAACACAATGCTCCATGCCCTTGTCATCACAAAGCTCAGTGAAACATGCCTTCAGAATGCTCCTTGGCCTTCTCCTCACAATGCTCCATGCCCATGTCATCACAATGTTCCAAGACCCCTGTAATCACAATGGTCCATGCCCCTTTTCAACAGTATGCTCCATGAGATTTATCATCACAAGTCTCTATGGATTTCTCATCACAATGCTCCAGGACCTTGTCATCACAATTCTTCACTACCTTGTTATGAACATTCTCAATGGCCCTTGGCATCATAATGCTCCAAGCCCTAGTCATCACAATGCTCCATTACATTTGTCATCAAAATCCTCCATTACATTTGGCATCACAATGATCCCTGCCATTGTCATTGCAATGGACCATGACATATGTCATCACAATGCTCCCTGACACCTGGGTTTACAATACTCCATGACCTTCTCATCACAATGATCCATGCCCTTGTCATCACAATGCACCATGTCCAATGTCATCACAATTCTCTATGAAAATTTTCAGACCAATGCTCCATGCCCCTGTCACCACAATGCTCCATGCCCTTGTCATCACAATGCTCCATGACCCCTGTCATCACAATGCTCCGTGACTCCAGTCATCACAATGCTTCATAACATTTTTCATCACAATGGTCCATGCCCGCGTCATCACAAGGCTCTGTGACCTTTATAACCACAATGCTCCATGAACTTTTCATCACAATGCTCCGTGACCCTTGTCATCAAAATGCTCCATGAGTTTGTCAGAAAAATGCTCCATGACCCTTGTCATCACAATGTGCTACGTGATTTTCATCAAAACGATCCAAAAATTTGTCATGGTAATGCTCCATAAACCTTGTAATCACAATGCTCCATGCCCTTGTCATCCCAATGCTCCATGCTCCTTTAAAACAAAATGATCCATGACTTCTATCATCACAATGCTCCAAACCCTTGTGACCACAATGTTCCTTAACACTTGTCATCACAACGCTCCATGATGCCTGTCATCACAATACTCCATGTCCTTTTCGTCAAAATGCTCCATGATCTTTTTCATCACAATTCTCCAAACACTTGTGATCACAATGTTCCATAACACTTGTCATCACAACGCTCCATGATGCCTGTCATCACAATACTCCATGTCCTTTTCGTCAGAATTCTCCATGATCTTTTTCATCACAATTCTCAAAACACTTGTCATCACAATGTTCCCTGACACATGTCGTCAGAATGCTCCTTGAAACCTGTCATGAAATGGCTTCATGTCTTTTTCATCACAATGCTCCCTGTCCTTTTCATCACAATGCTCCATGCCATTGTCGTCACAATACTCCACAAGCTTGTCATCAGAATGCTCCATGACACTTGTCATCACAATGCTGCATGGCCACTGTCATCACAATGCTCCATACCCATTGTCATTACTGTGCTCCATGACGCTCGTCATCACAATTATCCATGGTCTTCTCATCACAATTCTCTACGCCCTTGTCATCAAAATCCTCCATGACCCTTGTCATCACAATGCTCCATGGCCACTCTCATCACAATGCTCCATTCCCCTTGTCATTACAGTGCTCCATGACGCTGGTCATCACAATGCTCCACGGTGTTGCCATCACAATGCTCCATTCCCTGGTCATCACAATGCTCCATGCCCTGGTCATCACAATGCTCCATGTCCTCTGTCATCACAATTCTCTTCGTTCTTGGCATCACTATGCTCCATGACATTTCTCATCACCGTGTTACATGATTTGTCATCACAATTCTCTATGCACTTTTCATCGCAATGCTCCATGACCCCTGTCATAGGAAGCTCCATGTGCTTCTCATCACAATGCTTCATGAACTTGTCATCAAAATTCTCAATGGCCCTTGTCATCACAATGCTCCATGCCCTTGTCATCACAATGCTCCATGTCCCTTGTCATCACAATACTCCAAGCCCTTGTCATCAAAATGCTCCATTACATTTGTCATCACAATCCTCCATGATACTTGGCATCACAATGTTCCATTCCATTGTCATCGCAATGGACCATGACATATGTCATCACAATGCTCCCTGAGACCTGTCTTCAAAATACTCCATGACCTTCTCATCACAATGCTCCATGCCTTGGTCATCACATTGCACCATGCCCACTGTCATCACAATAATCCATGAAACATGTCAGGCCAATGCTCCATGCCCCTGTCATCACAATGATCATTGCTTTATCATCACAATGCTCTATGAACCCTGTCATCACAATGCTCCATGACTCCAGTCATCACAATGCTTCATGACCTTTGTCATCACAATGGTCCATGCCCTCGTCATCACAAGGCTCTGTGACCTTTGTCACCAAAATGCTCCATGAAATTTTCATCACAATGCTCGTTGACCCTTCTCATCACAATGCTCCATGCCTTTGTCAGCACAGGGCTCCATGACCCATGTCATCACAATGCGCCATGTGCTTGTCATAACAATGCTCCACAACCTTGTCATCACAATGCTCCATAAAACTTGTCATCACAATGCTCCATGCACTTCTTATCAAAATGCTCTCTCACGAATGATATCAAAATGTTCCCTCACTAGACATCACAATGCACCCACTCCCCTGTCATCACAATGGTCCACAACTCCATCATGAATATGTTCCATGACTCCTGACATCACAATGTTCCATAACCCCTGTCATCAAAATGTTCCATGACACTTTTCATCAAATTGCTCCATGACCCTGTCATCACAATGCTCCCTGCCCTTCACAAGAGAATTCACCACACCCTTGTCATCAAAATGCTCCATGACCTTTGTCATCACAAAACTCCATGACCATTGGCATCACAATGCTCCATGCCATTGTCATCACAATGCTCCAAAAACATCTCATCACATCGTTCCAAGCCTTTGTCATCACAGGATCCATGATGCTTTTCATCACAATGCTCGATGCCATTCTTCTCACAATGCTCCATGCGCTTGTCATTACAATCCTCCATCAACCATGTATCACAGTGTTCCGTGCCCTTGTTATCACAATGCTCCTTGCCCCCTCTCATCACAATAATCCATGAAACATCTCAGACCAATGTTCCATGCCCTTTTCATCACAATGATCCAAGACTCCTCTAATCATAATGCTCCATGCCCCTTTTCATCTCAATGCTCCATGAACGCTGTCATCACAGTGCACCAATGCGCATCATCATAATGCTTCATGCTATTGTCATCACAATGAAATCAAAATGCTCTGTGACCTCTGTCATCACAATGCTCCAAATCCTTGTGATAACAATATTCTATAACACTTATCATCACAGCTCCCCATAACGCAAGTCATCACAATTATCCATGGTCTTCTAATCACAATGCTCCATGACATTTGTCATCACAATGCTCAATACCCTTGTCATCACAATGGTCCCTGACACTTGTCATCAGTATGCTCCTTGAACCCTGTCATGACAAGGCTCCATGCATTTTTCATCACAATGTTACATGCACTTTTCCTCACAGTGCTCCAAGACCACTGTAATCACAATGGTCCATGCCCTTGTCATCACAAAGCTCCATGATGCATGTCATCAGAACGCTCCATGACATTCTCATCCCAATGTTCAATGCCCTTGTCACCACAATGCTCCATGCCCACTCTCATCACAATAATCCCTGAAACATTTCAGACCAATGTTCAATGCCCTTCTCATCACAATGCTCCATTACCTCTGTCATAACAATGCTCCATGACCCCTGCCATCACAATGTTCCACGGCCTTGTCATCACAAGGCTCTATGACCCTTGTCATCACAATGCTCCAAAACCACTGTAATCACAATGCTCCATGCCCTTGTCATCACAAAGCTCCATGACGCATGTCATCAGAATGTTCCGTGGACTTCTCCTGAGAGTGCTCCATGCCCTTGTCATCACAATGCTCCAAGACCCCTGTAATCACAATGCTCCATGCCTCTTTTCATCAGAATGCTCCATGAGACTTGTCATCACAAGTCTCCATGGTCATCTCATCACAATGCTCCAGTACCTTGTCATCACCATGCTCCATTCCCTTGTCATCACAATGTTCCATGACACCTGGCAACATAATTCTCCATGAACATTTTCAGCCAAATGCTCCATGACCTTCTAATCACAATGCTCCATGGGAAATATCATCAAAATGCTCCATGACCACTGTCATCACAACACTCCATGACACCTGACAACACAATGATCCGGGACTCTTTTCATTAACAATGCTCCAAGACGCCTGTAATCACAATGCTCCATGACCCCTGTCATCACAATACTCCATGAACATTTTCAGCCCAATGATCCATGACCCTTGTCATCAAAGTGATCCATGCCCTTGTCATCCCAATGCTCCATGATCCCTGTATTCACAATGCTCCATGACGCTTGTCCTCACAGTGCTCCATGACACATGCCATCACAATGCTCCATGCTTTGAGAGCAAAATTCTACATGACCTGGTCATTACAATGCTCTATGTGCTTGTCATCACAATACTCCATTACCATTGTCACCACAATCCTCCATGAAACTTGGGATCACATTGCTTCATGCCATTGTCATCAAAATGCTCCATGTTCCTTGAAATCAAAATGCTCCATGACCTTTGTCATCACAAAGCTCCATGACCCTAGGCATCACAGTGCTCCATGCCATTGTCATCACAATGCTCCATTAACTCTCTCATCACATTTCTCCATGCCCTTGTCATCACTCATCTCCATGACACTTGTCATCACAATGCTCGATGCCCGTCTCATCACAATGCTCCATGCCCTTGTCATTACAATCCACCATGACCCATGTATCACAGTGTACGTGCCCTTGTCATCACAATGCTCCATGCCCACTCTCATCATAATAATTCAAGAAACATTTCAGACCAATGCTCAATGCCCTTCTCATCACAATGCTCCATGCACACTCTCATCACAATAATTCAAGAAACATTTCCGACCAATGCTCAATGCCCTTCTCATCACAATGCTCCATTACATCTGTCATAACAATGCTCCATGACCCCTGCCATCACATTGTTCCACGGACTTGTCATCACAAGGCTCCATGACCCTTGTCATCACAATGCTCCAAGACGCCTGTAATCACAATGCTCCATGCCCTTGTCATCACAAAGCTCCATGACGCATGTTATCAGAATGTTCCATGGCCTTCTCTTCACAGTGCTCCATGCCCTTGTCATCACAATGCTCCAAGACCCCTGTAATCACAATGCTCCATGCACCTTTTCATCAGAATGCTCCATGAGACTTGTCAACACAAGTCTCCATGGTCATCTCATCACAAGGCTCCAGGACCTTGTCATCACCACGCTCCATTCCCTTGCCATCACAATGCTCCATGAACATTTTCAGCCCAATGCTCCATGACCTTCTAATCACAATGCTCCATGACCAATATCATCAAAATTCTCCATGACCAATGTCATCAAAACACTCCATGACACCTGACAACACAATGATCCGGGACTCTTTTCAGCCCAATGCTCCATTACCTTCTAATCACAATGCTCCATGACCAATATCATCAAAATTCTCCATGACCAATGTCATCAAAACACTCCATGACACCTGACAACACAATGATCCGGGACTCTTTTCATCACAATGCTCCAAGACCCTTGTAATCACAATGCTCCATGCCCTTGTCATAACAAAGCTCCATGACGCATGTCATCAGAATGTTCCATGGTCTTCTCCTCACAGTGCTCCATGCCCTTGTCATCACAATGCTCCAAGACCCCTGTAATCACAATGCTCCTTGCCCCTTTTCATCAGAATGCTCCATGAGACTTGTCATCAAAAGTCTCCATGGTCACCTCATCACAATGCTCCAGGACCTTTTCATCAGCATGCTCCATTCCCTTGTCATCACAATGCTCCATGAACCCTGTCATCACAATACTCCATGAACATTTTTAGCCCTATGCTCCATGACCTTCTCATCACAATTCTCCATGACAAATATCATCACAATGCTCCATGACCACTGTCATCACAACACTCCATGACACCTGACAACACAATGATCCGGGACTTCTTTCATCACAATGTTCCAAGACCCCTGTAATCACAATGCTCCATGACCCCTGTCATCACAATACTCCATGAACATTTTCATCCCAATGCTCCATGACAATTGTCATCACAATGATCCATGCCCTTGTCATCCCAATTCTCCATGACCCCTGTATTCACAATGCTCTGTGACGCTTGTCATTACAGTGCTCCATGACAACTGTCATCACAATGCTCCATGCCTTTGTCAGCAAAATGCTACATGACACTGTCCTTACAATGCTCTATGCGCTTCTCATCACAATACTCCATTACCATTGTCATCACTATCCTCCAAGAACCTTGGGATCCCATTGCTTCATGCCCTAGTCATCACAATGCTCCATGCTCCTTGAAATCAAAAGTATCCTTGACCTCTGTCATCGCAATGCTCCAAACCCTTGTGATCACAATGTTCCATAACACTTGTCATCACAACGCTCCATGATGACTGTCATCACAATACTCCATGCCCTTTTCATCACAATGCTCCATGACCTTTGTCTTCACAATTCTCAATACACTTGTCATCACAATGCTCCCTGACACTTGTCGTCAGAATGCTCCTTGAACCCTGTCACGAAAAGGCTCCATACCTTTTTCATCACAAAGCCCCATGCCATTTTCATCACAATGCTCCATGCCATTGTCATAAAAATACTCCACAAGCTTGTCATCAGAATGCTCCATGACCCTTGTCATCACAATTCTCCATGCACTTGTCAGCACAATGCTCCCTGACCCTTGTCATCACAATGCTCCAAGCCATTGTCATCACAATGCTCCATTACCTTTGTTATCAGAATCCTCCATGACACTTGGCATCAAAATGATCCATGCCATTGTCATCACAATGGGCTATTACATATGTCATCACAATGCTCCCTGACACCTCTATTTACAATACTGCATGACCTGGGCATCACAATGCTCCATGCCCTTGTCATCACAATGCGCTGTTCCCACTCTCATCAAAATAATCCAAGAAACTTATTAGACCAATGCTCCATGCCCTTGTCATCACAACGCTCCATGATGCCTGTCATCACAATACTCCATGCCCTTGTCATCACAATGCTCCATGCCCTTGTTATCACCATGTTCCAAGACCCAAGTAATCAGAATGCTCCATGCCCCTTTTGATCAGTATGCTCCATGAGACCTGTCATCACAAGGCTCCATGATTTTCTCATCACAAAGCTCCAGGACATTTTCATCACAATGCTTCATGACATTTTCATGAAAACTCTCAATGGCCTTTGTCATCATAATGCTCCTAGCCCTAGTCATCACAATGCTTCATTATATTTGTCATCACAATCCTCCATTATATTTTGCATCACAATGCTCCATGCCATTGTCATCGCAATGGACCATGACATATGTCATCACAATGCTCCCTGACACCTGTCTTCACAATATTCTATGCCCTTGTCATCACACTACTCCATGCACTTGTCATCAAAATGCACCATGTCCACTGTCATCACAATAATATATGAAACTTTTCAGACCGATGCTCCATGCACCTGTCATCACAATGCTCCATGCCCTTGTCATCACAAAGCTCCATGACCCTTCTCATCACAATGCTCCGAGAACACTTTAATCACAATGCTCCATGCCCTAGGCATCACAATGCTCCACGACCCCTGTAATCACAATGCTCCATTCCACTATTCATCAGAATGCTCCATGAGACTTGCCATCACAATTCTTCATGGTCTTCTCATCACAACGCTCCAGGACCTTGTCATCACCATGCTCCATTCCCTTGTCATCACAATGCTCCATGACCATTCTCATCACAGCAAACCATGATACCTGACAACACAATGATCCCGGACACTTGTCATCACAATGCTCCATGACCCGTGTCATCACAACACACCATGAACATTTTCAGCCCAGTGCTCCATGACCCTTGTCATCACAATGATCCATGCCCTTGTCATCCCAATGCTCCATGACCCCTGTATTCACAAAGATCCGTGACGGTTATCATAACAGTGCTCCATGACACCTGTCATCACAATGCTCCATGCCTTTGGCAGCAAAATGCTACATGACCTTGTCATTACAATGCTCTATGCGCTTGTCATCACAATACTCCATTTCCATTGTCATCACAATCCTCCATGAACCTTGGGATCACATTGCTTCATGCCCTTTTCATCACAATGCTCCATGCTCCTTGAAATCAAAATGATCCATGACCTCTCTCGTAACAATGCTCCAAACCCTTGTGATCACATTGTTCCATAACACTTGTCATCACAACGCTCGATGATGCCTGTACATCACAATACTCCATGCACTTTTCATCACAATGCTCCATGACTTTTGTCTTCACAATTCTCAATACACTTGTCATCAAAATGCTCCCTGACACTTGTTGTCTGTATGCTCCTTGAACCCTGTCATGACAAGGCTCCATGCCTTTTTCATCACAATGATCCATGTCCTTTTCATCACAATGCTCCAAGACCCATGTAATCTCAATGCTCCATGCCATTGTCAAGACAAAGCTCAATGACACATGCCATCAGAATCCTCCGCGTTCTTCTCCTCAAAATGCTCCATGCCCTTGACATTACAATGTACCAAGACCCCTGTAATCACAATATTCTATGGCCTTGTCATCAAAAAACTCCATGACGCATGTCATCAGAATGCTCCATGGTCTTCTCATCACAATGCTCCAAGCTCTAGTCATCACAATGCTCCAAGACCCCTGTAATCACAATGCTCCATGCCCCTTTTCATCAGAATGTTCCATGAGACTTGTCATCACAAGTCTTCATGGCCTTCTCATCACAATGCTCCAGGACCTTGTCATCCCCATGCTCCATTCACTGGTAATCACAGTGCTCCATGACCACTGTCATCACAACACTCCATGACACCTGACAACACAATGATCCGGGACTCTTGTCATCACAATGCTCCATTCGCTCGTCATCACAATGCTCCATGACCCGTGTCATCACAATAATCCATGAACATTTACAGCCAAGTGATCCATGACCCTTGTCATCCCAATGATCCATGTCCTTGTCATCCCAATGCTCCATGACCCGTGTATTCACAATGCTCCGTGACGATTGTCATCAAAGTGCTCCATGACACATGTCATCACAATGCTCCATGCCTTTGTCAGCAAAATGCTACATGACCATTTGATTATAATGCTCTATGCGCTTGTCATCTCAATACTCCATTTCCATTGTCATCACAATCCTCCATGAACCTTGTGATCACATTGCTTCATGCCCTTGTCATCACAATGCTCCATGCTCCTTGAAACCAAAATGATCCATGACCTCTGTCTTCACAATGCTCCAAACCCTTGTGATCACATTGTTCCATAACACTTGCCATCACAACACTCCATGATGCCTGTCATCACAATACTCCATGCCCTTTTCATCACAATGCTCCATGACCTTTGTCATCACAATGCTCAATACACTTGTCATCACAATGCTCCTTGACACTTGTCGTCAGATGCTCCTTGAACCCTGTCAGGAAAAGCCTCCATGCATTTTTAATCACAATGCCCCATGCCGTTTTCATCACAATGCTCCATGTCATTGTCATCAAAATACTCCACAAGCTTGTCATCAGAATGCTCCATGACCCTTGTCATCACAATTCTCCATGCACTTCTCAGCACAATGCTCCATGGCCCTTGTCATCACAATGCTCCAAGCCATTGTAATCACAAAGGGCCATTACATATGTCATCACAATGCTCCCTGACACCTGTCTTCACAATGCTGCATGACCTGGTCATCACAATGCTCCATGCCCTTGTCATCACAATGTGCCATTCCAACTGTCATCGCAATAATCCATGCAACTTATTAGACCAATGCTCCATGCCCTTGTTATCACAATGCTCCATGAACCCTGTCATCACCATGCTCCGTGACTCCAGTCATCACAATGCTTCATGACCTTTGTCATCACAATGGTCCATGCCCTCGTCATCAACAGTCTCTGTGACCTTTTTAACCACAATGCTCCATGAACTTTTCTTCACAATGCTCTTTGACATTTGTCATCACAATGCTCCATGTGCTTGTCAGCACAATGCTCCATGACACGTCATCACAATGCACCATACGCTTGTCATCACAGTGCTCCACAATCTTTTCATTACAATGCTCCTTAAAATTTGTCATCACAATGCTCCATGCACTTTTCATCAAAATGCTCTCTCACAACTGATATCACAATGCTACATCACTATTTGTCACAATACTCCCTCACCTCTGTTATCACAATGTTCCATGACTCCTGTCATCACAATGCTACATGCACTTATCATCACAATGTTCGATGACCCCTGACATCACAATGTTCCATAACACCTGTCATCAAAATATTCCATGACACTTTTCATCAAATTGCTCCATGACCCTGTCATCACAATGCTCCCTGCGCTTCTCATCACAATGCACAATGCCCTTGCCATCAAAATGCTCCATGACCTTTGTTATCACAAAGATCCATTACCCTTTGGATCACAATGCTCCATGTCATTGTCATCACAATGCTCCATGAACGCGCTCATCACAGTGCTCCAGGCCCTTGTCTTCACAAAGCTCCATGACACATGTCATCAGAATGCTCCATGGCCTTCTCATCACAATGCTCCATGCCCTTGCCATCAAAATGCTCCATTACCCAAGACATAAAAATGCTCCATGGCCCCTGCCATCACGATGTTCCATGGCCTTGTCATCACAAAGCTCCATGACCCTTCTCATCACAATGCTCCAAAAACCCTGTAATCACAATGCTCTATGCCCTTTTTCATCTCAATGATCCATGAACCCTGTCATCACAATGCACCATGCCCATCATCATAATGCTTCATGCTATTGTCATCACAATGAAATCAAAATGCTCCATGACCTCTGTCATAACAATGCTCCAAACCCTTGTGATCACAATATTCCGTAACACTTGTCATCACAAATCTCAATGACGCATGCCAACAGAATGCTCCTTGTTCTTCGCCTCACAATGCTCCATGCCCTTGTCATCACAATGTTCCAAGACCCCTGTAATCACAATGCTCCTTTCCCTTGTCATCAAAAAACTCCATGACGCATGTCATCAGAATGCTCCATGGCCTTCTCATAACAATGCTCCATGCCCTAGTCATCACAATGCTCCAAGACCCCTGTAATCACAATGTTCCATTTCCCTTTTCATCAGAATGCTCCCTGAGACTTGTCATCACAAGTCTCCATGGTCTTCTCATCACAATGCTCCAGGACCTTGTCATTACCATGCTCCATTCCCTTGTCATTACAATGCTCCATGACCCCTGTCATCACAAAAATCCATGATTATTTTCATCCCAATGCTCCACGACCTACTCATCACAATGCTCCATGGCCAATATCATCACAATGCTCCATGACCACTGTCATCACAACACACCATGACACCTGACAACACAATGATCCGGGACTCTTGTCATCACGATGCTCCATTCCCTAGTCATCACAATGCTCCATGACCCCTGTCATCCCAACACTCCATGAACATTTTCAGCCCATTGCTCCATGACCCTTGTCATCACAATGATCCATGCCCTTGTCATCCCAATGCTCCATGACCCCTGTTTTCACAATGTTCCGTGACGGTTGTCATCACAGTGCTCCATGACACCTGTCATCAAAATGCTCCATGCCTTTGTCAGCAAAATGCTACATGACCTTGTCATTACAATGCTCTATGCGCTTGTCATCACAATACTCCATTTCCATTGTCATCACAATCCTCCATGAACCTTGGGATCACATTGCTTCATGCCCTTTTCATCACAATGCTCCATGCTCCTTGAAATCAAAATGATCCATGACCTCACTCATCACAATGCTCCAAACCCTTGTGATCACAGTGTTCCATAACACTTGTCATCACAACACTCCATGATGCCTGTCATCACAGTATTCCATGCACGTTTCATCACAATGCTCCATGACATTTGTCATCACAATGCTCAATACACTTGTCATCAAAATGCTCCCTGACACTTGTTGTCTGTATGCTCCTTGAACGCTGTCATGACAAGTCTCCATGCCTTTTTCATCACAATGCTCCATGCCCTTTTCATCACAATGCTCCAAGACCCATGTAATCTCAATGCTACATGCCATTGTCATCACAAAGCTCAATGACACATGCCATCATAATGCTCCTTGTTCTTCTCCTCACAATGCTCCATGCCCTTGTCATCACAATGTTCCAAGACCCCTGTAATCTCAATGCTCCATGCCCTTGTCATCAAAAATCTCCATGACGCATGTCATCAGAATGCTCCATGGCATTCTCATCACAATGCTCCATGCCCTAGTCATCACAATGCTCCAAGACCCCTGAAATCACAATGCTCCTGGCCCCTTTTCTTCAGAATTCTCCAGGAGACTTGTCATCACAACTCTTCATGGTCTTCTCATAACAGTTTTCCAGGACCCTGTCATCCCCATGCTCCATTCCCTTGTCATCACAATACTCCATGACCACTGTCATCACAACACTCCATGACAACAGACAACACAATGATCCGGGACTCTTGTCATCACAGTGCTCCATTCCCTAGTCATCACAATGCTCCATGACCCGTGTCATCACAATACTCCATGAACATTTTCAGCCAAGTGCTCCATGACACTTGTCATCCCAATGACACATGCCCTTGTCATCCCAATGCTCCATGACACCTGTATTCACAATGCTCCGTGCCGATTGTCATCACAGTGCTCCATGACACATGTCATCACAATGCTCCATGCCTTTGTCAGCAAATTGCTACATGACCTTGTCATTATAATGCTCTATGCGCTTGTCATCTCAATACTCCATTTCCATTGTCATCACAATCCTCCATGAACCTTGGGATCACATTGCTTCATGCCATTGTCATCACAATGCTCCATGCTCCTTGAAATCAAAATGATCCATGACCTCTGTCATCACAATGCTCCAAACCCTTGTGATCACATTGTTCCATAACACTTGTCATCACAACGCTCCATGATGCCTGTCATCACAATACTCCATGCCCTTTTCATCACAATGCTCCATGACCTTTGTCATCACAATGCTCAATACACTTGTCATCACAATGCTCCCTGACACTTGTCATCAGAATGCTCCTTGAAACCTGTCAGGAAATGGCTCCATGTCTTTTTCATCACAAAGCCCCATGCCGTTTTCATCACAATGCTCCATGTCATTGTCTTCAAAATACTCCACAAGCTTGTCATCAGAATGCTCCATGACCCTTGTCATCACAATTCTCCATGCACTTGTCAGCACAATGCTCCCTGACCATTGTCATCACAATGCTCCAAGCCATTGTCATCAAAATGCTCCATTACATTTGTCATCAGAATCCTCCATGACACTTGGCATCACAATGCTCCATGCCATTGTCATCACAAAGGGCCATTACATATGTCATCACAATGCTCCCTGACACTTGTCTTCACAATACTGCATGACCTGGTCATCACAATGCTCCATGCCCTTGTCATCACAATGTGCCATTCCAACTGTCATCGCAATAATCCATGCAACTTATTAGACCAATGTTCCAAGCCCTTGTCATCACAATGCTCCATGCCCTTGTTATCACAATGCTCCATGACCCCTGTCATCACCATGCTCCGTGACTCCAGTCATCACAACGCTTCATGACTTTTGTCATCACAATGGTCCATGCCCTCGTCATCAACAGTCTCTGTGTCCTATTTAACCAAAATGCTCCATGAACATTTCTTCACAATGCACTTTGACATTTGTCATCACAATGCTCCATGTGCTTGTCAGCACAATGCTCCGTGACACATGTCATCACAATGCACCATACGCTTGTCATCACAGTGCTCCACAATCTTTTCATTACAATGCTCCTTAAAATTTGTCATCACAATGCTCCATGCAATTCTCATCAAAATGCTCTCTCACCACTGATATAACAATGCTACATCTCTATTTGTCACAATACTCCCTCACCTCTCTCATCACAATGTTCCATGACTCCTGTCATCACAATGCTACATGCACTTATCATCACAATGTTCGATGACCCCTGACATCACAATGTTCCATAACCCCGGTCATCAAAATATTCCATGACACTTTTCATCAAATTGCTCCATGACCCTGTCATCACAATGCTCCCTGCGCTTCTCATCACAATGCACAATACCCTTGCCATCAAAATGCTCCATGACATTTGTTATCACAAAGATCCATGACCCTTGGGATCACAATGCTCCATGTCATTGTCATCACAATGCTCCATGAACGCTCTCATCACAGTGCTCCAGGCCCTTGTCTTCACAAAGCTCCATGACACATGTCATCACAATGCTCCATGCCCTTGCCATCAAAATGCTCCATTACCCAAGACATAAAAATGCTCCATGGCCCCTGCCATCACGATGTTCCATGGCCTTGTCATCACAAAGCTCCATGACCCTTCTCATCACAATGCTCCAAGAACCCTGTAATCACAATACTCTATGCCCTTTTTCATCTCAATGATCCATGAACCCTGTCATCACAATGCACCATGCCCATCATCATAATGCTTCATGCTATTGTCATCACAATGAAATCAAAATGCTCCATGACCTCTGTCATAACAATGCTCCAAACCCTTGTGATCACAATATTCCGTAACACTTGTCATCACAAATCTCAATGACGCATGCCAACAGAATGCTCCTTGTTCTTCGCCTCACAATGCTCCATGCCCTTGTCATCACAATGTTCCAAGACCCCTGTAATCACAATGCTCCTTTCCCTTGTCATCAAAAAACTCCATGACGCATGTCATCAGAATGCTCCATGGCCTTCTCATAACAATGCTCCATGCCCTAGTCATCACAATGCTCCAAGACCCCTGTAATCACAATGTTCCATTTCCCTTTTCATCAGAATGCTCCCTGAGACTTGTCATCACAAGTCTCCATGGTCTTCTCATCACAATGCTCCAGGACCTTGTCATTACCATGCTCCATTCCCTTGTCATTACAATGCTCCATGACCCCTGTCATCACAAAAATCCATGATTATTTTCATCCCAATGCTCCACGACCTACTCATCACAATGCTCCATGGCCAATATCATCACAATGCTCCATGACCACTGTCATCACAACACACCATGACACCTGACAACACAATGATCCGGGACTCTTGTCATCACGATGCTCCATTCCCTAGTCATCACAATGCTCCATGACCCCTGTCATCCCAACACTCCATGAACATTTTCAGCCCATTGCTCCATGACCCTTGTCATCACAATGATCCATGCCCTTGTCATCCCAATGCTCCATGACCCCTGTTTTCACAATGTTCCGTGACGGTTGTCATCACAGTGCTCCATGACACCTGTCATCAAAATGCTCCATGCCTTTGTCAGCAAAATGCTACATGACCTTGTCATTACAATGCTCTATGCGCTTGTCATCACAATACTCCATTTCCATTGTCATCACAATCCTCCATGAACCTTGGGATCACATTGCTTCATGCCCTTTTCATCACAATGCTCCATGCTCCTTGAAATCAAAATGATCCATGACCTCACTCATCACAATGCTCCAAACCCTTGTGATCACAGTGTTCCATAACACTTGTCATCACAACACTCCATGATGCCTGTCATCACAGTATTCCATGCACGTTTCATCACAATGCTCCATGACATTTGTCATCACAATGCTCAATACACTTGTCATCAAAATGCTCCCTGACACTTGTTGTCTGTATGCTCCTTGAACGCTGTCATGACAAGTCTCCATGCCTTTTTCATCACAATGCTCCATGCCCTTTTCATCACAATGCTCCAAGACCCATGTAATCTCAATGCTACATGCCATTGTCATCACAAAGCTCAATGACGCATGCCATCATAATGCTCCTTGTTCTTCTCCTCACAATGCTCCATGCCCTTGTCATCACAATGTTCCAAGACCCCTGTAATCACAATGCTCCATGCCCTTGTCATCAAAAATCTCCATGACACATGTCATCAGAATGCTCCATGGCATTCTCATCACAATGCTCCATGCCCTAGTCATCACAATGCTCCAAGACCCCTGAAATCACAATGCTCCTGGCCCCTTTTCATCAGAATTCTCCAGGAGACTTGTCATCACAACTCTTCATGGTCTTCTCATAACAGTTTTCCAGGACCCTGTCATCCCCATGCTCCATTCCCTTGTCATCACAATACTCCATGACCACTGTCATCACAACACTCCATGACAACTGACAACACAATGATCCGGGACTCTTGTCATCACAGTGCTCCATTCCCTAGTCCTCACAATGCTCCAAGACACCTGTAATCACAATGCTCCATGTCCCTATTCATCAGAATGCTCCATGAGAGTTGCCATCACATTTCTTCATGGTCTTCTCATCACAACGCTCCAGGACCTTGTCATCACCGTGCTCCATTCCCTTGTCATCACAGTGCTCCATGACCATTCTCATCACAGCACACCATGATACCTGACAATACAATGATCCCGGACACTTGTCATCACAATGCTCCATGACCCGTGTCATCACAACACTCCATGAACATTTTCAGCCCAGTGCTCCATGACCCTTGTCATACCAATGATCCATGCCCATGTCATCCCAATGTTCCTTGACACCTGTATTCACAATGCTCTGTGACGATTGTCATCACAGTGCTCCATGACACATATCATCACATGCTCCATGCCTTAGTCAGAAAAATGCTACATGACCTTGTCATTACAATGCTCTATGCGCCTGTCATCACAATACTCCATTTCCATTGTCATCACAATCCTCCCTGAACTTGGGATCGCATTGCTTCATGCCCTTGTCATCACAATGCTCCATGCTCCTTGAAATCAAAATGATCCATGACCTCTCTCATCACAATGCTCCAAACCCATTTGATCGCAGTGTTCATAACACTTTTCATCCCAACGCTCCATGATGCCAGTCATCACAATACTCCATGCACTTTTCATAACAATGCTCCATGACCTCTGTCATCACAATGCTCAATACACTTGTCATCACAATGCTCCCTGACAGTTGTCATCAGAATGCTCCTTGAACCCTGTCAGGAAATGGCTCCATGCAATTTTCATCACAATGCCCCATGCCATTTTCATCACAATGCTCCATGCCATTGTCATCAAATACTCCACAAGCTTGTCATCAGAATGCTCCATGACCCTTGTAATCACAATTCTCCATGCGCTTGTAAGCACAATGCACCCTGAAACTTGTCATCACAATTCTCCAAGCCATTGTCATCACAATGCTCCATTTCCTTTGTCATCAGAATCCTCCATGACACTTGGCATCACAATGCTCCATGCCATTGTCACCACAATGGGCCATTACATATGTCATCACAATGCTCCCTGACACCTGTCTTCACAATACTGCATGATCTGGTCATCACAATGCTCCATGCCCTTGTCATCACAATGTGCCATTCCAACTGTCATCACAATAATCCATGAAACTTATTACACCAATGTTCCATGCCCTTGTTATCACAATGCTCCATGACGCCTGTCATCACAATGCTCCGTGACTCCAGTCATCACAATGATTCATGACCTCTGTCATCACAATGGTCCATGCCCTCATCATCAACAGTCTCTGTGACCATTTTAACCATAATGCTCCATGAACTTTTCATCACAATGCTCTTTGACCCTTGTCATCATAGTGCTCCTTGTGGTTTTCAGCACAGTGCTCCATGACACATGTCATCACAATGCACCATACTCTTGTCATCACAGTGCTCCACAATCTTGTCATCACAATGCTCCATAAAATTTGTCATCACAATGCTCCATGCACTTCTCATCAAAGTGCTCTCTCACCACTGATATCACAATGCTATCACTGTTTGTCACAATACTCCCTCACCCCTGTCATCACAATGTTCCATGACTCCTGTCATCACAATGATACATGCAACGATCATCACAATGTTCGATGACCCCAGACATCACAATGTTCCATAACACCTGTCATCAAAATGTTCCATGACACTTTTCATCAAATTGCTCCATGACCCTGTCATCAGAATGCTCCCTGCCCTTCTCAACACAATGCACAACGCCCTTGCCATCAAAATGATCCATGACCTTTGTCATCACAAAAATTCATGACCCTTGGCATCAAAAAGCTCCATGTCATTGTCATCACAATGCTCCATGAACGCTCTCATCACATTGCTCCATGCCCTTGTCTTCACAAAGCTTCATGACACATGTCATCAGAATGCTCCATGGCCTTCTTATCACAATGCTCCACGCCCTTGCCATCACAATGCTCTATATACAAAAGACATAACAATGCTCCATGACCCCTGCCATCACGATGTTCCATGGCCTTGTCATCACAAAGCTCCATGACCCTTCTCATCACAATGCTCCAAGAACCCTGTAATCACAATGTTCTATGCCCTTTTTCATCTCAATGATCCATGAACCCTGTCATCACAATGCACCGTGCCCATCATCATAATGCTTCATGCTATTGTCATCACAATGAAATCAAAATGCTCCATGACCTCTGTCATAACAATGCTCCAAAACCTTGTGATCACAATATTCCATAACACTTGTCATCACAATGCCCCATGACGCTCGTCATCACAATTATCAATGGTCTTCTCATCACAATGCACCATGACCATTGTCATCACAATGCTCAATACACTTGTCATCAAAATGCTCCCTGACACTTGTTGTCTGTATGCTCCTTGAATCCTGTCATGACAAGGCTCCATGCCTTTTTCATCACAGTGATCCATGTCCTTTTCATCACAATGCTCCAAGAAACATGTAATCTCAAAGCTCCATGCCCTTGTCATCAGAAAGCTCAATGACTCATGCCATCAGAATGCTCCTTGTTCTTCTCCTCACAATGCTCCTTGCCCTTCTCATCACAATGTTCCAAGACCCCTGTAATCACAATGCTCCATGCCCTTGTCATCAAAAAACTCCATGACACATGTCATCAGAATGCTCCATGGCCTTCTCATCACAATGCTCCATGCACTAGTCATCACAATACTCCAAGACCCCTGTAATCACAATGTTCCATGTCCCTTTTCATCAGAATGCTCCATGAGACTTGTCATCACAAGTCTCTATGGTCTTCTCATCACAGTGCTCCAGTACCTTGTCATCACCATGCTCCATTCCCTTGTCATCACAATTCTACATGAACACTGTCATCACAATAATCCATGAACATTTTCAGAAAAATGCTCCACGACCTACTCATCACAATGCTCCATGGCCAATATCATCACAATGCCTCATGACCACAGTCATCACAACACTCCATGACACCTGACAACACAATGATCCGGGACTCTTGTCATCACAATGTTCCATTCCCTAGTCATCACAATGCTCCATGACAACTGTCATCACAACACTCCATGAATATTTTCAGCCCAGTGCTCCATGACCCTTGTCATCAAAATGATCCATGCCCTTGTCATCCCAATGCTCCATGACCCCTGTATCCACAATGCTCCGTGACGCTTGTCATCACAGTGCTCCATGACACATGTCATCACAGTGCTCGATGCCTTTGTCAGCAAAATGATACATGACCTTGTCATTAAAATGCTCTAGGCGCTTGTCATCACAATACTCCATTTCCATTGTCATCACAATCTTCCATGAACCTCGGGATCACATTGCTTCATGCCCTTGTCATCACAATGCTCCATGCTCCTTGAAATCAAAATGATCCATGACCTCTCTCATCACAATGCTCCAAACACTCGTGATCACAGTGTTCCATAACACTTGTTATCACAACGCTCCATGATGCCTGTCATCACAATACTCCATGTCCTTTTCATCACAATGCTCCCTGAAACTTGTCATCACTATTCTCAATTCACTTGTCATCACAATGTTCCCTGACACTTGTCATCAGAATGCTCTTGGAAACCTGTCAGGAAAAGGCTCCATGCCTTTTTCATCACAATGCCCCATGCCGTTTTCATCACAATGCTCCATGCCATTGTCATCAAAATACTCCACAAGCTTGTCATCAGAATGGTCCATGACCCTTGTCATCACAATTCTCCATGCACTTGTCAGCACAATGCTCCCTGACCCTTGTCCTCACAATGCTCCAAGCCATTGTTATCACAATGCTCCATTACCTTTGTCATCAGAATCCTCCATGACACTTGGCATCACAATGCTCCATGCCATTGTCATCACAATGGGCCATTACATATGTCATCACAATGCTCCCTGACACCTGTCTTCACAATACTGCATGACCTGGTCATCACAATGCTCCATGCCCTTGTCATCACAATGCGCCATTCCAACTCTCATCGCAATAATCCATGCAACTTATTAGACCAATGCTCCATGCCCTTGGTATCACAATGCTCCATGACCCCTGTCATCACAATGCTCCGTGAACCCTGTCATCACAATGCTCTCTGACTCCAGTCATCTCAATGATTCATAACGTTTGTCATCACAATGGTCCATGCCCGCGTCATCACAAGGCTCTGTGACCTTTGTAACCACAATCCTCCATAAACTTTTCATCACAATTCTCTGTGACACTTGTCAATACAATGCTTCATATCTTTGTCAGAACAATGCTCCATGACCATTGTCTTCACAATGTGCCACGCGCATTTCATCACAACGGTCCACAACCTTGTCTTTGCAATGCTCCATAAACCTTGTAATCACAATGCTCCATGAACTTCTCATCAAAATTCTCTCTCACCAGGGATATCACAATGTTCCACCACTAGTCATCACAATACACGCTCACCCCGTAATCACAATGATCCATGAACCTGTCATCACACTGCTACATCCCCTTACCATCACAATGTTCCATGACACCTGTCATCAAAATGCTCCATGACACATTTCATCCCAAAGCTCCAAGACACCTGACATCACAATGTTCTATAACCCCTGGCATCAAAATGTTCCATTACACTTTTCATCAAATTGCTGCATGACCCGGTCATCAAAATGCTCCCTGCTTTTCTCATCACAATGCACCATGCCCTTGTCATCAAAATGCTCCATGACTTGTCATCACAAAGCTCCATGACCCTTGGCATCACAATGCTCCATGTCATTTTCATCACAATGCTCCATGAACACTCTCATCACATTGCTCAATGCCCTTGTCATCACAAAGCTCCATGACACTTGTCATCACAATGCTCGATGCCCTTCACATCACAATGCTCCATGCCCTTTTCATTACAATCCTGCATGACCCATGTATCATAGAGTTCCGTACCCTTGTCATCACAATGCTCCATGCCCACTCTCATCACAATAATCCATGAAACACTTCAGACCAATGTTCCATGCCCTTCCCATCACAGTGCTCCATTGCCTCTGTCATAACAATGCACCATGACCACTGCCATCACAATGTTCCACGGCCTAATCATCACAAGGTTCCAGGACACTTGTCATCACAATGCTGAAGACCCCTGTAATCACAATGCTCCATGCCCTTGTCATCACAAAGCTCCATGACGCATGTCATCAGAATGTTCCATGGCCTTCTCATCACAATGCTCCATGCCCTTGTCATCACAATGCTCCAAGACCCATGTAAACACAATGTCCCATGCCCCTTTTCATCTCAATGCTCCATGAACCCTTTCATCACAATGCACCATGCCCATCATCATAATGCTTCAGTCTATTGTCATCACAATGAAATCAATATTCTCCATTACCTCTGTCATCATAATGCTCCAAACCCTTGTGATCACAATGTTCCATAACACTTATCATCACAACACCCAATGACGCTCATCATCACTATTATCCCTGGTCTTCTCATCAAAATGCTCCATGATCTTTGTCATCACAATGCTCAATTCACTCGTCATCACAATGCTCCCTGACACTTGTCGTCAGTATGCTCCTTGAACCCTGACATGACAAGGCTCCATGCCTTTTTCATCACAATGATCCATGCCATTTTCATCACAATGTTCCAAGACCCCTGTAATCACAATGCTCCATGCCCCTTTTCATCAGAATGCTCCAAGAGACTTGTCATCACAAGTCTCCATGGTCTTCTCATCACAATGCTCCAGGACCTTATCATCACCATGCTCCATTCCCTTGTCATCACAATGCTCCAAGCCATTGTCATCACAATGCTCCATTACCTTTGTCATCACAATCCTCCATGACACATGGCATCACAATGCTCCATGCCATTGTCATCACAATGGGCCATTGCATATGTCATCACAATGCTCCGTGACACCTCTCTTCACAATACTGCATGACCTGGTCATCACAATGCTACATGGCCTTGTCATCACAATGCTCCATGCCCACTCTCATCACAATAATCCATGAAACATTTCAGACCAATTTTCCATGCCATTCTCATCACAATGCTCCATGATCTTTGTCATCACAATGCTCAATACACTTGTCATCAAAATGCTCCCTGACTCTTGTCGTCAGTATGCTCCTTGAACCCTGTCATGACAAGGCTCCATGCCTTTTTCATCACAATAATCCATGCCCTTTTCATCACAATGCTCCAAGATCCCTGTAATCACAATGCTCCATGCCCTTGTCATCACAAAGCTCCATGACGCATGTCATCAGAATGCTTCATGGCCTTCTCATCACAATGCTCCATGTCATTGTCATCACAATGCTCCATGAACACTCTCATCACATTGCTCCATGCACTTATCTTCACAAAGCTCCATGACACATGTCATCAGAATGCTCCGTGGCCTTCTCATCACAATGCTCCATGCCCTTGCCATCACAATGCTCCATTACCCCTCTCATAACAATGCTCCATGACCCCTGCCATCACGATATTCCATGGCCTTGTCATCACAAGGCTCCATTACCCTTCTCATCACAATGCTCCAAGAACCCTGTAATCACAATGCTCTATGCACCTTTTCATTTCAATGATCCATGAACCCTGTCATCACAATGCACCATGCCCATCATCATAATGCTTCATGCTATTGTCATCACAATGAAATCCAAATGCTCCATGACCTCTGTCATAACAATTCTCAAAACCCTTGTGATCACAATATTCCATAACACTTGTCATCACAATGACCCATGACGCTCGTCATCACATTTATCCATGGTCTTCTCATCAGAATGTTCCATGACCTTTGTCATCACAATGCTCAAAACACTTGTCTTCAAAATTCTCCCTGACACTTGTTTTATGTAAGCTCCTTGAAACCTGTCATGACAAGGCTCCATGCCTTTTTCATCACAATGATCCATGCCCTTTTCATCACAATGCTTCAAGACCACTGTAATCACAGTGCTCCATGCCTTTGTCATCACAAAGCTCAATGACACATGTCATCAGAATGCTCCTTGGCTTTCTGCTCACAATGCTCCATGCCCTTGTCATCACAATGTGGCAAGAACCCTGTAATCACAATGCTCCATGCCCTTTTTCATCAGTATGCTCCATGAGAATTGTCATCACAAAGCCTCATGTTTCTCTCATCACAATGTTCCAGGATCTTGTCATCAAAATGCTTCACGACCATGTCATGAAAATTCTCAATGGCCCTTGTCATCATAATGCTCCAAGCCATTGTCATCACAATGCTCCATTATATTTGTCATCACATCCTCCATTACATTTGGCATCACAATGCTCCATGCCATTGTCATCACAATGGTCCATTACATATGTCTTCACAATGCTCCCTGATAACTCTCTTCACAATACTGCATGACCTGGTCATCACAATGCTGCATGCCCTTGTCATCACAATGCTCCATTAACTTTGTCATCAGAATCCTCCATGACACTTGGCATCACAATGCTCCATGCCATTGTCATCACAATGGGCCGTTACAAATGTCATCACATTGCTCCCTGATACCTCTCTTCACAATACTGAATGACCTGGTCATCACAATGCTGCATGCCCTTGTCATCACAATGCGCCATTCCTACTGTCATCACAATAATCCTTGAAACTTATTAGACCAATTTTCCATGCCCTTGTCATCACAATGCTCCATGCCCTTGTTATCACAAAGTTCCAACACCCCTGAAATCAGAATGCTCCATGCCCCTTTTAATCAGAATGCTCCATGAGACTTGTCATCACAAGGCTCCATGGTTTTCTCATCACAATGCTCAAGAACCTTGTCATCACAATGCTTCACGGCATTGTCATGAAAATTCTCAATGGCCCTTGTCATCATAATGCTCCAAGCCCTAGTCATTACAATGCTCCATTATATTTGTCATCACATCCTCCATTACATTTGGCATCACAATGCTCCATGCCATTGTCATCGCAATGGACCATGGCATATGTCATCACAATGCTCCCTGACACCTGTCTTCACAATACTCCATTCCCTTGTCTTCACAATGCTCCATGCCCCTGTCATCACAATGCTCCATGCCCTTGTCTTCACAATGCTCCATGACCCCTATCATCACAATGTTCCATGCCCATTTTCATCTCAATGCTCCATGAACCCTGTCATCACAATGCACCATGCCCATCATCATAATGCTTCAGGCTATTGTCATCACAATGAAATCAATATTCTCCATGACCTCTGTCATCATAATGCTCCAAACCCTTGTGATCACAATGTTGCATAACACTTATATCACAACACCCCATGACACTCATCATGACAATTATCCATGGCCTTCTCATCACAATGCTCCATGATCTTTGTCATCACAATGCTCAATACACTTGTCATCACAATGATCCCTGACTCTTGTCGTCAGTATGCTCCTTGAACCCTGTCATGACAAGGCTGCATACATTTTTCATCACAATGATCCATGCCCTTTTCATAACAATGCTCCAAGACCCCTGTAATCACAATGCTCCATGCACTTGTCATCACAAAGCTCCATGACGCATGTCATCAGAATGCTCTATGGCCTTCTCGTCACCATGATCCATGCCCTTGTCATCACAATGTTCCAATAACCCTATAATCACAATGGTCCATGCCACTTTTCAACAGAATGCTCCATGAGACTTCTCAACAAAAGTCTCCATGGTCTTCTCATCACAATGCTCCAGGACTTTGTCAGTGCCATGCTCCATTCCCTTCTCATCGCAATGCTCCATGACCAATATCATCACAATTCTCCATGACCACTGTCATCACAACACTCCATGACACCTGACAACACAATGATCTGGGACTCTTGTCATCACAATGCTCCATTCCCTACTCATCACAATGCTCAATGACACTTGTCATCACAATGATCATTGCCCTTGTCATCCCAATGCGCCATAACCCCTGTATTCACAATGCTCCATGACGCTTGTCATCACAGTGCTCCATGACACCTGTCAAAACAATGCTCCATGACTTTGCAGCAAAATGCTACATGACCTTCTCATTACAATGCTCTATGTGATTGTCATCAAAATATTCCATTACCATTGTCATCACAATCCTCCAAGAACCTTGGGATCACATTGCTTCATACCCTTGTCATCACAATGTTCCATGCTCCTTGAAATCAAAATGATCCTTGACCTCTGTCATCACAATGCTCCAAACCCTTGTGATCACAATGTTCCATAACACTTGTCATCACAATACTCCATGCCCTTTTCATCACAATGCTCCATGACCTTTGCCATCACAATTCTCAATACACTTGTCATCACAATGCTCCCTGACACTTGTCGTCAGAATGCTCCTTGAACCCGGTCACGAAAAGGCTGCATGCCTTTTTAATCACAATGTCCCATGCCTTTTAAATCACAATGCTCCATGCCATTGTCATCAAAATACTCCACAAGTTTGTCATCAGAATGCTCCATGACCCTTGTAATCACAAATGTCCATTGACTTGTCTGCACAATGCTACCTGACACTTGTCATCACAATGCTCCAAGCCATTGTCATCACAATACTCCATTACCTTTGTCATCAGAATCCTCCATGACACTTGGCATCACAGTGCTCCATGGCATTGTCATCACAATGGGCCATGACATATGTCATCACAATGCTCGATGACACCTGTCTTCACAACACTGCATGACCTGGTCATCACAATGCTCCATGCCCCTTTCATCACAATGCGCCATTCCCACTGTCATCGCAATAATTCATGAAACTTATTTGACCAATGTTCCATGCCCTTGTCATCACAATGCTCCATGCCCTTGTTATCACAATGCTCCATGACCACTGTCATCACAATGCTCCGTGACGCCACTCATAGCATTGCTTCATGACCTTTGTCATCAAAATGCTCCATGTCATCATCATCAACTGACTCTGTGACCTTTTTAACCACAAATCTCCATGAATTTTCATCACAATGCTCTTTGACCCTTGTCATCAAAATGCTCTATGCCTTTCTCAGCACAATGCTCCATGACCCTTGTCATCACAATGCTCCATGCACTTGTCAGCACCATGCTCCATGACACAGATCATCACAATGCACCATGCGCTTGTCATCACATTGCTCCACAATTTGTCATCACAATGCTCCATGCACATCTCATCAAAATGCTCTCTCACCACTGATATCACAATGCGACATCACTATTTGTCACAATACTCCCTCACCCATGTCATCAAAATGTTCCATGACTCCTGTCATCACAATGTGGCATGCACTTATTATCATAATGTTCAATGACCCCTGACATCACAATGTTCCATAACACCTGTCATCAAAATGTTCCATGACACATTTCATCCAATTGCTCCATGAACATGTCATCACAATGCTCCCTGCCCTTCTCATCACAATGCACAACGCCCTTGCCATCAAAAAGCTCCATGACGTTTGTCATCACAAAGATCCCTGCCCCATGGCATCACAATGCTCCATGTCATTGTCATCACAATGCTCCATGTACGCTCTCATCACATTGCTCCATGCCCTTGTCATCACAAAGCTCCATGACACTTGTCATCAAAATGCTCCATGGCCTTCTCATCACAATATCCCATGCCCTTGCCATCACAATGCTCCATTACCACTGTCATAACAATGCACCATGACCCCTGCCATCACGATGTTCCATGGCCTTGTCTTCACAAGGCTCCATGACCCTTCTCATCACAATGCACCAAGAACCCTGTAATCACAATGCTCTATGCCCTTTTTCATCTCAATGATCCAAGAACCCTGTCATCACTATGCACCATGCCCATCATCATAATGCTTCATGCTATTGTCATCACAATGAAATCAAGATGCTCCATGACCTCTGTCATAACAATGCTCCAAACCCATGAGATCACAATATTCCATAAGACTTGTCATCATAATTTCACATGACGCTCGTCATCACAATTATCCATGGTCTTCTCATCACAATGCTCCATGACATTTGTCATCACAATGTTCAATACACTTGTCATCAAAATGCTCCCTGACACTTGTTGTCTGTATGCTCCTTGAACCCTGTCATGACAAGGCTCCATGCATTTTTCGTCACAATGATCCATGCCCTTTTCATCAAAATGCTCCAAGACCCATGTAATCACAATGCTCCATGCCCTTGTCATAACAAAGCTCAATGACGCATGCCATCAGAATGCTCCTTGGTCTTCTGCTCACAATGCTCCATGCCCTTGTCATCACAATGTTCCAAGACCCCTGTAATCACAATGCTCCGTGAGACTTGTCATCACAAGGCTCCATGGTTTTGTCATCACAATGCTCCAGGACCTTGTCATCACAATGCTTCACGACATTGTCATGAAAATTCTCAATGGCCCTTTTCATCATAATGCTCCAAGCAGTAGTCATCACAATGCTCCTTTATATTTGTCATCACAATCCTCCATTACATTTGGCATCACAATGCTCCATGCCATTGTCATCGCAATGGACCATGACATATATCATCACAATGCTCCCTGACACCTGTCTTCACAATACTCCATGACCTTCTCATCACAATGCTCCATGCCCTTGTCATCACAATGCACCATGCCCACTGTCATCACAATAATCTATGAAACTTGTCAGACAAATGCTCCATGCCCCGTCATCACAATGTTCAATGCCCTTGTCCTCAAAATGCTCCATGCGCTTGTCAGCACAATGCTCCATGACACATGTCATCACAATGAACCATGCGCTTGTCATCACAGTGCTCCAACATCTTGTCATCACAATACTCCATAGAACTTGTCATCACAATGCTCCATGCACTTCTCATCAAAATGCTCTCTCACCACTGATATCACAATGCTACATCACTATTTGTCACAGTACTCCCTCATCCCTGTCATCACATTGTTCCATGACTCCTGTCACCACAATGCTACATGCACTTATCATCACAATGTTCGATGACCCCTGACATCACAATGTTCCATAACACCTGTCATCAAAATTCTCCATGACACTTTTCATCAAAATGCTCCATGACCCCTGACATCACAATGTTCCATAATTCCTGTCATCAAAATGTTCCATGACACATTTCATCCAATTGCTCCATGACCCTGTCATCACAATGCTCCCTGGCCTTCTCATCACAATGCACAACGCCCTTGCCATCAAAATGCTCCATGACCTTTGTCACCACAAAGATCCATGACCCTTGGCATCACAATGCTCCATGTCATTGTCATCACAATGCTCCATGAAGGCTCTCATCACATGGCTCCATGCCCTTGTCATCACAAAGCTCCATGACACATGTAATCAAAATGCTCCATGGCCTTCTCATCACAATGTTCCATGGCCTTGCAATCACAATGCTCCATTACCACTGTCATAACATTGCTCCATGACCCCTGCCATCACGATATTCTATGGCCTTGTCATCACAAGGCTCCATCACCCTTCTCTTCACAATGCTCCAAGAACCCTGTAATCACAGTGCTCTATGCCCCTTTTTATCTCAATGATCCGTGAACACTGTCATCACAATGCACCATGCACATCATCATAATGCTTCATGCTATTGTCATCACAATGAAATCAAAGTGCTCCATGACCTCTCTCATAGCAATGCTACAAACCCTTGTGAATACAATATTCCATAACACTTCTCATCACAATGCCCCATGACGCTCGTTATCACGATTATCCATGGTCTTCTCATCACAATGCTCCATGACCTTTGTCATCACAATGCTCAATACACTTGTCATCAAAATGCTCACTGACACTTGTTGTCTCTATGCTCCTTGAACCCTGTTATGACAAGGCTCCATGCCTTTTTCATCACAATGATCCAGGCCCTTTTCATCACAGTGCTCCAAGACCCATGTAATCAAAATGCTCCACGCCCTTGTCATCAAAAAGCTCAATGACGCATGCCATGAGAATGCTCCTTGGCCTTCTCCTCAAAACGCTCCATGCCCTTGTCATCACAATGTGGCAAGACCCCTTTAAACACAATGCTCCATGCCCCTTTCCATCAGTATGTTCCATGAGACTTGTCATCACAAGGCTCCATGGTTTTGTCATCACAATACTCCAGGACCTTGTCATCACAATGCTTCACGACCTTGTCATGAAAATTTTCAATGGCCCTTGTCATCATAATGCTCCAAGCCCTAGTCATCACAATGTTCCATTATATTTGTCATCACAATCTCCATTACATTTGGCATCACAATGCTCCATGCCATTGTCATCGCAATGGACCATGACATATGTCATCACAATGCTCCCTGACACCTGTCTTCACAATACTCGTTGACCTTCTCATCACAATGCTCCGTGCCCTTGTCATCACAATGCACCATGCCCACTGTCATCACAATAATCTATGAAATTGTCAAACCAATGCTCCATGCCACTGTCATCAAAATGCTCCATGCCCTTGTCCTCACTATGCTCCATGAGCCCACTCATCACAAAGATTCATAACGTTTGTCAACACAATGGTCCATGCCCGCGTATTCACAAGGCTCTGTGACCTTTGTAACCACAATGCTCCATGAACTTTTCATCACAATTCTCTGTGACCCTGATCATCACAATGCTCCATGTCTTTGTGAGAACAATGCTCCATGACCATTGTCATCACAGTGTGCCACACGCATTTCATCACAACGGTCCACAACTTTGTCATTGCAATGCTCCATAAATCTTTTAATCACAATGCTCCATGCACTTCTCATCAAAATGCTCTCTCACCAGAGATATCACAGTGTTCCATCACTAGTCATCACAGTACTCCCTCACCCCTGTAATCACAATGTTCCATGATGCTGTCATCACAGTGCTACATCCCCTTATCATCACAATGTTCCATGACCGCTGACATCACAATGTTCCATAAACCCTGTCATCAAAATGCTCCATGACCCTTTTCATCCCAAAGAACCAAGACCCCTGACATCACAATGTTCTATAAACCCTGCCATCAAAATGTTCTATTACACTTTTCATCAAATTGCTGCATGACCCGGTCATCAAAATGCTCCCTGCCCTTCACATCACAATGCACCATGCCCTTGTCATCAAAATGCTCCATGATTTGTCACCACAAAGCTCCATGACCCTTGACATCACAGTGCTCCATGTCATTGTCATCACAATGCTCCATGAACCCTCTCATTACATTGCTCAATGCCCTTGTCATCACAAAGCTCCATGACACTTGTCATCACAATGCTCGATGCCATTCACATCACAATGCTCCATGCCGTTGTCATTACAATCCTGCATGACCCATGTATCATAGTGTTCCGTACCCTTGTCATCACAATGCTCCATGCCCACTCTCATCACAATAATCCATGAAACATTTCAGACCAATGTTCCATGTCCTTCTCATCACAATGCTCCATTACCTCTGTCATAACAATGCACCATGACCCCTGCCATCACAATGATCCACGGTCTAATCCTCACAAGGCTCCATGAAACTTGTCATCACAATGCTGAAGGCCCCTGTAATCACAATGCTCCATGCCCTTGTCATCACAAAGCTCCATGACGCATGTCATCAGAATGTTCCATGGCCTTCTCATCACAATGCTCCATGCCCTTGTCATCACAATGCTCCAAGACCCCTGTAAACACAATGCTCAATGCTCCTTTTCATCTCCATGCTCCATGAACCCTGTCATCACAATGCACCATGCCCATCATCATAATGCTTCAGGCTATTGTCATCACAATGAAATCAATATTCTCCATGACCTCTGTCATCATAATGCTCCAAACCCTTGTGATCACAATGTTCCATAACACTTATCATCACAACACCCCATGACGCTCATCATCACAATTATCCATGGCCCTCTCATCACAATGTTCCATGATCTTTGTCATCACAATGCTCAAAACACTTGTCATCACAATGCTCCCTGACACTTGTCGTCAGTATGCTCCTTGAACCCTGTCATGACAAGGCTCCATACCTTTTTCATCACAATAAGCCATGCCCTTTTCATCACAATGCTCCAAGATCCCTGTAATCACAATGCTCCCTGCCATTGTCATCAAAAAGCTCCATGACGCATGTCATCAGAATGCTTCATGTCCTTCTCATCACAATGCTCCATGTCATTGTCATCACAATGCTCCATGAACGCTCTCATCACATTGTTCCATGCACTTATCTTCACAAAGATCCATGACACATGTCATCAGAATGCTCCATGGCCTTCTCATCACAATGTTCCATGCCCTTGCCATCACAATGCTCCATTACAACTGTCATAACAATGCACCATGACCCCTGCCATCACGATGTTCCATGGCCTTGTCTTCACAAGGCTCCATGACCCTTCTCATCACAATGCTCCAAGAACCCTGTAATCACAATGCTCTATGCCCTTTTTCATCTCAATGATCCATGAACCCTGTCATCACTATGCACCATGCCCATCATCATAATGCTTCATGCTATTGTCATCACAATGAAATAAAGATGCTCCATGACCTCTGTCATAACAATGCTCCAAACCCTTGAGATCACAATATTCCATAAGACTTGTCATCACAATTTCACATGACGTTCGTCATCACAATTATCCATGGTCTTCTCATCACAATGCTCCATGACCTTTGTCATCACAATGCTAAATACACTTGTCATCAAAATGCTCCCTGACACTTGTTGTCTGTATGCTCCTTGAACCCTGTCATGACAAGGCTCCATGCCTTTTTCATCACAATGATCCATGCCCTTTTCATCAAAATGCTCCAAGACCCATGTAATCACAATGCTCCATGCCCTTGTCATCACAAAGCTCAATGACGCATGCCATCAGAATGCTCCTTGGTCTTCTGCTCACAATGCTCCATGCCCTTGTCATCAAAATGTTCCAAGACCCCTGTATTCACAATGCTCCATGCCCCTTTTCATCAGTATGCTCTATGAGACTTGTCATCACAAGGCTCCATGGTTTTGTCATCACAATGCTCCAGGACATTGTCATCACAATGCTTCACGACATTGTCATGAAAATTCTCAATGGCCATTGTCCTCATAATAATCCAAGCCCTAGTCATCACAATGCTCCATTATATTTGTCATCACAATCCTCCATTACATTTGGCATCACAATGCTCCATGCCATTGTCATCGCAATGGACCATGACATATACCATCACAATGCTCCCTGACACCTGTCTTCACAATACTCCATGACCTTCTCATCACCATGATCCATGCCCTTGTCATCACAATGCACCATGCCCACTGTCATCACAATAATCTATGAAACTTGTCAGAACAATGCTCCATGCCACTGTCATCACAATGCTCCATGCCCTTGTCCTCACAATGCTCCATGACCCCTGTCATCACAATGCTCCATGACCCCAGTCATCACAATGATTCATAACGTTTGTCATCACAATGGTCCATGCCCGCGTCATCACAAGGCTCTGTGACCTTTGTAACCACAATGCTCCATGAACTTTTCATCACACATCTCTGTGACACTTGTCATCACAATGCTCCATGTCATTGTCAGAACAATGCTGCATGACCATTGTCATCACAATGTGCCATGCACATATCATCACAACGGTCCACAACCTTGTCATTGCAATGCTCCATAAACCTTTTACTCACAATGCTCCATGCACTTCTCATCAAAATGCTCTCTCACCAGAGATATCACAGTGTTCCATGGCTAGTCATCACAAAACTCCCTCAGACCTGTAATCACAATGTTCCATGACACTGTCATCAAACTGCTACATCCCCTTATCATCACAATGTTCCATGACCCCTGACAGCACAATGTTCCATAACCCCTGTAATCAAAATGCTCCATGACCCTTTTCATACCAAAGCTCCAAGACCACTGACATCACAATGTTCTATAACCCCTGCCATCAAAATGTTCCATTATACTTTTCATCAAATAGCTGCATGACCCGGTCATCAGAATTCTCCCTGCCCTTCTCATCACAATGAGGCATGCCCTTGTCATCAAAATGCTCCATGACTTGTCATCACAAATCTCCATGACCCTTGGCATCACAATGTTCCATGTCATTGTCATCACAATGATCCATGAACCCTCTCATAACATTGCTCAATGCCCTTGTCATCACAAAGCTCCATGACACTTGTCATCACAATGCTCGATGCCCTTCTCATCACAGTGCTCCAGGCCCTTGTCATTAAAATCCTGCATGACCCATGTATCATAGTGTTCCGTACCCTTGTCATCACAATGCTCCATGCCCACACTCATCACAATAATCCATGAAATATTTCAGACCAATGTTCCATGTCCTTCTCATCAAAATGCTCCATTTCCTCTGTCATAAAAATGCACCATGACCCCTGCCATCACAATGTTCCACGGCCTAGTCATCACAAGGCTTCATGATACTTGTCATCACAATGCTGAAGGCCCCTGTAATCACAATGCTCCATGCCCTTGTCATCACAAAGCTCCATGACGCATGTCATAAGAATGTTCCATGGCCTTCTCATCACAATGCTCCATGACCTTGTCATGACAATGCTCCAAGACCCCTGTAAACACAATGCTCCATGCCCCTTTTCATCTCAATGCTCCATGAACCCTGTCATCACAATGCACCATGCCCATCATCATAATGCTTCAGGCTATTGTCATCACAATGAAATCAATATTCTCCATGACCTCTGTCATCATAATGCTCCAAACACATGTGATCACAATGTTCCATAACACTTATCATCACAACACCCCATGACGCTCATCATCACAATTATCCATGGCCTTCTCAGAACCATGCTCCATGATCTTTGTCATCACAATGCTCTATACACTTGTCATCACAATGCTCCCTGACACTTGTCGTCAGAATGCTCCTTGAACACTGTCACAAAAAGGTTCCATGCCTTTTTCATCACAAAGCACCATGCCATTTTTATCAAAATGCTCCATGCCATTGTAATCAAAATACTCCACAAGCTTGTCACCAGAATGCTTCATGACCCTTGTCATCACAATTCTCCATGCACTTGTCAGCACAATGCTCCCTGACCCTTGTCATCACAATGCTCCAAGCCATGGTCATCACAATGCTCCATTACCTTTGTCATCAGAATCCTCCATGACACTTGGCATCACAATGCTCCATGCCATTGTCATCACAATGGGCCATTACATATGTCATCACAATGCTCCCTGACACCTGTCTTCACAATACTCCATGACCTGGTCATCACAATGCTCCATGCCCTTGTCATCACAATGCGCCATACCAACTGTCATCACAGTAATCTATGAAACATATTAGACCAATGTTCCATGCCTTTGTCATCACAGTGCTCCATGCCCTTGTTATCACAGTGTTCCATGTCCCCTCTCATCACAATGCTCCGTGACTCCAGTCATCCCAATGCTTCATGACCTTTGTCATCACAATGGTCCATGCCCTCGTCATCAATAGTCTCTGTGACCTTTTTAACCACAATGCTCCATGAAATTTTCATCACAATGCTCTTTGACCCTTGTCATCACAATGATCTATGCCTTTCTCTGCACAATGCTCCATGACCCTTGTCATTACTATGCTACATGCGCTTGTCAGCACAATGCTCCATGACACATGCCATCACAATGCTCCATGACCCCTGTCATCACCATGCTCCGTGACTCCAGTCATCACAATGCTTCATAACGTTTGTCATCACAATGGTCCATGCCCGCGTCATCACAAGGCTCTGTGACCTTTGTAACCACAATGCTCCTTGAACTTTTCATCACAATTCTCTGTGACCCTTGTCATCACATTGCTGCCTGTCTTTGTCAGAACAATGCTCCATGACCATTGTCTTCACAATGTGCCATGCACATTTCATCAGAACGGTCCACAACCTTGTCATTGCAATGCTCTATCAACCTTGAAATCACAATGCTCCATGCACTTCTCATCAAAATGCTCTCTCACCAGAGATATCACAGTGTTACATCACTAGTCATCACAGTACTCCCTCACCCCTGTAATCACAATGTTCCATGACCCCTGTCATCACAATGCTACATCCCCATATCATCAAAATGTTCCATGACACCTGTCATCAAATTGCCCCATGACCCTTTTCATCCCAACGCTCCAAATCCCCTGACATCACAATGTTCTATAACCCCTGCCATCAAAATATTCCATTACACTTTTCATCAAATTGCTGCATGACCCGGTCATCAAAATGCTCCCTGCCCTTCTCATCACAATGCACCATGCCCTTGTCATCAAAATGCTCCATTACTTGTCATGACAAAGCCCCATGACACTTGGCATCACAATGCTCCATGTCATTGTCATCACAATGCTCCATGAACACTCTCATAACATTGCTCAATGCCCTTGTCATCAAAAAGCTCCATGACACTTGTCATCACAATGCTCGATGCCCTTCTCATCACAATGCTCCATGCCCTTGTCATTACAATCCTGCATGACCCATGTATAATAGTGTTCTGTACCCTTGTCATCAGAAGTCTCCATGCCCACTCTCATCACAATAATCCATGAAACTTTTCAGACCAATGTCCCATGCCCTTCTCATCACAATGCTCCATTACCTCTGTCATAACAATCCACCATGACCCCTGCCATCACAATGTTCCACGGCCTAGTCTTCACAAGGTTCCATGACACTTTTTATCACAATGCTGAAGACCCATGTAATCACAGTGCTCCATGCCCTTGTCATCACAAACCTCCATGACTCATGTGGTCAGAATATTCCATGGCCTTCTCATCACAATGCTCCATGCCCTTGTCATCACAATGCTCCAAAACCCATGTAAACACAATGCTCCATGCCCCTTTTCATCTCAATGCTCCATGAAACCTTTCATCACAATGCACCATGCCCATCATCATAATGCTTCAGGCTATTGTCATCACAATGAAATCAATATTCTCCATGACCTCTGTCATCATAATGCTCCAAAACCTTGTGATCACTATGTTCCATAACACTTATCATCACAACACCCCATGACACGCATCATCACAATTATCATGGTCTTCTCATCACAATGCTCCATGATCTTTGTCACCACAATGCTCAATACACTTGTCATCACAATGCTAACTGACACTTGTCGTCAGTATGCCCCTTGAACCCTGTCATGACAAGGCTCCATGCATTTTTCATCACAATAGTCCATGTCCTTTTCATCACAATGCTTCAAGATCCATGTAATCACAATGCTCCATGCCGTTGTCATAAAAAAGCTCCATGACGCATGTCATCACAATGCTTCATGGCCTTCTCATCACAATGCTCCATGCCCTTGTCATCAAAATGCTCCAAGACCACTGTAATCATAATGCTCCATGCCCCTTTTCATCATAATGCTCCATGTGAGTTGTCATCACAAGTCTCCATGGTCTTCTCATCACAATGCTCCAGGACCTTGTCATCACCATGCTCCATTCCCTGTCATCACAATGCTCCATGACCCCTGTCATCACAATAATCCATGAGCATTTTCAGCCCAATGCTCCACGACCTACTCATCACAATGCTCCATGGCCAATATCATCACAATGCTCCATGACCAATGTCATCACAACACTCCATGACACCTGACTACACAATGATCCAGGACTCTTTTCTTCACATTGCTCCATTCCTTGGTCATCACAATGCTCCATGACCCCTGTCATCACAACACTCCATGAACATTTTCAGCCGAGTGCTCCATGACCCTTGTCATCACAATGATCCATGCCCTTGTCATCCCAATGCTCCATGACCCGTGTATTCACAATGCTCCATGACGCTTGTCATCACAGTGCTCCATGACACATGTCATCACAATGCTCCATGCCTTTGTCAGCAAAATGCTACATGACCTTGTCATTGCAATGCTCTATGCGCTTGTCATCACAATACTCCATTTCCATTGTCATCACAATCCTCCATGAACCTTGGGATCACAAGGCTTCATGCCCTTGTCATCACAGTGCCCCATGCTCCTTGAAATCAAAATGATCCATGACCTCTGTCATCACAATGCTCCAAACCCTTTTGATCACAATGTTCCATAACACGTGTCATCACAACGCTCCATTATGCCTGTCATCACAATACTCCATGCCCTTTTCATCACAATGCTCCATGACATTTGTCATCACAATTCTCAATACACTTGTCATCACAGTGCTCCCTGACACTTGTCATCAGAATGCTCCTTGAACCCTGTCACGAAAAGGCTCCATGCCTTTTTCATCACAATGCCCCATGCCGTTTTCATCACAATGCTCCATGCCATTGTCATCAAAATACTCCACAAGCTTGTCATCAGAATGTTCCATGACCCTTGTCATCACAATTCTCCATGGACTTGTCAGCACAAGCTCCCTGACCCTTGTCATCACAATGCTCCAAGCCATGGTCATCACAATGCTCCATTACATTTGTCATCAGAATTCTCCATGACACTTGGCATCACAATGCTCCATGCCATTGTCATCACAAAGGGCCATTACATATGTCATCACAATGCTCCCTGACACCTGTCTTCCCAATACTGCATGACCCGGTCATCACAATGCTCCATGCCCTTGTCATCACAATGCGCCATACCAACTGTCATCACAGTAATCTATGAAACATATTAGACCAATGTTCCATGCCTTTGTCATCACAGTGCTCCATGCCCTTGTTATCACAGTGTTCCATGACCCCTCTCATCACAATGCTCCGTGACTCCTGTCATCCCAATGCTTCATGACCTTTGTCATCACAATGGTCCATGCCCTCTTCATCAATAGTCTCTGTGACCATTTTAACCACAATGCCCCATGAAATTTTCATCACAATGCTCTTTCACCCTTGTCATCACAATGATCTATGCCTTTCTCTGCACAATGCTCCATGACCCTTGTCATTACTATGCTACATGCGCTTGTCAGCACAGTGCTCCATGACACATGTCATCACAAGGCACCATGCGCCTGTCATCACAGTGCTCCACAATCTTGTCATCACAATGCTCCAAAAAAATTGTCCTCACAATGCTCCATGCACTTCTCATCAAAATGCTCTCTCACCACTGATATCACAATGCTACATCAGTATTTGTCACAATACTCCCTCACCCCTGTCATCAGAATGTTCCATGACTCCTGTCATCACAATGCTATATGCTCTTATCATCACAATGTTCTATGAACCATGACATCACAATGTTCCATAATACCAGTCATCAAAATGTTCCATGACACTTTTCATCCAATTGCTCCATGACCCTGTCATCACGATGCTCCCTGCCCTTCTCATCACAATGCACAACGCCCTTGCCATCAAAATGCTCCATGACCTTTGTCATCACAAAGATCCATGACCCTTGGCATCACAATGCTCCATGTCATTGTCATCACATTGCTCCATGCCCTTGTCTTCACATAGCTCCATGACACAAGTCATCAGAATGCTCCATGGCCTTCTCATCACAATGCTCAATGCCCTTGCCATCACAATGCTCCATTACCACTGTCATAATAATGCTCCATGACCCCTGCCACCACGATGTTCCATGGCCTTGTCATCACAAAGCTCCATGACCCTTCTCATCACAATGCTCCAAGAACCCTGTAATCACAATGCTCTATGCCCCGTTTCATCTCAATGATCCATGAACCCTGTCATTAAAATGCACCATGCCCATCATCATAAAGCTTCATGCTATTGTCATCACAAAGAAATCAAAATGCTCCATGACCTCTGTCATAACAATGCTCCAAAACCTTGTGATCACAATATTCCATAACACTTGTCATCACAATGCCCCATGACGCTCGTCATCACAATTATTCATGGTCTTCTCATCACAATGCTCCATGACCTTCGTCATCACAATGCTCAATACAATTGTCATCAAAATGCTGCCTGACACTTGTTGTCTGTATGCGCCTTGAACCCTGTCATGACAAGGCTCCATGCTTTTTCATCACAATGATCCATGCCCTTTTCATCACAATGCTCCAAGACCCATGTAATCACAATGCTCCATGCCCTTGTCATCACAAAGCTCAAAAACACATGCCATCAGGATTCTCCTTTGTCTTCTACTCACTATGCTCGATGCCCTTGTCATTACAATGTTCCAAGACCCCTGTAATCACAATGCTCCATGCCCCTTTTATTCAGTATGCCCCATGAGACTTGCCATCACAAGGCTCCATGGTTTTGTCATCACAATGCTCCAGGACATTGTCATCACAATGCTTCACGAACTTGTCATGAAAATTTTCAATGGCCCTTGTCATCATAATGCTCCAAGCCCTAATCATCACAATGCTCTATTATATTTGTCTTCACAATTCTCCATTACATTTGGCATCACAATGCTCCATGCCATTTTCATCGCAATGGCCCATGACATATGTCATCAGAATGCTCCCTGACACCTGTCTTCACAATACTCCATCACCTTATCATCACAATCCTCCATGCCTTGTCATCAAAATGCACCATGCCCACTCTCATCACAATAATCTATGAAACTTCTCAGACCAATGCTCCATGCCCGTGTCATCACAATGCTCCAATACCCCTGTAATCACAATGCTCCATGCCCTTTTTCAACAGAATTCTCCATGAGACTTCTCATCAGAAGTCTCCATGGTCTTCTCATCACAATGCTCCATGATTTTGTCATCACCATGCTCCATTCCCTTCTCATCACAATGCTCCATGACCAATATCATCACAATTCTCCATGACCACTGTCATCACAACACTCCATGACACCTGACAACACAATGATCCGGGACTCTTGTCATCACAATGCTCCATTCCCTAGTCATCCCAATGCTCCATGATACTTGTCATCAAAATGATCCATGCCCTTGTCATCCCAATGCTCCATAACCTCTGTATTCACAATGCTTCATGACGCATGTCATCACAGTGCTCCATGACACCTGTCATCACAAAGCTCCATGCCTTTGTCAGCAAAATGCTACATGACTTTGTCATTACAATGCTCTATGTGCTTGTCATCACAATACACCATTACCATTGTCATCACAATCCTCCATGAACCTTGGGATCACATTGCTTCATTCCCTTGTCATCACAATGCTCCATGCTCCTTGAAATCAAAATGATCCATGACCTCTGTCATCACAATGCTCCAAGCCCTTGTGATCACAATGTTCCATAACACTTGTCATGACAACGCTCCATGATGCTTGTCATCACAATACTCCATGCCCTTTTCATCACAATGCTCCATGACCATTGTCATCACAATGCTCAATACACTTGTCATCACAATGCTCCCTGACACTTGTCGTCAGAATGCTCCTTGAACCCTGTCATGAAAAGGCTCCATGCCTTTTCATCACAATGCCCCATGCCGTTTACATCACAATGCTCCATGCCATTGTCATCAAAATACTCCACAAGCTTGTCATCAGAATGTTTCATGACACTTGTCATCACAATTCTCCATGCACTTGTCAGCACAATGCTCTCTGACCCTTGTCATCACAATGCTCCAAGCCATTGTCGTCACAATGCTCCATTACCTTTGTCATCAGAATCCTCCATGACACTTGGCATCACAATGCTCCATGCCATTTTCATCACAATGGGCCATTACATATGTCATCACAATGCTCCCTGACGCCTGTCTTCACAATACTGCATGACGTGGACATCACAATGCTCCATGCCCTTGTTATCACAATGCTCCATGACCCCTGTCATCACAATGCTCCGTGACTCCAGTCATCACAATGCTCCATGACCTTTGTCATCACAATGATCCATGCCCTCATCATCAACAGTCTCTTGGACCTTTTTCACCACAATGCTCCTTGAACATTTGATCACAATGCTCTTTGACCCTTGTCATCATAATTCTCTATGCCTTTCTCAGCACAATTCTCCATGACCCTTGTCATCACAATTTTCCATGCGCTTGTCAGCACAATGCTCCATGACACATGTCATCACAATGCATCTTGCGCTTGTCATCACAGTGCTCCACCATCTTGTCATCACAATGCTCCATAAAACTTGTCATCACAATGCTCCATGCACTTCTCATCAAAATGCTCTCTCACCACTGATATCACAATGCTACACCATTATTTGTCACAGTACGCCCTCATCCCTGTCATCACAATGTTCCATGACTCCTGTCACCACAATGCTACATGCACTTATCATCACAATGTTCGATGACCCATGACATCACAATGTTCCATAACACCTGTCCTCAAAATGCTCCATGACCCTTTTCATCAAAATGCTCCAAGACCCCTGACATCACAATGTTCCATAAGTCCTGTCATCACAATCTTCCATGACACATTTCATCCAATTGCTCCATGACCCTGTCATCACAATGCTCCCAGGCCTTCTCATCACAATGCACAACGCCCTTGACATCAAAATGCTCCATGACCTTTGTCATCACAAAGATCCATGACCCTTGGCATCACAATGCTCCATGTCATTGTCATCACAATGCTCCATGAACGCTCTCATCACATGGCTCCATGCCCTTGTCATCACAAAGCTCCATGACACATGTCATCAGAATGCTCCATGGCCTTCTCATCACAATGTTCCATGCCCTTGCCATCACAATGCTCCATTACCACTGTCATAACATTGCTCCATGACCGCTGCCATCACGATATTCCATGGCCTTGTCATCACAACGCTCCATCACCCTTCTCTTCACAATGCTCCAAGAACCCTGTAATCACAATGCTCTATGCCCCTTTTCATTTCAATGATCCATGAACCCTGTCATCACAATGCACCATGCACATCATCATAATGTTTCATGCTATTGTCATCACAGTGAAATCAAAGTGCTCCATGACCTTTGTCATAGCATTGCTACAAACCCTTGTGAATACAATATTCCATAACACTTGTCATCACAATGCCCCATGACGCTCGTCATCTCGATTATCCATGGTCTTCTCATCACAATGCTACATGACCTTTGTCATCACAATGCTCAGTACACTTGTCATCAAAATGCTCCCTGACACTTGTTGTCTGTATGCTCCTTGAACCCTGTCATGACAAGGTTCCATGCCATTTTTATCACAATGATCCATGCCTTTTTCATCACAATGCTCCAAGACTCATGTCATCACAATGCTCCATGCCCTTGTCATCACAAATCTCAATGACACATGCCATGAGGATGCCCCTTGGTCTTCTCCTCAAAATGCTCCATGCTCTTGTCATCACAATGTTCCAAGATCCCTGTAATCACAATGCTCCATGCCCCTTTCCATCAGGATGCTCCATGAGACTTGTCATCACAAGGCTCCATGGTTTTGTCATCACAATGCTCCAGGACCTTGTCATCACAATGCTTCACGACCTTGTCATGAAAATTTTCAATGGCCCTTGTCATCATAATGCTCCAAGCCCTAGTCATCACAATGCTCCATTATATTTGTCATCACAATCCTCCATTACATTTGGCATCACAATGCTCCATGCCCTTGTCATCGCAATGGACCCTGACATATGTCATCACAATGCTCCCTGACACCTGTGTTCACAATACTCCATGACCTTCTCATCACAATGCTCCATGCCCTTGTCATCACAATGCACCATGCCCACTGTCATCACAATAATCTATGAAACTTGTCAAACAAATGCTCCATGCCACTGTCATCACAATGCTCCATGCCCTTTTCATCACAATGCTCCATGACCCCACTCATCACAATGATTCATAACGTTTGTCATCACAATGGCCCATGCCCGCGTCATCACAAGGCTCTGTGACCTTTGTAACCACAATGCTCCATGAACTTTTCATCACAATTATCTGTGACCCTTGTCATCACAATGCTCCATGTCTTTGTGAGAACAATGCTCCATGACCATTGTCATCACAATGTGCCACACACATTTCATCACAGCGGTCCACAACCTTGTCATTGCAATGCTCCATAAATCTTTTAATCACAATGCTCCATGCACTTCTCATCACAATGCTCTCTCACCAGAGATATCACAGTGTTCCATCACTAGTCATCACAATACGCCCTCACCCCTGTAATCACAATGTTCCATGACACTGTCATCACAGTGCTACATCCCCTTATCATCACAATGTTCCATGACCGCTGACATCACAATATTCCATAAACTGTGTCATCAAAATGCTCCATGACCCTTTTCATCCCAAAGCTCCAAGACCCCTGACATCACAATGTTCTATAAACCCTGCCATCAAAATGTTCCATTACACTTTTCATCAAATTGCTGCATGACCCGGTCATCAAAACGCTCCCTGCCCTTCATATCACAATGCACCATGCCCTTGTCATCACAATGCTCCATGACCTTTGTCATCACAATTCTCAGTACACTTGTCATCACAATGCTCCCTGACACTTGTCGTCAGAATGCTCCTTGAACACTGTCACAAAAAGGTTCCATGCCTTTTTCATCACAAAGCACCATGCCATTTTTATCAAAATGCTCCATGCCATTGTAATCAAAATACTCCACAAGCTTGTCACCAGAATGCTTCATGACCCTTGTCATCACAATTCTCCATGCACTTGTCAGCACAATGCTCCCTGACCCTTGTCATCACAATGCTCCAAGCCATGGTCATCACAATGCTCCATTACCTTTGTCATCAGAATCCTCCATGACACTTGGCATCACAATGCTCCATGCCATTGTCATCACAATGGGCCATTACATATGTCATCACAATGCTCCCTGACACCTGTCTTCACAATACTCCATGACCTGGTCATCACAATGCTCCATGCCCTTGTCATCACAATGCGCCATACCAACTGTCATCACAGTAATCTATGAAACATATTAGACCAATGTTCCATGCCTTTGTCATCACAGTGCTCCATGCCCTTGTTATCACAGTGTTCCATGTCCCCTCTCATCACAATGCTCCGTGACTCCAGTCATCCCAATGCTTCATGACCTTTGTCATCACAATGGTCCATGCCCTCGTCATCAATAGTCTCTGTGACCTTTTTAACCACAATGCTCCATGAAATTTTCATCACAATGCTCTTTGACCCTTGTCATCACAATGATCTATGCCTTTCTCTGCACAATGCTCCATGACCCTTGTCATTACTATGCTACATGCGCTTGTCAGCACAATGCTCCATGACACATGCCATCACAATGCTCCATGACCCCTGTCATCACCATGCTCCGTGACTCCAGTCATCACAATGCTTCATAACGTTTGTCATCACAATGGTCCATGCCCGCGTCATCACAAGGCTCTGTGACCTTTGTAACCACAATGCTCCTTGAACTTTTCATCACAATTCTCTGTGACCCTTGTCATCACATTGCTGCCTGTCTTTGTCAGAACAATGCTCCATGACCATTGTCTTCACAATGTGCCATGCACATTTCATCAGAACGGTCCACAACCTTGTCATTGCAATGCTCTATCAACCTTGAAATCACAATGCTCCATGCACTTCTCATCAAAATGCTCTCTCACCAGAGATATCACAGTGTTACATCACTAGTCATCACAGTACTCCCTCACCCCTGTAATCACAATGTTCCATGACCCCTGTCATCACAATGCTACATCCCCATATCATCAAAATGTTCCATGACACCTGTCATCAAATTGCCCCATGACCCTTTTCATCCCAACGCTCCAAATCCCCTGACATCACAATGTTCTATAACCCCTGCCATCAAAATATTCCATTACACTTTTCATCAAATTGCTGCATGACCCGGTCATCAAAATGCTCCCTGCCCTTCTCATCACAATGCACCATGCCCTTGTCATCAAAATGCTCCATTACTTGTCATGACAAAGCCCCATGACACTTGGCATCACAATGCTCCATGTCATTGTCATCACAATGCTCCATGAACACTCTCATAACATTGCTCAATGCCCTTGTCATCAAAAAGCTCCATGACACTTGTCATCACAATGCTCGATGCCCTTCTCATCACAATGCTCCATGCCCTTGTCATTACAATCCTGCATGACCCATGTATAATAGTGTTCTGTACCCTTGTCATCAGAAGTCTCCATGCCCACTCTCATCACAATAATCCATGAAACTTTTCAGACCAATGTCCCATGCCCTTCTCATCACAATGCTCCATTACCTCTGTCATAACAATCCACCATGACCCCTGCCATCACAATGTTCCACGGCCTAGTCTTCACAAGGTTCCATGACACTTTTTATCACAATGCTGAAGACCCATGTAATCACAGTGCTCCATGCCCTTGTCATCACAAACCTCCATGACTCATGTGGTCAGAATATTCCATGGCCTTCTCATCACAATGCTCCATGCCCTTGTCATCACAATGCTCCAAAACCCATGTAAACACAATGCTCCATGCCCCTTTTCATCTCAATGCTCCATGAAACCTTTCATCACAATGCACCATGCCCATCATCATAATGCTTCAGGCTATTGTCATCACAATGAAATCAATATTCTCCATGACCTCTGTCATCATAATGCTCCAAAACCTTGTGATCACTATGTTCCATAACACTTATCATCACAACACCCCATGACACGCATCATCACAATTATCATGGTCTTCTCATCACAATGCTCCATGATCTTTGTCACCACAATGCTCAATACACTTGTCATCACAATGCTAACTGACACTTGTCGTCAGTATGCCCCTTGAACCCTGTCATGACAAGGCTCCATGCATTTTTCATCACAATAGTCCATGTCCTTTTCATCACAATGCTTCAAGATCCATGTAATCACAATGCTCCATGCCGTTGTCATAAAAAAGCTCCATGACGCATGTCATCACAATGCTTCATGGCCTTCTCATCACAATGCTCCATGCCCTTGTCATCAAAATGCTCCAAGACCACTGTAATCATAATGCTCCATGCCCCTTTTCATCATAATGCTCCATGTGAGTTGTCATCACAAGTCTCCATGGTCTTCTCATCACAATGCTCCAGGACCTTGTCATCACCATGCTCCATTCCCTGTCATCACAATGCTCCATGACCCCTGTCATCACAATAATCCATGAGCATTTTCAGCCCAATGCTCCACGACCTACTCATCACAATGCTCCATGGCCAATATCATCACAATGCTCCATGACCAATGTCATCACAACACTCCATGACACCTGACTACACAATGATCCAGGACTCTTTTCTTCACATTGCTCCATTCCTTGGTCATCACAATGCTCCATGACCCCTGTCATCACAACACTCCATGAACATTTTCAGCCGAGTGCTCCATGACCCTTGTCATCACAATGATCCATGCCCTTGTCATCCCAATGCTCCATGACCCGTGTATTCACAATGCTCCATGACGCTTGTCATCACAGTGCTCCATGACACATGTCATCACAATGCTCCATGCCTTTGTCAGCAAAATGCTACATGACCTTGTCATTGCAATGCTCTATGCGCTTGTCATCACAATACTCCATTTCCATTGTCATCACAATCCTCCATGAACCTTGGGATCACAAGGCTTCATGCCCTTGTCATCACAGTGCTCCATGCTCCTTGAAATCAAAATGATCCATGACCTCTGTCATCACAATGCTCCAAACCCTTTTGATCACAATGTTCCATAACACGTGTCATCACAACGCTCCATTATGCCTGTCATCACAATACTCCATGCCCTTTTCATCACAATGCTCCATGACATTTGTCATCACAATTCTCAATACACTTGTCATCACAGTGCTCCCTGACACTTGTCATCAGAATGCTCCTTGAACCCTGTCACGAAAAGGCTCCATGCCTTTTTCATCACAATGCCCCATGCCGTTTTCATCACAATGCTCCATGCCATTGTCATCAAAATACTCCACAAGCTTGTCATCAGAATGTTCCATGACCCTTGTCATCACAATTCTCCATGGACTTGTCAGCACAAGCTCCCTGACCCTTGTCATCACAATGCTCCAAGCCATGGTCATCACAATGCTCCATTACATTTGTCATCAGAATTCTCCATGACACTTGGCATCACAATGCTCCATGCCATTGTCATCACAAAGGGCCATTACATATGTCATCACAATGCTCCCTGACACCTGTCTTCCCAATACTGCATGACCCGGTCATCACAATGCTCCATGCCCTTGTCATCACAATGCGCCATACCAACTGTCATCACAGTAATCTATGAAACATATTAGACCAATGTTCCATGCCTTTGTCATCACAGTGCTCCATGCCCTTGTTATCACAGTGTTCCATGACCCCTCTCATCACAATGCTCCGTGACTCCTGTCATCCCAATGCTTCATGACCTTTGTCATCACAATGGTCCATGCCCTCTTCATCAATAGTCTCTGTGACCATTTTAACCACAATGCCCCATGAAATTTTCATCACAATGCTCTTTCACCCTTGTCATCACAATGATCTATGCCTTTCTCTGCACAATGCTCCATGACCCTTGTCATTACTATGCTACATGCGCTTGTCAGCACAGTGCTCCATGACACATGTCATCACAAGGCACCATGCGCCTGTCATCACAGTGCTCCACAATCTTGTCATCACAATGCTCCAAAAAAATTGTCCTCACAATGCTCCATGCACTTCTCATCAAAATGCTCTCTCACCACTGATATCACAATGCTACATCAGTATTTGTCACAATACTCCCTCACCCCTGTCATCAGAATGTTCCATGACTCCTGTCATCACAATGCTATATGCTCTTATCATCACAATGTTCTATGAACCATGACATCACAATGTTCCATAATACCAGTCATCAAAATGTTCCATGACACTTTTCATCCAATTGCTCCATGACCCTGTCATCACGATGCTCCCTGCCCTTCTCATCACAATGCACAACGCCCTTGCCATCAAAATGCTCCATGACCTTTGTCATCACAAAGATCCATGACCCTTGGCATCACAATGCTCCATGTCATTGTCATCACATTGCTCCATGCCCTTGTCTTCACATAGCTCCATGACACAAGTCATCAGAATGCTCCATGGCCTTCTCATCACAATGCTCAATGCCCTTGCCATCACAATGCTCCATTACCACTGTCATAATAATGCTCCATGACCCCTGCCACCACGATGTTCCATGGCCTTGTCATCACAAAGCTCCATGACCCTTCTCATCACAATGCTCCAAGAACCCTGTAATCACAATGCTCTATGCCCCGTTTCATCTCAATGATCCATGAACCCTGTCATTAAAATGCACCATGCCCATCATCATAAAGCTTCATGCTATTGTCATCACAAAGAAATCAAAATGCTCCATGACCTCTGTCATAACAATGCTCCAAAACCTTGTGATCACAATATTCCATAACACTTGTCATCACAATGCCCCATGACGCTCGTCATCACAATTATTCATGGTCTTCTCATCACAATGCTCCATGACCTTCGTCATCACAATGCTCAATACAATTGTCATCAAAATGCTGCCTGACACTTGTTGTCTGTATGCGCCTTGAACCCTGTCATGACAAGGCTCCATGCTTTTTCATCACAATGATCCATGCCCTTTTCATCACAATGCTCCAAGACCCATGTAATCACAATGCTCCATGCCCTTGTCATCACAAAGCTCAAAAACACATGCCATCAGGATTCTCCTTTGTCTTCTACTCACTATGCTCGATGCCCTTGTCATTACAATGTTCCAAGACCCCTGTAATCACAATGCTCCATGCCCCTTTTATTCAGTATGCCCCATGAGACTTGCCATCACAAGGCTCCATGGTTTTGTCATCACAATGCTCCAGGACATTGTCATCACAATGCTTCACGAACTTGTCATGAAAATTTTCAATGGCCCTTGTCATCATAATGCTCCAAGCCCTAATCATCACAATGCTCTATTATATTTGTCTTCACAATTCTCCATTACATTTGGCATCACAATGCTCCATGCCATTTTCATCGCAATGGCCCATGACATATGTCATCAGAATGCTCCCTGACACCTGTCTTCACAATACTCCATCACCTTATCATCACAATCCTCCATGCCTTGTCATCAAAATGCACCATGCCCACTCTCATCACAATAATCTATGAAACTTCTCAGACCAATGCTCCATGCCCGTGTCATCACAATGCTCCAATACCCCTGTAATCACAATGCTCCATGCCCTTTTTCAACAGAATTCTCCATGAGACTTCTCATCAGAAGTCTCCATGGTCTTCTCATCACAATGCTCCATGATTTTGTCATCACCATGCTCCATTCCCTTCTCATCACAATGCTCCATGACCAATATCATCACAATTCTCCATGACCACTGTCATCACAACACTCCATGACACCTGACAACACAATGATCCGGGACTCTTGTCATCACAATGCTCCATTCCCTAGTCATCCCAATGCTCCATGATACTTGTCATCAAAATGATCCATGCCCTTGTCATCCCAATGCTCCATAACCTCTGTATTCACAATGCTTCATGACGCATGTCATCACAGTGCTCCATGACACCTGTCATCACAAAGCTCCATGCCTTTGTCAGCAAAATGCTACATGACTTTGTCATTACAATGCTCTATGTGCTTGTCATCACAATACACCATTACCATTGTCATCACAATCCTCCATGAACCTTGGGATCACATTGCTTCATTCCCTTGTCATCACAATGCTCCATGCTCCTTGAAATCAAAATGATCCATGACCTCTGTCATCACAATGCTCCAAGCCCTTGTGATCACAATGTTCCATAACACTTGTCATGACAACGCTCCATGATGCTTGTCATCACAATACTCCATGCCCTTTTCATCACAATGCTCCATGACCATTGTCATCACAATGCTCAATACACTTGTCATCACAATGCTCCCTGACACTTGTCGTCAGAATGCTCCTTGAACCCTGTCATGAAAAGGCTCCATGCCTTTTCATCACAATGCCCCATGCCGTTTACATCACAATGCTCCATGCCATTGTCATCAAAATACTCCACAAGCTTGTCATCAGAATGTTTCATGACACTTGTCATCACAATTCTCCATGCACTTGTCAGCACAATGCTCTCTGACCCTTGTCATCACAATGCTCCAAGCCATTGTCGTCACAATGCTCCATTACCTTTGTCATCAGAATCCTCCATGACACTTGGCATCACAATGCTCCATGCCATTTTCATCACAATGGGCCATTACATATGTCATCACAATGCTCCCTGACGCCTGTCTTCACAATACTGCATGACGTGGACATCACAATGCTCCATGCCCTTGTTATCACAATGCTCCATGACCCCTGTCATCACAATGCTCCGTGACTCCAGTCATCACAATGCTCCATGACCTTTGTCATCACAATGATCCATGCCCTCATCATCAACAGTCTCTTGGACCTTTTTCACCACAATGCTCCTTGAACATTTGATCACAATGCTCTTTGACCCTTGTCATCATAATTCTCTATGCCTTTCTCAGCACAATTCTCCATGACCCTTGTCATCACAATTTTCCATGCGCTTGTCAGCACAATGCTCCATGACACATGTCATCACAATGCATCTTGCGCTTGTCATCACAGTGCTCCACCATCTTGTCATCACAATGCTCCATAAAACTTGTCATCACAATGCTCCATGCACTTCTCATCAAAATGCTCTCTCACCACTGATATCACAATGCTACACCATTATTTGTCACAGTACGCCCTCATCCCTGTCATCACAATGTTCCATGACTCCTGTCACCACAATGCTACATGCACTTATCATCACAATGTTCGATGACCCATGACATCACAATGTTCCATAACACCTGTCCTCAAAATGCTCCATGACCCTTTTCATCAAAATGCTCCAAGACCCCTGACATCACAATGTTCCATAAGTCCTGTCATCACAATCTTCCATGACACATTTCATCCAATTGCTCCATGACCCTGTCATCACAATGCTCCCAGGCCTTCTCATCACAATGCACAACGCCCTTGACATCAAAATGCTCCATGACCTTTGTCATCACAAAGATCCATGACCCTTGGCATCACAATGCTCCATGTCATTGTCATCACAATGCTCCATGAACGCTCTCATCACATGGCTCCATGCCCTTGTCATCACAAAGCTCCATGACACATGTCATCAGAATGCTCCATGGCCTTCTCATCACAATGTTCCATGCCCTTGCCATCACAATGCTCCATTACCACTGTCATAACATTGCTCCATGACCGCTGCCATCACGATATTCCATGGCCTTGTCATCACAACGCTCCATCACCCTTCTCTTCACAATGCTCCAAGAACCCTGTAATCACAATGCTCTATGCCCCTTTTCATTTCAATGATCCATGAACCCTGTCATCACAATGCACCATGCACATCATCATAATGTTTCATGCTATTGTCATCACAGTGAAATCAAAGTGCTCCATGACCTTTGTCATAGCATTGCTACAAACCCTTGTGAATACAATATTCCATAACACTTGTCATCACAATGCCCCATGACGCTCGTCATCTCGATTATCCATGGTCTTCTCATCACAATGCTACATGACCTTTGTCATCACAATGCTCAGTACACTTGTCATCAAAATGCTCCCTGACACTTGTTGTCTGTATGCTCCTTGAACCCTGTCATGACAAGGTTCCATGCCATTTTTATCACAATGATCCATGCCTTTTTCATCACAATGCTCCAAGACTCATGTCATCACAATGCTCCATGCCCTTGTCATCACAAATCTCAATGACACATGCCATGAGGATGCCCCTTGGTCTTCTCCTCAAAATGCTCCATGCTCTTGTCATCACAATGTTCCAAGATCCCTGTAATCACAATGCTCCATGCCCCTTTCCATCAGGATGCTCCATGAGACTTGTCATCACAAGGCTCCATGGTTTTGTCATCACAATGCTCCAGGACCTTGTCATCACAATGCTTCACGACCTTGTCATGAAAATTTTCAATGGCCCTTGTCATCATAATGCTCCAAGCCCTAGTCATCACAATGCTCCATTATATTTGTCATCACAATCCTCCATTACATTTGGCATCACAATGCTCCATGCCCTTGTCATCGCAATGGACCCTGACATATGTCATCACAATGCTCCCTGACACCTGTGTTCACAATACTCCATGACCTTCTCATCACAATGCTCCATGCCCTTGTCATCACAATGCACCATGCCCACTGTCATCACAATAATCTATGAAACTTGTCAAACAAATGCTCCATGCCACTGTCATCACAATGCTCCATGCCCTTTTCATCACAATGCTCCATGACCCCACTCATCACAATGATTCATAACGTTTGTCATCACAATGGCCCATGCCCGCGTCATCACAAGGCTCTGTGACCTTTGTAACCACAATGCTCCATGAACTTTTCATCACAATTATCTGTGACCCTTGTCATCACAATGCTCCATGTCTTTGTGAGAACAATGCTCCATGACCATTGTCATCACAATGTGCCACACACATTTCATCACAGCGGTCCACAACCTTGTCATTGCAATGCTCCATAAATCTTTTAATCACAATGCTCCATGCACTTCTCATCACAATGCTCTCTCACCAGAGATATCACAGTGTTCCATCACTAGTCATCACAATACGCCCTCACCCCTGTAATCACAATGTTCCATGACACTGTCATCACAGTGCTACATCCCCTTATCATCACAATGTTCCATGACCGCTGACATCACAATATTCCATAAACTGTGTCATCAAAATGCTCCATGACCCTTTTCATCCCAAAGCTCCAAGACCCCTGACATCACAATGTTCTATAAACCCTGCCATCAAAATGTTCCATTACACTTTTCATCAAATTGCTGCATGACCCGGTCATCAAAACGCTCCCTGCCCTTCATATCACAATGCACCATGCCCTTGTCATCACAATGCTCCATGACCTTTGTCATCACAATTCTCAATACACTTGTCATCACAATGCTCCCTGACACTTGTCGTCAGAATGCTCCTTGAACACTGTCACAAAAAGGTTCCATGCCTTTTTCATCACAAAGCACCATGCCATTTTTATCAAAATGCTCCATGCCATTGTAATCAAAATACTCCACAAGCTTGTCACCAGAATGCTTCATGACCCTTGTCATCACAATTCTCCATGCACTTGTCAGCACAATGCTCCCTGACCCTTGTCATCACAATGCTCCAAGCCATGGTCATCACAATGCTCCATTACCTTTGTCATCAGAATCCTCCATGACACTTGGCATCACAATGCTCCATGCCATTGTCATCACAATGGGCCATTACATATGTCATCACAATGCTCCCTGACACCTGTCTTCACAATACTCCATGACCTGGTCATCACAATGCTCCATGCCCTTGTCATCACAATGCGCCATACCAACTGTCATCACAGTAATCTATGAAACATATTAGACCAATGTTCCATGCCTTTGTCATCACAGTGCTCCATGCCCTTGTTATCACAGTGTTCCATGTCCCCTCTCATCACAATGCTCCGTGACTCCAGTCATCCCAATGCTTCATGACCTTTGTCATCACAATGGTCCATGCCCTCGTCATCAATAGTCTCTGTGACCTTTTTAACCACAATGCTCCATGAAATTTTCATCACAATGCTCTTTGACCCTTGTCATCACAATGATCTATGCCTTTCTCTGCACAATGCTCCATGACCCTTGTCATTACTATGCTACATGCGCTTGTCAGCACAATGCTCCATGACACATGCCATCACAATGCTCCATGACCCCTGTCATCACCATGCTCCGTGACTCCAGTCATCACAATGCTTCATAACGTTTGTCATCACAATGGTCCATGCCCGCGTCATCACAAGGCTCTGTGACCTTTGTAACCACAATGCTCCTTGAACTTTTCATCACAATTCTCTGTGACCCTTGTCATCACATTGCTGCCTGTCTTTGTCAGAACAATGCTCCATGACCATTGTCTTCACAATGTGCCATGCACATTTCATCAGAACGGTCCACAACCTTGTCATTGCAATGCTCTATCAACCTTGAAATCACAATGCTCCATGCACTTCTCATCAAAATGCTCTCTCACCAGAGATATCACAGTGTTACATCACTAGTCATCACAGTACTCCCTCACCCCTGTAATCACAATGTTCCATGACCCCTGTCATCACAATGCTACATCCCCATATCATCAAAATGTTCCATGACACCTGTCATCAAATTGCCCCATGACCCTTTTCATCCCAACGCTCCAAATCCCCTGACATCACAATGTTCTATAACCCCTGCCATCAAAATATTCCATTACACTTTTCATCAAATTGCTGCATGACCCGGTCATCAAAATGCTCCCTGCCCTTCTCATCACAATGCACCATGCCCTTGTCATCAAAATGCTCCATTACTTGTCATGACAAAGCCCCATGACACTTGGCATCACAATGCTCCATGTCATTGTCATCACAATGCTCCATGAACACTCTCATAACATTGCTCAATGCCCTTGTCATCAAAAAGCTCCATGACACTTGTCATCACAATGCTCGATGCCCTTCTCATCACAATGCTCCATGCCCTTGTCATTACAATCCTGCATGACCCATGTATAATAGTGTTCTGTACCCTTGTCATCAGAAGTCTCCATGCCCACTCTCATCACAATAATCCATGAAACTTTTCAGACCAATGTCCCATGCCCTTCTCATCACAATGCTCCATTACCTCTGTCATAACAATCCACCATGACCCCTGCCATCACAATGTTCCACGGCCTAGTCTTCACAAGGTTCCATGACACTTTTTATCACAATGCTGAAGACCCATGTAATCACAGTGCTCCATGCCCTTGTCATCACAAACCTCCATGACTCATGTGGTCAGAATATTCCATGGCCTTCTCATCACAATGCTCCATGCCCTTGTCATCACAATGCTCCAAAACCCATGTAAACACAATGCTCCATGCCCCTTTTCATCTCAATGCTCCATGAAACCTTTCATCACAATGCACCATGCCCATCATCATAATGCTTCAGGCTATTGTCATCACAATGAAATCAATATTCTCCATGACCTCTGTCATCATAATGCTCCAAAACCTTGTGATCACTATGTTCCATAACACTTATCATCACAACACCCCATGACACGCATCATCACAATTATCATGGTCTTCTCATCACAATGCTCCATGATCTTTGTCACCACAATGCTCAATACACTTGTCATCACAATGCTAACTGACACTTGTCGTCAGTATGCCCCTTGAACCCTGTCATGACAAGGCTCCATGCATTTTTCATCACAATAGTCCATGTCCTTTTCATCACAATGCTTCAAGATCCATGTAATCACAATGCTCCATGCCGTTGTCATAAAAAAGCTCCATGACGCATGTCATCACAATGCTTCATGGCCTTCTCATCACAATGCTCCATGCCCTTGTCATCAAAATGCTCCAAGACCACTGTAATCATAATGCTCCATGCCCCTTTTCATCATAATGCTCCATGTGAGTTGTCATCACAAGTCTCCATGGTCTTCTCATCACAATGCTCCAGGACCTTGTCATCACCATGCTCCATTCCCTGTCATCACAATGCTCCATGACCCCTGTCATCACAATAATCCATGAGCATTTTCAGCCCAATGCTCCACGACCTACTCATCACAATGCTCCATGGCCAATATCATCACAATGCTCCATGACCAATGTCATCACAACACTCCATGACACCTGACTACACAATGATCCAGGACTCTTTTCTTCACATTGCTCCATTCCTTGGTCATCACAATGCTCCATGACCCCTGTCATCACAACACTCCATGAACATTTTCAGCCGAGTGCTCCATGACCCTTGTCATCACAATGATCCATGCCCTTGTCATCCCAATGCTCCATGACCCGTGTATTCACAATGCTCCATGACGCTTGTCATCACAGTGCTCCATGACACATGTCATCACAATGCTCCATGCCTTTGTCAGCAAAATGCTACATGACCTTGTCATTGCAATGCTCTATGCGCTTGTCATCACAATACTCCATTTCCATTGTCATCACAATCCTCCATGAACCTTGGGATCACAAGGCTTCATGCCCTTGTCATCACAGTGCTCCATGCTCCTTGAAATCAAAATGATCCATGACCTCTGTCATCACAATGCTCCAAACCCTTTTGATCACAATGTTCCATAACACGTGTCATCACAACGCTCCATTATGCCTGTCATCACAATACTCCATGCCCTTTTCATCACAATGCTCCATGACATTTGTCATCACAATTCTCAATACACTTGTCATCACAGTGCTCCCTGACACTTGTCATCAGAATGCTCCTTGAACCCTGTCACGAAAAGGCTCCATGCCTTTTTCATCACAATGCCCCATGCCGTTTTCATCACAATGCTCCATGCCATTGTCATCAAAATACTCCACAAGCTTGTCATCAGAATGTTCCATGACCCTTGTCATCACAATTCTCCATGGACTTGTCAGCACAAGCTCCCTGACCCTTGTCATCACAATGCTCCAAGCCATGGTCATCACAATGCTCCATTACATTTGTCATCAGAATTCTCCATGACACTTGGCATCACAATGCTCCATGCCATTGTCATCACAAAGGGCCATTACATATGTCATCACAATGCTCCCTGACACCTGTCTTCCCAATACTGCATGACCCGGTCATCACAATGCTCCATGCCCTTGTCATCACAATGCGCCATACCAACTGTCATCACAGTAATCTATGAAACATATTAGACCAATGTTCCATGCCTTTGTCATCACAGTGCTCCATGCCCTTGTTATCACAGTGTTCCATGACCCCTCTCATCACAATGCTCCGTGACTCCTGTCATCCCAATGCTTCATGACCTTTGTCATCACAATGGTCCATGCCCTCTTCATCAATAGTCTCTGTGACCATTTTAACCACAATGCCCCATGAAATTTTCATCACAATGCTCTTTCACCCTTGTCATCACAATGATCTATGCCTTTCTCTGCACAATGCTCCATGACCCTTGTCATTACTATGCTACATGCGCTTGTCAGCACAGTGCTCCATGACACATGTCATCACAAGGCACCATGCGCCTGTCATCACAGTGCTCCACAATCTTGTCATCACAATGCTCCAAAAAAATTGTCCTCACAATGCTCCATGCACTTCTCATCAAAATGCTCTCTCACCACTGATATCACAATGCTACATCAGTATTTGTCACAATACTCCCTCACCCCTGTCATCAGAATGTTCCATGACTCCTGTCATCACAATGCTATATGCTCTTATCATCACAATGTTCTATGAACCATGACATCACAATGTTCCATAATACCAGTCATCAAAATGTTCCATGACACTTTTCATCCAATTGCTCCATGACCCTGTCATCACGATGCTCCCTGCCCTTCTCATCACAATGCACAACGCCCTTGCCATCAAAATGCTCCATGACCTTTGTCATCACAAAGATCCATGACCCTTGGCATCACAATGCTCCATGTCATTGTCATCACATTGCTCCATGCCCTTGTCTTCACATAGCTCCATGACACAAGTCATCAGAATGCTCCATGGCCTTCTCATCACAATGCTCAATGCCCTTGCCATCACAATGCTCCATTACCACTGTCATAATAATGCTCCATGACCCCTGCCACCACGATGTTCCATGGCCTTGTCATCACAAAGCTCCATGACCCTTCTCATCACAATGCTCCAAGAACCCTGTAATCACAATGCTCTATGCCCCGTTTCATCTCAATGATCCATGAACCCTGTCATTAAAATGCACCATGCCCATCATCATAAAGCTTCATGCTATTGTCATCACAAAGAAATCAAAATGCTCCATGACCTCTGTCATAACAATGCTCCAAAACCTTGTGATCACAATATTCCATAACACTTGTCATCACAATGCCCCATGACGCTCGTCATCACAATTATTCATGGTCTTCTCATCACAATGCTCCATGACCTTCGTCATCACAATGCTCAATACAATTGTCATCAAAATGCTGCCTGACACTTGTTGTCTGTATGCGCCTTGAACCCTGTCATGACAAGGCTCCATGCTTTTTCATCACAATGATCCATGCCCTTTTCATCACAATGCTCCAAGACCCATGTAATCACAATGCTCCATGCCCTTGTCATCACAAAGCTCAAAAACACATGCCATCAGGATTCTCCTTTGTCTTCTACTCACTATGCTCGATGCCCTTGTCATTACAATGTTCCAAGACCCCTGTAATCACAATGCTCCATGCCCCTTTTATTCAGTATGCCCCATGAGACTTGCCATCACAAGGCTCCATGGTTTTGTCATCACAATGCTCCAGGACATTGTCATCACAATGCTTCACGAACTTGTCATGAAAATTTTCAATGGCCCTTGTCATCATAATGCTCCAAGCCCTAATCATCACAATGCTCTATTATATTTGTCTTCACAATTCTCCATTACATTTGGCATCACAATGCTCCATGCCATTTTCATCGCAATGGCCCATGACATATGTCATCAGAATGCTCCCTGACACCTGTCTTCACAATACTCCATCACCTTATCATCACAATCCTCCATGCCTTGTCATCAAAATGCACCATGCCCACTCTCATCACAATAATCTATGAAACTTCTCAGACCAATGCTCCATGCCCGTGTCATCACAATGCTCCAAGACCCCTGTAATCACAATGCTCCATGCCCTTTTTCAACAGAATTCTCCATGAGACTTCTCATCAGAAGTCTCCATGGTCTTCTCATCACAATGCTCCATGATTTTGTCATCACCATGCTCCATTCCCTTCTCATCACAATGCTCCATGACCAATATCATCACAATTCTCCATGACCACTGTCATCACAACACTCCATGACACCTGACAACACAATGATCCGGGACTCTTGACATCACAGTGCTCCATTCCCTAGTCATCCCAATGCTCCATGATACTTGTCATCAAAATGATCCATGCCCTTGTCATCCCAATGCTCCATAACCTCTGTATTCACAATGCTTCATGACGCATGTCATCACAGTGCTCCATGACACCTGTCATCACAAAGCTCCATGCCTTTGTCAGCAAAATGCTACATGACTTTGTCATTACAATGCTCTATGTGCTTGTCATCACAATACACCATTACCATTGTCATCACAATCCTCCATGAACCTTGGGATCACATTGCTTCATTCCCTTGTCATCACAATGCTCCATGCTCCTTGAAATCAAAATGATCCATGACCTCTGTCATCACAATGCTCCAAGCCCTTGTGATCACAATGTTCCATAACACTTGTCATGACAACGCTCCATGATGCTTGTCATCACAATACTCCATGCCCTTTTCATCACAATGCTCCATGACCATTGTCATCACAATGCTCAATACACTTGTCATCACAATGCTCCCTGACACTTGTCGTCAGAATGCTCCTTGAACCCTGTCATGAAAAGGCTCCATGCCTTTTCATCACAATGCCCCATGCCGTTTACATCACAATGCTCCATGCCATTGTCATCAAAATACTCCACAAGCTTGTCATCAGAATGTTTCATGACACTTGTCATCACAATTCTCCATGCACTTGTCAGCACAATGCTCTCTGACCCTTGTCATCACAATGCTCCAAGCCATTGTCGTCACAATGCTCCATTACCTTTGTCATCAGAATCCTCCATGACACTTGGCATCACAATGCTCCATGCCATTTTCATCACAATGGGCCATTACATATGTCATCACAATGCTCCCTGACGCCTGTCTTCACAATACTGCATGACGTGGACATCACAATGCTCCATGCCCTTGTTATCACAATGCTCCATGACCCCTGTCATCACTATGCTCCGTGACTCCAGTCATCACAATGCTCCATGACCTTTGTCATCACAATGATCCATGCCCTCATCATCAACAGTCTCTTGGACCTTTTTCACCACAATGCTCCTTGAACATTTGATCACAATGCTCTTTGACCCTTGTCATCATAATTCTCTATGCCTTTCTCAGCACAATTCTCCATGACCCTTGTCATCACAATTTTCCATGCGCTTGTCAGCACAATGCTCCATGACACATGTCATCACAATGCATCTTGCGCTTGTCATCACAGTGCTCCACCATCTTGTCATCACAATGCTCCATAAAACTTGTCATCACAATGCTCCATGCACTTCTCATCAAAATGCTCTCTCACCACTGATATCACAATGCTACACCATTATTTGTCACAGTACGCCCTCATCCCTGTCATCACAATGTTCCATGACTCCTGTCACCACAATGCTACATGCACTTATCATCACAATGTTCGATGACCCATGACATCACAATGTTCCATAACACCTGTCCTCAAAATGCTCCATGACCCTTTTCATCAAAATGCTCCAAGACCCCTGACATCACAATGTTCCATAAGTCCTGTCATCACAATCTTCCATGACACATTTCATCCAATTGCTCCATGACCCTGTCATCACAATGCTCCCAGGCCTTCTCATCACAATGCACAACGCCCTTGACATCAAAATGCTCCATGACCTTTGTCATCACAAAGATCCATGACCCTTGGCATCACAATGCTCCATGTCATTGTCATCACAATGCTCCATGAACGCTCTCATCACATGGCTCCATGCCCTTGTCATCACAAAGCTCCATGACACATGTCATCAGAATGCTCCATGGCCTTCTCATCACAATGTTCCATGCCCTTGCCATCACAATGCTCCATTACCACTGTCATAACATTGCTCCATGACCGCTGCCATCACGATATTCCATGGCCTTGTCATCACAACGCTCCATCACCCTTCTCTTCACAATGCTCCAAGAACCCTGTAATCACAATGCTCTATGCCCCTTTTCATTTCAATGATCCATGAACCCTGTCATCACAATGCACCATGCACATCATCATAATGTTTCATGCTATTGTCATCACAGTGAAATCAAAGTGCTCCATGACCTTTGTCATAGCATTGCTACAAACCCTTGTGAATACAATATTCCATAACACTTGTCATCACAATGCCCCATGACGCTCGTCATCTCGATTATCCATGGTCTTCTCATCACAATGCTACATGACCTTTGTCATCACAATGCTCAGTACACTTGTCATCAAAATGCTCCCTGACACTTGTTGTCTGTATGCTCCTTGAACCCTGTCATGACAAGGTTCCATGCCATTTTTATCACAATGATCCATGCCTTTTTCATCACAATGCTCCAAGACTCATGTCATCACAATGCTCCATGCCCTTGTCATCACAAATCTCAATGACACATGCCATGAGGATGCCCCTTGGTCTTCTCCTCAAAATGCTCCATGCTCTTGTCATCACAATGTTCCAAGATCCCTGTAATCACAATGCTCCATGCCCCTTTCCATCAGGATGCTCCATGAGACTTGTCATCACAAGGCTCCATGGTTTTGTCATCACAATGCTCCAGGACCTTGTCATCACAATGCTTCACGACCTTGTCATGAAAATTTTCAATGGCCCTTGTCATCATAATGCTCCAAGCCCTAGTCATCACAATGCTCCATTATATTTGTCATCACAATCCTCCATTACATTTGGCATCACAATGCTCCATGCCCTTGTCATCGCAATGGACCCTGACATATGTCATCACAATGCTCCCTGACACCTGTGTTCACAATACTCCATGACCTTCTCATCACAATGCTCCATGCCCTTGTCATCACAATGCACCATGCCCACTGTCATCACAATAATCTATGAAACTTGTCAAACAAATGCTCCATGCCACTGTCATCACAATGCTCCATGCCCTTTTCATCACAATGCTCCATGACCCCACTCATCACAATGATTCATAACGTTTGTCATCACAATGGTCCATGCCCGCATCATCACAAGGCTCTGTGACCTTTGTAACCACAATGCTCCATGAACTTTTCATCACAATTATCTGTGACCCTTGTCATCACAATGCTCCATGTCTTTGTGAGAACAATGCTCCATGACCATTGTCATCACAATGTGCCACACACATTTCATCACAGCGGTCCACAACCTTGTCATTGCAATGCTCCATAAATCTTTTAATCACAATGCTCCATGCACTTCTCATCACAATGCTCTCTCACCAGAGATATCACAGTGTTCCATCACTAGTCATCACAATACGCCCTCACCCCTGTAATCACAATGTTCCATGACACTGTCATCACAGTGCTACATCCCCTTATCATCACAATGTTCCATGACCGCTGACATCACAATATTCCATAAACTGTGTCATCAAAATGCTCCATGACCCTTTTCATCCCAAAGCTCCAAGACCCCTGACATCACAATGTTCTATAAACCCTGCCATCAAAATGTTCCATTACACTTTTCATCAAATTGCTGCATGACCCGGTCATCAAAACGCTCCCTGCCCTTCATATCACAATGCACCATGCCCTTGTCATCACAATGCTCCATGACCTTTGTCATCACAATTCTCAGTACACTTGTCATCACAATGCTCCCTGACACTTGTCGTCAGAATGCTCCTTGAACACTGTCACAAAAAGGTTCCATGCCTTTTTCATCACAAAGCACCATGCCATTTTTATCAAAATGCTCCATGCCATTGTAATCAAAATACTCCACAAGCTTGTCACCAGAATGCTTCATGACCCTTGTCATCACAATTCTCCATGCACTTGTCAGCACAATGCTCCCTGACCCTTGTCATCACAATGCTCCAAGCCATGGTCATCACAATGCTCCATTACCTTTGTCATCAGAATCCTCCATGACACTTGGCATCACAATGCTCCATGCCATTGTCATCACAATGGGCCATTACATATGTCATCACAATGCTCCCTGACACCTGTCTTCACAATACTCCATGACCTGGTCATCACAATGCTCCATGCCCTTGTCATCACAATGCGCCATACCAACTGTCATCACAGTAATCTATGAAACATATTAGACCAATGTTCCATTGCCTTTGTCATCACAGTGCTCCATGCCCTTGTTATCACAGTGTTCCATGTCCCTCTCATCACAATGCTCCGTGACTCCAGTCCATCCCAATGCTTCATGACCTTTGTCATCACAATGGTCCATGCCCTCGTCATCATAGTCTCTGTGACCTTTTAAACCACAATGCTCCATGAAATTTTCATCACAATGCTCTTTGAACCCTTGTCATCACAATGATCTATGCTTTCTCTGCACAATGCTCCATGACCCTTGTCATTACTATGCTAATGCGCTTTGTCAGCACAATGCTCCATGACACATGCCATCACAATGCTCCATGACCCCTGTCCTCACCATGCTCCGTGACTCAGTCATCACAATGCTTCATAACGTTGTCATCACAATGGTCCATGCCCGCGTCATCACAAGGCTCTGTGACCTTTGTAACCACAATGCTCCTTGAACTTTTCATCACAATTCTCTGTGACCCTGTCATCACATTGCTGCCTGTCTTTGTCAGAACAATGCTCCATGACCATTGTCTTCACAATGTGCCATGCACATTTCATCAGAACGGTCCACAACCTTGTCATTGCAATGCTCTATCAACCTTGAAATCACAATGCTCCATGCACTTCTCATCAAAATGCTCTCTCACCAGAGATATCACAGTGTTACATCACTAGTCATCACAGTACTCCCTCACCCCTGTAATCACAATGTTCCACTGACCCTGTCATCACAATGCTAC